>NC_061813.1:25452441-26702441 GCF_021462225.1 Girardinichthys multiradiatus
CTTGTTCCCTCTTTTGAAATATTCTTCTTCTTAAAAAAAAATGCAATTTTGTCATCTATTATTTGTTTGCCGTTATCTTTTTTTTATTACCTGTTACTTTTCTCTGCTAGCTTGTCAAAAAATTGCTCAGTTTCCTTTAGCAGGTTTTAAACATGTCTGCTACAAAGAGTCTTGTTTATTTTACTTATCTTTTTAAGCCAAAGTTATATTAAGTGTTGATTCTTAACAGATGGTGTGTATATATATGTCTCTGTGGGCTGAGGTTATCATACTCTTCACTCAAATCAGTGAGCTCTAACTACAGACCAACCTGCTCTCTGAAAAACTCATTCAAGTCAAAACCTGCAGAGATCAATTTTGAAATAGGTGCACTAAGACCTTTCAGGAAATTCCTGTTCTGAACTTGACATGTAAACAAGCGTTTTGTTAGAGGGCTGCATAACCCTCCACTGTGTGAATTCACATCTGAGATGTAGTCATTGAAACGCCCACAGACTGATCAGGAATCATATCAAGCACAGGCATGTATTTTCTAGAGATTACAGACAGCTGCTCTTGACCTGCTACCTCTTTTATAGACATCAATCGGATGCCTTCTTGGAAGAATTTCAATAAAAAAAACGTGATCTACAGCTATTTTAAAAATTCTGACTGGGAGCTTTTGAATCGGTAACAATAACTGTAACAATACTGTTCTGGGAGTTTATGCAGTGAAAAATGAGGTGGTGACACGAATCTTCTAATTATCAGCTTGATCAGCATTGACTGGTGATGGACAAATCAGAATATAAAAAAAAATCCATCAGCTAACACTCCATAGCAGGAGCTACAGTACCAGGCCATGCTGACAACAACCCTCTTTTGTATGGATAATGTTACTGAATGAAGAAAATTTCAATTAAGCCATGTTCAAGATATATCTGTGATTAATTTAGGCTGTGAGACAGGGAGAGAGAGCAAGACTTTTAATAGATAACCGGAAGAAAATAGTGTATGGGTGTTTTTCTGTTTTATCTTTTTCAGTTTTTAATCTCTGTCATTTGACGTGGATGGATTTGAAAATCTCTTAAAAATGGAGACAGAGGCCCTGTCTCAATACTCGCACTTCCACCCTTGTGTCCCTGAATTGCACGTTCTCGTTGATGGGTTCGAGTGCGTAGTGTGTCCCAATTCTCCAGAGGTCCCTAGCCCCGCCCCGTTTGTGCCCTCAATCCACACTTTGGTTAAGCCCGTATCTAAGCGGACTTCGCCGAAGTGTATTACCCACAATTCACTGCTGCAGATGATGTTCTGAGCAAAAACCAATCACAACCATCAACATAACCAGCCATCAAATCAGAAAAATAAGAACTGCGTAAACTTTAGACAGCAAGCTGACAGATATATATATTTTTACTGGTTTTCCAGGCTCAACATTGTAAGATACCAGTGGGTTCAGAGTGAGTCTGGGCAGTCAGTAGGTCATAACACTGAAGTTACCTTTCAAACAAACACTGGCGTGGCGAGAGTCTGGTGTAAAAGCCTCCTTCGCTTCCTGCACTTTATTCTCCTCATAACAATTGCTTGTTGCAGTTTTAAATAGTTTTTTTAGCAGCAAGGCTGTGAAAACAGCGCTGGTTCCCGCCCTTTTTGATGTTGCAGTTATGGTGCAGAGGTGCAAGTCGATGACGTAACCCCTACTGTCCCAATTCTCCAATTTTGCACTTTTGTAACCTGCGCACTTTAACCCCTACATGCACTTTTACAAAGTACACACTTCATAGAGGGGCGTAGGGTGTAGTGTGGGTATTGGGACAGGGCCAGATACTGCTGTTATCGTCATGCTAGCTGTGCTAACCGGCTTGCATGACGGCTAATAAAACAGTGTTTTACATTGGCTGCTCTCTCACTTACACAGTGTGATGTTGCCTATGGTCCTGTCATAAACAACAAATGAACTTGGGGCAGGGAGTTTCATAAAAAATGTTTTCAGTGCTCTTCTCTTATCCAAAATTTGAATCGGCAGGTCAAAGGTTCATAAAATCTGAAGATCTAAAATAGTCTGCTACAGAAGTTCTGCAATACTCACAGTGCACACTACACATTTCAGCTATATTCTTGCAACAAATAGGGTTTGATGATATTTTTTATAGATCGCATAAACATGGAAACGTATGCCTCTTGGAAGTGTGCCACAGGTGATATAACACTGTTTTTGTGTATTTTTCATTTGTAGATCTTTAACTCAACATGTTGATTTTAAAACTAAACTATTGCACATTTTGAATAGATTTTGTATGGAAAGAGGAACTGAGAAATGTCAAACCAAATCTTTGCCTGTATTATTCATGCTCCTCTTTTTGTTTTCCTTTATTATTGCTCTTTGGCAGGATAGCATTTAACTCCAGGCTTGCAGACTGAGAGAACACGCTGAGCTAATAGAAATCATCTCTGCCTGCTCCTGCAGTAGATCGGTCTCAGAAAATTGATGCAACTTCAATGAAGGCTTCCTTCAGTCTGATCCAACAATGATATTTTTACACCATCCACGCCTTGCTGCAGTTCTTCCAAAGCCCCACCCTCGCTTTCCTCCTACAGCTTCACTTGGCATTCCACAAAGGCCTTTAGCACAGTTGGCACCAGGTTTCATGTCCTTCATCTACTTCCTCATCCTCCCTCCCTCATATTCTCCAATCCTCTCCCTTTGTCTCACAGCTGCTGCTCGGTTTTAAAGTACAGAGCAGTTAGAAGATGATGTTCCTGTATGAAGCTTAAAGTTCTGCCCTGTTGCAGTTTGTTTAAAATTCAAAGAAGGTGAAATATTTGCTTAATCCAGCGTGTAACTGAAACTATGATTTGCCATTTTCCAGAGTATTTGCATGTTTTATGCTGCTCTGCCCTGTCAGGATTTCATTTACTAGCTGTGATTTGTATAAACTCTTCCTCAAGGGTTTTAGAAAAGTAGCTTTCAAATTAGGCTTGCAGGTGTTTTGACTTTCCCATTTTGAACAAACCTTTTCACTGTTAACCTGTCAGTATGTGTCAGCTTGCTGAAACAACTTAATGAGGCATGAGGAGTTCGATCAGATGAGTTTAATTTGAAGAGGGCTGACAAGGCTGGCATTTAGTGAGACTCCAAAGCCTGCGTCATGCTGTGTGCTTCTGCGCGCTTCTGCGCACGTTTTCCTGGTGCCACTGCAAAGCAGCCTTTGCTGTTTACAGTCAGTAAAAGTGTTTAGCGTGCAGGATGGGTTTTTGTTGACCTTGTAAAAGTATGAACACATTTTTTCACATTTTGTCATAGATCAACGCAACGGAGTGCAAAAATATGAAGTCGAAGCAACATGATGCATAGTGTTGAACATTTCTGCATATGCATATCTGAAAGTGTGGTATGCACGTGGTGTGTTCACCCCACTGTTTACTGCAATTACAGCTGCAGTCCTCTGGGGGAATGCCTCTACTAGCTTTGTACACATAGCAACTCAAAGGTTTAACCATTCTTCTTTGCAAAACAGCACAAGCTTCGTAGGCTGGATGGAGAGCATCTGGAAACATTCATTTAAATTATTGCAACATATTTCCACATGGATTTAGTTCTGGACTTTAACTGGGCCATTTTAACATCCTCCATAAAGTCCAGATCTGTGAATACTTGAATGGCCGTCAGTCTCTGGAGCAAACGGAGAAGTTTAAACATCTACAGGTCCTTCTCAAAATATTAGCATATTGTGATAAAGTTCATTATTTTCCATAATGTCATGAATGATGAAAATTTAACATTCATATATTTTAGATTCATTGCACACTAACTGAAATATTTCAGGTCTTTTATTGTCTTAATACGGATGATTTTGGCATACAGCTCATGAAAACCCAAAATTCCTATCTCACAAAATTAGCATATTTCATCCGATCAATAAAAGAAAAGTGTTTTTAATACAAAAAACGTCAACCTTCAAATAATCATGTACAGTTATGCACTCAATACTTGGTCGGGAATCCTTTGGCAGAAATGACTGCTTCAATGCGGCGTGGCATGGAGGCAATCAGCCTGTGGCACTGCTGAGGTCTTATGGAGACCCAGGATGCTTCGATAGCGGCCTTTAGCTCATCCAGAGTGTTGGGTCTTGAGTCTCTCAACGTTCTCTTCACAATATCCCACAGATTCTCTATGGGGTTCAGGTCAGGAGAGTTGGCAGGCCAATTGAGCACAGTGATACCATGGTCAGTAAACTATTTACCAGTGGTTTTGGCACTGTGAGCAGGTGCCAGGTCGTGCTGAAAAATGAAATCTTCATCTCCATAAAGCTTTTCAGCAGATGGAAGCATGACGTGCTCCAAAATCTCCTGATAGCTAGCTGCATTGACCCTGCCCTTGATAAAACACAGTGGACCAACACCAGCAGCTGACACAGCACCCCAGACCATCACTGACTGTGGGTGCTTGACACTGGACTTCTGGCATTTTGGCATTTCCTTCTCCCCAGTCTTCCTCCAGACTCTGGCACCTTGATTTCTGAATGACATGCAGAATTTGCTTTCATCCGAAAAAAGTACTTTGGACCACTGAGCAACAGTCCAGTGCTGCTTCTCTGTAGCCCAGGTCAGGCGTTTCTGCCGCTGTTTCTGGTTAAAAAGTGGCTTGACCTGGGGAATGCGGCACCTGTAGCCCATTTCCTGCACACGCCTGTGCACGGTGGCTCTGGATGTTTCTACTCCAGACTCAGTCCACTGCTTCCGCAGGTCCCCCAAGGTCTGGAATCGGCCCTTCTCCACAATCTTCCTCAGGGTCCGGTCACCTCTTCTCGTTGTGCAGCGTTTTCTGCCACACTTTTTCCTTCCCACAGACTTCCCACTGAGGTGCCTTGATACAGCACTCTGGGAACAGCCTATTTGTTCAGAAATTTCTTTCTGTGTCTTACCCTCTTGCTTGAGGGTGTCAATAGTGGCCTTCTGGACAGCAGTCAGGTCGGCAGTCTTACCCATGATTGGGGTTTTGAGTGATGAACCAGGCTGGGAGTTTTAAAGGCCTCAGGAATCTTTTGCAGGTGTTTAGAGTTAACTCGTTGATTCAGATGATTAGGTTCATAGCTCGTTTAGAGACCCTTTTAATGATATGCTAATTTTGTGAGATAGGAATTTTGGGTTTTCATGAGCTGTATGCCAAAATCATCCGTATTAAGACAATAAAAGACCTGAAATATTTCAGTTAGTGTGCAATGAATCTAAAATATATGAATGTTAAATTTTCATCATGACTTTATGGAAAATAATAAACTTTATCACAATATGCTAATTGTTTGAGAAGGACCTGTAGGTGTCTTTCTCATGAGTGTTGGTAGGATTGAGTGGGAGATGGACAGACAGATAATGCAGGCTCTGCTCAGGGCTGTTGTGATCAAGAAAGAGGTGAGATACCAAAAAGCAAAGCTTTCCATTTTACCTATTTGTCTTCATTCTGACCCTCACTTATTGTCAGGAGATATGGATCAGGTCCGAAAGGAGGAGATCCCAGGTACTTTTTAGAATTTATTGGTAAAATATACAGTACAGACCAAATGTTTGGACACACCTTCTCATTCAAAGAGTTGTCTTTATTTTCATGACTATGAATATTGTAGCTTCACACTGAAGGCATCAAAACTATGAATTAACACATGTGGAATTATATACTAAACAAAAAAGTGTGAAACAACTGAAAATATGTCTTATATTCTAGGTTCTTCAAAGTAGCCACCTTTTGCTTTGATTACTGCTTCACACACTCTTGGCATTCTGTTGATGAGCTTCAAGAGGTAGTCACCTGAAATGGTTTTCCAACAGTCTTGAAGGAGTTCCCAGAGATGCTTAGCACCTGTTGGCCCTTTTGCCTTCACTGTGGGGTCCAGCTCACCCCAAACCATCTCGATTGGGTTCAGGTCCGGTGACTGTGGAGGCCAGGTCATCTGGCGCAGCACCTCATCACTCTCCTTCTTGGTCAAATAGCCCTTACACAGCCTGGAGGTGTGTTTGGGGTCATTGTCCTGTTGAAAAATAAATGATGGTCCAACTAAACGCAAACCGGATGGAATAGTATGCCGCTGCAAGATGCTGTGGTAGCCATGCTGGTTCAGTATGCCTTCAATTTTGAATAAATCCCCAACAATGTCACCAACAAAGCACCCCCACACCATCACACCTCCTCCTCCATGCTTCACGGTGGGAACCAGGCATGTAGAGTCCATCCGTTCACCTCTTCAGTGCCGCACAAAGACACGGTGGTTGGAACCAAAGATCTCAAACTTGGACTCATCAGACCAAAGCACAGATTTCCACTGGTCTAATGTCCATTCCTTGTGTTCTTTAGCCCAAACAAGTCTCTTCTGCTTGTTGCCTGTCCTCAGCAGTGGTTTCCTAGCAGCTATTTTACCATGAAGGCCTGATTCACACAGTCTCCTCTTAACAGTTGTTCTAGAGATGTGTCTGCTGCTAGAACTCTGTGTGGCATTAACCTGTTCTCTAATCTGAGCTGCTGTTAACCTGCGATTTCTGAGGCTGGTGACTCGGATGAACTTATCGTCCGAAGCAGAGGTGACTCTTGGTCTTCCTTTCCTGGGGAGGTCCTCATGTGAGCCAGTTTCTTTGTAGCGCTTGATGGTTTTTGCAACTGCACTTGGGGACACTTTCAAAGTTTTCCCAATTGTTCCAACTGACTGATCTTCATTTCTGAAAGTAATGATGGCCACTCGTTTTTCTTTACTTAGCTGCTTTTTTTCTTGCCATAATACAAATTCTAACAGTATTCAGTAGGACTATCAGCTGTGTACTGTATCCACCTCCTGCACCACACAACTGATAGTCCCAACCCCATTTATAAGGCTTGAAATCCCACTTATTAAACCTGACAAGGCACACCTGTGAAGTGAAAACCATTTCAGGTGACTACCTCTTGAAGCTCATCAACAGAATGCCCAAGAGTGTGCGTAGCAGAAATCAACGCAAAAGGAGGCTACTTTGAAGAACCTAGAATATAAGACATATTTTCAGTTGTTTCACACTTTTTTGTTCAGTATATAATTCCACATGTGTTAATTCATAGTTTTGATGCCTTCAGTGTGAAGCTACAATATTCATAGTCATGAAAATAAAGACAACTCTTTGAATGAGAAGGTGTGTCCAAACATTTGGTCTGTACTGTATATTTTACCAATAAATTCTAAAAAGTACCTGGGATCTCCTCCTTTCGGACCTGATCCATATCTCCTGACAATAAGTGAGGGTCAGAATGAAGACAAATAGGTAAAATGGAAAGCTTTGCTTTTTGGGATCTCCCTTCTTTCTTGATCACAACAGCCCTGAGCAGAGCCTGCATTATCTGTCTGTCCATCTCCCACTCACTGAATGAGGTGTGTCCAAACTTTTGGTCTGTACTGTAAATACTGGTAAACATCTATCCTTTTCCTTCTGCATTACAGCTCTTCACCACTTTCTGTTGAACAGTCAGATAAAGTCCCATCAAAATACACTGAAGGTTATGGTTAGAACATGACACAACCTGGGAAAGTTCTGGGGCTGTTTATATGCAACATTTTCTCAGCCTTTCCTTGTTTCTGGCTCAGTGAATGCCAAATCATGAAGAATTCATTAAGCTCCCCTCTAGCCTTTCTTGTTTTATCTGTGGCTCTGCAGTAACATCATCTAGTCTAAGGTGTCCTGCACTTGTAATGCTGCAAGTGCTGAAGGTGAAGACATCCTGGTTTTCAACACAATTCAAATCTTCAAATTCTGAGCCAGACATTGTTGATTTAAAAACCACAGAGAAACCCAATAAATTTGATCCTGGAGTTTTGTCACCTCTGGACCATTTCCAGGTGTTGTTTGGCTGTGCTGCAGCTGATGTTGTTTGCAAAAGAGAGGCAGAGAAAACATAGCAGCAGTGTGATGTTTATGCTGTTGTCTCAGTCACAATAAAGCTTGTCAAGCACGTCACATTCATTTCAACTTCTCTGCTTTGTCTCTATTCACTAGTGTTGCACAATTTTCTGTCAAACCTAAAGCAAAAAGTGGACCTCTCGTCAGAGGCTTCCCATTTGTTTGCTTGGAAAGGTGCACAAAGGAAATGGCAAACTGACTTTTCAGTGGGAGTTCTCCTTTGTGGAGCTGGAGCCAGGCTGGGAGAGACGGGGCGACCTGTCTCTCTGGGCCAGGTTTAGTCAGCATAGCCCCCCTGACTCTGCATTCAGTGAAGACAAAGACGTCTGTCTGATTTGTAGTCACAAATCGCAACCTGCAATCTTGCTGGTTTTTCATTCATTGATTCCATTTCATTTTTAATATTCATCACTGTATCATGTTTGTAATTTAGGTGAAATATCCCGTCTTAATTACTAATCCCTTTTAATTTCTTAGTTTGTAAATCTGAGTCCTGTAGATGAATACTGTGCTGCTTTGACATTCAGATCTTAGATATTATTAGCAGGAAAAGGAAAGTGTTTATTAAACTTGAATCTAGGCCTTAATCAAGTGCTCTTTTTGCTTGTTTTCTCATGGCCAAATTAAATAATTATGATGCTGTTTACAGTAAAAAGAGTCTAGATTTTCCTCCAGAGTAATCCATGTTTTGGAAAGAGGAAATAAAAGATCAAATTAACAAAATAGGATTATTGATAAATTATCTTAACTGTATGCCCAGCCTAACCAATCTAAGATGACTTTTTCTACACTGGTGTGTTGGCTGTATTTTATTTTTTCACAGTTACAGCTGTGCAATTTTAACAAAGCTTGTTAAGGTTGGCCATGTTTTTGTCTCGTCTGTTTGCCAGGCTCAGTGTTGGACGTGATCAAGCACATCATCTCACGCGGCGAGCACAAGAACGGCGTCCTGGACGAGGCTAGCATAGCCACTGTGTTGAAGGACGTGCTCGAGGGATTGGAGTACCTCCACAAAAACGGGCAGATCCACAGGTAGGCCGTCCCCGGAACTGGGGCCAAGATAAACCTGACACTGGGGACATTTCAGCTCTTATTAGTACATGTTTTATTGGACTTCACCTTATGCCTTCTACTTAGGGTAAGAATCCATCCGTTCATTGTTTTTGCTTTAAGCCTGACCCCAATAGAATAGGTTATTTTGAACTTCTCTAAAAAATGACAAAGAACTCTGGAAATTTGAGTGTACTTGAAAAATGAGTAGAAACCCTGCAGTCAAGTTTCAGAGGGGTGTTATGTACCTTTACAATGTTAAACATTGCATCTGAAGGAGGTTTTCACTTCTAAACCACATTAGGTTTCATGATGACAAACTATCTGGAAGTAAAGATTATTAAGATCAATGTGGGGATCTCGCAGTTCTTTCTAAATAGGTTATTCAGTATGATGAGTGGCAGTGGTCATTCATCAGATCACAGATTATTAACCATTTTGACTTTAAACATTCCAGTTACTTTGGGATCCAAATGAAGAACTGGTGTTGTTTTTCTGTCAGTAGTTTGTTTTAATTTGATTGACTTGTCATAAAATGTCCATGATGAAGGTTATTCTATTCATATGCTTCAGGTTAAATGTGTTGGTGCTATAGTTGGGCATGTCCTCAATGAAAGCCCTGCAGTTATACTCGGGGTCCCTTTGAAATCTGGAAAAAGATAGAATTTAATTAGTAATTTCCAGGTCCGGATAAATTTTGAAAAAGAAATAGAATAAGGAAAATTCTTTGTATTTCCAGTTTTCATTCTGCGTGGCTTTGTCGAAATGTTGTTTCCATCAGTTCGTTCACCCATCTGTTTATCCATCTTTTCTTTCATCCTTTTATTTTTCCAACCTTTCATCCATCAACTCTTACCTGTCATCTATTCTATCATCCATCTTTTTATCTATCTGTTCACCTACCTCTTTTTTTTCATCCTATTGTCAAAATATTTCATCCATCCATTTGTCAATTCTTCCAACGGTGCGTCCATCTATTTACACCTAAAGCACGGAAAGCTTTGTGTTTAGATTAGTATGAGAATCAAACATGAGAGCTGCATAGGAACCCTGTGTACAGAGCAACGGCTGATTCTCTTTTTGTACTAGCATTTGTCTGCTTCTTAATATTATAACGCATACACCGCGTGTGCACAAAACATATTAAAATCAGTAAAATGCATTTTCTTGCGACTCTATAGTACGGAAGACAACCCTTACCCATGCCACTATTGATCACTATAAACAGTTTAATTAAAATGCCAAATAATTTCTATTTGAATCAGTTATGGATAGGCTGTATCTTACCTGCAGCAAACAACAGTAAGGTTATATATAAGTATGTATGTGTGTGTGTGTGTGTGTATATATATATATATATATATATCCATCGGAACAAACATTTCACAGGTAAAGGTTTTTGTTTTTTTTCTTACCACTTTTACATGTAAATCTATGGCTGACAGCTGTCAGGGCGAGGGTTAAGAAGGGGTTTAAAGAATATTACTGATGATGCAAAGCTTGAGACTGTGGTTCATACAAGTACCTTTTGAGCTCTGCTTGAATTTACCTTTTTATTTCATTTCCAGCATTTTCAAGCTGAAATGTCAAGCTTCATAATTGTTAGAATTAAGCACAATGACTTCTGCTGGCTTTGGAGGAAACAAGTGGCTGAGAAAGTGATGAAGATTATGAGTCACTCAGATGCGTCTCTAAATCTGATTATAACTCTTTAAGGTTGACATAAAGTGCTCATGATTTAAAACTAATTGCTATTAATCATTTTTAATTTCCATGAATATCAGGCAGTTCAGCTGAGACAGTGGCCATCTTAAATGATTCCCTCTCCAGCTTAAAGGATTTATTCAAACTCCATTCCCTTATTATTTCGTGGAAAAGCCAGAAATAAACTGCCCACTGTGTTATTGTGGCTCTGGGTCCTTTAAGTAGAAATAAGGAATATGCCTGTCAACAACATTTAAATTACCAGGAAAGCTGAAGGGTAAATTCTCTGCAGATTGCTTCCTCCTCTGGATGCATGTATTCACGTTTATGGCGATAAGCTAACATTAAGAACCAAATAAAACAAAGAGGGCAAAGGAAAACAGTCTTGTTGCTCCTTTTTTTTAAGAAGACATTAAAGAAATGTCAAAAGATCATGTCTCCACCAGATCTCTTTATCCTCAGGCTCTCAGCTGTGTGAGAAAAAAAGGTTGAGGTCGTCCTACAGAACTGAAAATAATTTGCATTGTAACCGAGGAGGGGCCTGTGTGTTAGTTGAATCTGTAGCCGAGTGTTTAATCTCATGTGGAGATGGAGCCTTGGCGTCAGGATGAGGAAAGAGCTCAGGGACTGAGGCTTCACGACAACAAGAAGAATGAGACAAATGTCACATGACTTCTTCCATCTGGCACTGGACAGCCGGAAAGCAATTAGAGCCTCACTGCCTGTGCTGGAAGCCTCAGCTGGAGGCATTTACCACAAGACGGTGAAGTTTTCCACCTCCTCATTCTCAGTAGCTTGGAAAGTCGTTATTGAGGCTGAAATGTTGACAGCAGGTGGACATTATATTACATTTATGGGAGTAGTAGCAGATATTTTCAGTTAAACTGAAGAAAATTAGCCTCCACGCCTCAGCTGGGATTTTGAATTATAAGACGCAGTGCCCCTGCAAACGTATTGATGGTAACATTTTGTCATGTTACATCCACAAACTTCAATGTATTATATTGGGATTTTAGGTAATATACCAACACAAATTAGTGCTTAATAGTGAATCGGAAGTAAGATGGAAAAAAAACAACAAAATGGTGCATACATTGTATTTAGCTCCCTTTCCTTCGATACACCTTCATAAAACTGAGCAGCCGGTTGTTATCAGAAGTTACCAGGTTAGTGAAAGCATCCACCTGTTTGCTGTTTTATCTCTATAAATGCATCTGTTCTTTAAAGGCTTTAGAGGTTCGTTAGAGAATTAGTGAAGAAACATCATCTTGAAGACCATTGACCACATCAGACAAGTAAGGGATAAGGTTGTGGAGAAGTTCAACGCAGGCTTACGTTACAAAACCATATCCCAGGCTTCATATATCTCCCACAGCACACCTCCAGATATGAGACTGGGACTGCTGTAAACCTACCAAGACTTAGCTGTCAACCTACGCTGACAAGGAGAGCATTATTCCGAGATGTACCATGGAGAGCCATGGTAACTCTGGAGGAGCTGCACAGATCATCCTGTCCGTTTGACAGGACAACTAATTAGTCATGCACTCCTCAAATGCAACCTTGATAGAAACGTGGCATAGAAAAAGCCACTTTTAAAGCATAGCCAGCTACAAACCATGTTGGTAAGAAACATTTGGTTAAGTAGGTGCTCTGGTCAGATGAAAACAAAACTAAACTACATGCGAAATGCTCTGTGTGACTGAAAACTAACACTATGCATCTCCATTCTCAACATGAAGCATGGTAGTGGCAGCATCATGCGCAGAGGATGTTTGTCTTAGCACAGATAGGGAAGCTGGTCAGAGATGACATTAAGATGAATGAAGCTAAATGCTTGCCGGGCCCGGAAGAAATCCTTTATAGAGTGCAAGAAACCTGAGACTGGGGGGAAAATGTCATCTTCCTGCAGGAAAACGACCCTAAACATACAGCCGGGACTACAAAGGTACGGTTTAGATCAAAGCTTATTCATGTGTTTGAATAGTTCAGTCCATACCTAAAATTCAGTTAAAAACCTATGGCAAGACCTAAAACTGAATGGTCTGCATCCAATTTGATTAAGCTCAAGCATTTTGCCAAAGAAGTAGGGGCATCAATTTCAATCTCTTGATGTTTGAAGTTTGTAGAGACACACCCCAAATTTTAGGAAATGGAGAAAATCATGTATCATTTTCCTTCCATTTCATGATTATGCAACACGCTGTGTCGGTCTATCATAAAATCCCATCAAAATATTCTTGTAGGAGTAAGGTGCCAAATGTAGAAAGTGTAAAGGGTATGAATAATTTAGCAAGGCATTATACTTTGCCCAAAAGATGTTTGAACAGCAAATGACTGATATTTGTTGTCTCTGTTAGAGATGCTTTATATGTGTCTGTGTTCACAGTGAATAGCGTATGGGAAGGAAATTTAGCAGTGTGAAAAAAGCTATGAAATGTAGTTTGATGGGAAAGATAATTATATGGCCATAAGGGTATTCTTAAACGGGTAAGGATGGAAAAGGTTATTTTATGCCTATATATTGCCCACAAAGCATCCAATAAAACCCTGTTTTACAGCCCTATTAGAACACGGTGAGCCTGGCACTGGGATGTAATGTCTTAGGAGATGACCTGTTGGTGCTGCAAGGTGCATGGCTGCCAGATGAGAATGATAAATCTCCTCGACAGTTTCATACCATTGCCGTTCCCACCTGGCCGCAAGCTGGATAATATTTCAAGATGTCATAACTTTATGACTCGTGTGCTGTTCATTTTTCACCTTCTGAATTCAGGCAAAACTTCAGGATTTTGATTTAATTTGAGTGAACGCATTAAAATCAATGCAGTGCAACAACTATTGTAGGAACAATTCGTTGCAGGACTGCTTTTAAACCCATCTGCTAAGGCTTGAACTTACATGGTGCATTGTGTCAGCAGCTCCTCCTCCATCCTCTTCTTCCTCTTTTGTGAATGTTAATGAATGTCTGCATTCTGCAGCCTTTCTCTCTGAGCATTACGGTCTGCTGCATTAAACCAAAGGCTCCTCGGTTTTTAAATGAACGCACCAAGATTGGATTGATCACTCTTCCTGAATTATGTTTTTACATATATTATAGGGAAGGATATTAAAGCAGAAAGCCACATTAGATTAACAGTTTGTATCTGAAACATTCCTTTTGTTCAATGAATTTTGATAAAGTTAAAAAGAAGCATATCACCTTTGCAGAAATGCTCTTCAATTAAAGATGTCGGTGAAACAAACACACTAAATCTGGGCAAGTCATAACTTCAAACTTTACCATAAATACTTAAATACTTTTGGCTTTATAATTGCAACATGTTTCTAAGTATTATGTGGTGTTGTATGTGTAAAACTGGCCAGAAAAACCTCATCAGTCTGACAAATAAAAAATGCCCTTTTAAACAGTTTTTTCCTCTTAAATACTTTAAGATGAACCTATAATTTAAAGCAGATTCACTAAACCCACTGCCAGACCTGGTACGTTTCTGCTTGATTATTGATTATAACATTTTTCAAAGGATAGCGTAAAGGAAATGTAGGCCCTGGAACAAGTACAGTAGCACATTATTACACATGTATGTTGCACATTATTTGTTTACAGTAAAACCAAAACTCATTTATGCACACACACTTACTTTTCGAGCCAAGCTGAACTATTTGCCCTGTATCAGACCTCTTCTGCTTTTGCTTATTTGTCACACTCAGATGTTTTAAATAATCAAACTGATATTAATATCAGACAAAGATAGCCAGAGCAAATGGCAAATGATTATTTTATTTATAAAGGAAAAAACTATCCAAACCAACCTGGTCCTATGTGAAAACATAAGACCAGGTTGGTCGCTTGATGGCAAATGTTGGCACAATCAGTTATTAGGTGTGGGGAGAAACATTGGGGTTAAGGTAGGTTTGGGTTGTTTTTTGTTTTTTTTTATAGTCTTTAATATTTAAGAACTATTTGTTTTATTTACTCAGGTGTGTCTAATATTAAAATCGGTTTAATGATTTGAAGCATTTAGGAGTGACCCAAAAGCATAAACAAGGAGTCTGTCTACATCTTAAAGCTTAGCTGCTTTGCTTCAAGCTACCCTGACAATAGCTACAGTGAACAAGCTAACTTTTGTCCTCCCCCTCCTTTTATAGCTGTCACATAATCCATCATTTATGTTCATATTTGCACCGATGCGATGCCATTTTACTTTTCACTTAACCTTTAGGGCTGTTTTGGCATCAACTAATTTATGTCTTAATCTACATGATGCTTTCACTTTCCATACAGTTGCTCTTAAGATGATGCTACTTGTACAGCCTCAGCAACATTGTCTATAATATCATACCTGGGTCACTCAATGGCACGGTGTCCAAATGACCCTATTTTACATATTTTTATGCTGAGCTACGGGTATTGAAATGGAAATTGATATACTTGAACTTGTGAATTACCTTCTATAAACTTTAGATTTCCTACAGCTAATGAATGACTGGAGAACTACGTTTAATAGTTTGGCGTCTAAAGTAGATGGAGAACTTGTGGCCTTTTTTTTCCCCGATTTTCTTCTCATTGCACAGTTACGGTATACATAATTTACTAATACAGCGATGTCCAACTATTTTGCACTGTGGGTCAACCAAGTTAAAAGGTACGGAGCCCGCGAGGGGACATGGGGAAATTTTTTTTCTTTTGCATCCCCACGCAATACTTTTGCATTCGCTCGCAAAAGTTGTTAATCACCTTGAGAAAGCTGTGCATTTTGGAACAGCAGCACAGATGACAAACTGCTCACAAAACAAACAGCACTAATATGGCATTGGTATGGTTTATTTGTCATATGCAGGTTAACACGCGGTCAACAATGCGATTAAATGCTTAGGATAAGACGAACTGTTCAAATCATTATAAAAACAAAAGTGGCGTGCAAAAAAAGTACACATAATGCAGCAGTAATAAGCAAAAAAGTATCAGATGTGGTTTCGTGCAGTATTATTGTCCAGAGTTCAGCAGTTTGACAGCATGTGGATAATAACTGTCTTTAAGTCTGATTGAAGATCCTTTTATTTAAGGCCGATTTCAAAATAAAACTCAATAAATCTCAAAAACGGGTCTCCCACAAAGTATTGCGAGATAACGCAAAGACTATTGCGTGAGAACGCAAAAAGTATAGCGTGGGAACGCAAAAGTATTGCGAGCGAACACAAAAGTATTGCGTGGGGACGCAAAATAAAAAAATTCCCCCATGTCCCCTTGCGGGCTCCGTTAAAAAGGACCCACTGGTCATAGTTTCTCCTATGATATATTTTTGTGATTTCTTTTTAATTTATTTACATTTTTTTATTGTTTTACCTGCTCAGCAATAAATTAAACATGCAATAATTTAATTAAATGAAGTAGAAAATAACAATTTATTGTAGGTCTCAGATTTCGTAACTTTTTGGTCTGGATGTTTTCTATTTTTTTGGTCTAGAAAATATTGTTGGTGTTTTCCCAGCAACAAAAACAAGAACTTTCTTTGAAGACCTTTGCTGTATTTAGCCGTGTTTGATCAGTGGGTGTGGCCAAAGTTTGTTTTTGGGTAAAAAGTCGCTGGATGTTTGTGGCTCTACTTACTATGATAAAAAGATAGCAGGAAAAAAGCATGAATAAAAAGAAAAAAATACTTTGTGTTGTACCTAAAAACTTTCCATTTAAGAAGATATAAATTTGTCCTTTAAAATCTCATCCGATGATAATACGAAAAGTTTCTTATCTGCATCATCTGCCATTTGCTGAAGCGTCACATTTGTACTATTCGGTGATGGGTCACATAAAATTAAACCAAGGTCCGTAAATGGCCTCTGGGCTAGTGGTATAAATCATAAACAGATAGATAAAAAGCATATTTGTAAATGGAAAATGTATGCATCTTTTTCAAAAAACAAATTATATAAGATGTAATCAAACGTTTCATTGGCAATATTTTTCATTACTCCTGTCATAAATAGGTTCAACCAAGAATTATGCATGAATACATTTATCTGGTTATACAAATCTCTAGTAATCTAACATAAGCTTTCACTTAAGAAAATTAAATAAAACTAAAGCTCAATCTTCTAAAGATATCTTGTATAGGTAGATGTTATTACCATATCAATTAAATCAAAGATGGAAAATTACCTTCATTATTCAGAGATGCACCAATCTGAATTTTGTGGCCAATTTTGAGTTTTTGTAAATGTTTGAACTGCTGAGGTAGATTTTCGCTGATTGCGGTTCTCTTTTAGAACTACAATAACAGTAAATACACTGTTCAAAACACAAAGGGAACACTTAAGGAGGAGCACTGCCAGAGCCCTGCAAAATGACCTCCAGCAGGCCACAAATGTGCATGTGTCTGCACAAACAGTTAGAAACCGACTCCATGAGGATGGTATGAGGGCCCGACGTCCACAAATGGGGGTTGTGCTCACAGCCCAACACCATGCAGGACACTTGGCATTTGCCAGAGAACACCAGGATTGGCAAATTGGCCACTGGAGCCCTGTGCTCTTCACAGATGAAAGCAGGTTCACACTGAGCACATGTGACAGACGTGACAGAGTCTGGAGACACCGTGGAGAGCGATCTGCTGCCTGCAACATCCTTCAGCATGACCAGTTTGGTAGTGGGTCAGTAATGGTGTGGGGTGGCATTTCTTTGGAGGGTCGCATGGCCCTCCATGTGCTCACCAGAGGTAGCCTGACTGCCATTAGGTACCGAGATGAGATCCTCAGATCCCTTGTGAGACCATATGCTGGTGAGGTTGGCCCTGGGTTCCTCCTAATGCAGGACAATGCTGGACCTCATGTGGCTGGAGTGTGTCAGCAGTTCCTGCAAGATGAAGACATTGAAGCTATGGACTGGCCCGCCCGTTCTTCAGACCTGAATCCGATTGAGCACATCTGGGACATCATGTCTCGCTCCATCCACCAACGTCACGTTGCACCACAGACTGTCCAGGAGTTGGCGGATGCTTTAGTCCAGGTCTGGGAGGAGATCCCTCAGGAGACCATCCACCGTCTCATCAGGAGCATGCCCAGGCGTTGTAGGGAGGTCATACGTGGAGGCCACACACAATACTGAACCTCATTTTGACTTGTTTTAAGGACATTACATCAAAGTTGGATCAGCTGTAGTGTGTTTTTCCACTTTAATTTTGTGTCTGACTCTAAATCCAGGCCTCCGTTGGTTAATAAATTTGATTTCCATTGATGATTTTGATTCAATGAGAATATTTCATTCATTCAGATCTAGGATGTGTTATTTGAGTGTTCCCTTTATTTTTTTGAGCAGTGTATAAAAACAGTATTCAAGCATTTTTCTTACTAGTCTTCCTGCAGGGTTTTAGTCATTTTATTCCTTTGCAGTTTTGGTGCTTTTGTACCTGATTTTTCATGTACAAAATAGCTCCTATTGCGAGTAGCTTTCTGCCAACTACTCAGTTTGTACCTGCTTTGACAACAGATAAATCAAAGTCTTGTTCTCTCTCGCATCCTGAGTGATCCCAATGCATGTTTCAACATGTTGTAGAAAAAAGTCTTTTTAAATGGCACCTCGCCAGTGCTGAAAAAATGGTGACTTCACTGTTTTTAAAAGAGAGTTGTTTTTTTTACAGATTCTGACTGGCCAGGTATATTTAGAAAATCATCCCCCAGTTTCTTATGGAAAAAAATCTTAATGCATTTTTATTTTAATTTTTTTTACTTGATGGGGCGAGGGACAAGTGTGAGCATAGCCAGACAGTGCAAAAAGCTGGAAAATAATGCAACCTGGTATCACCCAGCCTCAAAGTGATAGACTGACACACTGCAAATATTTAGAGCTCAGATGACTATTGCACGGCTGTATCTGTGGTTCTATAAGCCATTTGCAATGGGTGCCTTTTTTTTGTCGTTCCTCCAATCCTCCTTTCTTCTGAGTCATCATCATCGTGACAGCTGTGTAATTAAACCTGTCTAGACATAAATGCTTATCAAAGTTGCTCCACATGTAAAATACAATCAGCTTCTTTTTTTTCAGAAAGCAGTGATACAAGCAGCTATTACCCTGCTTCATGCACGCTCCCAGACTGCCTCCTAGCATGGGAATCCCCATCTTTTGCTGTAAGGGACAGGCTAATGCATTACATGTGTTGCCTTCGTTCCTCTGGTGTTTGCCACTCCCTTCTCTTGTCGCTTAGAGGTGTTGGCTGCGCTAATTTATTGAAGCCCTTCTTAGTAAAAGCGTCTTCTGTACTCAGATATACAGCAGCCATTAAACTGGGATCTGAGCCCTTTGTAAACAATCAGATATCTTCAGTAAATCATGTCCCATTGGTTCTTCTTATGTTGAGGTTACCTCGAGTAAAGTAATTTGTACATATGAAGACAACTACTTTTTTAGTCTTTTATAGGTTCTGTAATATTATGTTTTTCTTAAATGTTTATTTAAATAATGTGTGCTCGAAGGATCCTGCAAGCACTTAATTTTTTTGTTGTTCAGCAGCAGCGTCCATTTTCTTCCTGTAGTGCCCCCATCTGGTGGCAACATTAAATTGTTCTATGGTTTAGATCTATTTTGAGTTATTGTTTTTCTGATAGTGTCCTTTAAGGATCCGTTCTGAACTGATTTCTATAAACCAAATCAGCTGGATGTTGTTGCTGAAGTGTTCTGTGAAGGTTTCGTTCTCTGCTCTCTGGGGGGGTGTTTTTACGTATTTGTTTTCTAAAAGCTGGACAGCAGAGACATGCGTCCATGGTGACACCTCTGCTGTCCTCGCTCTTACGTCCTTGCCTTTTTGCTTGACCCCTTCGTCTCCATCTCTGAAGGTCTGTTGCCATGACGACACTGTCTGGTTGGTGAGATGGCAGTATTCGCTGCGTGTGGCAGACAGGCAGTCAGACAGCTGTCCCTGCTGAATCCTCTTATCACCAACAGGGGAAGCAGAGCAAGGGAAGAACAAATTAACTACAGACTATGCATGTGTATTATAGCCTTAAGGAAGGAAGAAGGAACTATAAGGGCTGTAGAACTGTTTGATGCAGAGATAATATACTATTTCAAGACCAAAAAATTATCAGTATTTTCTGATGTCAACCAATTGTTAGCTTTTTAAGCTACTGTGTGTAAGACATTGGTTTAAATTAGATATTACTTCCTTTTGCAGAGATCTCAAGGCTGGAAACATTCTCCTTGGAGATGATGGATCTGTGCAAATTGCAGGTATTTTTCCAATAAAGCATTTTTCATCTGCCTCTACCTCTGTCACATTAGTTATAAAGAAACAGTTTTGCTTCATGCTGACGTTTCTGGTATTTTTATTTATGCACATAGTACTGTCCAGACAGGTGAATTTTCTAACATTTCCTGCCTGTTTTGGACCCTTCACTATTTTGTTTGTCTCCTATCTCCCTGACCCTCAGACTTTGGCGTCAGTGCCTTTTTAGCCACAGGTGGTGACATGACCCGAAACAAAGTGCGCAAGACGTTTGTGGGAACGCCGTGCTGGATGGCCCCAGAGGTCATGGAGCAGGTTAGTCAACTCTCTAGAATGGAAACGGGTAGAATACATAAAACTCTAAAGGTTTTCAGGAACTAAATCAATCTGTGAGAAAACAATCATTTAGTTAGTATTAAATTACCTGAACACAGTCTTTGGCTGTATTTATCAGTGCAAAGACAGTCATCTGTAAATTATTTGCAGTTTAAAATAAATAACTTTTGCTGCAAGAATAAACAAATTAAAAATGTTAAATCAACTTTTATTATGTTCTACAGCACTGATTCTAAAAAAGTTTGGACATTGTGAGAAATGGAAAAAAAAACAGAATGCAATGAATTTCAAATCTCATAAACCTTTATTCACAAAAGAACATAGTAAACACATCCAATGTTTAGAAATGGTAGCTAGTAATAGTCCAAATTTTAAAAATTTTTCACCATTGTTGAAAAATCCCTCTGCCTTTCAGCAAAAGTCCATAAACGTCTGGTAACTGAGGAGACTGGTTTCTGAAGTTTTTGGCGGGGAACGATGTAGGATTCTGGCTCCTCAACAGTCCTGATTTTAACTGATCAGATTTTTGTTTGACATTGTGCCAAATATTTTCAATTGTTGAGAGGTCTGGACTGCAGGCAGACTATAAGCCAGACAAAGCCATGCTGTTGCAGTGATTCAGTGTGCAGTTTAGCATTTTCATTCTGGAATATGCTGGGTTTTCCATAAAAACAATTTCTCAATCTGTTTTCCTAACACCTGCATGTACTATATACAGGGGTTGGACAATGAAACTGAAACGCCTGGTTTTAGACCACAATAATTTATTAGTATGGTGTAGGGCCTCCTTTTGTGGCCAATACAGCGTCAATTCATCTTGGGAATGACATATACAAGTCCTGCACAGTGGTCAGAGGGATTTAAGCCATTCTTCTTGCAGGATAGTGGCCAGGTCACTACGTGATACTGGTGGAGGAAAACGTTTCCTGACTCGCTCCTCCAAAACACCCCAAAGTGGCTCAATAATATTTAGATCTGGTGACTGTGCAGGCCATGGGAGATGTTCAACTTCACTTTCATGTTCATCTAACCAATCTTTCACCAGTCTTGCTGTGTGTATTGGTGCATTGTCATCCTGATACACAGCACCACCTTCAGGATACAATGTTTGAACCATTGGATGCACATGGTCCTCAAGAATGGTTGGGTAGTCCTTGGCAGTGACGTGCCCATCTAGCACAAGTATTGGGCCAAGGGAATACCATGATATGGCAGCCCAAACCATCACTGATCCACCCCCATGCTTCTTTGGGGCTTCTCCACACCGTAACTCTCCCGGATGTGGGGAAAACAGTAAAGGTGGACTCATCAGAGAACAATACATGTTTCACATTGTCCACAGACCAAGATTTACGCTCCTTGTACCATTGAAACTGACGTTTGGCATTGGCATGAGTGACCAAAGGTTTGGCTGTAGCAGTCCGGCCGTGTATATTGACCCTGTGGAGCTCCCAACGCACAGTTCTGGTGAAAACAGGAGAGTTGAGGTGCACATTATTCTGCCGTGATTTGGGCAGCCGTGGTTTTATGTTCTTTGGATACATTCCGGGTTAGCACCCGAACATCCCTTTCAGACAGCTTCCTCTTGCGTCCACAGTTAATCCTGTTGGATGTGGTTCGTCCTTCTTGGTGGTATGCTGACATTACCCTGGATACCATGGCTCTTGATACATCACAAAGACTTGCTGTCTTGGTCACAGATGCGCCAGCAAGACGTGCACCAACAATTTGTCACCCATAATGTTGTGTTCATTTCAATATTTTGAGCAAAACTGTGCTCTTACCCTGTTAATTGAACCTTCACACTCTGCTCTTACTGGTGCAATGTGCAATCAATGAAGACTGGCTACCAGGCTGGTCCAATTTAGCCATGAAACCTCCCACACTAAAATGACAGGTGTTTCAGTTTCATTGTCCAACCCCTGTATGTGTAAGTTGTCCATGCCTGCCTTAGGCACTAATGCACCGTGTGCCATCATAGATGCAGGATTTTGAACTCTGTGATCCTAGCAGGTCGGGTGTCCCTTACTCTTTAGCTAGGAGGAGGTGACGTCCGTCACTTTCAAATAAAATCTCAAATTTCAATCTCTCTGATTGAAAATTGGGGCTATGAATCTGCATTTCTGGACTGTATTCACTTTTGGTCTCTTCTTCTTTCTTGTATGCTAGAATCTATTTATCTTGCATTCATGGATGGCTCTGTAACGTGTTTACAGTCGCTTATTTGTTAAGATGTTCCTGAGCCCATGCAACAACTTTTGCAGCAGAATCAAACCAGCTTTTAATGTAGTGCTGCCTGAGAGAGCAATTTCTTTTTTAAACCAGTGCACTTTTTTACTTTACACATTTAATATGTTAAATACGTTCTATTTTGAATGGCAAATGGGTTTATGGGATTTGGAAATCATTGTGCTCTGATTTGATTTTTGTCTTGCATAACGTATTGGGTCTATATTTGAAATGTCGAAATGTTTTTTCTTATTTTTCATGCAGTCATAATTTTACGGAGTACTTTATGTACTTTCTCAGGTGAGGGGTTATGATTTCAAAGCAGATATCTGGAGCTTTGGGATCACAGCTATTGAGCTTGCCACTGGAGCTGCACCTTATCATAAATACCCACCAATGAAGGTGAGAATACTGTTGGGAAGTCTGTCATTTATAAAAATAAGGACCAAAAGATCAGTGATTCAAAACGTATCTGGTGTTTCCAGGTCTTGATGCTGACGCTGCAGAATGACCCACCATGTCTGGACACTGGTGTGACAGATAAGGAGATGGTAAAGAAATATGGCAAATCTTTCAGGAAGATGATCTCCTTGTGTCTGCAGAAGGAACCAGAGAAAAGGTGCATGGCCTTTTCATGTAGAACTCTAATGCAACACATAATTCTTTAGGACAGCACACAGTTCAAATCCATCTTTCTTTTTGCAGTGTTCTTTTAAGCTGCTTTATTAAACAGAATGTGGTTCTTAGTTAACAATAGTGGGTTTACTCTGACTAGTACATGACAAGAAAAGGAGCTTATAATTGTGCTCTGACTTTGAGTCATTTTATTACTTTAGAATTCACTGGTTTTATCAATCATAACTTAAAATTGTTCATTGCTGTCAATAGCCCTTATCCTTACAAATGGTGTTTTTCAGGCCAACATCATCAGAGTTGTTGAAGCATAAGTTCTTTCAGAAAGCAAAAGTAAGTGCTTAATACTTTTTTTATTTCAATTCTATTTATATATAGCCAATTTCCAGCAAACACTTTACCAGGTCCAAAACATATTCTGTTCGAATCAGTCCAGTTCATTCCAATGAAATCTAATCAACCCAGCCATTTAGTTATACCATAATACAGTCAAATTGAACTTATCCAAAAATGCCAGTTGGTATAAAGTCATATCAGGAAGCCAAGCCGATTGCATCAAGTTGTGGACATGGCAGCAATCCTTCTCTCTGAGCAAGCATGTGGCAACAGTGGAGAGGAATGACTCCCTGCAGAACCAGGCTAATGAGTAGTTGCACTTGGCCTAGTGAATCTTTGATGGAACGCAAAAGAAAGAAAGAACTCAAAGGTAATGTCGTGAGCTGGTTCCACAGGAAATCTTTCTCCTATTTAAAATTTGAAGAACCACCAGAGAACCTAAAGGCTCAGTTAATGTCCCTCTTCGGGGTGTCGCACAGGACTCCTCTGACAGCACTGGACCCTGAACGAGCGCTATAGGCGTTTATACTTATTGCTGACGTTGCTTCAGAATTCTCTGAAAACACAGGAGGCAGTATGCGAGAAAACCAGTGGAAATGTTGTAAAAGAGAGAAGAAGTACTTCACCTAACACCAAAATGTCTCTGTGCACTATCAGAAACATTTCTAATCAGCGTGATTCTGTTTCTTGCAAAGTTTGATATTCATGAGAGTAAAACCATGAAGAGGAAACCGCCTTTTGACCTCTTTCTAAAGGATCTACAACTGTATTCAGATCTTTAATATAAGATGAAGGAAGGTAAAACTTAGAACAAATATGATTTCCAGACGGACTCAGGTGTGGTTCGCTTATGGTCTCGATACGAACCAGCCCGATCTGACTCAACCCAACTACAGAAAACACAAGTCTCTTTGAACTTAACAAGCCACCATAGCTGGTAGCAAAGGTGTACAATGTACTGAAATCATACCTGATCAGCTGGAAGTTGCTTAGCAACGCTGCTACCAGCATGTTGTGGGACAGGGCATGCAGAACACAGTGTCTCCTTCTGCTTTAGCCCGCATTCTCTGACGGTGTTCCAAAATTATAAATAGAACATCGCAAAACCTGTGTTGAATGAGCTGCTCTTGACCCTCACAATAATACTGCAGCTGTAATAACGCCACAGTTATGCAAAACAGAGGGAGTTGCCTCAACAGTTGTTTTCCTCAATTTCCGGGTCTGTGCTCTGTCCCGCCCTCATCATTTCTGTCCAATGGGAGCAGTGATCGTCACTTGCGTGGCTTTGTTTATAAGTTATAGTTCACTTGCAAAAAGTACAAAACGTTTTGTTGGGTGAAATTCTCTGCAATATTGTGGGTAAATCATTGATTTTAGGCTTTTTCATTATTTTAAAACAAATAGCAAACTGGATTTGCGTAAACCTAGATTATTTAAAGACCTGCCAAATTTTTAGATGATCTTCTTTATCCTGTTGTGTTGATTGGAATCAGTTCACTCTTTCTCCCTATTTCAGACCCATGAATACTTACACGAGAAGTTGATCCTAAGGGCTCCTACAATAACAGAGAGATCAAAAAAGGTAAGGTAAAGCAAGAAATCTGCTGCTTGTGCTTTAAAAAAGCAGAAGAAGATGGATGATCTCAGCTGTGTTCGCGTATGTGCGTCAGGTACGTCGAGTGCCTGGTTCCAGTGGCCGGCTCCATAAAACGGAGGATGGTGAATGGGAATGGAGTGACGACGAGTTCGATGAAGAAAGCGAGGAAGGCAAAGCAGCTGTTGCAGCTTTAAGAGTGAGCTAAGAGCTACCTGCCTCTTTCACGTGCACACAATAACACTTTTTATTAGTCCACATGTCATTTCTCTTAATCGCTGTACTCTGATTAAATTGTCATCCTCGTGTTTGTGTAGTAGCATGTTCGTCCATTGTCTCTCCACTGAGTTTCTCTGTATGTTGTGTCTGACGCAAAGGAGCAGCAGGGGAAGCCTGTTAGTGCCTCGAGGCGACAAGTGCGCTTCTCCCACCCACTCGAGCTGCCTTCATCCAGGGTTGTTCACTTGTCACCGAAATACAGATGGCATTCCCCTAACAAGGAAGGACTCTCACCTGTTAGCTGTCCCTTGCTCCACAGCTAAGAAAGGCAGGAAAGGCAGTTATCCGTCATTAGTGTTAGAGAGCCAAGCAGGAATAATGCTTTGCAAAAGTGTCCATACCCCTTAAACTTTTTCACATTCCACGTAAAAGCTTCAATGTATTTTATTGGGATTTAAAGTAAGAGATCGACACAAAATTGCACATAATTGCAAAATGGAAGAAAAATGAAAAACAGTATTTAGAACATTCTGCAAATAGAAATCTGAGAAGTGTGTTGTACATTTGCTCTGATAAAATCCTGTGTAATCATTTGCCTTTAAAACCTACCTAATTAGTAAATTGAGTCCACGTTTGTGTAGCTTAATCTCATTATAAATACAGGTGCTCAGTAACAGCCTCAGAAGTTTGTTAGAGAACATTAGTGAACAAACAGCATTATGGAGCCCAGGGAAAACAGCAGAAAGGTCACGTATGTTTTAGAGATTTGGAAGGCAGGGTTAGGTTATAAAACAATATTCCACACCATATACATTTCACAGGCCACTGTTCAATCCATCCTTTGAGAATAGAAATGGCACAACTTCAGATTTACTAAACCATCCACCTAACTGGGCAAGGAGGGCATTAATGAGAATAGTAGCCAAGAGGCCCATGGTAGTTTTGGAGGAGTTGTAGAGATGCACAGCTGAAGTGGATCATACTGCCAGCAGGACAACAATAAGTGATTCACTTCTTAAAGCTGGCTTCTTTGGAGAAGTGGAAACAAAAAAGAACTTGTTGAAAGAAAGTCATAAGATGTTTAGGACTTGGTATGGAGGAAACGCAGCAAGCATGGTCGATGAAGGAAATTAAACATATTTGGACCATATGGAGAAAATTAATAAATAAAACACTGCACATCATGCTAAAAAACTCCCCCCACCATAAAACATGACAGCGCCCTAACCCCTGTCACAGTTGATGGAAAGGTAGGTGGTGCTGGATGGAGCTAAATACAGGTCGATCCTGGAAGAAATCCTAGTAGAGGCTGCGAAAGATCTGAAACTGGGGCAGAGGTTTATCTTCCATCAGGACAACAACCCTAAAGGCCAGAGCTTCAGTGGAAGAAGGATTATGCACTACTTTGTGCTGGTCTATCACATAAAATCAGACTAAAATGCATTGAATTTTTTGCTTGTAATGTTACAAAATGTTAAAAAGTTCAAGGGGATTAATACTTATGCCAGGCACTGTAGATTAGAAATGATGGATGTTTTCTGGGAGTTTAAATGTTCTTCACATCTAAACAATGTATTTCTGTTGTTTCTGCTCCAAGCTAAAACCTTTTAAAAGTTTTTGAAGCTTTACCTTCATAAAACGTGTTTTAAATGACAAGTGCCTTTTCTGTGTCTTTAATTAAATGTGTTTCCTGGTTGCAGCTGGTGCTCTTGAAGATAAAGATGAAGATGTTAAAGTACTAATGTGAAGTGGTTGCTAAGTTATAGGGCATTTACAGACGAGCAAAATGAGCCGTTAGAGCATCCATGTACTGGGGAAAATTGTACCTTTGGTCAAATTGTTCAGTTACAGCTTGTCATGCCAAAAATCAGCCAAGCAGTTGGTGCATTTCTCCTCTTTAGTCTTGTAGCAAACAGGAAACAGAAGTGTAGTTTAAGTCTGTTCAACAGTTAAAATAAACTACCTGGTTCTTTCATAAACACCAACAAGTTTGTTATAAATCGTAAACTATTTGCATCATCAGTTTTTTTTAATAGAATATACTATAGATTAGACTCTGCCAGTGAGAGATTCCTTTCCTGGAAGCCATCTGTATTTCTATTTCTTTTTTTTTCTTCTTGCAACACTATTGTATTTACGTTGCCTAAATTTAACGAGAGCAGCAAATTACTCATCATCTTTGCAATGATTTTCAAGCAGTAAATTGACCTCTGAGCAATTTATTCCCAGTCTACCTTGTTTTGTGGTTACATGTTGGCACACTGAACTTTCAGCCATCTATTGTAAGTTGATTGTTGTTAGATCTTCATCTTTATATGTGTGGATACTGAAAAAAAAACAACAGTAACATATTCAATGGTAAAAAAAAAAAGCTTGGTGCCTGGACTGAGCAGCAGTTTCTGACAGCAGATTCCTCTGTTGACCAGTGAAGCCAGTTGGGTCAGTTTGCCTTCATTTAACCCCTAATGCTTTTTTTTTTTTTTTTTTTTATTCCCTTCAGTTTGATTAACCCTTGAGGCGCCTTGGAAAGTGAGCTTCCTTTTTACCCTTTTTAACGTAAATTATGTTTATAATACATGCTCTCTGCATGATGAAAATCCCTGATTTTCTTCGATGGTGAAACACAAATACTTTCCTAAAATAAAATTGGAAAAATTGCAGTCAGGTTATTACAACCTTGACTTGGGGGGAGAATGAAAACGCAACACTTTCTACCCTTAGACCTAAAACTGGTCCTCTTATGAAACTAGAATACAAAACCCATTTTTTTCACTCTCACTGTCACGCTTCATCAAATCTCTTCAGCAACTTCAAACCTCCTCATAGATATAAATATTTTTTCTTCAGGTTTTTATGCAATTGTTTTCATTAAATGTCATGCCTTTTATCCGTTTCGCTTTTAATGACTCAAAATTCACTCACCCACACACACACACACACACACACACACACACACACACAAAACATATTCTTGGCCACGTTCACACCACTCTTTTATATCAATGCCATCCTACAAGAGCATTTCTGTGGTGCTCAGTTTTTTTTTTTTTTTTTTTTGCACCGCATTTAGCAAGGGAAGAGAATAAAGCCTCCATTGAAAGATTATTTGATTGATCTCCGGTAGTCTGGGGGGGGGTCATTACACCTAAAACCTGTTTTTTATATTCAAGACAGAGGCTTAAATGTGTAAATTATTTGTGGGAAAAGCATTATATGTGACGTTGACAGTATATTAAAAATATGTGGTTATACTTGGAGTAATGTTTTTGCAAAATGTGCACATTTGGGCCTCAAGGGTTGAACTTGACTTTTTTTTTTTCAGAAAATCCGTTTGACCCTATATCCACATTACTTTTTCATTTCTTTCATCTCACTTAATACTTCTTCTCTGCTTCTTCTATTAAATGTAATTGTGTGAGATGTGCCATCACTCGTTTACAGCTCAGTTGTAGTCAATATTATAAATTGCTTTTTCACAACATTAAAACAACTAGGTAAAAATATCTTGTTATAAAAAAGGCATCATTAATGTTATAAAATCAACTCTGATCAGATTATTAGGCATTAAAGATCATCTGGGTCAGAACATATCCAGAACACTAAGTCTTGATAGACTCACATGTCTCCAAATATTCATCTGAATTTGCATCCGTGGAAAGACGTTTCATCTCAGCCACTGAGGCCTTGCCATGAGTTTACATGGTACTGTCTTGGTGCTTCACATTGCCAAAAATGGACCCCATAAATCAAAACAGTAGAAGCATTGCAATAACTGACTTTGCTTTGTTAGTTTCAGGTTGTGACTGATCGATTTTTATCTAGAGAAGTAACGTGAAAGATTTTATACGAAACAAAATAAACCAACAGCTTCCATATGTTCAGGATTATTAAACACTGGACCTGATCATTGCCACAATTATGTAAATCAAATCCATATTCGGTTTATTTATTTACATTATCTTTGGACATATCAAGTCAAAGCAAGTGTCTTTCATTCATTCATTCACTTTTGTTTATTTGGTCAGGGACCGCACACAGTTTCCCTGTTCATACAGGCCCTCTTGTCACCGACTTATTTCCAGACCCTGTCCCTGGTTGGGCTTTTCAGGTAAAAATAAGAGTAATATATGGTTTTAGGATGTTATTATGGAGGCTCCAGAAGAGACAAATCTTTGAAATTTTGGCAATAAAATCTCTGTACCAAACAATAAATCTGCGCTTTACTTACTGGAAAGGAAAACTGTAAACTCAACGGCCAAATCTGGAAAGAAAGTAAACGAGTGAGCCATTTTAATGTGGTTATTTTTTATTGTTTGTGTTGTTTCTATTAAAGTATGCAGTTTGCTTCTAAAAAACTGTCTCTCTTTGAAATTCTTGTCTGACTCAGACTTTTCTTCTGTCTGTCATCAACAGTCACCAAGAGTGAAGGAAGGTTTTCAGAATTCAGAGGTGAGTTTAAAATTATTTATTTGACTTTTGGATCATTTAATTGGCATTTTAACCGAATCACAGGAAAACCAAGGAGCAAATCCTTACATTTTGTCTGCCAAAGTGAATATCTTCAAATTTAACATTTTGAGTGTTGTAAAAAATGTTTCGGTCAGTGTGAACCAGAACAATCTTTCAGATTTTCCAGACTCCTGAGCCTTTAAGTAGTCACCTCCAGCCAATGACCCCAGGTCAGGCTGAACTACCTCAGGCTGCAGGCCAACCTCCACTGCAGCCCACGCAAGTCAACACACCCCCTGCCCAGGCTGCATCCACCTCACTCAGTGTTCCTGCTCCTGCTGCTGTTCTTACTCAGGTCAGTACCCCCCATTTAAGTTTATTCTCTGCAAGTTTGCAACTTTATTATTTGTTTGTTTAACTACAGTTGAAACTAGACATTTATATACTCTGAAGAAAAGGCATTTTATTCTCTCTCTGTGACATTAAATCTGAAATTCTTTCTGTACTTTGGGTCAGTTAGGATAACTAGATATTTTGTTAGTTTAATCTGAAAAAAATGAGACTACATATTTGTTCTACTTTCTTCAAATTCAGAAGTTTATATTTAATTAGTATTTGGTAGCATTGCCTCTAATTTATTTTTTGTGGATCAAGCGTTGGGGTATCTTTCCACAAGCTGGAATTTTGGTCAGTTCTTCCTGATTGAACGTGTGTAACTGAGGCCCTGTTTACACAATGTTTTTTGGTAAAATCCTAAAAGTTTTTTTTTAAGACTTTCTCGTGTTTGTCTACACAACAACATGGCATGATTTGAAAACGGGTTGCAGAGTGTAACCACTTGAAAATGTCCCAGTCTCTGTTGTCATGTAGACGGGTAACATTAAATCTTTCTTGTGGTGAAGCCCTGGCTCATGTGCAGTATGACTGAAATAAGTAGAAATTAATGTGCACGCACAAAGAAATTTGAACTGGCTGCTGACCAGTTTTTTTGGGATTATTTCAATTGCAATGGGCACGGAGATGGAAACCAAAACGAAAAAAAGAAGCAAAAAAGAGAGAGAGGAGATCTGAGCCACAAACATCCAAAGGTCCCCCAGAGCACAGGAACCCCAGGAGTGAGCCTTCACACACCAAAGCACCCAGCCCCGGACACCAAGAACCACCAGTACACCAGCGGGCAGAGACACCAGCCACTGGCTGGGAGTGAGGCGGGGAGGAAATAGGCCCCACATTTGATGGGGGACCTAAACTGATTCAGGAGATGGAGCAGCCCAAGACCCAACCGGACAAAAAAACAGGCGCACATAGTCACAATAACACATTCCCACACCATGCGTACACATAAAAACACTCACACCTTCACACCCATTGTAAAGATGCACAACAATGGACGTGGTACACTCACTCACACTCCCCATACATACCCCCAAAAAGCCAATGAAGACACATCCACACAACGCAAGCTCCACACACAGCCCCACTCCAAGCACCCCCGCCGCATCCTGCCCTCCACCTTACAGCACGCCACGACGATCAGGCAAGGGCCCCACACACCACCCCAGCGTCCGCCGACAAGCGCAACAGAACAATTTTCAAAGGATCGTTGTTGTGTAAACAGGGCCTGAGTCAGGTCGGTAGGACGCCTTGCTCACACACACCTTTTCAACTCTGTCCACAGGTTTCTAGGCTTGCAAGGTTCCACTTTTTTCCTCCAAATGTGACAATGGTCTTTAAGGCCAATCACTTTATCAGTTTCATCAAACTACAAAAGTTTGCTCTGAATTAATGTCGGTGAGAAAAAGGTTGTGTGTATTTTTATGCAGTGTATGTGAATAACTGTTGCAGTGAAATGCATTTGTTAAATTTGTTTCAACAGATTTCAGCTGAGTCAGGAAATGTTAACACTCCCATTAGTTTGGTATTAAGGTTAAGGTATGTCATTTTAACTCATTCTCCTGTTTTTATATGTAACATCTAAATACATTCTCATCTCATTTGAATTTTTATTTTCTCCTTCTCATCAGAAATTCAAAGAAGGAGCTGAATGACATCCGCTTTGAATTTATGCCAGGAAGAGGTAAGCATCATTTCATTTTTAAGGCTGTTTATTCACATCTCTAGAGAAGCTAGATTCAGTTATCTGACTGTGTTTTTTATTTTGTTGAAGTCTCCGTCTTCAGGCATGTTTTTGGTTTCCCTCTCCTATGAGTGTCACAAGTTGTTCCCCTCTGTGCTGCATCATTGTGTGTAGAGTAAAATTAGCTTTCTGTACATTTTATGGCTGGATATTCAGTAAAAGTAACAGGCACCTAATGGATTTTGTAAAATTGGGTGTCTGTGTCGGCAGCCAAAACAAAGTACACGGAGACCAAAAAGGTTAAAGAACAGAGTTATCCTAAAAAAACAAAACCACTGGACTTCAGTTCTTCTATTTTAAGACATTTCACTCTTCATCTGAAAGGCTTTCTCAATTCAAAGCTGGGGAGGGAGAAGTTCCAAGCTTTTAAGCTTTCTGGAATGTGCCGTTCTCGTACTCGTTCTCGTACTCGTCGTCTTCCGCTTTATCCGGGACCGGGTTGTGGGGGCAGCACACTCAGCAGAGACGCCCAGACGTCCCTCTCCCCAGACACCTCCCCTCCGGGGGGAGCCCAAGGCGTTCCCAGGCCAACCGAGAGACATAGTCCCTCCAGCGTGTCCTGGGCCATCCCCTGGGCCTCCTCCCGAGGAAGGCGTCCAGGAGGCATCCGGTATAGATGCCCGAGCCACCTCAACTGGCTCCTCTCGATGTGGAGGAGCAGCGGCTCTACTCCGGGCCCCTCCCGGATGGCTGAGCTCCTCACCCTATCTCTAAGGGAGTGCCCGGCCACGCTACGGAGGAAGCTCATTTCAGCCGCTTGTATCCGGGATCTCGTTCTTTGGGTCATGACACAAAGTTCATGGCCATAGGTGAGGGTAGGAACGTAGACCGACCGGTAAATCGAGAGCTTCGCTTTTCGGCTCAGCTCTCTCTTCACCACAACGGACCTCTTCAGGTTGGAGGGGAGTTGGGAGAGGTTGTGCCGTTCTTGACATCTAAATTCACATGTAAATCAGACTTCCCTAGCAACAGTGTGTCGTTTGTTAGCCCAGATCACTGAGAGATGCTTTGGTCACATACAGGAAGGTGTGAATTGGTTTGAAACTGTCTGGGGCACCGTCCACATGAAGCAACAGGTTTGAGAGTATCTAAAAAAACTTTTCGGTCGGGTATAGGGAATCTTGTCCACACGAAACGGCTGTGAAACCGACTTGAAACTTGCCCCCAGAGAGGGAACTTTTTTAGCCACCCCATGGCGGCTCCGTGTGGACAGCCCTGACCACATTGAAGGCTATACACCGGCCAGCTTTCCTTCCCTCTTGCTAAACATACATGCGCTGACTCGCCAAAAACAGCAGCAACAACAGTGGCGGAATTCCAAGTTGCACTTTTATTGAAGCTATTCCTTTTTTTTTTATTTTACACCAAAATCTTTTGCTCCTTTATGGTGAGGTCAAACAGAAACAGAAGTTGGAAAACTAAGTCTACAAAGGCTTAGATTGCCACTTTTGTCTTCTCTTACATCACTCTTCCGCACAGTGCAATGAGACTTATTTATTTAATAGTTTTTACCTCTGTGGCTGCGTAGCACGCAACTCACTGGAGTGGCATAAATATTACAACGCCTAATATGACACCTCCAGCTTCAGGTGGTTTCATCTTCACGGTCAAACTTCTCTGTCCGGATACCACCGTCCACTCCTTGTGGACATGGCCTTGTTATCAGGCTAAATGCTGAGCTGTATATTACTGTAAGATGAAATCTGAGGCCACTGTTTTGAGTGTTTTTTCTTCTCATTTGCCATAAATGGCTTCCTTTACTCCACTCTCAAACCATATATCTTCTCTGTCCATAGTGTGAACATTTTGGTCCTAAAACAAGTGTCTCTAATCCTTGAAGTGTAGGTGCCCAGCTATTTTATTTTATGCATGTCTTCTCTGCTTTTCTTTTTAGCGACTATCAGTTTTTATTGTTGTTGCTATGCAGCACTTTGTTGTAAAGTGGTATATAAACAAAGTTGACACTGACATTGGGTTTTGTCCTGAGGAACGTCTCAAACAGCAGAGAAAACCCTTCAGATGAAGAGCATAACATCTTCAAGTACAACTAAAGTCCAGCTGTTTTTTTGTTTTTTACTTTTTAGAGTTATTTTGTTCCTGAAAGGGGCTGTTTGTAAAATGTTTGCTCCAGTATGACGTTACATGTTTAGAAATTATTAAGCAATATTTCCTTATGTTGTGGCTTTTTCAGACACAGCTGATGGAGTGTCCCAGGAGCTGGTGTCAGCAGGTTTGGTAGACGGGAGGGACTTGGTAATAGGTGAGTTTAGCAGTTTTCTGTCTCAGGTTCTCCATTTTCATGTCTTAGCCTGTTTGTTTGAAAATTAAAAATGAGCTTTTGACCGGAGTTAAGCAAGACTGTTTTGCAAGTTGGCACTTATTTGTATGTATCTATATTTTGTTTACTCTGTATTTTCTATAAATCATGAGTTACCACAATGCTGAAAAGGTCTCTGATTCAGCAGTGTAGTAAAGGGCCATTTCACAGCTTTTTTGTTCTCTAAACCCTTTCAGATAATGATTTTGAACACAAGCTTAAAGTCTGGGAAGGAATGGGTAGAACCTGAAGGAAGTGCATAAATAAAGAGAAAGAAACGTCCCTATATGCCTTCAATTATTCAAGAACGTATTATAACAGCCAAGAGAAAAACCTGTATCGAATGAAGATCTGTTATTTCTATTTTGTTAGACTTACAAATGAACTATTAACCATCAAATATCTATCCTTTAAGCCCTGTTAAATAATTAAGATCAGAGCGTAAGATCAGTAAAATATTTTCTCTTTGAGGTTTTAGAAATGTATTTGTTGGGAATGCTTATTGGTAATGAGTTTGAAAGGCTTTGGACCCATCTAGCTGCTGGTCCTCAGCTGTTATCTCAAATACCCAAGAGGAGGAGGTGCTAAACTGAGCACAGAAATAAGGGATGAGATAACAAGGCTGGTCAGTTATCAAGGACTTAACCTAGTTTTAATTGCATCATTTAGATTTAAATGCAAAAGAATAATGTCAGTGTAGTCTGAGTATAAAGATGGCTGTGAGGCTCTACATTCCAAGGGAAATGTACTTATTTTTATCTGTGCTCTTACATGTTTATATAATTTCTCTTTCAGTTGCTGCAAATTTGCAGAAGATAGTTGATGAGCCTCAAGCTCATAAAAATGTAACATTCAAACTGGTGAGTGAAACCATTTTCACATCTTAGTAATATTATCAGTTGCAGTATTGGTACTTACCAGTACTTTATTCATCCAGCAAAGGGAGGTTTTTCCTCCCAGACACTACTAGAATAACAGATTAATCCTCTTGCTTTGTGCTGGACTTTGCTGCTGTTAAAACTTCACAAACACATTTTGATGTAGTTGACAAACTGACAGTGCAACAAGCAGCTTCTTCTTGCAGCTATTGCATTGTTTCCTATAGAGGCTGCCATGTTGTATTTTGAGGTCCAGTCTGGTAAAGTTCTTTAAGTCTTTGAGATTAGATACTTCTCACAACCACCAACTTTAATGCATTGATTTTTTTCATTAAAGACTAACACAAAGTAGTGCACATGTATGTGGAATGATAATGATGCAAGGTTTTCCAATATATTTACAAATAAAGATCTGAAAAGTGTGGCATACATGTACTGTTAGCCCCTTTTAAAACACTTAGAACCACCTTTATCTGCAGTTACAGGTGCAAGTACTTTAGAGCATGTCTGTACCAGTTCTGCACATCTAGAGACTGAATTTCTTCCAATCCTTCTTTGCAAAAAATCTTAAATTCATTCAGACACAATGGAAAACATCTGTAAACAGCAATTTCCGAGTCATGCAGCAGATTTCTGTTGGAAAATGGGTTTAAACTTTGACTTGGCCATTCTAACAAATCTATACTTTATCTACAGCTTCTATTTCAGGTTCTGAAATTGTGGTACAGGTACCACTGATGTTGTCTTGGGCCTTTAATGATACCTAGAATAAACTTTATTTGTATTTGCATCGAACCCAATGTACCATGTTTCAGTTCCAAGTTTTAAAAATCAGTGGTATATGCTAAGTGATAGGCTAACTACTGTTAAAAATATAAGCTAATATATGTTTTCTTATCTGCATTTTGTCCTTTCAGTGTCACATATTAACTAAATGAGGTTGCGTAGCACTGTATGTGAAATCATCAGAAATGCCGTTAGTCCTAAACTGTTTTGTTTATATGCAAGGCAACCATATTGGTTTTAAAGGTTGACTTTCCTACTCAGAATTCCATCTTCAACAGAGCTTGATGATCATTTTTCCAAATTCAGACTTGGACATTTCAAAAAAGAAGGAAAGCGTCCCCACTGCATGCTTGAGCAATGTTTTGCACGAAGATCAAACATTTCAGTTTTGGTCTCATCTGTGTAAAGCATCTTCTTTCACATGTTTGCTGTGTCTCATTTGTTGGCTTGTGGCAAACTGCAAACAGCATGTCAGGTTGTCTTTTAACAATGACTTTCTTCTTACCTGTCGACAGATTCTCTCGTTTATAAAAAACAAAATCTAAATTAATTTGTCTTCCTCATCACAATTTTCCTCTACTTAATATTGGTCGTCCCATGAAATCCCAATAAATACTTGGAGGTTTGTGGTTTTAATTGGATTTTTTTTTTGTTTTTTTAAGATATGGGGGTGTGACAACATTTATAAAGCAGCAATGTTTTTCCTACTGTCCTCCAAGTCTTGTCTTCCATGAAACACACACAGGCATTGAATAAAACTTTGATGTAATCAAACTGAATGTTTCCTGATTTTGATCAATCTCTTCACAGGCTTCTGGGGTGGAAGGATCTGAAATACCAGATGACATCAAGCTGATGGGCTTCGCTCAGCTTAGCATTAGTTAAACTGTTGCTCTACCTGGAACCATGACTTGCCTAAAAAATGTGAAAATTTCAAAAAAAAAATAGTTTAATGTATTTTTTTCTCTTTCCATGGCTGTAAAGAAACCACTACTGCCAAAGAAAAAGGAACCATTTTACTACCCATAGGATTATACAATACCGCCTTGTTGGATTAGGTGGTCAGATGTAGTATCAGAACGTACAGTGTGAGAATAACTCAAAGTTTACAGTGTACACGTAGAAGGATGCAAGCATCTACAAGAAAATGTTTTCATTTAACACTCTGGGTTCCTTCATCCGGTTATTCTCTCGTTACTATGTGATGCATTTGCACAATCTGATCCAACACCCTCGAATCCCGATGATCCTGATAAGTGTAACAATGCCTTATAATTATGAGAACTACTGAATGCATGTTTTCGGGGGACGCCCCCCCACCTCCCCACCCCCATGGGGAGCATTGTGTTGTTTGAGATGCACAAACGTGGCTTCAGGTGCTGATGCCAAACTTCTGACTCTTAACAGAGTGCTGATGAGATGAAGACTAAAGTAATGCCAAAATATGATTATTATTTTTCTTCAGTCTTTACTTTGTAAGACTGGTTATAGCACCATTGTCTTTTGGTGGTTCTTAGCCCAAAACTCTTTTCTTTAATGGGATAAAGTTATGGAGTCATTCTGAAAACAGGTGATATGGGAACACATTTGGGCCTAACATATTTTGTACATGTGAATCTAGCTTTATAACTATGTGAAATAATGTTCCAGGAATAATAAGTGAGCATCACACTGTAGAGATTTGTTTTTGGGATTCATTTTTGACATTATCAGCTCTTTTCTGTGTGAGCGTCTTGAGTTACAAATGCAAGCTGAGCCTCAATCTGATTGGACAGTGATCAGTCAAAATGGCCAATGAGGAAATTAATATTGTATTTTTAGTTTAGCTGCTCTGCTGACTGTCTTGGCCTATGCAGTCCTTTTATTTTTACATAGTGAATTTAGGAATGTTTCACAGCAAGAATTTGTATGGATGCAATATGGAACCTCAAAAGTTACACGCAAAACCATTGATATTTCATTTCTAAAGTTTAATAGTCTGTGACAGTCGGCTTTCAGGGCTTTACTACTCTGAAAACACCCAAGATTTAAAAGGAGATATACTTTTGAGAAACTGACAGCACATAAAATACAGCAAACTGATTTATGGTTTACAATTATTTTAATTTGACCATGAAGTCTGTTTCTGATTTGAAACGAGACAGCTTCCCTCAAAATTAGTGTTGAAAAAATATTAAACAGCTTTATGCTACACTCAAGAATTAACATTAAAATGACCGGAATCAAACCTTTTAATTGTTAATCATCTTTTTGGTATGCTTTTTTTTTTTTTGGTGAGGAGCTTCACATGATTGGGGTTGGAAGACATTCTTTGCCATCACCCTAATTTTTAGCTCTCCACACAGGCACTCCATCAGAACCAAGTTGGGTCTCTGGCTGAGCCACTAAAAATGTTAATGTTACTTAAAACAGAAGAAAAATGTAGGCGAAATAACAAAATTACATAAAACCTAAGTCCGCTGAGGTACGAATAACTTAGCTTAAGTATTTGTTTGGAAACCTATCTGTTGCTTACAACAGGGGGTCGGCAACCTGTAGCCAAATATGGCTTTTTAACCCCTCAGCTCCACTCCAAAATAATAGGAACTTTAATAATTATATTTAAACAGTGAGCTGTTTGACCTGTGTCACTTTGTGTATTAAATGCATGAAAAGTTTAACCAGAGGAATCATAATGGTACAAAGGTTGGGCTGCCTAAACGTCATTGGTACAATCTGCAAATGACAATAAGCCACTAAAAGTACATTTTGTACACAGCCTTCCAGCATTTCATTGGTAGCGTTAATTATGACTCCTTAAGATTTGATGAGAATATTTTGTTTCATTAACCTGTTCTCTTTTTGTGCACCAGCTTATTTTAACATGGACTACTGTCTTTTAGGATCAAGCAGACAATTATTTTAGCCTATGCATAGCAACAAAAACAGGATATTGCTCACTCTTTTATCTAAAATGCTTGTCCTATTTAGCCAAGTTTATTAAATGGTTGCAGTCAAGTCTGCTTTTGAGGAAAGGTCGCTGGATATTTGTTATATTACATATTTTTGATAACCTTGTGATTTAGCTTTGATTTTAATGTCATAGAAAAAGACAAATGCTTTATTTTGTAAGTAATAATTTCATATTTTAAGATTTTAGATGTGGTAAAAAATATTGCCCTGAAGAATATAATAAATTGATTGTCCATCTGTATCAGCCGCCTGCGATGAAGGTCCAAATTTGTACCATTCTTGAACTGCAGCCACGGGCCGCACAAAATAATTTCAAGGGACAACCTCTGATTTACCTTATTTACATAATTTATATTTACATTACTTATTCGACACTCAACCGAACAACCAGGTTCTGGTTGCATTTTTAGCTCGAGGCTCATGCAAAGGGAAGTGGAGTTTTCAAACCAGCACAAAACTAAATGCAAAACGAAATATGTTAACTCCTCCGACACTTTGTTTCACAGGGTTGCAAAACTGGATTTATAGGTCCAAAAATATATTTGTCCTTAATGTGTGCCCATAATGGGAGATCATTGCTTGAAACATATGAGCTCTGTTTTATTTTTTTTTTATCAAACACGTGTGAATGCATGTTTTGACTGTTTTAAGAAAGGATTTTACACATCAGGTTGACTTAAGGTGTGTATAATAATGAAGGCTGCAGTTTGTGGTTTACATGAAAACTTGAACTACTTTAATCAATTATTTGATTATTAAGGTCCCTGGATAAATAAAATATAAAGGCAAATTCTCTCTTACACAAGTGTTAGTATAAAAATAGCTACACTGGATAATATAAAAGCAATAAAAACCCTTTTTATTTTTACCATTCTAATTATTTTTATCTGGTGCTTGTGCGCCCCTTTCTATTGCCGCTATGGTTAACTCCCCATATTTTTCCAGCAGATAAAAACTTAAAAATTGATCTTCTGTTTTGGCTTTTCCCCTTTTTAATTGAGATGCAAAAACTCGTCACGTTAATTGAGACGATCGTCAGAGAAAATCTGAAAGGTTTCATGTTAAAACAGTCCTTTAGCTTCATGTGATTTGTTTGGGGTTTTTTTTAGCTGAAGTAAAAGTGGAGCAGTTGAAACCTTGTCACCGTCTAGTTTCCGAGCTAAAAATAAGTACTTGACTTAGTCAACTTTAGGATGTAAATAATGTCATTTAGCTTTGTTCTGATGCGGTTTCACCCTCTGCCATTTTTCTGTCTCATGACACAATTGTAGGTTCCTGAAATATGACGCTTAGTACTTGGCTTTGAGTTGTGTACTTTTGAAGGCCTTGATGTCAGCAACAACTAGTCAAATATGATGTTCGTTCATAATTTCCTGTTTAAAAATGTAAGTGTCTTGGGAAATATTGAATATATGTTCTAAATCACCACTTTAAGTTCCCGAAATCATAATGATTGTCTCCGCCGCTCACGAAACACCAGGTGGAGGCCGTTTACAGCTGCACTCACACGCTTTCTCATCTTTGTTTTTGGGTTGTTTTTTTTTTTTGTTTTTTTTACAGCTAATGAATAAAAACTCCATGATTGTAAACAGTTGGAAAATCCCATTTTCTTGCAGATTTTTGCATAAATGACCCAGTCTGAGGAATGTGTGTTTTGCATTTACAACTAAGATGCCAGCGTGGTTCTGTCTATTTAATGAGGTGATGTAGTGTCACAACCCTCCAGATGCCGTTTTGAATGAAATAAAAGAAAATCAAGGGGAAAGCTTTGTATTTTGCCCGTGAAGATGTAAACTTTTGTGCAAGCCTTAAAATACAAAAGACCAAGTGTATTTTTTTAATCATTATTTTTGGTGGGATTTAGGAGGTAATTTTAATTTAGAGGGAGTGAAATTTACGTCCTGGTTCACGTGAAGATTCCTGATATAAACTTGCGCAGGTGAGGCGACAAAAGGCAGCGATACTTCCTGATGGACTCAGGCTCAGCTCTATAAAGGTGGACAGGATTTTTGCATTCAAGCCTTGTGAGATAATTGTGTTTACTGTAGGTGTGCATTGTGTAGACAGAGTCTGGCTTTGAATGGAGACGAAGCTCTAATGGCTTTGTTATTTTCTGCAAACGATCTTCTGTCCTGTTTCCACACCGTCTAACAAAACTGACTGTAGCAACTGAACAGATAAAAAGGTAAAACCATGTTTGTCAAGGACTAATCGAGGTCAGAAAATGATTAGCTTTCCACTTTTGTTCAGTATTTTCCATTTTTTTCTGATTTTGGATTTCAGGCATGTTTTTTGATTATTTTTATTCATTAAAAGAATTCGCTGCTTCTCGGAGTTTTGTCTTTTTTTTTTTTTTTTTATTATATTTGCCAATACTTCAAGTGCATGTAAAGTCACTTGCAAAAGTACTTGTATACCTTGGAGTTTTATATATTTTGTCACAAACTTGTCTTTTATTGGGATTTTCTGAAACAAAAAAACAAAGTAGCACATACTTATGAAATAGAAGGAAAGTGATACATCGTTTTTAAAAATCTTTACAAATGCAATTCAGAGAAGTGCAACATTTTTATTCAGACCCCTTTTACTCTGAAACGCCTAAAATGAAGTCCAATGCAACCAAATGCTTATAAAACTGACTAAATCAGTAAATACAGTCCACCAATTTAATGTCAGTATAAATGAAGTTGTTCTGTGGAGGCCTCAGAGGTTTGTTAGAGAACATTAGTGAACAAACAACTGCACGAAGACCAAGGAACACAGCAGACTGTGAGAAAGTTGTGCATACGTTTAAAGCAGGGTTCGGTTAATATCGGACAGATGCAAACCAAGACATGGATGTCCACCTAAACTAGTCAGAAATAGCCAGGAAGCCTATGGTTCCTCCAGGGAAGCTGCAAAGGGCTGCAGCTGAGGTGGACAAGGCAACAGTCATCCCCCCCCCTCCTCCAAAAAAAAAGGCATTGTTGGAAAATAAAACATATTTAAAGTTTGGTGCAAAAAACTAAATAGAACTGGCTGCTGCAGCTCTTTCATGCAAAGAGACCTGTGTGATGAAACACCAACACTGCACATCTGCTTGAATGCATCATTCTCAGAGTGACAAATGATGATGCCAGCATCATGCTTTTCTGCAGGGATGGGGAAGCTAGTGAGAGCTAATAGATTGGAAGAATAAGAGAAAGAAAGAACCATTTATGATTTGTTGTCAGTGCCTTCAGTGCAACATTGGTCCCCCAGTGGTCCATTGATTGTGTTTCTATAAAAAAAAAAAAAAAATAGGAGTGGTTGTTTTCAATGTAGCAATTAAACTGCTCATCAAATTAACGGTTGCAGTATTCAACTTACTTGATTACAGTGATCTCCTGAAGCTCAACATTGAGGGTTTCAGGCAGCAGCAAACAGAAACCACCAGCAGCCATTGGGATGATGCCATATACCACCATGGGAACACTATAGTGGTAGACCTCCGAGAGCCTGACCAGTGGTGAGAGGATTCCCGCCAAACGTGCAAACATGGAGTTTAAGCCTACACCGCTTTGCCTAGAAAAAAAGAACAAAACTTTCTTTATTATTTTAAAACTTGTCTCAGTATAGATGGACAAGAAGCTGAGTACAGGGAGCTGGTGGACCACTTTGTGGCATGGTGTAGAAATAATCATCTTGAACGTCAATTAAACAAAGGAGATGATTGTAGATTTTAAGAGAAACAAGAACAGGCCAAACACTATTTCCATCATGGGAGAAGTGGAGGTCGTGGAGGAATGTAAAAGCCTCAGCGTTCACCTGGACAACAAACATTGACAACTTTAACTATTCTGTAAACATCTTCCACAAGTGTGTTCATAGTTAGATGAGAAAACCAGAACTGCAGCCTCTGCTGGAATTCATCCCAAAGGTTTTCAAGAAGGCTTAGATCAGGACACTGTGCAGGCCAGTCAAGTTTCTCCACACCAAACTTTACACACCTGCATCCATGGAGGTGATTGGAACACCGCAATTAATTGATTCATGAAGTTCATATAGTGCAACTTTAAAATCCTAAAACCGGTCTTGCTGTGTTATTTTTAAAAATAAGTTATTGCTTTAATTGGTAAAGGCTTGAGAACAACACCCAGATGACTCTGGAGGTCACAGTGCTCTGGCACAGCTCTTAATATTTATGACTCTGAAAACTGTTCTTTGATGTTATCAAAGCCACAGATAACAAAGCATAAAATGGCCCTCTTTTATTTACTTGGCTTTTCCCTACAGTCGTACTTTTACCACTGGACCGATAAAGGGTTCTTCTTCGATTTCTCAACAGCACAAATTTATAGTTTCCAATCTTGCTTATTTTCATCAGAAAACATAACCTTTACAATGCATCCATATTTATAGAATGAAAGTAATTAGCTTGGGTTTAGTTTATGTGATAACACTAATGACAATGCAGTTGTATGAACTGTTTTACATACTGTTTGTTCACTGACACTACAAAAAGTGCCAATTATACAAAACGGCAAAGTTTATGAGCACCCAGCAGACAAGTTGGTCTTTATTTAACATATGAAACCACTGTCTCCAACTGTGAAATGATCCACACTATTTACTTTATTCCATCTGAAAAGCAATCATTAAAACTCAGTTATTTGTTGATCTTCACTAACAACAGTAATTCATGAAGTTCATTTTTAAAAAGGAAATTTGCTGTTTAGAATTTGTTTATATGAACATCCCTTCAATCCAGGTGTAAAAACATTTTTAAGCAATCTGTTTGGGTGTATTTTTGTTGGGTGCCATTTGTAAATCAACACCATTGGGCTAGTTAGTTTACTACAAATACACACAGAACTAAATGGTTAACGTCCATTTTGATTCAGTTCAAGCTGAAAAGGCAAATCTCATCGTATTTTAGAGAAAGAAAATCCAAAACTTTACTACAATGCCTATGCCTGATTCCATTCACTGCTGCTATGTTTTACACAACCAGTGCATGGCAACTACCAAAAATGTTTCTGGAGATTCAGCTAGTTGGAGAAATGGGATTGCTGATGCCTTTTAGCATTGTAGGGACAAATTCTGGTCAGAACTGGGTCAGAAATTATGACATCCAGCTGAATGCTGCTGGAGTTTTATCTTATCGATTTATAATTTTTGTTTAGTGGTCATTCATCACTGTGGTGAATTTACATTGCCATGGCAACTTACTTGGTGTATATGGATGTATAGCGTTGGGAGCTGGGGTCAAATTAGGTAGATAGGTAGGCTTCACCACTGTCCTCGTATACCTTTAGCTTTAATCAGTGTCTTAACATAATTGTATTCAAAAGACTTGTCACACCTTCCATTTACTATCAACCTCAGAGCAGAAATGGCTTAAGTTGAACTGGTTTATTTCAGTTCAAGATGCCACTGAAAAGGCGTTTATAATTTCTAATAGTTGGTACTTTAGACAGATAATTTCTAGGGTAAGATTATTCTAGATTGTGGAGAGAAGGCAGAAGAAAGAACATTACCTTAAATCAGTAGGGTATAATTCAGCTGTATAAACATGGGCTGTACTGCAGGCAGCTGTAGCAGCAAATTTTCCCAGCATCGCTATGACAGTCACCACTGCTGGAAGATCTGATTGGTACCGAAATTAAAATGCAGAGGTGTAAAAGGGGTTTATACTTTAAAACAAAACCATATACGCTTGCACAAAACTTTGAAGCTACCTTTTGGGACAGCAATGGCCACCAAACAAGAGGCCCCACCAAAGACAAGGAAACCTGCTTCACAAATTCTCCTCCCAAAGCGCTGAATCAGAGTCAAGCCAGCAAAGTTCGCAGGAATTTCAATGAAGCCAAAGATGAGCTGGGTGAGGTAGATATTTAGGCCGAAACTCCCAATATTTAGGCTCAGTCCATAGAACAGAAAAGTTGCTGCAAACCTGGAATCAGATGCATCTTTTAGTTTACATGTTTGTATGGTAGCGTTTACAGAGAGATGGACAATATTTCGAAAGAACCCACCAGTTAAAGGCCATGATTAGCGTGAGTTTTCTCAAGTAGGAGACTCGAAAGATGTCCATCATGTTCTTTCTATTTGGAGAAGTTTCCACATTGATGAGGACCTTCTCTAGCAGATCTCCTGGTACACTCCTTTTGTTAACTTTGGCAGCCCGTTGGAGCTCCTTCAGAGCCTCCTCCTTCCTGCCTTGAGACATGAGCCACCGTGCTGACTCTGGGAGAAAACTGAAAAATAAACGTTCAAATTTAAACCTAAAAGACTTTTAGGGAATTATATACACTGCTCAAAAAAATAAAGGGAACACTCGAATAACACATCCTAGATCTGAATGAATGAAATATTCTCATTGAATACTTTGTTCTGTACAAAGTTGAATGTGCTGACAACAAAAATCACACAAAAATCATCAATGGAAATCAAATGTATTAACCAATGGAGGCCTGGATTTGGAGTCACACACAAAATTAAAGTGGAAAAACACTACAGGCTGATCCAACTTTGATGTAATGTTCTTAAAACAAGTCAAAATGAGGCTCAGTATTGTGTGTGGCCTCCATGTGTCTGTATGACCTCCCTACAACACCCGGGCACCTGATGAGACGGAGGATGGTCTCCTGAGGGATCTCCTCCCAGACCTGGACTAAAGCATCCGCCAACTCCTGGACAGTCTGTGGTGCAACGTGACGTTGGTGGATGGAGCGAGACATGATGTCCCAGATGTGCTCAACCGGATTCAGGTCTGGGGAACGTGTGGGCCAGTCCATAACTTCAGTGTCTTCATCTTGCAGGAACTGCTGACACACTCCAGGAACATGAGGTCTAGCATTGTCCTGCATTAGGAGGAACCCAGGGCCAACCGCACCAGCATATGGTCTCACAAGGGGTCTGAGGATCTCATCTCGGTACCTAATGACAGTCAGGCTACCTCTGGCGAGTACATGGAGGGCCCTGCGGCCCTTCAAAGAAATGCCACCCAACACCATCGCTGACCCACTACCAAACTGGTCGTGCTGAAGGATGTTGCAGGCAGCAGATCGCTCTCCACGGTGTCTCCAGACTCTGTCACGTCTGTCACATGTGCTCAGTGTGAACCTGCTTTCATCTGTTAAGAGCACAGGGTGCTAGTGACAAATTTGCCAATCCTGGTGTTCTCTGGCAAATGCCAAGCGTTCTGCACGGTGTTGGGCTGTGAGCACAACCCCCATTTGTGGACATCAGGCCCTCATACCATCCTCATGGAGTTGGTTTCTAACCGTGTGTGCAGACACATGCACATTTGTGGCCTGCTGGAGGTCATTTTGCAGGGCTCTGGCAGTGCTCCTCCTGTTCCTCCTTGCACAAAGGCGGAGGTAGCAGTCCTGCTGCTGGGTTGTTGCCCTCCTACGGCCTCCTCCATGTCTCCTGGTGTACTGGCCTGTCTCCTGGTAGCGCCTCCAGGCTCTGGACACTACGCTGACAGACACAGCAAACTTTCTTGCCACAGCTCGCATTGATGTGCCATCCTGGATGAGCTGCACTACCTGAGCCACTTGTGTGGGTTGTAGAGTCCGTCTCATGCTACCACGAGTGTGAAAGCAGCACCAACATTCAAAAGCGACCAAAACATCAGCCAGAAAGCATAGGTACTGAGAAGTGGTCTGTGGTCCCCACCTGCAGAACCACTCCTTTATTGTGTGTCTTGCTAATCACCAAAGATTTCCCCCTGTTGTCTATTCCATTTGAACAACAGGATGTGAAACTGATTGTCAATCAGTGTTGCTTCCTAAGTGGACAGTTTGATTTCACAGACGTTTGATCTACTTGGAGTTATATTGTGTTGTTTAAGTGTTCCCTTTATTTTTTTGAGCAGTGTATTTATGCTTTTAAAGAAAAAACTATTTGCTGACCAGAACATGGTCAACAGGACAATGACAAGGGGGGTGAAGAGCACTAGTTGTAGGATCCTCCAGTTTGCTGTCAAATAAGCAATCGCAGGCAAAATCATCTGTCCAAGTGAAAAGAAGCTCATGATAGACATTGTGCAGAGAGCAGATTTAGAAGGATCGGTCCATTCCACCACTGAAAAACAGATTAGAAGTGAATAAAAGTGTTTAACATCAATTTGATGTTAAATTTGAGGCTAACATTTTAGATATTTTCTCCATTTAATGTCATAACTTACAAACTTAACTTATTAAAAAAATTTTTTACATGAACCATTTTTTATGAGGTTATTGCAAACCATCGAAAATACCATGAAAAAAGTAGAAAACTTGCCATTCGTGCTGCTTCTGATATTATTCATAAAAATAAATGAGAAATAAAACAGTGACCCTACCCATCACAAATGTGTTCATGATAATGACACCAGTTCCACTTAAAAACTTGAGAATCATATAAACGTAGATGTTTGGCGAGAAAGCTGTGCTGACACCGAACAACAGCAGGATGAAAACTGAAAGAAGGACCCCAAATCTTCTGCCAAACCTGTGGAGATGAGAGTTAGATTTAAAAAACCTTCTTAAATATTTAACTTGTGCTTGACATTCATCTTAATTCATTGCTCCGTTATATACTATTACAAATGTGCATTCTGTTATTCGTTCGTATAAATATTATTTACGGTAATTTAAAGACAACAGTAACTATTTTATTTTAAATAAATAAACATGTTTACTTTTATCTGTGTGTGTGTGTGTGTGTGTGTGTGTGTTTGTTTAGTGGTTCACAGCAGTCAGTATTATATAACAGCAGATTGCCCTCCCAGCAATCTCAGTTCAAAAAACAGTGCATGGTTTCACTGGAGAGTTGAGCTAACAGTTATTTTAAAAGGAGTTCAAGGCCAAATCTGAATTAAGACACTAACAATCCTGAGAATTTCACAGTATAACATGGAGAAGTAATGACATGTAGAGGAAATGGTGAATACTGTATATGTTACATGTCAAATAAAACACGAACACTGTAACAGTCTTTAAAAAATTATTATAAAGTGTAAATCAATAAAGTAGCTGTAATTTCTTCAGTTGGCCATTTAACACAGTTTTAATGGCTGTTGACTCGATATGGTCTTTAGGATGAATGGCCATAGAGTTCTTAGTTAGCAGCTATTTAAGTCAAAAGTAATGATGGCAAGAATTTGAAGTTTTTGTACAGGTAATTTCTCCAATATGAGCTTTGCTCTGCTTATCTAATCTAAAGTTAATGCAGATGTTCAGAGAGCGGTCTCTAACAGGTGAGATAATGACTGAAATTCAGCACTCTTCTTAAGCTTGTTAAAGAAATCACTTTAACTTGCTTTGGATCAGTGCACTTTAAATGTGTAAAGCCTGCATAAACAACAGGACAGGTAGCAATCTGTTGAAGTTAAAGGAAAAGTAATACCTGTCAGAAATCGCCCCAAACACCACTGATCCGACCAGAACACCTGCCATGTAGAGGGACTGTGACGCCTCAATTAAACCACTTTTGTCACAAACTAGATTAAACTGTAAACAGGAGCAATCATTACAGAGAAGAGATATAAATATTTTATAACAAAATAGACATGAATTATCACCAAAGTATGCGGCGGAAATACAGACATACTGTTTAATCCAGACGTTTGCATAAACCATAAAAAAAAATGTGAGAAAAGATTGCCTTTTATGGCTCTCATGGCCAAACTCTTTTGGTTTTCCTCGTGTCTTCAATAATTAAGGTTTCCTCCCTGTGTGTGTTTGCAAACTATCATCTATGTTTTTGTGCTACTTTGAAGTAATGACTTTTTCCTTTTTCTTTTTTGGCCTTTTGATGTAAATAAGGTGGTCCAACATGGTATTAAATTAAATAAAAGACAAAAAGGGCCCTTCTGCATTAAATACCTGTGCTCATGAATCAAATGTTTACCCTCACAGAATTACAAAAGGAAGCCAGAAAAACCCTTCGAAGGGCCCCCAGGCCTCACTTTGGACACGTCTGTTATAGATAGTGACCCTCTCCTGTCAGCTTTAGACATGGGATGATACGTGCATTTCGCTCCAAAACACATTAATCTCTCGGATCTGACCCTTGGTAATCCTAACTCAACTAAATAAATCTTTGTCTGGTTTTGTGAAGATGAAAAAAAACTTGGTTTCTTTTTAAAACAGTATATATGAATCTGGCTTCAAATAAAAATCAATAATGTATATTTTTCTTTTTTACCTCAGTCACGATGTTAGAAACACCATGTTGGACCTCATAGTCCCAGCCACTGATGCATCCTGTTGTGCTGTTAAGACCGAGCTCTTCAATCAGTTCCAAATCCAGATCCACAGGGGTGAACATTTTACACTTTTCAAATCTTCCATCCTTGTCCATTGGGATGGTGAGATTTCTTTGTTTCTCTTTTGTCAGGTTTGATCCTCCCTCCAAGATCCAGTCAGTGTTACAGTGATGCGGGAAGCTCATTCCAGTAAACACCTGGCTGGTCACATCGAAAGCTGGGAAAATGCTGGGTATGCATAATGCAACAAGTAAGCTTTTCTGAAACAAGCCAAACTCCCTGACCTCCTTCAGGACCTGTCCAAAGCTGCTCATCTTGGCATGTGGCTCAGATACCAGCAGCTCCTCAAGGATCTAAAGCAAATGTAGAGACAGTCAAGCTACAACTCTATAATCAGCACACTTAATAGTTAACCAAGCACAATTAAGATAAGCGAAAGAAGTCATGGTATGTCCTTTGTTCTTATAACTGAAATCTCATATTCCACAGCCACTATTAGAAAGACTAATGACACAGGTGTTGAAGAAATTACTCCTCTATAAGCAATACAGTCAAAATGGAGTTCAAATAAAATATAGCTGAATGAAGCAAATAAAACAAGAGTAAAAATGTCTTCAGAGCTGTACTAACACAGCCAATCCAACTGGTACCATGAAATCCACAGCTAATATAAACGACACATTTCCAACCATCCAACTACGTTGTCTGAGATAAAGAAAAATGCAAAAATCTTCAGTCTTTTCTTATTATAACTGCAGGAACAAGTTTCAGAAAAGCGGAGTTACCTTTATCCAACATATGACCGGACTGAAATAAGGAGAATGTTGCAGGTTGAAGAGGACATACTCAACATTTGTATTTGGTCTATAAAGAGACCAACAAAGTTTCTCCAGTTGAACACATTCTTGCTGTCAAAGGTGAACATTGCAACAACAGAGAACAGAGCACACGTTACAGGATCCTCCATTTGTCATCAAATAAGCAATGCCAGACAAAATAATTCTTGACTTTGATTTTGACTGGGCCACTTGAAGACATGAATATGGTTTGATCTGAACCATTCCACTGTAGCGGTGGCCATATGTTTAAGAGTTGCTGTCCTGCTGAAATGTCAACTTCTGTCTCAGTTTCATATTTTGCAGCCAGTAATAGGTTTTCTTCCAGGGTTAAGGTGTTTTTAGCTCCATCCATCTTCCCATTGATTCTGAGTAGGCTCTTTGTCCCTGCAGAAGAAAAGAATCCCCCCAGCATTATGCGGCCTCTACCGTGCTTCATGGTATGGATGGTGGTTTTAGGATGTTGAGCTCTCCACCACAAATGGTATTTTGCAAGTGGGCCAAAAAGTTCAGTTTTGGTCTAATCTGACCTCCTCTACATGGTTTGTTGCAAACCGTAGGTAGGACTTTTTTCGGCATTGATTTCTTTTTACTGCTTTTAAATAAAGACCAGATTTATGAGATTAGGATTGTTGGCTAGTAGGGCCTACACCACATGAAAGAGAATCCAGACTCTTATGTGTCATTCCACAATCCCACTAGTAGTTTATTGTTAGCTCCAATATTAACTGCATTGTTATGTCCTCCTTTGTAAGTCGCTTTGGATAAAACATTATGACCAATAGCGGTCCTATCAACAGATTTTCCCCTCTGGTCATTGTATCTCAGCAGCTCCTCCAGAGTTACCATTGGTTTCTCGGCTACTTTTTGGTTTAATTCTCTTTCTTCCTGCAATGTTTCTTCCGGCCATGTCTTGCTAGGTCTGCAGTTGTGCCATACTCTTTTCATTTTTGGACGATAGATGGACAGTGAGAGCTCTGTGAGATTACAAAAGCTTGGGATATTGTTTTATAACCTAACCCTACTTTAAACCTCTCCACAACATTGTCCCTGACCCATCTGCTTTGTACCTTGGACATTATGATGCTGTTTGATAATAATGGTTCCTCAACAAACCTCTGAGGCCTTCACAGAACAGTTGCATTAAAAACGAGATTCAATTACAGCTGGACTCTATTTACCAGTAAAGTGTTTTAGGTTGCGGTGAATATATTTAGGGATATCTGAGTAAAAGGGGCTGAAGTTATTCATAAGAAACATACTTAAAAATGGATTCCAATAAAATGGAAGAATCATTATGTTATTGTTTCCTGTATCTTCTTGCAGGTAGGCAGTGATTCAAGCAACCAGTATTGTTGCCAATTTTAACACAGCATTACTTTACTATCAAATAGTTGCTCTGCCTGACTTTATGAAAAATGTTCCACATTGCAGCATACGAGCCACCAGAGGTGAGTAGCAACTAGGCACATTTAATTAGTTACATTTATTTAAGTAACTTTTTGAAAAGAAAATATTTTTAGGAGTAGGTTTACTGCTCCGTACTTTTTACTTTTAGTTGAACTAAAGTTACATTTACTTGAGTATAATTTCTGGCTACTCTAACCACCCATTTGCTTCACTGAATGACCAAGCATGTTTTAGCCAAAAATGCACTAAACACACACACAAACAGTTCCAGTTTTAACAGTTCATGTTAAAACTGGAAGTACATTTCCCCTGTTCCAACATACATGTATAATACCTAGTGTAAGTTGTCATAAGTGCACCCCAGTATGCAGACAGGCAAGCAGAAACAGCCCAGGAGAGTAAAAAGTTTAATAAAAAGCAAAACTCACTGCAGGCAGGAGGTAGGAGAAGCAGACATAAACATGACCAAGCTTGGGTTCGCATGTCATGACACTGTAAACAGTATGTATCCACCAAGAGTAGACAGAATAGCAGAGTAAATGAGAGCATAGCGCGGGTGCAAACAGAAAAAACTGATTGGCATTAAACAGGTGGACCAGATGAAGCTGATTATGGGCTGACTGTGGCAGGGGGCAAATCAATGGGGATTTAAATTCTCAGTAGAAAAAACAAAAGTAATGGTGTTTACACAGAAAAGGAAAAGAGAAAATATAAAACTAAAATTATACAATCAAGTTTTAGAACAAGTAAAAAATATAAATTTTTTAGGTATATGGTTTGATGAAAAAATTATATGGAAAGTACATATAGAAAGAATCATAGATAAATGCAAAAAAATATGAAACATTATGAGATGTATGACTGGTATTGATTGGGGAGCAGATCGAACATCATTAAAAAGAATTTATACAGGATTAATTAGATCAAATATTGATTATGGAAGTATAATTTATGGATCAGCAGCAAACACTCATCTTATAAAATTAGACAATATACAACATCAAGCTTTAAGAATTTGTACAGGAGCAATCAGAACCAGTCCAATAGCAGCACTTCAGGTAGAGATGGGAGAGATGCCATTAGATCTAAGAAGGAAACAGTTAGCAATAAATTACTGGATAAACTTACAAAGCAATAATCCGGATCATCCAAGGATGCTTAACCTGCTGCCAGTTTTCAACCATCCCAGCCAATCGGTCAACCTACTGGCCAAGTTCTGCTGAACTTAGTAGAGAAAATCCTAAGTCCACCACATCATTATTTAAAGGAGCTAATGTGTTTAAACCTAAACTCATGTTAAATGTTGGTTTTTGTTAAGATAACACAGTGCATAGTCTGTTACAAACCAGGATTGACTCCTTCACATTTATTTCCCCATGGTTCATAGCGCCTTATGCCAATGCCACAGGGTGATTCCCGTGCCTGACTGGAATTGGACGATTAAGTTATGACCCCATTATTTGGTTATCTTATTTTTTTTGTTTTGTTTGTTTCCTTCTATTGTTGTTTCACTTTGTCTCGGGGTTACCAAAGCTGATGACCAAAAGAATGTGATGATGATGTGAATGTATTGTTTTTGTATTTTTCTCATTGAATGACATGGACAGGTATGAGTTAGTCAGAGTTTAGTCCTGCCCAGTCATAGGCCTTTGAGAAGCGAACTGAACTGTGAACTCCTGTTCCAGCCAAGAGGAACACAGGGACAGTATTTTTGTTTTTTATTTTTGCTTCTTCATGGATCATGGATCATTGAGTTTCAGCTCCTATGATGGATGGACCCGGTAGCTGCAAAGACTGCAATTAATCACACCCTTCGAACCTAGGTAGGATGTTGGAGTCATCCATTTTGGTCGCAGAGTTGAACATGTGCAGCTCAACAGACATCGCTGCTCTGACGTCACCCGGGACGTCAGGAAATAAAGTTTTGTTGCCATTTCCCGCGTGTCTCATGGGACGACGCAACGGAGGCGCATATCTCGAGAGATAAAAGCTCGCAGGCGAACTTTTGCTCCACAAGGCCATTCCCGGAAGAGCTTGAAAGCTGGAAATCTGTCTGATACAAGAAGGTCGGAAGATTCATATACCAATCAAAGACCACACCGACAACCGGCGCAGGTGAAAACCCACAGAGGTTTTATTTCCAAGGAGATGAGTTTCCTCCTTGTTGATTCAGTTGACTAACGGTTCTTCATATTTTCCCCTCCTGGACAGATGAGAAGTTTACCGTTTTTTTTTCCTTGAGGTGATCACGGACGCGTGGTGCCCCCCCTCTCGTTGTTCTTCAGACCTGACCCAACCGGTGGAGAGGAGAATTCAACGTCAAAGTAATTTCGTTCTTTTTATATTAAATTGGATAGGTGCATTTAGAAGTCTGGGCAGGATAAGGCATAGTTAAGGTGATTTAGAATCACCAGTAGTTAATCTAAGGTATTAACTTGTTGCATGCAATACTGATTGAAGTGTTTTATGCTGAGCTGTGTTTTGATTTGCTGTACAAGCGCTGCTGAATCGTACGTGTTCATGTTTTGTCCGGCTGATCCCAAATCAGCCAGGAGTTAGAAGTTGGACTTTTAAAAGTTCTTCATTCAAAGCAACTGCGGTCTGGGCCTCGCCTGACCACTGCTTTGTTCCAGTTTTATCACTGGAGTTTTTCCACTGAGTTCCCGCCTCAGAGTTTTATGACTCTTTGTTCGAGATTTGGGGCAATCAGCTGTATGACTAAAGGGGCGTGGCTCCACCGTTTTAACAGCTGATCGCTGCAATCGAGACATCAGCACACCAGGAGGACTTCTCTTTCCATTTAACCCAAATTACACATTTTCTCCATAAAACTGCTGGTTTGATCTTCATAGACACTCAATGCGCATATATTTTTATTTTATTATTATTGTTAGGTAGTCATTTTTATCCCCTTTGTGTAGAATAGTGCTTTTTAGTTAGGTGAAGGTTTATGGACCAGAATAATGGTATATCAGAATTATTTGGCTTCAATAAATCTTCATGTACTGTATTTAATTAAGAGAAGTGTTTGTGTTTATTTTGTGCAAGAGTGATTTATCTGTCAAAACAAGGTCGAAGTTCCCCCATCTTCGGTGAAGTGGTTGAATAAACAGTGACAGTTTGTGGTCTTGGTTAATAATTTATCAATTATTAATGATGAATAGCTAATTGTCATTATTGAAGAGCTTTGAGCCCATAATCACAACACCAGAGGACATCTCTGATTTCTATTCGTAAGTAATGATTTTTGGTTAAGAAATTATTTTCCTGAATTATGATTTTTAATTATGATTTTTGATAAATTTTAATTAATCAAGAATCATAATTCTTACAGAAAGTGCTGCAAAATCTACAGCAAATATACCGCTATGGAAACAGCGGGATACATCAATATCACACATAACTGCAATACGTATTATCCGATTTTACAGTTGTATTCAATAAGTTAGAATATTATTGAAAAATAAATGTATTTGAGTAACTCAATTCACATAATATTATACAGGGGTTGGACAATGAGACTGAAACACCTGTCATTTTAGTGTGGGAGGTTTCATGGCTAAATTGGACCAGCCTGGTAGCCAGTCTTCATTGATGGCACATTGCACCAGTAAGAGCAGAGTGTGAAGGTTCAATTAACAGGGTAAGAGCACAGTTTTGCTCAAAATATTGAAATGCACACAACATTATGGGTGACATACCAGAGTTCAAAAGAGGACAAATTGTTGGTGCACGTCTTGCTGGCGCATCTGTGACCAAGACAGCAAGTCTTTGTAATGTATCAAGAGCCACGGTATCCAGGGTAATGTCAGCTTACCACCAAGAAGGACGAACCACATCCAACAGGATTAACTGTGGACGCAAGAAGAAGCTGTCTGAAAGGGATGTTCGGGTGCTAACCTGGATTGTATCCAAAAAACAAAACCACGGCTGCCCAAGTCACGGCAGAATTAAATGTGCACCTCAACTCTCCTGTTTCCACCAGAACTGTCCGTCGGGAGTTCCACAGGGTCAATATACACAGCCGGGCTGCTATAGCCAAACCTTTGGTCACTCATGCCAATGCCAAACGTCGGTTTCAATGGTGCAAGGAGCGCAAATCTTGGGCTGTGGACAATGTGAAACATGTATTTTTCTGTGATGAGTCCACCTTTACTGTTTTCCCCACATCCGGGAGAATTACGGTGTGGAGAAGCCCCAAAGAAGCGTACCACCCAGACTGTTGCATGCCCAGAGTGAAGCATGGGGGTGGATCAGTGATGGTTTGGGCTGCCATATCATGGCATTCCCTTGGCCCAATACTTGTGCTAGATGGGCACTGCCAAGGACTACCAAACCATTCTTGAGGACCAAGTGCATCCAATGGTTCAAACATTGTATCCTGAAGGCGGTGCCGTGTATCAGGATGACAATGCACCAATACACACAGCAAGACTGGTGAAAGATTGGTTTGATGAACATGAAGTTGAACATCTCCCATGGCCTGCACAGTCACCAGATCTAAATATTATTGAGCCACTTTGGGGTGTTTTGGAGGAGCGAGTCAGGAAACGTTTTCCTCCACCAGTATCACGTAGTGACCTGGCCACTATCCTGCAAGAAGAATGGCTTAAAATCCCTCTGACCACTGTGCAGGACTTGTATATGTCATTCCCAAGACGAATTGATGCTGTATTGGCCGCAAAAGGAGGCCCTACACCATACTAATAAATTATTGTGGTCTAAAACCAGGTGTTTCAGTTTCATTGTCCAACCCCTGTACATATTATATAGATTATTTGCACAGTGACTGATGTTTTCAAGCTTTTATTTTTATTAATTATGATTTTCCACTTACAGCTAATATAAACATGACATTTAGGATTAGAAAACATTTTAAATACAGAAATGTCGGTTTAATGAAAGTATGTTTAATATCTGCTTAAAGGTTATTTTCCAAAATTACTTTTAGTCTAATAAGAATGCTTATTCTAATATATTTACAATATGAGTACCATGCAGTCAAGCCCTCTATGCCGGTGATATACTTCGTAATGATTATTATCTAATATAGCAGAAAATGTTTAAAGTTTCATTCAGATGTTCTGATAAAATCATTAACAAACAGCAACTAAGGTGTTTCTTTGCCAAAACAGCAGATGTAGCCAGATGCACATTTTTCAGTAAAACAAGTTGCTGAGGTAGAAATAATGAAGTTAATTTATTTCCATTGGCTGCATAGATTATTCACTATGTAGAGTCTATGCTTACAATGAACCCGAAGCAAAGACATTAACACTGATTAGATAAGCATTTGTTTATCACAAGTCATATTATCATTGCAACATTATCACATATTGCATGTTTTCTAGCATCGGGCAGCCCAACACATTTACTGACCTTTCACTCTTCTGACCTAGAGTGTGCTGAAAAGGCTACAGTCATGACTATCCAATGACTTCAATAGCTTTATCTTTAATCCCAGAGATTGTGTGATGGGAGAACATCCAGCATTTTTGATCAGAAACTATTTATTTAGACATCTTTGAACAAGTGAAATATTGTTCTTTTAAGCAATGATAATTTTCTGCTAGTTTGGAACTGTAAGCTTTTCAAATAAATGTATTTTTGTTTGTTTCTGTTAGGTATTATTTAATCAACTCAGAGGTAAGGAATGACACAGAGTCAGTTTTACTTGCGGCAAGGGTAGCTCACACTCTGCAGTGCAGACTACAAAGTGTTGGCACCCCTCTCTCTTTATTTATACATGCTGGTTCACACACAGTTCGCAAACATTCAGGGTGTGTGTGTGTGTGTGTGTGTGTGTGTGTGTGTGTGTGTGTGGGGGGTCAGAAAGGTTAGGGTTCATGTGTCTTGATTATAAACAAAGAGGGAGAGTGGGGACTTGGTACGCATAGCCCCCAGATGCTGCTGATAAAAGCATAACTCACTCCTTTCCCCATCTCCCTTTCTGTGACATGTAAGCAGGGAAAGGCACTTAGAGCAGACATGAGTGATAAACAATACAAAGGTTTTCAAACCCTAACAGTTTCTTAGAATATAAGAAACTCTTAGACCTTGAATAAATTGTCTAATAAATTGTCTCCTTTTTATAATTTGCTTTGGAGCTATCTCTTCCTCTGAAATACAAATAATAAAGTTAGTGAAACCTTCTCTCCTTAATAGCGATATGAAAAGTGGCAGGCTTTCCTAAGACTTTTACCGTTCTGTGAACTGGTTAATGATGACTCAGAGAAGAGAGACAAAAGGGGATGGACTGACTAAGAGATATGCAGAACCACATAATCTTTTTTTCGTTAACCCTAAATGAGGCAATGCCTGCAGGCTAGCTTAGGAAGTCAACTCTGCAAAATATCCATGGAATATCCATATCGATTTAGGTGATGCATTTAAGGTGCAAAACATTCTGCTGCACAGAGATCCAGCTTCTGGTTGGTTCTCTTTAGCCCCTCCACCATCTCAGCACCACCTCAGTCTTTGAGCTCAGAGATGCTCTCCTCATATTCTGACAGATGAAAGACATGATCAGTGATGGAGATGGATTTATGACACTTGACATGATGAGCAGCATGGCAATGGATGGATGACATTGGTGCCTAGACACCAAACTCAAACTTATACTATATTGGACAATAAAGATGCATTTAAATATTTACACTTGTTTTGTAGACACTAATTGTAGACATTTCATCTTATCCAAAGAGCTTACTTTTTTCTACTCTTTTCATTCATAAGCCCAAGTAAGGAACCCACTGAGACATCCAGAGGCCAGTGTCAGGAAAGGAACCGTCAGCCAGTATGAGGATCGGGGTCAAATTTCCCCCCCCCCAGTATTTTGTGGTTTTTATCTTGATAACAATAAAAGTGACAATAAAATGTTATAAAAATGTGTTAATCTTTTTTGCGTGTATAATTGCACACAGTCAGAGACTCGCATTACAGCTCTAAAAATAAAATCTACTTACAAAATAGGCTACTTCAGAACAACTGTTAAATTAGTGAAATGGTGCATCTTTATAACCAAACAGCACACAATAATTACAATAATTACAATGCTGTCATGGAATCAAATTTAAATAGATGGTTCAAATAACAACAGTAACAATCCAAACATTGTTATTTTTTAGGGTTTGCAAACGTTATCAGTTATATGTCTCCAAACTAAGAAACTTATCAGTTTTATCATGACGGTGCAAAGGTAGGTGGTCCTTGCTGACACACCAAAGATAGCTCACTTAATTTCTTCTTCGCCTCATCAAACCTTTCCCAGTTAGCTTAGGTATGTGCAGGGGTGAAAGTAGTTTTAAATTCTTGCCGGTACCTAGGGGTGGAGCTAGAGGGGGGGCTGGGATGCATGCATATATATATATATATATATATATATATATATATATATATATATATATATATATATATATATATATGTGTGTGTGTGTGTTAATTGTTACTCTCATCTGTGGCCCCCTCGAGATCTCTCAGCAAAGTCCAAACTCAAACTAATTAAAATGTATCAATATTTTACTTTACTGTAGGCTGTCTGTATAAGGCAGAAATTAGAATCACTGGACAATGTAGAATATATCTATATATTTCAATTGTTAAAGAACTGCCATGTATGTAACACTGATGAACCATTTTCTGATACATAATTTTTCATCTTCAGTTTCCATCTTTTCTTTTGATCAAATAAGTTATTGTTCTCTGCATTGTGGTCAAGTTTTGATTTCTTTAAATTAAAAAATTTGAAAGTTTGGTTGTTTTCGCGGTTTTTATTTCAAAGTCCGTAGATGGTAAGTGATTTATTGTTCGTCCTGTCCTAATGGAAGCGGTGGTTTTTTTTATGTCTGTGCACCACCTGTGTAAAATCTCCCAGTCCATTAAATCGAACACACCGATCACCTTGGCAACCGATCTGTTTTGGTGGTAAGCACGCGTGGGCTCTCGTGTATCGTATGTGAACTCTCTGGTTGTAAGCGGTGTTTTCGAGCTGTACTGTGTTGTTGTAATTCAGCAACATAACATGAAACACAACTAGTTTCTCTCCCTGTGCTTTTAACTGGGGTATTTAGCAGCGAGCAGACAGACATTAAACGTAGCGGTGCTCGTTTTAAACGCTGGCCGTTCACAAAAGCCTCGACCTCCGAGGGGAGAGAAGCAAAGCAGGAACATTGAGGCTCCAGCATAGCAGAACAGTTCAGAAACTATTTGGAATGAGGGGAAAAAAGCTATATTTATAAACAGATTAAGTCGTGTTTTAGACTGCCTATTGGTGGTGGATCTGATCTTCTTTGTGTGCTCGTGAATTTTTGCAGCCGTAACTGGTTCTGGATGACGGCTGCATAGCAGACAGCCGTTGTTCCCTTTTCCCGTGCAGAATCTTTTAGTGGTACGCAGTACCGGACCGTACCAGCTCACTTTCACCCCTGGGTATGTGTGAAGCCTTTGTGTTTGCATTTCAGAAAGAGATATAGTGATCCATCTAGTGATATATGTATATTGCCAGATATTTAGAGAAGATCCTAAGTCATGGTTGCTAAGTCCAATCCTGGAGAGCTGCAACTTTTAAAGCATCACTCCCTGCTACAATAATGGTAACTAGTTTAGGAGTCTTTACCCTTTTCTACGGGATTAAAACACCCTAATCTCAGGGACTGAACAGCAAACAAACTATTTTAGATAGGATGTTTTGAGACTTCCTTACCATCTGCATGTCACAAAAATGTGATTGTTTCTATTTATTTAGTCTACTTAGTAAAAAAAATACCAAAGGATATCATAATTTAACATATAAAATTGTACTTTAGCATAATCAAAACAATTTATTTCCTGCTGTTGGCTGAAAAACTGACATAGAGCATAATACACTGCAAGATGATGCAACTCTCAGGTCTCTGCCTGATTTCTTTCCTATTTCCTAAAGATGTGGCTTTTATATATTTTTTGTCTGACATACATGGGTTTTAGATGTGGATCCAAGAATTCTGGCTCATTATAAACAAAGTGTAAAGTTTTTACTTTGATTATAATGACCCACAATTCTTGTTTTCTTTGTACTATGAAGAAACATAAAGAATGTCAGAGACCAGATGATTATGAAAGAATAATATAATTGTTACAAAGACATTTTGCTATAGTCAAATATCCCATAAATATTGAACATAGGCTCTCACTTCTCTATCTATTCACACCTACTGTGATTTACGTGGTTTTCATCCATTTTCCACAACTAAAGCAGCTTTCTTTCTAAAGAATGTATTCTGGAGCCTCATGTGCAGATAATAATTATATAATAATAATATTGTAACACACACACACACACGTATACACACACACACATATATATATATATATATATATATATATAAGTATATATATATATATTCTGATAAACTCTACAACTAACGCAATACGAACTAATAACTGTGACCATTATGTGTCAGTAACACTAAAGAATTCACAATTTTGTACACTTTTCTGCTTTGTCTTCTTCAGCCAAGGATCCTTTCTCGGAAGTTTCATCAGATGATTTTCTGAAGTTTAAACAAAAGAACTTAGTGAGTTGTTAGCAATATAAGTGAACTGGTGGGAAAAATATGTGCAAACTCACATGTTTTCAGCAAGGTCCTGAAGTTCGACATTGCGAGTTTCAGGCAGCAGCACACAGAGACCTCCAGCCACGATGGGGATAATGCCGTATATCAACATGGGAATGGTATAATGGTAAACATCCAAGAGACGGATCAGGGGAGCTAGGATTCCTGCCACTCGAGCACACATGGAGTTCAGACCTATACCGTTCTGCCTGACAGGACAGAAGATCAACTCATTAGTGGTCTAATTACTTCAATAAGCTAATACTCTCCCAGTTAATTTTTTAAGTAGATCCTTAGTTTTACCTCAAGATCATTCCTGTCTTACCTCAGAATGGTGGGGTACAGTTCTGCTGTGTAAACATAAACTGTGGCAAAACTGGCAGTGGCAGCAAATTTACCAAGAACGGCTATGACTGTGATCACAACAGGAAGATCTGATGGGCAAGCAAATAGCATTTCTGTAGCGATTGTAGGACTGTTTGCAAACCTAAAAAAAGTGTATAACCCTTGGATGACCTCTGCAAAATTTCCAAAGGGCAATTCATAAAAAAGACCGTTGTGATGATTTGTTTAAGTAAAACATTTAGAAGAAAAAGTCTTTTTACCTTTTGGTACAACAAGGACGCCCAGGCATGCCACACCTCCTAACAGCAGCACTCCTGCTTGGCAAACTTTCCTTCCAAAATACTGTAGGAACGGCAAAATACCCACACGAGCGGGAACCTCCACTACGCCAAAGATGAACTGTGTGAGGTAAATATCCAGACCAAAGTTGCCAACATTGAGGCTGAGTCCATAATACATCAGACTTGTTGCAAACCTGTTGTGACAAATGCATTAAGTGACCCCATAAAGATGAAGCTACAAAAGTGGCAACTGAACACTCACCAGACGCTGCTCATTATCAAAGCCCGTTTTCTGAGGTATGATAATCTGAAGATGTCCAGCATGGTTCCCTTTTTGATTGCACCTTTGGACTCCAGCTAAAGAATTGTAGGTGTGATTAGTGAACATGTGTTTGGTTTTTGCAGAAGTCAGAGTGTGTTTGGTGTGACTCACTTTCTCTAGCAGCTCCTCTGGTACTTTTCTCTTGTTCACTTTAGCTGCTCTCAGTACTTCCTTAATGGCCTCCTCGTTCCTGCCCTGTGTAGTGAGCCAGCGAGCTGACTCTGGAAGAATCCTAGTTCACAAATAACCCTGGGGTCACAAACTGTGTCCTGTGTTTTTTACATCATTTTCTTATGTCGCTTGTATGTTAATAAATGTTTTATGAGGGCCACTTACTGGTGTGTTAAATTAATATATGAAACATAAAGTAATCTCTTCCTAACCTGTGTCTGCACACTGCTCATCAGCTGGCTGAAAGAAAGCTACTACGTATTTCTAATCGTCACATAAAAGACCTATTTGCCTGTTTTGAAATATATTTGGTCAGGGGCATTGTAGCTTTCAGTTATTTAGATGGCATACACATCCTCACAATACTGAGATTACAAGGAAACTATTGATTCTAAATAGGTTATGGTTAATAACTGGGGAAGGGTTAAAACATTGATGCACTTTGAGCCATATGCTGCCTATATTAGCTCAAATTGTGTGTTGTGTTGCTAACCCCTTTTCTCTAAGAAGCAAACATTGTATCTCCTCCTCCTTTCTTTCTTTGCTTTTTAGGTAGTCTGTTTCCCTCTCTTGGGGAAAGACATTTTAAACCAAAGTTGATAGCAATTAGATCACATCATACATATTTGTTTTTATTAGGATGTTCATATCACCATGAAATTGTGTTATTGTTTTACTCAAGCTTCTACTGGGAGAACCTCATACTGGCCGGTGCCTACTTATAAATGCAGTCATATGAATGCTAACCAGTAAAAGATTCCCAGTACGATGATAAGAGGGCTGAAGAGCACCATTTGCAGGATCCTCCAGTTACGGATCAAAAAAGCAATTCCAGATAGTATCATCAGTCCGAGAGGAAAAAAAGCATGACAGATGATGGTACAGAGAGCAAACTTTGAAGAATCACTCCATTCTCCACCTTTAAAGGAATATGACAAATGTAAAATCCATCATACCTTATAAATTGGTTTTGATTTGTCTAATTTGCAGTTATATACTAGAAAGTGTCATTAAATACAGTTGTGAAAACCTACCAATGACAAATGCATTTGCAACAATTCCAGATGTTGAGATTCCACAAACAAATTTGAGAGCAATGTAAACATAGATATTGGGCGAGAAACTGATTCCTACTCCAAACACAAATAAGATAAGGAGCGACAGCAGGACCACAAAACGTCGGCCAAACCTAAATAGAGAAAGGCAGAAATGTTACACCTGTCACTAAAAGTTAATTTGATTGTTAATTATGCTGTAGTTAATGGTTGTATGCAAGTGATTATGACCTGTCAGCCATCTGTCCCAGAACAAAGGCTCCAACGAGAAGGCCGGCCATGTAGATAGACTGGGATGCTTCAATGAGACTGCTTCTATCGCATACCAGGATGAACTGTCAGCAAAACGGAAAAGACATGAAGGAGAGCCTTTTACTTGTTTGTTCCAGTTACTATGATATTTCCTACATTTGTGATTTATTAATTTGTAACAAACAGGAACATACAACACTTTGCAAAAGTGGCTGCAAAAGCAACACTACACATCCCTTTGAAGACACATCTCCAGAATGAAACATGGTGTTGGCAGAATCATGCTGTGGGGACTTTTTTTTTTTTTTACCAGGTTCAGAAAAAGTGGTCCGAGTTGGTAGGACAACAAGATGGACTGATAAAAATTCACATAATACTGGGCAATCCTGAAAGAAAACATAATATAGGCTGTAAAGATCTTGAGACTGAGGTGGACGTTCACCTTCCAACAGAACAACAATCCTAATCAAGCAGTCAGAGCTACAGTGGGATGGTTGAGAGATCACCTTATTAAATGCTACAAACTCAAACTCCAGACCTAAATTCAATTGAGAATTTTCTGCAAGTCTTAAAAAAATGCTGTTTACTGTATTTCTGTTAATTCTTATTCAGTTTGGACTATTTAGCAAAGATGGAACAAACATAGCCCACGAGACCTACAGCTGTTAGTATAGTGTAAGGTGGTTCTACAAAGCTCAATACTATGGTACACCACACCTTTCAGATTTTTGTCTGTGAAATTGTTTGGGAAACCATGGATTTTATTCCTTTCATTTCAAAGTTGTGTACTACATGTGTTGGACCAAGATTTTAATTTCCAATTAAATGCATTGGTTTTTCAGAAAAGGAAAGGAAAAACTGTAATGTTTTCATACTGATCACCACAATTTTTTTTGCAAGGATGCAGAAAAGCACTACATAGATATCAAATCTTGATACTGTACTTGAGAATAATTACGACTTTATAGCAAACACTCTGAATTTACAATATTATTTAATTAAATGTTGGTTACATCAGCCCTGACCCCCACAAACCTTTACAGCTAGGTGGGCATGGACAATTGACAGATGGATGGATAAAACATAACCTGCCAGAACATTCTCTGAAACACATAAGTGGGTTGGTTGTAAAACATCTTGTGTTTAACACTATTTAATTTCCTATTTAATTGTTACCCACCTTCTAGGTTTTACCAAGGACAAACATTGTCACCTTATAATGCTTCTTCCACCCTCTTCCTCATGTTGCTGGAGTCTCCTAGATGTCCTTAGGTAAAACTCAGGTATCTAAAGCCTGAAGTGGTATATTTGGCAGATACTTCAATCTCTTAACTTTAAGCCTCCTTCTATAGGAGGCCAATTTACACCCATTCTGTGAGTTTTGTTTAAATTATTGCGGCTTAACAGATGCTTTTAATTGTGTATTGTTTATGGATTATCCATTTATGGATAAACACTTCCCAGTGTTAAAGTTCTGTGATAATCAACATGTGTTCAGGCACCTGTTCTGTATATTCTGTTTTAAAAAATCATGTCAGCTAACTTTAAAGCACTTTGTATCTTAATCATGTGGCTTTCAGCTGATCAGAGTTCTAAAGTCAGCACTTATTTAGTGTTAGTCAATCATTCAGTGACAAATATGTGGCATTCTGCAGACCAGCCAAAATGATCTCTGTACCATGAGCTGCTAAACATTTTCTTACCTCTGTCACAATACTGGAGGCACCTTTGGGCATCTCAAAATCTGATCCATTTGTGCATCCTGTTGTGTCGTTAAGTCCGTACCTTTCAATGGTTTCCAGGTCCAAATTTACAGGTGTGAACATTTTACACCTTTCAAACTTTCCCTCACTGTTAACGGGTATGGTGAGATTTGTTTGTCTTTCATCAGTCAGGTTGGGTCCCTGCTCCAAGATCCAGTCTGTGTTACACTGGTGTGGAAAGTTCATGCCTGTAAACACCTGGCCGATCACATCAAACGCTAAAAATACGCTTGGGATGCATAATGCAGCCACCAAACGTTTCTGAAACAAGCCAAATTCCCCGATCTCCTTCAGGATCTGCCCAAAGTTGCTCATAATGGTCTCCTAAAGTCTTTAGTGAGTAACAAGGACGAAGGACAGCTTTGGTTTTAAGACATTACCCTCTTAGAATGACTCTCATCCCTCAAGTTAATGTTTAAACAGACAATCACTGTGCTTTTATGACCAGTCAAATCACCGACCAGCAAGCAATAATATCAGATATGAGCCAACATGACTTCTCATTTAATTAACAACACACCTGTTGGTAATAATAATCAATAGACTTTAGTAAAACATTCTTCATTCCTTCCATAAAGATCTAAACTTAACATTGTGGCATAAAAAGTTACAACAGGATAGCAGTATTATACTTGCGTGTGAATGAAAACTGCAAACCCGCTGTTTTGTGATTGGTCACAAACGTGTGGTCTGACATATAATACTCTTCTGAGAGTTTTCATATCAACCATGTGCAGCACCAGTTAAAGAGTAGTCTATAGATAAAAGTAGTGAGTAAAACTTATGACTAACCATAGGAGTACTGAACTTTGTCTTCAAGGGTCTAATCAGTTATTTTGTTCTTTTCATTTAATGTCGTTTTTTCTATATATTGTGGTCTGTGTGATTTCATTGTTTAATTTGCAATGAAAAATATTTATAAAATCTTCATTGGATTTTACACATGTTGCAGAAATGTTTAACAAAAAGTTTTGCAAACTATGCAATTTTGGCATCTTTAGCTATTAGTTACAGGTACCATAAGTGTTATAGTTAGTCCATCATTTGTTTGCATTACGTTTTTTTATAATCCTTTGACTTGGTGATTGACATCCGCCAAGCTCATGTACGCTCCATTGCGCCACCTCAAAATGCTGTAAAGTAAGTTTAACCTCATGTGGAACCTAAATCAGTGAATCTTTGTTTGATTACTCTGTGGCTTTCCCCGAGGACCAGGATTATGTGACACAAAAAAAACGTAATTTTGTAACTGAAATTTCATTATCGAACTGAAAATGAAAGTAGTTAAACTGAATTTTTAATACAAGGAAATATGTTTTCAAAGCACATGAATTCAGTTTCAAACGATTAAATTCAGTTTCAGTTTATTGAAATTGATTTTCAAACCAATGAATTTAATTTCAAATTATGCAAATACAGATTCAATCTGAGCAATTCAAATTCAGTTTCTGATGGAACAAGATTCTGCCCATACTTAAGTCCACATTGCAGAGTCCATCTATTGGTTGTAGATTGCAATATTTATGTATGTATTAAATCTACATTTACTGTTTTGTAAACTCTCACTAACAACCTTTTTCTTTTTTGCCCACATATTTCAGTTAAGGGCTTTAGCCAAGAGCTCGACTTAAACGGTACATTGAATACTACAGTAGTGGAATTACACATCGAGGTCACAATGAGAGATGATACTTGATATTCAGTTCAAAAGAATGAAACTATAGACAATATTTTTGTGAAAACTAAGACAGTAAAGTTTTTACAAATGACTGATTTTAAGTATACCTGTTAAGTTACTTGCTAGCACAAATAGTGATGTGGCCAATTAGGATCAACCATAAATAGTGATGTGGCCAAATAGGATCAACCATAAATAGTGATGTGGCCAATTAGGATCTTGCCAATTAATGCAGTAAGGCCTCTAGACATAGTGAAGGTGACTTTCTGAAGTTATAACCAAGCATCAGAATCAGGATGGTATTTGGTGCCAAGCAGCATGGTCTGATTGTCTCAGAAGCTGCTGATGGACTGGGAATTTCATGCACAACCATCTCTCTAATTAACAGGAAAGTTCACAAAATGCTGCCGAACATATGATATAAACAGAGCGGAGCCTTTTTCAATGCTTTTATAACCATCTGTTGTTGCCCAACTCAATGAAAAGAACTACTTCCTTTCTTATTGCAAAATAAGAGTGTTATAGTATAATATTAGCTGACATTTAGCTCACCAGAGGAGGTCACGTGCTGAGTAAATGAATAGCCCTTTGTGAGAGAGAATTTACTGTGATAGCAAATGTTGGGACACTTAATAATATAGCATTATTTCTTGTCACATGATCTCATTTTACCCCTTTGGAACATTATGTAACTGTTTTCAATGTCTGGACGTTATCAACTAAAAGTCACGGTATGTTTTCTTGAGTTTACAGGGAAGGTCTGCAAGTTCACAAATCTCCAACTGTATGGTTGACTGCTTGGTTGGATAAAGTGAAGTCTAGTAAAAACAGGCTATAAAATAGCAGCTGATTCATGTTTTAAAATAGAGAGAGCAATAAACCTGAAAGCACTGGCAGCAAAGTAACAGATCCAGTTTTAAACGGAGCTGCAAAATACAACCTAACCAACCCAAACATTGAGGCAACAGTTTATAAAAGTCTCTTTGAAATGAAACACAAGGAGTTAGATTACATGCAGTTCATTTGTAGTGATAATGATTTACTGCATTACAAAACAGCCAAACATGTTTACCTTTTTTCTGTGCAAAAATGTACCGAATGAAATACATAAAGTACAATGTTAATTCATAAATCTTCATACATTTTGCCTGAAAAACCTCCTTTTTGTTGATTATCTGGTAATTACAACAAGAAATGAAAATTCTCTCTTATACTCTCCCCAGATTTTTATCCTTACTGTAATCTGTTGCTTTGGCTTTATACATAGAAAAGGACAATAAAGCTGAATTTAAAAGGGAGCCACCGATAAAGAGACGATTACGTGTCTCAACACACTGCAACACATTAAAAAATAATTAGTAGAGCTTAGGATTGGTTGTCTGACATTGATCATCAGGCAGTTTGTTGCCATTGTTAAAAAAACTGCCTCAAGCACATCTTCATCAGGATTTTCTGTTGTCATTGGCACTCATTACCTGAGGATACAAAGAGAGCACAGTTTCAAAGATGATTACAGTTATTAACAGTATACATGACTGAATTCATTAATACAAATAACAGTAATCATTTTTGCCTTGTGTTGTTACTCACTGTCATATTGCACATTTACGCTTCAGATTCATCATTCACCGCGCCTGAGGTATTCTTGAACAGCCATCTGTTCTTGTGCTGAGTGTGTCCAAAGCCCTCATCGTAATTTCCCTTTCGCTTGAACAGTTGTTGGTAGTGAAATATGCAGTAGAATTTACCATTCAGAGGTGTGTAATTTTGCATGCTATAAAGAAGTAAAAGTTAGTAGCAATTCCAATTGTCCAAGCTGTTAAGTTGTCAGAAACTTCATCTGGAACAGAAAACATGAATGGAGGCAAAGTTCCTGCATTTGCAACACTGCATTAAAATAGATGGTGAGGATGGCCTTGAATAGAGTATTATAGGTAGAGCCAATGAAATAGTTTATTCACTTTTTACAAACAAGTTCAGGAAATTCAGACTTACTGAAAGGGACAGTTGCATTGTTTGACAGCTAATTAGCAATTACTGAAATATAGTCAAAAACTTTATTTGGGGTTTTATATCCAGTGAAAAGGTTATAAATGCTACTTTCTTGTGAAACAATGGGATGTTTAAGATTTAAATGACCACTTTTCTGTTTAACTGTAGCAGCCAACTGTGCTGCAAAGACACAACTAGCTGTTTGTAGCCTAAACATGAACAATAGTTGCAGATTTGGCCATAGCTTTGTTGTTATGCTTTCCTCTATAACAGTGCTAAAGCTAACAACATTAGCTGCTACTGGTGTAAGGTATCTGTTGATTTAGGATGCTATCTTCTTCAGCCACAAAAGTGAACTCCACCTCTTTAAGCCCCAAATTATTCATACCCCTGGCAGATTTTGATTAAAATGTATTTTAATTCAACCAAGAAGTTTGTTTTTGATAGGACATGAAGCAGACATCTATAAAAAAGTATTGTGAAAAAAATGTTTTTATAAATATTTAATAAAGAACAGCATGTCAAAGATTCTTCATAACCCTTCTCAATTATCAATAGAAAAATCTTTATCATCATTAAAACAATCAGATCCTTCTTATACTTGCTGACCAGCATTCTGCATGTTTCCACTGTTATTTTGATGATTCCTCTTTAGTGATGAGCTTCAAGGTTAGAAGGTCTCCCTGCCATCACTCTAATCTTCAGTTACCTTCACAGATTCTCTGTCAGAGTCTAGACATAGACTGGGCCACTCCACAATGTTAATACTACTTCGCTTCCATTCAGAAGAAACATGTTGGTAAAATTAAAAAAAGGCTTTAGACCTAAGCTGCCAGGGATATGAACAATCTCTAGGCCTACCTGTAGTTAATTTAGGCAAAAATCTGGAATCTAAAGAGTAAGAAGTGCTCGTGAAATGTACTTTAATATCCCACCTTAATTTTTTCTTGCACTCTTTGCAGCTGAAACACGTTTTATGAAAAATATATTTGTCTGCCGTGATTTTTTCCATTTGATAAACTGGTTTCATACAGGCTGCGCACATCTCTCGAGAAGCTGGTTGAAACTGCTAAGAAAAACGAGACAAGGTTTACTCCAAGATTCAATACCAAGAAAGTCATTTTCACACAAAGAATTTATTCCAAAGTTGCTGAAATTTCAAAAGTTCTAAAATTTAAATGCAATTAGAACAATAAATTCAAAGAGCTCAATGTTGAAGTAGCAACAATAATGATTAAAAACATCAAAACCAAAGAAATATAATAAACTCATAAATGATCAATATAAATACCACTCAAATAATCACTTTGTGGATAATGAATATGTAGTGAAAACATGAAAGTCAAACTTATCTATTCAGATACCCAAATCATTGACCTGATTTACTAACTGCTGAACCTCTGGACATGTTGATAGCTGATATGTTACTGGGTTGGGAGGTTGTGGATGGAAAGACCGGAGTTGTACCAGAGTTATCAATCCTCTAATAATTTTCGACTGTTGTCCCTCCAATACAGTTTCCTTCACTGTCAGTGTGCACCTGGAGCAGTTAGCTCTCAATTTTGTTGAGCTACTGACTGAATAGAGATGAATGCAGGGGAAGATTCAGGACTTTGCCGTTGCTTTGTTGAAAACGCATCTGTGCCAGGAGATGGTGCAGCCCCTGTGGAAGTGCTTCTTTGTGGAAGAGGACTTTCCTGTGGTTCTTGTGGTTTGGCTCTGCTTAATTCAGTTTTGTTGATATCTCCAGAATATGAAGATCCTTGCACGACCCCCAGGGATTCTTTGATCAGATTTGATAAACTTGCAATATCCGAGTCAGATTTTAATGTAGACACAGAAAAAAGTGCCTTCTTAATGGTGTCCTCTATATCCTTAAGTCTGGCTAAAGTCTGCTCTTTTAGATTTATTATTTCCTCACTTGCACGCTCAAGATCTCCATAAACATGCTCCATTGATGACTTGCTTTTTGTTATGTCTGCTGGTGATTGCATTGGTTTGTCTTTGCTTTCTACTTGGACCGTCTTTTTTCTCTTTTTGTCTGTGCTGACGACCCAGTCAGGGACGTTTTCAAATACCCTCCTGAGAGACCTCACATCAACCTCACTCGTGTCGTTTTCAATTTCTTCTACACGACTCAGAATGCTTTGCAGTTCTTCTTGCTTTCTCAAGTGTTCAGAGATTTTTATGGCCGCAGTTACATTCCCTCTCACAATCTTATCCATGTGTATGGACAGTCGCTGTCTGCGTTCATCCTCTGTTTCCATTCTTGCTTTCTTTTTCCTCATCCTAACTTTGATTTCTTCCTTTGTGTCCTTGTAATGTTTGTCTGCACTGTCAGCAGCTATTCCACAGGCGTCAGATAATGGATCGGCCTTAATGTGGACAATGTCATCTGTAGTGTCTCCTTCTGTAATGTCTTTCTGGGTTTTGTGACTAGCCTGAATTTTTTTTACTCTTTTTGGCTTTACTGGGGCAGTTTTTTTTGATGACTGCATTTTACCACCAAATGTCTGGCGGGCTTCATGGAAATTTATATGGGTTTCATCGGTTTCGTATACATTGTAATTTCCTGATGTGTTCTGAGAGATCTCCTTCTTTCCCATAGTTTCGTTTAGATTTTTTACATCTGTTTCCTTACTCTCTGGGAGCAAGGTCAAACTTTGAACTTCAGACTTTTCTTTTATTTGTTGCAACATCTTAGTAGCTTCACCTAAATGGTCATTTCCATGCTGATCCACTGGCTCATTGATAAATCCTTCTTGATTTAAAACCAATGCTGTTGCTGAAGGCTGGGCAACCTGGCAAACTGTTTGCACATTACTGATTTTATGTCCCTCTGGATGCCTAGTGGCAGATGGCTGATTTACTATTTGTTTCCCCATTAAATGTTCAGATTTAGGTGGAATTGGTGGTCTAGGGCCAGTGACCCTTTTGCTTTTCTTTGACATAACATATTGAGTAGGCATACAATGGTTTTTGTTTGGGTGTGGAGGCTGAGCCTTTGCAGCAGTCACTTCAAGATTTAATGGTTCTTCAGAAGGGTGTGCAGGCTCAATATCTGCCACAGTCCCTTCTAGGTTTAGTGGTTCTTGAAATGGGTGTGGAGGCTCTGCATGTGCCACAGTCAGTTCTAGGTTTAACTGTTCTTGAGATGGTTGTGGTGTCTTCACATTTGCCCCAGTCCCTTCTAGGTTTAGTGGTTCTTCAGTTGGGTGTGGAGGCTCCGCATTTGCTACAGTCAGTTCTAGGTTTAACAGTTCTTGAGATGGTTGTGGAGTCTTCACATTTGCCCCAGTCCCTTCTAGGTTTTGTGGTTCTTCAGTTGGGTGTGGAGGCTCCGCATTTGCCACAGTCCCTTCTAGGTGTAGCAGTTCTTGAGATCGGTGTGGAGGCTCCGCATTTGCCACAGTCCCTTCTAGGTGTAGCAGTTCTTGAGATCGGTGTGGAGGCTCTGCATTTGCCACAATCAGTTCTAGGTTTAGTGGTTCTTCAGTTGGGTGTGGAGGCTCCGCATTTGCTACAGTCAGTTCTAGGTTTAACAGTTCTTGAGATGGTTGTGGAGTCTTCACATTTGCCCCAGTCCCTTCTAGGTTTTGTGGTTCTTCAGTTGGGTGTGGAGGCTCCGCATTTGCCACAGTCCCTTCTAGGTGTAGCAGTTCTTGAGATCGGTGTGGAGGCTCTGCATTTGCCACAGTCAGTTCTAGGTTTAGTGGTTCTTCAGTTGGGTGTGGAGGCTCCGCATTTGCCACAGTCCCTTCTAGTTTTAGTGGTTCTTCAGTTTGATGTGGAGTATTTGCATTTATCACAGTCACTTCTAGGTTTAGCGGTTCTTGAAACGGGTGTGGAGGCTCTGCATTTGCCAAAGTCACTTCTTGCTTTCGTTCTTGGTTTGATTTAGGCTTAGCCATAAAGCAAAGATCTGTAGTACAATGCTTTTGAAAATCCCTTTGTGATGTTTTCTGATTAGATTTGTGAATCTGCCTGTATATCATAGCTGCTCTAAAGTCACCTCTAGTGACATTGATTTTGGACTTCTGCAAGGAATCCAAGGCTGTTTGGACTGTACCCTGATAACAAACTTCCTCTTCTTCTTGTGCAAGTGTTGCCTCTAAACTTTGGGTAGGGACCAAGGTAGCTTTAATGTTGTCTTTTTGAACTAATTCTGTAGTTTCTTTACTTATTTTTTTGCAGGTCTCAGCAGTTTGTACTTTCTTCATAACATCTTCATAGGCCGTTTCTGTGTTTTTGTGTTGCCAGTCTGATTCAAGTCCTGAGATAAATTCTTGGGCTAATAAAGGTTGATTCGTTTTTTCTAAGTGTGATTCCACTTTTGGGTTTGTGTTTTCTTGAGGTGATTCTTCTTCTGTTCTTGACAGTGTGACAATATCTGCAGTGACATAGACAATGGGTATTTTAGACAATTCTTCTGTATGGATTTCTTCAAAAGACCCACATAAGGTTTTGGCATCATTTTCAGCCTGGTAAAGATTTTGAGTTGTAGTTTTAGTTTCAGACATCTCACCAGTTCCATCCACAAAGTCTGCTATCTTAGCTTGGTGAACCCTGTTATCAGTTTGACTCTCAGAATTAACTACAACTTCTTTAGGATCTTGACCAAAACATGTGATAAAACTATTCTTAGGTTGTGGAAGTAAGAATACTCCATTATTGCATCCTATAGAAGATTGACTTTTTCCAGATGACATTGCAGAAGATTTGAAACAGTTACCATGATCAGGACTTTTACCTCCAGAGAACATGCCTTTTAGTCTTTTTACATCCACTTGGGTACACTCTTCAGCTGGATTACTTATTTGCTGATGGTGAGGTTCATCATTCACTCTGAAAGCTGTTTGATTTTTTTCACTCTTATGAATGGTGGGTTCGTCATCATGAAGAGATCTTAAATACTCCAAGTCACCCTTTTCAATACAACTTTTGAACAATTTCACATTACCCCTGATTGACCCTGACTCAGACTGGTTTTGAAGGCTCCTTGATGTTGATCCTGTATCTGCCTCAGGTTCATCATGCTCTGCACTTTTCGGAGGGCTGTAACTCTTCACATCGTCTTCATCAACGTACTTGTAGAGGGAATAAACGATTACCTCTGCACATTTTCTGGAATCTTCTTGAATGATCAGTCCTTTTCTCAGAGAGTTGTCCTGATTGAGAATATCCTCAATCATCTGAACTACACTGGCAGTTTTTAACTCAGTGTCTTTGTTTGCACTGAATCGATGCTGGTGAGCCAGTGCATCAACCACTGTGGTCTCCATAAACCCTTTACTATCCTCCTTTAGGTACGTAATATGAGGTTTTAGGTTTACCCGTGGTAGCAGCTGGACTATAAAGTTTTGTGCACCACCTTCGGCCACCTCATCATGTTTTATCTCAGGTCCCCCATCCAATACTGTAAATTTTGTCTTTTTGGCGATCATTGTCTCGTTTACCTCAATAATTGCCCCATCTGAGTGTATGGCTTTTACACGATGAAGAAAATGTAAAGTTTCTTTAATATTTTCCACCAGCGTCTCAATTTCATCTTGATTCTGATGTCTAATTTTGTCAAACGGCATAGATTCAAACAGATGTGCTCTGTTCTTTACGTTGGCAGTTGGATAGTTTTCACCTGCAACACTGCTTTGATTCTGATTTTTTAAAACATGGCTGTATGATTTCTCTTTTTCAATGTTTGTGGAAATGAAAGGGTTATTTTGCAAAAAAGCCGCATTTGTATTTATCATTTCACCTTTTCTTTCTGAATCAGAGAAACATGAATCTTCCTCCAGTGGAGGATTGTGATTGGGAAATGCTTCACTACGAGAAGTGTAAGTCTCAAATACCTCTCTGTTCCCCTTAACATCTATTTTTACCATATCTTCCTCAACCTCTCTGTTAAAATCTGACATTAAATAAGGAGATTTATCACTTTTCATCATCCCTTCAAAACTCTTAGTGTAAGGTTCCTCTTTAAGCCCTTCAAAAACAGCGGATGTTTTACTATAATCCCATCTTTCCACTGCTCCCTCTGCCATATAGATATTTGGGGTGTTGTTGCTGTGGCCACGTTTTTCAAATATCAAGCATCTTGAAAGAACCTCTCCCTCGTATCCGGTTTCACCACCAGGCTCCATATCGGAGCCCAAAACTTCAGCAAACTCCTCATCCACAACATCATCCAGCATTTTTAGCTCTGGGCAGGTATGCTTCAGGAGCCGCCTCAGCTCGCTTTTCTGTCGCTGTTGGTATAACATTTCCCTGGAAAGTTGAGATGAAGTTAACTGTTCAGCTTGTGCAACAGAAATGTCTTCCAGTCCTGTTTGATGCTCTTCTGGTGGTTGTGATGGGAGGACATCTTTTCTGTGTTGGGAGACTTCATTCATCTTAAAAGAATAAAGTGTTGGTTTTACTAATTCCATTTTTTTGACAGAAATAGCCTTCAATGAAAGCCATGCTCCAGAGGACGGGTTAGGGTCAAGGCAAACAGACTTACGGTACACACGTGGGAGCCATGTATTACCACCAAACTCAGGCATGCATGCATATCTTTCCACAAGCTTGGTGCCAATGGATTAGGTGAACTCAAAAAATAAAGGTAAAAACCTTGGAGTTGCAACAACAAATACAGCCAAAAATAAAATTTAAATATGTGCTGATTGGGAATAACATTATTTAATAATGTTAGCAGCAGATCTTTTAAGTTAGCTAGTGTAAATCATGAGACTGGACTTCCATGTATTGAATTTGCAAATCACACAGACGCTCGACTAAGGAATTTGAAGGTCAAGTCACCCACGACTCATTGCTGTGCTATGCGACAAGTTGCATCACACTGAAGAAAGAGACGATTGCCATCAGGGTACATTGCTTCCGTGAAAAGGTGTATATGTTCTGCAAGAGTGCTTATGTAGGTGGTCCATCAAAAGCAACATCCATATTAGTGGCATGATTCATCAGACCAGGACAACTTCTTCCATTGACATGATCCAATTCTTGTTGGTTTGTCGATGGTGGATATGGGTCAGAAGCTGACTGGTCAACAACCCCATATGCAAAAAACTGTGATGCAGAGTTTATTCTGATACCTTTCTATCAGAACCAGCATTGTTGCTCATCTACTGGATCGGACCACGTTGGCCAGGCTTCTCTCCCCATCTGCATCAGTGAGCTTTGACCACCCAGGATCCTGTTCACCAATGTTCCATAATTGGACCTCAAATCCTTATGTTTGCACATTTTACCAAATTCATTTCACCTGTCAGTGTTCATAATGTCATGCCTGGTCAGTGAACATGTAAGGAGTGCGTGACCATCAGGATTATTTTTTTTCTTTCAGAAGCAACTGTGCATGTTGCAACATCCAGAACAAGGAGTCCATTGTTGGTTTTAGTGCTTTTAAGGGAAGATAACTCTGGATAAAGGGTTTATGTTATTGTGATAGGGTAAATGAACCATTTCCACCAACCAAATCATAAAATAGAATCCGAAGACTCTATGCTTTACCTTGGTTAGTTTTCCCCACTTTCCAGAATCTCGTGGTTGAGCCTGTTCCTGAAAGGAAACAACACTAATGTGAAAATAAAAAACTATCCCACAGCCAGACTTTACTTCATTACATTTATGCCCCAGGAAAACAGAAGGAAATTATTACTTACTAGATATTCATCAACTTAAAAAGTACACTATCAACTGCAAAAAAAGGGCTTCGATTATATTTATCTTATAGAAATTATTAGGATTCCACCTACAGGATAAATTCACTCAAATTTGAGGTTGGATTTGAAAGAAAAAGGTTTTGTCTGAATTTATTTACAATCATATATATATAAAATTTATTGTATTTTGCTGTTAAGTAAATGCTAACTTAAACAAAAGTTGTTAATTTCAAAATGGCACAAAAAGATCAAATTTAGGTACGATGCAAACTAGTGACACTAGGTATAACTGAGCAAAAAGTAACCAAAAAAAATTTTCAGTCTCAGGTATGTAGAATATATTATTGAAACTGCTATTGATAAAAAAGGCTTTGAAACAGAATTACAACAAAAATATGGCACAATGTATTCTGCTCCAACACCACATTACTTATGTACAGGCTAATCCTGTAAAACATACATTTGTTCAGATTCTGACTACTAGATGGAGGCAAAGTGCTTCTTGGTATGTTTAGTATACATATCAACAGACACCCAGGTAAGAACAGACCATTACTCATACTTGCTTCTCCTGTAGGTGATGGGGGAGCTGGTACATCCTGGACAGGTCGTTAGTCTATCTCAAAACAACACAGAGACACACAACCTTGCACACACCCATTCACACCTAAGGGCAATTGAGAGAAACCAATTAACCTAACCAAACCTAAACTAACCTAAACTAACCTAAGCCTTTTGGACTGTGGGAGGCTGGCCGGAATACCTGTAGAGAACCAATGCATCTACAGCGAGAACATTCAAACTCATTGCTTGGATACCCCTGGCTGGGAGACAAACCCAGGACCTTCTTGCTACATGGCAGCAGTGCTACCAACTACACCACCATGCAACTGGGATGGACACAGTTTGTGGCAATTTCTTGACAATAGTACAAAACAGGTTAAGTCTTCTTGGACATCTTTACAAAAGGTGCCAACAATTTAAATATCTATAAAATATCTATTTCTGAAAAAAATTTGGTTTTTAATTTTAGCATTTAAATGACTTTTATATTGACATTTTTCCTTAAATATGATGGTACGTTTGATACACCATCTGAAGCTTTCATAATAGTACTTGTACTGTTTGCTGATACAAGTACAAACAGGTAATGTCATAAATTATGTTACAAGTGATATATACATAATGTTTTAGTGTAGATATATAAACCGAATGAATAATATATATGACACAATCATTAAACAAAGAACAATATATTCATAGATGTTGATATTGATATTCAGATGTATGACTAAAACTAGTTAAGTCTGACCTCAAATGAAAAACAAAACCCAGATAATTAACAAACTGACCTTTCCCACTTTAGAAGGACTGTTTGCCGCTTCCTGATTTTCCACTTTTGACATATAGAGAGCAGACATTGCTTTGACCGAGACAGAGAGTATCTCTTCGATTTGGATGAAAGAGCTGTCCCTGAAGTTTGCAGCTGACCACCTCCTTTCATCTGCAGAAACATCAAATGCACAAACTTGAAATTTTAACACACATTGTGCTTAACATGAGGAGAAAAAGGCCTGGTGAGAGATGCAATTGACTAAAGAGGAATTCATACAGTGAGTCATCTGGTAATATAATGCTTAATTCTCATGTGGTAATGTTTACGTCACCAAAGTTTGTTAGCAGGTACTAATTTAGATTCCTACTCAGAGATATTTACCAGCTATCATGTGGCTGAGTTATAAATGTATTCTTGTGGCGGAGCAGGAAAGCTACCTGACTCCAGTAATACACTTTAGCTAAAGCTAAACAAGAGTAGAAGTGCAGTCATAAACAGTAGTAAATCATGTCTTTGTAAATGAAACAGACACAGTTGAGTTTAAATTCAAGTACTTATGGCAACAGCATGATCGAACACAGAAAGGTTTAGAAAAATCCAACTTTTAAATTTAGGACATTTCTATAGTGACTGAAAACAGAATGTTAAAGTATTTTGAACTGATTTAAACGGAACTGAATTAATTGTAGTATCTATAAAGATCAACACAAATCTGCCTGGTTTGCAAGTTTGCTTGTATAACCCATTTTGAAGAGTGGCAATGAGAAATTGCCATATCTGTCACAAAATGTTTCTAAAAGCTCTGATCAAATTAAAAAAAGAAATGCAAAATAAAAAAAAATGTGTTACAGTAATTTTCTGGGAATATTCAGGGGCTTTAATAATTGTGGCACTAGTGATTCTGGTAAAACAGATTTTTTATTTCTTTATAATTCTAAAAGTTAAATGTTGTAACTCATATTATTCAGGTTTCTTCAAAGAGTTGCTGTGGATGGTGATGGCTGTTGGCAGGAAGGATCTCCTAACAAAATAGGATAAGAATACATAATGGTTTAACTTTCTTCTTTTTAAACATGTTAGAAGGGAATTAAATACGTTAAAAAGGTTAAATGTTACAACTGTTAATGTTAACATGTTTGAAGTAAATAAATAAATATATTATCTTCTATTGTAAAGTCACTTGTGTATATATGTACATCTAAAATATATTTCTTATTTCCATTTATTTATATTGTTAAAAACTAAAATCAAAACAATCTTCACTAAGAACAAAGTGTACCGGAGTCAAATTCCTCGTTTGTGTGCACAAACTTGGCAATAAAGCTGATTCTGATTCTGATGCTAATGGCTACAGGAAAAAATCCTCGATTATTAAACTGATCCAATGCTAATAAATTTGAAGGACACTGTATGGACATTCAAGCCTCAAATTATTCATAACAAATCCAGGTTCATTTTAATTTGACCAAAACATTTCTTAAAGTAAAATTAAGGTTTTGGAGTGGCCGGCCAAAATCCTGACTTGAATCTGACAAAGAAACTAAAGATTAGGATGATGGCAATGATGCTTTCTAACCTTTTCAACTTCCATCCTAAAAGACTGCATGAAAAACCAGTGGAAACATTCAAAAAAGCTGGTCAGAAATTATAAGAAGCTGTAATGCCAATAAAGTTTTTTCAAAGAATGAACATTATGTTAAATCAAAGTCTACAAGGGGTATAAATAATATTGCACTTAACTGACTGGTGTCATACCAGTTCTTATTGTATGTTTATAAGAACTGTGCAAGCATTTCAAACTACACATTTTTATCTTTAACTTTTAATGAGGCACAACTTCTAGTGATCCTGAAAGAGGCTTTTTGTGGCTCTGTAAAAACATTTCTTTATATTTAGCACTGTGGTTTTGTAAACAAATGACAGGACAAAGGAAACTTTTAATGCAAAAAATAAAATAAAATTACAACTCTGCAGTTGAACAGTATCTGAAAGGTATGTCTTTGGAAAATAAGTAAAACAATCTGGAAGACATCTGACACATCTGTCAATAAACTGAATAGAATTGAATCTACTGTTCTGATCTTGCTCGAGCTAAAACACAGCTTGCTGTCTGCGAAAATGTGCTGGTGTTGGTGCTTTCAGACATTCAACTAAGAAAATGTGAGAATTGGGTGTCTTTCTAAGAGCCTGCTGGTAAAAATGTTTCTAAAGATCCAATTTAAAACTGGTTCTGTTATCTGTAGAATCATCACAGGTTCCTCCTTTGGGTTTGGGAACAGTTTTTTTGTGTTATACTGTACCTTGACAATGTATTCTCAACACTTTAACTGTTTCACATTTATCCTGTTAAAACAAGTATTTATTTGAATGTTATGTGACAAGCCAGCATAAATTAGTTCATAACTGTGATGTAGCAGAAAAAAATATACAAGGTCCTGAAATTTTAAAGAAAATGGAAATTGGAGAAGTGTAGCATGCTTTTGTATTCAGTCCTCTTTACTCTGGTTCTCCTAAATAAACTCCAGCACAACCATTTGCCTTCAGAAGTCAAACATAGGTCATAGTTAAGTAAGCAGAAGCGGACAATGTCCACGAAAAAGATCTTTTAAAACCCTTCAGAATGCATTAGTGTCGATTTAACAAAAAGGCTTTAAAGGATTACAAGAAAGTCTTTCTCCTTGGAAGCACGTTATTGAGAAAGGAAGAATGGTTCAAGTGCTGTATTTTCAATCCATTCCTGTCAAAACACAAATTTATACTCACAGGCATTGAATAGGTTATGGTTCCTTAGATCCTATCGTCTTAGTTTTTGTGTATAAAATCTTCTGGATTTATTTTTGTTTTTATCTCCTGTAAGAAAGCGTCTGCTTCTCTCTGCTGCTCCTTGGTTCTAGGTCATCTGTCCTGGAGACAGCTGACTGTTTCACCCTCCTATACTTATTCACAACTTGTTGCTTGGCAGCTATTTCTGTCCCTCTCTAAAGTGGACACCTCTTTTCCACACAAGGTTGAGTCAATCACAGCTTTTGCAGAGTCACCGTGTGGACATCTGACATCGTCCAGTTTTATGGATAAAATCCACAGCTTCAAAATATATGTTTTTTCCTTTATTCAAATCTAAGTTGATAACTGAAGTGCCTTTTGCATTTTGATATAAATGGAGTAGGAACACACCCACAATGCATGAGGAAAAAATTTGAAACCTAAGCTCTTCCTTATCTACTGGATTTTGACCCAAGTGTGTAAATTCCGCATACACTTGTGCATGGTTTATTTACAGTCATATGCAGGTTATTGATGAGCTTTTTGATTTTATTGCCAACCAGTCTTGCTTTCCTTTATCTTGCACTTGATTAGCAAAGAGGTATAACTTTGACCTTAGCTGCTCCATCATGCGAAAAACACTTGGAACATTTCACTGATTTCCATATTTACTGAACTGAAAATGGTGATTTGTTTTGTAGGGAAACTTTGATACATCTTAATGAATATATTTTAAGTGAAACTCACCAGCCTCAGATGATGCAACCTTTTCAAAATCAATGGCTGCTATTGTTTTTCTCCTCTCTGTCTGAGTCTGATTCACCACCTGGAGAGAAAAATAGGAAAACATCTCTGCTAATAAGTAGGCTTACAGTCTGTCTGTGCAACTGTGGAGGTGTCAAACAAAAGCCCTCCTGATAAACTGGATGTCTTACTGTTTTATGAAATTAGAAGAAATAAGTGCAGCCACTGCAGAAAGCAGACCTGTTAACTTTCTAAAGAGCTTTAATGCATCTATGCGTCGGTGGAGCAGTGTCTGCAAGCTGTTTTTTGTCAATTTATCTTCGAAGAATAATTTTAATTATTTCACACAATTTAAAGAGTACTTGGGCCACAATTAGCTTTGTTTGGATTAGGGATTAACATCAGAATCAATCGATATAGTCATATTTTATCTTTATTGATCTAATAAGTAAAATGGGCCAATATTAACAACCAATGTTTATTTCCATATTTTTGTTGTTTGTGTGTGTGTTTTTATAGGTGGAAGCGGAGGGGGTTGGCCATGTGTTATTTTTTTGAACATGTGACCGTGAGGATGATGATGGAGGCAGCATTGTGGGGTATTTAACTAAGCAAAGCCAGTATGGCCAGCATGTTAAAGTAGAAAAGCACTGTCAGCGTTGTGTTCGTTTTTTCATGCTGTTGAAATAGTAAGGAAAACATATATATAATAAAATAGTAGTGGTAAATATTAGTTATTAACCATAATAGCAACATTAATATCAGATATTGAAAATTGGCCTAAACTTTCATATCAGTGGATCTCTAATATGGATAGTATGGGTGAAGGGTTCAGGAACAGTAAATGGTTTCATCTAGAGAGGCACCAAATCATCTCCCAGCGATCAGACCCTCGATTGGCTCTGATCAATGATCAACAGGTCAAGTACTCGTTCGTTCGTCGTCTTCCGCTTATCCAGGACCGGGTCGCGGGGGCAGCAGACTCAGCAGAGACGCCCAGACGTCCCTCTCTCCAGACACCTCCTCCAGCTCCTCCAGGGGGAGCCCAAGGCGTTCCCAGGCCAGCCGAGAGACATAGTCCCTCCAGCGTGTCCTGGGCCGTCCCCTGGGCCTCCTCCCGGTGGGACGTGCCTGGAACACCTCCCGAGGAAGGCGTCCAGGAGGCATCCGGTATAGATGCCCGAGCCACCTCAACTGGCTCCTCTCAATGTGGAGGAGCAGCGGCTCTACTCCGAGCTCCTCCCGGATGGCCGAGCTCCTCACCCTATCTCTAAGGGAGTGCCCGGCCACCCTGCGGAGGAAGCTCATTTCAGCCGCTTGTATCCGTGATCTCGTTCTTTCGGTCATGACCCAAAGTTCATGGCCATAGGTGAGGGTAGGAACGTAGACCGACCAGTAAATTGAGAGCTTTGCTTTTCGGCTCAGCTCTCTCTTCACCACAATGGACCAGCACAGCGCCCCCATTACCGTCCGGCGCCTCAGGAGGGGGAAGCAGTGCTTTGCCAACACTGTTTATAGTGGGGGCGGGAGACTGCTGACCTCGACTGAGGACATTATCGGGCGGTGGAAGGAGTACTTCGAGGATCTCCTCAATCCTGCCATCACGCATTCCGTGGTGGAAACAGAGGCTGGGGACTCGGGGTTGGATTCTTTCATCACCCAGGCTGAAGTCACCGAGGTGGTTAAAAAGCTCCGCGGTGGCAAGGCTTCGGGGGTGGATGAGATCCGCCCTGAGTACCTCAAGTGTCTGGATGTTGTAGGGCTGTCATGGTTGACACGCCTCTTCAACATTGCGTGGCGGTCGGGGACAGTGCCTCTGGACTGGCAGACTGGGGTGGTGGTCCCCCTTTATAAGAAGGGGGACCGGAGGGTGTGTTCCAACTACAGGGGGATCACACTCCTCAGCCTCCCTGGTAAGGCCTACGCCAGGGTATTGGAGAGGAGAGTCCGACCGATAGTCGAACCTCGGCTTCAGGAGGAACAGTGTGGTTTTCGTCCCAGCCGGGGAACACTGGACCAGCTCTATACCCTCTACAGGGTGCTCGAGGGTTCATGGGAGTTTGCCCAACCGGTTCACATGTGTTTTGTGGACCTGGAGAAGGCATTCGACTGTGTTCCTCGTGATGCCCTGTGGGGGGTGCTCCAGGAGTATGGAATCGGGGGCCCTTTATTAGGGGCCATCCGGTCCCTGTACGAGCGGAGCAGGAGTTTGGTCCGCATTGCCGGCACTAAGTCGGACCTGTTCCCAGTGCATGTTGGACTCCGGCAGGGCTGCCCTTTGTCGCCGGTCCTGTTCATAACTTTTATGGACAGGATTTCTAGACGCAGCCAAGGGCCGGAGGGGGTCTGGTTTGGGGACCAGTGGATTTCGTCTCTTCTTTTTGCGGATGACGTGGTCCTGCTGCCCCCCTCTAGCCAAGACCTACAGCATGCGCTGTGGCGGTTCGCAGCCGAGTGTGAAGCGGCTGGGATGAGGATCAGCTCCTCCAAGTCCGAGGCCATGGTACTCGACCGGAAAAGGGTGGCTTGTCCTCTTCAGGTTGGAGGGGAGTTCCTGCCTCAAGTGGAGGAGTTTAAGTATCTCGGGGTTTTGTTCACGAGTGAGGGAAGAATGGAGGTCAAGTACTTTTTTACCGTATACATTAAATGCATCAAAGCCAAGAACACTATGATGTTAATGATGAATAAATTGATCTATTCTTGTTATTTTCTCCTCTTCAGTTTAATTCAAAACTACTATCCCACTCAAAGAACCTGCAGAACATTTTCTCTTTTATAAGTTGAAGTCACACGAATAAAAAAACCGGTCAAAATCAGAATTGGCTGGTCAGACCCTCAAAGAAAAGCAAAAATGAGTATCAGCTAGAAAGAGCCCATTTGGATCATTTATGCTTAAATCCTTGTCATTGTTAGTCATTGTTTTTGCTGATTCTGCATGGAAAAGTATTGACTGCTGGACAACAATGCAAAGTATAACTCTAAATCCACCCTAAAACTACAGTTTCACTGACATTAATGAGGTTGTCTTTTATACTGGGAACTGCACCGCCATTTGATGGATATGTTATGTTTCCTGATGAGTTTATAGAAAAGCACCTACTCTTCTCTGACTTCACATACATGTAATCTGTGGGTGCTCGCTGTGTGTGCAGGAAAGCAAAGTGAAGAGTGGGTGTTATGTGATTACTTTTTAGATCATCCAGTCATTAATTAAAAAGTAACAGTGTATTAAAATATAAATAAAAATACAACTAAGCCCCAGATCAATCACCTTTTCAATCCATGACTTGAATCTGAAAGGAAATCTGTGGAGGGAGCTAAAAATTAGGGTGATTAGAGCACTGCATTACTATTTGAGCAGTAACAGAAAAGGAAAGTGTTTGCATGCAAAAAAAGCTTATTTTTTTAAACTTCCAAATTGTTACACACGTAGCCCCTTAGACAAACCTACACTAGAAGAATAAATGCAATTTAGTTATATTTCTGAGGGTATTTAAAAGCAGAACAACAGAAGAAATTTTTCATTCTTAACACTTCTATATTACAAAGTACAATTTGTAATATAGCATTAGAAAAGTAATTACATTTACCTTTTGAGTCAGATAATCATCTTTTGGCTCCTTTTTAGCAGGTTTTATCTGCTCCTCTGCAGCACTCTGCACATTCACATCTTCTCCATTCATCACTGACATGTCTGCAGTGTAACTTAATGCTACATTTCCAGGTCTAAAGCCGCTCTTTGATTTCACAGGTGCTGTTGCCTTTGACTCAAAAAGAGCCTTCAGGGTCTCTATGGACCCAGTGCTGTTTTGAAGGCTACCCACTGATTTACTACGGGTCAGAGTGGCTCTGGCCCAAGCTCGTTCCCGCTCTTCATTTCTCTTTAGCAGAGACTCCAGATCAGTCTCCCTACTTTGCAGGAGAGATGGAGTCATCTGAAAAAGATATTCACAAGAAACACTAGCTTTGGCATGACTGAAGTAATTATTTTCTCTGATTGCCTGATTACTTGACAAATATGTTTACCTCCTTTGGTGCTTTCTTTGTCTTTCTTTGAAAATGATCCTCTGGAGCAGCTTGACTGAATGTACCTTTTTTCACTGTATTTTGATACCTAATGATATACCATTACCAAATTTGAAATGCTTTTTTAACATTTCATAGCATGTTCAATTATCACAGGGACAAAAAAAAAGTGGGAATGATGATGTTTTTCATACCTGGCCACTAAATGGGACACAGATATCGTCCTGTCCTGAAGTCCTGCATCTGTCCAGATCTCCTTGCCAGATTGTGAGGAGAGACTCCTCAATGACTGGCTGCGCCTTAGTTCCCTTTCCCATTCCATAGTCAAGTCAAAGCAGGACAAATCTTCCCAATTTTATTCAATCACACAGCATACAAAACAAAGATTTTTATCAAAACAGTAAACGTTTTAGTCAGAATTTCTGCAAACAACTCACTTTCCCAGCCTAGCACCTTGAGTACGCATTTAACTCTTTTTAACACTATTTTATTGAAACTGCATACTGTTAAACTAATAATCAAAATTTAAGAGATAATACGGTGCTATTAATCATTATTCCAGAGGATATTCTGAATGAATTGTTACCTTGCAGATGTCATGAAGTGCCTGTTCCCTGTGACAACCAGACAGAGATACTTCCGCAGCATCATAAGACCTGCACATGATTAAAGGCGTTTTGGAGCAAAGTCCTTATACTTCCTTATTGCCTCTACCTGTGCCAATTGGATCTATGAGCTGAAACACCAGAGTTAATCTGTAAGTCTCTAAAAGTTGTTACACAAACTTAAGCAGAATTATTGTGTTTAATTCCTCACAAAAGAAAATAAAAACATTTCAACATTTTTGCATCTGACATCATTATTGTTTTTTTAGGACCTCGGAACCCACAGGAGAATCATCTTGTCTGATTTTTAGAGATAAGCCACAGATGTAATTACCTGATCTGGGAGCAGAGGTCCATGACCTGTTAAGATAGAAGAAGATTAACTTTATTTATTCTGAGGACTGTCGGGTACCTTCAGCATAAAAAAAGTAAAATCTAGACATATACCAAGGAAAGAAACACACTTAAAAATTTAAGTAACATGCGTAACCCTAAAGAATTCATTTTTATGTTGGTATTTAGTTAGTTACTGATTAGCAAAAGCCCTTCAGTTTCAGATTTCTTATAACACAATATAAAAGGAGCTCACAATGGTCGCTTTCAGTGTAAATGTGTTGTGTTGCATTAGCTACACTGAACAGTGTTCAATTGTCAGGGAATTAAAAAAATCAGTTTACAGGTACATCTAAAAAAATTGTAAATGCACCTGGTAAAATCAAGGTTTTCTATCTCAAAAAATTGCAACATTACACCAATAAGAAAATAAATAATACCAAAATGTGGGCTTAATGAAAAGTATGTTTAGTACCTGCTTAAAGACAGTTATGTTCAAAAGGTACTCTTAATCTGACAAACGAGCCTCAGTGGAACTGTTATTAAAATTTATTGAAAATAACAGTGTATAATAGTTAATATCACTTCCGGTCAGAAGACAGTTGTTGAAATATTACTTAAAATGTAAATCTGCCAGGAACATTTATAATTGTTGGCCTAACTGTAGAGTTCAAACTGCTGGTTATTCTGTCAGTCTTTTACAACCCCCTCCAACGTCTAAACATTTGACTTCATTCTCTATGTCGTTGTAGCACATTACCAATAAATCACTGCTGCTGGAGGCAACAAGTCAACCTGAAAACATTGGTGGAATAAAACTGAAGTTAAAACAACAAAAACATCACAGTTACACCTCTTTCAAGTAAGTTTCTTGTAATAGTTTAGACACTTTTAACTGCTTCTCAAGGGTTCCTAGTTCCAAAAACACACTACAAATGCCTGAGTTTGTTACTGCAAGCAGCTAAGAGGAACACGTGTGGAGGAAGTCCATCTCTACCCTGGAATTCCAGGAACTCTTTACCCTAAAGGGTGAAATGAGAACAAGAGGAAAGTCTGCTTCCTCATCTTGCTGACAACGGTAACACCAACTAACACATAGTTAAGAAAACATGTACTCATTTGTTCAATATGTATACAGCTGAAACCAGATGTGAATTCAGTTTTAACGGAAAATCTGGTGATTTGGGTCAGTACAAGTAAAATGCCAAGTCACCCTTTCCTTAAAAATGACACGATACGCCTCCAAGCCAATTCATTAGCATCCTTAGCTTTACAATAATTTTCAAAGGCAAAAGGAAACCCCTTTTTCTTCATCCTGTCCCAAATTACCTGCTGTCCCAATATACTTAATCTACCCTAGGACCAATTGGGAATGTATGTACCTGACTTGGAATCTGTGTGACTGGAATGAATTACCTTGTTTTTGTAAAGTGTCTCAAGATGACAAGTATGATTACTAGAACTAGCACTTTAAGAAACTGATTTGAAACTGAATTGCATTGTTTTAAGGTTAGACTTTAATTATTTCTATTTGCTATTTTTTAAAGGTTGTTTTTACTACTTTCTTGAAATTCAGAACTTTACTTTAATTTTCTTAATATTTTGAACTGTGTGGCTTGGTCAAATGTTTTGAAAATCATTTCTCAAGATTCTCTCTGTAGTTTGCTGGAATTTTGGTCCATTTCTCCTGACAGAACTGATGTAACTGACTCCAGTTTGTAGCCAGCCTCGCTTGCACACAACTTCTCAGCTTGCAAGTTTCCTACAGGATTGAGAAAAGGAATTTGTGGACGTCATTCTAAAACCTAAACTTCCTTGTCCTTAAACCATTTTGTCAGGCTCGTTGTCCATTTGAAAGACCCATTTGCACTCGAGCTTTAACTTCCTACCTGATGTCTTGAGATGTAGCTTCAATATTTCCAAATAATGTTTTTTCCTCATGATGCAATCTATTATGTTAAGTGCACCAGTCCCTCCTGCAGCAAAACATCCCCAAATCATGATGGTGCCACTTCTGTACTCTTTACAGTTATAAAGGTGTGCATCCAACCAAATCAAAGTGTGAATTAACGTATCAGGAGCTTATATCCTCTTTGGGGCTTTCCCAAATTGTTTAAATGTATATATACTGTAAACATCTGACCTCCGGCATTTAACACATACAAATAATTTTGTTAACCCTAACAGACCAAAAACCAGAAAAGTTTAGTCTGATGTGTGGGAAAAAATATTTATGTGCCTTTTTATATAGTTTATGTAAATACCTGGATTCAGGTGTACATATGAACATAAATCGCTGTTTTATTTTACGTTGCCTAATTTCAATGTTACACATACTTCGAGGAAATAAGCCTTTCAATTTGTGATTTCTTTGCCACTTGGGGGCAGTAGAACAACCTGAAAATTAATATATTGTCATAATTGTATTTCCTCTTATTCATAATAACATTTTGAATTTCCAGCTGTTTTGCACCAGGACATAATTCGATTAGCATTCTAAATTTATGGTTGAGAGAATTTTTTAGTTGGTGAAGATAATAAAAAAAACATCCTCCTAAAGGGTTACCTACATTACAACACCTAACGTAAGTCTGTGCTTTTGTCTTTGGTACACAACCCGTATCTATTCCCCTTTGGTCTTTTTTGCTGTTAATCAGTCTTCAGACAAAGGGAGAGCAACAGCAGCAGCAGCCCACACCCCTGGGGCAAAAACCAAGAGATTCAGCCTGGCTGCTTCCCCTCCCTCCTCCTCCTCCTCCATTCTCCTGCCCCTCCTCATGCTTCTCAAACCAGCTCCCGTCTCTGTCTCTGAGGCACTGGTGAGATAAAAGGGAATATGCAATGTGCTGTGTATGACTGTAAACTGTGCACTGTTATTAGGAGGAACTTAACTGGCCTTGCCTGCATTTACAACAAGAGTCTTGTGTTTATGAAGAAGGTTAGTGGTTAGTCTGAGGAGGACTTAAATATGTTTAGATTTATCTCCAAGATTGTAAGACGTGAATGAAGAAAAGCACAGAAACATTATGTTTATGCTTCCTGCATGAGGATCCCTTTCTTGAGTGAATACCAATGAGGACCTTTTCGCCAGCAGGGGGCGATACAGACCATTACAACACAGATTTGTGTTTTTAAACCACATTGGGGTTATGTGGAAACATTATGCCGAGTTTATCCAAGGCCAAATTATGTTCTTTAAGCGTCACCAAAATAACCCAGAACACAGAGCAGTTAGAGCAGAGACATAATAATTAAGGATGATAACATTTATGCTGCTGAGTACAGTTGAGAAAGAGATTTATTTAAAATTGCAGAGTTTAGATGCAAGAAAAAAAAATTTTAGGACACAATTACAATTCATGAGGTAAATATTTTATAAAGTGTTTAAATCAGTTTGTTTTTAATATTTAAAGCAATATAGAAAGCAAAAAAGAGGTCTGTAATGCTTTTCAGAACATGTGATGCTGGTTGTAGGATGCGAGTGACAAAAACACACCTCACAAAGCCAGCAGTCATGAGTTGGTCTGAGTTGGACGTATGCATGCTTCGTGACACATGCACGGACAGCGGCTGCGTGACTCAGCAGCGGTGTGTATTCTTGTGTGTGTGTGTGTATGTGTGTGATTCACTCTGCTGCTAAAAGAGATACTGTCCAACATGTAATTGTGGTAATCTAGGCAGTGATCATTCAGAGCCTGTCTGACAAAAAGAAAACAGAGTTGGTGTTGGTGAATGTGGAAGAAAAACCTGATTCATTTAATAATTTAGCACTGTAGCTGTTAAATAATGTTCACATAAGGATTCTGCACACAGGTCACCTCAAGCTTAGTGGTTTCACATTATTTTTGGCACATGAAGGAATATCTTATTCATTTACAATTATTTTCTGACCAGCTCTCATGAATGCCAGGAGGAAGCCTACATAGGTAAAAATGTTTCATAAAAGCACAAAGAAAATCATATGCAGCTCAGACAGTGGGTTAACCTGCACAGGTTACGTTTTAGTTGTAACTATGCTGTTAAGAGATGTCAGAATGACATTACAAAATCAAACATCTGCCTTTTGGTTTAGTATGTTCTCACCTCATGACTGTTACACATTTTTATGTCAGGAATGAATAACAGCTTCCAAAACTCTTCTTAAAAACCCAAACGCCTTAGGTTTATGTTTTAGAAGTTCCACCAGAAGCATTGACATAACAGCAGGCCTTCATTGTATGAATCCAAAACAAGAGATGAGATGAGTTGTTGACAACATGTATACAAAATATAGACTACATGTATTGTATTGGGGTATTTCTGCAATAGACTGAAACAAAGTGTTGTATAATTGTGAAGTGGAAGGTAAATTCTTGTGTTTTTAGCCCCCTTACTCTAATACCCCTAAACAAAATCCAGCGCAAGCTTTTGCTTTCAGAATGCAATGAGTAAAAAGAGTTAAGACTTTGACTGGGTCAGTCTAACATATGAAAAATGCCTTGATCATTGAGATTTAGATCTGTCTGGAAATTAAGCTTCGCATCCCCACAGCATGATGATGCCATCGTGTTTGTGGCAAAGGTGGATTCTATAAACTAATTAGGTGAGTTTTGAAGTCAGCTAATTGCACTAGATTTTATTTAGGGGTATCAGTTGTAAACATGGCCTAAACTTAGACTGGGATAACAAACACATGAATATGCCTTGACCATAGACATTCAATTTTAGCTCTGGCTGTATGTTTTGGGTCTCTCTCTTGTTGGAAAGGGATTATGACACCACCATGTTTAATAGTAGCAATGGCAAATTCTATTTAGTAATTAGGTGACTTTTTGTGAACAGGTTGCACCAGATTTGTTTTAAGGAAATCAGATTAAAGTGCACATCACAGTCTTTAGATTATTTTAGAAAAACATATTGAAACTATGTATCCTTTTCTTTCCATTTCATCACTATGCACCTCTTTGTATTGGTTTATCACATAAAATCCTGATAAAAAATACTTTATGGCTGTGATGTGAAAAAACTTTAATGAGGTATGGATACTTTTGCACTGTAAAGTTAAATACATATCTTTTGTTAATTTATAAATAAGTTACTAACCATTTTGTGTTTGAATAGGTACAGAGTACTGCAGAATGGATCTTTGAAATTAGGTTACATTTTTCATGTCTTTTATCATTCAGTGAACACATTTACATGTAGAGCTGCTTATGCATGTGAAAGTTTCAGAGGATATTGTGGTTGTATAGTCAGTATCTGATAGCAAGGTTTCTAAGTCACTTTTTATCTAAACTTTTTGGATGAAACATACAATTTGCAAATACGTTGGGGGTCACAGTTTTGCTGTATAATCATTTAACATCCAGGCGGAAGCGTCAAATAAGATATGTAAAAGTGTGGAAATAAATCATTTGATGTTTGTTATAGAGTATGGTAAGTCTCAGTAAGCAGTGGCAAATGATTAAAAATATACATTTACGAAATGCTTCGTGTCATTTCTTTCCAGCTAAGTGGGAAGGGCATGCAGAATATGTGGAAGTAGAGTGAAAGTTGTGAGATGAAGGTATATGCATTTATCCTGTAGCTAAGTCCAAAACCAAGGTTTAGAAAAAAAACACCAAGTTTAATTTTTACAAGAAGCGTCAAGACTAACTTAATATTCCAACCGATGGTGTCCTTTTCTCACATTAGGACCACAAACATATATGTATTTTATTAGGATTTTATAGACCAAACTTTTTAATAAAAATCCCAAAAATGTGCCATTCATTTGTACTCAGCCCCCTTTACCCTGCTATCCCTACATAAAATCCAGTGCAACTAATTGCCTCCAAAGTTCAGGCTTATTTGTAAAAGTCTAGCTGTGTGTTCTTTATTCTAAGAATAAATTCATCTGTTCTGTTACGGCCACAGAGGTTAGTTAGAGAACATTAGCGAAGAAACAGTCAGACCAAGGAACACAGCAAACAGGTAGAAAGTTGGTATAATATGGAGAAGTTTAAATCAGGGTTACGTTATGAAACGTTATGAAAGCTTAACGTTGAATTTATCATCTGAAAAAAGAAAGAGTATTGCTGAACTGTAAACCTACCAAGATACTGTATGTCTGACCACCTAAACTGACCAGGAGAGTATTAATCAGAGAAGAAGCCACGAGACACCAAGGGTACCCTGGAGGAGCCGAGGTGAGATCAGGAGGAAGAATCTTTAAACAGGTCAGCTATTAGTTGTGCAGCATACATATGTTGCACATCCCCCTAAACACCATATCCCCACTGTGAAACATGGTAGCGGCTGTGCCATGCAGTAGGGTTGTTTTTCTTTAGCAGAGACGGGGAAGCCGAATAAACACTTCCAATATTTATTTTTAAAATTAGACAACCATATGTCATTTCGTATGGAAGCAAATCGTTACCATATTTCAAATGAAAAAGCATTTTCAGAAATGCTTTTTCATTTTAAGAATGTGGCTGCATTGTTTGACTCATAAATGAAATTAGTAATCAATCATCCTATTTGCATTTTAATTTTCTTCTTCAAGACTGCTCATTCTTTCACTTAATTAAAATGAAAAAGAAAAAGACATTTGAGATTTATTTTTCAAAATGTACCCCAGCAAATAGATACCAAAATTCAATTTGAAATGTAAAATTTGAAAATGAAAAAGCATTTCCAGAAATGCTTTTTCATTTTAAGAATGTGGCTGCGTTATTTGACCCATAAATAAAATTAGCAATCAACGATCCTATTTGCATTTGCATTTTCTTCTTCATGACTGCACATTTTATGCCATAATCAAAAAGAAAACAAAGCAGACATTGCTTTTTCGTTTTCGTGGTCTGCCCGCAAAGTACTGCCCAGAATTCGAAAACGAAAAAGCATTCCGAGTTGCGGGCGCAGAAGAGTGACGTCAGCAGCCGCTCTTCCTCAGCTCCCTGCTGACCGAGCTACCCATCTTGTTCGGTAGGGTGCGCTGTGCACGTCTGCATTGCATTACATTGCAAACGTGCCGAGAAATTGATTGAATTGCAGCAGGACCGAGCTCAATTTGTGGCAGTGGCAGGCAGAACTGGTAGTTCCGGTGGCAGGCTGTGGCATCCTTGTGGCAGCCTTATGGCGTGGGACATCCAGCGTGTTTTTAAGCATTTATTTATATTTTTCTGTGAGTGACGATTCAGAATAGCCGCTCGTGCTCTATAATAAACCGGCTGTTTGTGCAATAAATCGTCATCCTTTCAACACGTCACACATACACATAGTGCTTTTTATTTTCCATGTCAAGTAAATACAATCACCTTATGTTATGGGTCTAAAGCTGTTTATTAAATAATAATCAATAATGAAATCATTATGTAAAGGTAACAGGCTATAACAATAATGACAACCCATGTGCCGATAATCAGCATCAGCTTCCACAAAAACAGCGGCAACCGCATTGGCAAGCTTTTACGGCCGGTCTGGCACCTTCTGGCATCCTCGCGGAATCCCGTGCCACCGTGCGGCAAGCTGTGGCAGTTCCGGTGGCAGCTTCGGTGGCAGGCTGTGCCACAGCCTGCCACCGAAGCTGCCACCCCACCGGAACTGTGGAGCTGTGGCGGAACTACCAGTTCTGCCTGCCACTGCCACAAATTGAGCTCGGTCCTGCTGCAATTCAATCAATTTCTCGGCACGTTTGCAATGTAAAGCAATGTTCGTGCACAGCGCCCCCTACCGAACAAGATGGGTAGCCCGGTCAGCAGGGAGCTGAGGAAGAGCGGCTGCTGACGTCACTCTTCTGCGCCCGCAGCTCGGAATGCTTTTTCGTTTTCGAGTTCTGGGCAGTACTTTGCGGGCAGACCACGAAAACGAAAAAGCAATGTCTGCTTTGTTTTCTTTTTGATTATGGCATAAAATGTGCAGTCATGAAGAAGAAAATGCAAATGCAAATAGGATGATTGATTACTAATTTTATTTATGGGTCAAACAATGCAGCCACATTCTTAAAATGAAAAAGCATTTCTGGAAATGCTTTTTCATTTTCAAATTTTACATTTCAAATTGAATTTTGGTATCTATTTGCTGGGGTACATTTTGAAAAATAAATCTCAAATGTATTTTTCTTTTTCATTTTAATTAAGTGAAAGAATGAGCAGTCTTGAAGAAGAAAATTAAAATGCAAATAGGATTATTGATTACTAATTTCATTTATGAGTCAAACAATGCAGCCACATTCTTAAAATGAAAAAGCATTTCTGAAAATGCTTTTTCATTTGAAATATGGTAACGATTTGCTTCCATAATTTCGCTTCCTCTTCACTATTATTAGCTACTTTGTGTTGGTCTATCACCTAAAATTTAAAATGTAATGATATGACATGCCAAGACATGAAAGACTGTGTATATTCTAATAATAATAAAAATCCTGTTCTGTAGTTAGATTGACCACATTTCGTTTCTTCCTTTGGTGTTCTAATTGATGTGGTAGTTCACCCAGGCTACAAAATGTTTTGGAGAACAGTGAAGGAAAGTAAACAAAACTAAGTATTTCTCATTTGATTTGTGCCAGTCTGGGGGATCTAAATGGGAATCTATGTGTCATAAGGAGAGTGTTCTGTTTCCAGCTGACAAGTTCAGGAACATGCTGCCAGCTTCTCCCAACACATGGCTCTCATTTGCTAGAACACCAGCCCCCACCCTTTCCTAAGGAAAGCATGACGAGCAGAGGAGCAGAATATTGTGTGCGTCCTACATGTTTTTCTGCAGGTGAGTTTGTGCTTCAGAGAGAAAAACGTGTTTCCGTGCAACTGAGTGGGAGGGACCGCGACCAGCTCCATCCCAGCTGCTGTCCGCAAGAGTCTGCACAGGCACAAGCCCGCCTACCTCAACATGCACGGGAACCAGCCAGTGTGCACGGCCAGTCCCGCATGTGTTTGTATGCCAGTGAGAATGAACGATTCACACGTGTGAAGCACAGTGGACAGAGTTGGAGCTCCTAAGCTGCTTTGCAAAGCTTAGGAGGGCAGCCACTCACTGGCTACTTGAAAAAGGGCAGTGCTCTCTACATGCCTGGAGGGGGTGACAGCATAGCTGAGCAATGGAGCTTGGTGCCCAGGGTTTCACATGACAGTGCTGGGTCAGCTGCAGCCCACAGAGGCCTTGCACTGCACTGTGCATGACCACAATTACCGCTTTCTTCCTTTAGTCGATGAAACTAAATCCTTTTCCTGTTTGCTTCCTAATCACAATGTATATCTCATATAAGTGCATCATTTAGCATAACCTGCTGAAGGAGAAAGCTTGGCTGTGCACTGCCACAGTTTAGTTGCGAATGATTAATTGTGGTGCAGGAGTACAGAGCAGACATACACAAATGCATCGTACTGTCCTGTGTGTTGTACGAGACTTAATGTTCACAGCTGTCGATATCACAAACAGGCACGCACTCTTCCCTCCCCTGCAAGCTCAGCACGAGCCAGGAGCTGGAATATCAGGTTTCCAGCCTGTGTGCACAGTTTGTACTCATCACCTCAACCTTTGTTCCTTCTCCGTCAGCCATGGCTGTGCTGTGTCAGGGCACTATCTGCTACTCTCTAAGGATTCACCAACAAGACCAGTGTCATTAATGAGTTTAGGGTGTAATTTCAGGGACTTTTGTCTGCATTTGGATAATTGGTAGCATATGCATATGAGCAACAGTGAATCCTAAAAATGTTTAATGAGCTTTTCTTCATTGCTGCTACTGCGATTCTGCTGGCCGCAGCATTTTGAGCTGCTTTTTGTCTGAGGTTCATTCATGACTTCATTGCATAAAATTTGCAAATCTCATACAATCCTTGTGTGGTACATCTTAAAGAAAGCAATTAAACAAAAGGGGTGAAAATATTTTATAATAAGAGAAAATAATAAAACTGAAGAAAGAGATGACTAGAGCATATTAATAAACGTGAATATCAATGCAAAGTTAATTTATGAAAGTAATTCAAGCCAAAAACTTCATATGCATGAATTCCTGCATCAATGTGGAGTGCCATGGAGATCAGCATGTGGCCCTCCTGAGATGTTATGAAAGCCCTGGTTGCTTTAATAGCAGTCTTCAGCTCATCTGCATTATTAGGTTTGGAGTTCCTAATCTTCTTCTTGACAATACTCAACAGATTTTATAGTAATTACAGTTATTCCTTTTGCATGTGTGCCTGTGTCCCACCCCAATTTTTAACATTTCTGTCATATTCTATTTTTCTGAGAAACTGCATTTACAATAATGTGCAGTGTAATAAGTATAGCACATTTAGCCAGAAGGGAAAACAAATGTTTGGTTTCTATTTTAATTTCTGAGAAATGAATTGGTCCTTCGTGTTTGCCTCCTTTATCTTACAAGCCAGCTTACATTTAGTTAATGTTTGCAGGTAATCATCTCCAACCAGGAAAAGAGTTCTTGTGGATTGGCTCCTTTTTGAAATGTGACACCCCTCTGTGAGACGTCACTTTGCGTAGCTCCTGGAATGTCCTGCGTAGACAGAACAAACTCAAACAGAGGCCAGCACTTATCTCTTATCTCTGCCAGTGACACTTTGTTCTGCAATACCTTCAAATTGGTGCATATCTGCAAAAATGATCAGAGACGAGCCACAATATTGAGAATTTGGATCTGCGGTGTCTTTGTGACTTTTGCATGCTTTATATGTATTTCATGAATTGTCTTGGAGTACTTTTTATTATAAATTTCCAAAAATTTACTTCAACAAGAAAACTGCACCCTTTTAAAATTGATTTAAAAGTTATTTGAGAGAATATTTTCCTATTTGTATCCTCTTGTGTCAACAGATGATTTGGCAGCAGAATTTGCTGTAAAGCTGCACATGCTAGAAAACACCCTTTGCAGCACCAAGAAGCCACTCTATGTCTTTGTGACTGTAAGAGGCTCAAAGGTTTGGAAGCACGTGACCATTGAAAACAATACAGTTATTCTAACGTCATTAGAGCTAAATGGCTGGATTAAACTCTAATTAAATGAATTTACACTTATTACTGCACTCTTAGTAGCTTTTGCACACATATAACATCCTAAACTGGGTGAATGAATAGTACAATCATGTAGTTCTATATAGTCTCACCTTTAATTTAAAAAAACATTTTACTTTTTAGTCCATTTTCCTATGTTACTCTTTGGTTTCCAAGTTGTTTTTTCACCTTACTGTAGCTTGATTGCGTCACTCCACATCATCTGCTTTGGTTATTCCAGCCCCCACCACCAGGGGCAGTACTCTGCAAGCTCAAGAGCAAACCCTGCTATTGAAATTGAAGATGACACAACAGAAATATAATAGAAATGTGGACGATATTGTTGAACTTTTGCAGTTAATCATGCACTTACATATGCATTCCTGTGAAGCCTGTAAAATAAAAAGAAACTTCAAAGGCAAATGACAAGCATTAGAAAAACAAATCTGACTTAAATAACTTTTAAAGATGAACGGCAAACAAACAAACAAACAACAATGTGCAGAGTTATAAAGATTAAATACACTTTTGCCACTGTATAGATATTGCATCGTGACCTCAGGTTGCTCAGTTGCACATGCGATACTTTGCAGCTGCACATGCAGAATCCCTCCTATTGGTTACACAATGCAGTCACTGGATATGTGCATGTATTTGTTAGTGTGAGAGTGGCGAAGTGTTGGGAAACCATTGACCAGGACAGAATTAATGAATTACTGCTTCTTGAGCAGCAACCCAAAGAAAACAGACATTTTAGCTGCACAAATATTTTCTATCTTTTAAAGTGCAAATCGTCTAACTTAGATATCAGTTAACAGGTTTTATTTTAGATTATTTTGCACCAGTTCTGTGTGCATATTTTGCACACATAAATCTAACACAGCTGGGTGTGTATCTGCACATCTGTACTTAGTCAGGGACGATTCTCAAAGTGCACCTGGGACTTTAGCTCTTTGCAATGTTACACATACTCAGTGGCCTCTGACCCCTTGGATCAAAGTGATATCCCTCCATGAGTTTAACCCTTGGACTTTTCACATCAGATTACATAATAGTTGCATTGTTCAGAGTAAGAGCAATAGATAATCTAAGTGAAAAGGTGGCTTAAATCATATCTATTTTCAGATCAACATGCTTCTGTATACTTGCACACAATGGAAAGACGCTGAAGTGTGAGACATAAAGACTTCATTGTTGGAACTTGACTTTAAATAGGGAAGTTGGAGCAGAAATGATGGGCCTGCTGGTTGTGGGCAGTCCTGCTGAGTGCTGACTGTATGTTCCTCTGCCTCTCTTCCCTCTCCACACCTCCGCACCATACTCTCTCCCACTGGTGAGGCACGACTCCGGTCACTGTGGATATTAATACACTGCTGTGCCACTGAGTGTGCTCAACATAGGAGTGAAAATATCTGACAGAGGCTATTTATAGAGCCTGCAGGCGGACAGGCGAATCCACGGCAACTTGGGCAAGTCTATTCAGAAGTCTTGTTTTACAGAAATAGCCTCAGAAGACGGAGCTGCGAGAACCAGAGGCAGGGATTGCAACTTGGTCACAGAAGTGATGATCTTTATTGTCAGCTATGGAAAACTGTTGTGGATAGATGCAGATGTAAGCAGAGTAGGCTCAAGAATGAATGGGGCCCTGGGCAGAATTCATTGTGGGGCTCCACTTCCATGGACCAGCATACATATTTGTAAGTCATTATTTTCCAAATACAAGCCAGGTATTATTTCTGGATAGGTGTCAATGTACCACGGCATTTAAGCTTAGAATATCCCCTCAATGCGAATCACATTTTAAGCATGGACACTAGAGCCAATGTTAGCAACAGTGGTACTAAAACAGGTTCAAAATTTTAATAATTCACTCAACTGATCTACACTAACTCCTGATTTTAGGAAATATAGATTGTTCATGAAGCTTGACTTCCAAATCTCGAGTCTGAGTTAAATCTCAAGTCTTTCGAGCATGAGTGTGTCAAGTTTGAAGTCTGTTTTAGCAACTTGAGAGCGACTCAAATCTAAGTCTGATTCTAAAGTCCCCATCCTTGCTCACCCACCACCACAATGCATATGGTCCGTTCCATTTGTACTCAGAAGTTAGAATTTCCGACCTTCTGGTAGGAAGTTTCAACTGTGACACCCCCGAAAGTCGGAATTACGAGTCAGAAAGTTGGGGCAACATGACCATACCTAACTTACGCATTCAAGATGGCTGCTACTCGCATCAATAGTAGTAAAACCTCTTACTTTGGCTGTTTTTAACAGTTCTTTATTATTCATGTAGGATTTAGTGAGTCATACACGCAGTTTATATGCTCGAAATACCACGTAGAACCATGTTTATTGTCATTGTTATTGTTATTGTTGTAAGACTGCTGTTATAGAAGCAAAACAAACAAAAACAATCAGGAAACTGGAACACTATGAATCGGAAATGATGTAAACTCCAACTTCATTGTCCTAATTGTGCCATTTTCAACTTCCGAGGTTATTGGAACGCAACATAATAATATCTCCTTTAAAGTCTGCAAGCCTGATTTTGTGTTGGGAGTTTAACATTCCTAAATCCAAGCTTTCCTTGTAAGACAATAAAATTACCCCCTAACCCTTACAAAAAATATTTAAGATTAAAACTCCTAATTAAAAATGAATTAGCACAAAATAAATTCTAAAGACACACTCTGTCAGTAGAAATGACGACCAGATGATGAACTAGTGACAATTCATTATAACAAACAACATTACAGAAGTACAGCTACAACTTGTAAATTTGTTTGTTTTTTTAAATTATAAATTACATTTTTAAGAATTTTACATTCTATTAAATTTGGTCTTCATATTCCTGTGATGTACATTTTAAGGTAAATTAATTCTTCATAAACTACAAATTCGAAGCTTTGACAAGTGGAGTTTGCTTTTGTCTTGGGCTGGCTCAGCATGTGACTGATCAAAGGCATCAGCTCATATTGAGGCAAACACCCCTTTTCCGTGAGATGATCTCATACAAACTCACATATAACTTTAGTAATTATTAGCAAAATGAACATAAATGACAAAACTGTGATATGATATTTAAATGTTTTCCACAATTAGTTTTCCAACAGGCATGAATAAAAGATCAGTAACACCAGTTTCAGTCAGTTGTGTCCGCTATCCATAATTTTTGGCTTAAGGAATCCTGCATCATCTTGAGGATTTGGAAATGGGCTGAAAGGTGAGGATAAATGAATAATAAAAAGCAACTTGGGTGCATTCTGGCCTCCATCATCTGCTTGATTATGCAAATCTCAGACAAAGCTACGAGGATGAAGGAACAAGGAGAGGTACAGCATCTCCTTCCCTCTGCAGATTCACAGCAGAGACCTGTGCAGGGCTGATTTTATCTCATTCATCACCACTGACATTTTAATAAGAGCTGCTTGATATGGGAATGCTATTGTGTCCCATCATAACAATTTGATCTGGCTAATTGGGAATCTGTCCATCCTAAAACATGTCCATCTTTATCACCCGAAGCTGCCAGGAAGTGTCGGCACATTTATTACGATTAGGGTGCTTGCAGCTTTTCTAGTCTGACGATTCTTTGTATTCTGGGATATTTGCCAGAGGCTGCCGCTCTGCCGCTCTGTGCAAGGAAGCTGCGAGAGTAAGAGGCCATAGTACAACAGTCACAGGCAGTTTCTCAGTGATAAACAGCATTAATAATAACCGGGATTCTATTCCAGTAACCATGCATAGTTGAGTGTAAATGTCACTGTGCAACATGTAAATGAAATTAATTTTAACATGTAACCAGAATGTAACAGCCTTTGAAAATATTCTGTTAGTTCAATTAAATAGAAAGAGTGAATATAATTTAGGTGTGATCATAATAAAGATGCCTTTATGTTTTGGAAGTGGTCGCAAAACTTTTCATTAAAAAGAAACATGACAGTGAAGCTATGCTAATTGAAGTGACTTGATATTTGTGATTTTATTACTATTATAACTTATATCACAGTGTAAATCTAGCAAGAAACATTATTACCATGCTAAGGCAAAAACTAAAACAAACTTGCTATTTGGCTCTAGGGGTTTTGTTCCTCTGTTATAGTCACTTGGAGAAAGATTAAGTTGCTCTTGTGTTATTCACCCTATATGCCATTTGACATAAATGATACATTGGATTAGTGAACTGTGCAAATGCAGAGTTTACTTATGTCCAACTGATAAAAGTCTCTGCGGTCAAGGGTGACTTCAGAAAGTCTTGTAAGGGGTTACCAGAAGGGGGCCACCTATAATCGTGGGGTATCACAGATTTTTAGGAGTTCAGGTTTGTTGCTATGGTGGAAATAAAAATTTAGTTTTGATTAAAAAAATAATAAATTCTACATTGTCGTGATTTGGAAATACTGCAACTCTGCAAATATTTGACCTTAATATGTGACCCTGGTATCTCACTGGGGGGAGGGCCAGGAGGGAGTAACAGACATTTAAAGAGGACAAATGACAAAAGTATACAAAGAAAATTAATAAAAAAGAATAAACACATAAAAGCTTGTCTTTTGCTCTCCTGAACTTATTCAGAAAAATATTATGCATTTAAGATCATTTGGCAAATTTATGAGGTCTGACCACTGCATCGCTGATGCGGACTCAGTAAGGTACAAAGAAGTACAACACGCAGAAAAAAAGTACAGCCAAAAGGTGAATGTTATTAGTAGATATGTTCCAACATTTTTGACATATCATCATATATAAAAAAACTAAAATCTGTTAAGAACTTTGGTAATTTTCCTAATTTAACTGTTTGTTAGATTTCAGTTTTATTAAATTATTAAGACTGAATTAGAGATTAATCTAAATATACTGGTTTCCTATTAAACACCTAAAGGTCTTGATTAGAAATTTGCACATTTCCACACCCTGACCTCTCTGTTCTGTTTGTGTAGCAACAACTTTTTCTCAAGAAGAGCAGCAAAAGAGGGTTGTTTAATTCCACTCAGGAAAGGTATGTTGCGTGAGTCTGCATTTTTTTAGTTTACTATGCATTGGATCTCAGCTTTGGTTTGTGTATGAGAACTTGATACTTTTGAGTTAACTAAAATATCAGTTGACTTCATTTGAGTTCACTTTAAGTGAGATTTGACATTTCTCTGATTACTTATCTTCATAATTCATTACAATATTTAACTACCAGGACAAATTAACTGATATGCAGTTGCTCAGCTCAAATGTCCAAAATGGTATTTTTACAGGTACAATTGTTTTAAATTGCTAAGATCTGCTAACTAATTGTTAGCCTTCGACCACTATGAGAATTAGTTCACTTTCCTACTTATGCACTATGAGATGGCATCTTTCATTCATCATAGTAACTATGACTGATAATAACTTCACAGAAAATTAATTCATAAATTATGTCTGTAAGTTCAGCAGTTTGGTAATTGCTTTCTAAATCCAAATGTCATGAACAGAACAGATCTGAAAGAAAACCTGCAGACACTCTGCATTCCCTCTCCGCTCATCTTCCAACCACTCATGTTGCTTTGTTAAGCTCAACTCCTCCTGCTGCTTTATTGTCTCCTTCTTACTTTACAACACAAGCACCGCTGCGCTTGATGTTCACTGATTGTGACATATCTTAGACCCCCCACTACCCCTCACCACCCTGCCTCTCGCTCAACGGCAGCTTTCTCTTCTTCTGACCTCCACAAAACTGCATGGTTATTTGTATGTGTGTGTACATGTGTCACACCAAGCTGAGAGACAGACAGAGAGTGGCAAGCAGACGGACCAGCAGACTGGTCATCTGCTTGTCGGCTTCCTAGACTTTCCAAACACTGTTTTTTTGTTGTTTTTTTTGACACTGTGCCGTGTTCTTGCAAGTTTTGAATGGAGGAGTGAGTGTTATCAGTGAGCGTGTGCTGTCTGAGCATGTGGAGGGAGTCACATGTTCTCTGCCGTGCTTTCCAAGCCACTCACCTGGTGGTTGCCATGCGAACAGCCAGACATTGGCAGACTTTGCACCAGCCTCCTTAGGGGATTGAGAGAACAGAGAGGAGGTTTGAGGGGGAGGAATCTGTTCAAGTCTTACAAAAATTTCCTAACTTGGTGCCTTTTTGGGTATTTTAAAGGCTTTAATAAACTTGCTTGATTCTGAAGGGCTTTGTTCTTTTCTGTTAAGGCACAAAGTCGTAAAACACCTCTTGACAACTGCTTTTGCATTAATATTTCTTTGTTTTCCTGCTGCAGAATAACCCTCAGGGAACTTCAGACAAAGATAGTTATGTTTGTGCACAATGATGTGTCAGACCTCTCCAATAGCATTGGTAATACACATCTGAAGTTAAAACACTCATGCTTTGTAATCACTGAATCTGATCATTTGCATTCCCACAAGTGAAGTGGTGGAGGGGGTGGGGGGATAACAGAACAGCACAGTTGTTCTCTCTTTCCTGTTAAAGTCATCGCACAGCTGGGCTGAGGCACCGGGTGCTGCCGCAGCACTCAGCGGTTGTTCTTGCGGTTTTGGGGATTTTTTTTTTCCCTCCTCCTAATTGTGTCTCCAGTTCATTATGCTGACGCCTGAATAGCAAGATGTTCCTAGCTTTATCGCACCAGTTGCACACTTCTCTCCTTTGTGTTTTGCCAGCTGCCCTGGGAGAAGAAGGAGAAGAGGGAAGGGTGGGTGGAGGTTGAGTCAAAGCTGAGTATTTGTGCATGCATGTGCTTGATGTTATGCATTTAATGTCTCATCTGAAATTATATTTGTAAAATGTATTACTAACATTTTTACTAGTGCATGTTCACTATTAAGTGGCAGTTTTTTCTCACTGGATAACGTTTGTTGCTACATTGGTGAAGATTTGCAGCAATGTTTGATTTTTCCACTCACTTTTGATCTCTGCTATGTCTACGGGGAATAAGAGTCGGTGCCTCTGATCTGTCCTTCTCATTTCCCACCTTTCCTTTCACCCCCTCACATCTTTGGTTCCCTGCCACTTCCGCCCCCCCATCCCAGCTGCAAGCCCTTGCAGCCTGGGGTGAATCGGGGAGCAGTGGCATGAATGGAAGAAAAATGAATGAGCATATTCTGATTGGAGGAACAGAGAGACAGACAGCAAATGGATGCACAAGCAAATGCTCAGAGAACGAGAGAAAGAGGGAGACAGATGAGTGCTTTGAGCCAGTATGCCCTATGGCCCGGTCCAGCTGAGCCATGTGAGGCTGTCCAGCCGTCCCACAGGATGCTCGGAGACGCTTACATAAACCAGCTCCCGTTTTCCCTCGGCTAATTCTCACATGGGGAAGCATGTGAGCCAGGCACTCCAGGTTGCTGTTGCAGCTTTTAGTCTTTCTCACTCTTTTGCCTTTGTCACATTTTCTGGATACCACAATGAGAGAGGACTACTAGACTAACAGCAAGCGTTCTCTTGCTGTAATCATTCAATGACCTTAAAAAGTTCTCGATTTTCCAGCTTGTGTCCCTTGAGGTTGTCTGCAGTCTTCCAGGTGCTGGCTCTTTCCCTCCTGGGCCTCACAGAGAATGGTCAAAGGTCAGTGTGTGATGTGCAGCTGTAGGGCAAAGAAGAAGAGGAAGAGGAGGATCAGGGTGGGGGGAGAAAAAAGTGCTGACTGCACTGGAACGGCCACCCACATGACATCACATCACAGTTTCAGCTCACAGCATTATGTTTGTGCTACTCTCCCATGCTGCCTCTGTGGTGTTAGCAAAACAACCAATAGATAAACGCCACACTAACTGCAGAGAGGCAGACAATGTTTGGAATGTCCAATTAATTTTGGTCTTTAAAACCAGTCTTTGAACCGTACCTTTTCAGGTTTAAGCAAGACAATTTGACAAGAAGTATGTTCAGAGGAGTCAATGCGAGGCTTTTAAACCTAACACAACTGCATCAACTTTTAAGCATGGTAGCGACACCATCACGCCGAGGGTCTGTTTTACTGCCAGAGTTACTAGTGCATTGTTAAAGTGGATTGAATAATGACAGAATTGTCCTCAAATTCTTCAATTTGAACTCATAACCTTAATGATATTTAAATATAAGAATTGGATGGGCAAGTTTTACTCTATTGGCAAAAAATTATGCATACAGGGTCAAATATCTACACACATCTCCACTAAATGTGGAGCTAACTGTCCTTTGGAAAGTTGTAGAGCATGTTTTTTGTAGGCAAGTTTTTTGTAGGCAAATTGTTGACAAAATTGTAGCTGCATAATTCTAGAAAAATGTATGTTTAATTAATTTGTTTTAATTAATTAAAATTATTTGAGCTGCGAAAACTGTTACAACTGTCAAGCATGGTGGTGGCAGTATCATGCTGAGGGTCTGTTTTGCTCCTAGTTTTACTAATGCATTGCAAAACATGGATGTAATGATGGCGAAGGAGTATTGGAGGAGGATTGACATACAGGACAAACATGATTTTCCACCAATTTACTCAAATTAAACAGTGAAAAAACTGAGGTTCTCCTAATTGGCACAAAAACCACATTATCCAAAACAAACGGTTTCTGCACTGATATTGAAAACTGCTCTGTTTCCCCTTCACCTCAGGTAAAGAGTTTGGGTGTCATCCTTGACAGTACTCTCTTTCCAATCTCACATCAATAACATGACCCGGTTCGCCTATTTTCATCTGCGAAATATCAATCGTCTTCGCCCCACCCTCACTTCACATACTACTGCCATTCTCCTTCATAGCCTTGTCACTTCCCGTCTTACTGCAATTCCCTCCTTTTCAGTCTTCCACATAAATCTCTTCATAAGCTTCAACTAGTTCAAAACTCAGCTGCCCGTATCATCCCTAGAACCCCTTCCTTCCATTACATCACTCCTGTTCTGTCAGAGCTCCACTGGCTCCCCATCAAGTTCCGTACAGACTTTAAAATCATTCTTCATTTTCAAGGTCGTCCATAATCTCACTCCACCTTATCTATCCCATCTTCTCAACGTTGCTACTCCCTCTCACACTCTCAGATCGTCCTCGTCTATTCACCTGATTGTTCCCTCTGCCCGTTTCACCACCATGGGGGGTAGAGCTTTCAGCCGCTCTGCTCCTCGGCTTTGGAACTCTCTACCGCCCGATTTAAGGAACATAAATTCACTTTCAAAATTCAAATCTTCACTTAAGACTCACTTGTTTAGGACGCCTTCTGCACTTGATTATTTCGCACTGTTACATTTTAACTGCTTGATCGCTGTGTTTATATTTTTATTTTATTTTTTATTTGTTCTTGTTTTTAATATTGATTTGTATTCATTGTAAGGTGACATTGAGTGCCAGAAAGGTGCCTATTAAATAAAATGTATTATTATTATTAAACATCCATGCAAACACAATCTTTCCTAAGACCATTGTAGATTAACCAGTTAACCTAATAGTCACATCTTTTCACTGTGCGAGGAAGCTGGAGTACCCAGAGGGAGCCCAAGCGTGCACGGGGAGAACATATAAGCTCCATGAAGAAAGACCATAGACTGGGATTCGAAAGCAAGACCTTATTACTGTAAAGCAAACGTGCTCATATTAAGTTATGTCGCAATATCTAGAGACTCATTTTAGTTGGATTTGTCTGTTGTCTTTTTAAACCAACAAGTAATCTGCTACAGAGTCCAGAAGCTGCTCTTAGAAGGACCAAGGGGTCCAGCCATCCAGCCCAAAATAATAATAATAATATATCATTTTCCATCACCTGTAGAGTTACCCTCATCCAGTTTACTGTGCAGGGGAAAAGATCTTTTAGATTGTTACCTATTTGTACACATACTCTGGGCAGGCTTCCCAGTTGGCAGATCACCCTTGGCACAACTACACTTAGAGAATAGTGATGCCCTGTCCTTTATCTACTTCAGCACAGCTTTGCTCCATTGTGCAACCAGCAGCCAGAGGACAGAGGCTCCCGGGTAAACAGGCATAGCACACAGTGAACTAGTCAGATTATGTTGGCTAAGGGACGAGATCGAGACAGATTATCGCATAACAGTCTTCACCATCGCTATTTCACTGCCTCTTGGGAACACAACAACCAGTCTTGAACTTATACAGATTATGATTAGCAGAAAACAGAGATGGCTCATTAGAAAATGGCTTAGACTAAAGGGATTGTTTCATGCGTGCAAATTCGATGTTGTACACAGAAGATCAACTGCTTATCTGTCTCTGACAAACTCCAGATTCATCACACTGATAATCTAATATCTGGCTGTCAGACAAATATTGGCTGAGTGGGATAAAGCTATGAATAGGTAATGAAAGTGTAAATTAAAGCATCAGTATTCCCTAACTCACAAAGACCATCTGATATTAACACATTTAGCTTCGCAGATCTTCACCACAGTCAGCCTTTTATCTTGGATACTGTCTCATCTATCTCAGGAACATGCAATTTTATAATGGCTTCATTTGCTGGCACATATTTATCTTTCAGAATGATAAATAGCAACCTTGGAGTCATTGAATTAAGGAGATTGCAACCTAATTTATAAACAGCTGTTTGTGTTCTGTGGCGATTAATAATAAAAGAAAAGTATTTAAAGAATTACATAACTGTCATAAAAGTTGTTGCTAGTGTTATGAAAACTTTTTTCTGTCAAAATCAATTAATCGAGCTTTCAAACACCTCAGATTTAGGTGTTTTCAGCCTGTGGGTGAAGCTAAAAAACAGTTTGCTTCTCCATCTTCTAATTGGTGCTTTGTACAGTGAAAACTATAGGTGAGTTAACAAGGATTTCAATCAAAGCTCAAATCCCTGCTTGTTCTTCCTTTTTACATACAAGCTTTGTTAGAACTGTAGCACAGCTTGCTGTTTAAGGAAGTTGGAAAAGAAATGCACTCAATATATACATCTTCTCACGAGGGAACCACAAACAGACATTTATACACCGATATGCAGATCGGTAGGCAACTCGGGGTTAAGTGCCTTGCTGAGTGGCACATCAAGATGTGGAAAGGGGGAGCTGGAATCAAACCCACAACTTTCAGGTTATAAGAATACTACTCTTCCCACTGAGGCACAGTTGCTCAAACATAATAAAGACCTCTATGAGCCATTGTTTCATAAAACTATTTACAATCTCCTTATAGTTTATTTCGCCAAGTAGCAACCATTTAGCGTGATAAATACAGCAGTGGGTATATTCAGTAGCTTTCATATTGGGAAAGTTCCTTTGGCCTCGTGATTTGCCATAATTCTTCATGGCATCGATTTAAAAAGGTGTTGAAAATATTACAGTGATGTGCGATGGGTTCATAACTAGTGAGGCACAGACTCCTCTGGAGTTGGATGTACAATTAACCGAAAATAAATAGAGGTATACAGGGGTTGGACAATGAAACTGAAACACCTGTCATTTTAGTGTAGGAGGTTTCATGGCTAAATTGGACCAGCCTGGTAGCCAGTCTTCATTGATTGTACATTGCACCAGTAAGAGCAGAGTGTGAAGGTTCAATTAACAGGGTAAGAGCACAGTTTTGCTCAAAATATTGAAATGCACACAACATTATGGGTGACCTACCAGAGTTCAATAGAGGACAAATTGTTGTTCCACATCTTGCTGGTACATTTGTGACCAAGACAGCAAGTCTTTGTGATGTATCTAGAGCCACGGTATCCAGGGTAATGTCAGCATACCACCAAGAAGGACGAACCACATCCAACAGGATTAACTGTGGATGCAAGAAGAAGCTGTATGAAAGGGATGTTCAGGTGCTAACCCGGATTGTATCCAATAAACATAAAACCATGGCTGCCCAAATCACGGCAGAATTAAATGCGCACCTCAACTCTTCTTTTTCCACCAGAACTGGATCAGTGATGGTTTGGGCTGCCATATCATGGCATTCCCTTGGTCCAATACTTGTGCTAGATGGGCGCGTCACTGCCAAGGACTACCGAACCATTCTTGAGGACCATGTGCATCCAATGGTTCAAACATTGTATCCTGAAGGCGGTGCCGTGTATCAGGATGACAATGCACCAATACACACAGCAAGACTGGTGAAAGATTGGTTTGATGAACATGAAAGTGAAGTTGAACATCTCCCATGGCCTGTACAGTCACCAGATCTAAATATTATTGAGCCACTTTGGGGTGTTTTGGAGGAGCGAGTCAGGAAACGTTTTCCTCCACCAGTATCACATAGTGACCTGGCCACTCTCCTGCAAGAAGGATGGCTTAAAATCCCTCTGACCACTGTGCAGGACTTGTATATGTCATTCCCAAGACGAATTGACGCTGTATTGGCCGCAAAAGGAGGCCCCACACCATACTAATAAATTATTGTGGTCTAAAACCAGGTGTTTCCGTTTCTTTGTCCAACCCCTGTATATTTCAATTTTGACCTAAACTGAAACATTTAATAATTTTAAAACTTTTAAAATTGCCTTAATCAATTCTATACTGTTCAACAATACCATAGCAAGAAAAACAAAAGAATATTTGATTATTTAAAATATTTTTATTTTTATTTTGGCTGATGTCTTTTTTATTAAAATAGAAAATTGTGTAGGATCTTATCTTTATTTGTATATGAAGTCAATGGAAACAGTTTGCAGTAATCAAGTCTTTTAAAATCACCCAGTTCTCCCTCACCTTTGCCAAATGGACTCTAATGTTCAGACTGTGCTGCACATTCAATGCCAATCTGTGTACTCCGCACTGTTTTCGGGTCACTCTGTTTGAAAAGAGTATGTTACCTTTCTTCCACTTGTTTGAAGCAGAACTTTCAGCTTCAGAGTTGGTCTTCCTCTCTCTAAAACCTTCTATGTCGGTACGTTGGGTGTGTGGATGTGCTTTTATGTGTGATTGTGACTGTGCGCCTGTTTTTGTGTCAGGTTGGGTCTTGTGCTGCTTCCTCTCCTGGATCAGCTATTTCCTCACCCGCCACACTCCCTGTGTCTGTTTGCTGGTTTATTGGTGGTTCTCGGTGTCCTGGGCTGGGTGCTTTGGTGTGTGCTGGCTCACTCCCAGCATAGATTGCTGATGATGGGGCCTGTGGGCTCATCGCTGCAGCTCCTAGGGATTTCTACACTGTGGCTGCTGGGGGCTCTCCTCTGCTCTTCTCTGGTGGTGGGGTATATTCTCAGCGATGTTTACAGATACACAGATATACTTTATATTGAGCTGCGGTTGCCATTAAATAACCTTGACCATAAAAATGCTGAAATCATACAGAAAACAAATTTATAAAACAGTTAAATGAACAAATTGTCTTTCTCTTATCGTTGCTAGTATTTTATTCATGATGACAGGTGGGGCAGTGCCTCACATGCCTCCCCTGATGGCACGTCACTGTCTTATTGCTATGACAGCATTACATAGTTGCTGCAGATTTGTCATCTATTAAGTAAATGCATGATGTAAATCTCCTGTTCCACCTCAAGGCAGTGATCTGTTGACTGTTGAGGCAATTGACGTAAAATTAACCATTTGTCATGTTCTAGAAAGTAGATGTTTCAGCCTTGTGACCTGGTGCATCATCCTGCTGGAAGTAGCAATAAGAAGATGATCTGGTGTTTAAACAATGCTCAGTTGGTACTAAATGACTTCAAGGGTATGAAGAAAATATTTTCCACACCATTACACCACCACCACCACCATCTTAAACTGCTAATACAAGGCAGGAGTGATCTATGCTTTTATGTTGTTAACACTATATTGTGACTATCATCTGAAAGTCTGAAATTAACATCTTTCCAATCTGAGGCCATTCAGCAACAGTGAGAGTGGAGAAAGAAGGGTGGAGAGAACCAGAGCTTTATGTCAGTGCTTTTCATCAGCAATATGTTCCTTGCTCACTCCACACTGAACCTAAATGAATTAAACAACATCCAGATAAATGTAACCAGCACTGGTATGGAGAAAAATAGGCTAAAGTCCAATCTCAGCAGCTATACTTTAAATAATTAAAAGCAGATGTCACTACAGCCTTATTAAAAAATTCCAAACAACACAAGTGATTTTCAAGTGGTTTTGATGTTGTATAATGACTTTATTTATTGACAAAATCAAAACAAATATCTAATTAGTTCTATACTGGCCACTTGCCTGAAATGTTAGAACATGTTGATAAAACCAACTCATTGTCACAGATAAATAAGGTAAACTATATTGTTTCTTTGCCTTGATTGAAACGTACTGAAAACATCCTAGAATACAAATATATACACTGCTCAAAAAAATAAAGGGAACACTCAAATGACACATCCTAGATCTGAATGAATGAAATATTCTCATTTAATACTTTGTTCTGTACAAAGTTGAATGTGCTGACAACAAAATCACACAAAAATCATCAATGGAAATCACATTTATTAACCAATGGAGGCCTGGATTTGGAGTCACACACAAAATTAAAGTGGAAAAACACACTACAGGCTGATCCAACTTTGATGTAATGTCCTTAAAACAAGTCAAAATGAGGCTCAGTATTGTGTGTGCCTCCATGTGTCTGTATGACCTCCCTACAACGCCTGGGCATGCTCCTGATGAGACGGCGGATGGTCTCCTGAGGGATCTCCTCCCAGACCTGGACTAAAGCATCCGCCAACTCCTGGACAGTCTGTGGTGCAACGTGACGTTGGTGGATGGAGCGAGACATGATGTCCCAGATGTGCTCAACCGGATTCAGGTCTGGGGAACGTGTGGGCCAGTCCATAGCTTCAGTGTCTTCATCTTGCAGGAACTGCTGACACACTCCAGGAACATGAGGTCTAGCATTGTCCTGCATTAGGAGGAACCCAGGGCCAACCGCACCAGCATATGGTCTCACAAGGGGTCTGAGGATCTCATCTCGGTACCTAATGACAGTCAGGCTACCTCTGGCGAGTACATTAAGGGCCATGTGGCCCTCCAAAGACCCACTGCCAAACCGGAAGGATGTTGCAGGCAGCAGATCGCTCTCCACAGTGTCTCCAGACTCTGTCACGTCTGTCACATGTGCTCAGTGTGAACCTGCTTTCATCTGTTAAGAGCACAGGGTGCCAGTGGTGAATTTGCCAATCCTGGTGTTCTCTGGTAAATGCCAAGCGTCCTGCATGGTGTTGGGCTGTGAGCACAACCCCTATTTGTGGACGTCGGGCCCTCATACCATCTTCATGGAGTCTGCTTCTAACCGTTTGTGCAGACACATGCACATTTGTGGCCTGCTGGAGGTCATTTTGCAGGGCTCTGGCAGTGCTCCTCCTGTTCCTCCTTGCACAAAGGCGGAGGTAGCGATCCTGCTGCTGGGTTGTTGCCCTCCTACGGCCTCCTCCACGTCTCCTGGTGTACTGGCCTGTCTCCTGGTAGCACCTCCAGGCTCTGGACACTACGCTGACAGACACAGCAAACTTTCTTGCCACAGCTCGCATTGATGTGCCATCCTGGATGAGCTGCACTACCTGAGCCACTTGTGTGGGTTGTAGAGTCCGTCTCATGTTACCACAAGTTTGAAAGCACCACCAACATTCAAAAGCGACCAAAACATCAGCCAGAAAGCATAGGTACTGAGAAGTGGTCTGTGGTCCCCACCTGCAGAACCACTCCTTTATTTAGGGTGTCTTGCTAAAAGATTTCCCCCTGTTGTCTATTTCTTTTGTACAACAACATGTGAAATTGATTGTCAATCAGTGTTGCTTCCTAAGTGGACAGTTTGATTTCACAGAAGTTTGATTCACTTGGAGTTATATTGTGTTGTTTAAGCGTTCCCTTTATTTTTTTGAGCAGTGTACATAAGTCTATGTATGTCTATCTACACCTTCCTCTATCAATTCTCAGGATACAGTCATTTTCAACAAGTTAGAATATATATATTTTTAAATAATTTCAGTAAATACCTCCTATTTTCAAATTATACTTTTAATCTGACAAATGACCCTCATCGGAACGCATATTCTAATTTACTGAATAAGACTGTATAAAGCATGCTAGTGACACATGCATAACTGCTAAGGTGTTTCCCTCAAACATTAATGCAAAAATTGCTCACAGCTTCCCCTAAAAAAATCACCTTCCTATGAGTATGTAAGTTAATTACTTACTTTTTTCATTGCCATTTATAAGAGTTTATTATGGAGGATGCCTTTAACCTGTGCACATTTAGTATGGTTACTTTTCTTTATATCTGATTTATATATTTTATCTGACATCAAAATAAACTCTTGCTATGTTTCTGAGACACTGCTATACTGGTTTCAGAAGCAGAAAAGCAGCAATAATATGGTCATGGTGTCTATGCCATATGGTTGTTTTAGAAACCATGACATAAATGAAGGCATAGTGAAGCTTGAAAGCGCTAATGGGAGGGTAGATGGGGTTGGGAGCTTTGGGGTGGGGTAGTTGGTTGCTAGGTGACCTGGACTCAAGGAAGTCATAGGGCAGACAGCCAAGTCCTGTGAAGCGTGGGCTCAGTGAAGGATTGGTGGGATTATTTTCTGTATGATTCTTAATGTGCTGCGCTCTGGTTTTAATCTTTCAGAGATAATGAAAGCCAAGCTGAAACTTGTACTTTCAATGTTGCATTCAATATTAGTGTCCTGGCATTTCATTTCCTTAGTGTGAGTAATGCTGTGGTCTTTAGTAAATTCAGACTAAAATGTCTGCTCTTAATGCTGACGAGCAGCAGCATACGTTTGCAATTTTTGCAATTTTATCTGAACAAAATAGTTCCTTTGACCTGTTGTAATGCTTTATCAGATATTAAATGTCTGTAAGGAGTTTTCAGATTAGCCTTCTATGCCATTCCTTAACTATCTCATACTCACGATGCCAGCAGGTATCAAGTTATTAGGCTTGAGGTGCACAGGCAGAAAATTAATGCAAATCACTCACTAACTGGGTCCTGTTCAGGGGTTTCCCTGCTTTAAGGTACGGAAAGAGGAAATAGAGACAGACTTTGGTTCTGAAATTAACTGAATTTGAATGCATTGTTAGTGAGGCTGAATAAAATGAAAAAACAATTCAAATTAGATATTTTTTTCAGGCCGTATCTTGTGAGGTTTAATGCAGTTTGCCTTTTTCTGATATTGTATGCATAGCTTGTAAACTCAGCTTTAATTGCAACTGAGGTGAAAGATGCAGCAATAATGACATAATGTTCTATGGTTCTATCATTTGACCCTGCAAAATCCACTTCTCTAAGGAGCATTGTTAATATTAAAGAAGATAATGGGGTTTAGAGGATGGGTAATACCAAAAATATTAATGCTAGAGGTTTTAAAAAAGTCACTGGTGATGCACTTATTGGCAAGCCTAACAGTTTCTATAAAGTAGATGTAACTGAGGGAGTTGCTTTTTACTCATAGTTTACATTTTAAGTTAATCAAAGCATCTAGTCATTTTAATTGGAAATCTATGATTTCCTGTTTCCCTGTGAAGTAAATATAATCGGACACAGAGGCCCATTTCTTTTAGCTACTAAGCTGGACGAGGGATTGATTTTATTTTGTCAAATGCACAGTGAAGAGGATTGTAAGGGAGTTAAATATTTATTTTCTAAAACTCACTACAGCAGAGTGGCATTTTCAGGGTCAACCAGCCTTTATAACAACCATTAGGAGCTATCTACAACTAGTTGTTTGGAAGGGAAGCAAGAAAAACGTTATTTTTGTCCTAATATCACAAACATAAACATGTTGAGTTTGCAGGACCCTAATCGGGAGACTAAAATCAAAGCTGTGATTTTCAGCAATAACACTTTAAAAAGCTGCGGTTGGGATTACAATTTGTTGTTCTAGCTATAACTTTCTATCATTTCATAGTGTTTATACTGTGAAACTGAACTAGGATCACTTCAAGGCGGAGATTTGTAACATTCATAGATTTTATCAAAAAACATCTGCATTAACCACACATATCAGATCATCATTTCTTATAAATCTGATTAAATAACATAAACCCTAAAATATTACTTTGAATGAAATGTAATCCCTCTTTCAACACAGATGGCTGCAAACGGATGTTGATGATTTAAAATCTATTACAAGGTGAACAGAAATTTTGAGCTGTAGATGAATTTAAACTCATATGACTTACTCATAATGTTCAAAATGTCAACCAATCTGAAAAGCATTTATTTATCCAAGAGTTCACAATCCTTACTAGAACTAAACTGAAGTGAATTGAAGTTTTGATTCCAACAAAATATAAATTTCTCCAATTAAGCACCAAAGCATTTGTCCCAAACCTTTATCTGATTTCTACAAATGTAAACAAAGTATAACAGACAAAGTTATGTTTTGAAAGAAGAAATTGAGAGTTTTTCATTTAATGGCTGGAAAAAAAAGTCTGATTGATAAGCATTTAAACAAGAGAACTGGCTGATTGATTGGTGCATCTCTAATCTAATTAGTTAAAACCCCATTCCAGCTCTCCCCATAAGAAAATAGCAACTTGTTGATCTTAGATTTTAAATTTGCTGCACACAAGCAGCAAGTGGGATTTAGGAACCTGTAATTGAGCTCCAACATGTTAAGGCAACAATATTATGACTCAGCGTGAGATCAACTTCACAGTGAAAAATGGATGATGAAGGTGCTCCGCTCTCCCACTCTTCCTCTGGTAGAGTATACGTGAGTCACGCTACAGGAAATGTGTGCTCCTGTGAATGGTGCCTGTTCAGAAATAGACGCTATTATCGACTTAATTGGAGAAGCAAATTAGGCTCTCGTTCACAGGGTCTGTTTGTGTCTTGACAAAAGTATTAGTCATAACATAGTGTCAAGAGACATCTATATTGGAGTAAGCAAAAGTGATGCATGCAGTTGTTACAGAGTTTGCTTATCTATAACCTGATATCTTTACTTTCTTCACTGAAAGCTTGATTTTATTGTGACATGACTAAAGTTAACCTTTAGCTGCACTATTACTGTCCACCCTATTTATATTAGGATGAAATAAGCAGTGCATGCTTCTCTCCCCCATATGTGGTAATAGATAAATAGAGGGAAGTTAAAAGAGGAAACAAGCACCACTAAGGTGGTTGGAGATACTTATGTCATCTCTATGTCCTCGGAATGAGCCTATTTATAGGAACTGTTGCTTTTTATATCAATGCCAGCAACAGCAGCCTTTTCACACTCACAGCCAGTGCAGCACAGTGTTAGTTACTGCTTGTTGCTGTGGCTGGAACTCACAGTGAGTCACATACGTGACCACAAAAACATGACTCCTAAATAGATATGAAACAGTCTGAGTTCCAGTGGGTATGTTTCAGCCACTGAACATTTACTACAACCATTGCACAGCGTAATTAAATACAGTGCCACGCAAAAGTTTTCACACTACTTGAACCTTTTCACATTGCTTTTACAACCACAAACCTTTATATACTTTATTGAGATTTTAGGTGCTAGACCAACACAAAGTAGTGCACAGTTGTGAAGTGGAACCAGAATGACACATGGTTTTCATTTTTTTATCTCGCGTTCTGTGCCTTTGTATTTAGACCCTGTGAACCAGTCCCTGGCAGAACCACATTTCACTGCAATTTCATCTAAACGTCTGTTGGGGTATGTCACCATCAGCCTTGTATATCTGTAGACTTAATTCCTTTTTCTTTGCAAAGTAGCTCAAGATTAGTCAAAGCCAACCACATCAGAAAACCACAATATTAAAGTATTTCCACAGTTTCGGGTGGAGAGAGGGAGAAGATATGCAGCCAAGGTTGCCTGGGCTGGGAGTCGAACCAGGGACGGCTACGTCAAGGACTGAAGCCTCTGAGTATGGTTCATGCATTTTTTTCTCAGCTGCAGTTAGGTCAGGATTTTGATAGGGCCCATGCTAACAAATGAATGTGTTTTTACCTAAAGCATCCCGGGCTTGCAGCTTTTAACAAATTTTCTTTTGGGAGTGACCTGTATTCAGCCCCATCCTTCATTCCATGAAATCCCACCTGCTTCCCTGTTTCTGCTGATGAAAAACACCACAGCATGATGCTGCCACCACCATGTTTGACATGTGGGGATTGTGTATTCAGGGTGATGTTAAGGCTCATTACTACCTGGCCTTTATTCCTTATATGTAGGCCAAACAGGTTTTTGTCTCTTACCAGACCATTTTACATCTACATGCCTTTATGGCAAACTTTAGGTGTGTCTTCTACTGACTTTTTTCAATGGTGGCTTTCTTCTTGCCACCATTCCATAAATACCAAATATGTGGAGAGCGCAACTAATAGTTTCCATGTCAACAGATTCTTTCACTTGAGCTGTGGATCTCTGCAGCTTTTCCAGTGTTGACATGGCCTCCATGCTGCTTCTCTCTGATGAATGCTCTCCTACAGTTTAAGTGCAAACCTCCCATGTCTTGGTAGGTTTGCCATATGCTATTTACTAATTAGGTGACTTCTGAAGGAAGTTGGTAGAACTGGATTTTGTTTAGGGGTATCGGGGTAAACGGGGCTGAAGACAAATGCATATCTTAATTTTCTGATTTTTGTTTTGTAAGAAAACAAAAAAAAAACATTTCTCCTTTATTTCAGAGTATAAATATACATTTTTTTGTCTAGCTGTTGTGTTTCCTGCTTTGCAACATGCAGAAACAGGTAGGCTTTTTTTTTCCACCCCCAAATATGCCAGAAGCTAATAATGAGAATCACATTTCCTTAAACGATTCCTTCTCAGAAAAAAAAGAGAAATGGAAAGAACTCACAGATCTTTGGAAATGAAAAGTTTAAGCGAGGAGTGATTCCATTGGACCTGTTGGCTTGTTTTTTGCTCTGAAATGTGATAGCCCTTTGGGGCACACCTCTCACTTTTCAAAACCCATAGGGACTTTTTGGGAACAGAGGGGCTGCATCTGCTGAACAACCAGGATGTTGTTCTCTTACTACCGACCTACCAACTACCCTTTTTGCTTATTTGGATGAAAAACCCTTAAAGAAAAGCACTGCTTTAGTTGCAATCCTTAGCAACTTATTACAGGTTTTGAGGTAATAAAAATAGAGTATCAGGTAAGGACTGAGCCAAACAAATATAGTTTTAAAAAAGTTATTGCTTTTGTTCTTAAAGACACCAGGTGGGAGCAGAAGGTGAGGAGCTTTAACCTATAATAAAACACAAAAGGCTCAGCTGCTCCTGACTGATTGCTACATCCCTTCTCCCCTCACCTACAGTAGCCCCCACCGCTGTGAGAGTTGCACAACACCACCTGGCTAGAGTGTCAGTCCCCATGGAGAAACACCACGCAGTGACAAATATTGTTCAGGGGATTGCTCAAGGGTTTCATTCTGCACACTGCTGGTAGCTCCGAGCAGTCTTGACACAGATTGACCAGGGAGCATCTAAATGTGGCCAAATTAAGACAAAGATCAGGCAGTTCACAGTCTCCACAGTATCTTCTGATATCTTTTTTGTTTGGTGAAGAAAGAGCTCTGAGAGTGCAAAGGCAGTAAAACTGTGTCACTCACTGTTTCAGGGTTTATTCTGAGTTCACACTCTGCCTGTCGCTGTGACTGACTCTGTGGAACTAATGTATGCATGACCCAAGACTGTCTGTCTTAAATCTTTGCTTCTGCAGTATTTCGTCTCTTTCTCTCCACCCCCCCTCCACCCTCCTCTCCGTGACTAATATGTGCCTCTGTACGCCCAAACACAGACGGATTCATGACTTGATGATTTCTGGCTATTCCGTGCCTCAGCACATGCCTCCTCCATGGTGGCATGGGCTCAGCGAGTCCTGGCTCTTTGCTTTTCTCATCAGTTCTGCGATTGCTTGGTGCAGGGCGTGACAGAATTAGCAGTGAACAGATTCATTTTTACTTTCCAAGTGTTTTTATTTCTGACTTCAGATTAAAAAAAAATTCATTTTTTATTTACTGTCTGAATGGCCAATAATAGTATGAAGGGCACAAATGCATTTGTAATTGTTTAAAATATTACTATACACTAACAATTATGTATTAAGTATGATAATGTTTTTTTTAAGATAATCAGTAATGATAACAGACAAAAATAACCTTGTAAATACCAAAAGCTGTTTTAAAATGGTGCTTTAATTTCCAAGCCACTTTAAAATATATTTGCCTGCAATTTACCAAATTTATTCGATTGAGTTTCACCAGCCACACCCAGGCCTGGTTACCTTCTCACATGTAGAATCTGACATATTGGGAGGTAACACATGCAGAACTATGAGCAGAAAACCAGAGTAGTTTGTAACTTGTTTATTTCATACACTGGGATGAGTCAGAAAACTGGTACTGGTCGGGGCTGGAACTGATGCTGGTCAGAGAGGAAGGCTGGGAGGAACGGTCACCGATGTGGGGGTTTATTCCAGGAAGGTTTACACGGGGAGTCAAAGTTTAAAAGTCCGTGAGCAGCGTCGGAGAGCGAGTGGGCGGGCACAACTTGTCCGAGAAAGGGAGTCTGTGGGGAGCGAGCAGGGCGTCTGGCACAGGTAGGGGCTGCAGAGTGAACTGCCAGGGCTTGGTTTGTCCGGTGGGTTATGATCTTCGAGGGATGGAAATGGTTTCCAGAATGTAGACAGCTTACAGGACCTGGAGGTTGCAGCAGAGATAAACTTTAGACAGGCAGAACAGAGTTAACAGGTCACTAGACAGGTTTCTTAAATCTTCTAAAACAAAGATGGCTCGTAGGCTTGAGGTTACCACTCATGTGGGATCATCAGGCGATGAATGCATGTCCTGCATGTCATAATGGTTTTTAACAAATTTGACCCAGATGCAGAAAGCAATTCAGGAGACAAAGTTTTACGGTTAAGTGTTTATTTACAGTGCAGTGGCGTGGGCAGGGAAACTGGAACCGGGAAACCAAATAAAATAAACAGGATGGTAAGCAGGGAATACTCAGGGTCAAAACTAAAGAATAATTATTTAGCCTTACTGGGTTGAAGGAATGATCCGCCAGAGGGTGAGAAGCGGAGAGACCAAATAGTTGTTTACCCGTGAGACAGATGATGGTGGATAATGGTGTGCCAGAATGATAAGCAGGTCCAGGGTCTTCAGAAGTAGGCGCAGTTGAAGGAGGAGGGTGGACAGGATTCTTGAATGGTATACAAGGAGCGAAGAATTCAGGAGGCTGCAAACCAGTGAGGTCCAAGAGGTTTGAGTCTTTGTTCATGGAGCTTGATAGCTTCTTTCCAGAAGTAGTAAATCCAGGCAGAGTTCCACACAAAAAGACAAGGTCAGGTTCTGGTAATCCTGCAAGATAACAAATACAAATTACTAAGAGTCAAGGCAAGGAACAAGACAAGGTAATGTGGCTTGATCTGTACCACTAAGGGACAACACTCTGGCAGTGAGTTGCTGGCAGCCTCCTCCTAATATACTCCTCAGCAGGTAATCAAGGGAATGATGAACACCTGTCACCTCTCCTCCAGGTTCCACGACATCTAGGGGCTAAGCACAATACCAGCACCAAACAAACAAACAAACAGACAAAGCACAGATCCTGACACTGCAGCTCCTTATAAGTGCCTCTGGATTGCTCCCAAGTGTTAAGAATTAAGCATTAAGCCACTCAACGCTCATTTGTGGCTCTCCTCATGACAGATAGACTCAGACAAAAACACATTACAAACCCCACATCGTGACAGAATCACTTAAATAGAACCTGTCTGACAACATGAAACAGGCTAAAAGATCTCAAAAAAGCAACGCCATGCCCTGATCTAAGGAAATTCAAGAAAAGATGAGTCATTAATGTTTATCAGCCTGGATAGGGTCAAAACCCATTTCTAAGACTTTGGGACTCCAATAAAACCACACCCTTCAGGTCTCACTCGGTGTTCATGATTCAACAATAAGGGAGAAACTGGATAAAACCATGGGAGAGTTTTAATGTTAAAACCACTGCTGAGCTGAGAAAAAAATCACAAAGCCCTGCCTCACATTTGCAAAAAACCACCTTGATGATCCCCCAAGATTTTTGGGAAAAAAATTCTTTAGACTGACCAGAAAAAGGTCGAACTTTTTGGAAGGTGTTTATCACCTTACATGTGTCATACCAACACCCAACCATGATGGGGTAGTGTGATGGTCTGGGGCTCCTTTATATCTTCAAAACCTCGACTTGCCTTTATTGATGTAACTATGAGTTCTGCCTTCTATCAGGAAATCCTGATGATTAACCTCATTTGGGTTATCCAGCAGGACAATGTTCCAAAGCACACCATCGAGTCCATATCTGAATGGCTCAAAAACACAAAACTAGGGTTTTGGATTGGTTTATTCAAAGACTGGACCTGAATCTGAGGTTCCAAATAGTTTTGTTCTGCTGGAGCAGAACCTTAAACAGGCCTTTTATGCTTGAAACCCCTCCAACGTGGCTGGATTAAAACAATTCTGCAGGGAAGAGTTAGCCAAAACTCCACAGAGATGTAAAAGACTAATTGCCAATTATCGTAATCGCTTAAAGGTAGATGTTGCCACCAAGAATGGCACAACCAATTATAAGGTTTAAAATGCAATTTCTCTTTCACACAACAAATTAAATCATTATTTAAAAACTTTTTTTGTTGTTTTGTTTTTATCTTAGTCTGACATTAAAATTAGTTTGATAATTTGAAACTTTTAAGTGTCACAAAAATCAAAAACAGAAGAAATAAAAAAACGTTTTCATTGAACTGTATTCTCTACTGTTACTCTACAATCCAAAAAGGCATTTGTCCCTCGCTGCTACAAAATAGAAGTAGCAAAACCCACTTGACACCTCGAAAAAAGTTAGACTGTAGTTGCACTCTAGTTGTTCAATAAAAAAATGATCTTCTCTAAAAAGTGTGCTCACAGTGTATTCTTATTTTAACTTCCCAACCATCCAACACATATGTAGCATTAGCTCAACCTGACTTTTTAGTGCCAATATGTTGTTCTTGAGAAACTAACTGTAGATAAACTGGTGTAACAGATGCTATGTTTGTAATAACATTTTGAAAACTATGTTGCTGTAGGGTAATTAAACCCTTAAGTAAAACATGGCCTGGTTATGTGTAGGAAAATTAGACTTGCACATAACCTACTAGTATAAAATATTCGACTGATACATTTGTTAGGGGGAAAATGTTGACACATACCTGTGCATATCAACCTAACAGAACTGGAGTGAAAATTACATTTTTATTAATGCCGCCAGAATTTTCACGTTTCAAATTTGACGTTTTTGCCACATGTGGCCTTTCTGCACTAGCCTCACCAGTCCATCCATAGGGTGCCCATTTGTAAGGTCTCCAAGCTACTACTCTGAGAGAACATTGTTGATTTTCTACACACTGGAGAAATTGCTGTATACACCATTACCAAATTAGTTTAATTACTTTGATCTTGGGTGGTCATTTTGTTATGCGTTGAGGCCCGAGTTCGGCGTTCCAAAGGTATCATCATCCCTCTTCAGCAACTTTCAGCATCGTTCTCTGTAGCTTTGTGCGTGCTTTTATTTTTTTTGTATGCGATTTGACATATTTCTTGATTTCTGTTATTAAAAGAAATAACAAGCTGCACAGCTGAACACAACTGAGAAAGTTATAAGAATGATTCTTTAAACTCTACCTTTATAGGTACCAGTGAGCTTCTTAAAAACATCACAACACTAAATCAGAATCAGAATCAGAAAAGCTTTATTGCCAAGTACGTTTTTGGACATACAAGGAATTTGTTTTGGCGTAGTCGGTGCAATACAATACAAATTAAACAGTATAAACATTAGTGAGCACCATACAATGTGTGTTTGCACGCCTGCGGCAGATAAGTCAGATTGTTACGGGGCTGGTGTTCAAAGGTCATAGTTCAAGCTGGCTGTATCAGGCTGAAGCTGGGAGTGACCTGCTGCACACATTCAGGCACATCTGCAGGCTCACCTAAGCATGTGTGTAAACAGCATTACGCTACACTCACATCATTGAGGTTATCTAGTTAATGTATGTCAATAGCAGATCTGTAACAGTCAGCCTGTCATTCTCCTTACAAGTGATTCTGGACCTTTTTTGGACAGTTGTGTTAATTATATAGAATGGATAATCGACAGCTGTGTATGTGTGGTTTTAGTAAGTCTGTTGGAGAATTCAAAAATGATAGATCTTTGCATCATTCAATTGTGTCAGATCTCAATGGTGTGCCATTATCTCACTGGAAATATTTTCATGATATCCTGGTACAAACTATGAAACAAAAACTGGCAAAAAGTCAGTCAAAATGTTGCCACTATAAATATACTTAGCTTCTCGTTTGTTTTGAACTTTGGTCTACATGCAAGACACAATGGCTCTCATTGGGTGTTTAGCTTATTTTCATTCTCATTTCAGGACTTAGCAATTTGGATCTTAGTGAAGGATTCGATCAGATCATATTGGCATGTTTATGTCAGACAGGTCAGGGCATAGCCGGCCTACGGTTGCCTGAGGCCCCAAGCCGAATTTTATATGGGGCCCATTTCCACTATAGTTTCCTGTTTAAAAATAGCCAGTATATTACTCATTTCTTTATTCTTTGTTTTACTTTTTAGCATTTTCTTGACAGCGGCAGGTAAGTTTAATGGTGTGTTCACAAGCAACCATGGAGAAAACCCTGCTCCTCACTGATCTAGAAACACACAGTTAATGTGTGGATCAAATGTTTTTCCAGCTCATAAACAGCCACAAAAAAGTAGCTTTAAATTTTGTCTCTGTTAACATAACATTCAAGCTATGAACTTTTGCTAAGTACGTGTACAACTGGGGCAATTATCAACATATTGTGTGAATTTGATTCTCTCTGGGCAAAAATGAGGCTTTAGGTTGTTGCAAACATTGCAGATAACTCAAGCAGGCCTGGGTTACCATGACCATGTGGTGCAGAGCGGGAACTTAAGCTGTGATGAGAATTATTAATGCAAAGTGATGTTAAGCCACACAAGCCCTTCAAAAAATATATTGTGGGTTATGTTTATGTCCAATCAATGTACAAATTAAACACAATTTCAAACAAATGCATAAATCTACATGGAAAAATATAACAGCACGTTCGAAAAATGTTGTTTCTATGTTTCAGGGCCATTTCTAGACACCAGATTTATCAAAACCCGACTGTTTGTATGCTGGGTTTGGCCGATTAAAACATGATTTCATTAGTCATGCAAGGAGTTTATTCTACTGGGTCTAACAATCATTACTGCACCTAATAAATTTGGTCCTATTTGTGGTTGAAAACTAAAACTGCACACCTTCTATAGTGTGAAATCTGGTGGTGGCAGCATCATGCTGTAGGGATGCTTTTCTTCAGCAGAGAGAGGGAAGCTAGTGAGAATTGCATCTTATACTGCTCTATATTTACTCTCACTCACTTAAAACTGTGCACATATATTTATATTATATTGTAGATATGCTTATACTGTTTAATTTGTATTGTATTGCACCGACTACGCCAAAACAAATTCCTTGTATGTCCAAAAACGTACTTGGCAATAAAGCTTTTCTGATTCTGATTCTGATTCTGAATTGGTGGAAAGAAGGATTGAGCTAAAAACACACCAGCCCTGGAAGGAAATCTGCAAAAGGCCACAGAAGACTTGAGGTGAAGGTTCACCTTCCAGCTATTTTGCAAACAAGAAAGAACAAAAAATGTCAGTGTCCAGATCTGCAGAGCTGGTAGACACACCCAAAAGACTTGCTGCTGTAACTGCAGCAAAAGGCGTTTTTCCACAGTATTCACCCAGGGGGAATGAAAACAAACTTTCAGAAGTTTATTTTAGAAAAAAATGAAAAACATGTGTTACTTTACACTTATGAACTAGTTATTGTTGGTCTATCACATGAATTCACAATTAAATACATTGATGTTGTAACATGGCAGAGTGCAAAAAGTTTCCAGAGGTATAAATACTTTTTAAAGGGCATTTATTTTTCTGTATTATTGATTAAATATGTACCACCTGGAGAAATAACACCAAAAAGAGTTTAGCAAACCAGCTTTGCAGGCAAAATAAATCAAGTCACTTTCAGAGTGCTCAGATTTCCGATTTCATAACCATCTTTCAAGCAACACAACGGGAGGTGAAACAGTGTTGTAATAACATGAGATTTTTCCCAGCAATGTTGCTGTAAGTCAGGTCTCCCCGAGCTGATGTAAAATATTAGTGCACCATTATTTAAATGGTGAGTTACCTCAATAGAGCCGGAGAAGTGAAGATCCAGTTTTATGAACAGGAGCCACTACAGACCAGCCCACGCACTGCAAATAAAATCTTTTTATGGTCTCCTGTAGATGGCTTCTCAAATATGGCTTATGTTTATTATTCATAAGATAACTTCTTGTGAGAGGAATTGCAATCTTGCGGTTCATAAATCTGTGCAGGCTGTCTGAATACTGATGGCTGAAATGTTTAAAGCTCTCCTGGCTGGGTGCTTTATTCAGCCTGTGGCGCCACACCTGCATGGATTATTTTCTAAATCTGTTTGTTCAGTTTAAATATCTGCAAAAAAGGAATTATTCAGTCTTTTACCTTTAAGTGGAACTGCTCTGTCTCTCCACAGTCATTCTCTTGCATTAAAGCTTTCAGGCCCTTCTGAGTCTTTCAATTAGCTAATCACAAAGAGACAGGTCAGGTGTCAGACTCCAGGTCAAAGGTCTCCCGTCTCCAACAAGAGTCGGTATAACTTTCAATCACCCCTGTCATTGGGGGAATGCTCAGTGTCTCGTAGTAAAGAAAAACATTCATAGCATATAAAGGTGTTTTGTTACCACTTTTGCCTCCTGATTACCCCATTTTTATTTTTATTGCCCAATAAACTGTTTATTTCCACTCATCATGCTAATCATCTAATATTTAAATGCCTGTCCAGACTGGGAGTGCTCTAGCTGGGATCTTCAAACTCCTTTCTGAGGAAACAAAAATTAGGAAATAAGCTCTACTCTCTATCACCCATCCCGTTCTGGACTCCCGTTTCTTCTTCATTAAAAGCTTGCAGAGAAACTGCAACAAGCAGGATAGCTTGCAGTGACGCTCTGACTGCCCAGGTGAGCCTGTTACATCATCACTCTCCTTAACTCTGGAGCATGCCTGGTATGTAAACAAACAGCTACCACACCACTGTAGAAATATGCTCATCATAACCTTTCTTAAAACCTGTGGAAGGTGTGAATCATCAAATAAATCCCACCAATGTGAACCTACACCCCTGGACAGTCAACGCAAAAATGCAGCCACTGGTGTCTCACAACCATTGCAAAATAAAAATAATATACTTGGCAATGACAATCTGAGCTACTCAGAAGTTTTTCAAAGAACATTCAAATGAGTCTCACTTTTTAGTTGTTTTAATGCATATTATAATGGTGAAAAATTGGAAATACAAGCTATATTAACAGAAACCTTTGTTTGGCTGATGCACAATATTCACTTAAAATAGGAGAGAAGATAAAGGTAATATAGAAGGTTTAAATAATTTTATGGTGTTCTTATATCTCTCACTTCACCGAGTTAATTTCCAGGAGGGAAAACAAAAAGGCTCTCTTCAGTAGCACTTTCCAGTTTCTCATAGAGGATCCAGGATCATTCCCACTCTATAGCAATATGTTTACTTCAGGGTCCACCATAGGATCTCCCTCCAGCTCGGAAATCCTCAAGTAGATAAGTGGAAACATCCTGGAAGCATCCCGATCATATGCCTGAGCCTCAATGAACTGACTCCTTTCAATGGATCAGAGTCAAGACACAGATGTTTAACATTTCATTGGTTGAGTATCTGCTGAAACTCAGTCCCACAGAGGGCTCTCTGTTTACAGAAGCAGGAAACCACATAACCGTTGCTTATAGCATGACATCCAAAGAGAACAATTTCTGTCATAGAAAACTACCTTAACTCAAAAGTTACATAAGGTCACCACATTATATAATTACACCCAGACATTTATTTGTCAGTCAGTCATTTTCTACCGCTTATTCCATAGTGGGTCACGGGGTAGCTGGTGCCTATCTCCAGCAGTCTATGGGCGAGAGGCAGGGTACACCCTGGACAGTTCGCCAGTCCATCGCAGGGCAACACACATACAACCATGCACACACTCATTCATACACCTAAGGGAAATTTAGAGTTACCAATTAACCTAACAGGCATGTCTTTGGACTGTGGGAGGAAGCCGGAGTACCCGGTGAGAACCCACACATGCACGGGGAGAACATGCAAACTCCATGCAGAAAGACCCCAGGCCAGGAATTGAACCCAGGACCTTCTTGCTGCAAGGCAACAGTGCTACCAACTGCACCACCGTGCAGCCTACATTTATTTGTGTAAAATTGCAATATGTCATTTTTCTACGTTGTTTATGCTAAAACCAAAAAAAAAGGCAAGTTCGAAGATGATTAAGGGTAACCCACAAGCCGATCGGGCTTGCCACAGAAGGTATTTCATTTTTTAGGGTGTGGGTTAGTTGGATCTTGAAAGTTCTGCTTTCAGGCAATAGTTCTCTTATCATCCTTCTTCCCCCCCACATAAATTACTTTATAAATAGCCACTTCATTTACTGACATTATAGCAGGAAACTTTGCTGTGACTATTCTACTCTTGGCGGACACTGGGTAATAAACCGATATCCAAGTTTAGCATTCAAACGTCATCACTCTTAAGGTGATTTTGCAAATTTTGCTTTTGAAATGGAAAAGATTAAGATTTCAGCTTCTTTCTATTCATTTATGTAATATTTCTCACCTTTTTATTCTATCTATACTGTTTGATGACAAAATAATGCAATGTTCAATTCAACCCATATTACTTTACTCCCAGACCTCATTAAAAGATGTCAGGATGAAAGGAGAGTCCACATTACCTCCATGTGAAAGCTCATATGAAACAAAGCAAGTCTGAGCTACTTTATGCGGCACATAAGCAAATGACCATGCAGTGCTAAGTCAATCAAACGGCTCTGGATAAGACAGCCACTCACCACACACAGGATTAGGTCTACTGACCTACACTCCCTGAGCCACTTACATAAACACACAATAACAAGCCTGTTGTATAAAACAACCCGGCAGCATAACCTACATCTGAGGATGTGACGGCTGCATTCACCTCCTCTGAATGGCATCCATCCCTTGTTGGGACAGAGGAATCTTAATTCAGGATATGAATCTCAGTCAGCAGGTGAACGCTAGTCTTATCAGATGACCATATATTCTCAATATCCCTTAGCTCATTAATGCTTCCTCTCTCCCTTCACCAATAACTGTGTCTGTTGATAAACCGCTTCCCTTGTGAAAAATGCTAATCATACAGTTATGTTGGAGAAAAAGAGAGCCCCGTTTGTCTGACCCTAATGGCGTAACAGGAAGGGTGCAGAGGTTAGGTTCTATTCTGGGCAAAGCTCTCTCCATCTATTAGTAGTTTTTAGAAAGCTATTGTCCTCCCACACGGCCCATCTGTGTAGCTGGGTTAGTCAGAGGAACTGCTCCTGTTTCAATCTCTTTTTGGGTCATGGGAGCAACTCTACTCCGTGAGTAAACAACAACTTGCCAATCAGTTACCAGATCTCGGTCAAATCGTAGAAACATCACACAATCTAATGCTAATACCCCTCCCACACACACACACACACACACACACACACACACACACACACACACACACACACACACACACACACACACACACACACATACACACACATACACACACATACACACACACACATTAACATATCCTGTTTTTGAATTTATCTCACATACTTTAGACCTAGTTTTCCTGCTGCGGAGTTGACGACTGAATTTGGGTCATGACTGTTTGCCTTGTAATCATGTGAGTTTTGTGCCACACCAAGCAAATAAACCGTGGTGACGCCTTAATGCAGCCAAAGCCCCCGGTGGAAATCAGCCACCGTGCGGGAATATCCCATTTCAGCAACTGATAAACATCTGTTCAGCATTAGTGTTTACAGCTTTATGGTCCGTGGTCCTGACGTTACAGTGCAGGACTCAAAGTGATAAAATCCTCAGGTGCAACTGGATTCTGTAAAAGCCAAGAGCCAATTTTCTAATGCCTCCTGTGCAAACTTGTGTTTTAGGCAATATAATGAAATAAATAAAACACTGCTGTATGTCATGCAATATAAGGACATTTAAAAAAATAAAATAAACTGGACAAACTGAAACACTGCAATACTTTTACTTCTTCTTATGCTGTTTTGTCATTATAATGACTTATGCTGACATGCATGGCTGAATTTTCACTTTCACAGTACGTCTCAGCTGGGATCTTTTTGACCTGAATTCATGTTTCATGTTTGATTTTAGGACATAAATGTGATTGCAAAGATTCCAAAGCATGCTTTTTAACATTTACTCTGCAGATCAGAACATATGGTGGACAGTATTGTAACTGGAAAGTTAAAACTTTCTGACTGCCTACTTGAATATTTTTGGAAAAGTTACTGAACCATTCATCACTCCCCATATCCTCATTGGTTCGTGAGAAAATCAGAATAGATCTACTCTGGTGCATGACTTAAACTAAATTCAATGTGAAAGACAGATGCATTGCGTTTGGATGGTTGAATTTTGTTTTTGTTCATGTTTTTTCAGAATACTGCTATACCACTGAAATCTGCAGTGACCTGCAAAAGTATCCTTAAATTTTCTTTGGCATCAAAAACACAAATTTCAATCTTTTTTAATAAGATTTTAATTTGACTCAGCAGACCAACACCAATGAGTGAATAGTTGTGAAGTGGAAAGAGAAGCACATATTGTTTTAATTTTTTTTACTTAGACTCGGACATCAGTGTCCCATCAGGTCCCAATTTCTTCTAATCACAGTTGTTTTTATGTCAGTACAAAGATTCCCTAAAGAGCAGTCAGCGGAGCTTCTTGACATATGCTCCCTGTAAGCACTGGGAAAATTGCTGAAAGTGAAAAATGAGAACAGTCTAGCAGCCACCGTGAAGCATTAATGTGTGCATGTGAGATAATTATGTGGAGTCAGTGTTTTACCTATAGTAAACATTGGTCAAAGGGCTTCCAGCTGGAAGGAGGGAGCTGACTGACTTCTCAGGATAACAGCTGCTCAAATCACAAACATCCAAAACGTATTTATGCTTTTAAGCTAAAATAAGTAAATGCAAACATCATCTTTTGGATCTAAAACAGTTTCTCTCTGGCCTTAAATAAAGAACTTCCATTCTGACCAAGGAATCCATAAATTTCTTCACCCTACAATGCTGCATTCAGGGGAATTGTGGGGCAATAAAGCTTATTATGCGTTCCATTTGGACTTAAAAGTCAGAATTCCTGACCTTCGAGTTGGAAATGTCAACTGGACTGCACTTTTAAGACTTGCACAAAGCTTTTTCTCTGAAAGTCATTTGTATTTATCAATATTTTATAGAAGCACGTAAAAACATTAGGTTCTTTTTCTGCACTGTACTGCAGCTTAGCATGTATATGGAATTATATGTTGTAGTTTTAATGTTGAACAAATCAAAATACAATAAAATCAAATAAACCAAAGGAAAATTAAATAAATAAGAACTAATTAAAAATAAAATAATTATAACAAATTAAAATGAAATGTAAATAGCCGCCTCTCTCCCATTGACTGCTGCACCAACTCTCCTGCAAGGAGAAGCGAGTATAGATAATGGATGGATGAATATAAATCAAAATAAATCCAATGAATATTAAATAAACCATAACTAATAAAAGTAAAATAAACCTGGACAAAATAAATCACAATAAAATTATGTAAATCAAATTGAAATTAAATAAATAAAAGCTGGTCATTAGAAAATAAATACAAATAAAATAGACAAAAGTAAAAAACTAAATCAAAACAAATTTAACTAAAATAATTGTTTATTTAAAACTGATTGGGGCATACCTTTAAACAAGATTATCTCTCTTATACTTTTTTAAAACAAACAAAAAAGTGGCTGTAAAACAAATGACGACAAAAATATAGGGGAAATAATTATAATTTAGAAAATACTTTATAATCCTGTAAATCAGAATTATGAAAATGCAGCCATGATTTTGCTATTTAATTGTGTTTAATAAATATTCCTTTTTATTAGATGTCTGTCTGTTCCTTGTCTCTCTATTCTCTACAAAGCCTCCTCCCAGTCAGTGTTACATATCCTTAAGAGGATATGTCATCACTACTGATTACACACAGGAGCAAAGGCAGGAGAAAATAAGTAGGCCATGTTAGCATTATCTGTTTTTCAAGTGGGAAGTCAGTTCAGATGAAAGCCAACGAAGACTAAGAGACAGGTGAGGAATCTCAGTGTTGTTAAAGTGAGCCAAAGGAGGACACTATTGTTAGATTTACATTTCCTTTCAGTGGAGCTGATTCCCTAATTTTCTAAGGTTTAAAGTCATGTGGCTCCTTGAAATTTAACATGACATTTGCTGTTCACGAACGTATTGCTTTCAGTTTTATTTGTAGATCAGAGCAGTTGGAGGAACTACTTTATTGCACTGATGTTATGGTTGGATATGCAGAAAGCTGTCCAAGATAACAATCAGTCAGCAGATGGTCCACTGACCTCCCCATATGTGATTAGGCTTTTTAGGACAGCCTCTCTGAAGATCGCCCATTCACTGCTTTTCATAACCTCCACAGCTCTGGCACAGATTCCACCGGCTGCATGACGCAAACCATGCATCTGTTCTTCTCTGACGTGTCTGAGATCCTACAGCATAACAAAGGAAACTAAAAGACGTGCCAGCAGTTAATGTTTTTATGTCTCCACTTAGTGCTGTGAGAGTTGTAAAGCCAAATTCATATATCAGTTAAATACTGGGAGTGGGTTTCAACCAGGGAGGGGTACTCTTTTGTCCCTTAATCCTGATAATCTTGGTGAAATCCCTCAGAATGGACTTGGATTAAATATTGAACTGTAGATCCAGCTGGCCGTTATTAAATGTTAAAGGGCTGTAAGCCTAATTAGGCGAAGAAGTCCACTCCTGGGGCAGTGCCGAGGGAGAAACCTTGATGATGGATTCCCGACCACCTTGCAGGAACATCACGGTTTATGCAGGCTATCTTAGCCTTCAGGGATTTTTTTTTATAAAACATTAATAACTTATGGCGCATCAGTTTAAATCGGGGACGGAACTGACCTGTTCCAGTTCACTGTGTTACTTCTATCTCTAGATTTTTCAGTGTCCCCTTCATTTAAACAGTTAGTGATTAAATATTGTTTTGTTACACAGTCATTATGTCAAGAACCTGATGCTCTATCAATTGTCACAGACCCATTTTACATAAGCAGGATTCATGCGTTCTTGGTGGAGCATAATATGTTGTGTAGCTATGTAGCTCGCGATAGTCATAATCATACAGCAGTATTTATTATGCTTGCTGACCCAATTTTCTTGGGTTACCAAATTACTTCGCATCACTTTAGCACGTAATTTAATCTGATACACCAGTTCTTGCTGATTTCTTGTATGTAAACATAATGATATGTCATGTTAACAGCTATACACCCTGCAGCAGGCCTCAGCATACATTATTTGTATGCTTGTTAAGGAAGAACAAAATGCTGTATCAATGTAACCTTATGAAAACATTTTTTTCATGGATTCAAAATGTATTCAGATGATAAATGTTTAGATACTTGAAGTACATCGATGACAACAAGTATACCAAAATCCCTTAAAGTGTTATTTAATACATTTTAAGATGTAATATTATAGATGTACAGTTGAAACCAGGTATTTATGTACACTGTATTAAAACACATATAACCTTTTTTTTCTGTTCTGTTTGACATTAAGCAAGACTAAAAAATTCCTGTTTTACATCAGTCAGGATTATCAACTTTATTTCAGTTTTTCTTAATTTCAGAAGTATACACTAAATTCACTATGTCTAGTCAATTTGCAAAAGCCCAGATAATGATGTCAAAGCTTCTGATAGGTTAAATCAGAGCTGTTTAGATAAGCAGTCACACCTGAATTTTGGGGCAACAACTCAAACTTCCTTGTGTGACATCATGGAAAGAAATCATCAAAGATATTTAAAGATATCCAAAGTTAACTGTGGACCTCCACAAGTTCAAAAATCTGGTTCATCTTGGGTAAAATCGGGCAGATGTTTGAAGGTGGCACATTTATCTGTACAAACAACTGTACCAAAGTTTAGACACAATGGGAATGTTCACCTATAATACAGTTTAGGAAGCATGTGGGCACTGTGTTCCAGAGAGCAAATGTGTGTGTCAACCGCAGAACAAAAACATGACCTCGTGAAGATGCCACTTTGAAACAAGTCTTTTACTGAAATGGGCTGAAATGCCACTCAGCGAGGAAAAAGCCATTACTCTTACAACAACATAAAAAGTCAGAGTAAAGTTTTCAATGCAGTCGAGAAAACAAAATTAACTTTGAGGGGCATATCCCGTGATCTGACTTTATTTAATTTGAAGTTAATGACCATAGTTACATTTGGATGAAAAAAAGACAATGACCATGACCATACTGCCAAAGCAGTTACAAAGTGGCTGAAGAACAACAAGGTCATTGTTTTTGAGTGTGTCACAAAGCTCTGATCTCGGCACCATAGCAAATTTGTGAACAGCTGTGTATAGTATTTGTACATAGTCAAAGTACAGGTTACAGAGGCTCTTGTGTGCTTGGTCTTGTGACAAATATAATTTCTATTTCTCCTTTTTTTCCTGCTGGATTAGCATAAGCAAAAATATTAGTAAGTATGAGACTTCATATTCTAATGGCTGTTGATAAAAACTGAGAAATACTTTATCTTTTATCTTTGCTTTAATAAAGCAAAGATATACCCACTATAGGGGTAGGGGTCACAGTATAGGCAGTGCGATTTGATCTAAAAGTATAACACTAAAATTAATCTCTGAAAACATCATAATAGTGGTGTGGACGATAAGATAATTTTAACTTAGAAAACACAAAATATTTTTTATACTTTTATTTTTTACCGAGAGCCATTTAAGTTTATGACTAAAAAAGTGTACTTTTAATGTGAAGATAGCCCAACCACTCCATCTTGCCCTAAAACAACTGCCCTACCCCTTGGCTAGAAGGTGCTAAACCTAAATGTTGTCTTTGACACTTCAGGGCCAATATTTCGTCAAGCCTTAAACGATAATAAAATATAAAAATCCCAAATATCTGTAAAAGTTGAAAATCAAGGTTAAATGACAAGTAGTCGGTTGGCCAATCACAGCATATAACGTCCAGAGTATCTTTAGAGCATACAGTCAAAGGGAAAGTAGTCATATCCTCATAGTTTCTTAGGAACACAATGATTTTCTGTAGTTAGAATGGCGAATCAGGGTTTCTCTGAATGATCCAATAACCTTACACATTTCTTGTTTCCAGGGAAAGCTTCTGAACAAGGGCTGGAGTGATAAAACATAAGAAAAAAAAAAAACACCATACAATCTCCCTTTTCCATCATAACATAGATACAATGGTGCATTCATCAGACTACACTCAGTGCTAATTTCCCTGCAGGCAACATGCTCTATTTCACTCCCAGTGTCTGCCTTTAAAAAGCCACCCCACCCCTACACACCCCTAAACTCCCCCTCTCCATCCTCCCTACTTCCTCCTGTTAAGCAAAATGCTGATATGCGCGTATAAGAGTGCTTATTTTTCTCATCCATTACTAGATTAATTAAAGTGCCAATGCCCAGACGGATCCTCAATCCTTCAAATGAGCTTAATCACCATGCACTCCCTAATCTTGGGCTAATTTAAAGAATTGCCTGGAACATACTGATGACTGGACTCTCCCACTTTTCTACCAGAAAGCTTTATCTGGAAAATTCCCAGACTGGCTGACTAGTTCCGCTCCGACACCGTCCACAGCTTCACTGCATTTCATGTTGAGCGGAAGCTATTTGACAAAGGGAGGCTTTCACATTTGGATATGGTGCTTAAAGATTTCATAGTGTTCTGCGACATGTTATGCTCCCCATGCATGGGGATAGGCTTGTGTTATGGGGAGATAATGCACTAAGGCGAAGTGTGTTGGTGGTGTGTGAAAGCAAACAATAAGGCAGGCGTTCTTGTAGCTCTTTGTTGTCCACATGTCATGATGGATTTGGTCATTGCCACCAGTGAGTGAGACTGACACGAGAGCATGCAGAGTGCCTCCAGGAACAGCCCAAGCTCAGTCCTATATTGCATTTGTTGCACAGTTCTGTGCATCTTAATGTGTGACATGCTCATTCCAAGATAATGCAGATTAAATCACAATCTGTGCACGAAAATCAGAATACTTCCATTTATTCCCCCCATTTACTAATTTAAAATTAAATGCCGCTTTATCTCTCATTAACTGGTTTCTGTTGTGTATTATTGTAGTATTCCCATAGCTAAAGACCTAAATGGGAGCTTATTCAAATTTGTATGAAGCTTCTGGGTGAATTTGTCAGATAATCCCAGAGGGACATAAATATGCAAGGGTATGTCTTCAAGACCCTCTCTGAGGGAGAACTGAAAGTACTATTAGATAGAAGGCTTAAAAAATATAGCATACATGTGTTAGGATTATTAATCTGAGAATATTATTTAATATTAAATATGAATATTTTATCAAATAATATTTCGGTCTGATAAGGGTTGTCCTGTGAATACCAGCCCAGTAAGACGATGGTATTAGGACAAAATAGAAAGGTGCGAGACGAGCTCTGACATTATTGAACAGCATAAACTCTGCACATATATGGAATGAATTCACACAATTTCTTAAAATACAAGAATTTATTAACAAAAATAAATCAACTCAAAGTCAAACATATTTCAATCAACAAACTCTTTACTATGCTAAAACAATCCAACTAAACTACCAAGCAGAATTAAAGAATAGGGAAGACTAATAGTCTATGTACAATATAAACAAGTTGATGAAAGATGATTGAGAACCATAACTGAAGGAGTGATGCAACATTACCATGACATATTATTTATGTTTGAGAACCAAGTATTATCTTGAAGAACCTGGAAGTGAAGTGAAGTTAGTCTTGGAACTAACTTAGGAGGTAATCAGCATACCTTTAGACAACCATTCACAATGCAAGATCATAAAATATTATTTTGATAAAATAATGTTTTGAGAATGATCTGCTGAATAAAACCAACCTTCTGGATGACTAATTCTCAACGGGGTCTTATTAGCTGCCTTTGTTTATTAAAATAATATTGAAAGAAATATTATTAAAGGAAATAGGAAATATTTAAGGGAATATTTTGGAAAAGAGCCAAATCTTTCTGGGGAAATGGGGCTTAATGGTGTTTATTTAGTTATCAAATTTAGTAAAATGATGTTAGGGACACATTATTTACTGGATTGAAAACTAAACCTTTCTGGGTAAATATTATTTGGCAGCAAGCACGTGTCCTTAGCTGTTAGCAGTCAAAGCTAACAAAGGAGGCTGATAGCTTAGCATTAGAATCAACCCACACCTTTAAAAATACTGTCCATAAAAGGGTTAAAATGCATAAGCGCGGACGGCGCGTTATGATCAATCTTCTGTTTAAAATCACCTTCAAGTAAAGTTTGTCTTAACTTTAAAAACATACAAAAAAAGAACACAACCTGAACACGTGTGCTGCAGATAAGTCGGCTAGCACCAAGTTAGCTGAGTTCAACACAAACAAAACCAAACTTCATAAAATGGAAAACGTTTAGATCATTTCAATCTAAATCACTTCTATTTCTCTGCCCAAACACTTAACCTCATGAACTGTGGTGAGGAACGTTGTCCAAGGCAGCGAAGTTTGAAGAAACGTCCACGTCTTTAAATGGTTAGCATCCAGCTAACCTCCTTAGCTGTGGGAAGTGGTGGCTGTTCTGTCAGCCGGCCAAACTGCACGTTACCGTAACCACGGTGATGCGGCTCCTTTTGTCCTTCTCTCAGGCAGGGAAATCCGCTTCACTCGGCTTGTAGAGACAGCTTCTCTACTGGGGACTTCTCTGGGACAGTTTGCTTCTGCAGACCTCAGAGAGAAAGTAAGTAATGCTTATACCTTAATTTACCCCTTTTTATGAATGGATACTGGATTATTTCAAAAGTAATTCATCAGTACATCAGTACTTAACTTGTGCATATGATCGCGGAATCGTATCCCTTGGATCCAGTTGAAGAGTTTATGTCTGTTTTCCAGCAAAGAGACATTAGCACGCTGTCTCCTCCTATCCTGATGATCACTGGCGTGGAAGAGGTCGGACCATTGGAAAGGGGGTGTTTTCATGGGAAGTCCGCTGCTACAGTTTGCTTGGCTGTGCTGGAAGTAGGTGAATGCAATTTATTTTGAAAGTTCCAGGAAAGTCTCTACTGGCCTTTCACGTTGTAACCATGGCTGTGGGTCACAACACATACAATAAGCACACTCTGCCGAAATTTTAAACCAACTCTAATTTCTTTATTCTGATAGCTGCTTTAAAATATGTGTTTATAACTCAATGAGTCTCATTAGTTGTCATAAAGCAAATCAGTCTTTTTCAATAAATTTCAACTGAAGCATGAATACTTTAACTAGAAATAGTTATAGAGGAAAACTCACACCAGAGCCAAGAATCGAGACTACTCTCATTGCACTAATGTGTAATCACAACTAAGAAACTAAAAGTAAAGAAATTAAAACTTAAACTTAATCTATAGATAACTCATAAATGCAAGGTTGAAAATTATTAAACTAGTACCCAGATTATACTGTAGTAATTAAAGCTGATTAAGAACCTAAATGTTGTCAAATGACCAAAGGTCTATCTGAATCCAAAATAAGAGCTATTTTAAGGCAAAATCTGGGGTTTTAACCTTACTCTGATCTAGGAAATGGTTAATTTTGTCTAAATCATAGAATGCTGGTTAACTTCAGCTGAAGAAGAGCAAAGAGTGTTTGGTTGGTTCACAGTACATACTCTATGTCCCCTTTTACACTGGCTCTTTTTAGGTTTCACGGCTCTGCTCCACTCAGCATGGTACCTGTTGTGTTTCCACAGACTCACTGACGGCTGGAGCTGTGGCTTGAAGCTCCACCTCCAGCCGTCAGTGTAGTGCGCTGTGCCAATATTAACATTACTGTGTGACATTGTCACATTATGCTAGAATGTCTTATATATGTTTTTTTCATGTTTAAAGTGAGCCACTGGGTTAATTAATTGGAACACAGCCCAGCCAGAACTAATAAAATAAGGTACAAGGGTTCTGATGTGAGGAGTGTGTGGCAGGAGAAGCGGAGAGGAGAGATGCTACTGTCTCTCCTCTCCGCTTTGAAACATTATTTGGTAAAGCTCCAAATTTTGCCTGAAGAAGTTAGCATTTTGGGCTTAGTGAGGAAGTTTTTGTAACAGTCATGGCAATAATGATGAAGCACAAACCGCTGACTTTTAAAGTCAGGTGAAGTTAGTTTTAGGTTGGATATTTGACATTCGTGCTCTGCGGATTTAGCAGGGTCTTTCTCCCGTTTGACCCGATGCACGCAGTCTGATTAAGGGGCAGGTGCTCTCTGCCTGCCGCCTCCTCCTGAACATGCTGGTTGGCTTAAGGACCAGCAATACATTTTCAAACCCAACATGTTGTTTCATGGTGGTATTGTTTTGTGTTTTGGGGGAAATGTTTTGTGCATTTGAGCTGATTTTATGTGTGATCAGCTGATTTAGGATGTTATTAAATACAGCGCTGTGTGCAATTCAGCAAGTTGACACAGTGTCTTTTTTCCTTTTCTTTCAGCCTTCAGGCATGGTTTATGATTTGTAAAGAGTACAATTATATTTCAATTTGACCCGCTCAGGCCATTGTGGTACTTCATATTATTGTCACTCTTAAGTTTTATTAGGTTTTCCCTGCACTACCTTGGTGCAAAGAGGATTGGGTGGCAGACGAAGGTGGAGACCTCAGCGGCCCGATCCCCGGATGCTTAGGCTGGCTCTAGGGACGTGGAATGTCACCTCGCTGGGGGGGAAGGAGCCTGAGCTTGTGCGGGAGGTCGAGAGATATCGACTAGAAATAGTCGGGCTCGCCTCCACGCATAGCGTGGGCTCTGGAACCCATCTCCTTGAGAGGGGTTGGACTCTCTTCTACTCTGGAGTGGCCCACGGGGAGAGGCGGCGGGCTGGTGTGGGTTTGCTTGTTGCCCCCCAGCTCAGCTGTCTCGTGTTGGGGTTTACCCCAGTGGATGAGAGGGTCGTATCTGTTGGATGGGTGTGAGGACTTGTTATCACTCATGTAAAAACCTTGGGTTGCAAGGCACCTGCACTATGCCTTCCTCCCTGTGTGTGTGAGATCATTGTTATCTCTGTGTGAACCAGCCTCCTTTCCGTCTCACACACACACACCCTGTCTGAACTGTCTGTTGAACTGTGTATATAAATAAAGAGATAGGGTGTCAAAACTTTGTAGTTTCACTGCAAAGTGGGCTACCCTTGTCACAAGTAACTATGACTGTATCGTTCTTACCTCTGAGTTGACTAAATAATACCTAACATTTATTGGTCCTTCGAAGCCGGATTAATTCAATAACCTTATTTCTCTTTGCTTTAACAGTGACTCTGGGATCCGTGGGGGAAGCCTGACGTCGAGCGAAGCACCGCTGCACAGCCTCCATTAGCCGGAGTGGCTGAAAGTCCCGGTGTGTGTGAATTCACACCTGGCCAGTGGGTTATTGCCTTCCTCTGCGCGGGGTGACTCTCCAGGGTCCAAAGAGTCACCAAGAAGTCAACTCCGAGGTGAGACAGTTTTAAAATACAGTTCATAGGAAAAGTACTTAACAGTCGTTGGTAGTGCGTCGCCGGTAAGGACGCTGCATTAGGATGGTTTTATTCCACCGTGAAAGGAATAGTGACAAATTTGGTACAATTCCGCCGTGAAGGGGATTAAAGAAAACGACTGAGGATTATTCTCCTGGGAGGGAATAGAGTAAGCGCTATATAAATAAAAGAAGAAAAGTACTTAAAAGTCGTTGGTAGTGCGTCGCCGGTAAGGACGCTGCATTGGGATGGTTTTATTCCACCGTGAAAGGAATAGTGACAAATTAAGGTAGGGCCCCGCCAAGAAGGGGGCCAAATAAAACGACTAAGGGTTATTCCCCTGCGAGGGAATAGAATAAGCGCTATAAAAGTAAAAAGAACGGAGTAAATTGAGCTCATAAAATAACACCAAGTTAACTTAGAAAAAATTACAAGGTACCTGAAACTAACTGTGTGACTGTGTTGTGTGTGTATGGAGGACTAAGCATTTTAATAGAATCAGCAGGATTCTGCTAGTCCTGTGTTTTCTTTTGCCCAGATTAAAACTACGTACTGGTGACTTTGGAGATTCAGGTCGGATTTCATTCCAGAAAATTAACACCGCTGCGAATTAGTCGCAGTAGAAGGGCGTGTTAATGTCCTCTCCATAAGTCTCATGCCAGTGACCTTTTATCTGGGACATTTATACTATAATTAAACTAACATAAAACATAATGGGGAAGAAACAAAGTAAACTAATTGACTTAGAAGGGGAGGTAAAGTTTATGGAGAACTATGTAAAAGGAGCAGGTATGATCTGTCATAGATGGAATAAAAAATAAAAAACATGGGTTTTTGGGCAAATTAGATACAAAGGATGTCTTAAAATTACAAGGGGATCTAAAATTAGCAATAATGAAAACTAAAAAGAGAAAAATAACAAAGAACAATGGGGGAAGAACAGAGAAAAAGCTCTGATTTAACAGAAATATGTGCACGATGGCATAAAAATACGGATTTTCAGGTAACTTAATTATCACTGAAATCCTAAAACTACACGGGGATCTTAAACTGGAGATTATGCATTCAAAGGATTCAAGAGACAATAAAAAACATTGCCAGATTATAATTTCAAAGGGGACTTTTCAGTCCCTGAGTGCTCACAGTTGATAAACAGATTAAAACAAAAAGATGAATTAAAAAAACAACAATAAGAGCAGCTTTTAACTGACATAGCCATAATACTGAGGCCTTAAGAAAAGCACAGGAAAAAACTTTCAGCTTAACTGAAAACAAATAAAGGGGGGCGGACTGCCACCCATCCCAGGTTAGAATACCAAGGTAGCCCCAAATTATAAAGACTAAGAGGTGGTTTTAGAGGACGTGGTAAAAGAAGTTAAAAGAGGAGGTGACAATGTGGACAACATGGAAACTGTCCAACTGGACAACCCAGTGAACAATGACTAGAGAAGAGAGAACAGAATGTTGTTAAAGAAGTAATCTGAGAGTAAAAGATTTTGTAGGCAAGCATTAGTGAGAAACAGGTGCTTTAAAAATCATTCTATGGTGTTATACTACCAACAATATCATGATAAAATGCAAAAGATTCATTTTACAGGGAAATAATTCCATATTTGGCTCAGATTGTTTGCATTCTTGATTTTTCCTCTTTGAGAGAAGTTAAATTTCAGCTCTGTGAAACGACCTTGATAAAGAGATGCAGCTGCCTGAAAACAAAGATAAAACTTCTGCAAACAGCAGAAGCCTGTCTCTGCTGAAAGGTCTGAAAAAATTGTAACTCTACCCTGCATGTGTCAAACTCAAGGTCCGCGGGCCAAAACCGGACCCCAAAAGTTTAGTGATTCTCTAGAAGTAGAGCCTTTTAATATGGTGATTGTGTGCTTGAATGTTATTTTGTCAATCAATAAGCAGTTTTGTCTACATTCTGCCACAATCTGCCTTTTGAAAATGTTTTGAATCTTGCTCTTTATGTATAAAAAAAAAAGAAAGAAAAGAAAAATTGGCTAAAGTCTGCAGACACAAAATGAACCTGGATTGAAGCTCTAACTATGTTTATTTAATCTGAGATCCTCTCCAAATGCAACAGTATATGTCAGTCTACATGAGATACTAACAACTTCACCTACTGGTATAATATAAAGATCTGAGTGAATATGTGAAACAAACAATGATGAAAGTTTTTCAACAGGTGATGCTCATCCAGGAGGAAGACAGTGTTCCTAGGAAATGCAGCTCATTCATTAACAATCAATTTTTCTCCTATAGGTGGAAGTTTTGCTGACTAATCATAGGCTGGATCTATGAAACATTATGTGCACAGACCAAATGACCAAGGTTCTGACTGACTTATGAACCTCACTGACCTGACAATGATAACATGACACCCAACAGATAACACCTTTAAGGTGGACCCCACTAAGACCACCTTATTGATTCTTGGTGAATAAAAAAAAAAAAAAGAATTGAAGTGTTCAAAACAGACCTAGTGGAAACAAAAGGGGTTATGAGGAAACAATGTGCATTTTAAGAATAATAGAAGTCAAATTATGTTCAAATTTTTGCAAATAAAAATTACTCTGACAGAAAAATAAGTAAGTAGTGTGTGAATGTGTGTGAATGGGAATGACTGATTTCATTGTAATGCATCTTTGAGGGACATTAAAAGCGCTAATAAAGGTCTGATGTTCTGATGATCTTTGCCAAATTTATATCTTAATAAGGTTTCCAGAATCTTTTTCGAAAAATCATATAAAGATGGCAAAGGTTCTACCTGTATTGAAAATACTGATAACCATAGGAAAGTTCATAGACCCGTCTTGAATTTTTCCTAATTCTTTTACAAACAGGTTATTTAAACTTTCATGTGGCCAAATGTCTGTGTTTGACTTTCTGTTTTTGTGAAATAAATGTCTGTTTCATGTTATGTAAAAATTAGAGTCCTCAACATTACCATAATAATATTAGGTCAGTTCTCTATGGTAAAACAAAAAGATTTTAACAGATGTTTAGACTTTTTCCAGTCAGGTTCAAAATGATTGAATTAGACTAAACTTAACATAAGATGAAATGAACCTTAACAGAATTACTGAACTGGACTGAAATAGATAAAACTTTAGTTAATTGAAACAAACTTTAGTTACTTGAACTAAATACAAAGCTGACTGAAATTGTATGTTGTATCTATAAAACTGGGTAAGATAAACTAAGATTATAAGATATAATATGCCCTTCATTTTTTGTGTTCATCAGTGAGTGAGTTTTTATTTTTTATTTTTAATAAGAACTAAACCAAGCATTATTTATAATAATAGCAACTACCAAAAATAGTGATCTCATTTTTAAATGTAATAAGGACTTACTTTATAAAATATGATAAAAAAGAATAATAAGAATTTGGAAAAACAGAGGGTTTAAACCTCTGCAGGAATAGCACTGACACTGTCAAAAGTGGATCCTAATACAGGAATCTGGAAGCTCATTCTGGCGTGGATAGTCAAAGTCCATCCAAGGATACATTTAGATGAGGCAGAGGGACAAATACAGGGCTTAGCTGAGAGCAAAGAGAGCAACATGCATCCTGCCCTAGCTGCTGTCCCACCTGAACTGTGGTCCCAATCATCAACTGATGTAGGGCTTATAAAGGGGTTCCCACCATACAAGGTTAAACTATTATCTAAAAAAAGGCCATTAGTCCGCCAATACCCCTTAAAGCCAGAAGCTGGAGAAGATACTAAGCCAGTAATACAAGATATGTTGAAGTCAGGAATATTAAGAGAAGCACCTGACGCTACATGCAAGGCATATCACACTGACATCACTATTATTATCACAGCCAAACATAACTCTAAAAAGATGTGCCCTTTAAATCCAAGTACTCTAATACCTACTGCAGAAGATGGAAAACCACATTCTTATAAAGCAAAAGTTGAAGAAGACACCAAACCCAGACAAGACATTTCTCAAACCCTTATACCAGATTCATGTGTTGTGTTTGTAGATGGCTCAGCATCTAAAGATGAATATGGAAAGAATAGAGTTGGTTATGCAATAACAACCATCGATAGGATAATAGAAGCTAAATCTCTACCCAATACATGCTCAGCCCAAACAGCAGAATTATATGCTGTAGTAAGAGCATGTGAATTACATGAGGGACAAATACTTACTATATACACAGACAGCCAATACGTTTTCGGATCAGTACATCACCATGCTAAGATTTGGCAAAATAGAGGTTTTAAAACATCATCAGGGACAGAACTAACTCATTTCAACCTATTAAAGAGAAAATGTCAGATCTGCTATTTATAGACACAGACGTGCTGAAAGACGCCCAACAGTCAGCACCCAAGACAGAAATAAAGGCCTGGCTAAAGAGAGGAGCACAGAAAAAAGATGACATCTATCAGATAGAAGATAAACCAATCCTCCCAAAAAAGTTATACAACACAGCGGCTACAGTGACACATTGGGAAGACCCACGTGTCAAGGGGGGAATATGTCACATCTGGTAAAGCATTAATGCTACACTATAAATATTTCTGACTATGCAAATCATTTTTGCAGATCATGCATAATTTGTTGCAAACACGGGGGAAGAAATATTGCCTAGTTGTAATAGATGAACCTAGTGACACATTTCTTCCCCACATATGGTATCCCACAGATTATAAGGTCAGATAATGGAACTCATTTTGTAAATAAATTAATAGAACTAAGTTCTAAAGCATTAGGGTTTCAGTTAAAGATTAAGGAAAACAATGGAAGAAACAGGGAGGCCATGGCCCGAATGCCTATCCCTGGTTAATTATGGATGAGAATAACTCCAAATCAAACTGGTCTTACTCCATTTGCCACCTACTGTACATCATTGTATGGCTCCACCCACTGTGTTCTGAGCCTGAGATCACATGACACCAAGTTGCTGATGTGAATTTGTATTCTCAAAGAAATGGTACATGGCAGACCGTTTTCTCTGCCCTCTGACATGAATGAAATAGAGAAAGCACAACAGGAACCTTCATTAGCTGAGTGGATGAATAAAATGTTGCAGACAAAAGAAGAACAAATGTCCAGTGGTCTGCCGATAATCTCTGCTCCTATCCCACAGAATGAGGCCTGGAGACCTGGTCCTGATTAAGACACTCCACCGGAAGGATTGGAGCACTCCTTGGTGGAAAGGGCCGTTTCAAATACTCCTGACAACGCCCACAGTTCTGAAAATAGCAGAGAGGCCTTCCTGGATCCATAAAAGCCACTGTAAGCCAGTTTTGCCGTTACAGGAGCCAAACCAACCGACGGGGTAGCAGAGGAAGTCCGGGTTCAAAGATGGCCCAGCATCTCAAACCGGTGAAGAAAACAGCTGATCTGCGCCCAATTATAAAATGGCTCTCTGTAACATGTGGACAGGACTGATAAGCCTGAGCTTAATTCTGGTAGCAGGACTCTTTCTCTATCTAAAGCAGGATCCACAGGAGGTGATACCGAACCAGAAGAGATGGACATCAGACGGATGTCCATCTCAGAACACTGACGGAAGAACATGACGCACATCCATTCCTACAGAATTTCTGGTATTGTTCATGGTGGCATATGCAACACTAAACTAGGTAGAAATGCACAAAAATGAAGGGGACGATTATGATGACATGTTGTAAATAAATCACATCAAAAGCCTGAGTGTACTCATACATTGTATTTCATAAAATAACCTTACAGCAGAAAATCGAAAGAAGTTGTTGCTTAAGTGAAATGAGAAAAAGTACAATGATGACATAAACAGGGCAGATTTTTAAATTCCTTTATTATGTTTCACTGTTTTCATTAAGTATTATTCTTTTATTTTTATGATTTCAAGTATTATTCTTTTATTTTTATGATTTCAAGTATTATTCTTTTATTTTTATGATTTCAAGTATTATTCTTTTATTTTTATGATTTCAAGTATTATTCTTTTATTTTTATGATTTCAAGTATTATTCTTTTATTTTTATGATTTCAAGTATTAATCAACATTTAACTTTTAATGGTCGCCGAGGGCGGCGGGGCCGTATGAGTATTTCCCACAAAATATAATCTGTTTACCGTCCGTGGGTTTTCGCTCATACAAAGTATTTTTCTTACTCGTTTTTATATTAAATGTTTTTACTTGTGATAAAAGGAGGGACTGTTGGATGGGTGTGAGGACTTGTTATCACTCATGTAAAAACCTTGGGTTGCAAGGCACCTGCACTATGCCTTCCTCCCTGTGTGTGTGAGATCATTGTTATCTCTGTGTGAACCAGCCTCCTTTCCGTCTCACACACACACACCCTGTCTGAACTGTCTGTTGAACTGTGTATATAAATAAAGAGATAGGGTGTCAAAACTTTGTAGTTTCACTGCAAAGTGGGCTACCCTTGTCACAAGTAACTATGACTGTATCGTTCTTACCTCTGAGTTGACTAAATAATACCTAACAGTATCCCTGCGCCTTCGGGTTGGGGAGAGGTCTCTGACTATCATTTCAGCCTACGGGCCGAGTGGTAGTGCGGAGTACCCGGCCTTCTTGGCGTCCCTGTCGGGGGTGCTGGATAGTGCCCCTCCCGGGGACTCCATTATTCTGCTGGGGGACTTCAACGCCCACGTGGGGAACGACAGTGACACCTGGAGAGGCGTGATCGGGAGGAATGGCCTCCCCGATCTGAATCCGAGTGGTGTTTTGTTATTGGACTTCTGTGCTAGTCACGGATTGTCCATAACGAACACCATGTTCAAACATAAGGGTGTCCATCAGTGCACTTGGCACCAGGACACCCTAGGCAGGAGGTCGATGATCGACTTTGTTGTCGTATCATCAGACCTTCGGCCGCATGTTTTGGACACTCGGGTGAAGAGAGGGGCTGAGCTGTCCATTGATCACCACCTGGTGGTGAGTTGGATCCGCTGGAGGAGGAGAAAGCCGGACAGACTTGGCAGGCCCAAGTGCATAGTGAGGGTCTGCTGGGAACGCCTGGCGGAGCCCTCGGCCAGGGATGTATTCAACTCCCACCTCCGGTAGAGCTTCGACCGGATCCCGGGGGATGTTGGAGACATAGAGTCCAAGTGGACCATGTTCTCCGCATCTATTGTCGATGCTGCTGCCCGTAGCTGCGGCTGTAAGGTCTGCGGTGCCTGTCGCGGCGGCAATCCCAGAACCCGGTGGTGGACACCGGCAGTAAGGGATGCTGTCAAGCTGAAGAAGGAGTCGTATTGGCTGTGGTTGGCTTGTGGGACTCCTGAGGCGGCTGACGGGTACCGTGAGGCCAAGCGTGCTGCGGCCCGGGCTGTGGCAGAGGCAAAAACTCGGGCCTGGGAGGAGTTCGGTGAGGCCATGGAGAAGGACTACCGGTTGGCCTCGAAGCGATTCTGGCAAACCGTCCGGCGCCTCAGGAGGAGGAAGCAGTGCTTCGCCAACACTGTTTATAGTGGGGGTGGGAGACTGCTGACCTCGACTGAGGACATTATCGGGTGGTGGAAGGAGTACTTCGAGGATCTCCTCAATCCTGCCATCACACATTCCGTGGTGGAAACAGAGGCTGGGGACTCAGGGTTGGACTCTTTCATCACCCAGGCTGAAGTCACCGAGGTGGTTAAAAAGCTCCGCGTGGCAAGGCTTCGGGGGTGGATGAGATCCGCCCTGAGTACCTCAAGTCTCTGGATGTTGTAGGGCTGTCATGGTTGACACGCCTCTTCAACATTGCGTGGCGGTCGGGGACAGTGCCTTTGGACTGGCAGACTGGGGTGGTTGTCCCCCTCCAACTACAGGGGGATCACACTCCTCAGCCTCCCTGGTAAGGCCTACGCCAGGGTATTGGAGAGGAGAGTCCGGCCGATAGTCGAACCTCAGCTTCAGGAGGAGCAGTGTGGTTTTTGTCCCGGCCGTGGAACACTGGACCAGCTCTATACCCTCTACAGGGTGCTCGAGGGTACATGGGAGTTTGCCCAACCGGTTCACATGTGTTTTGTGGACCTGGAGAAGGCATTCGACTGTGTCCCTCGCGATGCCCTGTGGGGGGTGCTCCAGGAGTATGGAATTGGGGGCCCTTTATTAGGGGCCATCTGGTCCCTGTACGAGCAGAGCAGGAGTTTTGTCCGCATTGCCGGCACTAAGTCGGACCTGTTCCCGGTGCATGTTGGACTCCAGCAGGGCTGCCCTTTGTCACCGGTCCTGTTCATAACTTTTATGGACAGGATTTGTAGACGCAGCCAAGGGCCGGGAGGCGTCTGGTTTGGGGACCAGTGGATTTCGTCTCTTCTTTTTGCAGATGACGTGGTCCGGCTGGCCCCCTCTAGCCAAGACCTACAGCATGCGCTGTGGCGGTTCGCAGCCGGGTGTGAAGCGGCTGGGATGAGGATCAGCTCCTCCAAGTCCGAGGCCATGGTACTTGACCGGAAAAGGGTGGCTTGTCCTCTTCAGGTTGGAGGGGAGTTCCTGCCTCAAGTGGAGGAGTTTAAGTATCTCGGTGTCTTGTTCACGAGTGAGGGAAGAATGGAGCGGGAGATCGACAGACGGATCGGTGCGGCTGCCACAGTAATGGGGGCACTGTGCCGGCCCGTTGTGGTGAAGAGAGAGCTGAGCCGAAAAGCAAAGCTCTCAATTTACAGGTCGGTCTACGTTCCTACCCTCACCTATGGCCATGAACTTTGGGTCATGACCGAAAGAACGAGATCACGGATACAAGCGGCTGAAATGAGCTTCCTCCGTAGGGTGGCCGGGCACTCCCTTAGAGATAGGGTGAGGAGCTCGGCTATCCGGGAAGGGCTCGGAGTAGAGCCGCTGCTCCTCCACATCGAGAGGAGCCAGTTAAGGTGGCTCGGGCATCTATACCGGATGCCTCCTGGACGCCTTCCTCGGGAGGTGTTCCAGGCACGTCCCACCGGGAGGAGGCCCAGGGGACGGCCCAGGACACGCTGGAAGGACTATGTCTCTCGGCTGGCCTGGGAACGCCTTGGGCTCCCCCTGGAGGAGCTGGAGGAGGTGTCTGGAGAGAGGGACGTCTGGGCGTCTCTGCTGAGTCTGCTGCCCCTGCGATCCGGTCCCGGATAAGCGGAAGACGACGAGTACGAGTACGAGTACCTTGGTGAAAACCCTCTTATTTCTCATGGTGCCACGGCCAATCAGTGAAACAAAGTCTGTTCATGATACACATAGTCCCTACTCAGCTCCGGTTGTACCTGCTCAGGAGCACGGACCAAAAAACTAGGTACAGGTACGGGAAAAAAAAGTAATCCAAACACCAGCAAAGCGGACAGAGTGGAGTGGAGCCGGGCTAAATGGAGCCAGTGGAAAAGGCGCAGAATAGTTTTTGGAACAACCTTTGCTACAATCACGACTTTGAGTCTTTTGGGGTGTGTCTATACAACCAATTCAGACAGATTGGATGGAGAGCATCTGTGAACATCAGTTTTCTAGGCTAAATATGCTTTTATCTTAACCGTCAGTATAGCCTTATCCTCAGGATTGTTGTCGTGCTTGAATGCCTTTCCAGCCTCTAACAGGTGTTTTTGCAGCATTGCTCTGTATTTACCTCCATCCATCTTATCATCAACTCTTACCAGCTTCCTTGCCCCTGCTAAAGATAAACATCCCCACAGCATGATGCCACAACAACAACTTTCACAGTGGCCATTATGACTTCAAGGTTTTAGTTTTCCACAACAAACAGCATTTTGCAAATAAGTTCAATACTGGCCTTATCTAAGCAAAGCAACTGTTTAACATATTTGGCCATGTCTTAATGACCATGTCTTGGTAGGTTTGCAGTTGTCATAGTCTTTCAATTTTTACATGATGGGTTATACAGTTCTCCATTATATATTCAAATCTTTAGATACTGTTTTTTAACAAGTTACTTAAACTTTTCTACAACTTTGGCTCTGATCTGTCTGGACTTGTTTTCAATTACCTTTTTTCTAAAACTGTAATGAAACTCCATTTACATTTTTGTTAAACACACTTGTAATATAATATCAGATGACTAAACTGTGATTTTTTTAATAAGACTATGACCAAAGCTAAATCAAAATGAACTGTCAAAATGAATATTGTTTTTAAGACAATTGTTTAACTCGATTTTATTTAGGAGCAAATGAGTAAAGATTTGACTGAATACAAATCCATGTCACACTTTGAATATCTTTTTTATTTGAAAACCAAGTTGCACTTTGATACTTTTTCATAGTCATGTCCTACATAGTGTTGGTCTATCACATAAAATCCCAATAAAATAAACTGAAGTTTATTGTTGTCATGTAACAAAAAGTAAAACAAAAAAAAAAACATCAAAGGGGTATTAAAAGTTTTGCAAGGGACTGCATATTTACATTAAAACGACATTGAATAGTTTGTATCCAGATGTCAAGCTGCTCCATTTTGTCCCCTTTACATTCCTGCCTGGAGTCAGACAGCTGATGCCACCAGGCTCAGGGGTATGAAGCCCACTCCCCCATCCCCCCAAAACCACAGTCTTCTGCTTCTGTGTTAGACTCCCTACTGAGAGCTTTTACTGGCACATATTTGCATAAGCTTTGCACTTCCTCTAACCTGTATTTGCCTTCCTATTTTGTTCAACAGCATCAGGATGAATTTGTTTAAAGTAGCAAATTGGCTGGTTCATCAACAAGGACAAAACCCCTATTGATACCATCCATCTTTGACAATCGTTAAGCCTCCTCTCCCCCAGATAAAACATTTGTCTTGCTGTAATGTATGAGCAACATGGAAGCACATGCAACCTAAGGGATCCTCGATGGCGGGGAAATATCAGGAAATCAACCCTTCCTTATAGCCCTGTGACTGCATGTTTTAATGTTTGTCAAGGAGAAGAGCACTGGCCTTGTCTTTGATTTGTGAGTGCTGGACAGTGTTCAGGCCTGAGGGCAGTTCGAGGAGAGAGAAGGGTCACATTCTGCAGGGTGGAAGCTCCTGCTTGCTGCAAACACCCCCCTGCTTCATTCCTCGGGCAGAGGGACAGGAGTATGGGTGTGTTGCCCTCCCCTCTCCATGAGCGCCATCTGCTATGCTGCTACTGAGTCACCCAGGATGGGGCCTGAGGAAAGGGGTGCTTCAGGGTAGGTGTGTGTGTGTGTGTGTGTGTGTGTGGTAAGGGGTATCAGTGTTAGTATTCTGTACACAAAATCCCGAGAAGCAGTATCGGACATTACATTCTGATTAACACAAAGTGGAAAATGAAATGGGCCGTGCAGCCTCCTGCTGAGATCTGGATAGAATTACTACACCAGGGCCGAGACCATGTAATCCCGCTTTCACAATGCAGTAGACAGCGCACCGGTCCTTAACAGCAGCCACAGGGGGAGGCATTGATGATTGTTCATTAGCAAACTCAGTTGGAGTTCACAGTTAAGCAATCCACTGAAGATCCTGGACTCTGCTTCTGCCCTGCAGCCTAATCTTTCAACCAATCAGAGGCAAAAGGACAGACAACATTATGGTGAAAAGGAAACCAGTTGTTCTTTTGTTTGTAAACAAAGGAATGTTTATTTCATGGGATGTGAGCACAATTCTTGATTGTTTCACAGTTGAACATGTGACTGTCTAAGCACCCAAGGCTTATGAGCAGAGCCTAAAGTCATTAATGTTAATGTGCATGAGCATCCCTTGCTATTCCCCATGCGGCTCTATATATAGGGCTGTAATGATAGACGGCACTAGGAGATGAGTGGTGAATAAATAAGCCCTGGTAGAAGATCTTTACACTGTCTCTAGACAATGCTGATATCTTAAGATTCTTCTTTTTCTGATTTCTTTTTTACCACATTAGCCCTGAATAAAAAAAATTAAATAAAAAACAAGAAGACATTTGTAGCAGTAGAAAAGGACTTCCTTTCAGTCAAAATGTTTTAGTCTCAGACGTAAAATTCTAATGCAAAACATCTGATTTACTAATGAGGTCTGGGAGTAAAGTAATATGGGTTGAATTAAACATTGCATTGTTTTGTCATCAAACAGTATATATAGAATAAAAAGGGTGTGAAATATTACATAAATTAATAGAAAGAAGCTAAAACCTTAATCATTACCATTTCAAAAGCTAAATTAGCAAAATCACCTTAAGAGTGATGACGTTTGAACGCTAAACTTGGGCATCAGTTTATTACCCAGTGTCCACCAAGAGTAGAGTAGTTACAGCAAAGTCTCCTGCTATAATGTCAGTAAATGAAGTGGCTATTTATATAGTAATTTATGTGGGGAAAAGAAGGATGATAAGAGAACTGTTGCCTGAAAGCAGAACTTTCAAGAGCCAACTAACCCGCACCCTAAAAAATTAAATACCTTCTGTGGCAAGCCCGATCGGTGTGTAATTTACTAGGGATGCACGATATATCGGCATTAACACCAGTATCGGCAGATGTTAGTCATTTTGTTATCGTATCTGTATTGGTCTGATAAGTAAAACTGGGCCAATATTAATTATCAATATTTATTACCATCTTGTTGCTGTTTGTGTTTCAGAAGAGGGAGGGGTGGCGGTTGGCCATGTGGTATTTGTTTAGACATGTGATAGTAATGCAGTGCAGGGCAGTAGGGTGTTTAACTGATGCAGGGAAGCAATGTCAGCAGTGTGGTCAATTTTCAGTGAGATATATATAATATTTAATGTCAGCAAATATCAGTTATTGGCCATAACAGCGATATTTATTTTGGATATCAATATCTGCCTGAATTTTCATATTCGTGCATCCGTATAATTCATCCGAGTACTAAATGACCACTAAATGACAAAAACTGTAATTCAAAACACCACAATTCTAATAGTATTTAGATAGTCTTAATTTCGGCTCCAGTTCTGAGTAGCATTCTTACTCAGATCATCATGGTGTCAACCCTCCCATTTTCCCCAAACAACTGCGTCCTTAAAAAAGCCTATTTTATATTAACAGGTCATGCAGTAATTGTGCAAGTCTCCTATTTCTTCACATAGTCAATCTGTGTTTCACTTGTGAGAGTTCAACCCCACTACAGTAATGTGGCTATTAAAGCCTCTCTCTAAAGACACCATCTGTCACACTATTAAAACGCTATAGGTCTGTCTGCAGTTAGTTTTCTCTCCACAACTCGGTTCTTGGCCCTAAAAAGTCTCTTTGAGCCAGTGCTACACGGAACAGAATTTAAAATAATCAGATGCTCTCTGCAGTTAAAACTTCTCTTCTTCATTTGGATCAGACATGAAAAAATGACATGTTGCTACCGTATATTTTCTATAAGAGAAAGCTTGTGTCCCCTACTTCCTCATCTTTAGGTCATTGCTTCCTTTTAATACAAGATTCTCCTTGTTTTATAGCCCTGGGGGCAAAAAGTGTTTGAGACAGACACTGTTCATCATAGGTGAAGTGAAATTTGTCCTCTCTACCTGTTTACTTCCATGTATCTCAATCAGATTTTTGGCAAAGCTGATCTTTGCAGAAACAGTGCTGCATATATCCTTTTTCTATGTTGCCAATTCTTTGCCACACATCAATTTGCCATATTCCCAATGAAAAGATCTCTTTTGTCAAGAAAACAAGTTATTGTTGTTCTACAACTATAGAGAGTGACATGTTCCAAGGCAGTTTAGGATGAAATGTCATATGACTAAAGGCTCTTATTGTTTCAGAAAAAAAGTTTTGAGTCCACTTATCCGCCATAAAAAATTTAAAAGACTATTGTCTTTTATACAATATATGAGATTTTCTGATAATATATGCCATTTATTATACTTCTTTGTTAAAAGCAATCTGACTACAGAAATGTTTGAAATTATCAGATGGACATCTATTGGTAAAAGTATTCTGGCTTTAGGACGGGACACCCTCCCCATGTGGCCGCCCTGTGGTTCTGAGCTCATCCAACCACACAGGGTGATCTGGGGATAATATGGCCTAGTTGCCAGGAGTGATTGACTGCCTCTCTGTCCCCTGAGGGAATCTGTGTGTGAATGAAGTGAGGACAGCATAGAGCCCTCTGGTTCCCAAAGCTTTCTGACATCCTGCATTTAACCCCTCAAGCTTCAACAGTTACTGTCCCACTTCATCTAATCTGGCGACCTGGTGACAAATGTTTAGACTCCCTGTTAGAGACATATAACTACAATTTGTGTGTATGTGGGTGGTCACTGGGATTTTCAGTGGGTCACTGACTAACCTCAGTGTTATTGCTAAAAAGATTTTATTCCATGAAAACATTAGATTTAGAGTTCTGACACCTGAGAATTATTATTATTTTTTATTAAGAAGCATTCAATACTTGCCAATTAAAATGTAAAAAATTTATTTCAGTGCTACAAATATAATTCCGTCCATCCAGCCGTTGTCTTGCGGTTATCAGAGATTAGGTCACAGGCCAACAGGTCCAGGAAGGAAACCCAGAGGTTCTTCTCCCTAGTGACACTCAAGCTATATCTTGGGTGTATACAGTAGCATATACGGTCCTTCCAACAAGTTCTGGGTCGGCCAAAGGGGCTCCTCCCAGTGGGACATGGCCAAAAACCTATGAGGACCGGCACACGGGAAGCATCCTGATCAGATCCCAAAATCTAAACTGACTCCATTTGATGCATAGGAGGCATAGCTTTAATCAGCCCACCCCCTATAATGAAGCTCTGCAGTTCATCTCTAAGGCTATCAGAGGGCAAAAGTAGTGGCATCACGAATGGTGGTATAGTGTTATCATGTAGTTTCCTGAAAGGCTAACATTCAATCATTAACATATGCGAAGGTCTGAATAGAACAGGCTGAAAATGTTGGAGCATCAGACACAAACCAGAAACAGCCGGTGTGGCTTGTTTGATAGAAAACAAATACGGAGTATGACTTCAGGTAACATCTGGTGGTGATTCAGGGGACTCTGGCAGCACAGTGTTACCTCAGTGGCATCCTGCATGAGACAATACCCTAGTAATCTCTTTCAGCAAGACAGCATTCGCTCAATTTGAGCTGAATAATGATTTCATTTCTGCAATACAGACATATGACCTTCCAGCATGTGCAGCTTCTTTTCCACTGATCCCTTTGGATCCATGACTAATTTTTTTTCTTGGTGAGTGTATTTGCTATTCTTTAAGCTACAGTTTCATAGACTTAAAATTCAGAAATTTAACTGTAATTAGACAAAATCCTTTTAAAATAATAGCAAGGTTAGAATCATTTTCAAACTAAAGACACATTTTGTTGTATCATCCAGCCAAGAGAAGTGCAATCTCTTAAGTAGGTGGACATTTCATAGACGCATCACCATAGAGACTTCATGAAAGCAAACAGAGACTTAAGAAGTTAACTGCCAAATAAGGCTTGGTCCAGAAAGAAATAAAAAGGACTTTCTTTGGACAATAGGATCAACATGTACCATGATGAGAATTTGGAAAAAGGTAAGGAGAAGACACAGCTTAGTTTATGAAACAAAAAATTAATCTATAAAACACACATACAGGTCCTTCTCAAAATATTAGCATGTTGTGATAAAGTTCATTATTTTCCATAATGTCATGATGAAAATTTAACATTCATATATTTTAGATTCATTGGACACTAACTGAAATATTTCAGGTCTTTTATTGTCTTAATAAGGATGATTTTGGCATACAGCTCATGAAAACCCAAAATTCCTATCTCACAACATTAGCATATCATTAAAAGGGTCTCTAAACGAGCTATGAACCTAATCATCTGAATCAACGAGTTAACTCTAAACACCTGCAAAAGATTCCTGAGGCCTTTAAAACTCCCAGCCTGGTTCATCACTCAAAACCCCAATCATGGGTAAGACTGCCGACCTGACTGCTGTCCAGAAGGCCACTATTGACACCCTCAAGCAAGAGGGTAAGACACAGAAATAAACTTCTGAACGAATAGGCTGTTCCCAGAGTGCTGTATCAAGGCACCTCAGTGGGAAGTCTGTGGGAAGGAAAAAGTGTGGCAGAAAACGCTGCACAACGAGAAGAGGTGACCGGACCTTGAGGAAGATTGTGGAGAAGGGCCGATTCCAGACCTTGGGGGACCTGCGGAAGCAGTGGACTGAGTCTGGAGTAGAAACATCCAGAGCCACCGTGCACAGGCGTGTGCAGGAGATGGGCTACAGGTGCCGCATTCCCCAGGTCAAGCCACTTTTGAACCAGAAACAGCGGCAGAAGCGCCTGACCTGGGCTACAGAGAAGCAGCACTGGACTGTTGCTCAGTGGTCCAAAGTACTTTTTTCGGATGAAAGCAAATTCTGCATGTCATTCGGAAATCAAGGTGCCAGAGTCTGGAGGAAGACTGGGGAGAAGGAAATGCCAAAATGCCAGAAGTCCAGTGTCAAGTACCCACAGTCAGTGATGGTCTGGGTGCCGTGTCAGCTGCTGGTGTTGGTCCACTGTGTTTTATCAAGATCAGGGTCAATGCAGCTAGCTATCAGGAGATTTTGGAGCACTTCATGCTTCCATCTGCTGAAAAGCTTTATGGAGATGAAGATTTCATTTTTCGGCATGACCTGGCACCTGCTCACAGTGCCAAAACAACTGGTAAATGGTTTACTGACCATGGTATCACTGTGCTCAATTGGCCTGCCAACTCTCCTGACCTGAACCCCATAGAGAATCTGTGGGATATTGTGAAGAGAACGTTGAGAGACTCAAGACCCAACACTCTGGATGAGCTAAAGGCCGCTATCGAAGCATCCTGGGCCTCCATAAGACCTCAGCAGTGCCACAGGCTGATTGCCTCCATGCCACGCCGCATTGAAGCAGTCATTTCTGCAAAAGGATTCCCGACCAAGTATTGAGTGCATAACTGTACATGATTATTTGAAGGTTGACGTTTTTTGTATTAAAAACACTTTTCTTTTATTGGTCAGATGAAATATGCTAATGTTGTGAGATAGGAATTTTGGGTTTTCATGAGCTGTATGCCAAAATCATCCGTATTAAGACAATAAAAGACCTGAAATATTTCAGTTAGTGTGCAATGAATCTAAAATATATGAATGTTAAATTTCCATCATGACATTATGGAAAATAATGAACTTTATCACAATATGCTAATATTTTGAGAAGGACCTGTAGACTGTAATGGCATGCAGGTATACCTGACTTCTTGTGTTCCAGACAGAAATTGCACAAAGTGTCTAAGTTTATTGTCTTTGGCCATGGACAACAGAGATAGTCAGCTCAGATTCGGAGGGAAGATAGACTTTACAAAGTAAAGACAGAAGAAAGCCAGAACATACGTCAGACGCCTCTAAAAATTAAATGAAATAAATAAAATGGTGGATTTCACGAAAACTAAAGACAATAAAAGAGAAGAGTTCACTGGGATCATCTAAAGTCTTTGAATGCAGAGGATTCAAAGCAAAATGTTTGATAGGAACAATTGATTAAGTTTTACTAAGTTCTAAAGTATAGAGTGTGCCTAAATACAGATACAGTACAAATTTGCTTCAATAAACACGATTAAAATATCTGCAAATTTTACAATTTCTGTACACATTTTTAAATTTGAAAAGTAAAAGTAGGAAAGATAAACAGTTCTTTACATTTTTGTAGAAGAAATACATACAAAGTCATTCAGTGGCATGTTACAAACAAATTGAATTTAATTCAGAGAGCAAATTAAGACATAAAAAAGCAATTCAATAGCAAGGTTTGAAGCCTTTTACTGCCTCTCAGCAGGAGTTGGCAGCTGACATATTATGGCATTAAACATAGTTTTGTGTGCACCCACCTAACACCCAACCATAATGTTTTCTTTCTAAGCTTAATCCACCTACTGAGAGTGAAAAACATTGGATCATTACTATTTGTTGTATTCTACATTTCAAATTCAATACATATTTAAAAAGCATTATTAGAAACGTCCAGACCTTTAAAGAAGGCTTACATAGCATGTTACCCACTTTCTGTCTCGTCTCACCCGTATTATCTCCCTTCTCGCTTTTATTATCTAAAATCAGTTTTTTATGGCGTAGGTCTTTTTTCTTCACCCAGCTGAGGGTTTTCTTTTGAGTTAGAGCCTCAGTAGGCATTTGTTAGCTACCATTAACATTCAACCGAGCAAAGTCACATTCAGAGGGTAATCAATCAATCAATATTTGCTCCTGTGTTGCATTTACTGAGCCTAACAATTTATAATGTGCTGACTGTTGTGTTTTCTGTGTGTGCACAGTTTGTCCTTAAGGTGGAACAGTAAAGTAAGAAGAAATAGAAAAGCCGTTTTTATTGGTTTAGAGGGTGCAGCTCTATGATTCATATTAATTGTTAAACACACTAGTACAATGGTGCTGCAAAGACTCACTGCAAAACTTTCCTTCGTGTTTATTAGGTGTAAAACATGATTTAATGGTATGAGAGCTCTCAATATGAAAATGCAATATTTCTGGGCTGTACCTTGACTCATTGCGTTTAAGACTCTTTTTGTCAAATAATAATAGAAGTTGTTTTTGAGTTTTGCTGCTGGTAGGGATGGGTACCTTTCACAGTTGACCCGATACAGTACCGATGCCGGTACCTGGGAATCAGTATCGGTACTCAACGGTACCAATTTTTGGTACTTTTCTGTGTGTTTATGTGGTAATAAATGTTGATTTGTTTAAAATTAAAATCTCAAAATGTTTCTATTTAAAATTTTTTTTTGAGCATATAAACTTTAATATCAAAACAACATCCAGCTGTTTGTACTGTACATCTCAGTAGTTTCAAACATTTCGTCTTGCATGTTGCTTGCTGCAGACAATGAATCGCTAACGGATGCAGGAGTTGCAGCCAAAGATCTGAGGTTGACGAAAATTGTGCACTCATCAGCCTTAAGAAAAATCTTGTGCTTAACTAACCTCAGATTAAAAGTATTCTTGCCCCTGGCCTTGCACTTCGTGTCACAAATATTGCAGCAAGCATAATCTACATTGCATTTTGAAAAGTGGAGCCATACTTTCAAGTGCTTTCTATCAGCCATGCTTGCTCTGTTGACTGTAGCAGCGGCTACCTTCACTATTATGTCCATATGCAATGCTTTGTTCATGGAAAATCGGCCACTCTTCCACTCTCTCGGTGTCACGATGTGTTTAGGAAGGCTACCAAAACATGGTACCGTTTGATTTTACGTGAATAGGTACTAGGTAGTGCCGACGGAATTCGGTTGGTACTTAGAAAAGTACCGAAATTGGTACCCATCCCTAGCTGCTGGGTGGACTGTTGGGAAGACTCACTGATAGCACTCAGTTGCATAAAACTTGGGAAAGTCTCCGTTTGTGGGGCAGAGTTCTGGAAACTCTGTAATAAAAAAACCTGACAGACCAGATGCAAACCACTTGTGGACAAGGTGAAAATAATTGGACTGGCTAATAGTTAGCTGCTAACAAAGCATCTGCTTCAAAGTTTCCAATCCGCTTTCAACTGAACTTGAACTGGGCAATTCGACACTGAACAGAGAATAAAACAGTTTTACATTTGTAAAACATTTAATATATTTTTAAAACACAAAACAGAACATTTACAATGCTTTCTTTACATAACCAAACATAAAGGCAACCATAAAACTACTATATATTTATGAACTAATCTAACACAGTCATTTTTTTTAAATGTACATCTTGTGACCTCAGTATTGTGAATATTAGCTCGTCTTGAGTTTTATTTATTATGCTACACTATGACGTAATTTACTGACTAATTCCCCTTTTCCCATGCACTCTACTTTGGCCGGCTCCACTCAGGCTGTTTTGCGACTGTTTCCATTACTGGCTTTTCCTGCCCGATACTGGCTTTTTTGGTACCTGCTCAGCAGCAGGTCCCACTGGGGCTGACCAGGGTCAAAATATGTCTTGAACGGACTGTTGTTCACTGATTGGCCATGGGCATCAAGCCCCACCTCCAGCCGTAATATTTTCAATAAATAAAAGCTTGTTATGGTTTTTGACATTACTGCAATGCCTTTCTTTCTCTTTTGTATGGATCTCTGTCCACAAAGCAGAAACATGACAACAATGGGCAATTGAAAGTGAGCAGAAGCAGCACCAGAAGAAAATAAGCTTCAAGTAGCCTGCTCTCTATAAGGTATTTAAGCCCCATTATTTTTCTGCCCACCAAAGCCTTTTATTCAGGGCCTCCCACTGACTGGAGCCACACCAGCTCTTAGTTTTCAAAGAGACCTTAATCATTTCAATATGAAAGCTGCTAAGTAATCCCAATAATCACTTTGATGAAATGGGAGACATTTTAAGCAGCCCCCCACTGCATTTTAGCTTTCCACCCCAGCCTTTCATCATCTTGTTCATCATTCTAGCCTAACTTGCTAAAGCTGGACCTAGATATATGACACACATTTCAGATTTTGGCTTTTCCTTGCTCAGCAGTGACCAATCTTGTCAAATTTTACCTTGATCTTTCCTATAAATTTCTTCCATTTAAGACTCAGTATCAGATTCACACTTAATAAACAATCAATAAATGACGTTTCTTTCCAAACACACACTGCGCAGAGTGCTAGTAGCATGTTATTCTCCACTGGATCATTCTGTGAAAAACTCACAGCAAAGTACAAATTCACCCTATTTTTCCAAGTTCACTCTCCACCAGCTTGCAGAATCTAGGACAAGGTTTGTCTGTATTTGCACACCATAACTGGAACAGAAGTGGCAGTGACAGAGCTGGAGAAAAGTCTGCAATCATGTTGCACAATACTTCTGTTTTCCCAATGGTTGGAGGTCAGCTGTGTCCTAATACATCCTGAGGTGTGACTCAATAATAAGTTTTAACTGCTGGTTGCAATAGATATTATGCAAGCCTTAAATGAACAAAAACAATTTTTTTGGCTAATTGTTTAACTTTGACAAAATTATGGATAAAAAATGGGTTACATTCTCCGATGTTAGAGCCTCTTAATTCAAAACAGATGTCAAAATGTGTTTTTTGGTTTTACTACAGAGTTTTTATTCAATTTGAAATAGATGGGCTATTATCTGTTGAGAGGTACAGCAAGGGTCTTTATAGGTCATTTTTCCCAAGTCAGTTCTTTAAAATTAACATTCTCACATTACATGCAGGCAAGCTACTCTGCCTGAAACACAAAATGTATGCAGGTTATGAATTTGAATCATTATCCATCAGCCTAATTTAACACATTTATCCTTATCTGAACATTCAATTTTAAAACTGTACAGTAAATTTTCTTATTCTGTAAATTTGTCATTACTGTGTCTTATTCTTACTTTTTGTTTTTATATTTTTTACCTTTGTGTGAATCTGCATGCTTCCATTTTGTCTTTCACTTTGCTGCTAATACATCTGAATTTCCCCTCTAAGAGACAATAAACAATATTTCAATTCAATTCTGACATAAAAACAAATTACTGCAACTCATTTACTGCTATGGATTGTTTATTATTATTATTAATATTGGCAGTATCATAAAAATTGGTAAGATATAAATTCTTACCTCATTAATAGTATAAAAATGCCTTTATGTTCAAAGAAAAGTTGTAGAAGTAGGTTTTCACGAGTTCATGTATAATTTCTGAATACATCAAACAGGATGTGCTTTTATTGTGAAGAGCCGGACGTGTCTTTGTAAAGGCTTAGATGACATTTTATGTCCCTGTGCTCAATTTGTCAAATGCTTTACTTTTTGACCATTATTCAGAGTTTAGAGGCTTTTCTTCACCTCACTTTCAGTAAGAATTTGCAAGAGTATTTATTTATATTAAAAAGATGATTGTTTAAACCTAAGTTTAAAAGCTTAATTGACAATCTATAAACAGCAAGCATGTTCAATGCTATGCAATATTTAGTAAATATTGAATGAGCCAAGATGAATTGAGCACATGAGAAAGAATATTGAATTCCTGAATAAGCTTCAGAGGAAGGGCTTTTATTTTAAAGAAATTGACGAATTTTAGCAATGTCACTAGCTTAACAGCAAGCAAATAAGCTGGAAATGCTTGTTTTTAGTGGTGAAGCCTAATAAAAATAAACCAAGTTGGATGGTGCCATTAACTACTTTGCTTTGTCTAAAGTCTTTAGAGCAGCAGTCTATGACAAGTCTGAAGTGTGACTCAAGTCTAGTTCGCAGCTGAAAATTCCCGTGGCACATTGAAATCTTTCACCATGATCTTCTTTGCATATGGCCTTTAATGCCTCATTTTTTCTGTTTAGTTTGTTTAAATATATGTTTGTATAGTTAACATATAACCATTGTGATGTCTCCTCTAAAGTACTGTAGCCACAGTCTACAGGAGGTCAGTTCGTTTTGTTACTTTAGCAAAAAGAAGCTGTCATGCTCTGCCTTTTTTGGAGTTATGTTTTGTTTACCTTTTTCGTTGTTAGGTGCTTTGTTGTTTACTTCTGTTGGTTTTTACTTTCTACCTTCTTGTGTTTATTTTAGTTCTCTTAGATCTGTGTTCCCCGGGTTTTGTCATTTTTTATTATTTCTTTAGTTCAGTCCTCATGTTTGTTTTCTCGCTCAGCAGCCCAGTCTCATTTGTTGTAATTAGTCACTTGCCCTCAGTTCCCTGCTACTCGGTCCACACCTGTTACCCATTTTCTTCTGATTTACTTCTGATTACTCCCTCTCATTGGTTCACACTCCTCTTCCCTCAGTATGTTTGGTTGTTGTCATTGTTCTTTGCTAGATCCTCCTGTTTACTTCCCTGCTGTTTTTCCTGCTCCATGTGGCTGTCAATGTTTTTTGGAGACCCGTGTAAGTTCTACTATTTTTGTTATTAAAAGAGAGATTCTAAAACTTACCATAGAGCTTCCAAGCATTTTTCTGCACTCCGGCTCCGTTTGACAACCCATTACGACAGACCGAGCCAAGAAACGGACCGAGCAAAGAAGCTAAAGCTATGGATTTATCGGCAGGATGAGGAGATAAAGGCTAGATACGGCGAGGATGTAGAAATCGAGTCCTCTCCCATTCTACTGGCTGAAATGGAGGAAGTGTTTGGAGGTTCCAGGCTGGTTCTGGCTCCCCCTGGGTACAAGCCGAGCCAGAGGTCCTCCACATTTGTCTCGTCTGCTCCAGTGTCTTCCTCCTCCCGCCGATGGTGTTGCTGTCGTCAGCCTTTCGCAGCAGCAGCTGCTACCGAGCCATCCACGCCACCAGTAGCCACTGCCGAGCGATTCGTGCTAGTTACAGCCTCTGCCGAGCAGCCCATGCTGGCTGTGTCTACAAATGAGCTCTCTTCTTATGTGGCAAATCTTCCGTGTTCCCTGGACCAGATGTTACAGATCACCAGAAGAGGCAAGGTGCTCACTGATTTTTTTCTGCACCTCCTTGATTCACCTGGCTCTCCTTGGCAAATGTTAAAGGTTTTGAACCAGCTTAAGGACTGGCAGTAGTAATGGGGGGGTTTTCTTCAAGGTCCATTAACCATGGAGATGATTGAGACCCAGCATCAAAGAACTCTTAAGGGGATTGTTTCTCATTCCACATCATCTACTGAGGTTTCTATCGGTGCCGCAACTCCTGTCTTCATTGTGGACCAACTCGACACCTCAGTCTGCTGATTTTTCTTTTTCAGGAACATCTCTATTCCTGAGCCACAGCCTGATGCAGAGGTTCCAGTTTCAGTTGGGGGTCAGTTAGGCTTTCATCCCCGCTGGAGGTCAGCCAAACTCCCAAGCAACAGCCTATTTTGGAGATCGTCCAGATATTCCAGAGCCTCAGCATGCAGCCAAGCCTCCAGAGCCTCTAACCCAGGTTTCAGAGTTTGCAGAGGGGTCCAAGGGTGGACCGCCTCTGATCCAGGTTCCAGGCCCCACTGACCGTATTCTAGGGCCGACTGACCGTGTTCCAGGGCTGCCTAACCATGCTCCAGAGCTTACAGACTGTGCTCCAGAGCTTACCGACTGTGCTCCAGGGCTTACCGACTGTGCTCCAGGGCTTACCGACTGTGCTCCAGAGCTTAAAGAGTGTACTCCAGGGCCAAGTGACTGTGTTCCAGGGTTTACTGACTGTGTTCCAGGGTTTACTGACTCTGTTCCAGGGTTTACTGACTCTGTTCCAGGGTTTACTGACTCTGTTCCATGTCCTACTGACTGTTTGCCAGAGGCTGCAGACTTACAATCTGACTCCACGCCCGACTCCAAGGCGTCTGACTCCACGACTGACTACAAGGCGTCTGACTCCACGACTAACTACAAGGCGTCTGACTCCACGACTGACTCCAAGGCGTCTGACTCCACGACTGACTACAAGGCGTCTGACTCCACGACTGACTCCAAGGCGTCTGACTCCACGACTGACTCAAAGCCTGACTCCAACCCAGACTTCGAGCCTGATGCCAAGGCTCCTGACTCCCAGCCTGACGCTAAGCCAGACATTCGACCTGACTACAGGCCAGATTACGGGCCTACACACTACGACTTTGACTTTCGACTAGACCTCAAGCTTCTTGACTATAAACCTGACTTTAGACCAGACCTAAAACCTGACTGTACTTCTCCAGAGTTCCTGCCTACAACAAAACCTCCAGATCGCCGGCCTCGAGGGTCCTCTATGCTCCGACGCCGACCTCCAGATCGCCGGCCCCGAGGGTCCTCTACGCTCCGCATCTAAGTAGATCAACTGTTTAGCTAGGGTTTTGCAATCACAAAAAACTGTTTTATTAGATTTCACTCTTTGCAAGTATGCCCTTATTTTGTAACGTCTCCCATTTGATGCGTGTTTGCATCTTTTTTGGAGACTGAACCCACATGCTTAGAGCAGAGTCAGAGGAAGCAAAAATGGCAGAAAGAAGAGGGGAATACAACAGCAGCAGCATTACCTCGGCAGGTATTAGTGGATGCATGGTAAACACAAAAAGTCCTGCAGTAGACTGCATAATTTCATAGCAGGCATGAGTGGGCATTAAATGATCAAACTTGCAAAGGGTAAAAACAATAACCACCACCTGAAAAGAAGTAGTGAGTCTGTTTATTTGTGATGCAACTGTTTCGATTCAGAGACCCAGATTCAAGTTAATAACTCATGATGTGCAAGATTTGCTTGTTGGTGGTGTTTGCATCACTACACAGCACGGCAAATGAATTTTGTTCAACATGTCATTCACAAGTGATTAACTTATTGAACATGTCTGGCCAAAATATAAATAAATGTGTAGGATCTTCCAGTAGCTGCATCAACAACTTATAAGCAAATTTGTGTGTTCAAAATAACTTGGTGTTATTTATTATTGGTTGTGATAATCATCCTATTCATTATTTATAATTTGTTAACATTTGTTTTTTAACATTTTCATTTTTTATTATATTTGTAATGTTTTTATATAATAAACCATATTTGAACAAATTAGTTATTTTAAGAGAAGGTTCAACTAGGAGGTATGAGAAAAATGTTTTGTTTAAAAGCAATTCACTTTTCTCCATTGAAATAGATGCATTGTTTTTCCAAACTCAATGATTCATCATGATTTTAATACTGACCAAAACAGTTCTGATTAAAATTCTTCCCATAATTCAACAGCCCAATGTTTAGACACTAAAACCTGCTGATTGGAGTTGAGCCTCAAAAATTGAATTTGAGGCTTTTATTTTTGAAAACCTTAAGAGAAAGTGAACCCCGACCATTGTGTCATGGTCTGTGCTTGAACAAGTTTGTGAAACATGATATAGGTCTAAAAACAGAAATGAATCAACAGGACCCAAATAACAGAAGTGATTAAAAATAAACAGAATAGCGTAAAGGTGAGTTCCTTTCTCTCTAAAAGTTATATTTAGCAGTTCAGTAGAAGTAAAACACAACTTGGCTTCTTCTTCTTCCTTCAGGATTTTAAGCATGTGCAACAACATACCTGCTACTTCACATCTATTCAATGCAATGCCATAATGACAGCAATAAAAAACCAAGCAGAGCAAATGAGTCCTTGTTGACTTATTTATCAACTCTTGTGTGTTACCTTGGTATCTCTCCCTGCCTTTTGGCAGTAGCACTGCATTGTAGTTTATTAATACCACATGTCATCATTTATTAAAATCTCAGTCAGTGGGGCAGGCGAAAGAGCATTAGGGAGTGGAGTTGACAGGCTGTTTGGGAATCATCTTCCCCTCATGCCAAGTGGGGCTCCCTCTGCCCTCGCGCTTTTCACAGAGCGCCAAAAACCTGCAGAGGCTCAAAAACAATGGGTGGCTGGAGGGGTGGGAGAGAGTTATTAATCGGCGCTCTTCGAAGAGTAAGAGTTGAACCCATCCAAATTAGACACATGGAGAATTTAGAAATCTTGGGTTTTAGTTTGAGAAGAATGCATTTCATTCTGCTTCAGGGGTTTGTGGCCACAGGTGTCACATCATAAGAAAATGAACATGTGCTGCAGAACCACCATATTTTTCTTTTTATTGAAAGAAATAAAAACAGCCAAATTGAGCTTATATTTGTCTGTCCAGTCATGAAATTGAAGTGTGACGTGTGTAATAGTCTGTGAAAGGTTTTGTGGTGCCAAAGGGTGTTTCAGATGGAGTGCCTTGCCAAAGTTTTCACATCACATTACTTTTTCTAAATTTTGTCATGTTACAATCAAAAACTATGTATTTTCGTGGTATCTTTTGTGACAGACCAATGCAGACTAGTGTAGAATTGTGAAGTGGACGAGAAAGGATATATGGTACATTTTGTACAAATAAAAACCTGAAATGTGTGAATTCGTATTTTCTTCCATTACTGGCCTGTATTTATCTCCATCCACCTTCTCATCCACTCCAACCATTTCCTCTGTCTCTGGTGAAGCATTCCCACAGCATGGAGCTGCCACATCCATTATCACCATCCACAATAGGGATAATGTGATCAGAGCACCTTCTTCCACATGTTTGCTATAACTCCTACACGGCTTGTGGTAAAACCCAAGTTGGATTTCTTCTGACTTTCTTCCTCACAATTTTCCACAAAAACAGATTTATTGAGTGCTAACAGAAAAAACAAACTCTCCCACCTGAGCTGTGGATCTCTGCAGCTCTGCTCGAAAATACAAAGTGTATAAAAACAGTAAAATGTCCTTGAAAGTGTACGGACATGACTAAATGTTTATCAAAGTTCCTGTTCAATAGTTCTTTTAGAGGATGGGGTAAACTAAAAAGTTAAATTACTTTTGTATTGAACTATATAATTAAAGCACATCAATGAATCTAAAAGTGAAGAGGAATTATTCAAAACAGATTACTGCTGCTACAAAAATAATGTCCTAATAGGCAATAAGAATTTACTTACAGGAATTTTAAACTGAAAATGTGAGAACATTTAATTTAAAGCATTATTTAGTACATCTGAGAGATGCCTTTTCAATAAGATCTGTTTAAATTTGTAAAGATGTATATGTTTTGAAATACAGTCAATTTAGAAAATTCCACCAAAAACAATACTGGGAAATTCTTTTTCAAAAAACGAATTACTTTCTGAGCTGATAGGAGTATGTGAAAAATATATTCTTTTTAATTTGGGTTAAGTGACCTTGAAGTGATTCAAACATTCCTTTCCATGAGACCCTATTGTTCAAAGGACAACACAGTAAAAATTCTTAAAATCTCCTGACCCGGGGGTAACCACGGTGAGGAATGTTACACAAGTGCTGGTGTCTCAGGAGTGCAGCTGTGAGAAGGGATGTGGCTGTGCCCACTTAAGTGTAACCTGTGACGGTTTAGGAACTCAAAAACATTAAATGTCATCGGTTCAGTGCGAGTACATGCAAATTTGGCTCTATCGGTAAGAATCAGAAGCATGTTCTGGAGAGTTGCCGTGAGAACATGAAACATACTTTAAAATTTGTTTTCTTATGTATGCTTTGGACGCTGTTTAACCCATTCTTTCCCTTAGGGTTCTCCTCTTTAGCTCACACATGACTGACAGAGGCATAAACGAGCAAAATAAATATAGCCTGAAGTAAACACTAAAAAGTATGTAATTGTATATAATTTTATATGTCTATGAACAAAGTAAAATGTTGATCAACCTGAATGTAGTGGCACAGCATATAACCTCTTTTGATTGAGTGTGATATTGAAAGCAGACAAAATGGTGACAGTACTGAAGTGTTCATTAAAATAACTAACCTTGGGAAACATTCATTGGGTCTGTGGAGGAGCTTGTCTGCCCCTAATGCATGGATGTTCGCAGGTCTCCTCCCTTTGATCTGCCTGAATGGCGAGGCATCAAAGGAGCATGAGGGGGGCTCTGTGTCTGTGTGCAAAATAAAAGGGGCAGCCATTCTCATCATAAAGAAGTTGTTTAACACACTGAAGTTGTGCAACATGATACATGAGCCATCCTCTGCATGAATCGCCACAATAACATTTCAGTAATCACCAGTTCCAATTGTTTATCTACTGAATATGGCTTTTTTTGAATGTCACACTATTTCATTGCTGCATTAGTGTCAAAATAGACAGCAGAAAACGGCTTTCTCTGTTTTCTCTACACAATGGAGTTATAAATAAGCCAAGGCATTCCCTTTCCCTCCTCTGTAATTGAGAGTGCTCTAGATGTCATATTCCATTCGTAATGATAAAGTTTTCATCCCTCTGTGGTGCTTTATAGACATGCAGAAACTATGTCTAAGGGTATTTAGACCCCACACTAAACGTTTTATTACATCAAGATGGTAAATGCCAGCTCAGTGTGCTGACAAGAGAGGAGAGGAAAAAAAACGCCAAAGAGTCACCTTTGGTGGTTGACAGCAGGAATACATTAATGCCAGTGAGAGATCACAATCATTTACAACCTACTACTTTCCTATACAACAGTGTTACCTAAAGTAGTGGTCAGGACCCCGGTGGGGTTACAAATCAAGAAGTGTGGAATCTTGAGATTCCATTCAGTAATCTAGTTAAATATTAAAAATGGTAAAAAAAACAAAAAAACTAGCATATTTATGCTGTTAGTTTTAAAACAGATTAGGAAAAGTACTTACTTACTTGGATAAAAATGGGTGCTGGCCAGGGCTGATAATGACCAAAATCACTGCATTGTTGAGCTATAGTTAGCAGCAAAAATGTCCCGGGTTTGTATCCGGCTTGGGGTCTTTCTGCATCCAGTTTGCAGGTTCTCCCCCTTTATACATGGTTCTCTGTGGGTACTCCGGCTTCCTCCCACAGTCTAAAAACATGACTGATAGGTTGAGTGTGTGTATGCTGAGATGGGCTGGCAACCTGTCCAGGGTGTATCCCCACATCTTGCCTAATGACCTCCCGGGGTGTGTGCTTGTGTTTTGATACCTTTCTAATGCATTTTTTGTTGTTTGGTACCACTTTTTCAGAAAGTGGGACTGTCTATCGTGGGACATTTTGTACTATGTGTCAAATTGCACCCTTCAGGGGTACAATTTGACACATAGTTGGCTATATGCAATAGTGTAAAAACTAGTGCGTTTACAAGTACAGGTACCTTTTAAAGCGGTACCTTTTTAACAGGTACCATTTTTTTTAATTGAAAAAAACTTCCTACATGTTTCTTGTTCTCCAACATCATATTTTAACACCTCATTGGTACTGAAAATAACTAAGGTTAAGTCTTTTTACTTCAGTAACAACTTTCATACCAAAGAGTGTTGCTGTAAGTGTATATTAGTAGCACCTACATACAGGGGTTAGACAATGAAACTGAAACACCTGTCATTTTAGTGTGGGAGGTTTCATGGCTAAATTGGACCAGCCTGGTAGCCAGTCTTCATTGATTGCACATTGCACCAGTAAGAGCAGAGTGTGAAGGTTCAATTAGCAGGGTAAGAGCACAGTTTTACTCAAAATATTGAAATGCACACAACATTATGGGTGACCTACCAGAGTTCAAAAGAGGACAAATTGTTGGTGCACGTCTTGCTGGCGCATCTGTGACCAAGACAGCAAGTCTTTGTGATGTATCAAGAGCCACGGTATCCAGGGTAATGTCAGCATACCACCAAGAAGGACGAACCACATCCAACAGGATTAACTGTGGATGCAAGAGGAAGCTGTCTGAAAGGGATGTTCAGAATCAGAATCAGAATCAGCTTTATTGCCAATTTCGTACATACAAACAAGGAATTTGACTCCGGTACACTTTGCTCTTTGGTTTTGTTTTTGTATTACAGAATATACATATTTACAATGTACAATATACACATATATAATAAAAAGGTGCATTTGCAACATCTGTATGCTGTTGTTTTGTACTCTATTGAATGTTCAACAGAGAAACAGCCTGGGGGAAGAAACTGTCTCTGTGGCGGCTGGTTTTAGTGAACAGTGCTCTGTAGCGGCGGCCTGAAGGTAAAGCTCTGAACAGTTTATGTGCAGGGTGTGTGGGGTCTGCAGAGATTTTAGCAGCTCTTTTCCTGACCCTAGACCTGCATAAGTCCTGGATGGAGGGAAGGTCAGCCCTGATTATTCTCTCTGCATTCCTGATTATTCGTTGCAGTCTGGACCTGTCCTGTTTTGTGGATGAGCCAAACCACACTGAGATGGATGAAGACAGGACAGACTGAATGATTGCAGTGTAGAAGATGACCAACAGCTCCTGTGGAAGGTTGAACTTCTGGAGTTGCCTCAGGAAGACAATCTCAGGTCCTCAGAGATGGTGGTTCCTAAGAACCTGAAGTGGTCCACGGCCGATACAGTGTTGTTGAGGATGGTGAGGGGGGTGTATGGGGGTGGTGTTCTCCGAAGGTCCACCACCATTTCCACAGTCTTGAGTGGGTTCAGTCCAAGGTAGTTCTGACCGCACCAGTGTACCAGCCGATCCACCTGCTGTCTGTATGCAGACTCATCACCGTCCTGGATCAGTGCAATGACAGTGGTGTCATCTGCAAACTTAAGGAGTTTCACGGACGTGTCCAATGAGGTGCAGTCATTTGTGTACAGGGAGAAGAGGAGTGGGGATAGAACACACCCCTGGGGGGCACCAGTACTTATTGATCTGGATCGGGAGAAGATGCTCTCCAGTCTCACATGCTGCTGTCGGTCCGTCAGGAAGCTGTTGATCCACTGACAGGTGGAGGCTGGGACGTTGAGCTGGGTGAGCTTCTGGTGGAGGATGTCTGGTATGATGGTGTTGAAGGCCAAGCTGAAATCTACAAACAGGATCCTGGCGTACGTCCCTGGGTGGTCGAGGTGTTGCAGGATGAAGTGTAGACCTAAGTTAACAGCATCATCTGCCGACCTGTTTGCTCAGTAAGCAAATTGCAGGGGGTCCAGCAGGGGGCCTGTGATGTCTTTCAGGTGCTTCAACACCAGCCGCTCAAAGGATTTCATGACCACAGATGTCAGGGCTACAGGCCTGTAGTCATTTAATCCTAGGATGGTGGGTTCGGGTGCTAACCCAGATTGTATCCAAAAAACATAAAACCATGGCTGCCCAAATCACGGCAGAATTAAATGTGCACCTCAACTCCACAGGGCTCAATATACACGGCCGCGCTGCTATAGCCAAATCTTTGGTCACTCGTGCCAATGCCAAACGTCGGTTTCAATGGTGCAAGGAGCGTAAATCTTGGGCTGTGTACAATGTGAAACATGTATTGTTCTCTGATGAGTCCACCTTTACTTTTTCCCCACATCCGGGAGAGTTACGGTGTGGAGAAGGCCCAAAGAAGCGTACCACCCAGACTGTTGCATGCCCAGAGTGAAGCATGGGGGTGGATCAGTGATGGTTTGGGCTGCCATATCATGGCATTCCCTTGGCCCAATACTTGTGCTAGATGGGCGCGTCACTGCCAAGGACTATCGAACCATTCTTGAGGACCTTGTGCATCCAATTATTCAAATATTGTATCCTGAAGGTGGTGCCGTGTATCAGGATGACAATGCACCAATACACACAGCAAGACTGGTGAAAGATTGGTTTGATGAACATGAAAGTGAAGTTGAACATCTCCCATGGCCTGCACAGTCACCAGATCGAAATATTATTGATCCACTTTGGGGTGTTTTGGAGGAGCGAGTCAGGAAACGTTTTCTTCCACCCGTATCACGTAGTGACCTGGCCTCTATCCTGCAAGAAGGATGGCTTAAAATCCCTCTGACCACTGTGCAGGACTTTTATATGTCATTCCCAAAACGAATTGACGCTGTATTGGCCGCAAACGGAGGCCCTACTCCATACTAATAAATTATGGTGCTCTAAAACCAGGTGCTTCAGTTTCATTGTCCAACCCCTGTATGTTTTTCAGTTTCCAACTAGCAAATCAACAGTCAGGGTCAATCAAGCTGAAAAACGCCCCATTCTGGCCACCAGAGGGTTTTTTGGTGTATCTCTAGATGTAATAGTCACTTTAAGGTTAAAGTTACACATTGGACATACTCAAAGGTATTTATTCTCAAGTTGATCTAGATGTTTAAAAAAAAGAACAAAATAGCAATACATTGCCTTTTAACAATTTTTCTCCCTGTCTTGTAGAGATACTACATTACATTCGAGCGATGGTGGCTCAGGGTCAGGACAAACAAGGGTTCGAACCCCCACTCCGTCCGTCTCAGATGTTGTGTCCTTTGGCAAAACACTTCATTTGCCTTGCCTGCTGATGGTGGCCAGAGGGCCCAGAGTCAATGATTGTATGGCAGCCCCGGTTCTGTCAGTTCACCCCAGGGCAGTTGAATATAGTGTAAAGAGTCCTCAGACTTGATGAAGCGCTTTTCAAGTGCAGGCCATTTACCATATTTCATTAAATTTGTTCTTTTTGGCTTTTGTAGGCACATGGAAAACACATGTGCCTTTTTAAAGAAAACTAGAAGAAAATATGTTCATTGATTTATTACCATTCATATTTTCCATATGACCTATTCATTGACTATTTGATTTAAAATTGGCTACAATCACAGTAAAGCTAATAGATCGAATGAAAGTACAAACAATTACAGTAGTATGCTGTTAGGAATGAGGCGTTGCTTCCTGCTCTGCAGACTTCTAGTTTCTTTTCTCTGAAAGTTTGTCATGTTGCCAGGTAGCAGGTAGAGGGAAAACAAAACAGATCCCTTCTCCCTCTCTGTCTTTTATTTTCCAACTTTGAAGTTTCCACAGCATTGACAGAATTGGGAACAAAATTAACAGGGTAGTGTTTGCCGGGAAAACCCCACCTTGTCATGTTGTTGACTTCTTATTAACTTTGGTGGCTTGACATTTTCCAGACGATGGTTTTGCCCTTCATTTGCATGCTGACATCATACATTTCATTTTGTGAAAATCAGATCCAGAAGTATATGCTCTGGCTTGTGAGTGTATCAGAAAGATGTAAGGCATGTTATCATGATTCACTGACATTTTTATCTGCATCATCATGCACATAAAAAACACTTATGTCAAAATTCACATGATGTAATTTGGCTTTTTAAAGATTTTTTCTCATCTGTTTTATTTGTAAATATTGTCATACTATTATATTGTGCATCTGATGTACAGTTTCTCAAGTTTCTTCAACTGTTTTTATTGGCCAGTGTGTTTTGATGAAAGCTTTCTGTAGCTGCGGTATCACAGCTAAAACAGCAGTAATAATTTAGAGGAGATTTAAGGGATAGTGTTGGAGAAGCCATTCAGTGTGTATTCTATTGCCAGAGTGATAGAGTCTTACAATTACAGGCTTGAGACAGGGAATGTTTTCTGCATTTCTTTGGTGTTAGTGCAGTTATTTTGTTTCTTTTTGTGGAAATCATTTTGCATTAACACCTTTAAATTCTTACACAGGTAAAACAATATCTACGCTAAAGCCATGTTACATGACAACGATCCACATCTACACGACAAGGTTTTAATTATAATATATCTTCACATGGCAATGTTAGACATCAAAATTGTGTAATTCCCTGCCTTGCCACTAGTTGGCGGTGTGTCCTTTGGAACTCAGCAACATGCGCAAACACTTCCTGCTTACAAAACTGGGGAGAAAATGGGCTCTTTGGTTATGTCCCAATTCAGGGGCTGGATCCTACGAAGGCTGTATTTGTAGGCCGATTACGTCAGCGCGGCGACGAAGGCTGTCCCAATTCATGCATCAAAAATGGGTCCTTTTCCTATTGGAAAAGTCAGGTAGTAAAGTACTGAAGTTTAGGATAGTGCTTACACAGAAGTACATAGAGTAATTTTTTTTTAAGCATAATTTCAGACCTCAGTTCAGAGCAGGCAATTTTTAAGGCGGTGAAATAAAGTCACTCATATTGATTCTAGCCCTCTTTTCCACAGGGTCTGTCTGAATTTTATTTTTCATTTTTAAGACAAATATTCATAACAGCTTTATATCTAGGGACATATTTTTTGCAGTCTCTTAGTTGATAGTAAAATAAGACACCCAAACATATGCTTTCAAACAAATAAATTATTCAATTTCAATTAACTCAGGTGCAATGATTTGCAACACAACTTGCATGGCAGCAAAATCTGCAACTCTGAAAGATCAGTTTAGTTTCATTTGTGAAACCCTGACTAGGGCAGCAACAGCTGAAAGGAAACAACGTTGCTAATTAGAACTCAGGGATTTTCCCTGAGCTTGTTTCTGAAACTAATAATTACAGATGAACTTACCATCAGCATTTCAAAAAGTTTCAGTGTTTCAACACTTTAGTGTATAAAAACCATGACAGATCTCTTGGCTGCAGGAGGTTATCATTTTAATCTATCAGTACACTTGTGTACAACCGCAGCACAGGGTAATTTACTGTTGAAGGAGCCTGACACTTCAACAGAAACGGTTCATGAGTTGCAGCAGGTGAAAATAAAGCAACTGAAAATTCCACAGAAAAGCCATATACACTAGTTGCTAGGAGATATTTACATATGTAGTTGTGTGCACACCTGCTTTCTGCTTAGCAAGACTTACTAGCAGTAGTTTTTTTTTTTCCACCAACAGGTTCGCTTGCTAAACTGGGGCAAAAGGTGCTTAGCATGTTTCCGCTGGCGAGAGACCAGAAAGGCCGGTTCTATCTTAGCAGTGATTTTTTTGCTGGGCTGGAAGAAAACGACTGTTTTCCTCAGGGGCTGGAAGCGGGCTAATGAAGAACAACACTATGGGAAATGTTCTGAGCACCATGTTTCAGTTGCTGTTAGCCTTACTTTTAGCATCTTATTTCTGTTATATTTACAAAACAGTAAAACACAAAGTTTTAGCATTATTAGTAAGTTAAATGAGCAGAGGAATATCATAAGCTTGAATTTTCCTTATGGCTTTCGTTTCTCTACTTCTATGTAAAATGCTGCTTAGTGCAGATCATAGAGCTGCCCTCAACGGAATTTATAGATGTAAGTTGAATCTTTTAATAAATGCTACTTTTGAAATTGCAAGCTGGCATTTATAAATCTTGCATGAAATGGCTTATGTAAGCCATTTCATAAATTTGCCAAAATCAAACTAATTGTAAAAAGAATAAACCTCAGAAAGGTCCCAAAATAGATGGCAAGATCTCCCTCTGTCTCACTATTCCTAGTTTTTTTGAATTAGTCATCCTCTCCAATTATTTGACAACAGTTTGGCTTGATCATTTTTTCTTAAAATAACAGAGTTTGCATCATTCAAAGGGCACACAGTGCTGCCAGTCTTTTCCTAAACCTTTTGTGAATTGCAGGATTTTAAATGAGCCCTCCCATTTCAAACCCCTGGCTGAGAGTGACTCCCAGGACTGATCCGCTGTAGACCACATGCAGAGCTTGTGTAAGATGGTATTGACTTTACATTCAGCCTGCTTACTCTCCCAGGACTTCCCTCGGAGAGACAAAATAGGTTCAGTAGCATTATTTTAGCTTCTTGCAAAACCTCACAGTGAGTTGTGGCATGTCAGAAGGATTCGAGGATTTGTTTTGATGTGAAGCAGGTTTTAGCATTGGTGACAGTATGCAAATGTGAAAAAGAAATTGTCTAGCACAAGAGAACAATAGAGCCCACGAAGCAGCGCGAGGTATAAATTGACAACTTTGCTTTCATGTCGCTTGTTCCCAAACGCTCCCTGCCAGCCAGAAGACTGTCTCGGAGCCAGAGCATTAGCATAGCGGCTAGACATGTCCACTTTCAAACTCAATCACCCGAGCTGTCATCTTTCTGCCACTGCTGCTTGTTGCTTTAAGCCCCTGCCAGGGCTCGGCCTCAAAATAACTACAAAATAATATTCAAAAGGAATGGCTTCATTCCATAAATATATATCTCTCTTGCAAAGCTCCTCTCTCTGCCTCTCTGTAATTGGGGTGTGACCTAAATATCTGACTGGAGCTGCACTTGAGCGTGTCTGCAGCCTTATTGACCTACATTTTAAGAGAACATTGATAAGCATTTGCAGGAATCAATATGCTATATTTTCCTCGTTCTTGGCTGTGAAACTTCATTTGACTGAAATAAATTGTGTTTTTATTATCAGAGGAGAATAATATTTGGAAACACTTTTAACCCACTTTTAAAGTGATTTAAGAGTTCTGTGGCTTTGTTTTACTTAAAAATCTTGCTGAGAGATCTTATGCGTCTTCTTTGTGTGTTTGTCTCAGCTCAGACTCTGTTTCAGAACTGCTTAAATAAATCTCTCATATTTTTAATTTGTGTTTTTTAACAAATGTTTCAGACATTCCTATGTGGCCAGGTTGTATTCCAATTCAAACAAAATACATAATATGTTTGCAACACACGCAGGAAACTTTCATAATAAAACAGATAAAGAAAACAAACTATGAGGTTGTTTTCAGTTCATGATAAATCATTTGCCTTGAAAAAGCCTTTATCAGTATCATTCCCTAGCTATCTGTAAAAGCAGAGCTAAATGTCCATTACAGGGTTCCTACACATCATGGCAAAACCTCATTCTTTTCCACATTCAAATTTCCACAGTTCTTAAGTATTCTTAATAAATTTACATTGATTGATATTTTCCCCGGTGGTCAGGCTTTAACGATGGATGGATGGATGGATGGATGGATGGATGGATGGATGGATGGATGGATGGTTTTCCATACATATCTGCACTGTGAAAATTTGTGAATAAATTCTAGACTTTTCTAGACTCTGTAGGATCTTTGAAGTTAGAGAAACATAATTATTAACACCATTACGTTGTCATCCTGTCTTATGGGATTTCCATGGTCTCAAAGTATAATAGCAAACATTAAAATTTTATGTTATCCTAATGCATAAAATAACTGAAACTAACAGTTTTTAAGTAAAAGCCCAAATACTGGAACCAAACTTTTTACATCTTTTTTTTATAATTAATCGCAAAAGATCCTCCTCCTACTGATGACTGTTCCGTTCCTGGTGTAGGCCCTCAGATACTGGGATTGACTTAGGATTTCCTTCATGTTCTCCTCAGCCATGGTAACAGCAGTAAAACTTGTTCCTGCCTGATGTCGATGTCCTCGGTTTGCATGTGCCCTGTAATTAGCAACATCCTCTGAGTCATATGATGTTTGTGAATAAGGAATTGTTTTGGGCAGCGATGGCCACCACGGTCATATAGGCTTAGAGGCACAGAGGACATAAAGATTTGTTTTAAAGGATGTGGAACAAGGCTTTAATCATAAACTGTCCTCAGTAGAATGTTTCTTATTGTTCTATCTAGAACGAATTAGAGATTTAGAATCTGTTGCCTGTCATTAGTGAATGTTTGGTGTTGTGTATTATTACATTATATGTTGTACACTGTAGCAAAGACTTGTTCTCGTCTTTATGCGTAATGAAAAGTCACTTAACACATCTCTCACAGAATAAATCACACCAGCCCTCCACTGGATAAGGTAGATCACATTTTTTCTACACATTTAAACATGATTTATACATGAAGAACATACAAAAACATAATTTAAACAGAACATTTTTATTTTGCAGCAACCCAATGCTACAGTTGCCTTGGATTGTGGCAATGTGGTAAAGGCAGTACATAGATTTTTTTGGCACGTGGAAAAATTAGATCAGTTCTGCTTTAAAATATATAATACTGAGACTTAATAAATCTGAACTCGATAATGCCCCGTGAAATGCAAATCCTTTAAACTAAATTTTGTGATCTGTGATAACTTTTGGTTCTCAAAATAGGATAGTCAAGCTTACATGCTTTAGTGGCATCTCAACCAAAACCAGTTTCGGAGCAATGTGTCCAGTATAAAACCCACTGGAAGGGTGAAATGTCACATTTCATTTGGGCATTTATCTGTGGGATCTCTGTCAATAACTCAAAATCATCAAACAAAGATAAACCTAAGTAAACACAAAAAGCAATTTTCACATGATTTCATGTCCAAAATAACCTCACAATATGTAAAAAAAAAAAAGTAATCGACCCCTTCTTAAATGTTTCAAAAATGGAAACTTCCTGTGAAACTTTAAAACGGGTCAAACTTAAAATAAAGATAGTATTACATTTGAGCTGAACAATGAGTGTGTAAGAGCTAAGATACAGCAGAACAGACAGTATTCGAGCATGAAAAAAAGACACCACGGTCACCAACTCAAACTAAACTCGGTGTTAAAACAGAAGGGATTTTTTTTTTTTTTTGGTTTGGAAGCAGAGCAATGATCACAAGGACCCTGGCACGTCCACCTCTGAATAGCTTAAAAACCCATAAAAACAAAGTCAGAGTCCTGACCTAAATCTGTTGCTGTGGCATGACCCTAAACAGAACAGTAATGCCAAAAGACTCTCCAATGTGTCTGAATTACAACAATTCTGCAAATAAGTATGGAGCAGAACTCCATACGTATTTGTGATTTAAAAGGTGATATAAAAATGTATGCATAACAAATCTATATTGCATGCACTAAAGTACTCCACTGCATGCTAGCCAGTGCAGGCCTTAAAGATGAGAGGATAAAGACATAGCACCCTTTTAACCTGACCTGAACCATTTTGGGAACTTGTAGAAGCTTCTTTAACCAGATATTTACAGTGAAGTTAAACAGTCCACCTCTCTGAACAGAGTCTGTGAGGCTGTGGCTGCTGCTCCACAAATCGTTGATTATCAACAGATCAAGAAACTGACAGACTCCATGAATAAAGGACTTGTGAATGTCACTGAAGAGAAGGGTGGTCATTTTGGTTACTGATTTTTGTTTTTTAAATTACATAAATTTACTTCTATAAATATTGAGTTTTCTGCTTAAAATAAACAGATGGGGAAATGTTCACTTTTTATTTAGTTGCATAATAACTCTGCACACATACTTGTAGATATTCGCCAAACAAAATAATTACCCTCATTTCCCTTTTACTTTCTTGGAAACTCATTACTCAAGTTTATTAACATTCACTGAGAGCTTTGTGATTGTTAAATAGTACAATTAATCCTGAAAGGACAATTTTACTCAGAATTATGTACACATTGTTTACACACCGTGGCACAGTGAAGGTCATCGCTGGTAACTGGAGAAAATATGGAGTAACAAGCACATTACAAAATCTGGAGATTTCTCAAAAAATAATAAAAAAAAACATGACTCAGACACAGGAGAGCCTGACATTAACACTGATGGAGCTGCAGGAATATCCCAACAAGTGCTGGTTGTGTTCTACATGTGACAACAATCTCATGTACTCTCCATATGTCTGGGTTAAAGAGCACGGTTGCATGACAGGCTGTCTCACAAAGACAACATCAGACCCACAGTGAAAGATGGTGATGGCAGCATCATGCTCTGGATCTGAGGGTTTTCTCAAGGTCACTGAAGATCAATAAAGTTATGAGTAATTCCAAACACTGGTTGGTACTGGCCCAACATTTTCAACAGTCAGCTAGAAAGCTGAAGATGAAGAGGCTTTTATTTTTCAGAATCACTGTGAGACCAAGATTACACCAAAATTAAAAGAATGGTTTCACCAGAAAAGGAAGGTTCAAAATTGGCTAAGCTAGAGTCCAGAACTAATTCTGATAGAAATGTTTGGCTCCCTAAAGTGGACTGTGGACAACATGTTCTCAGAATCAGATAGATTTGGAGAACGTTTCACAGGTTAGAGTGGGTAAATTTTACCAAGTCAAGATGTGGAATCCAACAAAAGAAGACTGAATGCTGAACTAAATTCAAAAAGCGCTTCAAAAAATGTAAGTTTAAGGGTTCACATGTCAGCAACCAGGTTACAGAAGCTAGTTTGTTTTTTTCCTCTTACAGATCTGTTTGTTTTACGGTTGATCTGTACAGGATACATTAGACACATTAAAGGTGGAAGGGTTTTTAAAGGGTATTTATCAAGGTCACAAAATCTGGAATTTTGTGCACAGTTATTATGTCTACTATATATTTTGTTCTATACTTTATTCTTTTTGGGACACTCTTGCTTGTGTTTCTTAGAAAATTAAAACACTTTCTCTGCTTGTATTATGACAACATGACTCTATTCCGACTGCGGCACTCCAGATAAAGACCCTAAATTGTGAAGCACACTATGTCTAAAATCAAACAGAAATGTGAAATAAATTTGATTTCAAACCTACTGCAAATGGCAGCAGAGATCCACATCTCTTCACATTGTCATAAGAGATGATGTTGTTGGCAAGAAATATTAAATGAGCATGAAATAATTAGATTTTTTTTTCAGTTCAACAGGTTAACATGTCTTTTTTAGCCAAATGAAGTACAATTTATAAAGTTTGAATGGTCCCCTAAAATGACTGCCTCCCTATTTAAACTGCAAACACTGGCATTTACACTTTTAAAGTAGCCTGTGCTGCAATTTGACTGCTCCTTTAAAATAAACAGTTTTTTACATTGATTTAATATGGATTATAAAATGTAGGGAGAAATTATTCCACATATCTTGACATAGAAAAGTAAATTTTTATCTAATTTCTTCAACAGAAAGAATGGGATTTCTATACTGGTGGGTCATAAATATTTTATGTATTCTTCTGTGTCCATAATCTCTTTAATCATATGATATTTCCATCCTTTTCCTTTGGTTTTTTGGGGCTTCTGTACCATAAATCCTGATCATTTACACGTGATCTATGGAGCGTAACACTGCTTGGTCTCCTCCGTCGTTAGGAAGTTGCTTTTCTATGACCAGCAGCCAGAATTACAGGCAGGAAATTGAGAGCAGCATCTGAGCCAGAGGGTGTGTGTTTTGTAGCAAAAGGGTGTTCTGTGGAGACAGCGAGTTGGACTGTGGATCCTGTCCCCCGCTTGGCGCCATGAGGCCCACGCACAGGAAGCTTCTCATGCTAAATACAGCCCCCCCCCTCCCCTTCTCCACCATCTATAGATCTGCACACAGAGAACAGACAGGGAAAGTTACCTCCCTTTTGTGATAATTTACAGTCCCCCTCCCCCTATCTACCCACAGCTGTGAGTTTTAATGGGCTCTCAGCTTTGGACTTTTGTGCAAGTCATTGTTTTGCGTTGATGTTCTTCTGTCTGTAAATGTCCATGACCGTGATGTAACCCCACTCACACAGACACAGCTCTACCTCTGTAAGAGATTCAGTTAAAAGGGAGAAACGGTCTGTGGTGTCGGAAGCAGGATTCTTTATGACCTGCAGCTTCCTTTTTTTTCTTCAGAGCTACACCCTTCCTCTGCTCCTTTTGGAGTTGGGCTTCTTTATCAGCTCTAAACATGCTGATGGAGACTGAGGAGGTGTTGAATTGAGTCCTGAGCACATATTTAGTTATTGTCCCTTTTTACCAAGTGTTGGCTGTTTTTTCCTAATCTCAAATTGCAAAAAATCCTGGGAGAGCTGCAGTTATCTCAACAGAGTGCTGTGTAACTGACTGCATGTCAGCCTCCTGGCTAAATCATAAAATACTGCACATCAGCATTCTGCAACCAAAAAGTAATTTCATGGCATAAAATTTTGGATTAGGTGTCACAGAGACTGATTCCAGGCAGCTGAAGGAGCTGTTACCAATAATTATCATCCTTAAAAAACAGATTTAGCCAATATCCAGGTTACATGGATACACAATGTAGATACTAAGCTGACAGGCATAAAACTGCAGGTTCATCCCTGCATAACAAAGATGGGTTATTTAGAGCTGTATAGTAAGTACACAGCATCTACAACCACATGTAATTGACTGCTATCTTTTTGTTTTCACCCTTTTCGCAGCAAAATCTTTGAATGCAGCTGGACATGCTAGCAGGGGTGGCAGCTAACGTCCATCCATTTCGGCTGTGGAGTGAAGATTATATTGTGATGCTGTGGTGAATATCTGAGTTAACCCATCTGCCACTGAAGCAGTTGGTTACTATGGAGACTGAGCATCGGTAAGTGGAGAGACATTGTTGTCCAAGTAGCAACACTAATTGCTGAGATAAGTCATCCCACTTCTTTGACTTTAAAGTTATTATAGTTCAGTTTCAAGTGGTAAACAGTGTGAAATGTTCACATGATAATGGTTAGAACTGTTTTTTTTGGAGCTGTCTGTCCCCTTTTCTTGCCCCAGAACTGATAGAAAACAGAAATCTACATCCATGGAGTTTGTCGTGACTCTATATAAGTTACACACTGTAGTTGCTCTGGCAGGTTACGGTTTTATTGCTGAAAATTAAAACTCATATAACGTTGACCTCATTCAACATTATTGATTTAGGAAGAGTTATCACCCACAGTCTGTGGATGTAATGCCTCAGGTTTGGACTGATCTGAGTCGTTTAGTTGAATATGTGTCTTTAGCCAACTAAGCTAACATTGACGCGAAGCAGACTGAGGTAAGGAAAATACCCATACACATAAAGAGGTTATTATACAAAATTCATAAACAGAGGCACCAGGCAATATTCAAACCTGCAGCATTCTAGCTGTGAGGCAGGCGTGCCCAGGGAGAACCTATGTAGGCACAGGGAAAAGGTGCATAATTCATACCGAAAGAGCCCAGGCCAGGATTTAAACATAGAACCTTCTTGCTGCAAAGCAACAGCACCAACCACTGCACTACCATGCTTTTCAAACTGAGTTCCCGAGTCAATTAACTTGCTATTTATGCTTGTACTAATGGGATTTTTTTTTACATACCAGCTACATCTGGTCAAATAATGGTCAAACGTTTGACACTTTTCAAGCTGAACTTGATTTTATCAGGTGGTACTGGCACGTGTTGACACAAAGCCATATTACCATCAACATGTGTTTAAAGTGGTCTAACGAGAGATTTCAGAGCTTTTTTTAACATTCAGATGAAACCACAACAATTGCTGCATGGATCTTTGTTTGAAATTATGTCACACTGTCTAGATATGACACGTTAATATCCTTTAGGTGCTAAAATTCGGAATGGTATGAAATGTTTGACCATTACCATTATTATTGTGAACAAGCAACAGTGTATTTTACTCTGTCTCTTCCAGTCCTGTACTGTATTCCAATCAGCTACTGGTTAAGATGAGGCTATAGGACTGCAAGGAGATTTATAAGCTTAGCAGGATGCAGGAAATGAAGGAGATAAGCAATAAACACATAAGGATAAGATTAGAAAGATGTAGTTAATGCTTAAAGGAGCAGGATAAGATGAACCTTGACTTAATGACAGTCTCTCGTGAAAAGGTATTTTTGGGAGCACTAGTGAAGTGAATGATTAATGATTCCTTTGAGGATTACCAGAAAGAGTTGAATAGAGCAACAAACTTCAAAGTAAAACAATACGACAATTAAACCATATCTTTTCTGAATGAGAGGTCTGATCTGAGATCAGTTTGCAGTTAGACTGAACTGAGCCATAAGTGGCTTGCCTTAATGAGATTAGAGCTCTTTGAACCCTCACAGGGCACAGAAGACCCTGCACTTATGTAACCTGCTCCAGGAAGGGTTCAAGTGTAAAGGCCTTATTTAGACAGCTCATTGAATGATGTATGTTTTTTGTTTTAATCAAAAATGAGGCAACCTGAGGTTATGTTGTTTGATGTGAAGCTGTGTGCTTGTGATGCATAACAATTACAGTTAATGATAGGCATGCAGGTGTTACAGGCAGGTTCATGCATGATTGTCAGACTGATACAATAGCAGGTCATTCTGTAAGTTGTGTTTGACGAAGCTCTAGAGGCTACATGCTGATTAAATAAACCAAACATTATAGTCATTTAGTTCCATAATCACATGCTCCCCATGACAGATGATTTTGTTTCTCAAATAAGAATATGCAGCGCTGTGGAAATTAACTTGCTATTTTGTCATACATAAGTGTTTCAGATGATTAAATAAAGTTTAATATTAGACTAAGATAACTCAGTAAATACAAAATTATGTTTTTAAATGATCATTTTCTTTGTTAAGAAAACAATAACTATCCATAACAACCTGGCACAGTGTGGAAAAAGTAATTGCCCCCAAACCTAATAATTGGTTCTGCCACCCTTGGCAGCCTAAACTGCCTTCAGGCATTATGATAACTGGCAATAAGTAGTTTACATCCTCATGGAGGAATTTTGAAATCTGTAAAGGGCAAATACCCTTTCACAGCACTGCATCAACCAGATTTTCAAAAGCCTTTTCAACTTCAAATCACTGAGATTTGTTTAATGAAAACTAGCTGTGAGGGGACGCCAAGGCGCCTCTGATAGAACATGCATTCTGTGTGATTTCCACCCTGTGTTCTTGCACCTTGGTAAATTTGACTGGCGGTGTACCATCAGATCATTAATAGCCAAAGTTGGAGAGACTGGGATGAGCTGTTAATGGTACTCATTTGTGTGGCTTCTGCTGCTTTCAAGTGCTCCTGAGCTCTGCAGACTCCTTATCCTCATCACTGTTGTGTAAAGAGAAGGAGCCTAATCCTATCTGGCCTGTAAATCCTCCTTTGGGGCCCAGACTGTGTGGAAACAGGCAAACCGATGCACAGGTGCCTGACTGGCCCTCTCTCTTTCTCTTGTACACAGTCACAAATGCAGAAAGACACACAGTACACACAGGCCTCCGTACACCTCTGGACAGCAGCCAATGCCACTGCAGTCACAGGTGAGTGCTATAGTTCACTGCAAACACAAAAATGGATTGTTAGCAGTCTTTCCGTGTCACATACACTCTGGTGGAAAGTGTTGCCTCTCATTATCAATGGAAATCGTCACCAACACGGTAATGACCAGAAATAGGTGGCATAAATGCAAATCTCTAATTCTAATCCGTATTTTCCAGCTCCAAATAATGAGTCTCAATACCTGTGTCCTGATCTCAACCCTGTGGCGGGTGTTGCTTTACTGTCTGACAATTGATTATTACGCTGTGGCCAAGCAGCGCTGACCAAATGAAAACAGTGACCTCCCCTCATGTCCCGTTCGCGAGCTGGAGAGAGCGGCTCGGTAATTGTTGCTTCGCTGCCCTGTTCCTCATCACCAGGCGGCTACATTATCCCTAAATGACAAACACACTATGCTATTTTGGGTGCTCCGCAAAACTCCAGGACTTAAAAGACACCCAATGATAGTCTGCCAGGTTTGGTACACAAATAATCCACTTCAAAAAGGGCAGTGTGTACTCAAAGCATCCTTGCGTTTAGAGAAAAATTGCCTTCATTTTAGAAATAAAGCCAAAAGAAATCAATGTTTTGACTTCAAATTGCAGGTTATCATGTGTGATGGGCTTTGTTCTGTTTATTTTAGCCCTTTTTATGCTGTTCTGTTCTTTTGAAGATTGTGTGTTTATTTTTAACCTGAGCATAAACCTGTCTGTTTAGATTTTGTCAGAAAATCTTCACTTCTTTCGTTAATTATTGTGAAATATGGTTATTTTAAATGCAAGTGGTGGAATCTGAGAGAACAAAAGGGAGTTCGAGAGAACAACAGGGAGAAAGCAACAAGTTAATGGCGAAAAGGTTTCCTCTGTGCTAGATATCAGATCAGTGGTTCCCCTTGGCTGTCATTTGACTGAGTAGTGATCACAACCAAAATATCAGGTTGTTTTTATGACATTAGTGTAGGCTTACTGTCATTGAGCTCCAGCTAAAACTTGGCTGTCGAAAAGAGAAAATGTGAGCCAGAATGTCAGATTTATATTTTAGCATATAGGCAAAATCTGTAAAATTAGTGTCATGTTGCAGATTTTATTTTATTTTAAACATAATTGTGATGTGCTTAGGAAAAAAATAATACATGCTAGCTTATTCTGGAATTAGATCAGAAAAGTGATTGGGGATTGCATATCTTTTTACAAAACAACAATTAAGAGCAAGAAGGAGATAAATAACTTAGCATAAAATTATGGAATTTGGAGGGGGGGGGGCTAGTCTGGCAAGCTTTGCTTGTTGTATTGTGTGCTTTCTCAAACTTTTTATGACAAGTACCACTTCACATGTGGAGGAGGGTCTAGTATCTGTCTCCAGCAGTCATTGGGTGAAAGACGGGGGACACCTTGGACAGGTCGCCAGTCCATCACAGGGCAATAAAGAGACACAGAGGACAAACAACCATGCATGCACACAGTCATATCTAAGGGCAATTTAGAGAGACCAATTAACCTAAAGGTCATGTTTTTGCACAGTGGGAGAAAGCCGGGGTACTTGGAGCGAACCTATGCCTGCATGGGGAGAACATGGAAAATCCACGCAGAATTCGAGCCCTTCTTGCTCCAACGCAACAGTGTTACCACCACCACCCCCATGAAGTCCAAACACTTTAATGTGTATTTAGTGTTTTATTAGTGTATTTTTTATATATTTTTTTTACTTCACTTAAACAATAAAAGAAAAACCCTTTTAGCTTCAATATTTAAAATTGCAAAATACAATGCAATACTTACTAATACTAATCAGGATTGTCACTGAGCATATTGATAAGCAAACTGGTTTGCAAACTTGGAACTGGAAATAAGTTTGGTATGATTTGCAGATCTAAGTTCAGACTTCATAGGTTAAAGTAACACAGGATAAGTGGCTATGGCCCTTCAATTCCTTGTTCACTGATCTCCAAGTTCTTGAGTTTTCTAAATTTTCGACATTTTCACCACATTTTCACAATTTCTGATGAAACAAAGATCATTGTGTTCAAACAACTCATTTTTTATGTTGTTTAGCTCTACATACAGTGAATTTGTTCCTATTTACCTTCCAAATAAGTATTAGCCATTATTTTCTGATTATACTAAAGGCAGCCCAAGGACCACTAGTGTTACTAATATCATAGTTTGAATCCCGTGGAGCAAGCTGGGTCTGAATTTTTTCTACACAAAAAGTATGTTGTTGTGTATTGTGAAATAATGTCGACTTCCTGCCCCAAAGTTGGCACACTTTGAATCAAATGTGATGTGGCTAGATGGCAATAGACTGGAAGAGTCAGCTGGAGTAATGACCTTATGCAACTTTTCCTCTTCAGGCTAATCAGCTTTTTAAGGTAATTTCTGATGCAACTTAATTTGTTTTGTACATTACTGGGAAACTGCACAAAACTTAGGAATATTTAACAGCTTCGTTGTAAGCACTGAATAATTTAATGCTAACACATCCATTTGTGATCAGCTCATGGGAGGATAACATTATTAAGTACCAAAATTACCTTTTATTTTTACCTATTATACCTAATCATACTAATCCTAGATAACTAAACAGGCATTTTTCCTTACCAAAAATTAGTGTTGCATCCAGAAAATAATAAGCTACCTGTGGATAAAGCTTTGATGACACTTTATTTTTGTCTATGTAAAGAATTAGGTCAATACGAATTAATGTTTTCACATAACTGCATGTATATAGGTTTGCTTCAAATACTTCAACATACTTTTGCACAAGCAGAATCAACTAAAACTGTCAGTTTTAAAGGAGCAGAAAGATCATAAAGGCCACAAGATCCAGATCCAGTAAACAACTCTTGACTCTGCAGTCTCGCTTTTGAACTTTCCTGTTAATCCCAATGTTTCCAGTTTTAGTTCTCTTGGCAATTCGTGTGAATTTCCCTCTGCTGTTATCAGTATCAAGTGGTATCAATCTTGTCATCTAGACAGTCTACTAAGAGTTATCTAGCCATGTTGCATTTCTTGAAACCACAATTACTTATCATAAGTACATTCCCCAGCCAAAGGGGCCCAGTGTTTCTGCTGCTACAGTGACTTGTGCAGGGAACAACTAGGTAATGTAAAAGCTTTTTTTTCATACATTTTCTTAATTTTTATTAGAAAAACCAAAAACAATCATTCATCACATTTTCTAAAGCTGTCAAACCGCTTTGGGTGTATACAAAACAAAATAAAACTGTACTTACAAAATAATAAAAGTCATTTAAAGATGTTTCAAAATAAATATAAAAACTCTTAAAATAGTTTCCAAACAAATAGAAACTGTGTATAATTGGGGTTTTCTGGCCATAATGTATTTTCAAAGAGCCTGGACAGCATCTCACTTGTCCAAACCCAACAGTGTTCGTAAACTGTTCCTTGAAAGACTTGTTTGTCCCTTTCTAAAAAGGCTTTCTTTAAGCCCAAATACTGATGATTAAAGTATGCACTGTATGTACTAAAAAATGAAAAAAATCATTCCATCACATTTTAGCAAATTTGCATTTACATTAATCCCAAAATCACTGCCTTGAATTTGAATTATTCTTCACAGATTAGCTCCCTTCTTTATTCCTCAAAGGCTTATACTGCAGCAGTCAATCTATCTCAGCTCTGCAGAGCCCATAAATTGGAGCTAAAGAGGGTAGACAAACACGCTGGGCAGGCGGAGTGAGAATCAGCCGATTAAATCCTTTGTCATTATCTGGCAGGCCCTGCCAGAGACGTCTGCTTGTGAATGCAATTTCAGGCAGAACCGGGAAAAGCGGTGTTACTTAGGTTAGAGGGGATGCGACACACCCTGGTTCCTCTAAATTACTAACATTTACTTCATTAGGTCCTGAGTGGTGGTCTCAACACTAAAAAAAAGAACTTGTCGCTGATAGCTTGATCTTTTCTCGCAAATACAGGCACCACCTTTGGCCCAAATGCACTTTATGCTGTTGCCACTTTCAGCATAAAAAACTACAACTTCCTACCTCCTGCTGTGATCTGCTCTGAAAGACTAACGATGCTGGATGTTAAACGTGAAATGATGAGTCAGCCTCCGAACCAGAAAGGAAACAAGTCTTTTGTTTTAGTTTTCAGCTTGTCTCAACAGTTTGTGGTTTCAATTTGTAGCCAACAAGTGTGGACCAGCAGACAATTTATGAGGGTGAAAAAAACTCATCTTTTCAACATAAACTACAAAATAACATCATAAAAAACAACAACAATGCCACAAGAATAACAAGGAAAGCTGATCCTGTTTGTTTCTTAAAAAGGACCATTGGAAAGGCAACATGGTGAAGGAAAACAGGCTCTGTGGAAAGGATACTAATCTAGAGGTAATCCCCTCAGCATCTGTCACTGATGCATTAATCAGACAGAAAGGAAACATGTTATTCTGTAATACCCACTCTTGTCTAAAGCCACTGTTATTGAATTTGGCAGATTGGACACGAGTCGCGAGCTTCTTTCTTCTAGAAAACAAATTTTCCATCTACTTGATGAAATATATGCAAATTCAGAGTATTATGTCATGTATGATTATATTAGATCAGATTTTCAAGTAAAAACTTGTATTCAGTCCCTTTGACACTAAATGAAATCCAGTGCAACCAGTAGGCTCCAAAAGTGATTTAATTAAGAAACACAGTTTGCCCCCCTGTTATTTAACCTAGCTGTTTTGTGATGGCCTCGGAGGTTTTATAGAGAACAGTAGAGAACAAACAGCTTCATGAAGACGAAGTAACACAGGAGACATGTCAGGAGACACAACTATGAAGCTACCAACACTGTCCACCTAAACTGACAGGGTGGACAAGCATCAATCAGAGAAGCAACTACAATACTCATTGTAACTCTGGAGGAGCTGCAGAGACCCGCAGCTCAGATAAGCTCCCTTAGGTCTTTTACCTCCATTTCCCTCTTTCCCCTCTGCACCATGGGGGGCAGAGAAGGCTCTGCCCCCCATGGTGCTGAGCTCTGGAACTAGCTGCCACCCAACATTCACAATATTGACTCTGTTGCTCAGTGTAAAATCAGTCTTAAAACTCACCTTTTAAAATCTACACACACACACACACACACACATATATATATATAGAGAGAGAGAGAGAGAGAAAGAGAGAGAGAGAGATTTTTTTCCTTCCAATTTGCTAACATGCAACACTCAGTTGGCCTATACCATTAAATTAGAATCCAAATAAAATAGATCAATACTTGTGCAAGGCACCATAGAGAGAAAAACCATTGGGGTCAACTGGATTATCTAGGGGCTATTAGCAAACTGTTGACTATCAATCCACTTTCAATTTGTCCACAATTACACCTATTCCTGCTAAATAAACACTCCTCATCAGTGGCGCTACAGTCGTTATCATCAAAAGATCCCATAATGCTGATACAATTACTGATGGATTCATGACTATGTGTTTGGACCAGTTGTTTGGGACAGACAGAAGCTGTGTGTTGCTCAGATGATTAACAGTACCTGCCGGTGTGATGCATCACGGAATGATGAGCTCCCCTCACAGTGTTAAATCAGAATGAAACACAGTCCGTCACTCTGCATCCCTGAGCCCCATCAGTTTCATTGGGCCAATCCCAGCTGGGGCTCTTGTCACCATGGGATGGATTTAGAGAGGCCACAGGCTGGAAGGATCCATCTATTACATATGTAGAGTATGCTGGAACAGTGTGATGTCACGGAACGCAGGGATGATTAAAGTGGCCACAATCCGCATCAAATCTCAAACACATCATTGGGATCCACAGCCCTAATCTCCCCAGAAAGCCCTCAGCTTTTCCATGAACTAAAAACATACACTCTAATTTCTTCTAAAGACATAAAATGTGTTTACAGACACTGAGGTCAGCTGCTCAGCAGTGATTGGATTCACCTTGTGAGTGAGTGTATTTCTAATGTAAGTAACCTCACACACCAGGCAGAAGTACTTAAAAGCGCTGATGGGCAGTCAGCTCCAGTGCGTTAACCTTCATTTGCATTTTTCCCTCATTGTGTGCATGATTTGAGATAAGAATAATCTGTTTTATCACCTAATATGCATTGATTATGTAGCGCCACATAATTAGGATAATGATTCCTCTCTGCCGCTCATGACAGCTAACGGCTGCTTTCAACAATTTTCATTTTAGACTTTTGTTTCCAGTTTCATCTTTGCTTATTTAGATTAGTCTCATTAAGATTACAGATTTGCTGCAGCACAGATTACACAAACAATTAAAACATTCTTCAATAAATTAAGCATAATTAACACATCAATAAATATTGTTTCACTGCATTTGGGCTCTTGATGAATGGATTCCCATGTTTGCATGTGCTGTGCAATTCCCTCCCTATTTCACCCAGATGACCTTCCTACTGGTACACAAACATTGCTCATTACATGGGGGGTTTATGTGCTCGATATAGCCATTGACCCTCAACCAGCCGCTGGCTCTTGCCTTCTCCTACTTGCTCTTCTCCATCTCCTTCCTTGTCCATGGCTAGTTACCGATGGGGCAGTAAATTACAGAGGCTGTGGTTGGGATTAGGTCTGAGACATGTGCGCGCACACACACACACACACACACACACAGACACACACACACACACACATGCATTCCCACACTGATGATTGTCTCTTCGTATTCCAGACAACTCTGCATTTTACTGCCTTTCTTTCTCACCTTGCAAATTGTGCTATCAATCAATCTGGTTTCTCTTTCTTGTGTTTTTCATGCTTGTAGATGCACAGGTAGAAAAGAGCATCCAGGTAGTTTTAATGCAGCAAATCTTTGCACCCATTCATGCATCAAGTATGCTGGATGACTAAGATGTTTAAGTGCATTTTCTTATTGCACAGCAACATATTTTGTGTATATGTTTTGTTACATGTATCAGCCTGCAGCCTTAATATAGGAGGTGACCTCAGATGTGTCCTTTCCTCAGTTCCCGCTGTAGATGGACTCTGCACACATGAAGCTCTGGGGCAGCTGATGAAAATAGACTTGCTGCAAGAATTTCTCTACCAAATGACCTGGAAAACATCACGGTTGGACTTGTCGGAAAATATGCGTATCTTCTTCAAGTCTTCGTTGTATGCACTGGCCGATATGACAGTAAGATTCTCGTGGTATGATTATCTTGAATAAAAAGTTGTGATATCACCCCAATATTTTAAAACAAAATTGTTCACCGTGATCTGGTGTTTTCCTAACTGAAAACTGTTACACAAACAATAAGTGGCCCAGTCAGAGTCCCAACATTAATTTAATAGGGAATCTGTCATGAGAGCTAAATACGTATTAGGGTGATGGCAAGGAGACCTTCCAACCTCAAAGACATGGAGAGCATTACCAGAGATAAACCATCAAATCCCAATTAGAAACATGGAAAAAGCTGGTTAGCAATTCTAAGAAGGCATTTATTGCTGCAATGCATATTGAGATGTTTCAATTAATTATGAAGAAGGCTGTAACTGATTTTTGACATGCAACTTTTGAATAAGCTGTAAAAAATGTTTTTTTTGTTGATTCTCATTTTACATTGTTTTATTGTCTTTTGATAGATGACTGTCTCATTTCCAATCAGAAACATATTTATTAGATGAAAATCATCATCAATCATTTGTACCAGGGGTATGAATACATTTGGGCTTATTTTTAAAAATTCTATCTATACCATAAAGTTATTGTTATTTTGATATTGATACATATAATTAAATAACATTTTAAATAAAAGTGATGGTTGTAATAATACAGCCCACTCACAAGACCAGAAGATACACAATGCTGGGGTTGATGAGAATGAGACGAGAGTTTAGTAAAATTTTTTGAAAAAGTAAGATATTTTTTTTTTCTCTGAGAAATATTGTGAAAAAACAACGAGTCATCAGTAAGTCAGTTTAGAAAATTCCTATACAGATTTGACTGGTCATATATCAATTTTAAAAAAACATTTTTCTAATCCTAAATTGGTCCTGATGCCTAAAACGCATTAATAATGCTCTGATTGCTGTGTTTTTACAAATTGAATTAAGGTCTTATGAATCAAGATCTATATTTAAAAAAATTTGAATTAGAAATGATAAAGGCTGTTCGAAAATAGCCATTCAGTTTAATGCTGATAGGAAGTTACAAAATAGATGCTATCTTTGGCATCATTAAAGGCTACTGGTAAAATAGTCAAAATATTCTCATAATGCTGAAAAACCTTTCTTTTTTCTACTAAGACCCAAAATGCTTCCAGGCAATTAACTTCACGTCTTCTTACATTCCCTCGTAACCAAGTGCTGACTCAAAGCAAAACTGTGGCTTTGACTTCACCAGATGGAAGAGAACATTCTAGGCAGTATTTCTTGAGATGGACTTTACCTTGAGGAAAAATATCCAATCACAACCCCTTTGCCATTTTCCATATATGGTGGGGATGAGGGCTGTTCACCATTCACTTTAAAATGTGATTAAGTAATGTCTCTTGAAATATACACTACCGGTCAAAGGTTTTAGAATGCCTTTCTCACTTAACTGTTTTCTTCATGTTTATGACAATTTACACTGAACGTACATTCTCACTGAAGGCCTTGAAACAATGAATGAACAAATATGGAATTATGTAGCAAACAAAGAAGTATGAAATAACTTTAAATATGTTCTTTATTTTAGATTCCTTAAAGTAGCTGCCTTTACTGTGATGACTGAAATAATAATCTTCTCTATGAACCTCTGGGAAGTTCTTTCAAGACTCTTTGGAAAACCATTTCAGGTGACCACCTCATGAAGCTCATGGAGAGAATACCAAGGGAGCAAAGCAGTAATCAAAGCAAAGTGTGGCTCTTCTGAATAATATAAAAATGTTAAAGTGATTTCACGCTTTTTATTTACTACATAATTCTATTTGTGTTCTTACACAGTTTTGTTGCCTTTGGTGAGAATCTACAATTTATATATAAATATATATATATATATATATATATATACATACAGTACTGTGCAAAAGGTTTAGGCAGGTGTGAAAAAATGCTGTAAACAAAGAATGATTTCAGAAATATGAATTATGATTGTAGATTTTTATAAATTTACAATATGTTAAGTGAGCAAACACAAACATACAGCCAAAGTCATTAAGAACTATCTTCAGCGTAAAGAAGAACAAGACTTACTGGAAGTGATGGTCTGGCCCCTACAGAGCCCTGATCTCAACATCATGGAGTGTGTCTGGGATTACATGAAGAGACAGAAGGATGTGAAAAAGCCTACATCCACGGATGATCTGTGGTTAGTTCTCCAAGATGTTTGGAACAACCTACCATCCGAGTTCCTTCAAAAAACTGTGTGCAAGTTTACCTGGAAGAATTCATGCTGTTTTGAAGGCAAAGGGTGGTCACACCAAATATTGATTTGATTTAGATTTCTCTTCCGTTCATTCACTGCATTTTGTTGATTGATGAAAATGAATGATTAACACTTCCATTTTTTGGTTTTGCTTGCTGTGTTTCACATAGATGCACACACAAGCTTTTGCTACTTCACTGAGTGAAATGAAGAACAAGCTAAGCCCCCCAAGAACAAGGGGGTGGGGGGGGGGGTGCTAATCTCATATCTAAACATGATATGATGTCATCTGGGTTGTCCACACTGCCTTCATGAGAGTATTTGGTACGCAACATCTTGAAGTGAGTAACTGCCAACTCAAAACGTCTTGAGACACTTTTCTAGTAACAAAAATGCTAAAGCAGAAACAACTCATTCAAGTCCACGTCAACAAATAATTTGAGTCACCACTTAAAAACAATAATTCTGACCTATACAACAGGCTGGCTTCTTAAAAAGGAATAAAGAAAGGCTAGTCTTTTTCGAAGGAAGTCCAGCTCCCAAAAGTAGCCAGAAATCTTATCTCAAATGTCAACTGCAATATTAAAACTGCATTTATTTTGATTGGTGACACATGTAACTGCAAATTATTTTCTAACAAGTTATTAAACGGAGTTTAAAAGGTAGGAGTGGTATGATGTACATACATTAGGGTTGCCCAGTGACACAGCTGGCACCCACCAAGACCCTGGATTCGAATTGTGATCTGAGGTCTTTCTGCATGGAGTTTGCATGTTCTCCCTTTGAATGTGTTGGTTCTCTTGGGGAATTCTGGCTTCCTCCCACAGTCCAAAAACATGACTGTTAGGTTAATAGGTCTTTATAAATTGTCCAGCCCACTCCCCCGTGACGCGACCCTGCAAGGACAAGCGGGCATAGATGATGGATGGATTGTGTACATTGGTACCTGGCTTCTGCCTGCTGTGCACTCATCAGTATTATCCTCAGTTTACTTGTTTATTTAAACCAGATCAATTTTTTTATTATTCATATATTTTCCCAGCACAATGATATCAGTGCATTTAAATGCCTAAATTTCAGACACTGGCAGTTTTTGTATAAACGAGTTTACTCCATGACTAAATGCTAAACCAAGTCAATTCTGCTGTCTTGGTGTGACTCCAAAGTGTTTGGCATTCCTTTCTCAGTTCTTTCTGCTGAGCACTGCCAACGCGTTTTAGAGATAATTATGTGTACTTCTGTGTCTACATTTTTGGAGTCTCCTTATTTTTTCTTCTACTCCAGTTGTTCTTTCTCTCATGTTACTAAACCAAATATGCCAGCAGTCATTGTGCCTGCATGTTTGCATGCGCGAGAGCGAGCAGAGGAGTCGGCGTGTGGGGTCTTTGTGTCCGGGAGTGAGAGACCTGCTCCAGTGATTAATGGGGTTCCTGTGTGAGGCACTGCGAGGCGCCGTACACAATCACTGGGCCAGACCGCAGCCCCGCCAGGCTTGTCCTTCACATGAGAAAGGCGGGAAGGAGGGAGTATGGACAGGGGGAAAATTTCCATGGCTGTTCTGTACTCTATCTTTCTCTCCGTCTTCCCATCCATGCTTATTTTTCTTCCCTCCAGGAACTATTCAGTTTTACTTCTACTCCCACCTATTCTTCACCCCTCGTTTTTGCTCTGCTCAGAACACTGTGCACTGTGTCTGAGTGCACATGTGGTGCACACAGACACCAAGAGCAAACCCTATTTTTATGAACACTTGGAGGAAAAACTGAGAGAGGAAAAAGGACAAAAAAGTAAAGCAGTAGAGAAAATGAGGGAGTGGACGGTGAGGAGCCTGAATCCCACACCCTCCCGGCCTCCTCTTCCCTGCGGTTCGGGTATGTGGCCCCCTCTTCTCAGTGTTAAACAAGCCTTTTAAATAGGCTTTAACCTGGGCCCGCCCTCAATGGGGCCATTGTGGGAACGGATGTGTGGACAGTAGTGCTCAGCAAACACTACGACTTGTCCCTTTCTCACATTCTAAGGACATTCAGTACCGGATAGTCTGGTGGTTGTTCTCAGAGGGGGGAAGTGTGTCTGTAGGCTACGTGTCATGATGAAGGAAAGAGAAAAAAAATTAAGTTTAAAAATGAAGAATTTTAATGTTTTAGTATCTTTACTTTTTATCTATACTGCCATATCAAAAAACATCACAGTGATTTTTCATAATTACAGAACGTTTTTTTCTAACATCTACCAATGATTCATAAAAAAACAATACACTAAATGTTTCGGAGCTAACTTAGTTTACCAATGTCATTATGCTACTGATTTTAATTTTCTTTCTTTTCCCATAGGCTCAAATGGGCCCCCTCCATTGTTGTTCGGGCACCTGCAGTTGTTCTGCATGTCCCGGTAGCTGTGGTAACAACAACTTGCTGTGATGCTGATTCCCTGTGCCTCAGACCCTCCATGTACCCCCCCTTCCAACCTGCATGTCCTCTTGCGTTACCACATTACCAGCAACTCATTGTTCTCCCTCCAACACTGTATCGGCCGTGGACCACTTCAGGTTCTTTGGAACCACCATCTCTGAGGACCTGAGATGGTCTTCACACATAGACACTGTTCGAAAGAAGGCCCAGCAGAGACTGTACTTCCTGAGGCAACTCAAGAAGTTCAACCTTCCACAGGAGCTGTTGGTCATCTTCTACACTGCCATCATTCAGTCTGTCCTGTCTTCATCCATCTCAGTGTGGTTTGGCTCATCCACAAAACAGGACAGGTCCAGACTGCAACGAATAATCAGGAATGCAGAGAGAATAATCAGAGCTGACCTTCCCTCCATCCAGGACTTATACAGGTCTAGGGTCAGGAAAAGAGCTGCTAAAATCTCTGCAGACCCCACACACCCTGCACATAAACTGTTTAGAGTTTTACCTTCAGGCCGCCGCTACAGAGCACTGTTCACTAAAACCAGCCGCCACAGAGACAGTTTCTTCCCCCAGGCTGTTTCTCTGTTGAACATTCAATAGAGTACAGAACAACAGCATACAGATGTTGCAAATGCACCTTTTTATTATATATGTGTATATTGTACATTGTAAATTTGTATATTCTGTAATGCAAAAACAAAACCAAAGAGCAAAGTGTACCAGAGTCACATTCCTTGTTTGTATGTACGAACTTGGCAATAAAGCTGATTCTGATTCTGATTCTGATCCAAAAATAATAATAAAAAGCACCTCTTCACAGGTTATGTCATGACTTGTCAAGCAACCGTTGTGCAAAAAGATTTGATGACCAAGGTGAATACACAGCATGGTGACACATTAGGGAATTACACAGTCAAAATAGGTTACATAATTAGATTTTGAAGAGCTTATGAGAGGTGTGGAAATAGTCTGGGTAGGGTTGTGTTGTTATCAACAGTCACCATCTTACTAGCAGTTGGCAGACTTCAGGGTCTGCTCACTTTAGATTTAAGACAGCAGATTTAATCTGAACCCATGGTTAGGGGAGGGCAACTACCAAATCCGATTCTTTTAGTCAAATATTTGATGCTTGCATTTCTTCCAGGCATGCAAGTATTAACTAATTCATACAGTTTCACAAAGACATCCAGGTATGTGTGCATTAGTAGCGTAGTTGTGATTATATGCAGTTTTTGGATTTAATCTAAATGCATCAGTTTGCATCTAGATTTCAGTGTTACAGATGCAAACATCAGTGTTTGCATCTATGAAATCTGATCAATTCAGATCAAAGATAGAAGTCATTGTAGCATTGATATGCTATGCTAAACTATGTACACAAATCATTTAGTCTCATAATCAATCTCATAATCCACTAATAATTAGTCTAAAGGTTGAAATCTTTACCATTTAATTGAACTTTTGTTACAAACTTGAAAAGGTAAAGAAATGTCTCTCTATCCTTTAAAATAAATATTTAAATAAGGAGCAATATGAAAATGACTACATTTCAGTTGGAATGGTAAAAATACAAGAAAAACCCTTAAAGAACTGGCCCAGTCAAAAGATGTATGTTTGGTTTCAGGTTAAGAAAATATGGGCCTAAAAGCATCGAGTGCATTCATTACTTTTAAACGTTTTCTCAATTGCCAAAACACTAAACCCTATTATCTGAACCAAATTCTCAGTTGCCTGAACCCACTGATTGAATCAGTCACTCCTTTGGCAAAACCAAAAGCACTTTTCACCTGTTTAGACACAACTTGCCAATACATTTTCATTGTGATGCACCTGTGTTGCATAATAGTGAGCACAGGTGGCAAAAACCAAACACGGTTACAGCACGTGTCACTGGTTGAACACAAAAACTCAAAATCACACTTGTGGCCAATGATGTGAGGGAACATTTATAAGCATGTTCAAAGAGCACTGGTTTGTGTGATCAACGAAGACAAAGAACACTTATATCTGATGAAATCAGAGCTACTGTTATATACAATGTTCTTATCTATGGTATGAGCATGAGGGAGGCCGGACAAAGAGAACAACCAAACATCAGTAGATTCATTGTGTCCACCATAATTCGAAGACTTAAAGACGAGAACAGGTAATTACCTTTTTTGACATTATAGTATGTAAATGTTGACAGAAATTACTGTATGACCATAGTATATACTGTACCACAGTATACTGTAAGTACACGTTTCAGTACATCACTGTGTCAATGTACTGTGGTATTGTAATAGAGGGTTAGTCAAACTGTTTGTTGGACTAGTATTCCATGTATATTTTTGTAACTGCATGTTCCCTTTTTGTAGAATTAAAAGACAGCCACATGGGAGTGGGAGGACAGGTATGCTCTCCCCACACCAAGAGACCCTAATTGTCAATATGGTCTGTGTGTACAACACCATTAAACTGTGAAATTTAGCAGAAGATCATTGAGGACCTTGTACATTTAGAGGTTATCAACAGTGTAAGCCTCTCTACTGTTGATTGTGTTCTCAAGCACAACAGACTGCACATGAAACAGCTGAACAAAGTGCCCTATGATCGCAACTCAGACAGAGTCAAAGAGCAAAGATTCCTGTATGTACAGGTTGATATATATCCAGACACATTCAATGTTGATTACTGTAAGTAGTGATTCACTGTAATGGCCAAAATCACTTTTTCTGTATCACTCGCAAAACTAAATCTATTTCTACAGAGAGTCTTTCAACTGGATGCAATGGAAGGACCCCATGAATACATCTACATGGATGAAGCTATGTTTAATCTCACCAAAAGGAGGAGAGGCCGTAGACTGAATGGCCAACAGGCCATCGTTGGTGTCCCCAGGCAGCGTGGTGGCAATGTCACATTGTGTGTTGGCATAATTAATCATGGGGTTTTCCACGATCATGCCAACCTGGGGACCTACAAAACTCACCAGCTCCTCATTTTCCTCAATCACATGCAAGATGCTCTGTTAGGGCAGCAGGATGAACATCCTATCTATGTTGCTGTTTGGGACAATGTGAGTTTTCACAGAGCCCTCCAGGTGAGAGAGTGTTTTAATATGAACAAAGTTTTTATCAATCTTTGCCTTCCACCGTACTTCCCTTTCCCGAATCCCATTGAAGACTTCCTCTCCCCATGGTGGTAAATGAATGCCAACTTTACCTCAGAGTAAATCTCCTGCAAGCCATGGAACTAGCCTGTAGGTGACATAGATGTGGAGGCATGCCAAGCCTGGATATGGCATGTCAAGGTTTTTCCCCTGTTGCTTGGCCAGACAAAATGTGGCCTGTGATGTGGATGGAGTCCTGTGGCCTGACCAAGTATGGAGAAACAATGCTGTGGCTGAGTAATGCATTTATCATTTGTATATTTTTGTACTTTATTTTTATGTAGGTTTGCTGTATACAATTATATTTGTTTTCTAAACCATCCGTTTTGAGCACAGATTGAACTGTTCTGAAGTGAGAGTTTGGTTTTGCAAGAAGAGTCTGAGGTTCTGTGAATATAGGTTGAAAATTGGGTTTTGTGTTCACAGTCTGGAGAATAGGAGAGCAGCTTTCGAGAAATGTGTCTTAGCAATTGAGAAAAACTGTAATCTGTAATCCAACTTTGCTTTACTTTACTTTCTTTTATCATGCCATTGCAAAGTACTTTTTAATGTTTTTTGTTACAGCAATATCCTTTTTTCATCATGTAAAGCACTTTGAATTGTCTTGTTGCTGAAATGTGCTTTATAAAAAGCTTGCCTTTCCTAATGGGAAAGAGGGAAACGAGGAGGAGACCAAAATCAAGGTTCAGAACCAACTTTGATCCATCTTCTTTCAACACCAGTATTGTTTATGATAGAACTGGGAAAGAGAGTGCTCGCTGTGGTCCAAAACTGGATAGATATAACATAAAAAATTATTTTAAAGCTAAATTTGGGAGAAGTGCAGGCTATGTCACTTTACTTAAATTGTTTTTTTATTCAAAAACATTCTTTAGACTAAAGACCAAATAAGCCAACAATTAGCACTGTAGATAATATTATCTTATGACAGGTCGTTCACATCCAAGTTTTCAAAGGTGTAACCAGAAGTTTCAAAACACATTATCTGTTTCAAGTTACAACCACCAAAAGGTTATTTCAGTGCTTTCTGAACTTCTGAATGAGCAAAATAAGACTATTCATTATTACAGCATCTATTGACGAATCTGAGCTTTATAAAAGCATTTATATTTTTCCAGCACTCCATCAAAAGGAATTAAATACTTTTGCAGGTAGATTAATGGTCCATCAAAGAGATTTTGATGGGACCTTCAGGAAAACAGTTGAAATTTCAAATCTGGTGTGTTTGCATACACTTCAGTTATTCCTCCAGGGATTTGGTGCGGCTGCTATGGTTTCATGAGAGAACTGCTGCTAGTGTGTCGAAATAAAGACTGAAAGACTTTTTAGCATCTCATCAGTCCATTGCAGTTCTAATTATTATAATGCTGTCCTGGCCAACATGCAGCTTTACTTGTACTATTCTGATTTTCATTTCTTTTCCATCAACACAATGTCCCCATCAGTCTCTGTGGGTTTTTTGGATTTCAATGATCAAAATCTATACCAAGTGTGGGGGATTAGAATCCATGCAACTAGTCAAATATGTTACTGGCATGCAGAGCGTGAATGTATAGCACTTGAAATATGATAGCCCACCAAATGCTGCATTTAAGCTGTCCTTTCAACACATTCATATTTTGATTGAACATATTATGCAAGGCTAATCCAAAAGAAACTGCAGAGAGACATTTGTGCAAGTGAAAACTATGAACAATTTGGTTTATAAAATGTTAAGTTACTGTTGCCAGCTTTCTCAAAGGATTACTGTGAGTGTAAGCCACAGGTTTCCTCTAAATACTCATAGGAAATAAAGTTTTGCAACCGCTACTGTAAATCCAGGGAGCTAGTTTCGGTTTCTCAGCATTGCCACTCTGTGACAAGCTGTGCACTTTTAACATACAAAAAGACGGAAGTACTATGTTTGTGACGGGAAACACGGCAGCGTGTGATTTCCCTTTCCTTGTGACATCGAGAGAGTGACGAAGAGGGCTTTCCACTGCAGTAAGGTGGAATCTGATGTTCAATTGTTGAGAAATATGTGTTGTTTCTCTGGCACTGTGAGATAATGATAAAGCAGAATAAACTGTGCCTCTAAAATATCAAAAATAATAAATGACAAGCAAAGACAACTGCATCAAAGAGTGATGAATTCATATTCTATATAAATCCTAGGACGTAATAGATCCTAATGTATAAGACCTCTCTTATTCTCAATACTTTGAAAACTGTTTCAGATGAATTTCTTCCTTTGCCCTTTTCTGAAGGCACGTGAGCAGCATGTAAACACTGCATTGAGGAAGTGCTGCCGTCAAAAAGAAAATAGGCCAGTGTGGGGTTTCACGTTTGTTGTTTGGTTCTCATCTGACCCAATATCTCAGTACGCTCTCTTGCAATACGTCTTTTCAAACTGTCATGCAGCCATTAAGCACAAGCTGCCACATATTGATTTCCTGGGCAATGCAGAGAACCATCAAGAGTAGTAAATTCTGGAAGGCATGTTTTTCCAACAATGCTGCTGCTGGAGCACAGCCTGACAGTGGTTTCACAACCATTCAGGAGAGTGTGATGACAGCTTAGAGGTCTACAATGATCACAACATCTCAGTGATGAAGTGGGCTGTTTGAAGGGTTCATGTGAAAGGGAGGTTTAGCTCAGTCCTGTGAATCATCACCCAAGACACTGCTGAGGGATGTGATTGAACAGGCTGTCAGTCATGATTAGACCTTTCAGTAGCAAAACAAGCATTAAGTTTCAGAGTAAAGTGTGGAAACTATTGTAAAGAACAAGAGACAGGTAATTCTTTATTTAACAAATTTGTTAGATCTCCTAATCCAGAGTTTTTCCAATGATTATTGTGAGGTTTTCCATTTACACAGTGTTACACCTGAACTACTTGTACTTCTCTCTTTATCTCACACCTGCTGTCCAGAGAAAAATGGGGATCACCATGGCAACCAGGGACACTGTATGTAATCAGTGTGCTAATAACAAAAAGATGTTTTAACTTTGAGCTTAAAAGTAAAGCTCATATTTACTTTTCAAAACAAGAGACTCTGTCATAGGGAGAAATTAGAAGAAGGTTGTAAAATCCAAATGACATTGACCAGATGATAAATGATAAAGAGTAGATTTTAAATTCCAAATGGGCCTGCACCAGCAATCAACAACAGGATTAATTTAGACTTTCAAAATAAAGCAAACATATACACTCCAAAATAACACATTCATTATTATACAGCGTGTTTAATTATTACCAGAGTAGATTTAGAGCAGAAAATAGGTTTAAACACCAAATGGATCTGAACAAGTAATCAAAATGGTTACTAATTCAAACTCTGAATGAAAGATACGGTTCAAAATAAAAATCTTACTCTGCCATAAGATATATAAAATGAGGTTCTACATTACCTAAGGAACCAAACCAACACATAAAAAAGACAGCATGAAACTAATATGCACCAGACACTATGCAAATCTCTTGAGGAATTTTTCCAGTTTTTATATAATTGTTCTAACCAACCAAATCATCTCTTAAAGATTCTCGGCTGCTCATTCACACAACCTTCTGAATGGTTTTTAGAGTTTGTGTTTTAATGCATTTTCAATCCAGCAACTGTACCCTACTTTCAGAAGAATTGATGTTCTGATTTGTAAAGCCACTCTACAATGATTTATGAATTATTCAAACCAAGAAAAGGGACTTAATCCCAAGGGACAAATGCATCTTGTGCTATCACACCTTAGTAAAGAACCCATCTTCAGATTGTGACACAGTATATTCCCAAAAACAAAAATGTCAAAGATAACATAGTTTTACATAAATAAAGTAGCATTTTGGTTTTGGAATCTTAAAGAGTAATGTGCTGAAAACTTCACATAGAGTAGATGTATTAACTAAGGAACCAAATATTTCTCAATTGAACTAACAGCTTGTCACAAAGATACAAGTTGACCACAGTTGTTTTTTGAATTGCATTATGGCAGAGAGCAACAAAAACCTATTAGCTGAAACTTGTCACACAGTGGACAGATTCATTGAAGGATGATGCATCTCCAGTATCTTGTGTCAGATATTTGTTAGGGTTATGTTTTAATTTGTAAGAGGATTCTATGAGTCTATGGGCGAGAGGCAAGGTACACCCTGGACGGGTCCCCAGTCCATCGCAGGGCAACACAGAGACATACAGGACAAACAACCACGCACACACTCATTCACGTCTAAGGGCAATTCAGAGAAACCAATAAACCAAACAGTCATTTTTGGACTGTAGGAAGAAGCCAGAGTACCCGGAGAGAACCCACGCATGCACGGGGAGAACATGCAAACTCCATGCAGAAAACTCCCGGGCAGGGGTGTCTAACCCAGGACCTTCTTACTGCAAGGCTACAGTGCTACCAACTGCGCCACCGTGCCACCTGGCCTTAAAGTGTAACAATATTTACTCAATAGAAAGAAAAGTTGTAAGTCTGACAGATTTGACAAAATAAAAATTAAATACAGCAACTTCCACATTTATTGTCATTCTTGGTAAAGACTAAAAAACTATTATATTTATATTTGTATTATATTTATATTTATAGATGTGTAAAAAACCTCCAAATAAATGTATTATATACCATAGTAGAATATTTTAAAATGGAAACATTTTTTAAAATTCAACATTTAACTATATTGACTCCATAGGAAAAGATTTCCATGTTAATGTTTTTAACATAACCTAAGGTGTTCCGCCAAGTTCCCATGTTCTTGATCTCGCCGCCTATCTCCTGCTTGTATTGGGTCCCACATTACTTCAGCACATGACAACTTAAGAAAATGAGTTTTCCTCTCCACTGTCGCTACATGCATGCTCAGTAGGTCAATACAATGCCCACTGTCGGTACATGCTCATCCAGGAGGAGTGAATGCTGTAAGTCACTGACTCGATGCAATCTGCTGGGTTTTTCTTAGATAGAAAACCTCTTAACCAATTTTAATAATAAACTGAATTTAGCTGCAGTGTTTGATAGTTAGGATTAATAGGAATGTATGTACATGACATGAAATCTATATAATTTGATTGAACTGACTTTTTTTTTTTTTTAAAGATATGTTTTTCAGCACTAGTGGCCTTTATTTTGTATTTTTTGACAGTAGGTAGAGAGGAAAGGGGTAGAGAGAGGGGGAGACATTCAGTAAATGTCACCAGGTCCAGGTCTCAAACCTGGGACAGCCGCTTCGAGGACTATAGCCTCTGCATATGGTCACAAGCTTCGCCCCTACACCATCAGCACCATGCCTGAACTGACTTTTTTAGGTGCCTTGAGAAGACATATGCTGTGAAATGGCACTATATAAATAAAACTGAATTGAATTGAATTGAATGTTTGTGATATTTTACATTTTTAAGTTAAAGTGTCTAGGACTGCTTTTATTTTTAATTGGACTTCCTGATCACCTAGTCTATACAAATGAAATGATGCAAAAGCCCATGTCTCTAAGACACTTCTAGAAATAGGAAAGACAAGAGAAGATGGCATTCAAGCAAGGCTGCTCTGCGTGGATTTTTATGAGCCAGGCAACAGAAAACAGATCTGTAAACTTGTCAATATCTATTCTCAAAGAAAACTTACCTTTCACCACATACAGTAAGGAAATCGTAATCAAGATAAGAAATCCTGAAAACTGACTGTTGGAAACTAAAACAAAGAGTGGCTCTTTAGGCTCTTAATAACAAGTTATGTTCATCACAGCATCCAGAAATGTTGTGCTGTTTAGGTGAAAACAATATAAAGACAAGAAGCACATTAATAGATACTGATTCCCAATATTTACTGCTTCTCTATTGTTTCATTTAATAGTTATGAACCAGACATAAGAGAACTCCAAACTGTCAATGTCCTGAGTGCAGCCCTTCTTTTAAGCATCTATCAGGAAATCAATAAGATTTTGTCAAGGGGAGTCTATAGCGCACCGCCTCAATGAATAAAGCATAGAACCAGCACCCTCAGAGACAATCCATAGTGCATTAGTCAGACACTCATGTGACGTTGCCAAGTTGAAAAATGAAAAAAAAAACTGGCAGCAATTTTTACAACCTGAAGCTAAAGACACATAACCCAGTAGAGAGGAGCCATACAGTACATGGAGAGGGGAACCCAAACATAGTGCTTGTTTGTCAGTGGATGAATAGAAGCATTGAAGATGGAGCATTTCTTGTCACGGTGACAAGACAAAGGGAAGACAGTGGAGGCAAGATCCTGAATATGTGAATCGTGCCTGTCTCAGAGCTGAACAACAGAAACCCAGTGAATGTGCTGTAAAGTCAATCCTTGAAAGTAAAAGGTGAATGCACCACTAAAAGGATTGTATGTTTTAATAACAGAAAGAAAAAGCTAGAAAACAGTTTTTTTGTAAACATATCAGACCTTTTGGGATTTCTGCTCGTTGTCAGAGGTGGATGAAAGGCGGAGGAAAGAAAAGGTGACCTGTTCTTTATTGGGCAGCTGATGATGTCATAGCACCACACAGATTCTTTGGTCTCTAAGTAAACCAGCTCCTCCACATGCTGATTGGCTGCCTGTCTGAGAGAGGGGGGAGGGTATTTCGTTTTTCTTTTTCTCTTTCCTCTGGATTAATCCCTGTGCCTGAGTGAGCTCATCTTTGTGTTTTATTTTCTCCCTCCTTTGTAATTTCTGCAATTACTCTTAAAGTCCAGCTCATAATTCCATGCAAAATGGGATGATTTAGAGGCACGAGTGGATGATGAGGTGTGTGTTTTCTCCTTAGGATTTAAGTAATCTTGTTAACAAAACACTGAAGTGTTGGGATGCTTAGCCAGCTTTAAGTCCAATAAACTATCCTCTGGCTTGTTTTCCTCTGGCTTGTTTTTGTGGCTGTGACAAACAGTGGCCTGAACTCCACATTGCACTGGTTGGCCTCTGCAGTGAAACACAATGCCGCGAGCCTCTATCACACTCACGTCTGGGGCTACAGGTGACCAGCTGTCTGCCTCCGCTCCTCTCCTCTGGGACAGCTGGAGCCATCAATCAACAAGCCGACCCCCGAGCCCTGTTGTGACCGTCTGCTCCACCTGACCACCACCACTACACAGAGGAAAACATAGCCAGACTGCCTCATCTGGGCTGGTAATCCTCTGGGGAGTATTGCCCTGCAAATCCATTGAACTATTTTACATTTTCTCACATTACAACCGCAGACTTCAGTGTATTTTTGAGGTGGCCAGGGGTGTCCATTTGCGTCCCTTGGAAGGGTTTTGTTTGGCCTGTGACTGCAGTTGAAGAATAATACACATCTGGGATAACAGCACAGGTGATTGATGTAGATGATACACTTTCTCAGGACAAGAATTTTCGCTGATGTAAGATCTTTCAAGCAAGACGAAGTCAAATTAAACTCGTCTTAAAATGGAAAATGTTAAGATAAAGTATTCATCTTTAGTTTTTAGTTTTTTGTTTTTTTTTTGCTTTGATTTGAATTTTATTCTATTTCCTTCTTTAACTAAAGGAAATTTGCAAGACTCTTTATAATTAGAAATCCCCCTTCACACCAAAAATTTGATGACTTTGTAATAACGTTGCGGTACTTGAAACTGCCCTTGGTCTCAAGACCGAGCTTCAGACCACATTTTTACAGTTTTGGTTCTGGCTTGGTCTTGGACATGGACATGTTTGATTTTTTTCTCACAACCAGTTCAGACCAAAACTACAATATATTTTGCCTCAACTTATTAGAACTCCTGGCTGCATTCAGATGCAACTAATACATTTTTTTTACCTTGAAAATTTTTACACATTCACCTTTGCACCTATGTGCCGAGGATGAGAAGATCACAGGGTTGAGCATAAAAGAGGAAAAATTATTGTTCGGTTCAAATACACATATTTTTCGGTCTGTACAACCTGCAGAAAGAAAGAACGCTACATGAGTTTATTCCTTAACCTTCACCCACTGCCTCCTCTCTGTCTGCAGCTAATGATAAGTCAGTTAATGTTTAGCTAGATTTATTTGCTCTTTAGAATTTTCTGGTTTGTCTGTTTATCTTGTTGCAACAACATCTACATTATTATGATTAAAACAATGATCTTAAAAATTTACTTAGTCTTGGACTTGGACTTGTCTCCCTCAAACTCTTGGTCTGGACCTAGTCTTGGTATGCTTTGGTCTTGATCTTGACTTTGCCTTGGGTTAGGTATGCGAGACTATGACACGTCTTAGTTATTTCACTAGAATACTGCATGTTTAATTTTTTATGGAGCAGGTAAAAATGTTTCACAAAAAAAAAGAATTTCATATTTAAATGAATAGTTTGTGGCCCGCAGGTCTATTCAACTTGATTTTGGCCCGTGTGCCAAAAAATTTAGACGTACACCAGGATCAGGTTTGTGGACTTCAGGCCTGCTTCAACACCAACAACCCAGACATCTTCCAACAGCTCACCCAGCTCACAGTGCCGGCCGTCACCTGTGAAGGGATCACCAGCTTCCTGACTGACCAGCAGCGGCAGGTGAGACTGGGAGGCATCATCTTCCTCACAAAAACCATCAGCACCGGTGCCCCCCGCCCCCGGGTTTTTTTTCTCTTCCCACTCCCTTTCTCTGTGTACACAAATGACTGCACCTCTGCAGACCCATCTGTGAAAATCCTGAAGTTTGTAGATGACACAAATGTTATTGTTCTGTTTCAGGACGGTGACGAGTCTGCATATAGACAGGAGGTAAATCAGCTGGTCCACCGGTGTGATCAGAATCCCCGGGAGCTTAACCCGCTCAAGATAGTGGAGATGATGGCGGACTTCTGGAGAACACCCTCCATGTTGCTACCCCTCACCATCCTCAACAACATTATGTCTACTGTGGATCACTTCTGGTTCCTATGAACCACCCTTTCTTGGGACTTGAGGTGATCCTCACACAGAGACACTGTTTGGAAGAAAGCCCAGCAGAGACTTTACTTCCTGTGGCAACTCAAGAAGAACTTTCCACAGGAGCTGCTGGTCATCTCCTACACTTCCATTTTTGAATCTGTCCTGTGTTCGTCTATCACTGTGTGGTTTGGGTCATCCACAAAACTGGACACGTCCAAACTACAAATAGCAATTAGATGTGCAGAGAGGATCATCAGGACTGACCTTCCCTCCATCCAGGACTAGTACAGGTCTAGGGTCAGGAAAAGGGCAGCTAACATCTCTGCGGACCCCACACATCCTGGTCACAGGTTGTTTAGACTTTTACCTCCAGGTTGGTGCTACAAAAAAACATTATTTGCAAAAAACAGTTGCCACAAAGACAGTTCCTTTCCCCAGGATATCTCTCTGATGAACAATTATTGCTGAGATCAATACAATGCATATTTGCGCTAATTCACCTTTCCTCTTTTATATAAAAAACTGTATATAAATACATATTTACAAAAAAATAATAATATTACCTTTCTTGGATATTTATGTTAAAAATGTCTTCATTGAGACAAAAGTGGAACTCAAGTTGAATTCAAAAATAGTTCAAACTCAGTCAGACAAGATGGAGAGGACTTGGGCTCATTATTCATCACATCTGGCCACAGATTCAGAATTTACATCTGGTGTTGACTGGTCATTCTAAAACATGAGTAGGCATATTTAAACCCATGGTTCTCACGCTTGGGTAAAAATACCATGGGGGGCGCTTGGGCTAACTCTAATGGTACTCAGAAGAAATGTTGTTATGGTATCAATTGTTTGTAAAAATATGAATTAAATAACTTTGATATAGAGTTGAAGAGCGCCTACAGCCAAAAACAGGAATGATTTAAGCACAAGGATTTTTGCCTAATCAGAAACGTCTCAAAACAGTGGAAGAAATGTTGAAAACTCCCTATGCAAATTGAAGGAGCCAACATCAAACCAGGAACAAGTCAGAATTTGGACCCGCGAAAGACTTCAGAACCAGCTTAATTGTATCCCAGTTCCAAATTCCAAAACTAGTAGGATTTGATAACTAAAACGCTTGATAACCAGGCTAACACATATTATCACCACATCATCACTGCAAGCTTGTAATAATGCATTTTTTTAAACATTGCATCAATATGTTCACTGAAGAAGGTTGTACAGCACTGTTTGAGTGTAAAAGATTTGTTAAAATACCAATTGTCAGAAGTGCAGACAAAATCTTTTGTTCTCACCATTTTAAATGCAACCAGATCTGAGTTTGGATTTCCCACTTGGGATTCTAACTTCACAGAAACTTTCCCTAATTTTTTTTTTCCTTTTAAACAATTCAAAAAACTGAGAAGTACCAAACATTTTAAAATCATTCACAGTTCAGTGTCACGTGACTACAAATAGTATTTTGTGAGGTGATACTTGTTATTAAAATGTTGAGATTCATTGACCTAAACCATTCCATTGTACCTGCCTCGAAAAGGTTTTCTTCCAGGATTGGCCCTTATTTATTTCTACTTGGAAGTTGGCTTATCCGAGTTCTCGGACAGGAATAAAACAAGAATGTTTAAATTCTGACCAAAGTAAAGGTGGTGAGAGAGGGGTACATTTTTATGAATTTTATCCTTTCCATCCAGTACTCAAGTCTTTACCCAACAATCAGTTTTATGATGCCTCCGATGGCCATAAACTGCTGCACTGTTGAGGCCACTATGCGCAGCACGTGCAGTCACAGTCCTTTCTCCCTCTGCAGATGGAAAGCATTGAAGCCTATTATTGCACTCTTTGAGGGGCGTCTTCTACCATGAACTCTTTGGCACACTTTTAAAGAGAGTGGCCCTAATATATGCAGGCCTGTATGCAGTGGCTTTGGCACTACCATCCCCCCATCAAGTATGTACACTCGCATTGCTGTTTTTCTTTTCTCAGAAGAGAGGAGTAAACATGTGAGACACAGCTTTCCCTGGAACTTTCGTTGTTTATCAAAAAGGGGAATTGATGGGCCTGACAGAGGGACTTAAAAAGGGCGGCATGAAAAGCAGGAGTCCTATGGCCGAGACATTTCCTGTTTATCTCTTGAGAACTTTATGAAGTACGCTTCATCAAAGACCCAGAAACTCAGGAGAAGTTTTTTATTGCTGCCCAGATTTGCTTGTTACATAATGTGCAACATAATGAAACTACACTTTCGAACTTTTGCTGGTGATCCGGTGTTTGCCAACTCTGCTGCTATAATTAGGCGTTACGCTGCAGCGAACCACAGTAGAGGCAGAGTGAGTGAGAATGCCTCCGAGCTCTCCGGGACAGAGGACTAATTGTTAACGTTGCTGATTATTGAGGTCCTTTTTCTTTGGTGAGGAGAGCAGAATTCCTTAGCAAATGGCTGTGACTGCTGCTGTTCATGTGACTGTTGGCCTCTTCGTTCGGGCTGTGGATGCTTCATTGTAGTGTCTTAAAGAGTTGCCGGGCGACAGGGAAGCGAGGCCGGGGTGGAGTCTGTCTGGACATACAGACTCCGCCACACACCCGCACCTACTCTCTGTGACACACCTTGAACACATGAAAACACAAGCAATCACCCAGACAAGTATCATTATCAGCACGTGGAGTATGAGCCAAGTAAACAGGAATCACATAGTGTCATTAGATACAGTATGTATTTACTTGTCTTTAAATGCCTTATGAATTGGAGGTAGTTAAAGCATTGAAAGTATTTCTAAAGTTGTTTTTTTTTCCCAAAACAATCTTTTTATCAGTTTTACTTCTTTTGCCTAAAACAAAAATGTTAAATATATAACACAGCATCTTGCAAAAGTCTTCATACCCAGGGAATCTTTTAACATTTTACAACCACAAACATCATGTATTTGATTTGGATGTTTTGTGATAGACTAACACAAAGCAGAACACAAAGTGAAAGCAAAAATAATACATGGTTTTTAACATTGGTAACAGATAACAAAGCAGAAAAAAGGAGTGCGTTTTTCCTCAGAAGGCAGAAGGCCCATGGTAACTCTGGAAGAGCTGCTGAGATCCACAGCTCAGGTGGGAGAATATGTTGACAGGGGTGTTGTGTTGTGCATTTCACAAATCTGTCTTTTATGGAAGAGTGGCAAGAGGAAAATCATAAAAAGTTTAATTGCCATTTCCCACCAGCCATACAGGAACACATCACCCTGAACAAACCATCCCCGCCATAAGGAATGGTGGTGGCAGCATCATGCTGTGGGGATGCTTTTCATTCGCAGGGACAGGGAACATTGTCAGAGTTGATGGGAAGACTGATGAAACAAAATACAAGGCATATATGGAAGAAAAACTGTTATAAGCTGTAGAAGACTTGAAACTGGGGTGGAGGTTTACCTCTCTGCAGAACAACAAGTTTTAACATACAGCCAGAAGTACAATAGAATAATTAAATGAAAGCATATTCATGTGTTAGAATGGCCCAGTCAAAGTCCAGATATAATTTCAAGTGAGAATCAGTGGGGAGACTTCAGAATTGCTGTTCAATTCTTTATCAAATCTAACTGAGCCTGATCTATTTTACAATGGTAACCATTTTGCGCTCAAGATATGAAAAGCTGGTAGAGATAAAAAGACCTGCAGCTGTAATTACAGCGAAAACTGATTGAACAAAATACTGACTTTGGGGATAATTAAAATTAGGAAAGAACTTGGAAAACCATGCATCGTTTTTCTTCCACTTCACAGTTATGTGCCTCTTTCTGTTGGTGTATCACATAATTTTCCAGTAAAATCATTTAATTCTATGGTTGTATTGAGAAAAAAATCTAAAAATATTTTAAGGGCTCGTACAGCTTTGCATGACATTGTAACTGTCACCAACTAATAAAACTTAACCTCCAACTTTCTGACCTTGTTCAACCTTTTTAAAACCATACCTAATATATTTTTATTTTATATGTAACATCTATTTATTTAAAGTTAATCTTGTGCCATTTTTGTAGCATGGTGCATTTGCCACTCTTGCACACTAACTAATCACTCTCTAGTGTTCACAAATACATTTCCAGATGAGCCGTGATCTCTTGTATCTCACATGTCGATTACCACAGAACCCTGTTTAAATGTTAATTTATGTCTCCAGTGAAACAACCGAAGCAAACAGCTGACATCAAGTAAATCCACATGATGGCATTCTGTTATGTGAAAACACTGTCACTCATTAATTTGAAAAGGCACTTCAAACACTGTTTGTCCCTACCGGGAGCTATCTGCTGCTGATCAGCTTCACGTAGTTGTTTTGCCTTTGAGGTTGATGCCCTAAACAAGGAGACCCTCAGTCTCAACAAGTTGGTGAGAAAAAAGGCTCCCCTATTAGCAAAGAGTAATTAGCAGGAGACTAAGTACACAGCTCTGGGAGACATCTCCCCACATATCTGAGCAAAACCCCGCTATTGACTTTGGCAGGTTGCTTTGCTTGGTGTTCAGGTCCAGCTGAGAGGAAAGTAAAACATCTCCGTGGGCAGATCTACTCAGAAATACCTGGGAGGAGCTCATCAGAGGAGGGATGGGTGCGGGATGCTGCGGTTTCCACAGAAAGTGTTGCAAATGGATCCCGTCGGTATGTTACAACACTGTGGAATTCCAAATATGCGAGCACTGCTGGGAAAATGTTGATGTACTTTACAGAGAAAATACACTCATGGTGAAACTATTTTTTTAAAGCCTTGAATAGAAACAGTAGTTTCAGACATATTCAGGATGTTATAAGTTAAAGTCATGCTAAATCTCATCCAAAAATTACTTTTTTTTAAATTTGCCTTTTCTTGGTGTCTGTTTAGCTATGTTAAATTCAATGAACTGGATCAGGTCTTCCAAGGAAATTCCATTAACAATCAATTACTGCTGATAAACCCAACTAAGTAGACTGTGTTGAAATGTTTAAAACTTTCCCTTCAAATGGAAATAAGTTAACAACAAAACTTATCAAACCTCTCCATATCGAGACGATACGCCTGTAAATTAGCTCTGCAGCTTTAGTCAGTCTGTCCATAAAGTCAACAGTTCTACAAATAATTAGTAGAAAATTTACTCACTGCTTTTCACAATAACATACATATATAATATAACATATCAGCTGGTTAAAACTCCAGAGCCTAAAGAGACCATGTTGTGAATTCCAAAACTTTAACAAATTTTCAATATTGTAAAAAGAAAGTTAGCACCTACTCAGCGCAGCTTCACTCGGCTCTGCTCAGTTTTTTGGATTTTCCATTAACAGTTACTTGCATTTTTTTTTTTTCAGACTGCAAAGATTTTGAAAAAATTAAGGTGCTGCAACTGTGCATGTGCACCTGTTGGGATTACTTGTTGATAATGGGGTTGACGCCCTCGAAAAAAAAGAGGAAAGAAAAAAGGTCCCACAGCTGCACCTGTGCACGTGTACCTGTCTGGATTACTTGTTGACAATGTGATTGATGCCCTGGCAAGAAATGAGGAAGGATGAGCAAGAACCAGCCAGAAAAGCTGGCTTGCAGTGTCGTCATCACATCATGATGTTAGAAGTCTGGCTGCTTGTTTGACAGTTCCCTTGTATGGTCTAAGCACATCTGTCTCATTTTTATCTGTCTTTGCTTTTTTTGTCACAGTTATATGCTCCAGATAATCAAACAGATATTTATATCAGAGAAAGATAACCTAAGTAAATCCAAAAAGCAGTTTTCAAGTGTTGATTTCCTTTAGAAAAACTATATTCAAACCATCCTGGTTCTATGTATAAAAGTAACCTTCCGCCTTTGTTAAATCATGAATTAACTATGATTACCCTCATTATTTGAAAGCTGACATCAATTTCCGATCTGTAGAATCAATAAATCACTTAAAGAGAACCTGTCTGACAACAGAAAGATCTCAAAAAACATGGGGGGATGTGAACCACAGACCCCTTAAGTCTTTAGAGACCAGTTCACAGGGTTCCCAGGACAAGAAAAAAAAAAAACAAGGGGAGTCAGCATGTAGTTTTTACTCACCTCAGCTCTGAAATCATATTGCAGGTGTCAGATGTAAACCTCATATGTCCAAAAATGTAACCTTTCAGGAAAAAAGCCTTGCTTCTAAATGCAATTTTATATGCTTTGGTAACAGTCACATGCTCTTTTTGATACTTTTCACTGGATATTAGCAGTGGAACGACAGAGATGCGTTGTCATAAAAATTATCAATAAAGTTGATTTTCTCAAGAAGACAAAAATGACAAAAATTGAGATACACGTTGCTGCCTGTCAGTGACATGGCTCCTTTACATAACTGTTTACGGCACCTTTCATATTAAGATCAAAGATTATTATATCAGTTCATTTGTATTAGGTCTTAGCACATTGTTTAACATTAGGATTTTAACACTTGTTTCTTAAAACGATTGTTTAAATTTTAATGTGATTCTTAAAATGTCTGTCTTGCTCTTGAATGTAATTTTCTTTGTTACTCTAAATTCCTGTAACGCCGTTTCATGTTCCTATAATATGCACATTGACTCCTGTCTTTATGGTAAATGAAGACGTTTCCTCTGGAAAAAAAATACATCAGTTGTGCGCGCTATCTAAAACAACGTGAGTCACACTGAGACAGCTTAGTCAGTGTTTTCCCTGAAATTGAACTCTCTGCCAAACCAACACAATATTTCAGCACCTCCCACATACCAAATACAGTTGATCTTGTTATCTGTTGAGTGATCGCATCAGTTTTTAAAGCTAATCTGTCTTTAAATGATTGTTCAAACTTACCACTAGAATCACAGTACTCAATGGGCTTCCCTTTAACTGCAAATCAACCACAAACTACTGTCTAGCTTTTAGATATTTTACAAATAAAGCCCCTGGTGTGGCTTGTGTGGCACAGATGAAGAAATATTAGACATGTCTTTGTATGTTCTCACGCAGGTAATCGTGGACAGTAACACGGGAGGACAGGCAGGCAGGCAGGAAGCAGCGTGGGCAGCCTCCCTGTGTCACCGCCTGCGTCAGCCGCGACGCCAGGAGGGAGTTTTCCACTGACGAAAAAGGCTGCGCTTCTCGGCAGTCTGCTTCAGACAAGGGAAGCGCTTCGGCTGGTGCGGAGCCCCGGAGACAATAGCACCGAGGACTGTCCATACATACACACAAATACATACATATATGCGGGGATACGCGCTCTGTTTTTCAGCTTTTTTTATTTACATGTTTTATTCCTTGTGCCATACGGATTACACACCCATCGATCCAGTCCTTATTTGATTCCTAATGGTGATCGGATACTTAAATTGGTGAGTATTGCTACTGAGCACATTAATTTATTTCTCTCAGTTGGAATGTTTTTATTAGTTTGATGGGTTTCTTGTGTGTCGGGTTCGTTTAAATAACATTTTAAATGTTTTTTTTTTTTTTTTTTTTTTTTGTCTTTGCTGCATTTCGTAAAGAACGAGTGTCGCTCAAGTTGGCGATTCATTGTTGTGACGCGCTTGGACACTAAATCTGTTAAAGTGAGTTCTTATCTAAAAGAATATTTAAATGCAGAAATCAACAAACAAAGGTAGCGGTAAAGATTTTTAAATAATAAGTTGACTTAGACAATGTTCTAGCCAATCGGCTTCATTCATTTATTGCCTTTATGCGCTTATTCTGTTTAATCTAAACTCCAGCTCTCATTTGTTGGTTGGACGTAACAATATAACGTATTTTGTGCTTGTGGGGACATTTACATGAACTGTTGATGAGGTTGGCTTTGTGTATTGGATCTCTGTGTATGTACGAGTGTGTGTGTGTGTGTGTGTGTGTGTGGAGTTGTTCACCTCGGCGGTGTTGGTGCGCCTCTTGTAACGAGAGCGACTCCTGAAGGCACTACATGTGAGCGCCCAGCTGACAGGGCTGCTGTCATTAGAATTAGCATTAATCATGAGGAATGATCGGGTCAGGGAGGGGGAAGGAAAGAAGGAGCGAGAGAACCTCTTTGCGCATGCGCAGACTAGATTTGATAATTGATTTTTGATTGATTTGATTAGGATATTATTTGCTTAAGTGAATGATCTGCAGGTGGACACTGAATGCTGAGCACGTTTATTGTTTGAACCAACACTTTTGCATAACGATATATATTTTAACCAACTGATATTTCTGAATGTGTGATTTAATTTGCAGATAAACAGCTTGCATGTGCTGGGTGTTTTTTCGTTGTTTTTTTTTTTTCGTTTATTGTTCTCCTGAATGCTGTCTGAGCCTCATGTTTTTCAGAGATAGTTTACATCGTCTCTAGCGCGACCTCACCCGGATCATTTTTGGAATCATGTTTCCTGACTTGGTCTGAATGATGCTTTGTTTACCGGGAAGGCTAAAAGCACTTGGTGTTCTGCACTGATTGTAACATCCACATTCCCATATTCCGTTCCCATTAATGTTAAGACATGTTAAATATCTCGTTGTGTCATCTTGTAGAGCAATGAAATTCATTATTGGAGCTTCCTTTTCAGAAAGATATTGCGGCGGTGAAACAAAAGCTGTGTCTTTCAGGAAATTATCGTGCCAGCATAGGTATGTGGGCCCCATATGGATTTTAACTCACACTGGATGGGTACTCAGTGGGGCCAGGTTCACAGCGGGCTTCTCCTGTGTGACCCATTCAGATTGATTTAATACAGCTCTTGTCAGCAAAACGAGTTGGGCACCTTGTGTAGGTCTTAGTTCTTGATCCACAACACATAAGATCCACATGGGGCGTGTTTTTCAACCCATTTCCAGTCCACATGGGTCTCATTTGTAAATGCTGACTGAGTTCTAGCCAGAGGTGCACCCACAGAATTTTGCAAATGGTGGCTAAATGGGGGGCGCTGATAATCTTGTAAATGTGACTCAATTCAAAAAGCCATAACAGAACATCTGGAGTTTTTTATATTGAATTCGTTATGGTCTAATCTAGAGTTAAGATGTTAATAGTCTCTAAGCTAATATTTTCTAGTACCTATATATAGAGAAAATCAGCTGATTGGTTGTTTTAGAACATGCTCAATGATTCAAATACCTTTAGTCCCCTAGTTGAGTTTATTATTTGAGGCTGGTGTCATGAGTGAGAGACAGACTTTCAAAAAGAGATATTATAAAGAACAAAAATGTGAACATAGCAGAGAATAAACCAGAAAAAATTCTTGAAGAAATTTGAATGGTTCCTGCCTCTTATTTCATACAGTTTGACAGCATTTTATGCTGCAGGTTTAGTCCTTGCCTTATAAAAAAATTTTTTTTAATCCAGTCAAATTAGAATTCAGCCTATAGAGAACCTAGGCTTTTATTTTGAAAGTCCAATGTAGACAGATTGAAATCCCCACGTTGATTAATGGTTTAGCTCTGTAAGAAATTAAATCTATTCTAGTAATAATCTAAAATATATAAGATTGGATCTCCTATTTTAAAGAGTACCAATTGGCATTATTTTGAAAGTCTAAATTAGTCTCTTGTGGCTTGATCATTGCCTTACTCCCATTAGGACTTCAAACCCATTGAAACAGAGTTTCTTATTTTAAAGAGTATCCATTAGTTTTACTTTAAAATCCTCAACAAATAATTATAAATGGCTGTCTTTTCTTTGCCTAAATTCTTGCATAAAAATATATTATGCATATAGGAGGAGGTGGAGAGAGGTCAGCAAATGGTGGTGGCCATTGCTTCCCCCAACCCCCCTTGGTGGCGTCCCTGTTTCTACCAAAGCAAATATCATCCACCTTCTAACGGCATCATGTCCATCTTTTTATCTTGCATTCAGTTAACCTTGCGGCTCCTGCAGCTGTCAGGCGCATCACAGATAATCTGGAAGGCCACTTCCTGTGCACCGCTCTGTGTTTGTTTCACAACCTCAGGAAGCTCTTGCACACTCTTGGTATCTCTCCATCCCAGCTGGGAGTGAGAAGCAGCAGAAGAAAGCTGAGTTAAGGCTAGGCTGGAGCCCCCACGCTTTTGTGCCGGGAGTACAGAGAGGAGAGGGAGGGAAGAGCAGGGTATGGGGGTAGGAGCAAGGGGAGCTGGTCTTGAACACAGCAGCAGTGGAGATAGAGAGTGAGAGCTCCCATCTGGCTTTGTCCTCTCCCAGCATTCCATACGGCGTGTGTCCCAGACTTGAGCACGACCCCTGAACCCAAAACCTCCTCCTCCCTTCCTGCCTCTGCAGATACACACCCAGAGCAAGAGGAAATTTTCTCAGGTTTACTTGTTTTCTAACAGCCTTGCATAGATTTTAAAGCTACTAGCCAGACTATTTGGTAAAATCACTCAAACTCACATTAGATGTGATATTTTGTCACCTATAGAACCACAATGTAATGGTATTTTTTCAGTTTATTTGGTATTCTCTTATAAATCATCATTTAATAAAGATCAAGTCTGGCCTCCCAAAAGCAAGCTTCTTTGCCTCAGGTTAAATCAGACAAGGCTGACAATTTTTTGGGGGGGGAGTTTCTTTCATGTTTTCCCTCTTTATTTGCATCTTTTAATCAAAATTTTCCTTCAAAGGGGTTTACCTTAATTTTGTATGGATGCAGCAAAACCAGTGAGCCACACTGTATTAGCAAATCCGGTAACTATTTACTCATTTAGTGACTGGTGAATCATACAGGAAGCTAATCAAATGGAAAAATTCAAAAAACAGATTTGTGTCAGTTAAAGTTGTGAAGACGATCATTGGTTGTGTGTTTTATATCAGGCACTCGGGCTACACATTAAAACTAGCCTGTTGGCTAACTCGTTGAAATCTGGCTTTTTATGTGCTCATTAATGAACACTGTCCCTTTTTTAAATAGATACATTAAAATGAAAGTTCAAATACATTAGCATTTATTTTGTAATCTGTCAAAAGTTGCTGGTCAGCCATAACGTTTACTAATGCCAGTCTTATCAGCTTAAGTCTTGTGTCTCATCTGTTTTGTGTTATGGTTTTATATGTTGCATGCATCAGCTGACCAATCCTTTGCACCAAATTAGAGGGTATGTGTGAGGCCCATGCATGAGCCAACGACCTGACAGGTGTGGCTTTTGAAAAACAAAAAGCTCATGTTCCTCAGTGAGCAGGACTTTCCATCGCTTAGCAGCAAAAGCACATCTGGGTTAGATAGAGTCTGTGTTCTTCTCCCACTGTTACAGCTGGAGCAGCGCTGCCAGAGTGGAATTCCTGTGGATTGGAGACATGACATTATTTATTTGTTTTGTACAATCCGTCCCCCTTCTTCCCACCACCTCTCCTTTTTGGAATCGCTGTGCGCGCAGGCCGAAGCAGAGGAACAGAATGTTTCCGTGGCGCAGTCACACAGCTAGCCCTCAGTGAGAACAACAGGCTCATAGAGGAGGAAAGGGGGAAATAACAGCAGATGTGCTTTGCCTGCTTTCCTCCAGCAGGTGGTGCACTTCTGACTGACAGCCAAAGTTTACCCAGCTGGGCAGGAGCAGATGTCACCTACGAGTTCTGATCAGTTACCTATCAGGTGCTACACCCTTAAGCACTGCAGGAGGTTGGGGGTAGACCTGCCCAGACGCAACTCCCACACACGCAGGAAAGACTCCCGGGCTCATCATTATCACATTTATGAGTCAGTCAGTCGCTCAGATGCTGCGAGGTTGTCAGTGTGCCATGTAAATGCTCTCAGCAGGCCAAGATTAGCACAACTTGTCGCTCCCACCCATGTTGTTATCAGCTGCAAAGGGTGCTGGACAGGCAGTCCAAGGGGCAAAGTCAACTGTGACTTGTCCTGTTGGGCTGCGGGGCAGGAGGGGGCAGTTTAAACAGGCTGCTAGTTGCAGAGTTCCTGTGAAGTCTGGAAATTCTTTAAAAGTCTGGAATTTGACTTAGGGTTTTTTCCTGGTCTGCTTAAATATGGAAAAAGAAAAAAGAGGGTGGAAAAAAAGACATTTGTATTTCCAAATTTCATTCAGTGTCCTATTGTCACATCCATCCATCCATCCATCCATCCATCCATCCATCCATCCATCCATCCCTGTCTTAAGTTTCCTACCTATACATGTTTAGACTTGTTTGTTATTTTTAAATTCAATTCAGAAATACTTTATTAATCCCAAAGGGAAATTAATTTTATTCAAAAAATGTTATCTATAAAATTAATAAATTTTTGAAGTTCATCCCGTTTGAAATTTGTCCAACTATAATTGAAGTTATTAATTACACACCTTTCTGATCTGTTTTTAAGGAAATGGCTTTATTGAAGATTATAGAGATGATGCTGGATCTTTTTTTGTGCTCATCATCGGAGCATTTTGTTTACATCCTGATGTCATCCACTGAAATAATTTACAAATCCTTTGTGGTGACTAAAACTTCTGTTTCCAGAAAAGGTAAAGGGATTCTGAAGTCATACGAACAGCCCACAACTGCATGTATCGAGATAATCTCATCTCACTGACACAGTTCTATGTCTGACTGGAGCTTTGTAGTACTTCTGGTGACAAATCTCCTCGCCAGAGATTTATCTCCCCAACTCCGCGGCAACTTGGCTGGGGGAGCACCACAGCGTATGCGTCCTTTATCTGTCTGCTTGATGGAATGACAGCAATGCATAATTTAGTGCTTGCTGAAAACATGCTGCGCTCCCTCTCTCCGGCTCAGCTGTCCGATCACATCCATTCTCCATTTAGAGCAGCAGGCATTCAAAGGGGCTGCCTTTTGTCAATTCCCCTTTTATTCTTGTTCTTTTCCTTCCTTGCCCTCCACCCTTTTGCAAATGACTCATTACAAGACATCTTTTTTTTCTTTTACCCCTGGTCTCCTGCTCCATCCATGCTCCCTAGGACTTGTTCTGTATCAGCAGCAACTGAGAAACTCCAGATTGACTACAAGCCGTCCCTTGCCGGGATTAACCTCTTGCCATTGTTTCTGCCCGTTGAACAGGATTAACAAATCAATGTGTCAGGTAGACTGCAGTCAAGAGACAATGACCCAGTTCTGACACCACTGCCCCCCTTCTCTTCCTCCTCTTTCCCTCTCCTCCCCCCTTCTGTCTCACTGCAGCCCTTAATTAAAAAGACTTTGCTTAGCTGGCGCTATGTGCTCCCTGGAGGATGCCTCACAGCTTTGTTTTCCTTTTTCTTTTTTTTTCTTTTTGCAAAGAATTGGGGGGTAGAAATAATGGTAAAATGTAAGGTGAGCCAATGTGTGCAGCATTTGGAACACACATGTTGTCAGATGAAGTGAACACATAGGCAACAGATTCTTCATCCAGGTGTTGGGAAATTGTTTCAAGGCAAATCCGCTCCCCCCTTCCGTTTTGGATACGAGGCATTTGGAGATTATTTATTGCTCCAACACATTCACAGTAGGGAAACTGAGTTGGTTGTTTTCTCGCTAGCTACTGTTATGTGGAAGCCTTTGTTTGTTACTGTTGCAAGCCAGCATGACCTATTGCAAGGTGATTCATTCATCATGTGTGTACCTTTGACGAACACAGCAAAAACAATAATAGCATGCCTCCTTACTATCACAAGGTTGTGTGTTTTTTCCCCTTGACTCTTCTCTTTGTCATGAAGGACCACTGGTTTAGCATAATTTTTTCCTGCAGTATGCTGAAAAAAGACCCCTCCTCTTTATGTACCTGCTTAATTCTTTTACCTTCCTCTTGTTCTTGGAGTGTTGACTCTCTCATACCATCATACAAGACAGGACAGGCACGTGGGGTGGAAGTTCCTGTAAACCAACTATATCTCTTCTTTTTTTGGCACCTATAAAGAGAGGCAGTGACGGCTTACAGTAGCTTGTTGACATGATGGCATGCCGTTGGTCGGTCTGAACCTGTAATAATTGGCCTAGTGAGACTTACATTTTGCTCACTTGCACAAGCAAAGGATCCCTGCTCCATAATTATCACAGCCTAACCCTTTGATTGTATTTGTTACTAAATTATAGGTATCGCTGTGAAAATATCTAGGAAATGGAGCTGAAATAACCCAAAAACTGAGGCAGATACACAAGTTTAGCTTAAGCTGGAGCAGCTGGGATCACTGTTTGGCAGTGATTGCAAAGGCATGAAATCAAATGGAATCACTAATCAGAATGAGATATTGTTTCAGAGCATTTTATTAATTAGTGTAAAACTAGTCAAATATGTCAAACATGAAATAACTGCAGTCATATAAAGTACATATTCTTAACAGGTGTTCAGCATTTTAACAGCTTATTGCAGAAAGCTGTTTTAGCAGTCTGGTTGTTCTGCTATTGACATTGTGGTACTGTTTGCCTGATAGCAGTAGTATAAAAAAGGTGTGAGGAGTCTGACAATGTTCAGTGCCCTGCTCTTGCATTGGCTTGAGCCAGATCCAATACAGAGGGTAGGGACCTTCCAATTCAATTCAATTCAAAAATACTTTATTAATCCCAAAGGGAAATTAAATAATTACTTAATAATAAATAATAAATAAATAATTATTTAATAATAATAACAATTACCCTTTCAGCTCCCCTTACTGTCCTCCACATGGCACTATTGTAGCTGAGACCCAGTACTTTAACACACTCAACCACAGTGCTGTAGATTGTTTTTTGAGTACTGGTAGGGTAAACAGTTTGTGAAATTATCTCCTTCCCCATCCCGCTTAGTCGTTGGGAGTGTCCACACTGGAGTAGAGCCCAGTCATGTCCTCTCTCTCCCCTCTCTTCCTTCCTCTGTCCTCCTCTCCCAGTTTAGGCACAGTGCCAAACAGTGTAGCGTTCACCACACTCATAATTGGCAAAGAACCCCCCATTTATGTGACACCTTTGTGTCATCTCAGCAATACGTGCAAATTTTTATTGTGTTCTGATCTTTTCCTGGAATTGCTCGATTTCTGAGATATTTATTAACCGGTTCAAATTCAGAATTACACAGATCAACAAGGCTTCACCAGTGTGAGGTCATAGTCTTGAAGATTAGAGGATAAATGGCATTATTTCTTCTCTTCTTCTTTTTTCCCCTCCTTTTTAATTTTTTTAAAGGATTTATTGTTCTTATCAATGAGCTAGCAGACTCTCTTGTGGGAGTTGTGATGAAATGCATGAGTTGCATAACAACAATCCAGAAAAAAAAAAAAAAAATTCCACAGTACATCTTTGTACATGTAAAAGTCCCACATGAAGACAAGTAGCAAATTCCTGTTAGCCTTGACCTGCTTGAAGAGATTGCTGGTGGTTAGATGGCTGGGTCACCTCTGTGTGGTCTGTCTCTATAATCGATGCTGAGGTGACGGGCTTTTTAAGAGGCTGAAGGGTCCAGTAATTGTTGACTTAGGCAAATAAGGACTGACTGATTGCTTCCTGTACCATGGCTAACTCCCATTCTTTGCAGCATGAAACTTGGATGCCTGCACACCCTCACATGGTAGTACACAGGATTCAGTTTTGCGGCTCCATGCAGAACTTCTACAGCAATAAACACAAAAGCATAAAAGATAGAAGTACATTCTGTTCTTAAGATGAAACTTGTGTCACTTTTAATAAAGCAGTGTGGATATTTTTTTTAATAACTTTTGTCTTTCTGCTTCTTTCTGTAGATTCTTCTCACTAAACGCCATGACTGGGCTTCTGAAGAGGAAGTTTGAGGAGGTGGGTGAGGACCCGTGCTACTCCTCTCCATCGCCCTCTTCCCTCTCCTCCGCCTGCTCGGGCTGGGACTCAGAGGGGGAGAGCTGCTACTCAGATACCCTGGATTCCAATCCCAGCAATCCCTGCTCCCCAGCAACAAATTTCAATGGTGAGTATCCTCTCTCAAGCATTCTCTCAGCTTCAACATCCACTAAAGCTCTGATAGCAACTCAGAAAAAACTCAGAGAACAGCTTTAGCAATTTATGACATTGGCATTTGATGAAACACTTTGTAGAAATGGGTCCAGACATCTACAATGAATGCCTGTGATGATTTTTATGCCGTAAAGCTGCTAAACCGTTGATCATTAAGCACGGGGGCGGCTCATCTTGGTTATATCTCCACCTTTCTCCCAGAACTTTGTAGACAGACATATTGCTTCACCTTTCCTTTCAGAGATTTGGGTCAACCAGCTTCAGGGTGTTTATATCTGTCTGGACCCAGCTGAGTCTTTAGGGAGACTGGTGGTGAGTTTGGAGACGGGATTGTGTTGTGTACAGGGAAGAAGGTTCCAAGGTTTCCAGGATGGTGGGGCAAAAAGCCAGAAAGAGAAGCATTGGCCGTTTGCCAAGGCTGGAAACACACAGCGCCTTGTCTGAATCCTGGGCGTACACCCAACACAGGTGCTGGAAGAAACTGGGTGAAGGGATAGAAAAAAGGTGTGGGGGCAGTGGAAGAAACAGAGGCATGCACGCCTATATAGAAGAACTGATTGAATGGACTATTATGATTTGGTGTTTGTGTTGGCTAGAAAGTTGTTTGCTAGAGAACAGCCTGCAAATATATTTCATTTGGAAGCTGCAGAGTGGGTGTCCTTTGTCTATTGTGGTTGTCATAAAGCTGACTGAATTGGATGGATGTGAACCTGAACCTGGCACTTGGTTTGATCTGTATTACCCCAGACAGCATATTAGACAACTCAGTAAGGTTGTTGTGTGTATCAAATGTCCATACCCAGGCAAATGGCTACTTTTGATATAAACCTTTCACTTTAAAGGAATAGCTCAAACATTTTGAAGTTAGGTCCTTTGACCAGTAATAGTTCCCTTACCCCTATTAGACAGATTTCATATTGCAGTAAATTCATAGCCCAGTGGGAATGAAAAATCTCCTAGTGGTGGAAGGCTAACAATTAGTCATACGTAGAGCAACAATTTTAGGTCATTTTAGCATAGTTTTGCAATTTCAAATTACTCAAATGAAAATGTTTAAACAAGTGGAATACAATACTGTATTAAAAGGTATTAATTGTTTACACTTTCACAAGAGTCTGTTGTTAATTTTATTGCTGTTTTCTCAGCCAAGCAACAAAGAATGGGTATGAACATTTCCAGTTAGAGCTGTTTTGAAATTGCTAGAATTTTCTAAAGCCAGTTAAAATGGCAGCCCCCCTTTGACTAGTTGTTAGATTCAGATGAGATGGCAGTATTAGCAAATGGCTAACACTAATTTTGTTCGTCTGGGAAAATGGCAACAAACGTAATGGCATCTTGTGAAAATGTAGATGATTAACACAGCACTTGTCTAAAAACGCAAATATTTCCAGGAGTGTCCCTATCTGAATAATGATAATAACTACAGAACTTTACTCAAACAAAAATCCAAACTTTCCTCCTTTAATTGTCACAAAAAGCTACTTTTTTTTTTTAACAGGAACTCTATAAGGAGTTCTCTTCCATAAAACAAGGGTAATGTGGACCAGATGGGCCAGGGGTTAGCACATTTTTCTTTAAACAAATAGGCTGCTATTGTATGGCTCAGTGAGCTTGAAGGGTGGAAAAAGTTGGTTGTCCAACTTAAAAGTCGAAAATCCCTTTATGAAGTTAATTGAATTTACACTAGAGCTTAGATGTGCTTCCCACTCTATGGTTTATTTCAGGGTAATGCTCATCAGTGACCTTTAACTGTGTGGATCATGATTCAGGTGAGAATCATGATCATCATCCTGCCTGGAAACCCCAGGGATTTTACCCATCACTTTGTGATCCTCTGTGCCTTCTTCAGTGAGTCCACCACCAACAAATGGGGAAATTCCTTATTTTGGAATGTAGTTGTTCTTATGCTAGTATAAAACTAGTAGTTTGGGTTTCACTTTACAGGATGTAAGCATGTTGGACTGCTCTTGGCAGGATAATTTAATTGGGTACATGATAAGGCCAGGTCAATGAATCATAGAGGTGTCCTTTTACAGTTTTTATAGCAGCATCAACACAGAGAAGTGGAGCAGTATGCCATCTAGTGGTAGAAAATAATGCAGCATCACCCTTCTTGTATTCTAAACTTCTTTTTTTGTCCTTCCATAGCTACATCCATTCTTAAGAAATCCAAGAGAACGTGCCGGGGCAACGTGACATTCCACCAGGTGACTGTGTTCTTCTTCCCACGGTGCCAGGGCTTCACCAGTGTTCCCAGTCGGGGAGGTTGCACCCTTGGCATGATGCAGCGCCACAGTGCACGGCGTACATACACTCTTGCAGAATTTGCTGTGGAACAACAGCTCCTGCGCAGGGAAAAATTTCTCAATAGGCTTAGGGAAGAGAAGCTGGAAGCTTTGAAAATGAAGGTGAGAAATGCTGATAGCTAAAATCTATTAATAGGAGCTCCACCTCCTGTCTGAGGTAACAAAGAAACATTATTTTTTATCTTTTACAGCTGACAAAGAACGGAACCCAGGAAAGTGAAGACGCGGATCGGCTTACGTTAGATGACATCCCAGAGCATGACATCGACATCAGCAGTGCCAACCTGGACGAGGGGTCTTTCCTCCAGCCTTACCCTTCTAAGAAGCGCTATGCACTGCTTAAAGCAGCTGGTGTGAAGAAGATTGACAAGGAAGAGAAGAGGCAGCTGCATGAACTGAGGCTCTCCAGGGAGAATTGCGGCTGTGACTGCCAGGGCTTCTGCGAGCCTGAGACATGCAGCTGCAGCCTGGCGGGCATCAAATGTCAGGTAAAAAAAACTCCTAAAATTTCTGCTGGTAACTGCTGCCAAACAGGATCCAAATGAAAGTTTCTATTGGAAAGATTTTACCACTTCTTTCTGCTTTTTGTAGATGGACCACTCTTCCTTCCCGTGTGGCTGCACAAAAGACGGCTGCGGTAACACAGAGGGTCGCATTGAGTTCAACTCCAACCGTGTACAGACGCATTACATCCACACTATCATGAAGCTGGAGCTGGAGAAGAGGCTGGAGGAGCAGTCCAGTACAGAGGAAGAGGAGGAGGAAAACACTACAGACACCAGCACCCAGCTACCAGCGGTGCCCTCCTTCCCTTTCAGCTCGGAGCTGATGGCAGCTGGAGAGAACAGCAGCAGCAGTGACATGACAGACTCATCAGAATCGTCTGGTCAGAGCGAGGACTCTGAGGCGGGCGAGAGCCAATGTGAGCATCATAGCCCACTGGACGTCGACGAGAAAGGCCTGAGCCGGATATTGAGTTTTAACGATACAAGTAGTGGAGAGAGCGAGGATAAGGATGGTAAAAACACTTGTTTCCCAAATCAACAGCTGCAACAGAAGCAACAGCCATCCACAGAGACATTCAGTAGCTTTAGCATAGTGGACTTTGCTGATGAAAACGACAACATTGATGCTGCGCTGTTGGAGTCCATGGACGGTCACACAGACAATCGAGTGGCATCCATTTCAGAACTTTTGGATGAGAACGCTAACCAGGGAAACGGCCTTTTCCACAGCTGCAGCGTGCCGCATACGCCTTCTCCTAGTATCGACCGGTCGGCGAGCTATGACATGGACCTGAGCCTTTCTTCGGAGTCGGACCTGGAGTTCTTCGAGGGCTTCCCCTGCTTGGGGCCCAGCTCGCTTTACAATTCCCTGAAGGAGTACGAACACATGGACAACTATTTCCAGTTTCAGCTGCCCAACTACCCCAGTTTCCCCGCGGCGAGCGACACAGGGACATGCCTTCTGGAATCCCTGATCGGCCTCTCAGAATCCGTCCCAGAGCCCCCAGCGACATTTACAGACAATCAGCTGATGGAGGAAGCCATGAAACTGTCTGTGATGGAGTCTGTGAAAGTTTGACAAAATATATGAACTATATTAGAAAGGAAAACCCCACAGGAGATTCTGGGGTGGGGGGTTAGAAGGGGGTTGAAAAATGCACATAAGATGTCAATGGGTTTTGAGGTAGCTGTGATTTCCCTCTTTTTTGCCTACTAAATATTCAGATTCCAGACTTGCCTTCAAAATGTTAGCAAAGCAGTTTGGGATGATTGCTGTGTGAGATGGCAGCTAAGGGTTAAAAGTGGACAGAGATCAATTTGACCAGGCCAATAGAAACAAATGAATCCTAAGAAAGCTCTGTTGACCAAACCAAGACCACCAACCGCTCGCTGAACAGGAATCAACCTTAAAACTGTTTCCAGGTTGGTTGTTAATCTCAACACAGCTGAATGTTCACCTCAGGGAATTACATTTTTTCTAGCTTTCTAGCTTTTGGAGGCGATGTGTGGTGACCATTGCTGTGATTGCCTTCATACAAAACCCGAGTCAGTTTGTGACGTACAGTAGTTCTGTTTGTGTCCCCTCTTCTGTAGATGACTTAAGTGAAGAAAAGCTGAAGTCTCATCCCAGAAAGTCTTTTAAGGTACAAGAAAAAAAAATCCCTCCCAGAGCTCCTTGATTAGCACTTTATCTGTGAAAATGGCAATGTATGCTTAGGCATTGTTTTGGTCGTTTGGGATGGATTCAACAGTTTGATGCTAAATTCTGGAGTTTCTTATGTATGGGCTGGGATTGTTGCTCATGTTCTTCAAAAAAGAAGCTGTATCTGTATTTTCTTTATTGCTTTTGTTTTAAATTATTTCATTTATCATTTTTATTTATTTCAGATGAAGCCTCCCTTCTTTCAAACAGCACTGTGGGTTGTTTACCTTAAAGTGCAGTCTTCTTCCTTTTTCTTTCATATCACATTAAGGTATTGCTATGGGAAATGGAACCCAGTGGGCGGTTTTTGATATTCGATATGTATGTAGGCAGTTGCCCTGGGTGGCATTACAAAGGGGTGCTCAAGAACTAGTTAGAAAATATAACTTTTGTGCCCTGAACAAGTTTCAAATTTGCAGGCAGAGGGAGAGTGCCCTCTGCTTTCTGCTGTACATAGGGAGACTAGTTTACCTGCTTTGTGTGGAATGGCAGTACATTTAAGCCCACCCCAGAAACTCGTGTATTTTTGATTGGTTGGGGGGTGGCAGAAAGAAGGACAGGACATCATCCATTCGAGAACCGCCACTGATGGGACCACAAGTCCATCCGAAAGTATTTAATATCTATTCTCTAACACCTTGTTGTAAATTATTTTGTTTTTATTTCATGAGTTATTTAATTTAAAGACATTTTGGGGAAAATTTTGGGTTGTAGTGAAATTTACTGGATGTGCCTGTTTATCAGGGGAGCCATGCCAGCAGGTGGTGTGCGCGCAGTGCTTCCATTTAAGCTTTTGGGACTGAAAACTGTGGAATCTCCCTAATCACTGAAACAAATAAAGAAAATGATGGTTCTATTTGTATTGCTGCCTATAATATAACCATAGAAAAATTACACTAATATTTTCTAACTAATATATGTAGGATGAAGAAAGAATTCTAATCACTGACAAATTGAATATTTTATTAAGAAAGCAAAATTAATAATTTTCAATCTGAAACGACCTTTGTAATATATGAACTATAGAGAAAATGTATGCTTATGAAGGTTTGTGCTCTTTAGCATTCTGAAGTATTTTTAATAGGCAGCCAAACGGTTGAATATCTCAGAGAAAAGCCACTAAAACGTAAATTACAAAAAATCAATTTGATTGTACTCTGAATACCTCTGAAGTCTGTGACTTGGGTTAAAATATGTTAGAAATTACACAAATAAGAAGTTTTTTTGTATTTTAGTGGATTAAAAACTGCATATATTATACAGTTTTAAATCCTGAACCCTGAAATTTGAAGAGTTGCCTCACTGATTAACAGGCAAGACCTTTTTTGAGCTGAGGGACACTAGAGAGCTGATGTACATATCCTCACCCTTTCCACAGCTGTTTTAACAGCCTTTTCTGGACCCTTTAGAAATTATGCATGCAGGTCCTGTTTGTTAAAAATCTTCTGAATAATTGCATACTTTGAAAAGTGCAGAATGCTCATTGGAAATGTATTATTCGCTTTTTGCCTTTTTTTAAATTGATTTCATCCTGTATATGTTCATACGCCACAAAGATTGGCACTATTTTTATTGCAATCTTTCTCTTGTGTAAAACATTAAATCTCATGAAGAAATGGCATCAGTGAGTGTTTATCAGTGTAATATATTACAGTACAGTTTATTATTATTATTATTATTATTATTATTATTATTTCAAAGAATGTGTCTTACTTTTTTGCCTTTTTGTGTTGTGCATATTTCTGCTTGAAAAGGTCCTGCAGAGCAAACAAAGCTGCTTTATTTTTTACATATTCACACATTAATCTGCTGTTCAAAAACACTTTCTTTCATCTAAGCCATTTTGACAGCTTGTCCCTCCAAATGATAATAAAAAAAAACATTCATTTGTAAATACCTGGCTGTTTGTGTGATTTATTGTGTGTTGGCTAAATGTATTTTAGAAGTATAAGTGCCTTGCAGATGTATTTACATTTCTTAGAAGTTTTTCACATTTTGTCATGTTACAACTACAACCGTTCATGTCTTTTATTGGGATTTAATGTGACAGACTAACAAAAATAGGACAAAAGAAGAGGATACGTGGGGTTTTCAAATTTGTTTGCGAATAAAAAAAAATAAAAAGTGTGCATTTGTAAATAGCCTCAATTACTCTGATACCCCTTCAATAAAACTAATGTAATCTCAGCATAAATAGAAATGCTCTGTTAGAGGCCTCAGTTAGAAAATTCTGGTGAAGAAACGGTGATCATCGTTAAGAACACACTATCCCATTCACAGTGAAGCATGGTTATGGAGTTATACTGTGTTTTTCTTCAGCAAGATAAGGAAGCTGGTCAGGATTGAAGAGATGGATGGAGCTAAATACAGGACGATAATAGAAGAAACCCTGTTAGAGGCTGCAAAAGACTTGTAGTTGGGGAGAAGGCTCACCTTCTAGCAGGAGAGCAACACAAAACATACAGCCAGAGCTACAGGGGAATGGTTTATATTAAAGTATTTTTGCATATTAGAATGATCCAAATCTAAATTGAAATGAAAAGCTTTGGCAATAATTAAAAACTGATACTCACAGACACTATCCACCTAATGCAACTGAGGCTGAGCTATTTTGCAAAGAAATATTTTCAGTCTCTAGATTTCCAAAGCTGGTAAAGACAAACCAGATGGGACTACTATCAAAAAGTTAATATGTAACAGATGTAGAATGTCACGTTTCACTACAGAGGTTCAACCTGAGCAATAAAAACTAATACTATAGATAGTTTATGAGGTCAAGAAGCCATTTTGTGCACAAGCCATTTTGAAATTTCCATAAAGAAATAACTACACCTTCCATAAAAAAATGCTTCTTTTTCACACAGTCCCCTGAAGTCTGTTGTTGAAGGTCTCCATATCTAAAGAGAATGGAAAAACACCCAATATGATGTCATGCTGTAGTCTCCCCAAACACCACAAACATATGGCCAGAAATTCCTGGCGGGGGAGTATGTGACTGCTTTTAGCTCACATTTGGTCACAATTACGATTGTATGGATCCGGGGTGAAAATTGCACAAATCCTTTAGCTTTCCTTGATCCTGACAAGGCAGGAAAAAAAGTTACCTCCATGCCATTTAAGTCCTTTTCAGTCTGAAAAACACCAGTTCCCTGTGATCTTTGGTTTAAAAACATCCTTTGGAATTTTCCATCATCTCAGGCTGCAGTTTGGGAGGTCAGGAGATCAGGATCATAATAACTTTGTTGTTCCTGGACCAAGGAGCATTCAGACAGCACGCTGGATGTGAGCCAAAAACAGCAACAGGACATGCAATCAGTTCAATAAGGAACGCATTTCCAAGACTGTAGAAGGAGTGTAAGGCTTCAGTTGCATCAGTATAAAGAGGAATATGATGCCGTATGGTGAAAACATAACTCACTTTGGAAACTGAGATACTTGAGAATTTTATTTGACCGATAGCATGTAAAAGTCAATGCTTTTCTATCTAATTAGTTTGATGTATCACCTGAAAAACAGAACAAATAAAAATCAAATACAGCCAGCAGTCATCAATCTGGGTACATATCAGTTAATTCTGGTGGTTTTAGGTTGCTTACTGAAAAAATCCAGGAGAGGAAGGAAGATACTCTGGTGAAGACGGTGGGTTTGAACTGCTGGTTGCACATGCCGGCTGGACCGTAACTGACAATGCCGTGGACTCTCCAAACTCCATCAGTTAAGCAGTTTAGGGGACCTCCAGAGTCACCCTGGGAAATTAACATCATTGATCAGCACTACATAACTGCCTCTAACTTTTTCTTTATGAAGTGCACAACTCTGTATAGATTATTCTGCTGGGGGACTTAAACGCCCACGTGGGAAATGACAGTGACACCTGGAAAGGCGTGATTGGGAGGAAAGGCCTCCCCGATCTGAATCCGAGTGGTGTTTCATTATTGGACTTCTGTGCTAGTCACGGATTGTCCATAATGAACACCATGTTCAAGCATAAGGGTGTTCATCAGTGCACTTGGTACCAGGACACCCTCTAGGCAGGAGGTCGATGATAGACTATGTTGTCATGTCTTCAGACCTTCAGCCGTATGTCTTGGACACTCAGGTGAAGAGAGGTTTGAGCTGTCCACTGATCACCACCTGGTGGTGAGTTGGATCCGCTGGAGGAGGAAAGAGCCGGACAGATGTATTCAACCCCTACCTCCAGGAGAGCTTTGACCAGATTGCGGGGGAGGTTGGATATATAGAATTCGAGTGGACCATGTCCTCCTCGTCTATTGTTGATGCTGCCGCCCTTAGCTGTGGCTGCAAGCTCTGCGGTGCCTGTCGCGGTGGCAATCCCCGAACCCGGTGGTGGACACTGGCAGTATGGGATGCTGTCAAGCTGAAGAATGAGTCCCCTAGGCTGTTGTTGGCTTGTGGGACTCCTGAGGCGCCTGACCGGTACCGTGAGGCCAAGCGTGCCGAGGCCCGGGCTGTGACAGAGGCGAATACTTGGGCCTGGGAGGTGTTCGGTGAGGCTGTGGAGAAGGACTACCAGTTTGCTATGAAGTGATTCTGGCAAACCGTCCAGTGGCTCAGGAAGGGGGAAGCAGTGCTTCACCAACACTTTTTACAGTGGGCGTGCAGAGCTGCTGACCTCAACTGGGGAAATTATCGGGCAGTTGAAGGAGTACTTCGAGAATCTCCTCAATCCTGCCATCACGCATTCCCTGGTGGAAGCAGAGACCGGGGGACTCGGGGTTGGACTCTTTCATCACCCAGGCTGAAGTCACCGAGGTGGTTAAAAAGCTCCACAGTGGCAGGGGTTTGGGGGTGGATGAGATCTGCCCTGAGTACCTCAAGTCGTGGACCGGGGCCTCTGGGCTGGCAGACTGGGGTGGAGGTCCTCCTTCACAAGAATGGTGACCGGAGGGTGTGTTCCAACTATAGGGGGCTCACACTCCTCAACCTCCCTGGTAAGGCCTATGCCAGGGTATGGGAGAGGAGAGTCTGGCCGATAGTCGAACCTCGGCTGTGTGGTTTTCGTCCCAGATGTGGAACTCTAGACCAGCTCTACACCCTCTACAGGGTACTCGAGGGTTCATGGGAGTTTGCCACATGTGTTTTAAATTCGACTGTGTCCATCATGATGCCCAGGAGTACAGAGTCGGGGGCCCTTTATTAGGGGCCATCTGGTCTCTGTGCAAGCGGAGCAGGAGCTTGGTCTGCATTGCCGGCACTAAGTCGGACCTGTTCCTGGTGCATGCTGGACTCCGGCAGGGCTGCTGTTTGTCAGCGGTCGTGGCGCAGCTAAGGGGCAGAGGGCGTCCGATTTGGGGACCAGTGGATTTCATCTCTTCCATTTTGCAGATGACGTGGTCCTGCTGGCCCCATCTAGCCGTGACCTACAGCATGCACTGGGCCGGTTTGCAGCCAAGTGTGAAGCAGCTGGGATGAGGATGAGCCCCTCCAAGGCCATGGTCCTCGACCAGAAACGGGTGGCTTGTCCTCTTGAGGTTGGAGGGGAGTTCCTGCCTCAAGTGGAGGAGTTCAAGTAGGGTCTTGTTGACGAGTGAGCGGACAATGGACTAGGGTATTGGTGCGGCTGCCGCAGTAATGGGGACGCTGTGTTGGCTCGTTGTGGTGAAGAGAGAGCTGAGCCGAAAAGCGGATAATTTACCGGTCGGTCTACGTTCCTACCCTCACCTATGGCCATGAACTTTGGGTCATGACCGAAAGAACGAGATCCCAGATACAAGCAGCTGAAATGAGCTCCCTTAGAGATAGAGCGATGAGCTAGGCCATCCGGAAGGAGCTCGGAGTAGAGCCGCTGTTCCTCCACATTGAAAGGAGCCAGTTGAGGTGGCTCAGGCATCTATACCGGATGCCTCCTGGATGCCTCCCTTGGGAGGTGTTCCAGGCACGTCCCACCGGGAGGAGGCCCAGGGGACGGCCCAGGACACGCTGGAGGGCCTATGTCTCTCGGCTGGGAACACCTTGTACTCCCCCCAGAGGAGCTGGAAGAGGTGTCTGGGGAGAGGGAAGTCTGGGTGTCTCTACTGAGTCTGCTACCCCCGCGACCCGGTTCTGGATAAAGCTGAAGACGACAAGTACGAGGACGAGGACGAGTACAAGCACGAGCACAAGGAGGAGCACGAGGACGAGCACGAGCACGAGGACGAGCACGAGCACGAGGACGAGGACGAGTACGAGTATGAGTAGGATACTTTAAGTCCCAGTTACTGCTGGTTAAACTATGAGTATTGCTGTTTAGATAATGAAATAAAGGCGTAATGCCCACACAAACATGCCTCTTACAACCAACATTGTATTTAATGGCAAAAATATTCCTATATAAATTAGTTTTAAGTATTATTTTGATCTGGTAATTATCAAGATCTTTGTTAATCAGCTCAGCAAATACGGGGCAGAGCTGCTCCATTAAACTATCAAAAGTCACTAGTTTTAATAAACAGGGACTATTTTTCCATCCATCTTATATACTCATGTACTTACTTTTTTATTGTAATGAAAGAAAGAGAACAAGTGCCAGTGGACAAATACTTTGCATTTTTTGTTTTTGTATGCTGTTTTTAATGGCTCATTTTTGAAAGTGTTGGGAGAACAGGTCCACAACGCGATATTAATAATGTTCAAGGTATTTTATAACAAAACCAACAAATGAAATACCTTTAAAATATCAACTAGGTGCCGCTTACTGCCATGCTGTTATCAATTAAGTCTTTTTCATTTGCTGTTTGGCACCTAGGCTGTCACAAGTTTTGCTTTTGCCTTGGACTTGCCCTACCCTCTCGTATCATGTTTCATGACCTACAGTGGGGCCCCAGCTCCAATTTGAGGCACCATAGCGCCAGATGTTAGCCATTAGCCATCATAAAATATTTTTTTTTGTTGATGATCTTGCACCTCAATTTAAGAAAATGGTTGTTCGTGAGGAAAATCATTTAAAAATACATTGTAGATTTTTTTATATTTATAATTTACAAACCATGTCTTTGGTCTCCATACCTGGCAACCAGATATGACTCCATCCCCTCCAGCACAAACCATTGTTTTCAGAGCAATGCTGCCCCACCACTCAGGCTGAGAACAGACAGCGTGCTCCACCACACCTAGGGGAGCCTCCTGCAACTTGTCTGGGACGTTTCCATAATCTGAGTAGGTGAACATCAAATACTGAATGTCTTTTATTTATGTTTTTGAGCCATACGTACATATATTATGTGTATTCATAGATCTGTGTACTCACAGTCCATCAATCCCCAGCCTGTGATGTAACAGGTGAAGCCATGAGGCAGTGTCTGTTCTGGGTAGGGAAGGTTTGCAATTTCCACATAACCATTGCCATAGATGGGTTTAACCAGCTTCAACAGAGCGATGTCATTGCTAAGGGAAACCAGAAAAAAATAACTAATATTACCAATACAATATTATTAATTAGGACAATATTAAAAGGGGTAGCCCACATCAGCAGCGCATTACTATTCGTGACAGACAAATAAAAAGAATTAGCTAATATTAATGATAGTTAAATATACAAAATCATATTATTTCTTCCTCCTGTTGAGCTAATTACTCATTTACTTACTCATGCCTAACTTAACCCTTTTCTGAATTTCTGCTTGTGTGGGATGAGCAAACAATGTTTTTAATCTTTTGTCAATGAGAACAAAATAAATATGCCTATTACTCATTCACACAAACATGCAAATACATTCATGCCTTTGTTGTCTTGGATTGTTAAATTTTTTTTAATTTAAATTTGAATTTAATGAATGTAATTTAGCAATACATTTTTAAATAAAATGTTTTATATTAAACACATTTGAATTGATCTTAGTTTTATTTTATTGTATGTTGGGTCTGTCTGTTAGGTGTATTTAAGTAACAAAATAAAGAAATGTGGAAAAAATGCCATTGCATTATTTAGAAGCAGCTTATGTACTGAATATTTTTCTGTGTCATAAATCACTTTATTTTATTTGTTCGTTTTTGTAGGTTTGAGGTTAAACTGACAGATCAAATACTGCTAATTGCTTCGTTACCCATCGGCCAGATTTTCATTCCAGTCGGGATGGACGATGATTGTTTCCACAGAGATGAACTGTTCGCTGCCTTCATACTGAAACAGGTTGTACTCACCCAACACCACACGGTACTGACTGACATCCGAGCTGATGGAACCAGAAGGGGAAAAATACACACAATATGATCACATACTCTTATTTATCAAGCACCACAGAGATTACGATAAACCTGCAGATCTGTTTTAAGAAACTCCAACCTTATGATGCAGTGGGCTGCTGTCATGATGTGGAAACTATCAACAACGGAGCCTCCGCAGATGTGGCTAAAGAAGCCTTCATTGTATGAATCCAGCTGCAGAGAAACCTGAGAGAAAACAAAAGAGAGAAGATCTGTAGCAGTATCCAATTGAAGTATTAATAAAGCAGAAGCTTTATTAATACTTTACCTGCCATTTCCAGGTGTTTGGTTGCGCATCACTGCCTCCTATGACCCTCCCATTGTTCACCTTATAGTTAAAGGGTTCCTCGCAACAAATCAGCCCTTTAGAAAACACAATTATACATGCAGGACACAGTAATGACATGAAAGTTCACAGTTTAAGAACAAAAGTGAATTTTTGTTGATATATACCAAAGCAGGACAAGAGAGCCACAAGCCAAATCATGGTGACGGACATAATACTCAACGCAGTTTGCCTTTCAGTATTTATATCAGTTTCATATTAGAAGACCTTGAAAATGTTCCTCTGAATCACACAGATGTTGAATTACCTGGCCCTATCAGCAGCCAATGTGGTCATTCTTCACAGAAACTGGGAGGTTGACAAACTGTAACTGTAATGATTAACAAACTAAGAAGTTAGATGTTTGCGTTGTTCAGCCCCAAAAATTCAGCTCCAAATTACATTCAGGCATATAAATGTAATTTTTATGCATGGAACTAACATTAATTACAAGAGAACCTATTTCTTTTCTAAGTTTTAACATGATGGGAAAAGACCAGGTGAAATCTGATGATGTCCTCCAGTCTCATTAAAACAAAGTAAGGTAAATCCACAGTGAAACAGCTGAATCAAACATAAAACATGTCCAGTGAGAGAAGTGTTTAAACAGAGCAGCAGCTAAACTACAGAAGAAAATGTTCTCCTGACTATAAAGTTAACAAAGTTCAACAACAACTGATTCTAAAGATACAAATATGTAAGTTAGGTACTACAAAATGAGTACATTTTAAATTTGAGAATTAGAATTTAAATAGTCAAAGAAAAAGATAGTGTTATTTAAAGTACAACGTTTTAGGTGTTTTTTTTTTATATTTATGCTGTTAAAATGTCAACTTAAATGCTGCACATTAAAATGCTGCAAATTAGCTAATTTCTTTCTTTATTATATAGAAATGGCCTAAAAACAACAACAAACACAACAAAATGTTGAGATATTGTACTCAACATTTTGTTGTGTTTGTGAAAGCAAACCTTTGGAGAACAAACCATAAACATTTGTTAGACATTCTCAACTAACCTCCAATGAATTAACTGCATTATAATTATCTATGCATTATGAGCTACAGCAACATTTAATTTCCCTTTGGGATTAATAAATTATTTTTTAATTCAATTGAATTAAAAAAGATGTGCAAAATGAGTTTTAACTATGGAGCTAATGGATTTTACTCTACAATTTCTCCTGCAAACTGTGGACAGGTATAATTCCCATCCCCAGTCTAAAGTAGTTTTTGTCTGTAACAGGTTTACTCCAGGACTGCCCTGTATTTAGCTCCATCCATCTTTCCATCAACACTAATGCTTTCTAACAAACCTCTGAGGTCTTTAGGGAGCAGCTGTTGAAACTGGCATTAAATCAAACAGAGGTAGACTCTTTAACATTTATGAAACATCTGAAGGAAAGATTTTGCACTGGATTTTTAAGTGTATAAGAATAAATGGGGCCTGACTACATATGCACACCACATTCAGCTGTTAAAGAAAAATTTTTTACTTGACATTGAATTTAATAACTTTAATAAAGCGTTGTACTTTGACTCACTATTCGGCTGAAGCCTTTCATTCATTCATTCATTCATTCATTCATCTTCTACACTGCTTATTCCATAGTGGGTCGCGGGGGAGCTGGTGCCTATCTCCAGCAGTCTATGGGTGAGAGGCAGGGGACACCCTGGACAGGTCGCCAATCCATCGCAGGGCAACACAGAGACATACAGGACAAACAATCATGCACACACTCATTCACACCTAAGGGCAATTTAGAGAGAACAATTAACCTAACAGTAATGTTTTTTGGACTTAAAAAAAGGCCAAAAAACATGACTGTTAGGCTGAAGCCTATTCCTAAATAACTCAAGTTGACATTGGGTACAGAATTTATTAATTTTTTTATTGTTGTGAAAAAGAAAACAGAAAAAAACAAGCATGAACGACATGAACAAATAAGGAAAAAAGAACCACAATGCAATTTTATTACATGTGAACATTATCAAGTTTATGTTTGCATTTGTGACTGAACGAAAAGTCCACGTTTTATGGTATGTGGTTATCCGCATGTAACAAAAGTGGGTAAATATTGTATAAAATGAATAAACGAACTAAATATGTAAATAAATTGATTATTTGTAGATGTATAAAATTATCCTTTATTAAATATTTATAAAACTTTCCTGCCCAATAAGCTTTTCTGTCCCCCCCCACACACACACACACACAGCGCACCGCCAACCATGTAACAGGATGTGGAAAAACAACCCACAAAGGCTACTAATATTTTTGCTAGGAGTTCAGTGATGGAGTAATTTCATGTAAACTGCTGATAATTGCCAGTTTAAACTTTGAAACCATATAAATACACATTTTCAGGCAGTGTAGCTTGAAAATAGTCACTACGGAAACATTTTCAGATACCAAAAATGAATGAAACTGTTGTCCGTTCCTTAGCAACCCTTCAAGGCCCAGTTAATGGAGTACAGATTTCCCCCTCTGTTTGCAGACCGGCACACACCGGTTCGACTTATCTCTTGTCTTTATGTTGTAGCTTTGCCTGGCTGTGCCATGCACCTGCTGTCAAAGTGCCTCTACTGCTAGTGTTGGCTAGCTGTATCCCGGTGGACTGTATGTCTTCCGATAATGGTTGCTAACACAGCCCTACCCAGTGACAGTTAACACGAACTGTAGCCGCTGAAGACAATGGGGCTATCGCAGAGCTCGCTCCTGTCGGACGGTGGAAGTAACAGCGGATATCATGTTCACGGAGTACGTTGTTGTAACGTGTAGTACAAGATTATATATATATATATATATATATATATATGTATATGTCACCACGGTTCAGTTTTTAAATGGCTTTACAGTATAGCATTAAGAACTTTCTGACTGTGCTTAGTTGAACATCCATCTATGCGACATTTGTTGATATAAGTCAGAGATGTTCCTTTAAGTTTGCTGTTGGAGTCATGACGATGAGGTGGCATTTGGCACGTATCCAAACCTTTCATCTTTTCCTGATATAATTTCAGCGTTTTCTGTGCAAACGGTACGACAAGTTACCTGGCATAAACGCTAAAGTGAGACAAACCGTGCAAACACGCAAGGAACACCAGCTGTGTAGTAGTGCTTTTCAGCAAAGATTCTTGTTTTTCTGACACATGCAATACCTGAAACAGACACACGATGGCGATAAATGAGCTTTTGTACCTTTCAGGTTCAAGCAGACTCGCCTGCACTGAAGGCTGGTCTGGAGCCTTTCTTTGACTTCATTCTCTCCATAGGGAACACCAGACTTGTGAGTAGAGGACATGTTATCTTCATAGAAACTGTCTGTAAAGTCTGGAGAATCTTATAATCGGATGTTATGTACTGATAACTATAGAAAAATATTTGAATAATCAGACTTTATTCACTATCAAATTTTCTCATTCATCCTTTTGTCTGTCCATTGCTTTCTTGCATTCATTGGTTTTCGGATTGCATAACATGTTTAGTGGAAAGAAGAGGATGCATTGTTTTCAAATAAAAGCGAGGAGTTGTATCACAACAGAGTCAACACTTTGTGGAAACACATTTCTCTCTGCAATTACTAATACATATCTTTTGGGGTCTTTAGACTTAAATTTATTTCCTATTCTTTGTAAATAATTCAAGCTCAGTGAGATTGGATGGAGATCATCTGTGAACATTAACTTTCAAGCCCTTGAAACAACATAAATATGCTTTGATTTAAGCAAATTACATTGTGGCTTTGAATGGATGTGTACTTTTATTGTACTGCTTGAACCTCTGACTCAGTCTCAAATGTTTTAGAGTTTCTCACAGGTTTTCCTCCAGGATTGGCTTGTTTTTAGGTCCGTCCCTTTTTCTATCAACTCTGATCAACTTCCTTGTCTCAGCTGAAGAAAAGCATGCGGTCATATTTCCCCTTTGGGATAGTGTGCCAGCTGCAAATGGGACGTCTTTAGCTTTCTTTCAACAACGGCTTCCCTAAAGCCACTCTTCTGTAAAAGCCAGATTTGTGGAGTACAAGACTAACAGTCATCCTATCAACAGAGTCTCCCACCTGAGCTGTGGATTTCTACAGCTCCTCCAAAAGTTACATGAGGCTGTTGATCTGCTTCACAGGTGGACTCTACTTACTAATTAGGTGACCTCTGAATGCACTTGGTTGCTATGGATTTCATTTAGAAGGTTGACTTTCACATTTATGTATTTACACAGTTGCTATCAAGTAAAATGTATTATGATTTATTGAGTAATAAACAGGGAGTTTAATTTTATGAAATACATTTCTGTACAGCAGAGTGTAAAAAGATTCAGATATAACTTAGGAAAGCTTCCTTTTGCACGTTCTGCCACAGGTCTCTTTTTGCAGAGGGTTTTTTCCAGGCCTTCCCTTCAAGTTGCTTCTACATCTTTTATTAGACTTACTGGTGTCAGCATGCTGGATGAGTTAAGAATTGTGTTTATATCATGTTTAGGCGATGTAATGTGTGTTTTGAACTGATGTTTGTGTCTCTATTTTACTGCAAACCCACTCTTTCTAATCATCACAATGAATTCGACACTTCTGGCTGGAATTAAAGCTTTAGTAGGAATTGTAATGCCTATTGCCTTAAAGGGCTCCCATTTTTCTTTGCACAGCTATGATTTTAGTTTTTTCTTCCTTTAGCACAAACTCAGGCAGATTCACCCTCATGCCTCTGTTTCCCCAGAATAAGGAGAGTGACCTGTTGAGGGATCTACTGAAGGCCAATGTGGAGAAAGCAGTCAAGCTTGAAGTGTACAGCTCCAAAACGCAGCGTGTGAGGGAGCTGGAGGTGACACCCAGCAACATGTGGGGTGGTCAGGGGTTGCTGGGCGCCAGCGTTCGCTTCTGCAGCTTTGAGGGAGCCAACGAGAATGTGTGGCATGTGTTGGTAAGTCAGGTCTACTCCTTCTTTTGAGATGCATGTTTTAGGCTCTGACCATCACATGAACATTGCAAGCAAAAAAAACCTTTATTATCTGTGAAATTATTTTCAATGCAACAAATCCCTTTTTTGCTTTTAGGACGTGGAAGGAAATTCTCCCGCTGCACTTGCTGGCCTTATTGCGCATGACGACTTCATTGTCGGAGCTGACCAAGTGTTACAAGATGTAGGTTTTAATCTCTTGTACATAAATCGTTTTTTTTACACAAATAATCAAAAAAGGTTAAAAAAAACCAAAAAAAAACCCTGCATGAATGATTTGATTTTTGTTTATCTCTGCAGTCAGAAGATTTCTTCTCCTTGATTGAAGCCAACGAGGGGAAGCCTTTAAAGCTGTTAGTTTATAACACGCGGACCGATCAGTGCAGGGAGACCGCAGTGACCCCCAACGGTGCCTGGGGAGGAGAAGGGAGGTTGGTGTTTGACTTTTTGATTGAAGTATTAATAACTTAACCTAAACCTAAAAATCCAGATTTCTTAATAAAGCATTTCTTAATTTAAACTATACTTTTGGAGCTTGATCAGTCTCTCAAGGAACCTTTAATTAGTCATTCTTGACTTCCTTTTTCCATGGTGCATTAATATGGTGTGACTTGGAGACCCATTTCACTTAGGCTCTCTTTTAAATTGGAAAGGCAAGAAAACAAGCCATAGAAATAAAGGAGTAACAATCATAGTGGCTATTTATTTCAAAGGTTTTTGTACACATGTACGCTGAATTGCTAATAATTCTGAACGCGTGTACTTAGTCATGTAGTTCATTATAGGCAGTATGAGTTTGATTCATAAATATGTTCCTTATAGGTGCGTTCCTTGCTCCAGCATTTCAGGCGTTCATCACATTAGAAAAGACTGAAAAAATATGGATATCATACATGCAGGAAATGATTGCTTTTCTAAAATTAATGAGGAGAAAAAGAGGTGTGTTCTTTCTTTTGGCTACTAGTTCCTGAGCTTTACAGTTAGAAGAGATTATTTTGTAAATGTAAAATACAGTATACATCTTTTTTTGGGTGTGAATATTTTTCTTTTTTGTAAGTATGGGTAGAAACATAAATATGACCTGTCTTTCCATTTTTAAAATGTGTTTTAGTTTAGGCTGTGGTATCGGCTACGGCTATCTGCACAGGATCCCATCTCGCCCAGTTCTCCCAGATGTCCAGAACAGAAGTGTTCCTCAACCAGCAGTTCCAGGCAGCAGGAACATGATGACCTTATCTGGTCACAGCGAGGTACAGATTCTTATCTGTTGTTATCTGTTGTAATATTTAAATGCACACGTTTTAAACCCTTATTTCTTTCTCCTCAGGTGCCCCCAGTGACTGAAAGTATCTCTACTAATGGAGCAGGTTTAACTGAAACTAAAGGAGTTGTTCTCAATCTGAGGGAAATCCCACCAACACAGGAGTCTGCAGGTATATGTAATACACCAGCACATAGTGTTGGTTTTGAGTCTTTTTTCAAATATAAATCTGAAAACTGTGGCCTGCACCTGTATTCATCATTTCTAAGTCAAGACATTGTAAAAAGACATTTAAATTCAATTACAGCTGCGGGGCTTTTGAGGTTTGCCTCTACCAGCTTTGCACTTCTATAGATCATATTTTTCTTAAAGGACCTCAACCTTAGTCACATGGGATGTGAACATAAGTTTCAAGTCTTGCCACCGATTTTCATAAAAAAAAAAATTAGATTTAGGCCTGGACTTTGACTAGGCCATTCTAACGCATGAATAGGTTTGATCTAAACATTTGAAGCTCTGACTGTATGTTTGGGGTTGTTGTTCTCCTAGAAAAGGATCTCCACCCCAGTTTTCAGTTCCAAGCTACGTCTTACAGGTTTTCCTCCAGGATTGTCTCACCAGCTTTTCTATCCCTGCTGAAGACGGGCGTCCTCTCAGCATGATGCATCTACCACCATGTTTCACTGTGGGAATAGTGTTCATAAGGCCAATGAGCATTGTTAGTTTTTCTCCACACTGTGTTTTAATGTAGTCCAAAAAAGCTACATTTTGGAGCTTCATTGAACAACTTTCCTTTACGCTGTAAATTTCACACAGGTGGACTCACTAAATTGGCAACTTCTGAAAGAAGGTTGTTACACTTACATTTATTTAGAGGTTTCAAAGTTAAGGAGGTTAGATACTAACCACACTTTCCTGATTTAGATTTTTTATTAAAAAATCTTGTGTCAGTTGTTCCGCTTTACAATTATGCACTACTTTGAGTAGATCTATCACATAAAACCCCAGTTACATTAAAATTGGTGGTTTTAACATGACAAAATGTAGGAAAGGTAAAGGCAATGAGTGTACATCTAACATTAAAACATGAGGATCTCCTAGATATTTTCTATACTTTCACACAAAATAATCAACCCTTGCATCACGCTGTCTTCAGACATCTCCTGGACTCCTGGAGCCAGCATCTCAGATTTACCCGAAGCCGTTTCCACCAATGATGAAAGCCACAGCTCAATGTTTGCTAATTATGGAGATAACACGCATGACCAATGTAGCTTGGGTAAGTGCTTCACTCGCAATTACATTGTGCCACTAGATGGAACATTTACATGTTTATAATGCTGGCTTGGTTGAAAAGAATAACGAGCTCTCTTTAAGCACCCTCCAGCTCTCACTTCATTAAATCCCTTGATAGGTGCATTACTTTCTGTTCCTGCGCATTGAAATTACCTCACCTAAACATAACATGAAATGCTGGCGCTCAGTCTCTCTCAACACCAGACGTAGGAGACTGATGTATAGCGTGAAATTAAACTTTTTCTGCAGTTTTACTAAAGTTATGATTATCTTTTATAGATGATTCACTATTTGACCTAAAGCCTTTATCTCAAGAGATGGAGGAAGAAGAAGACACTCAACAAACACAGCAAGAGAGCGTTTTAAATCTGAGCAGCAGCCCCAGCGAGGATGCAGATGATGCCGCTGCCCTCAAGGATACCACAGAGAGCTTACGGACCATCCCAGAGATGCAGGATCCTAACCTGGAAGTTTTCAGCTCAGGCGATCTCTTAGAGCAGGAGATGGTTGAGCCCGATATGTCAGGCAGTTAAATAGCTGCCTTAAGAGATTGAGGTGCAGATAGAGAATAAAGAACACACTGTGATGGAGAAAATATACTTTTTTGTTTTTTTTTTTCTTTTAAAGCCTTATCACTGAAGCTGTTTTTAGGTTTAAAAATACTTTTATTTCTACCAGTGCCAATGCTGTATGCTGCAATGCACATTTGAAAACAAAAGGATTGTATTAACTGTATAGATAAGAATTACAGAGAATGTCAAGCATAATGAATGTACTCAATTTTAAGTTTAATATTTAATTTATTGACACCTTAGTTAACCCTCCTGTGGTCCTCATATACTGTATGCACTCCGTGTCCTCCTGGTCATAATGACCCAGCTTCACTAAACCCCCAATATAAAGCAGCTTAATTGAATTTTAAACACCAAATCTTGCCTGAAGGAACAACTTGCCGTTCACCACAAATTGAGTGAACCCCTGAATTTTCCGTGTTCACATGGCAGAAAGACTGCATTTGTTCAGGAGATACCACTTGTATCTATGACACTGTTAACTGTATTATTTTTAGTATAGGGGGTGAGCAATATTTGTATAGTATCTCTATAGACTAACGTAGCAGAAATGTGCAACAAGTAGTTTGTAATTCATTTTCATTCATCCCAACAAGTAATTTCTTTTGTGCCGCTCCACCCACTTGTTCCAGACCTCTCTTATGGCTGTGAATTTGTCTGTCACACGTCTTTCAGGTCTTGACTAACGGTTATCAAATCGTAGCAGTCTTGAGTAAATTGGAAGGAGTGTGAGAGGCACTGTGGTATGAAAAATTGCTCTTCCACTCTCTGCATCGCATAAACTAGCTCTAACCTCGCCTCAAGACCTGTATACACCAGCTATGAGTCGCAGCCCTATGTAGGCATGCAGGTCAGTCTCATCCATTCTTTTCCACCTGTCTGTATATTTTCCAAAACCCTCTAGATTTGTCATCTCCAGGATTATTTCATCTAATGCTGGTGTGATTAACAGGTAGATTGTTGAGGCAATGTCATGGACATGGGAAACGGCGTATCTGGTGGGTCCTGGGGTCATCTACATGACATTTCTTTCTGCCATCTTGTCATTTTTGTCATATGCTGCTGAGGACTGTTATTTTGCCATTTTTTGACAGGAAAGTCTCTCATTCAGCTTGAGGCATTTCTTCTGTGGATGAATCGGCATCTTGCTCTGGGTTGTACTCCTCCCCAGCTTCATCTTCTGATACCTCCTCCGCTGTTGTCTTGCTGGTCATTTGAAGAAATCTTCTCTAGAACCTGTTTAACAGTGAAACGCACACTCATGGTTGCAGCAGAGAGGGTTCGGGATGCTATCATCTGCAGCGCTTTTTGTAGGCTCTGAGCAGTCTCAGAGACTAGCAATATTGTTACACTTCGATCATGAGAACCTGTACTTTCCCACACTGCTCTTTTTACCCTGTGTAGGATGGGAAACTGCACACATACTGACCAGGTGGCAATACTGTTACATTTTGATCATGAGATTCTATATGTTCCTGCATTTCTAGACACCCTCATCTATAGTGCCACCCCCATGGCTGCCAAATCCAGGCAGTAACCCGAAGGCAACAGGAGGTTTAATTTGTTTGCAAAGAAATCTGACTTGTATGCACAAAAAATGAGGCCAGGATTTTTAAATTGTGCATTTTGGAATGTGGGTTTTATATTTTCATTAGGGGCATGAGTGATCTTTTTTTTTTTTTTTTTTACTATTTCATAATTTCTGCCAAGGTGCTTGTATCAGTTTGGAGTTGTGCTCAAATGTGGGATGCTGCTTCTCTTTTTGGTGGACGTTTTTATGTGAAATTTTGTTTCAAAGTTTGGTTTATATGAAGAAAATATATGTATAAACTGAAAGTGGTTGTGTTATCTCTATGTTTACAAAGTATTTGTACAGAAGGTTTGGATTTTCTCCCAGTAGGAAATGTCAGAACGAATGATCATCTTAAAACATACCTAACGCATTCTGTGTATGTATGAAAAACGCGTAGCTTTTCAGAGCTGCGTCATCCTGCAGACACACATCAGTAGCATATTCACAGATGTATTTGCAGGTGCTAAATGGGGGCAAACTTGAGTTTCTAATTCTGAAACTACACACAATGAGATCTCCTGAGCAAACAGGACCGAGCAAATAGCTCCTCTATCTGCTGACGCTGTTAGTCTGCATTCAAATAAGGTAATATGCATGATATATTTAGAGAAAGGTTTCCCCAAATATAAATATATGTATTTAAAATACTGCAAGAGGAAAATGCTTGGCATTCTAAAAGACCTGAGCTGCTTGTGTTATGCAGATTATACAGAAAAAATGACATCTGATGAAAACTCTTGGTTATTTAGGTACAAAACATGGAAGAAGGAAACCTGTAGTCCCAATGGATTTACTAGAAATATGTCAAATCTTTTTGTTTTATTCAAATGTCTAAATGTGTTCAAATATTGTATTATAAATGTACTCAGCTCAGTTTGTTTCAATATTTAACAAAATAACGCCTCAGTTAATTTGCTGCAAAAAAAAAGTATTGTGCAAAGCACCAACAGCTGTTTTACACCATTATTATAGAACTCTAAAAAATTAACTGCAAAGATCTGTCTACATTATACAACATAAGAGAGGTGGACTAAGAGATCTGTGTCCATCTTGGCACTGGGCAGAGCGTAAGCAAATCATTTGCATTGAAGTGAACGGGTGGAGGAGGTGGCTAGCAAGCACTCAACCAACACATCCCCATATAAACCAAAGCCCTTTTCTGTTTATTAGGTGAAATAAACAGAAAGGGTCATTGCACACATTTCTTTTTACAATTCTGATATAACTACAAGCTACAGCTGGTACTTTCCCAAAATGTAAAGGTTACTATCTAGAACTTACCAAGTACTTTCATGAAACTTCCTGGATCTTAGCAACTACAGTTAAGGAAATGTAAAGGAACTTAAAATATATATTGGAAAATACCTAGTAAATTACATGGTTTACAGGAACAACCTGGTAAATATCAAGACAGTGCCTGAAAAGTTGCACAAAGTAACTTCTAATTTCGGGAAAGTACAGACAGGATTAGGAAAAGCCTCACCATTGAGTTCAATAGTATAGCTTTATAAACAAAACTCTGCATCATTTCGCTGTTACAATCTGCAGCATCACTTAGAGACGGTACAAAACTGTACAATTCTGATGTGATTCCTCCAGTCAGTTGTTCTTAAAGTTTTGAGGAATGCCTTGCCTGATCAGGACATGGAGTTAAGATCATGACTGTTGCGTTTATAACCGAAAAATTGGAACCTAATGCAAGAATAGGTGCAAATCTAGCATTTCTGCTAGAGTTGATGAGAATATTTACATCTGCATGTACTCAGAGCAATATGCGTTGTGAATTTGTTGCAGAAATAAAGCAAATAGTGTAAGTTGTAAACAAACAGAAGAGATTGGTTAGTAAATTTCCCCTCAAGCTAGTTACAGTTTCAGGTTTTGAATAGAGGCTGTTCATTAGGATTTAAGAGTGAGGTTAGGCTTTCAGACAGCAGAGGTCAGCAAACACCTTCTAACGGATCCCAGCAGAGCTTTTCGTCCACTGCAGCTTAAAAAACGATGACAGATCAAGGCTCATATTTCATATCCGGAATGGAGCGGTGCATCTAATGTGATGTTCTGATGTCAATTACATCTGCAGATTAACAAAATGATTTGTTTGCTAAATCTGGCTGAAAAGATGTTGCTTCAATTATAGATGCAGATAAATAAAAAACAACACAGTGGCTTCCAGACCCAGTAATGTCATTTATTATTTGTACAAGTTGTAGTTTTAAATGCATAGGGTTATAATTAAGACTTGTAGTGCTTTTTATATTATTAGGTCAGGTCACAATTGCAAAAAATGAGAGATCTAAAATTACAAATTAAAATAAAACATAAAAAGCCACAAATTTGTACAGGTTTTTTGAAGATGTTCGGGACCACATAACGCTGTCTTTAGATACAAAAGAGCCAATCAATATGTATCCATAAAAGCAAAAATGTCCCATTATGCTTATAAGTAGGACCAAATATTACTTGCACAAACTGGGAAACCATCAAGTTGAGAAGCTCCACTAAAGCAGACGGGGGAATGTGCCTCAATTATTTACCAAGTAGATCCTCAGTTGAAGGGGGGATGGGCATCTTGGGAAAGAAAGCCTGTGTGGAGGCAAGAAAGAAGAGAAGATGGATTTATCTTTTCCCTCCAGTGATGGAGCAGCATTCTCAGGGAGGCACACCTGTGATTCTACTGGATGTTTTAAAAGGATTATAGTTTTTATGTGAATAACATGAGGATGTCTGTCTTTGAATTTGCCTAAAGAATCAATTACAGTGTAGAAATAGTTGAACCATTTCGACTTTAAACTTGTGAAATCGACACAATTTCAGTCCAGAGTTGTGATATATTTTTATAAACCTGTATTACGTTTGACCTCTGTAATAACAGCTTTGTTTGAAGCAGCTGTTTAAAGCAAAAAGACAGCATCTGTGTGCCAGGATGAGCAGGAAGGTGGGAACTACAAAAGGAGGCCACCTCTTGATGAGCACGCTTTCCCTGTATTTTCTCTCCTCTTTTTTCTTAGACTGTTTCAGAGGACACTGGCGCAGCTGAACCCACACGTCAGCTTGGTTTTATCTCAGCCCTCAGAGGCGGTCACAGGCACCGGCGTTCAGCCTCGTGCTGCGGCATGACAAATTGTGAAAAAGAATATCTACAGGGGGGAAAAAATAGAGTCGGGGGGCTGAAACATGGGAAGGGTAGAGATGCAGCTTCATTCTGCAGCTGAATTAACATTCAGTGTTATTAATTAAATCTCTAGACTGGCACACTTGAACGGTTGTGTAGAAATTTATGTATATGTAGTTTATAAAACTGACAAAACACTGTTAATGGACTCTGTTTGCATCCATATGTAAGGGAATAAATTCCCTCATGCTTCCAGACATCAAGTGTCTGTTTTTATCACCTCCCCACCCTCATCACAAACACATTGACAAGATGGAAGCTGTATTTGGAAGTGCTGAGAGGTGCATTTACATACAAGATTCACACAGTGTTCCTGACAGTGTGGACAACAAAAGAAATAATCTGAGGAGGTGCTTGTCTGTGTCAGACCACCAATGTACAGGCTGTAATTAGATTCATTCATGCACGAGGACTGTCGCTGGGAGGGGTCTGAATTCATTTGGAGGTTGTTTGCATATCTTGCAGTTGATTCCAGAGGACGGTGTTTTCCTCTGATTGTAGAGAAGCTTTGGATTCACACTTTTTTCTCAGATTTACCCTTAAATGACAATTCCAGTCATTCCCAAGCCATTTGAAATATGAATTCTTATGTGGCCAACACATTAACCACTGAGACTTTCTTTCATGAACTTTAATGATGCTGTATACATAAATCCCAGAAATAGGTACATAAAAAGTACAACACAGATTTACTTACATTGCTTTCTGTGTATATGTGAAAAACAGAGTGCTTCTAGTTTAGCCTTTCAAGGCCACACCATCCTACAAACACAGGCATATCACTCATTCATGGTGGAACCTTTATCATGCTAGCAATTAATCACTGATATCAAAACAACATCCTCATTAACACCAACATAGAAACGTACTGAACACAATACAGTTATGTTGCCAAAATGGACACCAAATAGCAAAAATCTGTGGTCCCTAAACAGTCACTCAATTTTGGGAGCAATGACTCATGAGCATTCCTGCAAGATCTAGCTGTACTTTATTGCTAACACTGACTTGTATGTAAGCAAGAAAAAAAACTTGTTTCTTCCTTTCTCGAGGTTTTCCACTGTTTCTTATGTTTTACAATTTCGACTCCTATTGTTTGCACTAAAAACTATTTTCCACACTTCTATTTGTGACTGGTCACTAAACACAGCCGACAGTTTTACTTAACTTTACTAGCTAGCAGTTGGAAGTGCGTTGTTTTTGTTTTTTTGTTTTTGTAGCACTAAAAGATTGAAGACGTTTGTGAAGATTCTCAGTCAATCAGGAAATGGCAAAAACAAAAAAGTAAAAAAACAATATAAATCAAAAAAACAACTGGATTTCAGTTCTTATAGTTGAAGATGTTTTGCTCTTCATCTAAACAACGTTCTCAGTTCAAAGCTATGGGAGCCCTTCCCGGCTTTTAATCTATTTTACTTTCCCGTTCTGCACATCTAACTTTACATACAGATTAAACTCATCTAACAACAGGACCTTGTTAGCACCGTTTGTTAGCCTGAATCACTGAGAGATGTTTTGATCACACGCATGAAGGTACGAACTGGTTTGAAACTGTCTGCATATCAGGCTGAATCCTGAACTGTGTTATCGAAAGCTGAAATCTGAGACCTCCTCCTCTGTTTAGAGTCAATATTTACTCATTGATCTTAAGAGGTGCTTAGAGCTGTATGAAAGCTGAGTGAAAAACCAATCAAAAGTGGAAACGTTCACCAGACACATTAACTCTGTAGATAACAACACCAAGTTCCCCAGAGAGGATGCTAATGGCAACAAGCTGCCTTTTTTGGACTGTTTGTTGCACATGAAAAGAAAGGGAAGCCTCAACATTGAAGTTTACAGGAAACCAACCCACACAGATCAGTACCTTCTGTTCAACTCTCACCACCCACTGGAACCCAAACTTTATGTCATCAGAACTCTACACCATCATGTCCCCATGAAGATAGAAGGAAAGGGAAAGGAACAGAACCACATCAAAAAAGAAATCTCTCCTGTCCTGTGGATATGCTAACTGGGCCTTGGTCAAGGCAGTGAGGAAAACCATCAGTGTACATTTACACACACAGTGCTGTGAAAAACGTTTGTCTCCCTTACAGATTTCATCGCGTTTTGCTTTTTTGTAGGGGTTAAATGTTTCTGATGATCAAACAAACTTTCAGATCAGCCAGAGATAATAAGAGTAAATATAAAAGGCAGTTTCCAAATGATGCTTTCATTTATTAAGGGATAAAAACAACCAGGCCCTATGTGAAAAAGTAATTACAAGCTCTAAATCATTTCGACGACTTGCTGTAATTGATGGAACAATGAAATCTGCTCTCAAGATGAAAATCTTGAAGGAGAAGGTTTGTGACCTCAAGCTTAAACGCACTTGGGTTATGCAGCAGAACAATGATCTAAAGCACACCAGCAAATCCACCTCTGAATGGCTAGAATAAAAAACAAAACACAGGCCTTGAAGTGGACAAACGTATGATGGCATTTGTTGCTGTCAGGGACAACAACTTTTCCCATAGAGCCAAGCTAGTTTAGATAGCATGGCCCAGTAGATTTCCATAGATATAGTGCAAGTGTTACCAAGTAAATACCTCTAACACAATAGTAAAAAGCTTTAATACCAACATTTTGAAACCACACTTCACTTAGGGTTAATAAACTAGCAAAAAGCTGGCATTTTCTCTCATTACTCCCATATAATGCTGCAAAACTGAATAAAAACACAGTAATCATGCACAATTTCCTATGTTTTCATCTAGAGGAGAGAGCAAGAGACAAAGCAGATAGCTGCTGTCAGTAAAAATGTTCAGCAGAGTGCCCTCCTTTATTTCCACTACTGATTGCCATTCAGCTGGCGTGAGGAGCCAGCCATAGAAGACAGCAGATGCTGTTCTGCTGTCAGGATGTCCCTGCTGATGTCAAGTCCAGCCCCATCTGCTGCTGTGGCTGTCTGTCACCCTGAAGAAACAACCTTCATAGTATGGGTCATCTCTCACTGCTGCTCCATGAGCATGCTTGACTTTAGATCAGTAAAAATCTAAGGCAGTAGGAAATTTAAACGTTTTTTAAAATGGAGGCCATTTTTCTTTATCTTGCACCAAAGACATATCTGTAAGAGAATGTGTCAATGTCCCTGTAGGGGCACCTAATCTGATATTTATAGTTGTGTAGCAGTTAACCATAACCCTACCAAAAATCATGCTTGTTCACATCTTTCTTCTGTCAAAATACACAAAAACATGAGGTACACTGGGCTGCACGGTGGTGCTGTTGGTAGCACTGTTTCCTTGCAACAAAAAGGTCCTCGGTTTGACTCCCGGCAAAAGGTTTTTCTGCATGTAGTTTGGATGTTCTCTCTGGGTACTCCTGCTTCCTCCTACAGTCCAGAAACATGACTGGTCTCTTTAAATTGCCCTTAGGTGTGAATGCATGGTTGTTTGTTCTGTGTGGCTCTGTATTGCTCTGCACCAATCCAGGGTGTACCCTGCCTCTTGGCCAACTGCTGGAGATAGGTACCAGCTCCCATGTGACCCTGTACGGAAGAAGGAGGTATAGAAAATGAATAGATGAGGTACAGCATACCTTTCTCTGTTAGGTAAAAGAAACCTTACCTAATGCTAACTTTATGTGACACATTTAATTTAGGGTAATTTATGGAAAGTAAACTTGTAACTGAATGGAAGCAATAAATGAGAGGAAGCCAGAGATAATCACATCACTGGGGATTTTTCATTTGGGCCATTTGGGCTGTTCTTTTACCCATGGCAGGGTTTAGAAAGGGGCAGGAGGATAAATATAACTGATAAACATATAAATTACACCATGAACAATTTTTTGTGGCTTTTTGTGTGTACAGTTGATAGGGAGTTGCCCTCTGTTTGCTCTTAAGAATAGGGGAAACAATTTACGTGCTTTGTGCAGGAATGCGATGAGTTTTATCCCACCTTTAGAATGTAGAAGAGTTAATGCATTGATTGACTGGGGGGTTCGTTCAAGTAAAATACGTATTTAAGAGAGACTAAAAACATCAGCAAGCTGATAGAAAGCAAAGATGAAAAAAACATCCTCAAGGTTTTAGGCAAAAGCTTTCACACTTTGACAAAAACCTACCATCAAGTCAAACAAATGGGCTTCAATTTTCACAAATGCACTTGTGTAAAATCCTAGATATGATATTGTTGCTCCGCGGCACAACAAATATTTTAAATCTTTAATCTCATACCAACCTCTGCTTTGGAAAGAACCTGCCATTTATTTTGCGCTGACATGAAAACCCCCCTCTGCATCTGTGTGATTTATAGCCTGCTTATAAAAGCAGCTCCAGCATTTTGCTTCCAGTTGTAGCTCACTCAGCCAGCTCTGGTCTGGTCCTCTTTGAGTGTGTTTGAGAACAGATGACAGCTTGATTCTGGCAACGTGGGCGCCACACAGCTCCTTACTGTGTCAGTAAATCACTGATCAACTTGATAGAGTAGAGTGAGCGTGTGTGTGTGTGTGTGTGTGTGTGTGTGTGTGTGTGTGTGTGTGTGTGTGTGTGTGTTGTGTCCCTGCAGGTTATAGCAGCAGCAGAATGGTGGAGGGAGATGAAGAATATCTGCCTTTGGGAGGCATGTTGAATGCCAGGCTGGGGAGGGGGTTGGGTAGTGGAGGCGCATTCAGACAAATAAAATTCAGAATTAGAATTATGCTGCGACGCTGTTGGAGGTGTGCAGATGGGTGAAAAGTAGCAATTTACCTCCTCTTTTGTAAATTATTTAGATTTAAAGATTACATTTACAGAGATGTTGAAGTGGCTTGGTCTGCATAAAGCTTTCAAAAACAAAAACAGCCCCAACGCTGAAATTATATGGAGGGATTGTATTTTGGCACTCTGAACCCTCCATAAAACGACCAATGTTTGCGGCTCGAAGAGCAATACGAACCAAAGGGAAAACATGCTCAACAGGTTAAACAAAAGCCACATTTCACATCCTTAATGAAATCTACTTTTACAATGATTATTTATCAGATTGTTTTGGATAAAGGGGTGTATTGTTCGTTATCCTCTGTCTGTTGATTTTTGCATCTCCTTGGTTTAAACAAAACAGACCTGACATTTGCGCTGTAAAACATGGATGTTGGAGTGCATTTCACACTAGCCAATTAAAATAGAATATCCCAGAACCTATTATTAGGTGAGAAATAGGTTAGAATCTATTAGAATAATAGGTTCTAATGTTATTTATAAAACCAACTCACATCTGCTGCTCCATTCATCTTACAGTCACTGCCAGCTTCCCCACATCATGATGCTGCCACCACCATGTATCACTGTTCAGATGGTGTGTTTAGGGTGATGTGCAGTGTTTGTTTTCCCCCACATTTGGAGTTTCACGTGTAGGCTAAAAGTTCGATTTGGTGGAGGAAAACGTTTCCTGACTCGCTCCTCCAAAACACCCCAAAGTGGCTCAATAATATTTAGATCTGGTGACTGTGCAGGCCATGTGAGATGTTCAACTTCACTTTCATGTTCATCAAACCAATATTTCACCAGTCTTGCTGTGTGTATTGGTGCATTGTCATCCTGATACACGGCACACCTTCAGGATACAATGTTTGAACCATTGGATGCACATTGTCCTCAAGAATGGTTCAGTAGTCCTTGGCAGTGACGCGCCCATCTAGAACAAGTATTGGGCCAAGGGAATGTCATGATATGGCAGCCCAAACCATCACTGATCCACCCCCATGCTTCAGTCTGGGCATGCAACAGTCTGGGTGGAATGCTTCTTTGGGGCTTCTCCACACCGTAACTCTCCCGGATGTGGGGAAAACAGTAAAGGTGGACTCATCAGAGAACAATACATGTTTCACATTGTCCACAGACCAAGATTTGTGCTCCTTGCACCATTGAAACCGACGTTTGGCATTGGCATGAGTGAGCAAAGGTTTGGCTATAGCAGCCCGGCCGTGTATATTGACCCTGTGGAGCTCCTGACGGACAGTTCTGGTGGAAACAGGAGAGTTGAGGTGCACATTTAATTCTGCCGTGATTTGGGCAGCCGTGGTTTTATGTTTTTTGGATACAATCCAGGTTAGCACCCGAACATCCCTTTCAGACAGCTTCCTCTTGTGTCCACAATTAATCCTGTTGGATGTGGTTCGTCCTTCTTGGTGGTATGCTGACATTACCCTGGATACCGTGGCTCTTTATACATCACAAAGACTTGCTGTCTTGGTCACAGATGCGCCAGCAAGATGTGCACCAACAATTTGTCCTCTTTTGAACTCTGGTAGGTCACCCATAATGTTGTGTGCATTTCAATATTTTGAGCAAAACTGTGCTCTTACCCTGCTAATTGAACCTTCACACTCTGCTCTTACTGGTGCAATGTGCAATCAATGAAGAATGGCTACCAGTCTGGTCCAATTTAGCCATGAAACCTCCCACACTAAAATGACAGGTGTTTCAGTTTCATTGTCCAACCCCTGTATCAGCCTACTTGACAGGGCTGAGCCATCCTATTGCCCTTGCAATATAACAAAATGGTGGACATGTTCACCTTTGCACTAAAGTCCATAAATGAGGTAAGCAGTTTCTATTTGCTAGGAGCAGTGCAGACTCTGAGATCCTTGTCTTTACTATTGTGAATGAAACTTAAAGGAACTTATTGTCAACTCTTGGACACAAATATTTAAATTATATCAGTTATGTAGTATAATAAAAATTATATTCTTATGTTATTTGATTCTTAAGAAGTTAAGATTGTTAAACTAGTACATTTATACAATTATTTTTGTCTTTTGAATGAAAGAAAAATAATTTAATTAATTCCCATTAGTTTATCCGTTTAATCCTGACTTTGAAGAGCTGTAATAAAGGTAGCTTTTGCTGTGTTGTTTTATGAATAGGCGTTAATGGTTAGGGCTTTTTTTTTCTTTTCCTGAACTATTAACACAGTCAGTTAAGCTCATATTGGTGTCAGGGTAAAGCAAACACAGTAAATGACAACTGTATTTACCCAGCGACATGCAAACAGTGTCTGACAGGTGGGTTTGTCTTCCTGCTTTCACCCGTGTCTCCACTTACTTTGATAGATGGGGATCCGGGGGCTCAGGTGAGACAGCGTGAGACGGACCATCACTTATCTGGTGCTGAGTCACCAGCAAATCCCAAATGTCAATGACTAAAACATGATCTGAAGAGGAACATTGAGCATCTGCCTGTATCTCGATGTGTTTGAATTTGTGTGTGTGTGTGTGTTTGTGTGTGTGTATGTGTGTGTGTGTGTGTGTGTGTGCGTGGGTGGTTTTGTAAGGCGCTGATGATTAGTTTCCACTGTGGTCATCCAGTGTCGTCGGACTGCACAGCTGTTAGTTTCCACAGTTTTTCAGCTCTGCTTGCAGATACATGTGCCACACAGATACAACGAAGACACTGGAAGGAGTGCTTCACTGATTTAAGCTACGTTCCTCTTAGAGACATTATGTTCCCTTATATTCAATATGGAGGGCTTTGTAGTAACAGCAGTAAAGAGGTTAACTCATTTCATTGCATTATGTTAAGCTTTCACTGTCATTAGTCTTTAAGTTTACAGGCCGGAGACAAGAACATGTGTTGAAAAGTTAGTAGGACTAGAAGAGCAGCTTTGCCACTTTGTCAAAAAAGTCCAATGTTCCACCCATACCTTATTATAAAATGGTTAAACACTATGCTATAATTAATTTCATGGTCTGTGTCCCTGTGGCAACTGAAAATTACCACGTAGGACATAATTACAAGCTTCTGCATTGTGTCTAAAAATTCATGAACTGTTAACTGAATGTTTTTATGCACATCATCACCCTTATTTTCCTTTTAATGAGTTACAGTTACAGCTTTAAGAGCCACAATTATTCCTAATACTATCACAGCAGCAGAGCAGCACCTCTAGGGTGTTCATTTTTCAAAAATATGATTTCATTTGATCTTTTGCTGTAGTTGCAGTATAATTTAGCTCGTTGGGTGGGCAGGAATTTAAAGGCATACCCAGAAATTAGCCATCTACCAGCTGCTGATTGTTGCCTTGAACCACATCATGACGTTTGAAGCAGCATACAATTACGGTTAATGATGTGAGACCAAATATCATGTTTCCAGCTGAGAAATTATAGCCCTATTACATGTTCAGTTTTGTTGCATTCATGTTTAAATGATTAGACTGTAAAGTTTTGACCTGTTCACAAAGTGTAATGATCATTTGAAAAGAGGAGCAAAAATAATTTTAATGGTGCACTTGTTGCACAGCATTGTTTAAACACATTATGTCTTTTAAATGTCTGGTTTAGGCCCAACATCGATCTGTTTTAGTCTTTAAAGCTTTTTAACAATCCAGATCCTACATTTTTAATATGTGAACCACATGAACAAGCTAGATGATTATACTGAATCTGTGAGTACAATTATCTGAACAATGGAAGAATGAAACTTTCTGAAGAATATTTGTGAGCTTTATTTTAAGGTTCAACATAATTGGATTCATATTGCAGGTTGTGGCCCATTATGAGTTTAAACATTTTTTTGTGGTAAAGTAACTTGAATATATACCTCATATATATTTTTATGTGAGTACACTGTCACATAACAATCTAGCCAAACAATAAAAAATGGTTCACAAAAGAAATTAAATTCTGCTTAACTCAAATGAAACGAGCATTTCTTCAGGGAGACAAAGAGAAGGTGAGAGAACTGAAGAGGGAGTTCAGGAGAAAGGTAGAGGAAAAACTAATATTTGGGAATGTAAGGGAGGTATGGCAGGGATTAAATATCATGATGGGCTGTAGCTGCAACATGCTGCACAGACCTGGCCTTATTTGCAGAAGAACTTAACATCTTCTTTAGTAGGTTTCACCAAAAAAATTAATCAAGTACATTTAGTTCTAGCAGTCAGACTAATAACCCATCACATTCTGTTGATAAGCAGCTGCTGACCTTTATCTTAAACTCACACAAAGCCTCTGGCCCAAATGTACTCAGGGGCAGGGTGCCAAAGCACAGCTGGGTGCAGTCATCACCAGAGTGTTTCAACCCCTTTTGGAGTCTGGGTTTGTTCCCAGCCAATGAGAAGAGTTCTTAATAACACTCACACCCAAAAATGCACATGCTTAGAACACTAAAGACTTCAGATCTGTGGCACTGTCATCTGTATTGTGCAAATGTATGGAGAGATTCTTAGGTGGTTTCATGTCACACGTGGTGTCTGAAAAACTGGACCCTCTCCAGTTTGCCTACTGGGCAAAACAAGGTGTGGAGGACGCAAGCATAACATAGTGGTAACAAATATGGACTCAGCACAACCATATACTTGGATTTTATTTATGGACTTCTCCTCTGCCATCAACACTGTAAACACTGACACTTTGCTGCACTGTCTCCAGAACCTACAGATTTTATGCATTAAAGACTTTTCAATGGACAGACCACAGTAGATGCTTTTAAATGATGACGTGACCCTGGTAGCCACATGGACAGTATGAAGGCTCTCACCCTGTATCAACTGGCTGTTGAGGACCTGGTCACAACTCTTGGTGAGAAATCACTAGAACTTAATATCACAAAGACAAAGGAGCTGTGCTGTGTGGGCAGAGACAGCAATTACGTCTCAGCGTTTTAAGCCTTTGACTATTCAGTGAGAGCAGGTGGAATAGGTGGAGTGCTTTAAGTATCTGGGTACATACGTAGATGGATACCTGTCTGTGTCACGGTTTATAATAAAACCCTCCAACACCTCCATCTTCTCAGGAGGCTGAGGTATTTTAACATTAGCAAAAAACATTTTAATCATGGTTTGCCGGTCACTTATAGAATCCATTCTCAGCTTCAATATCACATCTCACATCCTGGTACAACTTCATCACTAACAAACGGAAAATAAAACTCCCCCACATAACAAACCAAGCTAGCAAAATAATTGGTTCATCACAGATTTCACTGTCCCATCTGAGTGCTCTGTGATCAGCAAAGCTCTGTGTGATCACAGAGGAACCCTCTCATTCCCTCCATTACTCATTCAGTCTCCTCCCACCAGGCAGGAGACACAAAGTCCCACTGGTCAGAAAAGCAATTTACTAAAAAATCCTTCATTCATCAGTAATTACAGCCCTCAACAGCAGAGGGATTTCAATAACCTGTTCATCATTTCTTTTGTGTGTATTTTGTGTTTATCTCAGTGTATGTTTTTATTTTTATATTTTTGTATTGTGCCTATCTTTTTTGAATATTTTATATGTATCTTATATAAATATAAAGATTTAGGCTCTTATGGTTGACACAATTTTGGAAGCTGGTCTTGTAGTCAGTAAAGGAAAAAAAAAAGAGTATCCATCAAGTCCATCAAGAATTTATATCCTATAGTTGTAAATAATAAAACCTATGAAAAAGTATATTGGTGTTTTATTTTGAAAATCATAATCTTAAAAAACATAATCACTTTTTTCTTTCCTTGTTCAGGTCCATTAATAATCTGGAAGGTCCATATTCTTTATATTGATAGTTTAGTCATTTTTGCCTTTTTGCCGGTCCGGTTAAATAAAATTAGTTTAGACCCACAAAAGCAACATGACTCTTCAAAATAAAAGAGCTTGTTTTCATACCTATTAAAGGAAATAGTTTAGAATTAATGAACAACAATTTTACAATTAAAGAACAACTCTTTTAGTAATACATCATCTGACAGACAGAGTTTTGAATACCATCTGTAAGAGTTCTTTTTCTTCAAGTCCCAATTAATAGATAATTAATAGATCATTTCAATGCCCTTAAAAAATTAAAACCATATCTAGTGAAAATAACATACATTTGACAGAGTGACTACATTTTAGCTTGAAAGTTGAAAAGAGTTCCTTTGCCAGGTATACTGCATTGCTCTCCATGCATGTTACAGGCATCAATAATAATAATAAAAATGATATTAATAATATTACTACAAAGTTAGCCCGTCATTGTCTCTTGCTGAGATTCTAATATAGGATTTTAATTCAATCATAAATTTCACAAATTTGAAATGATTAGAGCATTACTGTCCAGTTTGGGATAAGTATTGCTGGTTTGCATGCAGCATCCTCTAAATTTATTAGTATCCCTTGTAAAAAGGGTGTAAAAAGTGATCAAATACCAAAAATGATGATAATCTTGGAAAGCGCAATAGATCATGTGTTAAGAATAGTTCACGGTCTGTGATGCGTGTTCTCGAGCACATTTGCTGCCCCCTGTCTTCTGACCCGGTGATAACCTTTAAAACTCTGTCAAAGGTAATTAGCTGACCAAAAGCAGTTAGTTGTGTTTGTCTGCTTTCTTGAAATAGCCTCTGGCACCACAAAGTGTCTATGTGTTCCTCCATGGTGAGATGCCTCTGAGTCAAGTAAAAAAAAACTGGAGGAGGAGCACCTGGAGGCAGACTCAGAGGGTTCTAAGCTTCTGAAACAGAAAGTAACAGTTGTGCGTGAGCACATAAATATGTTATATTTATGATAAGAATCAGTTTGGAGTTACTGATACTTATACATTAAGCTTTTACATGAAAGGAATCAAGTATTGTTTTTAAAGAAACCATTAGACATTTATCTGTGATTTGATAAAGCTGTGAAGCAGATGCAACTTACTTTCTGGTTGCATTATAAAACAAACTAAACACAAAAAGACACAAATGGCATCTTATGCCTTAAACACAACTGCTTTTTGTGCAAATGATGTTTATGGATTCATATAAGCGTTTCAGGCTACCTACTGTGCAGCAGACATTAATATAAGGTTTGGATGTTCCATCTTTCCTCATCAAACTCAAATAGAGATACTACATCCTATTGTCTTGAGGTTACGACCTATAAAAAAAGAGCTACCTCTTGTTAATTGCTCCCCAATGGATTTGTCTTCTGTGATAATATTGCTCTCAGGCTGCTGCCAGGAGCTGTTATCATCATCTGCTCCTCAGAGCGAGCAGAGGAGGCTTTTATCTTGCCTGTTGATTTAATAACACGATGGCTATGATGTCGACAGACCACATATGCAAATATGGACATCGGTGAGAGGGAATCTATAGCATGTGGGTTGAATATGCAAGAAACAGCAACAATGAACAACAAATGAAAGCCTAAAGTCATGAATGTGATAAACATTTATTTAAATTCTATGAAATATATAGTGAGCCCTCTCTCTGACTGCAACCTTTCCTGCATGACACAGCAGAAGAAAAAGAAACCATCAACATTAAAACATGAGACGTTTAGCTAGAAACTGGAAACATACTGAAATGTTGAATCTTATGAAACTTCGCATTCATAAAACCACACAAAAGTGTTGCGAAAATAGAAGAAAATTTAAAACAGGTTTGATTTTGAAAGACACGTCCAGAATGCAACCTGGGGAACCTCTAGATAATCTGCTTAAGTGTTAAGCTTTGATTCTCTGCAGGAAAGCGCATGAGTCAACAGCATTAATTTTTTCCATGCATTTATTTTTCTGTGCTAAATCCCACAACAATCTGAGTCAGGGATTGAAAAGGAGATGCACTGGACGTGAGCTGAATCTAGTATACTCTCAGATATGCATACAGTGCCTTGCAAAAGTACCCCTGTGTATTTCATTAGGACTTTGTGTGACAGACTAACACAAAGTAACATACTTGCAAAATGAAGAGAGTATGATACAGGATTTTTGAATGAAGCCTTGAAAAAATTGTCATGTACATTCATATTTAGCCCCCTTTACTCTGATACTCTTGAACAACACGTAATGCAACTGATTGCCTAACAAAATCATATAAATAGTTAATGTATTACCCTTTGCTTGCCATAAATACAGCTGCCATTGACGCTGCCGATACTTTGTACACACCACCCCTTTAGTGAAACATGGTGGTAGCAGCATCATGCTGTGGGGGTGCTTCTCTTCCGTAGGGACAGGAAGCCCAGTAAGACCTGATGTGAAGATGAATGGAGCAAACTACAGGGTTAACTCAGGAATAAAACCTGCTGAAAGATTTGAGACTGGGTGAGAAGTTGAGTTTCCAGCAGAAGAACCCTGAACACACAGCCAGAACTTTGGTTGAATGCTAGAAGCATATTCAAGAGTTAGAATGGCTCAGTCAAAATCCACACCAAAATGTAAGTGACAATCTGTTGCACGGCTGGAAAATTGATCTTTAGAGAAGATCTTAATCACATATGACTGAGCCTGAGCTTCTTTTCAAAGATGAATGGACAATAAGCTGCGATTGCAGCAGAAGGTGGTTCCAGAAATCAGGTAGAGGCTGAACACAAATCCACACATTTTCAGATTATAATTGGTAAAATATTTTGTACCCCAATAACTGTAATGTGACAAAAAATGAAAAAGATTACATGTCATGGATCATATAAAAGCACATCTGATGGATTAAAATCTAATTTTAACACCAGATATCAACAAGAGCATTTTTTTTTATTAAGTCTTACAGCGTAAAGCCTCACTGCAGCATTTTACCATGATGTAAATGGCCCTAAATGTAATATGTCAACACCCCGATGTTCACCTTTACTTCAGTCTTTATACCTAAACAGTATTTTTATTAGTTCCTGAGGTTGTTAAATCTGTGTTTCTGACATCTGGTTTCATTGTGTTTATGGGAAGTCTGGCTGAAAACATGTCACAAACCTACAGCGATCGGTAATGAGGGCAGAGAGGCCGAAGAAAAACATTAAAGCTTTAGGTTGTAAAACTAAATCAGTGACATTTGAGATGGAAAAACTAGGCCATAAAGCTGAAAGTCAGCACCTATAGTCTGCAACACTAAAGGATCAATAAGAGCTTTTAAATATTAAGCACTCACATCATTTCCATAATTTCCTTAGATTTGCAGCAACTTCGGCAATTTAATCCTGCAACAAATAGACAGTATAATCAAATACATTTACATTTTTGCAGGACGTTTACTGCTGAATTACTGTGATACATCCTCTGCTTGCCAGCAGCCTCTGGCGTCAGTGATAACGACACATGGGTGCTACCTGACCGATCTATCTACGTCACTACATGACTCATACCTTATTATGTCGTGACTATCAGTTCTCCTCTCAAGCCCCTCCTCTTGCTCTCTCCCACATCCCCTCTTTGTCCCAAATGCTCTCTTGAACACTTCAACGCACATGGATTCTACCTCTATTAGTCATTGTTGGTCTTTGAGCACAAAAAATGGGAAATGTTTGTATTATAATAAGAAAGTTGACATTTTCAGAAGGATGGATTTTGGGTTCTGAGTGAAAGCACTGTCAAGCAGCATGACCCGAATACTCGTGGCAGGGCATTTTCTCTCCAGAGCTTTAATTTGGTATTCTCCAAAAATCCTAGAAATAGCATATTCCACATTTCAGGGTGCTCTGCACTCTGCTGACAGCTGCTCTGCTCGCATAAACAGCATCCTCCAGGCCAGGCCCAGACAGAGAGGAGCGAATGTGCGAACAAGAGGAAGAGAGCTGCAGAGCAGAACAGTTGGCAGGCTGTGGATCTGCCTTGTTTTAACATGTGCTCAGGTCGCGGTGTGATACAAAGAGGAGGAGCTGCAGAAGTTAAGACAGGGAGTTCTTCAAGAAGTTCCACAAAATGTCTTTGTGAGAGGAAAAAAAAATCTCCTGCTGAGTAAGAGTCCTCCATAATGATTTTCGAGGGAAGAGGCAGATAAATCAACGATTCTCTTCACAGATGGTGGAAACTGCTACACTGGTCTACTCGTAAAAGTCTCTTCTTGATTTCTTGATTCTCTGAATGCACGCAGTCTTTAAAATCTATTTTCCAGCGATGTAAGGAGGCAGGGAGGAGCACTCGTCTATTTGTAGATATAACAATCTGCTATGCTATGCAAAAGTATTCATGCTTTACTGATTTTTCACATGTTGTCACATTGTAACCATTGTAGCTTTGATTAGTACCTTCAGGTGCCATGCAGAGCCCTCCCAACTCCATACGCTGCATTTACTGAAAGTAAAGCTGCAGGTCTTGGGATATGTCTCTATATCTGCTTGCATGTTTAGAGACTAAAATGTCTCTCCATTTGTCTTTTCAAAATAACTCAAGCTCAGTGAAGAGAGAGCATTTCTGCACATAAGGATTGCCACAGATTCTCAGCTGGACTCAATACAATGATTTGCAAATCCTGTTCAAACTACAAAATATGTAATGTTCAAACTGATAAACTTATTGGTTTTTTTTTTTATTTGATGCTTTTAATATGTTCCAAAACAGCTGAGACAGGGGCAACAGAGACTGGGAAGGTTGAGGAATGCTTAAAAAACACTGGTTTGGAATATTCCTCAGGTGAACAGGGTAACTGGAAACAAGTGTCATGATTGGGTATTAAAGGAGGATCCCCACAGGTCATTTACAAGCAAGGATGGGGTGAGGTTCACCACTTTGTGAACAACTGCGTGAGCAAATACTCCAACAGTTTAAGAACAATGTTTCTCAACGTACAATTCCAGGAATGTATGGACTTCATTGTCTACAGTCCATAATATCATCAACAGATTCAGTAAATCTGGAGAAATCTCTCCACGCAAGCAGCAAGGACAAAAACCAGCATCGAATGCCCGTGACCTTCAATCCCTCAGGAGACACTGCATTAAAAATTGACATCATTCTGTAATGGATATCACCACATGGGCTCAGGAACACTTCAGAAAACAACTGTCAATAAACACAGTTTGTCTCAAGTGCAACTTGAAACTCTACCATGCAAAGCGCAAGTCATAAACCAACAACACCCAGAAACGCTGCCAGCTTCTCTGGGCCTGAGCTCATCTGAGATAGACTGACACAAAGTGGAAAAGTGTGTGGTGATTTTTGGAAATCACAGACGTTGTGTGTAATTTGCACATCTGTGAAGGCGTCATTAATGCTGAAAGGTACCTATAGGTTTTGGAGCAACATATCCAAGCAACTTCTTTCTTAGGTACGCTCCTGCTTATTTCAGCAAGACAATTCCAAGCCACATTCTGCAACAGCGTGGCTTCGTGGTAAAAGAGAGCTGGTCCTAGAATGGTCTGCCTGCAGTCAAGACCTGTCTCCTTTTGAAAATGTGTGGTGCATTATGAAGCGTAAAATATGATGACCGAGACCCAGGACTGTTGGGCAACTGAAGTGTACATCACACAAGAATGTGAAAGAATTTCGCCTACCACACTTCAACAATTTGTGTCCCCAGTTCCTAAACGCCTTTGGAGTATAGTTAAAAGGAAAAGTAATGTAACACAGTAGTAAACATGCCCCTGTCTCAGCTTTTATGGAATGTGTTGCAAGCATCAAATTCAAAATGAGCGAATATTTGCAAAAAAACTGTTTATCAGTTTTAAGATTAAGTATGTTGTCTTTGTAGTGTATTCAGTTGCATATAGGTTGAACAGGATTTGCAAATTGTTGTATTCCGTTTTACACAACGTCCCAACTTCACTGGAATTGGGGTTGTGGATCATTCCCTTGCAGCTTTGCCTGTATGTTTATGGGTGTTGTCCTGCAGGAAGGTGAACATTTGCCCCAGTCTCAAGTCTTTTTCAGCCTCAAACAGATTTTCGTTGAGGGTTGCCAAGTCTTTAGCTCCATCCGTCTTTCTATCAACTCTGACCAGGTTTCCTATCACTGCTGAAGAAAAGCATCCCCAAGATATGATGCTGCCATCACCATGCGTCACATTGGGATGATGTGTTCAGGGTAATGTGCCATGATAGTTTTCTCTCTGTTTAATAATTGGAGGACTTCTAAAGAGAATTGGTTGCACTGGATTTTTAAGGAGTATCAGAGTGAAGGGTTTGCACAAACTGTGCATGCTACTCTTTTAAGATTTTTTTTGTAACTGTTTATTACCTCGGGTTTTGTGGATGCAACCTCAAAAAATAAATATTCAGAAGGTATAAAGACTTTAAGAAACCACAGTAACCTGTTGGGACCCACAGCCATGGTTACAACGTGAAAGGCCAGTACAGACTTTCCTGGAACTTTCAAAATAAATTGCATTAACCTACTTCTGGCACAGTCAGGCAATGGGGTAAATGCGGACTTCCTGTGACGTCACTGTCCAAATAAAAGCACCGCTCTTGCTACATCCTGTCTCTACCACCCAGACTCCGTGCGAGGCTGGCCGGAGAGACAGCGCGCTAATGTCTCTTTGCTGGCAAAAAGATATAAACTCTTCAAACTGGATCCAAGGGTGTCATAAGATCACGCGATCATATGCACAAGTTAAGTACTGATGAATTACTGTTGAAAGAATCTGGTATTCATTCATAAAAAGGGGTAATTAGGAGACGCTGTCTCTACAAAGAGTGGAGCGGTTTTCTCTGGTCTGAAAGGACGACAACAGGAGCCGCATCCCGTGGTAACGTGCAGAACGGGCCGCCCAGCCACTGCTCCGGAGGTTAGCTGCTAACCCTTTGTTCACAGAGCTTTCTTCAAACTTCGTCATCGCCTGGACAGCTTTTCCTCAGCATGGTTCAGAAGTTAGCTTTAGGCAGAGTAATAGAGATATATTTAGAATGAAATGATCTAAACGTGTTTCATTTTATAAAGTTTGGTTTTGTTTGTGTTGAACTCTGCTTTCTTGGTGCTAGCAGACTATCTGCTCAGCACGTGCTCAGTTTGTGTTCTGTGTTTGTGTGTTTTCAAAGTTAAGACAAACTTTATTTAAAGGGTGATTTTAAACACAGAAGATCGTCCATAACTATACTTCCTTAAATATTTTACCATTTCCTTAATAATATTTATTTAAATATTATTTAATAAATAAAGGCAGCTAATGAGACATCGTTGAGAATTAGTCATCCAGAAGGTTGGTTTTATTCAGCAGATCATTCTTTAAAATATTATTTTATTAGAATAATATTTTAACTGATCTTGCATTGTGATTGGTTGTCTAAATGTGTACTGATTATTCCCTAAGTTAGTTCCAAGACTAACTTAACTTCGCTTCCAGATTCTTCAAGATAATCCTTGGTTCTCAAACATAAATAACATTGCATGGTAATGTTGCATCACTCTTTTGGTCATGATTTCCAATCATCTTTAATCAATTTGTTTAAATTGTACATTGCAGGATTGATGATGAACTACAGCCTGCATTAGTGAATGATGGTTAGACAGCAGAAGGAAGAACTGTTAAAATGAACAAGACCTCTCTGTGACACATTTATTTTAAAATCTCCATCCAGGAAGGAATTTAAACACATGGAGAAGGTGGTGTTGAAACACCTATATTTTTAGTCTTATTAAAAATGCACTGGCAGATATGCCTGAGAATAGCAAACTGAAACTTTCTTGTAGCAGATTTATAAAAAAGATCTTGCCATTGTGGAGTTTTTTCTTTTATTTTGAATTTTGTGGCACAAGTGGCCTTTATTTTGTAAGTTGACCGACAGGAAAAGGCGTGGAGACAGAGGGGAAGACATGCAGCAGAGGGCTGGGACTCGAACTCATAACCTGAGGACTGTGGCCACCCTACATGGGTTGAGCGCTTTAGCCCTGTGCCACCGCCAGTCCCTATTGCCATGTTGGAATTATATAAATGTTTTTAATAAACTAAGATTTCCACACATGGATTTATGTCATTGCATCCAGAACTAAACCTGCTTATAAAAATCCATCAATGCTCAGAGTCACAGAGATATAACTAATTTGTCATTGTTTTCGTAATAGATCTAACCCACATACAGAAGAACACTCTCAAGGACAACTGAATCAGTGAAAGGTGTTTTATTTACAGCAAGTAAGTCTGGAATGTGAACGGGTGAATCGCCAACTGTATGGAAAGACGGGGAATAGAACTGGTGAAAACAAGAACAATTATGTTGCAGAATTAACGAAAAGTAACTATAATAATCAGGAGAACTGCTTACTAAATAAGTGCAGTCAGGTCACCAGGGGTAGAGGGATTTGGGGTCTAGGTTTATGAAGAAGAGAAATCCAGATGCTTTTACTTGTGCTGTTGAATGAGCTTTGGTGAGGTCAGGAGTTAGTTCAATGTTCAGGTACTTGCGTTGGAGGGTGGACAGGGTACGCTTATGCCTTGGTTCAGAAGACGGAGGAAAACAGGAAGCTGCCAGCTTGATCCTTGGAAACGAAATCCACCAAACGTAGGCAATCTTGATCGTCCAGAAACTTCTGGAACCGAAGTCAGTGTTCAACGAAGGTAATCAAAAGATTCAGGTTCCTGCCACTGAAGGCAAACACTCTGGTATCAAAGTGCTGTCAGCCTTCTGCTTAAATACTCTTCCGTGCAATTAGCAGATCAGTCGCACCTGTCACCCAGCACACCTGAGAAACTCCAGCACCATCTGGAAACTGAAAACAAAGTGCAAACAAAACACAAACACACACTCTAACCCAGACCCCGACATAATTGGGATTTAGCCTGCTATATTCTATTGACCACAGCTTCACGGAGCAGATATTACGAGTTCTTCCCCTGCCGGAGTTACATTTGCTCCCTAAAGCAACTGGATTAGCTCACATTGTCTGCATCCTTCACCTTTTTAGAGCAAACACAACATCAGCTCAGCAGTGGCTTTTATGTCATGGAAACTGTGCTTGCAGAAGCAAATGCAACAGAGCCGACCAGGGCTTTTAAATCAATACTCTGTGGTACCGCGCAACAAGCGCAGTTTGAAGAAAATGCTCCTTTCAACTAAAATCAAACCTGAACAGCCCAGACTATAAACACACAGGGATCATCTGGTGATGGTATAATTGGGACAGCTGGACAGAAAATGGGTGTAGTGAGTGGTGAGGAAGAAACAGCACATTACAGCTGTGTCTTTTCTCTCTCCCAGAGAGAAGTAATTGGTGACATTGTGTGGTTTCCATTTTTAGGATTTACTTCCCAGCTGCTCACGTCCCTATGACTTTGGAACCCAAAGCCAGTTTTAAAAGGACAGAAACAAAATTTCTTCATGTGGCTCCTGATGTAAATTCATCTGTATTGACCTCCTGTCACTTGTGGAAGGTTTGTTCTGCAACACATACATATAAACCTATTGTGAGCCGTGGATTATTTATGCTAAGGTTTATTGCATCATTTAAAAATGCTTTAGTGTCTCAGAGAAGCCGTTGTTTTAAGCAGCAGACCAGGAAGGGATCTGTTGACGAGGAGGGGCAGGCAGATGAATGGTGATAAGGAAGTAGGAGGAATCCCATGGATTGAGGTGAACATAAATATGCTTTGATCCAAACCGTTCCACTGCAGCTTTATGACTATCTGACTTTTTAGGGTCCTTTTCCTGCTGAAAGGTGAGCAACGTCCCCCATTTTTTCACAGCATTTAGCCCTGTCCATCTTCCTATCACTTCAAAACAGCCGTTCTGTACCCGCTGAAAAAAGCATCTGAAAAGAATGATGCTGCCACCACCATATTTAACAGTGGGAATAGTGTTTACAGGGTAACACACGGTGTTAGTTTTATGCCACACATAGGGCCAAAAGGTTACATTTTGACACAAGCATCTTCTGACACTTTGCCTTGTCCTCTAACATTACTTGTGATGAACTTTAAACAAAAAGTCTTACAGCTTTATTTCAACAATTACTTTATTCTTACCACTCTTGCATGAAGGCCAGATTTGTGGACTGCACAACTAATAGTTGTCCTGTAAACACCCAAGACCACCCAGCTCCTTCAGAGTTACCACGGACCTCTTGGCTGCTTTTTTAATTAAAGCTCTTTATGTTTGACCTGCTGGTTTTGGTGGAGAGCCAAGTTTTGGTGTAAGTGTGCCAAATGTTTCCTATTTTTAGAATTCCATGGATTGAACTGTGCATTGTGAAATGTTCAAAGCTTGGGATATTGTTTTGAAACATGATCCTGCTTTACACTTCTCTATCACTCCATTCCTGACCTATCTGCTGTGTTCCTTGGTCTTTGGGATGTTGTTTGTTCACTAATGTTCTCTAACAAACCTCTTAAACCTTTACAGAGCTCCTGGATTTATATTAAGATTTAATTACACATAGGTATACTCTGTTTACTAAGGTGGTAACTTTTAAGGGTAAATGGTAGCACTGGATCTTATTTACGGGTGTAAGAGTATGGGGCTAGAATACAAATACATGCATATATTTCCTCTTAATGTATTTTGTGCAATGTGATCAAAAAAGGCCCAGCTCCTGGAACTTCAGGTAATTTTGCTTTGATGTATAGTGTCATTTGCTTCCACATTTTCTGATTTATTGCATCTAGTTGGCTACAAGTGTCAAAGGTAGGATGCTAAGACCATTGTTCCTTGGGAAAAACTTCATAGATTTTGGCTGTTATTGAATTCACAGATACAATTATGTGCCATTAAATGGGAAATGGACTGAACTTATAGAGTGTCTTTCCAGTCATACTGACCACTCAAAGCACTTTTACACTAGAGCCATATTCACCCAGACTCACTCACTAACGCACACACATTCATACACCGATACGCAGATCAGTACGCAATTTGAGGTTAAGTGCCTTGCCATGGGGCACATCGACATGTGGCAGGAGGAAGCTGGAATCAAACCCGTAACTTTCAGCTTGAAAGACAACTACTCTTCTCACTGAGCCACATCTGCCTACAGTATGGGTCAAATCTCAATATAACACATTACATTGAAACTCATGGTTTTAACATGACAAATCCTGGAAAAGTTCAAGAGGTATAAATACAGGTCCTTCTCAAAATATTAGCATATTGTGATAAAGTTCATTATTTTCCATAATGTCATGATGAAAATTTAACATTCATATATTTTAGATTCATTGCACACTAACTGAAATATTTTAGGTCTTTTATTGTCTTAATACGGATGATTTTGGCATACAGCTCATGAAAACCTAAAATTCCTATCTCACAAAATTAGCATATCATTAAAAGTTTCTCTAAACGAGCTATGAACCTAATCATCTGAATCAACGAGTTAACTCTAAACACCTGCAAAAGATTCCTGAGGCCTTTAAAACTCCCAGCCTGGTTCATCACTCAAAACCCCAATCATGGGTAAGACTGCCGACCTGACTGCTGTCCAGAAGGCCACTATTGACACCCTCAAGCAAGAGGGTAAGACACAGAAAGAAATTTCTGAACGAATAGGCTGTTCCCAGAGTGCTGTATCAAGGCACCTCAGTGGGAATTCTGTGGGAAGGAAAAAGTGTGGCAGAAAACGCTGCACAACGAGAAGAGGTGACCGGACCCTGAGGAAGATTGTGGAGAAGGGCCGATTCCAGACCTTGGGGGACCTGCGGAAGCAGTGGACTGAGTCTGGAGTAGAAACATCCAGAGCCACCGTGCACAGGCGTGTGCAGGAAATGGGCTACAGGTGCCGCATTCCCCAGGTCAAGCCACTTTTGAACCAGAAACAGCAGCAGAAGCGCCTGACCTGGGCTATAGAGAAGCAGCACTGTACTGTTGTGGTACAAAGTACTTTTTTCGGATTAAAGCAAATTCTGCATGTCATTCGGAAATCAAGGTGCCAGAGTCTGGAGGAAGACTGAGGAGAAGGAAATGCCAAAATGCCAGAAGTCCAGTGTCAAGTACCCACAGTCAGTGATGGTCTGGGGTGCCGTGTCAGCTGCTGGTGTTGGTCCACTGTGTTTTATCAAGGGCAGGGTCAATGCAGCTAGCTATCAGGAGATTTTGGAGCACTTCATGCTTCCATCTGCTGAAAAGCTTTATGGAGATGAAGATTTCATTTTTCAGCACGACCTGGCACCTGCTCACAGTGCCAAAACCACTGGTAAATGGTTTACTGACCATGGTATCACTGTGCTCAATTGGCCTGCCAACTCTCCTGACCTGAACCCCATAGAGAATCTGTGGGATATTGTGAAGAGAACGTTGAGAGACTCAAGACCCAACACTCTGGATGAGCTAAAGGCCGCTATCGAAGCATCCTGGGCCTCCATAAGACCTCAGCAGTGCCACAGGCTGATTGCCTCCATGCCACGCCGCATTGAAGCAGTCATTTCTGCAAAATGATTCCCGACCAAGTATTGAGTGCATAACTGTACATGATTATTTGAAGGTTGACGTTTTTTGTATTAAAAACACTTTTCTTTTATTGGTCGGATGAAATATGCTAATTTTGTGAGATAGGAATTTTGGGTTTTCATGAGCTGTATGCCAAAATCATCCATATTAAGACAATAACAGACCTGAAATATTTCAGTTAGTGTGCAATGAATCTAAAATATATGAATGTTAAATTTTCATCATGACATTATGGAAAATAATGAACTTTATCACAATATGCTAATATTTTGAGAAGGACCTGTAGATTCAGAGGGCCCATTAGCAGTGGTGAATTATCGTGTCCAAGTAGGACAATCTGGCAGTGCTGGGGAAACCTGCAGGTCCTTTAAGACTGTAGCTTGATTAGGTGATTAGAAGCAGGGTTGTGTGCAGCACACCAGGAGAAGCATCGGCCATGTAAGAACCAGCACCACAGGAGACGTCATTAAAGGGAAAAACAACATTGCCCAAGGTTCATGATACTTCTACATTACACAGCGTACCATTGACATAAAATCATTTAACCTTGAAGCATCCTTGGCCATTAAACTGTCTAACATATTCAAGTGGCCCTATGAGATTTGGTGTCTTGGCTCTGTTAAACCATTTAAAAAATAAACCTTAAGGTCAACTACAGATGTCTGAAATTGGAATTCTCAAATTAAAATTTGGCAAAATGCAACTTTGTTTCAAACAAACAGGGAAAATGGAATCTAAATATTACTTCGCCTAACGGCATGCAGACATCTAATTATTTTACCTCAAACATCAGTTCCCAGACAGTCTAATTAATGAGCCAAGAGAATATCAATTTGTTGAGGAAGTCTTTTTTGACCAAGTATGTTGATTATGAAACAAATTTGCCAATCTGCTGCTGAAAAATTATATTTTAAAGTGACAAAGCATACACTCATCTCTCATATGCATTAGATAACATTAGTGGGAGATAAATTACAGAGCCAGCACCAGACTGATGAATGCTAATTTTTGGTTATAAAAAATGTCATCTGGTTCTACTGATGGTAATATAAGCCTGTCAGATGCTCAGTCCAACTGGATTGATCACCATGATGTTTAAAGACATCTGAGGATAACACTAGCTGAAACTGGGATCTGCCTGAGTTTCCATCATAAGGTTTATGGTTTTGTCAAATGGATAACTGCTTTGTTTACCATCAGCAGATTTGTAAAAACACTTGTTTGCTAGCCTACTCTCAGTTGTTTTGCAGCCTCTATTAGGTTTAATTCCAGGATTGCCCTGTATTTACCTCTGTCCATCTTCCCATTAACTCTGAGCAGCTTCCTTGTCTCCCTTTTAAAGGAAAGCATCCCCGAAGCATAATAATGTCAACATAATGCTTTACTGTGGGAATGGTGTTTTTATGGTGATGAACAGTGCTAGTTTTCCGTCACATTTTGCATTCAGACTATAATATTCATTTTTGGTCTTATCCGACTTTTCTTCTTGCCACTTATCCATCAAGGAGAGGTTTGTGGGATGCACAACTTGTAACAGATTTTCGTACCTGAGTTGTGGAGCTCTGCAGCTCCTCCTCATCTACCATTGGCTGTTTCTCTGATTATTGCTCTCCTTGCCTAGCCTGTCAGTTTAGATGGACAGCTTGACTTGGTAGATTGGCAATTTGTTCCTTTCTCTTTCCATTTTCAGGTGATGGTTTGAACTGGGCTTTGTTAAATGTTTAAAGCTTTGAATATTGTTTTAGAAACTAATCCTTCTTAAGTTGTTTCCACAACTTTATCCCTGACCTGTTTGTATGCTAATATTTCTCTAACAAACCTTTGAGGCCTTCTACTCCCTGTTGGTCTATTACACAAAATCACAACAAAATGCATTAAGGTTTGTGGATTTAATTTGAAAAGATTTTGAAAAGGTTCTGGGGGGTGTGAACAATTTTGCTTGGCTGTGTTCTTTGAACGTGTTGCCATAGATTTTTGTTCAAAAGACGCTTTTCTTCCAGTCTAAAGATGTATTTATTTATCTTTCTTTTAATAATTCTAAGAGGCAACCACAGTAGGAGTGCATAAAATGATAAATGGGACAATTTGTTTATTAAAGTATGTTAAACATGACACTTCCTATCAAACTGTTAGCCGCCACAATAAATCACCTAGGTATCTGACCTTCTTCGCATCTCCTGCTCCAGACAGCACCGCTCTGCAGCAGATGGTGATAAATTCCCTATCAAATAATGTATCATGCTGCTTTTAAAATCTGACTCTGGCTTATGCTGTAATTACTCTCGTGTCTTAACATGGTATAAAACAAGGCATCTATTTCACCCTCATGCTGCTGTAAGGCTAAAATTAATGTAACAAAGGGGACAAAGGCAATCAATAACTCAATTCTGACCAGCTTCTATTTTTAAGCACAACTGACTTTGAAGGACATATATATTCTCAGGAGCTAAAGTCTCAGTGGACTTCCAATTACACGATATGTAAAACAAAGTATTCCATTGATCCATGTACATGGACTACAATATAAACATTTTGCTTTTTCATACTTGGTAATCAATAAGCCCAACAACCTTTTCTTCATGCAAATATCAGAGTGAAATGACTACAGACAGAATGGAAATCTCAAAATTTGTATGAAAACATGTAAAGTCAAGAATGTAGAATTTGCACAGTTTCCTCTTTCAATCTCCAGGGAAGGTTGTCTTTAGAATTAAGATTTTAATGAATGTAATTTTGTGTTAATTTCTTGGAACGTTTTAATCACATTTTTACAGTTAAAGTGAAAGGTTTGTTTGCAGGTCATTTCGCCCCTAACATTTGTGGTTCTTGCATAAATGTGCCCGTGTGCAACCCACTCGTTCTGCTTCCCTATCGACTAACAAATGCACCAACTTCTCCATCAAAACCCTCTCATCGGGCACATCGGTGCGTGACGTAGCGCCCACCCATATATGGAGCCCTCAGTCCTTGACGCAGGCGTCCCGGGTTTGAGTCCGGACCCCGGAGACCTATGCTGCATGTCTTCACCCTCTCTCCACCCCACTTCCCATCTGCCTACTTTGGAAAAATAAAAAATAAAGGCCACTAGTGCCGCAGAAATTTTTTTTATACCTTATCAGAAACATTAACAACTAAAAACACTGATCTGTTATTATATTCTGTAGAAAGGTTTGTTTCAGGTCGGACAAAAAGATGTATTGTATTTTTCATGCTTGTCTCATTCTACAGTCTCAAAAAGTATTAAAAATGTGTGTTTGAACAAAAGGAATTAAGTTTTCATAAAACTCAATAGTTAAAAACTGTAGTTTAGCCAAAATATTACCTAGCTTAGGTATGACCAGTCTAAGCATGTAATATTTTTAACAACAGAAAGTCAAATGCTGTCCAGATTAACAGAAGAAACATAAAATAAGGTCTTTAATTCAGCACCAAATACCAAACTCTGATTCAGACACCAACTTCAGTGTCATCAGCCACCACAGAGGGGAGCCAGTTCCAATTTACTGGTCTTACAAATACAAAGCAATACAGTTTGAAAACCTGTTTAAAGTGCTAACGACATATATCTTTTTTCTTTCTTTTTATGCACCGCACAATTAGTGCTTTCCTAAGCAGAGAACCATATCTCTCATATCAGAAACTACAACTGGTCTCTTGGGCATTTTGTTTCCATGTAGTTTTGAATGATTCTTACATGACTTTTTGGGTATGAAACGGAGCCATCTGCCACATGATGCTATGTGACAACCATGTATGAAATTGCATGCATCAGGGAGACGTTTTATCTCAGCTTTGACAACCAATGAATTCAAGAAATTATCCATATATTTTATAGTTTACTCTGTGACTCCAATAAATAGTATCTACAAGCAGGAAGGTGGCTCATAGTTGTTTTGTTTGATAAGGGATCACATTGAACCAAGAACCAAGATAAATACACATCATAAAAAGTTTTCAGCAAATAAAACAGTGGAATTGAATTCTATAGGAATTTTGAGCATTTTCATCTTTATATATAATTTAATTTCAATAAAATATTTATTGAAGTTAACTCCCCTATTATTCATACCCCAGGCAGTTTAAGGTTTAAAGTATACATTTTTTTTATTTCAATCGAAAGTTTGTTCTGACTGAAAGTAATATTAACATTTTGTGTCCCAGCCAATGTCCCGCATTGAATCCGCTAGAGAATCTGTAGAGGGAGTCAAAGATTAGGGTGATGGCAAGGAGGCCTTCCAACTTCATTGTCTAAGATAAGTTATCTAAATTCCAGTGGAATTAAATTGAAAGGAGGGTTTGATCGCTGTAATATGTAAGATTTTTCAATTGATTATTGAGAAGGGTATAAATAACTATTGACTAATAGTTTTTTTTTTTATAACAATAATAAAATTTAAATGTAAATAAAAATAGAAGCATCTGTTACTGATACTCCTTTTGCATTGTTTTATTATCTCTTAAGAGATGTACTGTATATCTCATGTCGGGACCGATCTTCTTGATTGAATGAAAATATTATAAAATCTGCCAGGGATATTAATTATTTTGGGTTTAACTGTCATTACAAATATGAAAATGGTTTGCTCACAAGTACAGAATAGGGACAGAATGACAACTGTGGCTATAAAATAGGAGCCAAAAAATTGGCCGAATGCCGAATTGACTCCAAGTTCTTAGTGACATGGCATGACAAAGTATGTTGTATTATGTTTTCCCTTTTGATAAAGTAATCAGACATCAGATTTTAAATTTGTTCCTAATGATGGTGCGCAAAGAACAGGCTGCAGCATGTAGTGTGAAGTGTTCCTGTCAAATGTGTTTGCATATCATTCACATCATTTTTTAACATAGAGAAAAGCCGCAAAATTGACTGAGATTTAATCATGTTCAAGAAATACAACAGGCTTTTCTGTTCTTATTTGTTCTGTTCTTATTTGTTATCGCTCTCAAAACTGATGTAATGTTAATTTTGATCTGCAGGTCTACATTTCTAATTTGCATCATTACACCTCAACACGTGAATCAGAATCATAATTAGAATGAACTTTTGTACATACAAACAAGGAATTTGACTCCGGTACGCTTTGTGTCCTCATAAAACGCTGTGATTAGTGTTGTTGTTCTGAGTCTCTCCTGCAGGGACAGCCTGTGGAGCGCTTCTCACAGCTAGTTTATGCTCTTACAACTTGACTTATTTTGCATCTCATAATCTAACTAAAGCATAATTTGTGTTTTCAATATCTGTGCGATGGATGCATGAAGATTTCAAAAAGATGCTAAACCTTCTGCATGTTCTATGTAAGTAAATATCCCTTCAAATGTGGTTGGATGAGACAGTAAGGATTCAATGCAGTGAAAGTAAATATGCCTGTTTAGTCATCTTTTGTTGACATTCTCCTGGAAACCCTTTTTTGCAAAAAAAACCTAAAAACGAAAAGCCAGTTGGGGACAAGGTTTCAGTTACCAGTTCAGATGTTAAAATCTGGATTATCTTGTAACGTACTTTTTCTCAAAGTGAATCCATTTTTGATGTTCTGAACTATTGTTTGTTCAACCATTAGCATTAGTATTGCTCAAAAGAGAAGCATCAGGCCCAAAAACAAGAGCAGAGGAAAGGTGTCAGAAGTTTCTCATGTTTAAGAAAGGGCAAAGTGCTGAGAGGTGCTTCACCCTATGGTCAACCAGCTGTATTCCATGTTTTCAGCTTATAACAACTTATATCTGAAATCTGTCAATGTATTTTCAGTTGACTCATAGGTCAGAGTTTAGTGGCTACACAGATAATAATTATGGAAAAAAAACATTCCTCTAATATGGTTAGGGACTGGACTAAAAATAAGTAGGACATGTCAAATGTATTTTTTTAAAGACCTTCAGAAACCCTAAAAAAATATACAGGGGTTGGACAATGAAACTGAAACACCTGTCATTTTAGTGTGGGAGGTTTCATGGCTAAATTGGACCAGCCTGGTAGCCAGTCTTCATTGATTGCACATTGCACCAGTAAGAGCAGAGTGTGAAGGTTCAATTAGCAGGGTAAGAGCACAGTTTTGCTCAAAATATTGAAATGCACACAACATTATGGGTGACATACCAGAGTTCAAAAGAGGACAAATAGTTGGTGCACGTCTTGCTGGCGCATCTGTGACCAAGACAGCAAGTCTTTGTGATGCATCAAGAGCCACGGTATCCAGGGTAATGTCAGCATACCACCAAGAAGGACGAACCACATCCAACAGGATTAACTGTGGACACAAGAGGAAGCTGTCTGAAAGGGATGTTCGGGTGCTAACCCGGAATGTATACAAAAAACATAAAACCACAGCTGCCCAAATCACGGCAGAATTAAATGCGCACCTCAACTCTCCTGTTTCCACCAGAACTGTCCGTCGGGAGCTCAACAGGGTCAATATACACGGCCGGACTGCTATAGCCAAACCTTTGGTCACTCATGCCAATGCCAAACGTCGGTTTCAATGGTGGAAAGAGCGCAAATCTTGGTCTGTGGACAATGTGAAACATGTATTGTTCTCTGATGAGTCCACCTTTACTGTTTTCCCCACATCCGGGAGAGTTACGGTGTGGAGAAGCCCCAAAGAAGCGTACCACCCAGACTGTTGCATGCCCAGAGTGAAGCATTGGGATGGATCAGTGATAGTTTGGGTTGCCATATCATGGCATTCCCTTGGCCCAATACTTGTGCTAGATGGGCGCGTCACTGCCAAGGACTACCGAACCATTCTTGAGGACCAAGTGTATCCAATGATTCAAACATTATATCCTGAAGGCGGTGCACCAATACACACAGCAAAACTGGTGAAAGATTAGTTTGATGAACATGAAAGTGAAGTTGAACATCTCCCATGGCCTGCACAGTCACCAGATCTAAATATTATTGAGCCACTTTGGGATGCTTTGGAGGAGCGAGTCAAGAAACGTTTTCCTCCACCAGTATCACGTAGTGACCTGGCCACTATCCTGCAAGAAGAATGGCTTAAAATCCCTCTGACCACTGTGCAGGACTTGTATATGTCATTCCCAAGACGAATTGATGCTGTATTGGCCGCAAAAGGACGCCCTACACCATACTAATAAATTATTGTGGTCTAAAACCAGGTGTTTCAGTTTCAATGTCCAACCCCTGTATCTCATAGTACATTATAGGTGACCGGAAACTAAAAAGGAAGTGAATACTTCATACATTAAGGAAAGAAAGGTATACAAACCAATCTGGCCCTATGTTAACAAAACATACATCCAAGGGAGAGTTTTCAGACCACAAAAAACACAAAGGTTCAGATGACATTTGCCAAAAACATTCTTATGTTCCGCTTAAGTTTTTTGGAAAATATATCGTCCGCTAATGAGAGAAAAGACAAACTTTTATGAAGGTATATGTCCCAATGCATCTGGTGTAAAATTAACACAGCATTTCAGAAGAATATAATGAGTACAGTAAAGCTTAAAATTATTCATACCCCTGGCAGATTGAGATTAAAAATTATTTTCATTCAACCATGATGTTTGTTGCTTATAAAATAATAGAACAATTTAAAATGAGTATAAATGTTGAAAAACATGCTTTATCTATTTTAAATACATTTCAGTTAATAAAATGGTATTTCGAAACTTAATTTTATCTCTTTCAATAATCAGTGCAAAAATCTTTCTTGCCGAACAGCAATCAGATCCTTCTTATAATTGCTGAGCAGCTTTTTATGCACTTCCATTTGTATTTTGATGATTTATCTTTGGTGATGAGCTCCAAGTCTCAGTTAGGAAGGTCTCCTTGCCATCACCTTAATCTTTAGCTCCCTCCACAGATCCTCTATCCATTTCAACTCAAGACTCTGGCTGGGCAACTCCAAAACGTTAATATTACTTCCAGCCAGAAGATATATGCTGATAAAATGTATGAATAATATGGATTCCAACTAAATAACATGGAGGTGGGAGTGTGATGGTCTGTGACTGCAGTGCAGTGCAGGGCACCTGAGTTATGTCGCAGGAAAATGACCCAAAGCACACCAGCAAGTACATCTCTACACAGGGCTGACCCAAGGTTGTATGGGGCCTTTAGCAGAATTTGATTTGGGGCCCCTCTTCCTGTTAAGACCATCACCACCACTGACAGCGTTTCAATAACGAGTTGGTAGAATCTGAGAGAGGGGTCCTTGTTTAACTGGCTGAGCGTAAAAGCAATTATGCATTATTGATTGGTAATTGCTGAGATGTACAGGTCCTTCTCAAAATATTAGCATATTGTGATAAAGTTCATTATTTTCCATAATGTCATGATGAAAATTTAACATTCATATATTTTAGATTCATTGCACACTAACTGAAATATTTCAGGTCTTTTATTGTCTTAATACGGATGATTTTGGCATACAGCTCATGAAAACCCAAAATTCCTATCTCACAAAATTAGCATATGTCATCCGACCAATAAAAGAAAAGTGTTTTTAATACAAAAAACATTAACTTTCAAATAATCATGTACAGTTATGCACTCAATACTTGGTCGGGAATCCTTTTGCAGAAATGACTGCTTCAATGCGGCGTGGCATGGAGGCAATCAGCCTGTGGCACTGCTGAGGTCTTATGGAGGCCCAGGATGCTTCGATAGAGGCCTTTAGATCATCCAGAGTGTTGGGTCTTGAGTCTCTCAACGTTCTCTTCACAATATCCCACAGATTCTCTATGGGGTTCAGGTCAGGAGAGTTGGCAGGCCAATTGAGCACAGTGATACCATGGTCAGTAAACCATTTACCAGTGGTTTTGGCACTGTGAGCAGGTGCCAGGTCGTGCTGAAAAATGAAATCTTCATCTCCATAAAGCTTTTCAGCAGATGGAAGCATAAAGTGCTCCACAATCTCCTGATAGCTAGCTGCATTGACCCTGCCCTTGATAAAACACAGTGGACCAACACCAGCAGCTGACACGGCACCCCAGACCATCACTGACTGTGGGTACTTGACACTGGACTTCTGGCATTTTGGCATTTCCTTCTCCCCAGTCTTCCTCCAGACTCTGGCACCTTGATTTCCGAATGACATGCAGAATTTGCTTTCATCCGAAAAAAGTACTTTGGACCACTGAGCAACAGTCCAGCGCTGCTTCTCTGTAGCCCAGGTCAGGCGCTTCTGCCGCTGTTTCTGGTTCAAAAGTGGCTTGACCTGGGAAATGCGGCACCTGTAGCCCATTTCCTGCACACGCCTGTGCACGGTGGCTCTGGATGTTTCTACTCCAGACTCAGTCCACTGCTTCCGCAGGTCCCCCAAGGTCTGGAATCGGCCCTTCTCCACAATCTTCCTCAGGGTCCGGTCACCTCTTCTCGTTGTGCAGCGTTTTCTGCCACACTTTTTCCTTCCCACAGATTTCCCACTGAGGTGCCTTGATACAGCACTCTGGGAACAGCCTATTCGTTCAGAAATTTATTTCTGTGTCTTACCCTCTTGCTTGAGGGTGTCAATAGTGGCCTTCTGGACAGCAGTCAGGTCGGCAGTCTTACCCATGATTGGGGTTTTGAGTGATGAACCAGGCTGGGAGTTTTAAAGGCCTCAGGAATCTTTTGCAGGTGTTTAGAGTTAACTCATTGATTCAGATGATTAGGTTCATAGCTCGTTTAGAGACCCTTTTAATGATATGCTACTTTTGTGAGATAGGAATTTTGGGTTTTCATGAGCTGTATGCCAAAATCATCCGTATTAAGACAATAAAAGACCTGAAATATTTCAGTTAGTGTGCAATGAATCTAAAATATATGAATGTTAAATTTTCATCATTACATTATAGAAAATAATGAACTTTATCACAATATGCTAATATTTTGAGAAGGACCTGAATTCGTGACCAAACAAAGCTCGAACACAAAGAAAAAATTTAACTGTGACAGATTTTAACCATGAACTTGCCAAGTTTTAAGTTTGTCTGTGTTAAAGACAATTATTTATGGGAGGCCCCTGAGGGTTTGGAGGCCATAAGCAGAGGCTTAGTTCACTTGTGCCTTGAGCCGGCTCTGCCACTATATGGCTTCAAATTTAAAACGAAACTAAAGTTTTAAGATGGCCTAATCAAAGCCTGTACTTCATTCCAATTAAAATGCTGTGGCATGACCTAAAACAGGTCCCCAATACATTCAAACCCTCCAGTGGGGCTGAGTTTAACTAATTCTTCAAAGAAGAGTGGGCCGTACAACCTCTACAGAGATGTAGGACTCACTGCCAGTTATCACAAACACTTGATGGCAGTTCTTGCTGCCAAAGGTGGTACTACCAGTTATCAGGTTTGGGGCCACCTTTCACATAGGCCCAGGTTGGTTTGGATAGGTTCTTCCTTTAATAAATAAAATCATCATTTGGAAACAGCTTTTGTATTCAAGATTATCTTTGTCTGATATAAAACTTTGTTTGATGAGCCAGAACATTTGAATGTGACAAAAAAGGATGAACAAAAGAAATCTCTAAGGAGGCGAATACTTTTTCACAGCACTGTACCTCTCAAAGAGCTCTTTTTCCCAACGCATCCAGAAATTGAAAGAAGCTCATAGAACTGTAACATATCTTCCATGACTCAACATAATGTCAAGTGTCACAGTTGTGTCAAAAGCATTACAGCCAAGGAAACACCGCCACACAACTGCTGCTATTACATCGAGCCAGTCTGTGGCAGAGGTAGAGGGACGAGTTAATCAGGACCAAAAGTGGGCATGTCCTGATCACACTTTAATGTAAGGTCAACCTTCTGTAGAACAAATGTCTGTTTCTATCTCCTCACTGTTAATGTAAATGTTAATGTTAAGATTAAATGTAAACTGTTAATGTAAATTAGGGAGAAAATGAGATAAGTGCCGATTACAGATAAAATCCCTCTAATAGGAGACTTTGACATTCTTGCTCCATAAATACTGCCTTTAAATCTATATTAGAATCAGTTCTTAAAATGACCACTACTCCCTTGTTTATACCAAACCCTCAGTTATGTTCTGACAGAGTTAACAACTCAGAGCGCTGCCTCACAGCCCTGTGTCATCTATTTTTGATTTACTTAGGACTTTCCATTAAAAGACTACCAAGACTCTAAGAGGAAACTTCATTAGTTTCTTTCATAGAACGTTGTAATCAGATTTAAGTGTTCCATTATTATCTTCCTACACATGTTGATTATTGGGTTGACTGCACTGCAGCTTCATTGCTGTGTCTGTAAATTCCCAGCATAACAAATCATAAATAACCTCTCTTTTGTGCTCAGAGGCTGCAAGCCCATGGTTACTCACTCATATGCTTGACTGGACAAACCGACATCCATGTGTGATGAAAATCAAAATGTCTCATCCACTTAAACAATTTCATTTGATATTTGTAAAGCTTCCAGTTTGTCAAGCCCACACAGAGCAGCTAATAGTGCACTGATTCACCTTGCTGTAATGTACAATGTCCTGCAGAAGTATTGATGCCCCTTGAACGTTTTCACCGTCTAAAGAGTTTAGTTGGGAGTTTATTTGACAGACCAACACAAGGTGGTAAATAAATTAGAAGTATAGTAAAACGATACATACTTTTCTTTTTTTTTACAATTTTTCCAAATGCAAATCTGAAAAGTGTGGTGTGCACCTGTATTTATTTCCCAATACTTTGTAGAACCACTTTTCAGAGACTGGATCTAGAGCAGAACATACATTTTCAAGTCTTGCTACAAATTCTGAGTTTGATTCTGATCTGGACCATTGACTGGAACTCATAACTGTGCTTCAGGCAAAATCATTATTTTTGATATCCTGCTGCAAGGTCTTCTAAAACCTAAGAAGTTTTCCTGTTGCCCTTTATTTAGCTTCATCAACCTTCCCATCAACTTTGTCCACATTCTCTGCTGACGAAAAGCTTTCCCAGATCATGATGCTGCTATGTCACCATGATGATGGTATGTTCAGGTTGATGTGTCTTCCTTTCCCCCATAGATTTTAAAATGGCTTTTGGCCATATATAAGAGTTGCAAGGCACTGTATAGTACACTGTTTGGGTGTTTCATTTTGCATCCTCAAACAGATTGTTTAACCATCACCTGTAAAAAAAAGCTTAATTGTAAAATATGGTGTTATAATTAATGTGGTGTGATTCAAAATTTCCCTCAAAAAGATCCTTTTTGTGTGCTGACAATCAAATTATGAACTGTTCCAACTGCATTATGAAGAATCAGGTTGGAAAAAACAGCTGCTTAAACTTCAGGATCTAATTATGCTTGGCCTTGACTGCTGTGATGTGCTGGTGATATCATCTGAAAGACGTAATGTAAGTGTGAAAGGGATGCGCCACAATACTGTGTCAAAATGCTTTTTTTCACTCTAGAATAAATATTCCTTCTCATTTTTGATGAACAGTTTAAAGGAAAAAAAATGTTTTCATCTGTACCAGAAAAATCAATTTTCACCCCCACTGCAGACCACATTAAATCTGTATGTCATTGACAAAATCTTGAATTGATGTAGTTCACCTTTGTCCAAAGCAAAACAGAAGTTGATTGTGTAATATTTGTTTGTATCCTGAAGAAATTCCTCATTGCCTCAGGCAAGATGACTGAGAGTCCAGAGGCAATTAGCTCTGTTTCTTTGGGACTGACTCAGCTGCTGCTGCTCCAAGAAATAACTGCAAAGAAATGTTCTGTTCACCACAGAATGTTTAAGGATATGGAGTTTCAAGAAAGTGCTGAAGCTTCCTGACAAAATAGAATCTCCTCAATCCCTTCATTTATAAACCTCCATATTTTATTTCCAATTCTGCTTTTTGTCCATGTGAACACCCATGAGTCTGTGGTCCTAAACTAAGTCACCCTGCACTGACTGAGCTGTTCAGGAGGACAAGAAATGTATGGAGTGAACTCTTTGCCTCAGTGTTCCCATCATTCAGTCTCAGTATTACTCCATCTACGCATCTTCTAAACCCGATAATTCCTTTGCCGGATCATGGCGTAGGCTTGGGTTGAAAGACTTGAGACTTACTTGTGACTTGGCAAGTATCGTAGGCAGAATAAAGCAATTATAAAACAATCACACAATTGGTAATAGGACGTTTGAGTGAAATGTTCTTAGAAGTTAGCTAGAATTAAAGTTTTTTTTGAGTAAATGCATTCAAATGAGTCAAAAGTTATCTGATTGCTTGTTAAACATACTTAACCTTTATCTGCCTAAATAACATTTGTTCAGTGTTAAACCATACATTCACTTTATCAGGTGCATGCAATCAATTATTTAACACAAAGAGAAAATTATCCAGTCACAGCAACTTAATGAATTTATGCATCTAGACATGGCAAAAACAACCTACTGGAGTTTAAGATCAGAATAGTAAAGAAAATGGATTTAAGTGACTTACAATGTGGCCTGGTTGTTGTTAGCAGATGTGCTGGTCTGAGGTATTTTGGAAACTGTCACTCTGCCAGGATTTTCATGCACACCCATTTCTCAGGTATAAAGAAAATTGTCCAAAAAGTATAAAATATCCAATGATAGGCAGTTGTGTTAAAAAATGCTTTGCTGATGTCAGAGGTCAAGGGAAAATGGCCAGACTTGTTTGAGAACATAGACTAACCACAATGACTCAAATAACCACATATTCCTAGCAAGGTAGTTAGAATACCATCTCTAAAAACACAATACATGTAAAAGCAGATTGCTTGTAGCAACAGAAGGCCGTACTGGCTGCCACCTCTGGACAGCCAACACTGAGACTACAATTCATGCAAGGTAACTGGAATGGCAAAATGTTATCTGTGCAGATGAAGCTAAATTTAAAGCTCCGACATTCAAATGGTAGGGCCAAAATGTGGTGTAAAAACATAAAAACATAAAAGCATGGATGCATAAAAGCATCCTGCTCTGTATCAACAGTTCATCCTGCTGATGGTGGTATAATGCCATGGGAGGTATTTTCTTGGCACACTTTGGGCTAGTATGAATCAAGTAAACTCTAGAGCCTAGTAGTGTTGGTGACTATGTCTTTCCCTTTATGACCACAGTGTACCCATCTTCTGATGACTACTTCCAGCAGGGTAGTGCACCATGCCACAAAGCTGAAATATTTTCTAACTATTTTCTTCAAATCTAGTTTCTTGATCATGACAATGAGTTGACTGTACTCCAATGGCCTCAATCCAGCAGAGCACCTGTGGAATAGTGAACAAGATATGTTCACTATGGTTTTATAACTGACAGTTCTGCAGAAACTTTGTAATGCCATCATGTCATTATGTATCATATCTCTGTGGAATGTTTCTAACATCTTGTTGAATTCATGGCATAAAGGATTAGGTTAACTCTGAAGGCAAGAAGGTAGGAAGTTGTATACCAGATTTGTTCCTTTAGTTAATCCTCCAATAAATTCTAACATGGCGAACAATGCTACATAATCATCTTAATAATATTTTGATACCACCATTAAACCTAAAGGACAACAAAATCACAAAAGCATTGGTATCATTCACTATTCCACGTCTTAGAAGAACATACCAAGCCATTTTCCTTTGTTTCATTCTTAGTCAGGGTGAAAGAGAGCATCACATTTTGAGAGCCTCAAACCTCTTCAGCTCATTCATAATTTAAAACGCTTCATTTAGAACACATCTCTGCTCGTCTGGCCTATTTGTTATTCATAGAAGTAAGTGTAAGACAGTGTTTGATTTGAGGACTAAGTAAATACATGGAACGTAAAAATGCCAAAAGCTTGCTGGCAGGGATGAGCTATTCTAGGAGAGATATCTGTCAGTACCTTTACGCAGAAAGAAGTTTGGCTTTGACTTAGACAGCTGGCTGAATGTTAACAGTGTATATTTTCAGAAAGAGGAAACGGCGACCCATTTACTAGAACACAATCTCTATAGTCAAATAAAGCTATAATATTTTACATCATGTAATTTGGCAAGCCTTTTCTGTTAGATGATGGACGTTGGCTGTTATGTTGTTAAAAAACAAACATGGTAGGCAGGTTTCCTCGCCTGCATCTTTTAACAAAACAGGAATCACATGCATTCATTTACCACCCACATGCAATTCAACTTCATTGTTTTGAAAAGCTTAAAAATATTCTTTGTTTGCTTCATGTCAGTGACAAATCTCCTCTCACCTTATAGATTTTCTCACTCAGCCTGTCAATATACCAGCTTGAGAGATTGGAGTTTCTCATCCCCATTACAACAAAAATACTGTATAACTGCCCAATTGATGACAGATGGATGAGGCTTACAATGGGTAATAAATAAACACCAAATTTGTAATGTTTTAGAGGGAGCATACTGATGGGGAAATAAAAACCCACATGTAATCAATACAAAACATGCTCTGGGGCTCTCGCATTTTGCCGGCAGGGGTAATCTACAATTCCATTTGTAGCAGAGAGCATCTTATTGGAATATAATGAGTGGGATTGCTGCTGCTGCCGCAGGTAAGGCATTACTGTGTGTGTTTATTGTGATTACACAAGGCAATTTTAGCAGCTGTTGAAGTATTTGAAAGCAAGAAATAAGCTTCAGGGTGCATGAATAGAAATGCTTCAAATTTCAGTCAAGGACTAGGTCTCACTGTTATTTTCAATGCTAAATCACTGGGATCATAAAAACAGTCACACTACTATATTTGTCTCTGTCACAGAAGTGTTGTTTGTGCTAATTATTGCATAAGCTCATAGTCAAGGTAGAAACAGAGGCATCCTTTTCTGGGAGAGAACATTTGTGTGACTGAAAATGCCAAAGGGTCATTTGCATATTTATTTATCATGGGGACTGTTCCACAAAACAAGAGCAAAAGGGGTCAACCGAAATAGACAGAATAATTTTTATACAACGTGGAAAAAAAAAACACACATCTATTCATCTGTCCGTCCATCAATCTGCTTTTTGAACTTTGGGTTGCACATGAGGTCCAGGAAGGACACCCAGACAACCTTCTCCCCAGTGACACTCATTCATTCAGTGTTCCCAGTACATGGAGGGGCAATGTTGTCTGTGTATCTTCTCTGGGCTTATCCTACTGCTATTCCCCCCTTCTGTTGAGGTACTTTTCTCCTTTATTGATTAATTTACTCTTACCAGTCCCAATATTAGGTATAACTTGCTAGTAGTGGGTTGAACCCCTTCTTGCCTTCAGAGTGAACTTATTAACTGAGGATTTGGAAATACTTCACTCCATATTGCCATGATAGCATCACACTGTTCCTGCAAAATCGTTCACTGCACATCAGTGACGAGAATCTCCTATTCTATTCCCTCCCAAAGGTTCCCTATTGAATTGAGATCTGGTGGCTGTGGGGGCCTTTGGAGTATAGTGATCTGAGCTTTGTCACTCTGCTTCATTATCCTACTACTCTCCAATTTGCATAATTTGCAGTTATTTTAGCTTTCAGTGTTATCTTTTTTCTCAATTTTTTTCTCTTCGTGGAAATTTCATCTGACCTAGCATTCTGTTTAGGTGTAACTTACCTGGACTGACACATCGACAAAACTACTGCCGCCCATTTTCCACTGGCTCAATTTGGCCCTACTCAACTCCGTTCGGCTCGCTTTGCGGGCGTTTCCATTAGTTCTTTCCATACCAGTACCTACCTTTTTGGTCCCTGCTCCTGAGTAGGTCTGACCAGGGCTGAGTAGGACTACATGTGACATGAACAGACAGCTGTTCGCTGATATATATATATATATATATATATATATATATATATATATATATATATAGAGTTCTGGCTGGGCTGTGGTCCAGATAATTATCCCAGTGGATCATTTTATACATGAAAAAACATATATGACAAACAGTATTAGTATTTAGTTTATTTATGTTTTAATTTTGTGTTTAATAATTCTTTTTTTTTTTTATTGTTATCATGCATATTACTTAAATGGAACAATCTCACACAGTAACGTCAATAGCAGCACAGCACACTGCACTGAAGGCTGGAGGCAGGGCTTCAGCTAACCTAGCTCCAGCCATCAGTTGATTGGTGGAAACACTACAGGTACTGTACTATGTGGATAGAGGCCGAGTGGAGCAGAGCCGCGCCGCCTAGAACGACCCAGTGAAATAGGGGCATTAATGTTCTCCTTCTATTGAAGGCACACTTGACCCTGTCTTTCAGTGTTTAACCCTGTCTGTCTCCTAGACATGACTATTGGTTGAGCTTTTGCTGCGACTAACTATATGTGTTCTCTTTCATCCTACACACTTGTAAACTGTCTCAGAGCTTATCTGCAATTTTATTTTTTTAACATAGATATTACTCCTAGATCAGTGGCTGCTCACACTGAGTCAGGTTGAGAAGACATGTTGTGGACTGAATCGTGCCTTATCCTGCTGGAAGTAACCATCAGAAAGAACATCAGAACAAACAACACACCAGTAGGCCATCATCATCAGCATGAACCATTGAATCATGCTTTCATGATGTTTACTGCAGTCTCTTGTAGGTCAGCAGTATTCTTCAAGGTTTAATCCTCAAATGTAAAGTCTGTCTTCAATAAATTGTCAGTACATATCTAAAGAGCCCATGCAACATCTAAATGTATTAAAATTATTGTATTTTACATAATATAAGAAATAGAAGCTGCTTCTAATTAAAACATAGCAAAAATCATGCTTTCTAACATCTGATATATAACACAACTGATACCTCGGTTTAAATATATCTTTCCTTATGGAACTTCTGATTGAACCATCAAACTAAGAAGGCATAAACTTAAACATAAACTCAGGATGTCTTCATCTCCTGGTATTTGGGTTTGAACTTTCTTTTTGTTTCTGTTTTCAGTATGTCCTTGTTGCTTATTTCTGTTCATTTAAGTCTTGCCATACTGGCTCATTCCTTTGTGTTTAGTTTCCCAAATCATTCTTGTGTTCTTTGTACATATAGATATATTCCTGTTAGATCTTTGTTAGATTTTTTCCCCTGGGTTGCTTTGTATCTCAGTTCAGCTCTACACGCGTTAATTAGTATCTCTCCCTTAGTTTCCCTGCTTTTCTTCTTACTTGGCTGTTCTTGATTATCCCCTGATTACCTCACTTGCATTCAGTGCCATTCTCAATTCATCCTTCAGTTTTAAGCTTACCGGTTGTCATTGTTCTGTGCTGGATCCTCTTGTTATTGTCCGTTTCCATGCCCATTGTTCTGCTCGTGCTCCTAGTCCTATTCTCCTGATGCTCCCCTGAAAGTTTGGTACTTTTCCTTATTTTATTAGGCCTCTCCATGTGCATCCAACATTTCGGTCTGGATTTGATCAAACTCCAAAACCACAAATCATGACACAAAATAATCAAATCTAACCCTACTCTTACATCAGATATTTTTATAGACAACAGAATCATTTGGCTGTTTTGTGAGATAGTAAAACACCTCCGGCCTTCTCAATAGTCAGGATCATCTGAACTCACACACCCTGGATGATAAAACGAGAAGACAGGGCATGATTGCCTCCCAGTTCTCATTGTAGTTCAATGAGCTGTGAGGCTATGCAGAGTTTACTGTGGACTTTTTCATGCCATGATTTATTTCCCAAACACTAAGTGCTCAAACAGCCCTAGGAAAGATAATTGCTAGTGCAGTTATGGCTTTATACATATTAATACCCAGATGGATGACAACTGCTATGAAATATCTGAATCTGTGTTCAGCTCACTGGGATGGGGATCTACTGACTCAAGTCACAGGATTTTTAATAAATCTACACTGGGAATGAAAGCCTGTGATCATCAGGATTTACTGTCAAGTTAAAAGATAAAGTATCATCTTTCATGAGGATTGTATAAAAAGGTAGGATTTTCAGCGTTCTATCTAGATGAACCACACAACTTCTAGAATAATTTTCCTTGGTCAGACAACGAGTAAAAATTTAGATACCTGGTCATGATATAGAGCAGCTGGTTTCGTAAAAGACAGATAGAGCATGTCACCACAAACTTATACCATTTTTCAAGCATTTTTTCTTTTAATTTGTCAGGAGAAATTGTTTACTCATTTTTAGCAGGAAAAAAATGCATGTATTGTACCATTTTACCATTTAGCCTCTGAAGGTAATTGCTCACCTCAGAAAGGTGTGGCTGCAACAATCTATTCAAGAACACAATACTTTCAATGAGGATATTTTCATTGCAGACCATAATATATGGTTCATTAACTTCATACCTTGGCAGTGTCAGTGTGTGCTATTAGTTTTACAATAAGCAAAAAAATGTCAAATGAATTTTGTTACCTTAAAATGTGATTCCAATTGTTCTCCAAATTGTTTTGTTTTGCAATTTGTAATTGTGCCACCTATCATGTGCAGAAGACAATTACACACGTTTTCCGACCACAATTTCCTTCATTAATAAGCAATTACATTAAAACGCTCATTCCCTGCTGGCAGATTTATTGTGACTGCAAGGAGCTTTATGTAGATGTTGACACAGAGTTAATTGCCGCAGCATTGCAATTCACTTTCTGTGGTCCTTGGTGATAATTAAAATCGCTGTCAGGTTGCAGAGCCAGTGGCGTTACTGTCTTATCTTACCAGCTGGGACTCTTGATCCTTGCCTGTGGGGGTATCCTTCACAACATAATTTCAGTTCTATAAACCTGCTGCAAGAAGAGATGACAGTATTTTTTTTCCTGACTTTTATATCATCCTATCCTATTATTTTGTTGTTATCCCGCTGTTGTCATTGCTGCAAGTGTTTACCTTTTTTTTCTAAAATTCTGGGCGAGGCAGAGTGGTTACGTTAGGTGCCAATTAAATTAAATAAATGAATATGTCAAACTAGCTGAACAACCCATGAGAGCCATCCTAAAGCAAATTGCAGGACTCCTTTGAAAATTGTAGGGATTCAGAATTATTTTAGATTAAATAAATAGTCATATTAATCTACAAATAATGTAGACCAAACAAATTAAATTCAGTTTATTTATATAGTGCCAATTCACAACACATGTCGTCTCAAGGCAGTTCACAACAGTCAGGTACATACATTCCAATTAATCCTAATCATTGAACAGTGCAGTCAGATTCAGTTATATATTCAAATTGGATAAAAAGTTTTTCTATCTAAGGAAACCCAGCAGATTGCATCGAGTCAGACACTTGTAGCAGTCACTCCTCCTGGATGAGCATGTAGAGACAGTGGACAGTCACTGGCGTTGACTTTGCAGCAATCCTTCATACCGAGCATGCATGTAGCGACAGTGGAGAGGAAAAACTCCCTTTTAACAGGAAGAAACCTCCAGCAGAACAAGGCTCAGTGTGAGCAGCCATCTGCCACGACCGACTGGGGGTTTGAGAGAACAGAGCAGAGACACAAAGAGAACACAGAAGCACTGACCTAGGAGTACTTTCTATGGGAAGGAAAAGTAAGTGTTAGTGGATGTAGCTCCTTTAGTCGTTTTATCTAGAAAGAAAGAACAGATAAACTCTGAGCCAGTTTTCAAGGATAGAGTCTGAAAGAGAGCACATATAATTACAGTAAAAGCTCATTCATTTTCTATATCTAGGAGAGAGAAAGGGTTAAACACTGAAAGACAGGGCCAAGTGGATCATTGGTAGAAGGTGAGCATTAAGTTGTTCCCAGCAGAAGCTTGGACAATTCCCCTCTCCAGAAAGGTGTCACAGATAGACACAGAGCCAGGCCAGGTGTAGCTTCTAGGAAGAGAAAAGAGGGAGAACAAAGTTAAAAACTGAAATAACAGCAAATAATGCCAAATTGGAGAGTAGTGTGAGAATGTAGCAAAGAGGGTGAAAGTGGTCATTATGTCCTCCAGCAGCCTAAGCCTATAGCAGCATAACTACAGAGATAGTTTCAGTTTCTGTTTATTTACTTATATAGCGCTTATTTACAACAATGTCGTCTCAAGGCACCCCACAAAGGTTTCGGAACGGCGCCTGGCCGCCAGGGAGGCCAGGCACCGTTGAATCAGCTGAAGGCTTTTAACTGCATTTTGTGGACATCCTGATAGTAAAGAATTACAATAGTCCAGCTTTGAAGTAACAAATGCATGGACTAGTTTTTCAGCGTCACTCCTGGATAGGATATTTCTAATTTTGGCAATGTTCCAGAGAAGAAAGAAGGAAATCCTAGAAAGCTGTTTAATATGGGATTTAAATGACATGTCCTGGTCAAAAATAACACCAAGGTTTTTTACTTTATTACCGGAGGTCAATTTAATGCCATCCAGGTTAAGTGATTGACTAAGCAGTTTCTTTTTTAAATTCTCCGGTCCAAAAACGACAACTTCTGTCTTGTCTGAATTTAGAAGCAACAAATTTAGAGTCATCCAAGTTTTTATGTCTTCAAGACATGCTTGTAGTCTATCTAACTGGTTGGGCTCATTAGGATTTATGGATAAGTAAAGCTGAGTGTCATCAGCGTAACAGTGAAAATTTATCCTATGCTGCCTGATAATTTTACCTATTGGAAGAATATATATAGTAAAGAGAATTGGCCCAAGTACTGAACCCTGTGGTACTCCACAATTAACCCTGGAGTTTAAAGATGATTTATCATTTACATGAACAAACTGGAATCTGTCAGACAAATAAGATTTAAACCAGCCTAGCGCTGTTCCCCTGATCCCTACAGTATATTCCAGCCTTTCTAAGCAAATATCAGATTCTAATTTATTATAAAGAGAGAAAAACCACAGCTCTACTCCAAATGTAGTTCATTTATATTTAGCCCCTCTTAGTCAATGCATTGTGAAGCCACCTCACTGCAAATACAGATGTGCATCTTTTGGGGGATGTCTCTAACAGCTTTGCATATCTAGAGACAGACATTTTTGCCCAGATTGGATGGAGAGCTTCAATTTTCAAGTATTGTCACAAATTGTCAATTACAATTTAGGTAATAACTTTAAGGTTTTTCTTTCAGGACTGACCTGTATTTAGCGTTGATCCATCTTCCCATCAAGTTTGATGAAGAAAATAACAATCACATCTATCTCCGTCATGCAGTTTTTCTGCACTGGTGAACCTAATACCTCCATGTTCCGTGAAGGCCTCAGAGGTTTGATATAGAACATTGTGAACATTAGTTAATTTGTTTTCTTTCAATTTATTTATTTATTTTATAAATGTGGGTTAGTTTGTCTCTCCATCTGTCTAGCAAACAGCATCATGATGTCAAAGGAACACAGCAGACATCTCTTAGACCACTGTTCAATCATCATCTGATAATGGAAGTGGTATGGGACAATTGCAAACCTATCAAGACATGGCTGTCCACCTAAACTGGCAGACCAGGCACAGAGGGTGTTAATGAGACAAGAATCCAACAGACCCATGATAAATTTAGAGGAGTTGCAGAGGTCCACCGAGATCACACCAGGTGGGAGACTCTAACCACAGGACAGATTCTCCCACTTCACAATAGTGACAAGCAGGAAACTATTGTTGCAAGTAATTTCCAATACGCCTCAGCTGCTGCAAACCATGTTGACATGCCAAAGATGTTACAAAAGGTGCTCTGATCAAAAGAGACAAAAACATTTACTTTTATGCAAAACACTATATGGAAAAAGATTAACACTGATAATACCACCCTGAGCACAATGCCCCCAGAGTGAAAAGTGGTAGCGGTGGCATCATGCTGTGATATGTCTGCTGTGACAGACAAACTAACCCACATTTATAAAATAAATAAATAAATTGAAAGAAAACAAATTAACTAATGTTCACAATGTTCTATATCAAACCTCTGAGGCCTTCACCGAACATGGAGGTATTAGGTTCACCAGGGCAGAAAAACTGCACACCACACTTTTGATATCTTTATTTGTAAAGAAAATGTTAAAATCATGCATTGTTTCAATTAGACCGTACAAGCATGCACTTTTGATTGGTCCATCACATAAAGCCAGAAGAAAATACATTAAAGTTTGTGGTATTTAATTTATTTAAAGGAGGTATAAACATTAACTATTTACCTATTTATTTTTTTTGTTTGTTTGTTTTGTTGTAATATTTCTCCTTAGTGTAAGGCTGGGTGGCCATGTTAGGTGCTTGAAGCAAAAAACAAAAAAACAAACAAGTGTGTCCCAGACAAAAACTGTAAAGTTGGTCTTATCTTGTAGCAAAAACAGGATTCCCAGGAAGATTACAAAAAAATGAGATTATGATTTCAGATTAATTGAATATCCAAGTCCATCTACAATGAATGGTTAAAAAACACAAACATGTCTGCACTGAAATCAGAAATGTAGTTACACTCCTTCCATATAAGCATCTTAACTAAGGAAGCAAAAACATAAAAATTAATTGATAAAGAATGAAAATGCATGTTCATTCTTTCTGAGTGGTGGGCTATAATCTTATTATGACGATGACGGTGATGACTGACCGACGCACATCCTCTCCTTATTTTTCCTCTAGTGGGGAATAACTAATGACAGCAAATCTAGGTGGGTGCCGCGCAGGGATTGGGGGAGAGGAGGGGGGTCAGGATTTGGACCGAAAAGAAGAAACCGCTGGCTGTGACAGCGACAGTTGCTTCCTCCCCCCTCCATCCCCATCTCCATCATCATCACCCGCCTCAACAGCAACAGCGGCTTCAGATTCATCGGCAGCAGAAGCAGGGCAGAGTTGGTGAAACAGCTTGGAGGAAAAAAAACAAAAAAAAAAACAGATAGGCTTTTAGACGTCTTCAAGAAACGCTCTGCTTCAGGGGGGGAGGGAGAATGGGGAAATGGGAGCTGCAGATGAACAAATGCAAGGATAAGGAATTCAGACCAAATCTGCATTTTTGACACACACCCCTGTCCTATGCAAAATTAGGAACTCATTAAAGAACACAAGGTAAGGTATTTTTAAAAATGCCATTTTCCTGCTGTAAAAAATACGCTTTCGATGTAAATATCTTGCAAAACACCGTCCAAAAAATATACGTATCTGATTTACGAGATGGCACTTAAAAATATTGAATTATAAATTTTAGGTGATTCATAATTTGAATAATAATTTTTTTTAAAGCTGCTGTTTTTCTCATGCAATTTGTGCGGAAAAAATATTTTTGTCTGTTTTCAATGCACGGTCAATTTAAAACCCGTTCATTCAAGCGTTTTATGTGCTTTAAATTAAAAACACGATCCATACTGCTATTTTTATTTTTCCTACAACCATTACTTCCGTTTGTCATTAGTACGTATTTTATTTTAAATCTTCATAAAGGAGGAGCAACCATACAACAGTGAGAAGGCAATTAGGAGTATCTTTCTGCCCCCTTGTGGTTTGGACTCATGCTGATCTTTAACGTGATTCTAAAATTAGTGCTGTAATGGCTGCAGAATGCGAGGGGGAAATGAAAAGATATGAATAAATGTAAAATGAATATGATTCATAACATAAATCTTTGACTCTCTGTCATGTAAAATTCTATTTTTAAGGAAAAAAAATCTATCATATTTCCCAGATGACTTTTTAAATTCTTTATTCATTTTCTGCAGTAATGTATTCCAAGGGGGGCTTAATTATGCTGTGCTGCTCCATTCATCTCCTACATGGCCCACATTCATACATCAGACCCCTCTGTGGAGTGTTTGTTATGTAATCTCATTCCCATCAGACTGCATCAGCCTCAGAGTGCTGCTGTTTGGCTTCTATGGGCACAAATGTCTATCTTATTAAGTTTTTATGTGATAGACCAACACAAAGTTGTGCATAAATGTAAAGTGGAAAGAAAATGATACATGATTTTCAATTAAAATAAAAAATCTTAAAAGTGTGGGATGCATATGCACCATTCTTTACTCCACTACCTCTAGATGAAATCCAGTGTAACCATTCACCTTCATAACTCACCAAGTTAGTGGGTAGGGTTTGTTTGTGGATCATGTAATATCTGCATAAATCCAGCTGCTCTCTGAAGGCCTCAAAGGGTTGTTTAAGAACAGTAGTGAACAAACAGCATCATGAAAACCAAGAAACACAGCAGACAGGTCAGGGATAAACGTGTGGAGAAGATAAAGCAGGTTTAGGTTATAAAACAATATCCAAAGCTTTGAACATCTCTTGGAGCACTGTTCAACCCATCAAATGGAAAGAGTAGAATTGCAAGTCCTACCAGGTTGTGGCAGTCAATCAAGAGGCCCATAATAAGTCTGGAGGAGTTAGCGTGATCCACAGTTTAAGTGAGGGAATCTATTGAAAGGATAAATATTTGTTGTGCACTTCACCAATCTGTTCTTTATGGAATGACTGGCAAAAAGAAAGCCATAAGAAGTCACATTTGTAGCTTGCCACAAGCTGTGTAGGGGACAAAGCAAATGTGGAAGAAGGTGCTAACATTGCACATGCCTCTGAACACACAATTCTTACAGTAAAACATGGTGGTGGCAGCATTATGCTGTAAAAAATTTTTTTGATAAGGGACAGGAAAGCCAGCCAGAGTTGATGAGAAGATGAATGGAGGTAAATACAGGGCAATCCTGGAAGAAATCCTGTTATAGTCTGGAAACCCTTGAGACAGGGATGTAGGTTTACCTTCCAGCAACAAGCCTAAACGGAAAGGTGTAGGCACAAGGGATTGGCTTGGCTCAAAGAATGCCCATATGTTAGAACAATCCAATGAATGTTTGGAACTTATCACTACTCAGAATCTGCAGCAGGAGTTTAAATTGATCTAATCTGACTCAACATTACCTTTTGCAAAGAAAATGGGTACAGCTTTAGGTATTTAGATGTGCAAATCTGGTAGAGACATACCCCAAATAACCTGCTGTTGTAATTAGAGTGAAAGGTGGTTCCACAAAGTATTGACTCGGGGGGACTAAATACAAATACATACCGCACTTTTCAGATTTCTTTTGATGAAAAAACAATGTATCAATTTCCTTCCCCTTTATGCAATACTTTGTGTTGGTCTATTAAATAAGATAAAAATAAAATGCATTGAGGTTTGCGGTTGTGAGAAATTTTTAAAATGTTCCATGGGTGTGAAGACTTGCAAGCAGCTAAATGTGTATGTTGTAATTTAAATAATGATTTTTACTTCATTATTTTCCAGACAACTCTGTTCAGTTTCTTACACATCATGGATGCAGCTTCAGCCTCCCTCCAGTATGGATCAAAGAAGCGGGTCAAAATTCACCCAAACACAGTCACAGTAAAATATGCCACCAACTTCCCCCAGCCTGGTGACGAAGGGTACGACGATGCACCCTCTTTTGAGGATTTCGGTACCTTTGCAGAGGCAAATATTGGAAAGAGACTTGTGTCAGATGCTAAAGGCAGCAGGACTTTCTTCGGAACAATGGAAACTCAGCCTAAGCAGCCAAATGTGCAAAAAGACAAGGGGGTCGAGGGTCAGCTGGCCAGCTTTGGCGAGGCTAATGTGTTGGCCTCCAGGGTGACCTGGATGGCCTTGTTTGGGGCAGCAGCAGCTCACGGATGTGTGGCTCTAATTACCCGTTTGGCAGCAGATCGTTCTAAGGTTCCCTCTCTCGAGCTGCTCTTCATCCGGTCCGTGATCCAAGTGTTGTCAATCCTGGTGGTCCTCTACTATCATGAGGCACCCTTTGGCCCCAAGGGCTACCGACTCCGTCTCTTCTTCTATGGTGTCTGCAACGTCATTTCAATTACTTGCGCCTATACATCCTTCGCCATAGTACCCCCCAGTAATGGTACCATCATGTGGCGAGCCTCCACCACAGTCTTCAGTGCTATACTGGCTTTCCTGCTGCTGGATGAGAGACTGAACTACACGGACGTGGTCACGGTGGTGGGAAGTGTGTTTGGCCTGTGCCTAGTCATGGTGCCAAATGTAGCAAACGAGGAGAAGTCCAGGCTAGGGTTTTGGAAGGAGGCCTTTGGCTATACAATGACAGTGATGGCAGGCTTGACTGCCGCCCTCTCCATGATCGTCTACAGAGCCATCAAGGAGCGCGTCAGCATGTGGACTGCGCTCTTTACCTTTGGCTGGACGGGCACTGTCTGGGGTGCCTCCACCATGTTCATCATGCAGGAGCCTATTATTCCTCTGGACGGGGAGACCTGGGGCTATTTAATTGGGATCTGTATTTGCTCTACTGTGGCGTTCCTTGGAGTCTACTATGCTCTTAACAAGTTTCATCCAGCCTTAGTTAGCACTGTGCAGCACTTAGAGATCGTGGTTTCAATGTTGCTGCAGCTGATCGTGCTGAGGATGATCCCCTCTGTGTACGATGTGATCGGAGGCCTTGTCATTATGGTCAGCGTGTTCACTCTGACCGGAGTCAAGCTGTACAGAGTGAGCAGGGCTATTCGGCAGGATTACCAAGAGATCCTAGACTCGCCTATCAAATAAATCCACATGTCAGTCTATCTGTTTACAGTGTTGCTTGGTCGTGCAATCAAACGAATGTCTGGATCTTCATCTGATGATTTTGTATTGTTGTGCTGTGAACAGAGTGTCTGTTTGTGTAACTAAGGTCTTAATATTTACGTGTGAATTAAAAGACAATGGTAATGTTGTCACCATATCCCTCTTGTATAGTGATGCTTTAATGTTGAATTGTGTCACAGGCAAAATGTGAGCAAAAAGGCACAAGTGAATCATGACATCACCACGGTTTTGATATAATCTTCTGTCATCACACTGCCAAAACCTCTTAGATGTCAGCCCAGAAACTATTTATACTGTAACAAGGATTTAAAAAAAGAAAAAAATACTGCACTGAAAGACCCGATTTGTTGTTAGAGATTAAAACACAATGATTTAGGGACGGGTGTGTACTGGTCTCAAGATATATCATGGTCCTAAATAGTTATGGTTTGAAAATAACAAAAATTTTTAATTACACATCTTTTAATTATTTAAAGTACATAAGATGCCAAAGGAAGTGTCAGAGTAAACTGGGTTTCCAGCCGTATGGAACATAAAATAACGGATTACTGCCCCTCCCCCACCTGTTGCTCTGCACAGCAGGTCAGCTCCCTGTGCTCCCCATAAACATACATCTAGCTATTTCGAAATGTTTTCAGTCACGACCATCACTCCTATTAAAAATAAAGTTAGCAAGCAAAGAGCAGCGTGTCCTTTGACAACTACGGCTAAAAGGAATAATGTTTTGTGCTTGGAAGGTGCAAGTAAATTTAAGGGGGTATTTATTTTATGATTTTTATTAAGTCAATGTATTTTAATAAAAGTATCCAAAAATAAATATTATGATTACCAAAATTATTTCAGATTTTTTTAAAGCAGTTAGATCAGATTAAATCATGTTATGCATTTTTTGTTTTACATTTTTGTGTAAAAAGTGATAAGTTAAAACCATGGTATTTTTGCTTAACATTATTTTATAAATCTCACACCTGCCCATGCCTATAATGCTTTCATTAAAAAGCCTGATTAACATAGAAACTATATAGAGGGTTCCTACATTCCAACACTCAGATTTATAGATTTTTTTTGGGGCAATTTACATAACATTTAGAACATTAGAGTGCAGAACATTTACCTCATATTCTACAAAATCTTAAATTTTTTTTGCATACTTCCATGAAAAACAAATTCAAAACAGTGTAGAAACCATAGAAACCACTCAAACTACAGTTCAACTGCTCAAATTACAAAACTGCCTTTTTTCTGCTCAAACTACATCTCTGACTCGATCAGCTGGTTTATATTTAACAAAGGTGATTTCCTCTCTGAGTGTGGCTTCTGTTTACTCTCAGATGTATGTCAAACTAATGCCGAGAGGCAAGTGCAATGAATTGAATTAAAGTCCCACTTTAACAAAGCCGGTCCATCTGCTTTTTCTTTTTCTGTATCGGTTGAGTCACCAGCTCACTGGGGACGTCTCCTCTTGTTTTTGGTCCTTTCAGGAAACCAAGCAAAGATAAACAGTCTCTAAAATGCTGCCTAAAGGACAAAAGGGAACTGCTGAGGAATGAAATAGAGACACAATGGTGATGAAAATGTGCACAAAAGAGGACACATTGCTGATGAAGAACTGATGTGTTGCAACAACAGCCCAGCAGGTGGCATTCATGACCTACTTCGTGTCTCAGACAGCCAGGAGTGGAAGAAGAAAGCTGAAATCAGTGGCGCCACCAAGGCTGCAGTGACCACTCTTAGTTATTTGCGGGCAGTACTTGGCTCAGACAGTCTTACATGCATGATATGTCTTATAAATTAAGTAATTCATTTATTTATTTTGTTTGTGCATATTTCTTTTTTCCTTTTTGAAAAGCCAATCCTATATGACACCATAATAAAATTACTTTAATTCTCTATAATGGCTTAAATTTTTGTAAGCCAACTAAATATTATCCATAACCCTCCTATCTGGTCACCACTTTAAAACAAAATACTGGAATTGCTCCTAGTTAAAATTTCCATTGCTTTTAAGTCAACAGGAGACAGTGTTCTCATCACAGCAGTTTTATAAAGTAGACATTGCACCTCCTCTTTTTATTCATTCAGCAGAAGTAGTGTCATTAGAACACATTTGTTGCTGCTATGTGGTGTATACACTCTATATTACCAGGGTGACTGTTATAACACAGACTCTGTTCAATATTGGACATATCTGCAAAGAAACTCAGTTTAAAATCAACTGAAATCAAGTTATTATGTAAAATGACAGTCTGCTATCACTAATGTCATTGTAAATACAAATAAAAAATGCACAAACCCTGTTCATTTGCAATTAAAAGAGCAACCAGCCTTCTCTTACTTGATTTTTACAACATATTTTGTCATGACACAAAGTGTTTTATGTGCAACAAAACTGAGAAGAAGCCTTACATTTTACTTTGCAAAGCTACTGTTGGGTTGTTTTGAGACAGGCTATTGGGTGCAGAACGAAGAAGACATGTAGAGGCGGCCCATCTGTTATAGCAGGAAACAGATTGCATCCTGCAGCGAGCTGCACAACCTTCCAAATTACTCTGCAACTCTCTTTACCACAAACACAATTATTAGATGTATCATGAGAATGATGTCGTTTCTGTAAGGATGTTTGCGTAATTGTGGTAGTTTATCGTGAAGGGTATGAATGACTGGGCATTTATTTTGTATTTTGTGAAAACTGGATACATACCTTGATGTATAGCAACCTGCACAATTATTGGCTCCCTTTACAAGATCTGTGAAAAGAGTCTATGTTAAGAAAGTAATGTGTTTTGCAAACTCACAAGTGGCAAAATTGTTGACAGCTCTGCTATTTATTCTTTGCACAGCACACTGGCAGATCAACTGCATTTAGAACAACATTTCAAATGGCGGAGATACATACAGAGAGAGGATTTACTAATAGAGGCCAACTGGATTTTGTACTGAGATGTCCTGATATTTTAAAAAGTCCATAGGATGCCATGCACTCTAAGAAGGTTCCCAGTTTCTTTGGAAGGGAAACAGGTCCGCAGCATCATACTTAACAGTGGGCATATTTATTCTACCTCACTTACCATCCTGCTGTCTGTGTGTGATGCCAAGATACATATAGATCTTTGTCCTGTCTAGTGGCCAGTTTCTGAGTGTTATATGTATGCCCCAGTGAAACAGAAAGACAGAGATTGCTAATTAAGAGATCACAGACACTCTGGGCAACTTACAAAAAAAAGCAAAATATCATAAAAAAAAATATTTTTGTGACATGTACTTTAAAATGAATTTGTGTTTAGGGGTACCAATACCTGAGCCATTAGTGTTTTTTGTTAAAAACTATAATTTTTTTAGCAACTTTTTAGCCAAGTTTTGGATTTACATATATATATATATATGTGTAAGTCCAATATATAATTGCTCTGGGTACATGCAACACTTTTAAATTGGATAAACAGTTGTTAAATTAATTAGGATGAATAGAACAGATAATAATCTAGAACCTTTTTTGACCTTATAAAGTTAATAGATAATTATTTTAGACTCTTATTTGTTTTACTCTAAGTAGGCAATATCAGAACGACGTTCTATGGGAATGCAAAACCATGAACAGCTGTAGTAAAACTAACTGACCGAGGGCTTGTCCAATCAAAACACAGCCTGTACTCCCGCAGCCAATCACAGAGGAGCAGTTGGGAGGCGAGTGGGTTCCCAACTGCTGTGTAACCGTTGCAGCTAGGTAGCCTAGCCGCGCTGCTGAGCTCTGACACCGTCTGATGCAGAAATGCTTTTCCAACGGCGCGCTGCGTCTAGTCAGCTAGGCTAGCTTCTCGGGTTGGGAAAGAAAATACTTGGACGCTGGCTAGCGAGGACTGGGGACATCCGTTGTGAGCATCATCTCCGAAACGCCTTCATCCATCCATACATTATAATTAAAAGGAGATAAGAGGTGACCATCAGTATTCAGGTAAGACGTGGCATGACTGAACAGGGAATGTACCAGGCTGCCTTCTGCTTCTTCCGCCGCACTCCTCTCCTGCTGCGCTCTGTTTAACGGTAAAACCCACATAGGCTAACGGCTAAAAGGTAACCGAGACAGGAACAGAAAAGCCATCCTTTCTGCTTTGTCGCATTACCACGTTGGTCCAACATACCATTCCCTAGAGTGCTAATGTTTAGTTGGAAACTAAAACGAGGTGTTTGGTGAATTTTCACAGACAGGTTAACCAAGTTGGGTGGCGTGACACGCTGAAAAGCTTAACTTATGACATGAAAGGCAAGCATTTAAGCCCAACAAAGCCTGGTTTTAAATTAGTTCATGGCTTAAAAAATGGGGGAGATGCTCTAATTGGAAACACAGTGGCTGTTAAGCGTTTTTGGTTAGAGCTTTTATTTTAAAGTAGGTATGTTTGATACATTTTTCTGAATATTTTTCATTAAATAAAGAGACCAAGATCCAATGAACGGTGTGGATCCTGGGTTGTAAGAGAGCAAGTTCCTTATAGTAATTATAGATGACAAATGGAATCATTCAAAACATGTATAAGGGCTAAATATGTTGTGAACCATCAATCGCTGCATATTCTCTACTCTTAGCTTACTAAATATTGCATCCAAGTAGTCTTCTGTGATTAAGATAATGCACACATTAATACTGTGGTGACGATTGTGGTCTGATATATTGGACACTCGTATAGATATAGATAAAGGTGTATTTACATGTTATTTTAGTGTCCATATCGGCATGTGTCTTCCTATTTCCTTTGGCACATTTTAGGTATATATATATTTGCGATATATTGTGCAGCCGTACTCCTAGTGTGACTTTATAAGGAGCAGAATGGTACAAAGATATTTTATTCTGCACAATAAGCATTATTAATAAGCACTGGGATAAAAAAAAAATGCCACTACAACTAATAATTAAAATTAAATATTATTTAAGCAGCTGTAGGAAAAGTAGTTTTTTCTGGTGAAATAAAGTCATCTAGCTCTTAAAATATTTTTGTGTGACTACCATGATGTGGTGAAATTATGGTATTTTTACTCAAGGTTATTATACCATGAGAATATCATGCTAATGCCTACCTATCGTATCCAATGTTCCAATAAAATACTTTGAAATAGTAATTTATGAGCACCTACTTTACTCTTCTTTTCTCCCATGTTTTTGTATCATAATTTACAGTCAATTGAATTATCATCAAGACCACAAGATGCCAGTAAATAATGTGTATCAAAGTTTTCCTAGAAGCCAAGGTGATTTCCCCAAATCTCATGTTTGGGCTGATCTAAGGTTTCGCCACCAACAAAACTGGCCTTTTTAAACAGCGTTAATTATGTGAAATGAATTTAATGGAGATGCAGCCATCACCATTAAGGATTTGTTTTTACTTTAAATATGGCTGAAATCGAAAGCAGGTAAATATACTGTCGCAACTGCCATGTGAAACCAGTAACTGGTAGAGGATGTTCTAGGTGCGGGCTGGAAAACCAGTGGGCTTTACTAATTGTTGTGGTGTTTTCTACTATGAGTATTCCAAGACGATAATGCATTTTCCTCTATTTTCAATTTTAATATTAAAATTGTTGAAGAAACTATATAGTGCTTTTCAAAATGTTAAGGTAATACTTTTCAATGCTATACAGTTTATGTATTATATGCAGTCAGAAATTACAAATGACAATTTCACATGCAGACATAAAGATAAATAATCTGATATTATGATGACACGAGCAGATTTCAATCACTTGTTTTTATGAGTTATGGAAAGTGACCATCTGAAACCAGTAGGTACCACAGTAGAACCACCATGGTGCCCGCTGCCATCCAAAGCAGCAGGGGCGATGTGTTTGAGAGTAACGGTGGATTAGTGCAGAACTGTGATTCTGTCTCTATATCAGGAGTGGTATATACCTGTTTTTATAGTACTCAGCTGCTTTGAGGAGGGTGTACTTGTGCTCAATTTAAACTAGATCCCTCTAGCTTTTTTTTAAAGCTTTTATGCTTGAAGGCACTTGTTTTATTTTCATTTTTGAAGTCCAAAAATAGCCACGAGGCAACTGGTTTTGGAAATTTGCACCTGTCAGCTGTCATTTTTTTGTACAATTGAGGTTTCACTGTTAAGCAGCTTATAGGCATTTGTATTGGCTTTAAAGGTGGTGTGTTTTTTTTTCTATATGTGTCAAGGTTTGTCCTGTACCACACATTTTGTAGGTGTTGCCTTTTATAACAAAAATAAAGACACACGGATACGGATAATGATCTCAGTGGCCTGGAGTGGCCAAATCTGTCCTTAAAGCTGAGAGGAAAAGTGCTAACTGCGCATTTCAATAAAAGCCAAAAAAAGCGATGTGGCTCAAAAATTTCCCTCTTTAAATTCTAGCTGAGGAATCGATACCATGTGGTGAAATGAGGATTTTGTTCATCATACGGTATCTCCGTAGTCTTAGGTGTTGCAAAAGCTGACTTCCATTTCCCCTTTTTTTTTGTGATCTTCTTTTTTCATCTTTTCTAATGACTGCCCATGCATGGTGGCTTTTTGAAGGGTTAAAAACAAACCTTGTTTCTGCAAGTTAACTAAGTACAATTTATTTATATGGCACTTTTCGTAGATATAAAATCACAAAGTGCTTTTCAACAAAGAATAATTAAAACTCAATATAGATGCAAAACATAGAGGCATAGGCACAAAAGCACATCACCTAAAAACCCCATATCTATTTAAGAGCCTGCTTCAGTAAAAGTCGTTAGCTGTTTTTAAAAGAGTCAAGAGAAGTGAGGCAGAGTATAGAGAGAGGCAGCACATTCCACAATTTGGGATGGAGATGAAGATTTCATTTTTCAGCACGACATGGCACCTGCTCACAGTGCCAAAACCACTGGTAAAGGGTTTACTGACCATGGTATCACTGTGCTCAATTGGCCTACCAACTCTCCTGACCTGAACCCCATAGAGAATCTGTGGGATATTGTGAAGAGAACGTTGAGAGACTCAAGACCCAATACTCTGGATGAGCTAAAGGCCGCTATCGAAGCATCCTGGGCCTCCATAAGACCTCAGCAGTGCCATAGGCTGATTGCCTCCATGCCACACCGCATTGAAGCAGTCATTTCTGCAAAAGGATTCCCGACCAAGTATTGAGTGCATAACTATACATGATTATTTGAAGGTTGACGTTTTTTGTATTAAAAACACTTTTCTTTTATTGGTCTGATGAAATATGCTAATTTTGTGAGATAGGAATTTTGGGTTTTCATGAGCTGTATGCCAAAATCATTCGTATTAAGACAATAAAAGACCTAAAATATTTCAGTTAGTGTGCAATGAATCTAAAATATATGAATGTTAAATTTTCATCATGACATTATGGAAAATAATGAACTTTATCACAATATGCTAATATTTTGAGAAGGACCTGTAGTTAGTCACAGTAAAAGCTCAGTCAATTGCCATGTCTAGGAGAGAGAAAGGGTTAAACACTGAAAGACAGGGCCATGGAAATCATCGGTAGAGGGTGAGCATTAAGTTGTTGCCAGCAGAAACTTGGACGATGCCCCTCTCCAGAAAGGTGTCACAGATAGACACAGAGTCAGGCCTGGTGTAGCTTCTAGGAAGAGAAAAGAGAGAGAACGAAGTTAAAAGCTGAAATAACAGAAAATAATGCAAAATTGGAGAGTAGTGTGAGAATGTAGCGAAGAGGGTGAAAGTGGTCATTATGTCCTCCAGCAGCCTAAGCCTATAGCAGCATAACTACAGAGATAGCTCACAATAACCTAAGCCACTCTGACTATAAGCTTTATCAAAAAGGAAAGTTTTAAGCCTAGCCTTAAAAGTAGACAGTTTGTCCATCTAGAGCCCACTGATGGCCTTTGTTAGACTAAAAACCACGATTGGGATACCTCTCTCTCTGTCAGATTGACCATAACCATTGGAAAAGAGAGGGGGTCATACAGGTAGCAGAAATGGAGGGTGTGTTTGCACCTCAACCATAACCGAGCCGGTTTAGGCTAAACTTGACTCCCCCTTACTCCATCCAACAGGGAGGGAAGAAGACGGAGGTAAAAATAAGGAAGATAGCTCAGGATAACCTAAGCCACTCTAACCATAAGCTTTATCAAAAAGGAAAGTTTTAAGTCTAGCTTTAAAAGTAGACAGGGTGTCTGCCTCACGGACTAAAACTGGGAGCTGGTTCCACAGGAGAGGAGCCTGATAACTAAAAGATCTGCCTCCCATTCTACTTCTAGAGACTCTAGGAACCACCAGTAAACCTGCTGTCTGAGAACGTAGTGCTCTGTTAGGAACATATGGAACAATCAGATCTCTGATGTATGATGGAGCTAAATCATTAAGGGCTTTATATGTGAGGAGGAGAATTTTAAATTATATTCTGGATTTAACAGGGAGCCAATGAAGGGAAGCTAAAGTAGGGGAAATATGATCTCTCTTTTAATTTTCATCAGAACTCTTGCTGCAGCATTTTGAATCAGCTGAAGGCTTTTAACTGGATTTTGTGGACATCCTGATAGTAAAGAATTACAATAGTCCAGCCTTGAAGTAACAAATGCATGGACTAGTTTTTCAGCGTCACTCCTGGACAGGATATTTCTAATTTTGGCAATGTTCCGGAGATGAAAGAAGGAAATCCTAGAAACCTGTTTAATATGGGATTTAAATGACATGTCCTGGTCAAAAATAACACCAAGGTTTTTTACTTTATTATCGGAGGTCAATTTAATGCCATCCAGGTTAAGTGATTGACTAAGCAGTTTCTTTTTTAAATACTCCGGTCCAAAGACGACAACTTCTGTCTTGTCTGAATTTAGAAGCAGAAAATGTAAAGTCATCCAAGTTTTTATGTCTTCAAGACATGCTTGTAGTCTAACTAACTGGTTGGGCTCATCAGGGTTTATGGATAAGTAAAGCTAAGTATCATCAGTGTAACAGTGAAAATTTATCCCATGCTGCCTGATAATTTGACCTATTGGAAGCATATATATAGTAAAGAGAATTGGCCCAAGTACTGAACCCTGTGGTACTCCACAATTAACCCTTGAGTTTAAAGATGATTTATCATTTACATGAACAAACTGGAATCTGTCAGACAAATAAGATTTAAACCAGCCTACAGAATATTCCAGCCTTTCTAAGAAAATATTATGGTCGACTGTATCAAATGCAGCACTGAGATCTAAGAGGACAAGTACAGACACAAGTCCATTATCTGAGGCCATAAGAAGATCATTAGTGACTTTCAGCAGAGCTGTTTTAGTGCAATAATGAGCTCTGAAGCCTGACTGAAACTCTTCAAACAGGTCATTGCTGTGTAAATGCTCACACATTTGATTAGCAACTATTTTCTCAAGAATTTTAGATAACAATGGAAGATTGGATATAGGTTTGTAATTTATTAAGTCATCTCGATCAAGCGAAGGTTTCTTAAGCAAAGGTTTAATTACAGCTACCTTAAAAACTTGTGGTACATATCCATTTACTAAGGATAGCAACTGTACTAAAGAGAAACCTAGGATTATTCTTGTTCTCTTCTATTAATGATGAGAAATAAGCTGTTCTATCTTGGTGAAGTGTCTTTTTATACAACAGTAGGCAATTTTTCCAGATTAAGTAGGAATACTCTAGGTGTGTAGAGCGCCATTTTCTCTCTGATCTTCTAACATTGTGCTTTAAAGTACGCAGCTCTGAATTAAACCAAGGAGCCTGCCTCCAATGAATAATTACCTTCTTTTTCAAGGGGGCTTCATTGTCTAATGCACCATGCAATGATGAAAGTAGCACTGAACAAGAGAATCAATTTGGGAAGGGGAAGAAACAAAATTATTGCCCTCCACTGTGTTTTTCTGTGATAATGAGGAAATCAAAAGTGGAACAGATTCTTTAAAGGTGGTTACATCATTGTCTGATAATGATCTACTATAATGAAATTTTCTTTCAGTTGTGGAGTACTTGGTTAAATTAAACTCAAAGGTTGTTAAAAAATGGTCAGACAGGACAGGGTTATGAGGAAATGTGAGTAATGTGGTTTCCTTAGAATTCATTTTAAGGAAAACCTAATTGAAATTTGTCAAAAACTTTCCTGATCTTCCAGAAAAGCAATAACTTAATTTGGTTGCACTTTTTTTCAAACTTTTTGCTATCTACTACTTTTTAACATTTTGACCTGAATGGGAGTTTAGAATTTGGCTTGTTTTCTAAGGTAAAGTTGTATCTCAACTAGGCTTTTTCAGTTTTAGTGCAACCATGGCATGTTTTAAAAAGGAGGGACACTCGCCAGATGAAAGAGATGTCAGGGTTTCCACTTTAAATATCGCGAAATTTAAAGGTACTTTATTTTTAAAAACCAACACTGCCGGCTCCTTCCTGCCTTTGAAGGTGCTACAGATGTTCGTAGAGGGAGCCGAAATAATTCCCCATCCTCTGTTCCTGCTCTGTTCCGTTCGGACCGACGGACCAACTCCCTTATGTTAATAATTCATGAGAACGGTTCCACATACTCCGAACGTCACCGTCGACGGACCCGCTCTCCAATTTTCTGTTCGATTCCGGTCCATCTTGCTCCTGCCGGGTCAACCAATGTATCCCCCCCCCCGCAGCCCACCGCCATGATTTAAAAAAAATCCTAGAGGAAACACTGGACGTAATAAAGAGACAAAGGATTTTGTTTTTTTACACAGCTTGGTAGAACGTCACTAGGGCCAGAGGAGGGGCTCATTGTGTTGAACAAATTAGAGACAATATGTAAGGTCACAAGACTGAAATGGGACCAAGTATGTGAAGTAGACAAACCACAAGTGGGAACATAAAACGTTGAGAGATGTTGGATTTACCTAACAGAAATTGTGACATTCAGCTGATGGTGTCAAGCAAAATTTGGGGGTTTGCCATCAGACTACAACTTCTTAATTGTTGCGCCTTTTCTCCAGTAGAGTAAACAATTACTATTTGTTTTGAACCAGCGTTGTTGCATGTGAATTAACATCACAGCATTTGTACTGCTGTCAGTTTTTCCTGTAAGGGAAAAAAAAAAATTTCTCTTTGCTCATGACAAAGCTCCGCCTATGCCCTCTGTATTTGAGCTGTAGACTCCCTTAGAATCGTCTTGGTTGTTGCTAACGTAGCTACTTGAAACATAACATCATGTTGAAGGGACTTGCCAGAACACCGCTGTGAGTACAAGCTTTTGCTTTTTTCTCCTCGATTTCTGACTGCTCTGCAAACTAGAACCTTACCTGTCAGCTTCATAGATGTTTTACATGCAAATTATTTTCATCAAATCAGTGACTGCTGGATAATTAGTTCACAAACACCAAACATGTCTAAAATATAGAATGTGAGGTGAGAGATTGATCACTCAACTCTTCTGTGTCCGATTCTGTGATGCTACTGAAAATTACTTTTGTACTATTTGAATGCATACTGAGGCAAGGTGATAAAGCACTGTTCACTTTTCTTCTCCCCACTTCTGCAAAACCTCATAGTGTAGGCTGTGTGCAGTGAGAGATTTGCTATAATTTTACTCTTGGAGTCGGTGATGAGACTTCCTCTTGTAGGCTAAAATACGTATGCAGGTTTAAATATGTGCTTCTATCTTAGTTCATTAGGGTCAGGGGTTTTCTTTTAGTGGGTTTGGCAGAATGAAAATGAGGATGTGTGTACTTGTTTAACCACAGCTGTCAAAGTCATAACTCTAGGTCCGTATCTATGACAAAAACGCGAAGGCACTTCTGTCGGGATGTTTTTGTTAGAAATGCAGATTTCTTTACAGATGAAAAGACTTTTCAGGCAGTGCCATAACCTCACTGACATTCTGGCACAGTGTGAAGTTTGAACCTTAGATACACAGCATGTTGAACGTGCAAACACCGTCCCGTGGAAAGGAACATTCAGACCCTGAAGTCGTTATTTTTATCACTTGGTTTTCTCCATAAGTCCTTTACTGGAGAAAAATCAATCCACCTTTTAATTTTAAGTCCCTGTGGGTCGTTCTTGAACAAAACACAGTTGTATATTAGGCGATCCCAACGAAACCAGCATATTCTATTGTGTATAATGATTGTCCAACCTAAATGCAGTTTATTTTTTGGACCAATTCCTTTCAATATCAGTATCGGACCGATGCTGACATCATTCTTGAGTCGGATATTGGGCAGAGGCCACCAATCCAAACTCCATTTTGCCGAGTTGTTGGTGTGTGTGTGTGTATATGTATATTTATATATATATATATATATATATTACACACACACACACATACATACATACATACATACATACAGGGATTGGACAATGAAACTGAAACACCTGTCATTTTAGTGTGGGAGGTTTCATGGCTAAATTGGACCAGCCTGGTAGCCAGTCTTCATTGATTGCACATTGCACCAGTAAGAGCAGAGTTTGAAGGTTCAATTAGCAGGGTAAGAGCACAGTTTTGCTCAAAATATTGAAATGCACACAACATTTTGGGTGACATACCAGAGTTCAAAAGAGGACAAATTGTTGGTGCACGTCTTGCTGGCGCATCTGTGACCAAGACAGCAAGTCTTTGTGATGTATCAAGAGCTACGGTATCCAGGGTAATGTCAGCATACCACCAAGAAGGACGAACCACATCCAACAGGATTAACTGTGGACGCAAGAGGAACCTGTCTGAAAGGGATGTTCGGGTGCTAACCCAGATTGTATCCAAAAAACATAAAACCACAGCTGTCCAAATTACGGCAGAAATAAATGTGCACCTCAACTCTCCTGTTTCCACCAGAACTGTCCGTCGGGAGCTCCACAAGGTTAATATACACGGCTGGGCTGCTATAGCCAAACCTTTGGTCACTCATGCCAATGCCAAACGTCAGTTTCAATGGTGCAAGGAGCGCAAATCTTGGTCTGTGGACAATGTGAAACATGTATTGTTCTCTGATGAGTCCACCTTTACTGTTTTCCACACATCCGGGAGAGTTACGGTGTGGAGAAGCCCCAAAGAAGCGTACCACCCAGACTGTTGCATGCCCAGAGTGAAGCATGGGGGTGGATCAGTGATGGTTTGGGCTGCCATATCATGGCATTCCCTTGGCCCCAATACTTGTGCTAGATGGGCGTGTCACTGCCAAGGACTACCGAACCATTCTTGAGGACCATGTGCATCCAATGGTTCAAACATTGTATCCTGAAGGCAGTGCCGTGTATCAGGATGACAATGCACCAATACACACAGCAAGACTGGTGAAAGATTAGTGTGTGTATATATATATATATATATATATATATATATATATATATATATATATATAAAAGCCACAGAGTTGACCTCAGAAACTTGGTTTTGGATTATTTTATTTTTTTTCAGTTGGTAACAGTGGTAACAGTATAAAGTCCACCAAGGCTTCCACCTCCTCCCTCGCTACATCTGGTTGTTCAGATTTAGCAGCTCTGCAGATGGCAAGAATGTAAATATACACATGAAAGGACCATTGATGCCTGTTGTGTTATTTATCAATCTTATTAATATACATACATCTCTAAATATGGGAAAAATTATATGATCTGTTTGTTTATTTGATAATATCTGAGGTGTATTTGTATTAGCCCATGCAACTCCATGACCAAAAATAATGCAAAATGTTTATGGAGAAACGTTTGAGATTGGAAAAAAACTAAAAATAAAGTGCGTGGTTTTAGTTTCTAATGTTTTGTTTCTTTATGTGGGAATTGAAAATGCCTCACTGCAGGACTTAAAAACATTGCACAAATTATCTCTCGCATAATAAAAAATTGTAGGAGTTACTTTAGGTAACTAATGATCTAACTTAACAAAGGATTTATCAGCATTTAGGTGGAAGTCAGAAAGCTTTATAAGCTACTTCTAAGATCTGTTGGTTTTGGTTTTTGCAATTTGACTACTTTCAATGAAACAGTTAATCTGCCTCCTCACTGATGTGAATGGATCATTTAAAAATATATAATTATATAAAATGTCTTCTGTAAAACAATGGTTTAAGAACATTACATTAGATTATTTGACATACTGTAAACAAGCCCGTTGTAAAGAACAATATATGCTACTGTTTGAATTAGTGTAGGTCATGTGATGCACTAAAGATCAAAGTCTTTCTGAGGAAAATGTTTTCTTTCTGCCCCATTTCCTTTCAAAGATCTGCTAGATGCTGATTTGTGCAGATCTGAGATTTCTTTGGCAGAGACATGCACGCTTGTGTGCTTTGTCAGTCTAAAATTCTCATTCACAAGTTTCACCATCTGACACTTCAGTATTTTTCTCACAAGGGGCTAGTTTAGTCTTATTGTGAGAGAGTTTGGATTTTCTTTTAGGCCATAGTAGCAACAATTCGTGTAGCCCCTAACTTTATTCTCTGACTGACTGTCTGTTTTATTTAATTCAATTCAATTCAGTTTATTTATATAGCGCCAATTCACAACACGTCGTCTCAAGGCACTTTACAAAAGTCAGGTACATACATTCCAATTTATCCTAATCATTGAACAGTGCAGTCAGATTCAGTTATTTATTCAAATTGGATAAAACGTTTTTCTCTCTAAGGAAACCCAGCAGATTGCATCCAGTCAGTGACTTGCAGCATTCCCTCCTCCCAGATGAGCATGTAGAGACAGTGGACAGTCACTGGTGTTGACTTTGCAACAATCCCTCATACTGAGCATGCATGTAGCGACAGTGGAGAGGAAAAACTCCCTTTTAACAGGAAGAAACCTCCAGCAGAACCAGTCTCCGTGTGAGCGGCCATCTGCCACGATCGACTGGGGGTTTGAGAGAACAGAGCAGAGACACAAAGAAAACAAAGCAATTTCTTTTTTAAAGACTCCGGTTCAAAGATGACAACTTCTGTCTTGTCAGAATTTAGAAGCAAAAAATTTTAAGTCATCCAAGTTTTTATGTCTTCAAGACATGCTTGTAGTCTATCTAACTGGTTTGGCTCATAAAGATTCATGGATTAGTAAAGCTGAGTATCATCAGCGTAACAGTGAAAATGTATTCTATGCTGCCTGATAATTTGACCTATTGGAAGCATATATATAGTAAAGAGAATTGACCCAAGTACTGAACCCTGTGGTACTCCACAATTAATGCTGGAGTTTAAAGATGATTTATCATTTACATGAACAAACTGGAATCTGTCAGACAAATAATATTTACACCAGCCTAGCGTTGTTCCCCTGATCCCTACATCATATTACAGCCTTTCCAAGAGAATATTATAGTCGACTGTATCAAATGCAGCACTGAGATCTAAGAGGACAAGTACAGACACAAGTCCATTATCTGAGGCCATAAGAAGATCATTAGTGACTTTCAGCAGAGCTGTTACAGTGCTATAATGAGCTCTGAAGCCTGACTGAAACTCTTCAAACAGGTCTTTGCTGTGTAAATGCTCACACATTTGATTAGCAACTATTTTCTCAAGAATTTTAGATAACAATGGAAGATTGGATATTGGTCTGTAATTTATTAAGTCGTCTCGATCAAGCGAAGGTTTCTTAACCAAAGGTTTAATTACAGCTACCTTAAAAGCTTGTGGTAAATATACATTTACTAAGGATAAATTAATCATATCTAAAAGGGGGTTGGTAATCAGAGGAAACACTTCCTTAAATAATTTGGTTGGGATTGGGTCTAACCTACAAGTTGAAGGTTTAGATGAAGCTAATATTTCTGATAACTCAGGATGCTTCACAGGATCAAAGCAGTCCAAACACAGATCAGGTTCTACAGTTACTTCCACAGTTGTCTCACTAGCTGAGGATGAAGTAATCATCTTCCGGAGTATGTCAAAGATTTTATTTTTAGTAGAATCAATTTTATTTAGGAAGAATCCCATAAAGTCATGACTGCTGAGACCTAAGGGAATGGATGGCTCAACAGAGCTATGACTGTGTAAGTTTAGGAACTGTACAAAAGAGCAACCTAGGATTATTCTTGTTCTCTTCTATTAATGATGAGAAATAAGCTGTTCTGGCTTGGCGAAGTGTCTTTTTATACAACAGTAGGCTATTTTTCCAGATTAAGTAGGAATCCTCTAGGTGTGTAGAGCGCCATTTTCTCTCCAGTTTTCTAACATTGTGCTTTAAAGTACGCAGCTCCGAATTAAACCAGGGAGCTAGCCTTCTATGAATAATTACCTTCTTTTTAAAGGGGGCTGCATTGTCTAATGCACCACGCAACGATGAAGTAACACTATGAACAAGAGAATCAATTTGTGAAGGGGAAGAAACAAAATTATTGCCCTCCACTGTGTTTCTCCATGATAATGAGGAAATCAAAAGAGGCACAGATTCTTTAAAAGTTGTTACAGAATTGTCTGATAATGATCTACTATAATGAAATTTTCTCAGGTGTGAAGTACTCTGTTAAATTAAACTAAAAGGTTATTAAAAAATGGTCAGACAGGACAGGGTTATGAGAAAATATTATGTCTTTACACTCAATGCCATATGTCAGCACAAGGTCCAGAGAATGAAGACAAAGGTGGGTAGGTTTGTTAATGTTTTGAGCAAAGCCAATTGAGTCTAAGATAGCATTAAAGGCTATATTTAGGCCATCACTTTCAGTGTCAACATGAATGTTAAAATCCCTCACTATAATAACCTTATCTGTATTTAACACTAAATCAGATAAAAGGTCTGAAAACTGACCTAAAAATTGGGAGTAAGGACTTGGTGGACGGTACAAAACAACAAACAGAAGAGGTTTTAGTGCTTTGTAATTTGGATGAGGAAAACTGAGGATTAAATACTCAAAAGAGTTGTAGCTATTGATTGGTCTGGAACTAGTCAATAAATCGGACTGAAAGATGGTTGCTACTCCTCCTCGCCCAGTATTTTGAGGAATGTGAAAATTTAAATAATTAGTAGGAGTTGACTCATTTATAGTAACATAATCCTCTTGCTGCAGCTAGGTTTCTGTGAGGCAAAATAAATCAATGTGATTGTCAGAAATCAGGTCACTAACTAGCAAAGTCTTTGAAGAGAGAGATCTTATGTTCAGTAAGCCACATTTAAATGTTTTATTTTTCTTTTTAGTCTGAGTTGTATTTATTTTTATGAGATTTTCCTGATTTTCTCCTTTTAGATGATTTTTTAATCTATTCAATTTTGGCCGTGGGCGAGACACTGTCTTAATAGGGCAATGGGTGGGTAGCAGTACAGAAGCTGCAGAAAGGAGTGTTAAACTACGACCCTGCTTCCTGGTTTGAACCCTGGGTTGTCAGTTTTGGAGAACTAATACATTCGGCCAGATTCCTAGAACGAAGAGCTGCTCCATCCAAAGTGGGATGGATGCCATCTCTCCGGATCAGACCAGGTTTACCCCAAAATGTTCGCCAATTATTAATGTAGCCCACATTGTTTTCTGGACACCACCTAGATAGTCAGCGGTTGAATGACAGCATGTGGCTAAACATGTTGTCACTGGTCAGATTAGGGAGGGGACCAGAGAAAATTACGGAGTCCGACATTGTTTTGGCAAATTTACACACCGAGGCAACACTAACTTTGGTGACCTCCGATTGACGTAACCAGGTGTCATTACCGCCAGCATGAATAACAATCTTAATGTATTTACGCTTATCCTTAGCCAGCAGTTTCAGGTAGGATTTGATGTCGCCCATTCTGGCCCCTGGCAGACATTTGACTATGGTCGCTGGTGTCTCTAGTGCCACGTTTCTGACTATGGAGCTGCCAATTACCAGAGTTGGCTTCTCAGCGGGTGTGTTGCTGAGCGGGGAAAATCTGTTAGAAACGTAGACGGGTTCGTGGTGACCTGTGGGCTGGGATCTAGGACTATGCTTTCTACGTACCGTCACCCAGCCGACCTGAGGCCCCGGCTGTACGGGCTCTGCTGAAGGACTGCTACGGGGAGCTGACCACGGTGGCTCTGCGCTGGCTAAGGGGCCTCGGCTATCTGCTGGTTTTTCAACAGCGCGGAGCCAGGCCTCCAATTCCGACACCCTCGCCTCCAAAGCTACAAAAATGCTACATTTATTACACGTACCATTATCACTAAAGGAGGCAGAGGAGTAACTGAACATCTGACACAGAGAGCAGGAGAGAGGAGGAGACTCAGAGAAACAGCAGAACGGGTAGCCATGGTGGAGCTAAAGCTAGCGCTAAGCTAGCGACCCCTTACCACTACTAGAAAAAACTGTGTAAGACACAGAGGGTCCCCAAACGTTAAATGCAGCAACAGAAAGTATGTGTTTTAACGTGCTTATGCATTAGAACAAGTCAGAGATATCACAGTAGAGAGAAATCAGATCAAACGAGAGAGCCTTCACACACCAAACAATGCACCGAGTGCAACAGTGAAAACAGGAAGTGACGAAGACGCCTTACCACGCCTGTCCAGGGGCTTGTGAGTTAACCCTAAAGATTTACTTTTTTTGGCTCAATCCAGAATATCTTGGAATTGGCCGTCACTGAACGTGGTTACAAGGTCGCCTTAGCCAAGAACTGGCAGCCTGAAGGTGTGGATTAAGAATAATTAAGTTGGGATTTTATTTTTAAAAAATCCTTTCTTTTCATTTAGGTATCATATTTGTCCACTTCTCTAATTTTAGTAGTTTAAATACCAAGAGAAAATTAAAAAATCACCCCTTGTTGCAAATGTTTCATGCAGATTCTGCTTGCATAACATTATGAGACTCAGGTCACCATTTCTGTTCACTACAGACTAGTCAGAAGCATCCTGTTAAAACCTGATATGCATTCAGAAACAATAGTAGGCAAGCAGTCACCTCGTAGCTTGCCCCAGATCCACTGACCCTCCATCTGGGATGCGTACTCTATGATTAGAGGGACAAATGTATGGAACAATTCTCTTTTCATCTGCCAATATTCCTGTCTCCTGACTAATCCCTACCCAAAGTGGATGCATCTTTCTTATTTAGGAGAAAACAACCAGAAAGGGCTGCATATGAAACTTCTACCTTCAGCTGTTTCTTTTCATCAATCTTCTGCTTAGTTCTTCATCCCCTTGAGCGACACCACACTAACAATCTGGGACTGAGATTGGATTTTTGCATCCAGTCTGCTGTGCACTGTGACTAGTTAAGTAACAACAAAGTTAAAGAATTGATTGTTGAGGCTTTAGAGAGTCCTCAAGGAAAATATATTATTAGACTGTATCCATTTTCTCTTCCAATGATTAATTTTGTCAGCTGAGTTCTTTGAGCAATCAAAAAGTTGTGTTGTCTAATACATAACAGGCCTAGTTGTGAAATTATGTGAAATTCTGGCTCAGATTTAGGGTGTTCTTGGAAATGGTTCTGCCGTGTTACTATTTCTATAGTTTCTCTTGAAAGTGAAGTGTAAAGTGTGAGTGAATGATAAGGATGCTTTGATTGGGCTGTGTAGTTCTGATGCAGATCACTGATTTAACTCATCTAAGTAACCTTTTTTTCAGCGTGCGCCCACAAGAAGAGAGCCTTTGAATGATATTGTCACTTTTTTCCTTCCTCTGCTTAGCCCTTCTTAAAAAGAGGAAAACATGTTTTACTGTGGAGATGTTTGCTCCACTTTAGCTTTAGAAGAGGTCATTTAGAGCGCTTCATTTATTCATCTTTGGAAAAAAAAAAGAGCCTTTTTTTTTAGCATTACTTTTGTACTTTGGATGTCACATAAGCTTTTTATGTTTTCACTTTCAGTGTAATCCGATGGCTCTGATCAGAGGTGTATATTTGTATGATCACTCTGATCAGGGTTTAGCTTCTAGCAGACAAGTTGGAAAGTTGGTTCTGACTTATACAGAGTTAAAAAAGTGTCATCCTTTGTTTTTCTTAAGAAAACGGGATGGTTATGATTCTGGGTGGTTGTTTGTTGCTCCCATCTATAATAGTTTGCATCTAAAATATAATTGCACGGTAATCATGCAATTTTATTTTAATTGGTGGAACTGCAATTCCTTTTACGGTGCGATTGGGTAACCAGTTAAAGCCGTCTGGGTTGCCATTGATAAACGATCATCTCATCATCTGATCATCCCTACCGTCTCCTTTTCCAGTTAGAAAGAAATTAGTAAGAAAAGAAAATCAGTTACTTCACCAGCGACAGCATCTCTGTTGGCCAGACCGTAACAACCAGACTGGGGAATTTGAATAATGATGCATAAAGTGAAATTGGGAAGTGAAAGCACTATGAAGTAGATGTGTTTTAATCCTCCTCAATTGTCTCATGGTCAGTTATTCCTGCCTTGAAGTAACATATTTTCTGTTACAGATGGGCCATCATCAAAATATGTTTAGAGTTAGGCTCTGAAATCACACAAATTATTACATAAAACCTGCTTAATCAGCTCAAACAACAGATCTTTGGCTTTCCCTCCAGCTTCTGGACCATAATACATTGTGATTAGTTATTATTTACATCCACTAACAATTAGCTGTGTCAATGCAGACACTGTGTATCTTGGGTAAAACAAAAGTTCTTTCACATGTGATGTCTGCTCTAGTAGGACTAATTCAGAGGTTAAACTGGACTAAGTATTTAAACATTTGAGGGGTTAGTGGATGAAATGATCTAGAATGTCTTGATCAAGATTGTTTTTGCCCTTTTTCCAAAACAGCGTAATTAATAATATTAATGCCATGTACATGCTTGAATTTTATCTTCTCTGTTTTGATATGCCTCATTTATCATTTGTCACGCATTTCAATGCTGTTCCAGCTTATAATGCAGGGGACAACTCTTTCCTGCTTTTAAAGCTTAGTAATTTGCTTTAAAACTCATAGATTTTAATCAGAAGTGTTTGATCTGCACACAGCAGGCAGTGGGTCAAATGACACAGACTGACAGGGAGCCAGCCAATGAAGTCTCTGTTTCTCTTTCAGTATCATCGCTTAAACGTTTAGTTTATTTAGTCAAATTCAGATTCAGTCAGTTTAGTCAGGAATCAAGATGTCCTATTGGACTTAAGCATGACTAGTAGCGATACATTCAGCTCACAAGAAACAAAACACAATATTGAGTTCACAATGTAACAGGGTCAGATTTTAACTATAGAAAACTAAAAATTCCCCTTTTTTCAAAATATGCCAAAGTATTCACAATTTGTATTTTAATCAGTTTGTCTTTTCCAAAAACTGCAATTTTCAATCAAGAGCCCAACTACAGTGGCTCTAATGCAAAAAAAAACACGTACTGGAATTCCTCTGTTTTTGTTTTCAGAAATAGAATAAAAGTGTCATAAAAAATCAAACCTTTCTTTTCAGATAAACATCTTTCATTGTCAAAATCTGGACCAGTCTAAGTGTAGATTCTGAACTTGAGATGATCTAATTCAGTCCAAAGACCTTAAAAAAAAAAAAACAGTGAAAAACCTCTTTGCATAACCCCAGAATGGATGCCACTTTGCCAATATTTGATTCTACTTGTTGTCCAGCAAGAATGTTCTGTGCATTCTTGCCACAGCCTGCATTGCTTTCTATGTTTCAGAAATGTAAGGCTGTAAAGAGATATTCTAGTTGTAATGTTTTACTCTATTTAGATGTTGCTCTGCAGGCAGTTCGTTGTAAAACGTGGTTCTCTTAATTCCAACAAACCCGGTTATCTGTTTCTGTTACAATTATTCTGTTACAGCTCCAGTACTTCTGAAGATTCAGCCTGAGCATTTTTTGGATAAGCTGCCAGGCAACAGACTCCAAACAGTGGCCCATCTTTCACATTCAGTCAATTTTGTTTGGAGAAAAGAATGGGTTCTTAGAAGTGGGTCTGAAAGAAAAGCTCAAACTTTTGCTGTTGGTTTTTGCTGTGAGAGCAAATCTGTCTAATCTCAAAGGACATGAGCCACAAACTATTTTAAGATATTCCCAACTGCTATGGGGGATCCCGAGGGGTGGATAACCAACTGCTTTCACACAATCCCAACTGTAAGGCTATCACTTCCCGCTTATTAAATTTCAGTATTATCCTGAATCAGGACAGTTTTCCAGTGTGGGATGCCTTCTCTCAGCAACACTGGTGTTAAAGTTAACACTTTCATCTTTTTAACAAGGTACATTACAGGCATCATTTCAAAGATAAGCTATCTTTACTTCTCTCAGCTCAGGGGTCGAGTCCGCTCTCTGTCAGATAGCATCACTTTCCCATTATCCGGTCGCTCTTGTGTCCACACTTCCTGTCTCACAGCTGGCCTGCCAAGTCTCCCATGACCCTTTGCTGCGGTGGTGCCGTTTTGTTTTGAGAGAATCCAGGACAGCCGGGATCATCTCCAGTCTCATGAGCTTTAGCTTCAGCTCCGGGTGAAAAAAAAAAAAAAAGAAAACCCAAGCTTGTGTTTACCGGTCTGTTGCCGTCCTCTGCCTGTCGCTTTGTGAAACAGGCCGGTCCCTGTGGCTAAAATACAATTTTTGGTGCTAGCTGGAGGAAGAGCTGCAGTGCCAGAGGGGGCTGAGTTAGCAGTGAACACATAGAGCACATTCCTGAAGGCAGCAGAGCTCTGTGATTTTAGCGGGCTGTCACAGGGATTAGGTTACCCTGTCTGCCTCAGTGAGCTCATACCTTTGCTGTCTCAGTGCCTCAGCAATCCTGCTGAGCAGCAGCACACAATTTGTTCCTACTGCTAGGAAAAAACGCGGATCCATATTTGTCCTGTTATCCGTGATTACTACACTTTATCCATGTATTATTTATTCACTTTTCCTGCTACCATCTAAAGCCAGTTTCACCTCTGTTCCATGTGTCCCAACAGGAATTTAGCAGAAACTGAGTCGTCACACTGACCAATAGGTGTGTGACTGGATCTGTTGTCAGGGTTTATTTCTTCTCTGTTTGCCGAGACACACACCAGAGGTTGTTGCAGCAGCTGTAGAGTGCAGGATGTGGTGAACGCATGTCACTGTTATTTCACCATAACAAAAGAACTCGCAAAGTTGCACCTTGCATCTGCCCCTTTACTCTTCTGACAAGCAGTTATTGTGGTTTTCACAGTCAAATGAAACTGATTTTTCATTGTAAATACCTTTTATGATAGATATATTTTTGTGAAAATGTTATTTCTTGGTATTATTTAAAAAATGTGAATATGAGACAGAGGGTATTGGCATGGTGCTTGAAGTATTCAGTGTCGGTACTCTGGAAAACATAGGAGGATGACTTGTTGAATTGTCATCAGTTCCTGGTGCTGCTTAGTCCTCAGATAAGACATGGTTTGGTACCTCCATAGTTTACAAAGCATTATTGAGATAGGCTCCATTGTTCTGTGATTATATTTTGTCTTTTTATATCAAATTCAACTGGTCTACATGTGTAAAGAGAAAAAAAAAACTTGAGGCCACATGTTTTCTTGTGGTAAGAACATATATTCGGGATGCACCATCCAAATGTACACCATCGGGATCTAATATTAATATTGCTGTTAAGGCAGATAACCGATGTTTGCCAATTGTTATATATATTTCCTTGCCCTTTTGACACTGAAAAAGGAACACACCACTGACATTGGTTCTCTGCTTCAGTTAAACACCCCACAGTCCTGCGCTGCATCAGTATCGCTGGCACATTCCCCAGGAAATACCACATGGCCAACACCTTCCTCTTTCTGTAACACATACACAAACATCGGTTGTTAATATTGGCCCAGTTTGACTTATGGGGCTGATACTGATGTTAATTCAATATATTGTGCAACCCTAAAATATATGGAATATTTTGTGTATTTGTGCTGCAAAATTTTAATTGTAACTTTTTTTTCTATAATGAATAGTTTAATAACTTGTGCCATAAACTACACCATGAGAGCTCATCCCATGCCTAATTTAGTGTCCTACAAAACTATTTAAATTAAGACAGATCTCTGTAATTTTCTCCTATCAGGTTATCTGACATTACCTTAGTTAGGGTTTCCCTCAGAGTACTGTTTTCTAGTTTTAGTGGTTTGCACCAGAAAAACCAATGGCTTGCCTAAGTTGTTTCTAACATTGATACACTTAGGGTCTATTCACACCACAAAAGTCCTTTGGTCTGCTTGTTTGGTCCGGACCAAAAGCAAACTTTATTTTTTTCATTTGGTGTGGTTTGTTTTCACATTGTACTTTTTGCAAGTGAACTATTACTTGTAAACAAAGCCACGCGAGTGACGATCATAGTTCCCATTGGACAGAAATGACGGGGGCGAGACCTAGCACACACCCGGAAATTTAGAAAAATAGCTGTAGACGTGCAGCGCCTCTGTTCTGCATAGTTGTGCCGTTATTACAGCTACAATATTGTTGTGAGGGCGAAGAGCAGCTCATTCAACACAGAGTTTGAGACGTTCCATTTATAATTTTGGAACCCCATCAGAGAATGCGTGCTGAACGCCGACGTTCTCCACGTGCCTTCTCCCACAACAAGCCAGTAGCATTGCTAAGCAACACACAGCTTATCAGGTATGATTACCTTACAACACTTTTCACAACACTTTTTATGTCCAAAGAGACGTACGCTTTTTGTAGTTGGTTCGGATCGGGGCCGGTTTGTATTCAGACCATAAGCGAACCGCACCAGAGTCCATTTGGAAGCGGACTGAGAACACCTCAAAAAGTGGGTCTCGGCCCGGTTGTAAGGTCCAGACCAAGGAGGGAAACCAACTCTGGTCCATTTAAAGCGGACCAAAAGTGGCAAGTGTGAATACACCCTTAGCTTCAGTTGGATACAAAAAAAGTAAAAAGTTATTTTATATTCCGTCGCAGTTTTTTTGTTCTGTAGTCCCTCTTTCTGCTTCATCACATCAGCAGATCCTTCTGCAGCAAAATAGATCCCACAATTCTTTTTGTGTCACAGATTTAAAACATAATGGTCCTCTAAACAATACAAAAAATTGAATAAAACAATCTTTTTCTGGGGGCAGAATTGAAAATGATGAGAAATGCACACACATGCACACACTGACAGTGGTAGGCTACATTGTAGCTACAGTGAAGTCTCTTGCCCAAGGACCCAACGACTGAGACACATGATGCGGGGGTTCGAACCAGCATCCCACCGATTATAGAACTTATACCACCTGAGCCACTGTCGCCCTATGATGATGGCTAACAAAAGTTACAGAAGAGTAAATTAACTTATTCACTTGCTGTGGGAGCTATAATGTAATATGCGGTACTATAGTGCTCATGTAACAGTTCATCATTGCTTCTTCGTACTGCTTGATGTAGAACAAAATACTTTTATTGAGAGGTGCCTACAGGCTAGTGCCTATCTATTCCGGTTATTTAGCAGTCCTTCACGGAGTAAGTGAAGTACACTAAGTACAAACAATCATGCCGGTACACACTGAGATATAATTTATCATGCATGTTTTTGGACCGTGGGAAGAACCTGAAGTGCACGGAGAGAACATGCAATCTCATTGAAATCAAAAGAACGGTATAAGGGAAACCGTTACTGCTTTTGGAATCTTAACTATGTATAACTTTATGCCAGCAGCTAAAAACGCAAAGCTTCCAACAGAACGACCATGGTGTAACACATTCAGTCTCCCTGCTATCTGCTAACAACTTTCTGGCTCTCTAAGTAGCAACCAGAATAAAATGCAGATATGTTTTGACATAGTGTGACAACTTGGAGAAAATAGATTCCTTTAAAGTTGTTCTTCAACTGTTTATTCTTCCTCTGACTTTGTAAAAACACATTAGTGATGGTAAAAATAACTTACCACTTCCCCATCGAGTGGGTGTCATTAGCATTTAGGGTTCATACATTCAGTGATCAAAAAAATATGTTTTTTTCAGTTTCTGACCAGCCAATCACCGACCAGCTAGAAATCAGCCAATTCCGGTCACAAATTAATGTTTTGATGCGTCTCTCACAGAAAGTCTTGAACAAGGGAAATCTGCATTGCAAACCAATCCAGAGTCATCACACTATGAATGAGATAATAGTTACGCTGCTGGGTGGGATCAGTGTAAATTAATATCTCTAGTGCCACCATGTGAGCAGTTTGACCCGTCTGACCTGGGGTTTAATGCTTCAGCATGGCGACTGGCCTCGGCTCTGTCTACAGCTGTGTCATTATCTCAGAGCATCTGTCACCCACCGTTTTTGATCCTACCTCATATCTGCACTGTCTTAAGTCACTGCAGAATTAACATGGACTTTAAGACTCGGCTACCTTAGATGTGGAAGAAATATGGGTGCCTAAAGAATAGAAGCAATATGTAAACTTCAGCCTGAAACGTGAGATAGATGAGAAAGGGAGTCCTATACGGATGGTTCAACCATTAAATGTTTAGAAGAGCATGAAATGTAAAAACTAATGTAAGGTAGGGTTACTGTAAAGGCAGATGGAGTGCACATACAGCTACAACTAGTCCAGCCCAGGGAGTGGAGAGATTGTTGCCTTTTGTCTGAGGCTCTCGAAGAGAGTAAATCAGCTCTTTGTTTTTGTGTGCCGCTCCCTTGCATTTCTCCCAGTGTTCACTAATGTAATTAATGGAAAAGAAGCAGGCAATAACATGCCTTAAGATTTAACCACAGTGTACACCCAAACGTTCTTTGGTACATTAAGCCTACCCCACCTCCCCTGTTTGTTTATTATTTATTTTAATGTGAGCTGACTTTCAGGATCTTTGTCCTGCATCTTGGCTTAGGGTCTAAACTTGCTTTTTTTCTGGGGGATGGACTGTAAAATGAGATTTAAATCTGATTAAAATCTTATTCTTCTCTTGGTTAATCATGCTGAAAGTCGGCTTGGCTCCCTCCACTCTTATTTGCCCAAGATCAGGTTGTGCACCCATCTCGAGGCCAGCTGTGGCTGAAACCTAGACAGCACTGTTGCTTCAAATAAATTTAAGAGCCTCTCTCATTCAATGAAGTCAGTGTCTGATCTCTGAAGTCAGTCGAGGTGGGGGAGAGGTGAAACTTCATCCACTCCCATGACATCAGAGTAGCTGCTTCAGTTGAGCCTTGCTCCCTACCATAGCTGACCCAAGTATCTGCAATGTTGAACTAAGCGTAGCTTAACTCTGCTAGTGGCTGCACAGGTCATAAGACTGGTTGTTGTGAATGTGCACATTGTTCAACATGAACAAACTTTCACAGTGGTTCACAGTCCTCCAAAATCATAATTTTAGATGTGTTGAGGGAAGCTATGCAGCACATTATATAATAGAGCCCTGTGTATTTAATAATTTAGCTCTGCATTTTGCATATGTGAGCCTATGTAGGCCATAGCTAATTTTAAAACAATTCCCTACATCATCAGGACTCAGAGAGAGATTCCAGTTTCTTTTATGCATTGTAAGCATCGCTGTTATAATAATCTTTACCATCCTCTTAGCTCATGTTGACGGGAGACAAAAAAGACAATTGTTTCTCTGCTCGTCATAGGAAATCATCCCTTGTGTAAATGTCTGAAGAATTTAATCACCAACAGCTCTTGGCTTTAAAGACTTAATGATAAAGCTATTTGTCTGTTATTTCAATAAAACAATTGGTGGAGGGAAATTCTGCTCAGCAAGACTAAACTGTGGAAATAGGTGCCAGAATTGTTGCCCAGTTGTCACGGTTTATTTAGATAACTGGTCCACACTTTTTGGGCATAGATGAACTGCAAGGGTGCCGTTATATTTTCTGAAGCCTACTTGTAGCAGAGGTAGTATATAATAATGTATTACAAACAAAAGACTTTGAGAGGAGTCAGTTTGTAACTCTCTTGTATCACTTCTGTTCTTGTTCTAGGTCAACAGAAGTATCACCACAGCTAATTCTCAGCTTTGATGCAGAACAGGTACAACTATCCATCTTCAGTTTTCAAATGTACTTTTTTTTTAGTATGTCTTAATACATCTGGACTAAAGGATGTCATGATCAAGATTTATTATCTCTGATACAGATCAGAGTAATTTATGGAGGGTTTCTAAATGGTCTAGAAGTCTGGAATTTGATTTCAGTATTTTCCAGGTGTAGATAGGTATGGAATTGGAAATCCACAGTATGGAAAAATATTAGCTTTCCAGACATTATTTCTTAACCCATAATCTAAATGTTATCTTTTCTGTGGTTTGTTCATCTTTTATTCTTTGTGTCCTTCCTGCTTCCATCTCTGCCTTAGTTTATTCTTTTTTTCTACCTCTTGTTCATTGTATTCTTTTTCTCTTTCAATTATTCCTTGAGTCCTATTTTTCTTATTTTCTCATGTCCTACCTGCTTTCCTGTCTTTCTCCTTCGTGTGCTTGTTTCCTTCCTTCCTCATGTCCTTCTTTACTTTTTCTCGTAGCCTTCTATGTCTGTCTTAAGACTTTGTGTCCTTCTTTTATTTCTTTTCTTTACTCCCTTTCTTTCAATCCTTCTGTCTTTCCTAAGTTCCTTATTTGTGTCCTGTCTTAGCTCATTTCCCTTCTTATGGCCTGTCCTTCCCTCCTTTGCTGCCTCGTCTACTTCCTACCTTTCCAAAAATGTAAAATTTATGTTGAACTTTTTTGTTTTTGAAATGAATGTAAACGACGACATCTGGAAAAACTAGTTTGCAAAATTCTCAAATTTTTTCATAAAAAATGCATATAAATGAGTTCTAGGCTGATCTTTATTAAAGTTAGTGTCATATATATGCAGTAAAATGACAAGTATTGCTCTACATTGTGAAGCACTCCTTTACAAGTGACGTTCTGGACCCTCCATTCTCTTTGATCCATTTTTCTGGAGAGCAACAGATATTTTGTCTTAAATTAGTTTTTCTTAACTTAGCTTCCTCTGCTCCAACACAGACTTAACTTGGTTAAGAAAGCTGTCTATAATGTTGTGATAATGTCATTTGTAAGATGCATCGCTTTATCATTTGTTTTTCCAAAGATATATCTGCTGCAGATGTTTTTAAGCTTAAAGTGCCAGGCTAATGTTAGCATACTTACTCAGTATTTCACTGTAAGGAGTTAATAATTTGGCTCCTAACATATAACCTGCAAATGATTCACTTAATCAATTGCATACCAAACTGATAGAAACAAAAAACTGTTCTGTTGCTTTAAAAACTTCGCTAGAAACTTCAGCTGTACTCTGCACATCTCTCCTGTGACAGCTGGGGATATCTGAGCAGAACAGAACAGATCACATAACACAGAATGGAAGCTGCAGCAGTCTGTATTTCATCATCCACATCAATGTTAAGGGTAAAAATAAGATTGTTAGGGAAAGTCCAGATTTGATTTGATCAGTAACATTATGTGCACAGCCTAAAACACAGTTTTGCAAGCCAAACATACGAAATACAACTTTGCGGTAAGGCTCTCTGATATAAGGAGAACGAGTGATAATGCTGATGAATGTCGCAATAATGATATGACTTACGATAATTAATGAAATACTTAACAGCGTTTATGTCTTAACTAGACTTCTCTGTGTTACATCCTCCCTGCAGTATTTTTTTTTTCTTTTTCCAGTTTTGTTAATTGGCTCCTAAATTTATTGTCTATGTTTGTAATTTTTTTCTGCTGTCTTGAAAGCTCCTATTACATGTTGTTGGTATGTTCAGTTGAAAATTATAAATGTTTTATTTTTTTACCAAAAAAAAGTAAGCATTGATTGTGACAATATCTCATACCTGATGTAGGTTGAGAAATAAAGGAAGTTTGATAAAAAAGTAATTGCTGTAATTGGTAAACGCTTTTTAAAATACTATGTTTTCTGATGCCTCTTGCCTGTCTGCATCAGTCTTTGTAGGTCAAGATGACTGAAGAGGTGATTGTCATCGCCAAGTTCGACTACATGGCCCAGCAGGACCAGGAGCTAGACATCAAAAAGAACGAGCGCCTTTGGCTACTCGACGACTCCAAGTCCTGGTGGAGAGTCCGGAATGCCACCAACAAAACCGGCTTCGTCCCGTCTAACTATGTGGAGAGGAAAAACAGCGCTAGGAAAGCCTCTATTGTCAAGAATCTCAAAGACACACTCGGTAAAAGGCATTGATTCATGTTTTTGTTTTTTTTTGTTTAGCTGATGTTGATTTTGAGTAATCCTGAGAAAGTATGCTGATTAAAAATTCCCTACAAGCTTATTTATTTTTTTATGGTTAACTCATTAAATTCCAGTTAAGCTGCATAGATTATACTTTTCTAAATATTTAGATATCTCCAGCCCCTTACAGGATCTTGATGGGGCTCATCTCGCACATGCAGAGTTTATTTTTTATTATTAACCGAAACAAAGTTGCTTCAAAAGCATTGTTTAGGTCAACTGTCAAACTGTTTGTTTTTGACCACAACTTTAATGTACAGGTCCTTCTCAAAATATTAGCATATTGTGATAAAGTTCATTATTTTCCATAATGTAATGATGAAAATGTAACATTCATATATTTTAGATTCATTGCACACTAACTGAAATATTTCAGGTATTTTATTGTCTTAATACGGATGATTTTGGCATACAGCTCATGAAAACCCAAAATTCCTATCTCACAAAATTAGCATATCATTAAAAGGGTCTCTAAACGAGCTATGAACCTAATCATCTGAATCAACGAGTTAACTCTAAACACCTGCAAAAGATTCCCGAGGCCTTTAAAACACCCAGCCTGGTTCATCACTCAAAACCCCAATCATGGGTAAGACTGCCGACCTGACTGCTGTCCAGAAGGCCACTATTGACACCCTCAAGCAAGAGGGTAAGACACAGAAAGACATTTCTGAATGAATAGGCTGTTCCCAGAGTGCTGTATCAAGGCACCTCAGTGGGAAGTCTGTGGGAAGGAAAAAGTGTGGCAGAAAACGCTGCACAACGAGAAGAGGTGACCGGACCCTGAGGAAGATTGTGGAGAAGGGCCGATTCCAGACCTTGGGGGACCTGCGGAAGCAGTGGACTGAGTCTGGAGTAGAAACATCCAGAGCCACCGTGCACAGGTGTGTGCAGGAAATGGGCTACAGGTGCCGCATTCCCCAGATCAAGCCACTTTTGAACCAGAAACAGCGGCAGAAGCGCCTGACCTGGGCTACAGAGAAGCAGCACTGGACTGTTGCTCAGTGGTCCAAAGTACTTTTTTCGGATGAAAGCAAATTCTGCATGTCATTCGGAAATCAAGGTGCCAGAGTCTGGAGGAAGACTGGGGAGAAGGAAATGCCAAAATGCCAGAAGTCCAGTGTCAAGTACCCACAGTCAGTGATGGTCTGGGGTGCCGTGTCAGCTGCTGGTGTTGGTCCACTGTGTTTTATCAAGATCAGGGTCAATGCAGCTAGCTATCAGGAGATTTTGGAGCACTTCATGCTTCCATTTGCTGAAAAGCTTTATGGAGATGAAGATTTCATTTTTCAGCACGACCTGGCACCTGCTCACAGTGCCAAAACCACTGGTAAATGGTTTACTGACCATGGTATCACTGTGCTCAATTGGCCTGCCAACTCTCCTGACCTGAACCCCATAGAGAATCTGTGGGATATTGTGAAGAGAACGTTGAGAGACTCAAGACCCAACACTCTGGATGAGCTAAAGGCCGCTATCGAAGCATCCTGGGCCTCCATAAGACCTCAGCAGTGCCACAGGCTGATTGCCTCCATGCCACGCCGCATTGAAGCAGTCATTTCTGGATTTCAAGGATTCCCGACCAAGTATTGAGTGCATAAATGTACATGATTATTTGAAGGTTGACGTTTTTTGTATTAAAAACACTTTTATTTTATTGGTCGGATGAAATATGCTAATTTTGTGAGATAGAAATTTTGGATTTTCATGAGCTGTATGCCAAAATCATCCGTATTAAGACAATAAAAGACCTGAAATATTTCAGTTAGTGTGCAATGAATCTAAAATATATGAATGTTAAATTTTCATCATGACATTATGGAAAATAATGAACTTTATCACAATATGCTAATATTTTGAGAAGGACCTGTATTACCTGTTGCATGTTACTCACCACAGCAAGGGTACCAAGCTATCTGATTGGTTAGGGTGCAGACACACAGATTATTCTCCTCACACACCTAGAATTGCACTTCCATATCAGATTGTTTGGTTTGACATTTATGGTTTTAAGTGTAACTCTGAAGCATTTACTCAGGCAAGGGAGGTATAGATATTCTTAGGTTTCAGGTTTTGTAACATGTCTGTTTTTAAATATATGTAGTTTCCAGCCTTTCTATCCTGGCTGCTTTGTTTCTTGTAGCACAAGAGTATAATTTACAGCTGTTGCTACCTGTCAGCAACCTTCCTAATGACAGATAGTGAGATACATATAGGGACCACTGCCATCCATTTTGAAGCAGCAATAGATTTCTTTATGGTCTGAGTGTTTATGTGAGTTTTCACTGCAACAACCTTTTCTTGTGACTAAGGTAGTTTTCTGGGGCTTTTTCTCTACCGCCATCATTTCCACTGCAGGGACAAGTGCCAAATAAATTAGCAGGGTAGAAATCTATGCCCAAAAACACCCTCTGGCAGGATGGTAGTTAGAGCTGCTCAACATATTGCATTCCTCATTGCAGTATTAATGTGTGCAATGTTGCTATCGCAAATGAGTCCTCTAATGCAATATTAGGTGGGATTTTATGTTTTAGGTTCCATACATTCTGCATGCCAATAATATTGTTGGCTAATTAAACTTTTTTATCAAATTGAAGGGATAACTTGACAAGGAGCTGACCTCAGCAGATAACAGGAAGAGTGCATGTATTGCAGCACAGTTGTTCTGCTTTTTTCTTGTTGGCAGCCTTCTAGAAATCACAGTTAAAGTAAGCGTCTGCATTTTTTAGGGAATACACAAGGATGGAAGTTTCCTCGTAGTAAAGCTAATTGTGCTCATTGCTAATATAAGGTGCTAAAGACAGTTTAAATTTCACCTCTTAAATCTTTTAGTTTTTTGTATTAAAATGATAGTAATTCTCTGCTTTACAGCAGCTGCTTCCTTGCACACAGTATGACATCGCCTCTGTTCCCAGAATAAATAGTTCTTAACCTCTCATGGCAGGAAGGCTTGATAGAAATGTTAATAGAGTTCTGTTAATTCTAGTTAGTCAGTGGTAGTCTAACCTTCACTAATGGGCAGAGCAGGTTCATCTCCACAAGGGAAAACAAACCCTACAAGTTATTTTTTTAGCCATGCTTGAGGAGTATAGATCCTAGGCTTCATTAGATCAACATGGTAGGTCCTTACAGACTTTTCTTGAAGAAGGTCAACCATAAATTAGGCCTAAAAAGCAAACTCAAACCGCCCTGTGTATTATTGTAGAGGCTTCCAGTTGTTGTGGTGAGGACAATAAGCCCCTTTCAGATCATACTTTAAGTCTATGATCTAAAATGTGTTTTGCATCAGCTAAAAAGGTGTCGACTTTGAATAGGAGGAGGTACTTGACCTATCATTATTATGCCACTGACCCATCTTGAGAGGCTGTCACAGAGCGGTCACGTCCATGAGATGGAAAGCCATATCAGGATTGTGGAACATGTATTGGGTAATGACATTATAGAAGGCAAAGATGAATGACTAAAGTGATCCATAAAAGGTGAGTTTGTGGTTGTCTTATAATCATGGGACCGTAAATCTATTCTACTGTGACTTTAGTGTCACTTTGCACTTTAGCAAGGCATTAGCAAGCAGCAGTTGGGGAAAAAAAAAAAAAAAAAAGCCTAGCAATTAACTTTTAAACTGACAACAACGTTGGCTTCAGGTCCGTTTGTTCTCGTTGATGTGGTGAAGATCATTCAGAGGAAGTCATAGCTCCGTAATAGTTTTTCCATGAACAAAAGATAAAAAAATACAAAAAAACAGCAGCGGTTTTGGCTGCTCCTCATCATGTGTCATTATTTCATAACTATCACACACTCAACAGTGTTTGCAAAACACTTATCTGTTGGACATGTGAACTGCAACTTCCCGTTTGCTCTTGTGTTTGTGTCTGAGTATGTGCACAACAGTGGTGGTTAGAGTGTGATAATATTTTGAAAGTTTAGTGTGAAAGAGAAATTATATATATATTTTAATATAGTTCAACTAATTGACTTGAGCAAGGATTTATAAACTGTAGGTCAGGTCTGTCCTGCATGTGTTACCCTGAAGTATCTGATTGTATATGACATGATTTTTCGCTGTGGAGGGTTTTGTGCGTGTTTAGGAGGTTATGTTGGCCGATGGCCTCTTAACTACATCCCAGCTGTCACTGAGGTTAAAGAACAGCTGCCTGACCGGCACAAACGCAAGTCGTGTCTAACTCACTGTTCACTCTAAATGAAAAATGACCTGGATGTACAGCAGTGTGTGTAAAATGCTAACATTAACATAGAAAGTGCTATTTTACAATCCCTTACAAAAATATTCACACCCCTTACAGCATTAACCTTCAATGTATTTCATTGGGATTTTATTTGATAGAGCAAAACAAATTGGCAGGTAATTGTGAATGGAAGTAAAATAAATAGGGTTTCAGTTTTTTTTTTATAAATACAAGTCTGAAAATTTAACTTGCTTATATGTTTAGCTCCTCTAAGTCATTGCTTTGTAGAATTATCTTCCTCCGCAATTACAGCTGCACGTCTGTTGTGGTAATTCTCTACCTGTTTTGCACATCTACAGACTGAAAGTTTTGCCTGTTCTTCTTTGCAAAACAGCTCAAACCCAGTCAAACTGACTGTGAAGGGCATTTGTCAACAGCAACTTTTAAGTCTTGCCACGAATTTTGATATTGGTCTGCGTTTTGGCTGGGGCATTCTAATACATGAATACATTGTCTCTAAACCATTCCATTGCAGCTCTGGCTGTGTGTTTAGGGTCATCGATCTGCACAAAGATGAACCTCTGCCTGTATGGCAAGTTTTTGGTTCCTCTAACAGGTTTTCCCCAAGTTTTGCCCTTTATTTAGCTCCATCCATCTTCCTATCTTATCAATTTCTTCTTGCTGCTCTTCCATTAAGGCCAGATCTGTGGAGTGCATGACTAACAGTTCCTCTGTAAACAACTTCTCCCAACTGAGCTTTGGATCTCTGCAGCCCCTCTAGAGTTACCATGCACCTCTTAGCTGCTTCTCTGATTAATGCTGTCCTTTCCCGGCCTGTTGGGGTGCATTCACACTGCTGGTCCGGTCCAGAGATTGTTGAAAGTGAGAAAATTCACACCTTCAGTTGGTGTAGTTCGCTTTCACTCAAAATTTTAGACCGCTCCAACCGAAGTCATGCAGTTGCAACGGATTGTTTTTGGGGCAGTATTGCGCTGATCCAGAAAAAGAAAAGTATAAAGAAGAAAGTCTGTCTCATCGGGGTTTCTGTTGCTATTTTGGTGTTCAAATGTAGTTGTGCACCTGCACCTCTTCACTATTCTAAGTAGCCCTAAGAAACATTTCCAAAATCTGTTGTCTTTGGATTTTCACTCTTACTTTGTTTTTCCTCTGTTTCTTCTTCTTCTACTCAAATGTGCTGCTCTTAAGTTGCACCCTCTCGTCTTGCTTTTGGTACACTGGCTCGGCATGCCTTCACTCTGCAAACGGAACTGCTCTAGGTTCCGGATAAACCGTGCCAGGGTACAGTTTTCTGGTCCGTTTCAGGGTCCGAGATGGGTTCACACCAGTGTGATCCGCTCCAGAAACCGGCCTCGGATAATGTACTAAGCATTCCAAAGGTTTGGTTCAAAAACACTGTTATTTTAGGTGAATGGAGGTGTCTTGGTAGGTTTGCTGTTGGGAATTGTAAAGGCATTTGAGTTGTCTAGCATTTTTATTTATGGGTATCATAGTTAAAAAGCAGTCTGAATACAAATGCATGGCACAATTTTCAGATTTTTGCTTTTATTTTCTTTCTACTTCACAACTATAAATTACTTTGTGCATGTCTTTTGGATCAAATTGTAAATACATGCATTGCAGTTTGTAGTTGTAACACAAAAAACGATGTAAAAAAGTTGAATGGTTGTGCATACTTTTACCAGGCATTTGGTTAATCTAGGATTTAACCTGCCGCTTTCCTCATCTGTAGTGTGAGCTTCTGGGTCCTTGTGAAAACATGTGGGCGAGTGAGAGAAGCAACTTTAGGCTCACACTTTTGTGTGGGAGAAAACGTTTATCTTTTTGTTGCTGGGTGTGAAGTTGTGTCATCGTCTTTGAGGGTATGATCTGTCTGCAGACAGCTTGTCGTACTGTTTGGGAGTGTTTCTATGTTTAAAGGCTGCTGTTGCCTGGGTTTGTTGTAAACTTATTAGTGTGTCTCACACAGCTGTTGTCATGGGACACTTGGCGCTTAGTCACTCAGACTCTCCTGCATCACCAGAGATCCCTGTTTTTTTTCTTACTTTTTAAAAATTATTTTTATGTACATCTGCTGGAATATGTTTAGAAAATATTTTACTTTTCATGTAGCATACAGCACTTCTGCTCTGTGTCTAAGCTTCACCCCCACCCCCCTCCTATTCCCCATTCTCTCCCACTTCTTCACTCCATGAGGCCTCTTGCAATCTGCCTTCCAGGGCTAAACCTGCGGCCTCTCTAACCGGCGGCCTAATTGGCTAACCCCTGATCACATGGTTTAGGGAGTGGGCTGCCCTTCTCTGTAGCCCGCCCAGCTCTCAGGGTGTTCACATGGAATAACTCCACATCTGCAGTGGGAAGAGAGCTGGGGCTGGGAAAGAGACGGAGAGAAGGGGGAGAGCCAGCGAGCCCAAAATGGACATGGCTAACCTATTCAAACATTTCTTTCGTGAGTTTTAACCTTTTCTAGCCTTTAGTTTCGCTGTAAAGTTGTTCTGACTTGTTTTGTTTGGTTTCCAGTTATCTGAAAATCTGTTTCTCTGAACTTTGAGTAGTTTTTTTCTCTGAACTGTTCAGGCAAAGCTGTCAAGTTTCCTTTTTTTTTTTCACTAACAATTTCAGATTTCTGCTTTGGCTGAATGTCTGTTTTAAGCTAACCTAAAGAACAGGCCAGGATCAGAGCAGGCAGGAGCAGATTTTAGTGTGAACCCGTTTGGTCTGACAAAGAGAGGCTGAGGTTGTCTCAGTCTGTGAGCGGCTGCAGAGACTGGGTGGATATGCTTTTTGAAAAGCGTTCTGCTGAGCTGAAGCCTGTAATTGCCCAGGCAATCCTTCTTTCTTTGAAATGCACGCTCAAACACACACAGGCAGGAATCTTGCTTCATTGTTTTCTTCTAGCATTTACCTCCTTGAGATGGGCTACATCTTAGTGGATTACAGTATCATTCTGTAAGACCCATCCTTTCCAGATAGTTTAAAAATACCTCACGATGCCTATTGATTTTTTATGTTTTATTTTAACGTCCCCCTCAGGGTGAGCTCCCTCTTTCTGGGAGGGTCCCCCTGCCACCCGTCGTAAGCTACAGTTGAAGGGTTCTCGTGTAGAACACTGTAGTCATTGTGCAAAGTGGAGGAAGGGGGTCCTTGATGATTGATGAGGCGTTGGTTCCCATCTTACGCACCTATCATGGTTATCAGAGAATTGTCAGTGCTTTACAGCCACACTGACACACTTGTTTTTTTTTTCTCAACAAGATCAACTGTTACTGTAATCTCAACTTGATACATCCTGGCTCTGTCTGCGGGAATGTCATTGACTGTTCTGCTTGTTCTCTAACGGGAGGTGAAGAAGATAGAGATGAGCTAACAGACATTTTGCTTGTGTAAACCATGTAAGCTGCTGCCTTTTTCTCTACCTCCCTCCTTCTCTGTTTCTTTCTGTCTCCACTCCCTCCTTTTTCCTGTTTCTCAGCCTCCCCAGCAAGCGGAAACTCTAATTTGAGCCACATTTTTCTCTGAGCTCAGTGCGAGCCAAAGAGGAAGTGAGAAGTCAGAGGGAAGTTTGGGATTGTCTGTTGGGTTCCTCGCTCCTCTATTCCCACTTCTTTTCTTCAAACTGCTCACTCCAGTCTTCTGATTAAATAACCAAAAAGAAACTTTCTAATCATAGCAAGACTAAGATTAGTGAGAGAGTAGTCAAACCCATTCATGTCTGAAATGTTTTTCTGCTGTACAGCTGTATCACCACACATTACTTTCCTGTCTACTCTACCCGTCAGAGGAAGTGAGCAGTGGTCTGCACTTGCTGAGCAGCAGCCATAACAGTAAACATGTTAGAGGGCATGGACATCTGAATGGGCCTCAGATTATCATGTATAGTATCCATCTATTATATCTGACAAAATGATTTTATTAGCGCAACAGTCCAAAATGTATAAGAATGTTTTGTTCTCCTTGTGTTTCCTGGATTATGAAATGGGTTAGAATAACTCATTTGAGTTTAAGTAATCAGTAATGGTTCCCGTACCTCCCGTGGAAATATGCCACACCATCGAGAGCTTGTTGGAGAATTGAGCACGCCCTCGCAGGTGTTGGACACTAACAAGCTAGTCAGTCATACACTGTTTTGATTGGTTTTGCGTTGTGATCATTTGCAAACAACTACAACATCTGGAAAGCACAGGACCATACCCTGTTCAATGTCGCTGTAGAACTGAAGCAAAATCCAACAGTTTACTCTATTCTTGGCAGAGCCCGAGCGCACCGGCGAGTCGCAGCAGATTGATACAACCGGCAGGCTCGGACAGCAAGAAATCTGAACAGACAATAGCATCTCATATTAGCGGTTGGTTTGGGTGGCGCTGCTAGCTTACTAACACAGCAGTCTGTGTGTGGACAGATTTTGATCCTTACTTTAACTCTGAGATTTCAAGCTTTTTAAGGCTTGTTACACAACAGAGGTTGAAAGTTTAAAAGATTAAAACAAGGGAACTTATTTGTGCAAATTGAACCCAATTTAACTGTCTTGAAGAGTTCAGATAAAGTAACTTCTTTACATGTATTTTCAAATTTAATCCTGTGTATGAAATGAGTAGCAGTGTGTCAGAGTGATTGGCTTTAAGCGTAAAAATATATTTTTCCCAGTGCAGTTCAACTTTCTCATTTACACAAAAGTAATTTGTTTTCACAATGTTAGCTATTTATTTTAAAAGACTCCTCCTAAGTGTTTCTTATTGAATCCATGTTTACATACTGAGTGGAAATCTCACTGTGCATAAAACTGCTATAACATGGCACTGCAATATTTGGGCGGCTGGTATATTTCAGGTGCCTCGCATTCCCACTTGTAATGCCAACAATGTTATTTGGCAAGTTAGACGGACTTTCACTGCCCTGATAGACCTAATAGAGATTTGAGGGACTGAGACGTTTTATCTCACTATGAGTGGTAAAAACATCCCAATGATGGAAGGGAAGGAAAAGAGGGGAGAATTATGGGTCACTTAATGTCACTATGGCAATGCAAATGCATGTTTTCCTAAAGTTGTGCAGCCCTTTTTTTTTTTTCATCTCATTCCAAACAAATGAAAGAAAATTGAATAAAAAAGAAATTACATCTTCTGCGTCTGTCCTTTAATTTGTGCGTATCCCTTCAGTGCTGTTGTAATAATGAGCATGGATTACCATCAGTAGACCTCTGGAAACTAAAGTTATCATTTCTTGATTTAATGCAACCTGATAGATCGCACCCACACACACACTGTAGCTTCTGACAGCAGCTTTGCTCAGCAGCGCCTCTCCCTGAACTCTGCCTCATCACAGAGATCGATGGCGGCCTGCATTTGAAGTTGGAAGTTGAAAGAACTCTGCATGTTTCCTGTGCATCCGTCAGCCATGTTGGCAGACTTGATTGAAGCCGTGGCCTCTGAAAGGCAACCCCGACCGCGAATACGCCAACTCACTCGTGTGTGTGCTTTTCCTCTCCTTTGATTGACTCACACTGCTCCTGGCTCAACATGCTGTCATTACATTTAATGTGTACGTCTCAGAGCAAACCATATGGCTGAGGAGTGCTGTTTTCCACTACCTGTCTGAAGACACATTGTTGTCATGAACTCGCAGCGCTCCTCCTGAGTATGAAATCAGGCGATGGGTGTTGTTACACAGTAATTTAAGCAACTTGACTAGAATTGCGATGTAGGATGTGACGGCAACTCGCCACAGAAGAGGTGAGAGGCTGGTTTGTGCTGAACTGCCTGGTTGGAAAAAGAGTGGCCGTGTCAAAGCAAAGGGATGTGAAAAGGCCTGTTAGACAGCCTGACGCGGGGTGTTGTCGTCCATAGAGGAAGAACCCTGGAATGGAGGGAAGCTGCGAGGTCGAAAGGGCCCTGGCAGACAATGGACAGCCAGCTAGAGTAGGCAGGCCAGTTGGAAAACAAAAAAAAAACTAATTCCTGTGTGTCACTGGTAGCTGGACAAACTTCCCGGCACTTTCGTTTCTTCATGTTGCATATCATCTGTAAACAAACTTTTTTTTCTCTCTCTCTCTCTCCTCTCGCTCTCTCTCTCTCTTAATTTTGTTTTCTCGGAGGAGCCCGACGTGTGCGTGTTGTGCTCTTTGTCATTGTTTGCTGTGATTTACAGCCGTCTGATTCTGTGTAATTTCCTTCCTCCACATCCTTCTCTCAGGAAAAAAAAGCCATGTGACGTCGTACAAGAGAAGTTTCCTGCGCACCGTGCTTTTTAATTTTTCTCGCAAGGTTTTCCCAGCTTGCAGCAGGGCCGCAACAAGGTTTGCGGCTTTCAGGGGAAGCTGAAACTCCCACACAGTACATGCTTGCAAAGTTCAAGTAGCTGGCTGTGTTCGGGATCAGGTGAAGAAAGTGAGGCAAAATGGGGAGAGGCGGTATTTTTAGATCTGAGCGTTGTCGGCTTTGTCTTTTAAATGGCACTTTGCGGTCATTATCTATTTACAAATACAAATAACTCAAATGATAAAATTTATATATATTAATGTGATAGAACAAATCTGTAACAATTTGCTTTGTAGGAAAAACATTATTCTTTTTGGAAAATTTTAATACAGTCAGATGTTTAATTGAACTGGAAACTGAACCATTCCATTTTTTGCGATGTTGCATCTAGGCATGGGCTGGTGTGAGGTACTCTTGGTATGATAATGTAAAATAAAATCCATGGTTGTACTCTATCACGGTATTCACACTACAATTTTCGAAATAATAGAATTGCTTACAGTTATTTTGATTTAGATTCATCGACTTAAACGATTTTCAGTAAATACTAAATTTGGTAGTCGTTTTCATGTCCTTATTGCGCTGAATGTTACACGGTGCTGTCTGCTCAAGCTGCAAACCTGCAGGTAGGTGCTTAACTGACACGCCGCTCATATTCTGCCAAGTGTACTGTAAGACCATGTTAACTTAATAAGATGGACCAGAATTCTTAACAAAAATAGCTCACTTTGTCTTTCCTGCAAGCAAAGTACCATAGCCTCCCTTCAGCCAGCTGACCGACAGTGCGCATTAGCAACACTGCCTCACTCTACCCTCATATAGCTGGTGAAAACTCCTGGTACTCCTCCACTTCCATTAAATTAACTTTATTCGTATAGCATATAAGGAAAATGTTTGCTTTTTGAAAACATTACTTTTTAAATCCTTGGTTTACCTTGGTACCTGTAGTTGCTGCCACCATCTTCATTGTATTTTAATAGAATTTAATGTCAGACCAACAAAAACTATTGTTTAATTCTGAAGTTGAAGGAAAATTGTACATTTTTCTAAATCTTTTTTATATGTAAAAATGGTAAATTTGTGGCATGCATTTGTATTCAGCCCCGTTTAATGCTGACACCCCTGATTAAAATTGACTACAACCAGTTGTCTTCAGAAGTCACCTCATGACAATAAATTCAATTCAATTTCAATTCAGTTTATTTATATAGCGCCAATTCACAACACATGTTGTCTCAAGGCACTTCACAACAGTCAGGTACATACATTCCAATTAATCGTAACCATTGAACAGTGCAGTCAGATTCAGTTATTTATTCATATTGGATAAAAAGTTTTTCTATCTAAGAAAACCCAGCAGATTGCATCCAGTCAGTGACTTGCAGCATTCCCTCCTCCTGGATTAGCATGTAGAGACAGTGGACAGTCACTGGTGTTGACTTTGCAGCAATCCCTCATACTGAGCATGCATGTAGCGACAGTGGAGAGGAAAAACTCCCTTTTAACAGGAAGACACCTCCAGCAGAACGAGGCTCAGTGTGAGCGGCCATCTGCCACGACCGACTGGGGGTTTGAGAGAACAGAGCAGAGACACAAAGAGAACAAAGAAGCACTGATCCAGGAGTACTTTCTATGGGAAGGAAAAGTAAATGTTAATGGATGTAGCTCCTTTAGTCGTTTCATCTAGAAAGAAAGAACAGATAAACCTTGAGCCAGTTTCAAGGTTTTCAAGGTCAAGTCTGAAAGAGCAATAAATCGAATATATACCTAGGTGTAGTTTAATCTCTATATTACTGAACTGTGTGGCTGTAACTATAATCTTTACTTGATCTGTGATTGGCAGGCCAAATATTGAAATCAGATATTTTTCTCTATTCATTCAATGCACCAAAAACCATAATTTATCGAGGTCTGTGTGGTGTCACTGCACAGCTATTGGCCCGTATTTGGTGGTTATTAGTCCTTGACTCAGCCTTCCGGTGTCCTACTCCCAACTTTCCAGATTTTTGCTGTATATCTTCAGCTTTTCCCTTTCTCTCCCTGCCAGTTTTCCCATCTCCTGTGAATAAGGGCCACTAGTACCACAAATATTTAGAGTTTATAAACACATCCACCAACAGTATGTACTTTGAAGCACTTTTGTTTACTAAATATCATATGATGGTTAAAGAGACATGATAAAAATCTTGCATTTCCTTCATTTTCTGTTTAATTAAAAGCTACTAGAATCTGCAGCACTTTTCTCTGTTATAGTCTTCAGTAAAAACAAAGTTCCAGTTTCTTGGTGTTGGTATGTCAGAACTCAAAGAAAGCCAGACATTGGTATCGGCTGGTACGAGAAAGCCTGACCATTACTGTGCTTTACCAGTATTTACATGGGATTTTAATTGATGGACCAACACTAAATATTGATAGTTGTGAAGTGCAGGAAAAATCACGTGTGATTTGGTTTACAAATAATAAAGATCAGAAAATTGTGGCGTGCATTTGTTTTCAGCCACCTTGTATTCTGGTATGGCTAAATAAAATCCAGTGCAAAAAATTACCTTCGGTTTGTGGTTCTGGAAGGCACCATAAGTTTTTCTGCCTGCATTACTTCCCTGAGATTACCGTTGCAGATTTCCAGCGATTGTACCCAAATGTCCAGAACTCGTTTGAACGCACAAGCCTGGCTGAATATCAAGGAATCGCTTGCCAGAATCTGTTAGCACCACCTGAGCTCAGTGCAGCTGTGCCCTTCTCTGAAAAAGCATTTCCATTCCGTGTGTTTGATGTTAAAAGATGCTATCTCTGCTTAACTGTAAAAGGAAGCTCTCCCACTCAGCCAACAAGTGAATTCTTATAACTCCAGAACCGCATGACAGATGGGCTTTAGGAGACGGATCGCTCTCAGTAGCAGCCCTGTATTGGTTAGCTGTGCAGGCAAATTCAAACTTCCCATTACTTACCTCGGTGCAGATTGAGCATCTAGGCAAATTCAGTGGCTCTGCTTTTTTAATGCAAAGTTTGCAGGGACCATACCAGACAAAGGCAGTAAATGGACACCAACGACAAGGACACTGATGAGGCTTTTGTTAGATAAGATGTAAAAGATGTCTAAAGATGTCTCTATAAGCAGATAAAGGCCTCCAACCTTTATTTGGGCTAAATTAGGTCATTTCCAGCCATTGAAGTCCCAACTACATTATCACTTTTTAAATTGCGCATGTCAGGAATTTATCTGATATGTTTGTGTTTGTGTGACGGAAGCTTGTGATCTGTCCTTTGATACCTTTCTGTCTACAAAGGTCGCTACAAAGATGCTTAACTGCCATGCATGCAGCACGTAACCTCTGCCTCCAGACATCAGCTTTTAACACCCTGTCTGCACTCTGTACTTATGCACAGTGGTGGGACTAATAACAGTCTCTACCTGGAAGCAATTTGACGTTGGACTCTGAGCCCTACCGTGAAATTTGTCTGCTCCCCTTGAGTCAGAGGCACCTTTCAGTAACTATCTCTCTGCGGTAAAGGGTACTCGTGTTTCTGCGCGCTGGGATAAGAGACGACGCACGCCGTCCTCCCAGCGCAGTCCCGGAGACTCCACCCTGCCTCACTGTATAATTTCACCCAGCTGTCTTTTGATTATGCAAGCAATAGCCTTGCAAACGTAATCAGAAATGGGCCCAAATCTGTCACCGCCTCTGATATCAGTGTCTGGTTAGGCTGAGCTTGAGTTGTTTAAGCATAAAATGGCTGCAGCACTGCAACAATAAGATTATATTAAGACTACAGATTTGGAGAGAAGTAGCAGAGTTTGGAATCAGGATGCAGTGCAGGCCAGCGTGGTTAGTGCAGCAATGAGGCTGTAGATGGATGAACGTTTTCGTCCCACCGAGTTCAAGGCGAGTGGAGTGAGGGGCTTAATTTTAGTGTTAGGTGACGGTACACAAAGAAACAGTTTCTACAGGATTTGTAGGCCCATGTCAAAACAAGTTTTCATCCCATACAGTTCTTATTCCGCCATGCGAGCACAGTTTTTTTTTTGTTTCCTCAGCACCTAGGCCTAATCCTCAAGAATGGATTTGGATTTGGAGCGTGGGGGGTTTGGGCTCTGATGTGGAAAGGGAAGGATATTTAGAAAGCCTGTAATGCTAATTATTGCTTTATTTTCTTTGTGTTTTTTCAGTTTCTGTTGAGACTAGTCCCACACAAGTAGAAAGTTGAGTAAAACACTTTCCTAAAATATTTTTTAATGCTGTTTTAGCAAAGAAAAAGATTACGTAATATTTTAAGTTGCACACAAGCTATTTAGCTTTTGATTTATTTCATCTGACTTTATTTTGGCACAAAAACATGGTAAAGATGTGCCAAAATAATTTTTTAATTGCAGTAGAATAGTCTCACTCTGAAAATCTTACCGATCCAAAGTTTAATTTGATTAATGTATTTTTGGTTGTTGTTTTTAACAAAATTACCATCGCCACAGTTGGTACTACCCCTGCTGTCAGTGGGACAACACTCTCTAATAACATTAACATTTCACAAGGTTGGAGCATATAGAGTTGTGGTGTCAACTGAAGTTAAACAGGGAATAATGACAGTGTCAACAGTGTATTTTGTATCCGTTCTTTACTTTTTACCGTTGTATGTAGTTCAATTTCTGATCCCAAGATCCCAAATTGTCTGAATAAATCACACTGCAAACTTCTGGTTGACATGTAGACTGAATCCAGTGGTTGTTATGGAGACTTGGTGACCCCAAAAGACTACTCTTTCCTTCACTGTGCTTGGTAGGAAGATTAATATGGACCCAACAATTGTGCCACCGTCAATTTTGTTAAAAACTATTAGTTCACTTTTATACCCATTGAATGACATTATCCTCTTACTGACTACATTTATTTTGAGTCGTATAAAGAAATATATTTGTTGTGTTTTGATGTTAATTGTTTGGGAATTGTTCGTTTGAATATAGCAACCATGGATGTGATGCAAATTAGAAACTATGAAATTACAACATATGTTTCTGTACAATCAAAATTTGCTTATCATTCAAGATTATTTCAAAAACAGCTTAACGAAGGATTTGTTCCCACTCTGACCATTAGGAAGTGCTTCCTATACGATCCTTGTTGTCTCTAGAATGGGCACCAACCTGCATCTTCGGTGTATTAAAGTGCAAAGCATATTAAAGATTTCGCCACATTATTCTACAATGAGTTAAAGGTTGAAATTTTCACATCTCTCTAAATTTTGCAATAAAAGATTAATTTATTTTATTATTAAAATGGTAAAGATGAGTAAATCTTTACCATTTTATCAGGGGCACCAGCAAATCTGTGCATATGTACATGTTGTCACTGGTCTTTCTTTTTGTGTTTTGCTCCTAGGAATTGGGAAGGTGAAGACCAGGAAGGGAGGGTTGAGAGACACCGCTTCCAACGCTGACACAGATCTAAGCACAGATAACGGGGAGAGGCTTTACGACCTCAACGTGCCCGCCTTGGTCAAGTTCAGCTATGTGGCGGAGCGTGAAGACGAGCTCTCTCTGGTGAAGGGCACACGGGTGGTGGTGATGGAGAAGTGCAGCGACGGCTGGTGGCGTGGCAGCTACAATGGACGATCTGGCTGGTTCCCGTCCAACTACGTGACGGAGGACGTGGATGGGACTGCGGGGGGAGGGGGCATGGGTGGGCTCGGAGATCCGGCTGCCGGATCGCTAACTGAGAAGCTGGCCGCTGTGGTAAGCAGCAGCTCAAATGGAAACAGAGTGCTGCACATGGTCCAGGCGCTCTACCCCTTCAGCTCTGGCAATGACGAAGAACTAAACTTTGAGCGGAGCGAGGTGATGGAGGTCATAGAGAAGCCAGAGAACGACCCGGAGTGGTGGAAGTGCCGCAAAGCAGATGGACAGTTGGGCCTGGTGCCTAAGAACTACGTCACTGTGCTTGACTCCAGTTCCCATAAATCCACAGCGGGGCCAGTCGGGCCTCCAACACCCGACTGTGACTACATCTCGCCCTCAGGCAGCGGGCGCTTTGCTGGGAAGGAGTGGTACTACGGAAAGGTGACGCGCCACCAGGCAGAGGTGGCGCTAAATCAGAGAGGCACGGAGGGAGACTTCCTCATCCGAGATAGCGAGTCATCGGTCAGTCACTAAGACCTATTTCTTAAAGGGGTATTTCTGAATTTCTGAAGTGACGTTCTGTAAAAAGGTTAAGAGCAGCTACTATCTTACCTGCTGTAGATATAGCAGGGAAAAAAATGATTAAACACACCAACATTTTGAGGAATCTGGTCAGAATTTCATGTAAATATCAGTACCAATCCAAGTAATCCACACAGACACAGAAATCAAATCCAGTAAGTCCATAAATTTAGATATGTGTAATAAAAGAGCTCTCTAAAGCATACTGACAGCATTGGTTACAGACACATTTCTATAATTCTGAACATTTCATTGAGGACTGTTGGGGCCATTATTGGAAAGAAATCATTTTATTATAAATCTACTGCGACAGCATGCAACACAAGTTGGATGAACGGAGAACTGTACCTGTGGCACTCCTGATAAAATCTGAAGAACAAACAAGTCTGGTTTTTTCAGCAAGACAATGTTGAAAATGAAGCTGCTATAATGGGCCAGTCAGTCACGTGATTTGAATCCTATTTATAATCTTTGGGAACAACTGAAGAGCAGAGTACAAAGAAGAGGCCCCAGAACAGTTTGAAGATACCTGAACAATACATGTGACTAGTTTCTCCAAGCAGTAGATGTTTTGAAGGTGTTGTTACCCAACAGCGCTTTTCTGACAAGTAACTTTCTTACACCTTTGTGTTACTACTACTACTTTAAGCTACTTGGATTCTTGTGGACATCTGGTGTGAAGTTCATGTCAGTAGCCTCGTTAAAGATAGGTCCACTAAGAAATAAGTTATGTTCAGGACTTATTTTCTCAGCTGTAACTTTCTTGCCATCTTCGTTTAGTATTAATGCAGTTTAGTTGTTGGCAGAAGGCCGTAGCTAAGGGCTAATCCCTGAGTGGCCAAGACCAAAGCTGGCTTTTAGCGTCTTAAAAGACTCCGACCATAATGGTTTATTAGAACACCCCTTTATGGGTCATGGAGCATTGAGGGTTATTGACACAGAAGCTGATGGGTATTCAGTGGTTCAGGTAAACAATATTTGACCTATATGTTGTTTATTTCTTTGAGCCCAGCTTCACCTGTATATTTGAGTTCTGTACTCAGTACACAGAAGAAATAACTATTCGATGCAGTGATTTAAAGGTTCATAAAACAGCATTTACATAAACCCCCAATTGCTTTTTTAAGGTTGGAGTTACTTTAAGATCTAAATCTGCTTTGGACCTCTTGTTCTAGCCCATTCGCTTCAGCCTTCAGGACCAGCCAAACTGGACATTTTTTTTTACCAGACCTCCCCTCAAAAATTCTGAACTATGCCTTTAAAGTCTCCTATTCTTTCCTGTCATCTGTGGTCACTAATCGGAGTTTTTCTTGCACCTTTTCAGCCGAATGACTTCTCCATCTCCCTGAAGGCGCAGAGCAAGAACAAGCATTTCAAAGTGCAGCTGAAGGACAACCTTTACTGCATCGGACAGCGCAAATTTAGCTCTATGGAAGAGCTTGTCGAACACTACAAAAAGGCTCCCATCTTCACCAGTGAGCAGGGAGACAAACTGTACCTGATCAAAGCCCTGGCTGCCTCCTGATCCAATCCTCAACCACACACAGGCACACAAATTAATGGCTTCCATATATAAAAGAGATCGTTACACCAGAACACACACTAACATTTCTGCTCCAAGCCTGAAGACTTAACACATCATCAGGACTTAAATGGCGACTTTGTGAGCATTCCAAGAGGAGATATGGAAAAAAACATTGAGAAGAGGGCTGGAGAGAAGACTTATGCACCCTGAGAGTTGACTACAGGCCTCTTGGTCGCATTTTAAATGATCCACATTAGGTCATAGGCAACGGCATGTATTTCACCCTTGGTATCTTTTAGGGTTTCATTTAGATTTCTTTATGTCAATAATATATAATCTTTTTTTTTTAACAATTTCCTTTAAAGATGTGATTTTTATTATTTTTTTAAACTACACACATGACATAATTGAGATATTTTTAGATGACGACTTACTCAGTGCCATGCCTACAGGTCTTACACATCGATTCACTTTAATGTTTGTCTTAAAACTTTCATGGTTGTGGACACACTAATCCACAACATCAGCTAATCATTGATAAAAACCAAGTGACCAAACTATATTTATTTAGATTTGTCAGGATCCGTGTTGTTGAAATATTACAATGCATCCGTTTTTTGTTGTTTTTTTTTCTCCTCCATTTCTTGAGCAAAGTAGGTTTTTTTTTTTTTGTGTACAACAGAACTGCTTGTGCCACATCTTGCTGTATCCACATCATGTGAATGTTACAAAGAGGAGGAAAATTACGCTGCGGATCTCGTGACGCAAACAAGTGGGCTAGTGTCAACCCAAACTTCCGTTTAACTTCCATTAAGGATCCATCCGCATGTGATCGATTGTTGCGTCTCAGAATCCTCTTTATTGGCCAGGTTTGTTGCACAAACAAGGTATTTGACTTTGGTTATCAGCATTTGTATCATCAAACTATAAATATATCAACTTTACAACCACAAACTTCAGTGACCTTTATCTTTTTTTCTAAATTAAACTTACTCAAAAAAGTGCAGCAAAACCCATGATGCTGGTTGATTAGTTCGTAGTTTAAATGTACTTAATGAAGCAGAGCCGACCACACTGGCCTATTCGGACCTCTTATAGATTGCTTAGTGCACCTGTAGGTATTGGGAGTATCTGCATGTAAAGATCACCTTTGGAGTTATGGAGGATTGTTTTTCTTTCGTCGTCAGAAAAAAATCTATAAATCTCTGGAGCACTGAGGGGAAAATGGAGGACCAGCCCAGGCAGCAAAGAGGATGATGTCACTGCTCCAGAATAAGTGATTACTTGAGGGGAAAATAGGGTCACCAGGGGGTCGAGTGTATGTACTTGCAAAGCATGTACATATGGGAATATGATCTATTCCTTAAAGATGCAGAAATGATCCACGTTTATATATACAGCGAAGGTCTCGAGTGAGTGGGTTTTTCACTATAAAGGGGATTAGGTAGAGTTTGAATGTTGAAGGGTGGAACCAAAGCTGCAGCAGAAGGAGTGCTGGCAGGGAGCCTCTCCAGCAGGGGGATGTTGATGATGACCATCACAAAGCCTGCGACGGTGAATTCTCCAGCTGCAGCTGGTTGGACCCGGGCACAAAAAGAATAGGATGAGGGATCTGAGAGATGAGGGAAGGAAAAATAGACTAAGGAATTAGAGAGCATGTTCCACCGTAGCACCACGCCCAGTTAGTCATTTACAAACCAGCTAATACTGTAATGTGTATAATGGTTCATGATGAGAGCATCTGAGGTGACTGACAGAACTAGAGATACACCAATCGGAATTACCGATCTTGGGTTTTTAGAGGCTTGGATGTACCAATATATAAATGTTCCCCAGTGATTTTATTATTAAGAACTATTATTACAGGATGACATTCAAACAGCATTTAAAAGTCATTATTTAATGACCACAGGTGATGTCACACTGTGTGTGAGAAGGTTAGCTGTTGCTGTTTTTACAACAAAGACAAAATGATCAGAATACACACTTTTAAACCTCAGGATTTTATACTATTGATTAGTACAGCTAGCATTGATAAATTACCAGGCTCAGATAGTATTCTCCGGTGAATGTAGGTCCTTCTGAGATTTTTAAAAGGCCGCCAATATTTCAACACCTGTTTTGCTCAGAATAAGAAAGCGGCATCTTTGAATGGTTTATTTATAAATGGTTAAGCCTTGCAGGTGGATTAATGTGTTTAAAGTGCTAATTTTACAATTTCCTAAACAGGTGAGGTAATATGGAGTATTGAAATCAAATAATAGAATTACTGAGCTTCTGATGGAGATTCCTGTTGATTTATCAGTCTTGTAATTAAATGTAACAATCAGCATTCCCATTTCCAACCTTGTGGTTTACAGTAACTACACTGGTGTTGAGGTTCAAGAATTATTATAGATTTATTCCTATGAATCTCTGGGTTTTTGGACATACTTAATTTGTCACTATCTAATGGATCTATCTGCTTTAAGAAAAACATTGTTTTTATTATTTTCATGACAATACTTCTTCCTGAAAGTTTCTGCAGCATCTGTGATGTCACAAAGTGAATTAAAGTCAATCCGCCAACATATTCTGCCCCACTTTTAAGGATTTAGGAGATTTTAACGTGCCTTCGCAGCTTTCCCACAACCAAAGCTTTAGCGCCCCGTTCCCAACCCCCCCCCCCCCTCACCCCTCTCTCTTTATAACCTGTACTTCCCACTTTTATCATCACTGCTATCTGTCTAAAGCTTTGCATGTGCATCAGCGGAGCGATTAGCAGATGTGTCGTGATGGCCGAACACATCCTCATATGAAAGAGCATTTCCTCCTCCAGCGCTCACCAAATGTCATAGAATTACCCTCTCTTTTGTCCTGGTCATGCATAAAATGCCCTTTTTAGTTGATGTTTCATTTCAAGTGACCTTACCATAGCTGACTTCATCAAGTATCAGATGAACAGTCGACGCCTACATGTAAATGAGAAAAGCATGTGCGGATGTTGAGCGATAAACATAACTCCAGGCGTGATGTAATCATGTCCTGAATCTGTATGAGCACCTCAATTACTGTATTACAAAACGGTTTCTTAAGTTATCATTTTTGCATCTTCATCTATGACAAATGTAACATTTCACTTTTTTTATTTAAATTTTTTTTTTTTGCAGATTAGTAGCATAAATATGAAAGAAAACTCCTCAATATTTAAATATTTAGCTTGATATTAAAACAGAACCACAATATCTCCATGCTTAGATATTATTGCTAGGATTGTTTTCATGTTACAAGAAAAAAAGGAGGCTGCATAAGCAGAGCCTTTTGGCTGTACAAAAATCTGCTTTAATGAGACATTAAAGTCAGTTGTGACGGATATTATCAAGACTGCTCGTTCCGATGGGGAAGAAGCTACCGCGCACTCTGAACCTACTAAATAAACCTGAGATATCGTTCAACTTTAACACAGATGTCTTGATAATATGAAAAACAAGTGGGCCGTGTTTGATTTTGGTGCTTTCGTGCTGCTTACATTTCTGTAGTGATATTTGTCTCACAAAGCCTTTTCTTTTTCCTTTTTTTTTTTTTTTCTTTTCTGTAAGTGAGAGTGAAGAAACAGATTCATGCTGTGGAATGATAAAAAGGCAGAGCTGTGAAAAAAATGTAATGTTATTCTCTTAATACTGTTTTAATGGAGGGGAGACTGTCTTCAGGTGTAATAATTTAGAAGATTTAGAGTGTTAAAGATGTAATAAAAAGCATAAAAATGAAGATATCTGCTTGTCTTTTAATGAATGCATGTTTTTGTGTAAATATTAAAGGAGTACAGGTGCTTCTGAGATAAATTACACATAATCATCCAAATGTTATTCAGCTCAAGTCAGATTCACCACACACTGACATTTCAGTCATTTATTGCTGTTAATGTTGATGATTATGGCTCACAGATAATTTAAACCAAAATTTAAGTTACTTAGAAAATTAAACTATTATGCAAGACAAATAAAAATAGATTTTTAATTAAAAAGTCAGCCTAATGAAAAGAAAAAGGACTTGAGACCACTGAGCAACAGTCCAGTCATTTTTCTCTTTGGATGGACTTTGCTTTACAGTCCTTAAGGTTGCAGTTATCACAGTTACCTATGCACCTTTAACTGCAGTTTTTCCTTCCACTCAACCTTACATTAATATCCTTGGAAACAGAACTCTGAGCTTCTTTAGCAATGACTTTTAGTGGAATTCCCTACATATGGAGGGACAGCTGTCAGGTCAGTAATGTTCCCCAATAATCCGAAAGCCATAAATAACGAGGTAAAAGAAAAACTGGTCTCATGTAATATTACATTTTGAGAAACTGAATTTTGGTATTTCATTAGCTCTAAGCAATAATCATCCAACTTGATAGAAAAACGCTTGAACTATCATCACTGTGTGTGCAATGAAAATGTGTAATGAGTTCACCCCGAGTTATATTTCAATACATTGAGATGTACCTGCAATTCTAACTGTTATGTCTGTGATGCATGTCTACCACCTGGTGGTCATTTGTAACATTGCACCTATGAGTCGATTTTAAACAACGCAACAACTAGATCATGACTTTTGGTTTATTTAGTCAGGCTTGAAAAATGACACTGACTGTAATATTTTAAAATAAATCACTCTGTTCATTTGCATATTACAAAATATTTTACCAACAAAGACAGGGGTAGTAAACAATATTTCCCCCTCCTCCAAGTATCCTCATTAATCCCTTCAGTTTGAACTAGTATGCTGGTTTTAATGGAGCATGTGGGTTTGTGTGGTTTTTACATAACTCTGGGGCAAATATCACAGCGGCTCCCAGAGGCCGGTCTTGGTCTGTTCCGCCGTGTTCAACAACAGAACAGCAAGAGCCCTTTCAAATTATTCTTGTCTCCGTGCCATCAAGGGCCCCCAGATGAGGGAAAACATTGCAAAGTATCATGGTAAATAAAAGATATACAGAAACAAGTGCAGTGTTTATACTGTAGCTATGAGCATGCTGCAACCCTGCTGATACCAAACAGCAACAGATGGCTACTTATCAGAGAATATATCTGAATACATATAGTGTTTGCCAGGCATATCAAAAGCACACTGCGGCTATTTACTTACAGTTAAAAAATTAATACAGTATTAAGGCTTAATCAGTGAATGATTTCAGGTGCTGAGGAATCAGAAACCCTACATTGGGTTAACTCTGAATGACTTTGCTGCCAATTGATTTATTGTGAAGTAGGAGAAAGCAAACGCTTCACTTTTAAAAGTAGAGCAAGTCGGAGATGGCGCCAGGCAGGTGGGTCATCACCTGCATCCTGATCCACCAGTGCGGCTCCATGGGGCTGTACCGCGTGTACGGATGTTTTGATCTGATTGCATCTGTGATGTCATCCAGAACCGGGGTCATGTCCTTCTCGCCGCTGTTGCAGTAAGAGCGCATCAGTGACATGTACTGCTCAAAGTGGGTTTTACCGTAGTCCTCCTTAACCTCGGCGGGGGCCTCGTTCCACAGCTTGTTGGCAGTGGTGGCCACAATGTCTCGGGTGAGGATGCCTGTGGCCACGATGTAGTTCCCCGGTTCGATGATGGACACTTTTACGCCCCAGGTCTTCATCTCGTAGCGCAGACAGTCGGAGAAAGCCTCCACGCCGTATTTCGACACGCAGTAAGGAGATCGCAGCCGGTTGCCCATCCTGCCGTACATGCTGGCAATGTTCACAACCCGGCCTGGGGGTGGAGAAAGACACCAGATTTATATTTATGATGCTATAAACCAGTGCTTAAGGTCAGAGTTTCTTTCACGTTGGGGTTCTGGTAAGAATTTACTGGACAGTCGATATGGGGTAAGAACGCTGTCAAAAACAATGTGTATGTAAAGACAGAAATGTGTGCATATTAGTCAATAGTTGTGAATAAGTAAAATCCAAAAAAGGTATTGTACATTTTCTCTATAAGAATACAAAATAAAATGTTACAGCTTCAAGAAATTACAAACACAAAGTTCAAGTTTACAGTTGTGGTTTATTCTTTATGAATACAATATGCTATAACAGTTTGTGAATATGATTTATTTTCTTTGAGAATACACATTTACATCAGTGACTTGGTGTCACGTGATCTGAGGCTGGTTAGTGGAGCACAGAGTTAACCGATTCGCGTTGCGCATGCGCTGTCACACTCCTCACCGCCAGTAAACGTAGCGCCAGAATGGGAGATAATTCAGTCTAAAAGGAATATTAGGAACAGAGGGGAGATACGGAGGAAATCAAGAGTATTATAAATAAAGCATTGTTTTTACAAAACTAAAACATAGAATAAAGTGGGTGGAGTTATACAATGATGTACAGTAGGTGGCAGTATGCACCTCTGAATTTGTTGCATAGCACCAGCAGAAGAAGAAGAATAAGCAGCAGCACAAGCACCAAGATGACGGACCAAGAAACTACGGTACAAAGCCAGGTAATGTTAAAAAGTTTATATATGCTCTTGGTCTGTCATCTTGGCGCTTGTGCTGCTGCTTCTTCTTCTTCTGCTGGCGGTTCACAACAAATTCAGAGGTGCATACCGCCACCTACTGTACATCATTGCATAACTCCACCCACTATATTCTATGTTTTAGTTTTGTAAAAAATAAGAACAATGCTTTATTTATAATACTCTTGATTTCCCCCCATCTCCCCTCTGTTCCTAATATTCCTTTTAGACTGAATTATCTCCCATTCTGGCGCTACGTTTACTGGCGGTGAGGAGTGTGACAGCGCATGCGCAACGCGAATCGGTTAACTCTGTGCTCCACTAACCAGCCTGAGATCACGTGACACCAAGTCGCTGATGTAAATTTGTATTCTCAAAGAAAAGATATCATATTCACAAACTGTTATAGCATATTGTATTCATAAAAAATAAACCACAAGTGTAAACTTGAACTTTGTGTTTGTAATTTCTTGAAGCTGTAACATTTTATTTTGTATTCTTACAGAGAAAATATACAATACCTCTTTTGGATTTTACTTATTCACAACTATTGACTAATATGCACACATTTCTGTCTTTACATACACATTGTTTTTGACAGCATTCTTACCCCATAGGTCGGAAGCTCAAAAAACGTATCTTTGTTCAATCAAGTGAAAGCACCACACTAGGGGCTAATAGGTTGCATTACAAAAACGGACAGATAATTTGCCATTTTCAGTATTACTGGGGGGGTTAAAATGAAGTCAGAGAATACACAGAGATGTAAGAAGCTAACTGAGTTTGTTTTCTTACAATACATAATACTATTAGCATGTAAATATGAGAGATTATAGACAGATAGCTAACTTCCATATCTAGCCCTATTGGCAAAGGCTGTGGCAGAGTGAGAGAGAGCAAGGCTTCCACCAGACAACAGGAAGGCTGAATGGAGTACAGCAATAGGGCACTGTTTTATCCATGCTGGATTTGGAAAGGATGGGAGCTGTTTGGAAACCTCAGAGATAAAAATAGGATCAAAGGGCACTAGCTAGTTTTTCACATAGGGCTATGTTGGTATGGATATCTTGTGTGCCTTAACACACAAAAACATGAAAATTGCTTTTTGTGTTTCCTCAGGTTATCTTTGATATTAAAATTAGTTTGATGATCTGAAAAATGTAGGTGTGCCAAAATTCTAATTTTTCTAGCACATTAACCTAAAAACAGATACTGGAAATTACACCGACTTTTGCATCAGATGGCTGAAATGAAACATATGTATGATATTTATTTAAATGTAGCTTTTTTTTTTACGTCCTATTAAAATGTTTTCCTTTTCTATTTGCAAAGCTTATGTTAGTTTGACATATTCAACATTTGCTTCCTAAACTCTGCGAAACCCTTTATCTTGCCTTAATTATGTGTTCAGTGGAAAAACAATGTTCTATTTTGCAGGACTGATGAATCTAAACATTTTTTTTTTGCAAGAGAAGCTGACCCAATTTTGTATATTCTTTTTGTTTTTTAATTTGTCTTTACATTATGCATAAAATGTAACTGGGAACAAAATTTGCCTGCTAACACATGAGGCTGGTTAGAGAGGAAACATGTTAAATCCATTTTATCATCCACTTTTCCCTGCTTGGCACCTTAATCTGGCAGATTTGTGTTAGGAGTAAGAAATTAACGTTTTTTCACATTAGAAAGGAAGGTCGCAAAACTGTCTTAGATTCAGGCTTTGTTTACATGTGACCACATTCCACAGAAGTCAATAAAATGCTTACTTATCTGCTCAGCTTCTTTGTTGGGTTGTCAACAAAAATGCTTTTAATCCCTAACAGTGAAACTTGTCTGTCCCTCTTAGATTTTTGCACTTTGGACATATAGTTTTTGGATATGTTACGCTTGAATGAAAGTGTGTGTTAATAAGTAACAGACAGTGAAAAATCTTCTGTGGGTTTACCTTTTGCCCTGCGAATTAACGGCAGAAGAGCTTTGGTGACCCTGATGGTGCCCCACAGGTTGACATCCGACACCTGCTTGTAGGTGTCCATGGAGGTGAACTCCACCTCTCCGAAGGTCGACACCCCAGCGTTGTTCACCACAGCCCACAGGCCTGATGCATGGACAGAATCAGAATGAATCAGGACATGCTTCATTTATCTGGATTCAGGTGCAATAAACAGTTAGCTTTACCTCTTTGTGAGTCCTCTAGGTTGCCTTTGATGTATTCAGCTGCCTTTTTCACCTGTTCGTCACTGCAGACGTCCAACTGGACCACCTTCATACGATCTGAATGTAATTCCTCAAGCTCCTTTGAACCCTCTCCATCTTTGTCCTGCATGATGTAAAGAAAATAAATTATTATAACATGAGGAAATACAGTTTTGAACAAATTTGAGGCTCATAAAACAACAGAGGTCAATAAATCTTTCAATTTATTATGCAGTGCATTGTTAAAGTAATAATACCTCTTGGGTATGGCACAACTACAAACTAGAGCTGCAGAATATGTCAAATCGTAATCGTAACCACTATCCCATTGTGTGCAGTACTGCAACTCACTGCTTGGATGCAATATTTTGTAGGGTACTATATTTCAGTTGGCACTACCACTTTGCATGCAAATAATATATTGGGCGAATATGTGGAGAAGATTAATCGGATAGGTAGTAGAGAGGCCCGTCTTTTCTCTGGAGAAGCGGCACAGATTCGCAGCTCAGGTGGATGATGTTCTCAACAAAAAAAAAACAAACAAACCATTAACTGTGTACTCCACATATCTAGAATTTATGGAAGAGTGGCTTGACCAAAGCCACGAAGCCATGTAGCTGAGATGGCAAACATGTGGTCAAATAAAACCATATTTGAATATTTTGGCCTGCATACGAGGCTGCACGGTGGCCGGGGCTCTTTCTGCATGGAGTTTGCATGTTCTCCCCGTGCATGCGTGGGTTCTCACTGGGTACTCCGGCTTCCTCCCACAGTCCAAAGACATTCCTGTTAGGTTAATTGGTCCCTTAGATGTATGAATGAGTGTGTGCATGGTGGTTTGTGTGTTGCCCTGCGATGGACTGGCGACCTGTCCAGGGTGTACCCCGCCTCTCGCCCATAGACTGCTGGAGATAGGCACCAGCTTCCCTGCGACCCACTATGGAATAAGCAGTAGAAAATGACTGACTGACTGACTGCATACGAGATCCTGCACATCAGCCTGAACACACTATCCCAACGAAGAAACCGGGTTGTGTGCGTGCTCGTCTTCAGTAGGGAATGGCCCTGTCAAAGATCAGACTTAAATCCAATTGAGAAGACTTGAAAAGTGACGCTCACAGATGCTCTCCAGTCTTACTGATTGAGTTTTAGGTACTTTGCAGAGAAGGATTGGCAATATTTTCAGTTTCCAGATGTGCCAAGCTGCTGGAGGTGGCTCTACAAAGTACTGACTCACCACACGTTTAAGATTTCAATTTGGAAAAAGATTGCAATTGCAATTCAGGGGTGTGAATACTTTTTCAATGCGCTATATACTTTATTTAAAAAAATCTATCCTTACCTTTAGCAGGCACCCAGCAAAGACTGTGAAACCGAGCGTGTGCAGATGTTTCGCGACTGAAAGACCAAATCCAGAGTCACACCCTGTAATAAACACAGCTTTCCCTTTAACCTGCACAGACAAACAGAAAGCAGAAATGACTCCACATAATACAAACACCTCACTGATATTCAGGCACAACGTTGCAACTGGTTAATCCTCATGTATCGTTAACCTTTGTCCCTCGAGGAGATTTCCTGTTACTACGGTCCTGGAGTTTCCTCCCTGTGCATATTTACGCATTTCTCAGACAGACTGAGTTGCAGCTAAACGTGTGACAGGACTACAGGACGGGTGGGAAAACACCAGGTTTCCGCGGTGAACACAGCTCCGCTCCATTACCTCCAATAATCCTCTGGGGATTCGAGGCGTCGCGACGTATAGCACAAAAGCCGCATAGATCACGACGATGCACTGGGTCACGCTAGTTTCCGGCAGTCCCAGCATCCTCATGATGGCGTTGAGGAAAGCGGGGAGCCCGAAGCCCAGCACCACTGTAAGGAGAACCGAGAAGGACACCAGCAGCGCCACTCGGAGCGCGGACTGAGAAGCCATCTTGGAGCTACTGTGTGTTTACTTTGCTGGAGGAGCTGTCTACATCACCCACCGGCGTGGGGTCACGGCACGAAACGACACGACACGCCCCAGTGTATTACGTCTATAATATTAAAGGGACAGGACCGCGCGGTTTAACCTTTACAAGTCGATAAAAGAAAAAACGATAAAGCAACAAACGTTTCGCCATATTTAAAACCTTAGACTGAGTTAAAATTTCATATTCTGTTTTTCGATTTAAGTAATAACTGAATTTAAAAATTAGTTTGCGTCACTGTGACGCTGACTAAAGGGATACGGTGATTTTGTGTGGCCCCCAACTGCAATTGAAGAATGTTACAAATTTGTCCCCCAGCAAAGGTGGTGGATGCAGGTGGACACTTTTTTTTAAATAGGGCGAAACTAATACAGAAAAACAGTGTTGGCTACAAAACAAAGCATTCATCTTTTAGTAATGACGATTTTTGCTTTCTTTTTCGTTTCATAGTTAATAGGACCATTCTATTCAATGGCTTTTACTCAAAAGCAGACTTTGGTGCACCCAAATCTGCTTTTAATTGATTTAAATATAGCTAAATAGGGCAAGCCTTTTCAAAGAAACAGAGACCCAAATCCTGTTCTTATTGATGAAGGTTTTCTCAACCATTTTTTTCAATTCAGTCCAAAAGAATCATCAAACTGGATGCCTTCAGTTTGTATGTCCTCCAAAATATTCTACTTTATTGTCACAATATAATTCTATTTGATTTTAGATTTTTTGTTTTTATATATGTTTTTGAAACCCCAAGTACGTTTTACTTGACTATTGGACACCTCTGCTTTAATAGATTAAATTTGTTAGTCTTGCACTTCAAAAATCTCTTCAATATGGAAAGGTGACAAAAGAGAACATAAAAACTCATGTTCAAAGTTTAACACTAACCTCACTTAGGAATACAGTGAACAATTAGAAGAAAATGCTCTGACTGGATGAGGCCAAAATTAGGGTTTTTGATCAATATAGAAAAACACTGTAAAAGAAAACTAATAGTGCTCACCATCCCCACAGTGAAACTTTGTGGTGACAGAATCATGCTGTGGAGATCCCTTTCCTCGGTGGTCAGAGTTGATGGGAAGACAGATGGAGCCAAATGGATGGAGTAGTTACATTTTACATAGCGCCAGGTTGGCTTGGATAGCTTTTTCTTAAAAGAAATAATTAGAAAACGTTTTGTATTGATTCAGGGTTCAGGGTACCTTTGAAATTTGTTTAAAGATCTCAAACATGTATATGGGACAAAAAAGCAAAAACAAAAAATCCATAAGGGAGAAAACGTTTACTTCACTGCTCAGTAGAACGATTGAAATTAAAGCATATTCTTGTGTTAGATCTAGTCAAAGTCCAAACCTAAATGGAGAATCTCTTGCAAGACTTAGAAATTGCTGTTTAAAGATATTACCCTTCCAGTCTTTGAATATACTCAATATATCCACAACTCCTTTTGCATGAATTACTGCATCAATGCAGCTTGGCACGAAGGTAAGCACCATGTGGCTTTGCCAAGGTGCCAAGCCTTGATGGCCTTAAAAGTGTCCTGCTTCTCTGTATTGTTTGAGCTGGTGTCTCACTTTTCTCCTGTCAATACCCAATAGATTTTCAATGGGTTTAGATCAGATGACTGGCTAATCAAGCACAATAATACAGCAGTCAAAGCATTGGTAGTTTTGGCAGTGTGTGGAGTTACCACGTACTGCTACATAAAGCTCAGAGGGAAGCATGACATGCTCTAAAATTTCCTGGTAGACATCTGTGCCAACTTTGGATTTGTTGAACAGTGGACTGTGGCACCACAAAATCACTGACCGAACTGCAATCTGAAAAGGGGATTTTAGACCAGTGAGCGCCACTACAGTGCCTTCTCCTTGGATCAGGTTGGATGCTTCTGATGGTGTTTGGTTCAGGAATGGCTGAGGAAATGAAACAATTCTTGTGTCTGGATAGGTCCGTGTTGCAGACTCAGTGTTCAGCCAGTCAACATACTAATCTCTCTAAACAAGTGAACAAGCTCATCAAGCCCCATTTCAACCCATCTTTCCAGTAGTATAGTTAAACATCCAACATTGATCTTTTGTTGCTTAGCCTGTTGAATTATGGGTTTAATCTAGACTATGAAAACAAAGATTTAAACACTCAGACCAGACACTAGTTTTATGGACTTCGGAGCTGTTAACCCACTCATTTTTAGCCAAAAACTTTCAGATCCATTTTACAGTTTGAGGAAGAACAGAAGCAGTTTATTTATATAGTGCTTTTCAGTAATGAGACTCAAGTGCTGTACATAAAATTACAATAAGAAAAACAAACACAGATACAGAAAAACAAATCAAATAATAAAAATCTATGAATCCTTCTGAGAAATCTAACAGTCTCATCATTCCACTGAATTCTAACTAGGGAAGCAGAGTCACTGGTACAAAACCGCTTTAATCCACATTTTCAGCTGCTAATAATATATTGCTTTTACAGGTACTGAAGTTGAACTAAGTAATAACAGTCCATTGTAGTCTAATTAAGAAAGCTGAGTCATTGAAAAAGGAAAAACAAAAACCCACAAAGACTTAATTTTTATTTAATGTTTCCAGATGAAGTACAAATACACAACCAACATCCTGGTCATGTACAAGTCATTACAGCTCAACCCAATGACTTACAGGAAAGCAGCTAGCCAAGAATGGACAGTAAGATGACCAAGTCTGAAAGCACAAAGCATGATATAAAATCTGATAAATTGCCTTTTGTAAGTGTTGTAAACATTCCTGGAACCTTTTTAACAAGTCAACTTTTTCATACAAGCAACCAATTGTTGACAGTGTGTTTAAAAAAGAAAGAAAAAAAAAAGTGAATGTTAATATTGTTGCTTTACAAAATACAGACATACTATTCTAAAGTTTCTCTACCTTAAAAAGTACATGCCATTACAAACTTGACCTTGTTTCTCCCCCCAGTGTAACAGGGTAAACTAAAGTGACTGAGAATTGTAAAACCAGTTAAGGTCATTTTTCTTATTGACATTTGTGTTCTTTGGACAATGGTGACAGTGCCAGTGAAGGGACAGAGTGGCAAGCCTGCAACCCATTTACATAATTGAAATAACACATCGACCATTTAGACTGCAAGTGCTTTATATTCTCTCCCCCCCCACCCCCCATTTGCTTTTCATTTGAGAAAAGTGTCAAGCTTTCTCTTGATGTTATCAAATGAGTCCATTCCCATGTAGTCTGCTTGGCCTTGCTCCCACTGCTCCTTTCGTTCTTCTGATGTTGGCATGGCCTGGAGAGCCTGTGCAGGTGAGGAACCACCTTCTCCCTGAGAAGAAAGAACATTTATTCAACTGCCCACTTTACTTTGGTGAGGCAGGACAAAAAAAAAAAAAATGAAATAAATAGCCATCACCCACTGACAGTAAACCACACCTTGTGTACCATCTGCATTAATGAGTACAGGCAAACACACCAAGGCTTCAATATTAATGTAGTGACAGCAGGCAGGTGGCAACACTTAAACCAAAATAATCTCCATACCTGGACAGTCTCACAAGTGACCAAGTCACTGTGCTTTGACTTTGAGATGGAAGGGAAGACAGAAAAGAGGCAGAATTACAGCATGTATTTGCAGTGCTAAAGTAGCAAACATTTCCACAATGCAAGTGTCAAAAGCATTTAAAGCCCAACATATAGTGGCAGTAAAGGTCTGCAAGTTGGAAATGATATGAAACGTGAAGTTTTTTTGCAAGCCAACTCAGGAAAGGCAGCGCTACAACTAGGCATTAGGAGCAAGATTCTCATTGCAATTCAAATGTTCTGCTCATAGTTTGCCAACTGTAGCTTTAAAACATTTGAAAGTCATGAGTGGCACTACTTTAGTTCCTGCACCAGAACTGTTCATATTTCCCCCCCATCAGAAATTTCCAAATTTGAATTAGTCTTTAATAGAGGAAAAAACAAATGACTAAGCCACACGAGTGGCAGGGTGCAGCAACATGAGGCAAGGGCAGCATGAGTCACTCCATCTACACATACACAAATGACTGGCACTTTCTTACATTCCATTAAGAGGACATTAAGCCATAGAAAGTTCAGGAAAGTTGTTTAAAAACCAGCAAATGTCAGGCTATAATCCAAAGTCAATTCAAGAGTGTCAACTTAACCATCTGAGACTCTGACCCCAGCTAGCTAGACCTGCTTAATAAGTTTGTGCAGGAATGTACATTTCTTAAGGCAATTTTGAGCTTCTAGTCACCTCCACACATCCAGAATGAAACGGCTGATCTCCATGCTGTTCCTGCAGCATTGGCACCACACTGCTGGCATACAAAGTCCACCAGTTCAGGAGGAAGCTGGGATGTGTTGCTGGTTCTTGCACACCTCCAGAAATCTGTCTAGTTTTGCAGTCGAAAGTATAACTCCATGGCTTGGTCTTCCCAAGAAAGTGGACCACCTTAGCATTTCCACCATATCTGGAGGGGACAAAGCAGGATGCGACCATTAGAACCTTGATGGGTATAGTTAGGGTTTTTATATCTTTTGTATTGTTTTATCACTCATGTAAGTGCTTTTCCTTCCTTACATGTTACAGGAAGGGAGATGGTCACAAGAATGAGTTATGCTTTTATGCTTTTATTTTATTAGCAGCATCTGGGGGCTATTCACCAGGTCCCCACTTCCCACTTCCTCTGTTTATAATCAAGACAAATGAACCCTAACCTTTCTGACCCCACATACACACACCCACCCTGAATGTTGCTTGAACTGTGTGTGACCAAGCATGTATAAATAAAGAGAGAGGGGGCCAATACTTCGTGGTCTGTACTACAGAGCTACCCTTGCAAGTAAATTGACTGTATCGTCTTGCCTCTGAGTTGACTAAATAATACCTAACAGGTATTAAAAAAATAAATAAAATAAAAACCTTTCTGGTTTTCTCAAATGAAAGTTTAGGTTTGAGTCATCATCATGAAAAGCTATCAGTTGAACAATTCAAATACAGTTTAGGTTTGAGGCTGGTAAACTACACATTAAAACACCAAAGCTCTCTCGCTTTGGTTGCGTTTGCCAACCCATTAAGCTCCATTGTTGACAATCACAACCAGTTAGAGACATGCTCTTCCATAATCCCAACTTGGGTACTACTTTGGTACTAGGAAATACCAAACTGAAGCTCTTGTTAATGATGTTTGCTTCTATATCCAGAGGTGTTGACATACAGATGTTAGAATGAGAGGTTAAGATGGTGCACAATGAGCAGTCCAGGAGGCACACATAAAAAAGGCCTTTAAATAACCCACTCTATTTTAGGAGCGAGTGTCAGCTGCTGGGACCTCAGGACGGATACCCAACCCAGAAGCCTGCTGGATGATGCTGCAGCAGAGCCTGGAATGTTAATGCACATTTCCCTGTAACCAGAGATCCCCACCATAATTTTGCTACCAGTTCATGTGACCAGGGGTCTAGTCTTTGGTCTTCACAAGTTGGAAGTCACGTTGACAGACTGCTGTGTTGTAACAATCATTTTGTGCTTCTAAACAATGCAGAGACAAGCAATCCAGCTTATTCAAATTACACTTCTAGTTTATAAATTGGGCTCGTGACCTCCACTTGAGTTCTGTAGATCGACACTTACTGCTTAAATGCTGGAAGGTAAGTGTAGATGGCTATGCTGCTGAGGTTGTAAATGAAAGGGAGATGCTTTGAGATGTCAGCTGTTGCCCAGTCATTGAAGAAGCCGTTCAAAACACCTTGGTCTCCCCCTGCAGTGTCACAAAAAATAAAGTTTTAACAGATTGCTTAAGACCAAACAAACTTCTTCACAAATTCGCTTAAAATCCATGACTTGAGATAGACTTATGAGGACTATCCCTACACAACCTACAAACCTTTTGTTTACCAGCAAATTATGAATCTTGAAATCATAACTTGGTTAAAGTCAACTTAACTTGAGTTCTGCTGTCTAGAGAGCACAATACTTTATTCTTGAGGGTTTTGGCAACCATTTCAAATCGCACAATTAAAGCTGGCCAAAACCCTTAACCCAAGTCAATTCATGGAACCTTTAATACCAGCAAAACCCCTGACCTAGTCTATGATTTTAATGACTGCCAAAAGGGAACCACTGACTGTACTGAAATGTGATCAAACTTGTAACTTAAACTTTAGGGATTTTCCATTAAAATCCATTTTAAGAGGAAGGTCAAGCCAAGAGAACTTGTAAAATGCATAGTACCTATCCTAGTAGTTTTGAAAAACACCTTACAAGAGCACCCAGTGAAATGAAGCATACCTCTTAGAATTTTTTTCCCTCCACCTCTATTCCTTAGCACGTGATGCCTGCAGTTACAGAAATGTTTCTACACGTCGAGTCTACTTGACAGACTACTGTGGATATTTGAATTAAAGCCATTTGGTTTGCTGAAAGCTACAGCTGCTTTGCCTTTGTATTCTAGTCCCAATTAGGTTGAGTGGAATATTTGCCATGTAGTCGCTGGACTAAAGATTTGTGAATGGTTTCGGTTGAAACACCAACTTTATCTACTTAAACTAAAATTAGGTGCAGCCATCTTTAGAGTGCCAACAACATCAAGCCCCATTCAAAGCCAGCCAACTTTAAATAATCTGCGTGGACACAAATATTTGTACTCCCCCGTGAACTCCCTCTGGTTGAATGTTTATTTTGGAGTTCTGCCCCTTTGTTGCAGAAACCCTGCAGCATTCAGTTTGGCCATTTTTAAACCAATAACTCTACATGATATACCCTAGGTCATTTATGTTATCCTTTCCAGATGAAAAGTTAGACCAGAAAATTAACATTTCATGAGCCTGAACACTGAGATTTAGATTTAGACTTTACCTTCAGTAGCAAATCACGTAACTTAAAGTTGTTAGAACCCCTGTAGAGTCCTGGCCTATAGACTATGAAACCATGAGCTGCAGTTTCAATAGAACACATTGCTGTTTGAAACCACAGTCCTCAGGGTTTCAAAACTAATATGGAACAGAATCTTCATTTTGAGGGGATGAGCAGAGCTCAGAAAGAATGTGCCTCCAACATTGCCAGTTTGTCTTGGCAGCAGCCAGCAAGGAAGCCACAGATGCAGAGATGCAGCCTCTGGGTTCAACTGCTCATTTACTTAACAATTTCCCCACATGTTATCCATGAGGTTCAGAAAAGCTGCACATATATTTACTGTACTGGAAGAGAAATGCTAAAGGTCAAAGTAACCTCACCACATGCTACAGCACACGTGAAAGACGTTTCCATGACTATAAATAAGACTGTGCTGTTGGATACAGAAGCTGGCATCAGATTGAAAAACTTTAATATCAACCCAATTAATAAAATGAGAACTTAGTTTTAATTGATGACAGTGTGGAGGAAGGGGAGGCCTTTTATGTAGTTCTGACATGCAAACCTGCCAAGAAACTTTCAGCAACCAGAATGAGTCGGTACTTGAAAGGACTGGCCTAAATAAAGCCAACTAATTGGTTTCTCCAACAGCCTCTGATGGAATCTTCAGAGAATTAAAAAAAATAAAATGTCATTCTCACCCATTAACAAGGGTCACCACTTCCAGACTTGACTAAAAATTGAATGCCATTCAATAGCTTTTTTTTGAGGTCACATTTCAGAAGCTTTTAAGTCTGAGCTGGACAAAAAGTTTAGATGAGCCCAAAAGGAAAATATATTCCAAAATTTAATCTTCAAGTAAATGTTCCTAAACAGTCCCCCATTATGGTACATTCAGACCGACTTATTTCAGTGAATTTTTCAGCTCATTTGTGTGCCGTCAGTTGACCGACATTTCGCCAGCAATTTGCGTGGCCAACAATGCTTCACTTGCTGGTTTCAACTCAACATGGCGGCCAGGATTTTACAGAGCGAGTCATGGCGCTTTATTTAATGGCAAGCCAAACAGTGCCGTCTCCTCCTCTGGGTTCACCAGATTCTCCAGAGATGCAACCAGTTTTAAGTGTACCACCACCTAGTCCAGGAGCAGCGTCTGGGTGACTGTTGCTTTTCAGTGGAAGTACTGCTGAAAAGCGACCGTCACCCAGAGAAAACTTTCCTTCATCCCATGTGTACATGAAGGTTTGTCTTTATGTATGTGATGTTCGTGGATTGTAGGTATCGTTTTCCCTCATTTCTTTGCAGGAACTGCTGATTCCTGACACAAATTGACAAAAGTTGATTTTCCCACTCCCTGTGATGGACGTGAAGCAAATTCCACTGTTTTGCTTTGCTCCAGTTGCCCCAATTGTAACGCATCCTTCACATCCCTTCGCTCCTGAATGCACCTCTACATAGGGTTAAGATGCAAGTCACATGCTCCTATCGTTGTCATTCGTGGTCAGTCTGAACACACCAATACTGTCATCCATCCAAGATTCATTAAGTGACTTAAGCTGCATCAAGTAATGCAAGCCTTTAACATGGAGGGAAAGAGAGCCGACTGACATTTAGGTTGAATAGTACACATTTAAGACTATAATTAGCAACAGTATTTAAGAATGATTTAAATAAGATTTCTTAAATGTGATAAATTCAGAACTCTGGTGGTGCATTTTCCACAGCAATTTTACCATAAACTGGTGGCTTGCGTCACTCAAAGCAAAAATCTTTGACAAGTTCATATGGAAAGATGGGCTTAAATAAACACCTTTGAACATGGTTAAGGCCTAGAATGACCAGAACTTCTGCTTGCATCATCCATTAGTTCTTTCCATACAAGGCTACCATTTATACTGCACATTTCCTCTCCTCATTAGTTTATCACTAGTCAAGTTGAGAACTAACTTAAGACAAGATCTGCTTTGGCTGAACAGTGTAAAGCTGCTTTTACAACATGCCAGAGTACTTTTTTCAGAGTCAAGTCTCTTGCCTAAATTCAAAGTCAGGTCTCTAACATTTTCTCATCACTTCTACATCTAGGTCATCTCCAGCCCTGCATTGCAGTAGGTTAGGATTCCAAAGCTGTACTTTGTTTCCAGGTCTAAATCACATGATCAATCATCTTTCCATCTTCTAATAGGTTATTCATCAATCTTCTATACCACTTATTTCATAGTGGGTCACAGTGGAGCTGGAGCCCATCTCCAGTAGTCTACGGATGAGAGGCAGGGTACACCATGGACAGGTCGCCGGTCCATCAAAGGGCTTTTAATATTTAACAGTCAATTTACCATCCAAAATCTGCTAAAGGCAGACATTTTGAAACATTAATATTTACCCTATTAGAAATATTTATGCTCCGAGATTTAAAAGGAAGTCAAATTTTTGAATTAACATTTTTTCTTCATAATAACACCAATTTATATCGTCCTCCATTATACATTGCGCCAAATATGGTTTTGAGGGGTTTATTTCTCACTCTGCACTGGAGAATTTTTAGTACCAGGAAACAATTTTCTAAATTCACAATTAAAATATTTGTTCCCAACTCCAATATGTTTTAATTTAGATATAAAAACAATGGAGAGTGTTAAACATCTGAACAGGAAGTGCTTTTATTTTGATAGTCACTGCAAGTAGCTTTATTGTACCTGCTTGAGTTGCCATTTCTCAACTAGACACTAGTCTATACCATCTAAGAACGCAGCATTCTGATAGTTAATGTAATATTCAACTCCAAACAGTTGATACATTCTTTCAATGTAATGTTTTCTGTACACTTTTATGACAAACACCAATTAGTTTATGGCTACCAAACTTTGACCACTATTCAAGATCTGGAGCAAACACCTAAAGTTTAGTTGCCCCACATTTCATGAAACAATCCAAATGCTAAGTGTCTGTGCACGATGGGGGCCTCTCAGATGCAACCTCCACTCCACCTCAAGTATGCCCCCTGAGAATAGCTCTGAGCTAGAAAGTCTGACAGAGGCCCTTGTATCCAGGAAGTGGGCAAGATAAAGACCTTTGTGCTAAAGATAAGTTTTACCTCATGCAACTCATAATTGACTGCCCAAATCAGGTTAAAACTGAAGTGTTGAATGACTCTGGGTGATAAAAAAAAAACTAATTCCCTCATTTGCTTGCTTTTCAAGTCAGTTTAGGAAATCCTAGCAAGAACACAACCAACCCAGCTATAACATGATTTGAGTAACTAATATTGCAGCTCAAGAAATGCTTCCAAGACAGCATAACTGGGTTCATTTTAAATCAGATTTAGTCTAAAGTTGAAACTTGTCCAGACAGTACATGGTCATCTGCAGACTTCCAAGCTGCTACTTTGGAGACTGAACAAAAGTAGCAGTTTGACAAAACTCTTGCAGAAGCAGTTTAACGACTCAAAGGAATCCTTTAAAAAAAAAAAAAGTTAGATCAGTAATGATCCATTTGGCTTACCATCAAAGCTGCCATGTTCTGTGCAATACTGAAGTAGTTTGCCATACGTCTCCACAGAGGGCCGAAAAACAAACACGCCAGAGTTAAAGCAGTCAGGCCAGCCAGGATCTGGAGCAGCTGACATTTCCTCTCTTTCAAAGAGCTCATCTATATTTGACAGCACCTAGGATGCAGACCCCAACAAGTACAAGAAGGCAAACATGTTTACACAAGTCTTCATAGCTTCATGAGGTTTCTGGGGGACAAAAAGGCAACATTCAAGCTCACCAGAGTGTCTGCATCCATAAAAACACATTTCGAGTAATGTGTGAGGGTCCAGGAGTGGAGCTTTGTGTATGTGACACCCAGATCAGGCCTCTTCATCATAGCCAGGTGAGCTGTGTCACCACTGTCCAAAACATCCACAACTTTCACCTCATCAAAGATGTTCTTCAGCACAGACCTAATGAGTCAGAACTGTGTATTGAATCAACCATCCAAGTGGAAAATAAGAGCAAACAGGAGTACCAACAGAAAGAAAAGCAAGGTTACAGGACTGAATTTCTCTTACTGGCAAGGAGTCGACACCTGTGGGCTAACAAGTACCACCAATTTCTTGGTGGTGTTGTGGTTACGAAGAGACTTGCCCAGAACCATAGCGCCTCGAGCATAGTTGTCGTTGGTGGCCAGTGTCACAAATGCCTGATCTGAGAGGAAAAAAAAAACAAAAACAAATGGGGGAGTACTATCGGGCATAAATAATACCATCTTGTGTCACATTTAGGAATAAATATTGTCTCACTACATTAATCTGTCAATGACTGTATAAACTTGACTTTCACATTCCTATATAATTGGAAGTAAACCAGATTTCTTGTAGTTACTTGAAATGAAGTTTTCATAAATTGTTCTTTTCTCAGAGTTTAAAAAAAAACAAAAAAAAAACACCCTTGCTTTTCCTTAAGACAGATTGCTGACACCAAATAAATTCAAATGTACAATTACAGGAGTTGATTTAAATGGCATGGCACCAACTCTGCTTTGTAGAGTTACACTACAGGTAGGAAAAAGTTCAACTACCAGCCAAGCCATGTCCTCAAACATGGACTTGCTTGTGAAGGGACTTTCCAAACTGGGATGATTTAATCACTGGAGCTGGTTTTCCAAATCTAATGCATCATCCAACAGAAATCCCACATGAACTGTAAGTTAATCCCATGGTGCTATGCAGTCATCACTATGAAAAAGAAGTTTAACACCAAGTAGAACACAGGCATGTAGTGTCTAAATCTGGGCCAATTTGAGAACAATGGTTCCCATTAACTGAGCATGCCAGGAAAAGTTGTTCCCCACAGCCTGGGCACAGCACCACGCCTCCCTTCACCTCACACCCCCCATTTCAATTGGTAGAAACAGCGCTGTAGTGCTAATGCATCTAGAAAACACACAATATATATTTTTAAGCAGTTCAGATTGTTTTTCCCAGGGACCAGGTTGGATATGCTTTCAAATCTGCAGGTAGTCGCTGAATGTTTACAGCACAAGTGGACATTGAAGTTTGCAGTAGCCCTGAAATTAAGGGGTTGAAAACAAAAATAAAAAAATAGTTTTCAAGCGTCTATTTAGGTTAATTGGTTACGTCACTGGACTAGTTTGGTTCTTCTAGTACAGAGACTAAATTAGGACCAGCTGTGGATAATTAAATGACTGTTAGAGGAGCAAGACAAACAAAACAACACTTAAGACTTCAAGAAAAGTGGTCCTGACATTACAAAGTATACTGACAAACTAACTCGCAAATACGACGTCAGGTGACATTTACACAAGAAACATTTAAAAATCACAGGCTTGCGACACTTTTTTTTTTTTTTTTTTTTTTTTAACTTTCGAGCAAACCTGCCTGATCGAGACGTGTCACTTTAACAACAGCAGCGGCGGCAGCTGGATCGTGAACACCTCTTGAAGTGTTAAAATGTTACATACCTGCCATGGCTGAGAGGAGAGGTCTAAGCTACTGCTGCGGTAGCTCAAACTCAAGGACTGCTGCTCTGCGTGGGGAGAGAAGGGCTGACTAAACAGACAGAGGTGAATTTATACAACGGAGACAGCCAGGTCACATGACCGTGTCTCCGCACACCCACCTGCTGCCAATATGATCCTTCATACCTTCTGCAGCTCAGGGGTGTCAACCGATCCCAGATTCATACATGCACAACATAAAAACACCGGGTACTTTTGATACCTCTGCACTTACCTTTTCACTTTTTATTGAACCTTTTTTAGTTAGTTTTTAAACAATTAAAAAGTAAAAAAAAAAAAAATCATAAATAGAAGCAGGTGATTTTTTTCCCGTGAGGTAATTCATAAACTTCATTCACTTAAGCAACTGTGTTATCTAATGACGTTAGTATGTGGAGTTATGATGCCTTAATTAGAGGTTAATTTAAAAATTACGATAATCTTTATCGCCATCTTGTGAGCAAAAAATATAACACAGCTGACCAGTTTTTAGTTGAGAATTCATTTTTGATGGACTCTAAAGAGCTGTCTTTGTCGAATATTACAGAGAAAACTTTACAGTTTGGTAAAGTACAAGTGAGACAACATTGGAAGTAACTGTAGAACCTGATCTGTGTTTGGACTGCTTTGGTCCTGTGGAGCTTCCTGAGTTATCAGAAATATTAGCTTCATCTAAACCTTCAACTTGTAGGTTAGACCCAATCCCAACCAAATTATTTAAGGAAGTGTTCCCTCTTATTACCAGCCCCATTTTAGATATGATTAATCTATCCTTAGTAAATGGATATGTTCCACAAGTTTTTAAGGTAGCTGTAATTAAACCTTTGCTTAAAAAACCTTCGCTTGATCGAGATGACTTGAAAAATTACAGACCTATATCCAATCTTTCATTCTTATCTAAAATTATTGAGAAAATAGTTGCTAATCAAATGTGTGAGCATTTACACAGCAATGACCTGTTTGAAGAGTTTCAGTCAGTCTTCAGAGCTCATCATAGCACTGAAACAGTTCTGCTGAAAGTCACTAATTATATTCTTATGGCCTCAGATAATGGACTTGTGTCTGTACTTGTCCTCTTAGATCTCAGTGCTGCATTTGATACAGTCGACCGTAATATACCGTACTCTTAAAAAGGCTGGAATATGCTGTAGGGATCAGGGGAACAGCGATAGGCTGGTTTAAATCTTATCTGACAGATTCCAGTTTGTTCATGCAAATGATAAATCATCTTTAAACTCCAGGGTTAATTGTGGAGTACCACAGGGTTCAGTACTCGGGCCAATTCTCTTTACTATATGTATGCTTCCAATAGGTAAAATTATCAGGCAGCATAGGATAAATTTTGACTGTTACGCTGATGATACTCAGCTTTACTTATCCATAAATCCTGATGAGCCCAACCAGTTAGATAGACTACAAGCATGTCTTAAAGATATAAAAACTTGGATGACTTTAAATTTTCTGCTTCTAAATTCTGACAAGACAGAAGTTGTCGTCTTTGGACCGGAGTCTTTAAAAAAGAAACTGTTTAGTCAATCACTTAACCTGGATGGCATTAAATTGACCTCCGATAATAAAGTAAAAAACCTTGGTGTTATTTTTGACCAGGACATGTCATTTAAATCCCATATTAAACAGGTTTCTAGGATTTCCTTCTTTCATCTCCGGAACATTGCCAAAATTAGAAATATCCTGTCCAGGAGTGACGCTGAAAAACTAGTCCATGCATTTGTTACTTCAAGGCTGGACTATTGTAATTCTTTACTATCAGGATGTCCACAAAATGCAGTTAAAAGCCTTCAGCTGATTCAAAATGCTGCAGCAAGAGTTCTGAGGAAAATTAAAAAGAGAGATCATATTTCTCCTATTTTAGCTTCCCTTCATTGGCTCCCTGTTAAATCCAGAATATAATTTAAAATTCTCCTCCTCACATATAAAGCCCTTAATGATTTAGCTCCATCATACATCAGAGATCTGATTGTTCCATATGTTCCTAACAGAGCACTTCATTCTCAGACTGCAGGTTTACTGGTCGTCCCTAGAGTCTCTAGAAGTAGAATGGGAAGCAGATCCTTTAGTTATCAGGCTCCTCTCCTGTGGAACCAGCTCCCAGTTTTAGTCCGTGAGGCAGACACCCTGTCTACTTTTAAGGCTAGGCTTAAAACTTTCCTTTTTGATAAAGCTTATAGTTAGAGTGGCTTAGGTTGTCCTGAGCTATCTTCCTTATTTTTACCTCCGTCTTCTTCCCTCCCTGTTCGTTGGAGTAAGGGCGAGTCAGGTTTAGCCTAAACCGGCTCAGTTATGGTTGACGTGCAAACACACCCTCCATTTCTGCTACCTGTATGACCCCCTCTTTTTTCCAATGGTTATGGTCAATCTGACAGAGAGAGGTATCCCAATCGTTGTGGTTTTTAGTATAACAAAGGCCATCAGTGGGCTCTAGATGGACAAACTGTCTACTTTTAAGGCTAGGCTTAAAACTTTCCTTTTTGATAAAGCTTATATTCAGAGTGGCTTAGGTTATCGTGAGCTATCTCTGTAGTTATGCTGCTATAGGCTTAGGCTGCTGGAGGACATAATGACCACTTTCACCCTCTTCGCTACATTCTCACACTACTCTCCAATTTTGCATTATTTTCTGTTATTTCAGCTTTTAACTTCGTTCTCTCTCTTTTCTCTTCCTAGAAGCTACACCAGGCCTGACTCTGTGTCTACCTGTGACACCTTTCTGGAGAGCGGCATCGTCCAAGCTTCTGCTGGCAACAACTTAATGCTCACTCTCTACCGATGATTTCCATGGCCCTGTCTTTCAGTGTTTAACCCTTTCTCTCTCCTAGACATGGCAATTGACTGAGCTTTTACTGTGACTAACTCTATGTGCTTTCTTTCAGATTCTAACCTTGAAAACTGGCTCAGAGTTTATCTGTTCTTTCTTTCTAGATGAAACGATTAAAGGAGCTATATCCGTTAACATTTACTTTTCCTTCCCATAGAAAGTACTCCTGGATCAATGCTTCTTTGTTCTCTTTGTGTCACTGCTCTGTTCTCTCTAACCTCCAGTCGGTCGTGGCAGATGGCCGCTTATACTGAGACTGGTTCTGCTGGAGGTTTCTTCCTGTTAAAAGGGAGTTTTTCCTCTCCACTGTCGCTACATGCATGCTCAGTATGAGGGATTGCTGCAAAGTCAATGGCAGTGACTGTCCACTGTCTCTACATGCTCATCCGGGAGGAGGGAATACTGCAAGTCACTGACTGGATGCAATCTGCTGGGTTTCCTTAGACAGAAAAACTTTTTATCCAATTTGACTAAATAACTGAATCTGACTGCACTGTTCAATGATTAGGATTAATTGAAATGTATGTACCTGACTGTTGTGAAGTGCCTTGAGACGACATGTGTTGTGAATTGGCGCTATATAAATAAACTGAATTGAATTGAATTGGTTTTAGCTGACAAATGGTCCATGGTTTGTGAGACAGTGTCAACAAATTATGTTTCAGTAAACGTAAAATCCTTTCATCTGCAGAAAAAGTAAGATGACTCCCCAATTATTGGGTGTTTTAGTGGTGGACAAGAGACTGAGCAAGATAGTTTTCCCTCGCACACAATATAAAAGCGACCCCCTGAATGACAGGTGGAACTAATTAACAACAAAGGGAAAAATAGACCTAAGCAACAGTTAACACAAAAACACAAACCAAGTCCAAAGATGTCATACCATGACAAGAATGACTGAGACGTCGCTAGAAGATGAGCTCCCTGCATGTTCTGTAGGAGCAGGTTTGGAGGAAGGGAGGAGAAATGATGTGAGCGATAACCCTAAGCATATATTTTTCTCCTAGGTGAAGAAGGCCTGAAAAGGTGGCTGGGACCAGCCTGACAAATGGGTCCATTGACACATTATTACTTAGGACATGAGATCTCTGGGGTTCAGGAACAATAGGAATCCAAAGATTGTTTGAGGGTTGAAAACGTGTGGATGAGAAGAGTGTGACGGAAATGAATGAAGGCCCAAGGTATGAATGATGAATGATGTGGGCCACATGAGTGAAAGGTTCATGGATCGAATGGTATGTTTTTGTTAGGGCTTGTGAGATAGAGGACCCCGGAGTGCAGACTAGCAGGCAGCATGACGGTAAGTGCAAAAGGATAAAAAAAAAAAAACAAACAAAAAAACTCACTCTCAGAAGAGGCAGGAACAAAACAATAAACAGACAAGCAGGACAGGCATGGCATGATCCAAAAAACAAGAAATGAGCATGATCTGAGAGGAAGGCTTGAGCATGATTTGAAAATGATTCCGCGATGAATAACTGAACAGGTGTGTATTTATGGAGCGTGACCAGGTGAAACAAGAAGACAGATTAATAGGTGCAGGTGATCCGAATAAACTTAATTGACAGAAGAACAAAACGTGGCTGGAACAAAACAGAGACTCTTGAACACAAACTAACAGAAACTAGAAAAACATGAAACATAAGCATAACCAGATCCGAAAACCAAACTTGACAAAACATGAACAAGACAACAAAACTAAAGCATGACCAGAAAAAAAAAAAACAGAAACATTATTCAAAAATCTAAAAATAATAATAATAATAATAGTAATAATAAACAGAAGAACGATTCAAAACCTTAACTGTGAAAAACAGAAAGAAAAAACCCGAAACCAAAAAACCAAACAAACCCAAATCATAACAGTTTTAGTTTCTGTGAGCTCATTATTTGTTTTGGGTTTTGATTCATAGTTGTGTTCGGACAACTAATGAATGTTTTGGAGTCCACCAAGTTTTGTTTTTCATTTGTTTTTTCTCTAATGTTGGTGTTCCCTATACGTGTTCAGATGCTCGCAAATTTTCCGAGTTTTAGTTTCAGAGGGTGAAAACTTAAATTTCTTATGAATTTTCTTGAGGAGAAATTGGATCTAAATTCTCTTTTGGATGGGAACAGAACCAAATACAACCTGTCATTCTGCCATAGGGTTCTGGTTGAATAATTTGATGGTAAAAGATTTGGCCGCCCAAACTTCTTTAAGAGGGGAGGCTGAAGCCGGCATGTGTTGTGTGTCTTAAGTGTTTGTCTAAATTTCTGTTTCAGTGTTTGTCTCAAATGTTTGTCTGACTAACCTTTAGACGTCAGAGAAAACAAAAATAAATAATAGTAATCCTAGGATGCAAAAAATGGAAATGGATATATCGGGGAAAAAAGGACTGGTTATAGTGATCAAATAGGAATGAATAACTAAATAATGGTATGATTAAGGGTGTACAGAATATGCAAATTACTTTTATTTAGTATTGGGGGTAGAGGTTACAGGGAAGGACCCTAAAGGTCTACTTTAGGTAGATATAATCAAATTAGGTTGAAAAGTAGGTTGTCCAAAACACTGGACACCTTCATGGTAAATGATGCGAATACTTTGTTCTGGGGATGATTTCAAAAATTATTATGGAAAATAACGGTTTAAACATATCTAACATTGGCTACTAGTTAACGGACAATAAATTAGCAACTAACTGGGTTACAATATAAATATGACTTTTGGTTAAAGGTGAGAAGATGACTCTATTATATTATCTACATATAAGATTCTCATGAAAACAGGTACTGGAACATTTCCTGCTCCCAACAAGCCCTAAAGGACACTGTTATTGATTTTATGGGTACTGACAACAGAGTGAAAGAATGTAGAGATGTGCTTGACACTTTCACCAGGTCGGCCTAGAGAGAGCAAATCTCACAATCAAAAAACGATTGGCTAAAGTAATACAAAAATGAAGTGGCTAGATGCGCTGCCCTTGGTGATGTTTTACATCATATCATCACCTGCTGAGCTCATGGGTTTAACTCCCCATCAGCAGCTGACAGGAAGAACCATGTCCTGACCTTTCACCTCCTCTCTTCAGTCGGGGTGTGCAACCAGTCTGGATTCACAGAGTGAGCAACTGACATGTCCAAAGATTTTAATCTGCTGTGAAGTTTTTGTCACATAACACACAGGAGTCTCCAACCAAAGAACCAACAGGAGAAACAAATGGAACTCTGGATGAGGGCAAAACTAAGGTAATACATAAAAAATGTGCTTGTGGAATTAAATTAATTTATTCCAGTAACCATAACGTCAAACGGTAAGATTAACTCATTTTTGAGTGGGCTGGGTTACTTCAACAGAGGGAACGTGATGAAGATTAAACAATAAAAATTCTATTTGTTGGGTTAAAGCTTGAAGGAGTATGTCCTGGTAAATTTGAAATAAGGTCACAAAATCAAAAATCATAGAGGGGAGAAGGATTTCTAAAGTAAAATTGTCTGAATGATCAACAAACAAATGTTTACTTCTGTGAATGTGGGAAATTGTGGAATAAATTGGATGAAGGGTTAAAGGAGTGTTCAACTATTTAATCAATTCAAATAACTTCATGAATAGAAATTATAACTTCCTATGTGCTTCTGAGTTATTTATTTATAGATTATGTTGTTTACAACTTAGATTGTAAATTAACTTGATACAAGGCCTTGAACTATTTCCTTGCTGCTGAACAGAACTGATTTAGGAGGAATAATTGCTTTGCGGGTGACTACCCATTGACTGGACAGGAAAGCTGTGCCCTGGTTACCCTCTCCCTCCAGGATGCCCTGACACCGATTGGCCCACTTCGTCAGGGGGAACCTTTCAGAAAATGTGTTTTTGAATTTGATATGTCTGCTAGAATACAAACTGCTTCCTGTTAGAACCGATTCTAATCTTTTAAATGACACCAAGGCAAAACAGGAGAGACAGCTGAAGGCTGTGTAAACAGGATGTTGAAATTATTTCTTGTCAAAATAGAATAGCTTTGGATATGATCCTAGCGAAAGAAGTAGGTTGTGCGGTGTTTTTGGAGAGGCTTGTTGTTCTTTTATTCCCAAAAATTACAGCACCTGATGGATCTCTAACGAAGGCCCTAAAAGGATTGTAATCACTATCCATTGAATTAAAATCGCACTCAGGAATCGATAAACAATTCACAAAAATGTTTGAGACGTGGTCAGAGCACACACTGATGCTGTCCACTGAATATTTGAGCACAAGTGATGATGTGGATCTCATGGAACCAAACCAAAGTGCTGGAGAAATTATGATACTGTGTTAGGAGGAGAGGGACGGGACCAGACGACTGCAATAGATAATTGAACAGGGTTTACGAGTCAGTGTCTACAATATACTGATACACATTGTGCTGCTCATTTCCGCTGTGCTTCTAGCTTTTTATTATTTTTGTTTTAATTTTTCAACAGGGCATTATTTTCTATTTGCGATGTTTTAACCACGTGACAGCTGGAAGGAGATTCCCTGGTCATATATAGGTTTAACACACACATACAGGGTTGAATGATTGTTTTGGGGGGTGGGTACCCAGTTGCAGGTGGTCCACTACCCAGTGCCGAGGGGTTAACGGATCCAAATTAGTGGGGTGCCTTCATCAGGGGAGTTGTTAGGAATAACCTTTATTAATATGCTCATAGCTGTTTTTCCCATTTATACTATAGTGAAATAAAATATAAGTTCTAATGTTTCCCTTTTGTTACAATAGGATAAGAATGCTCATAGACATACAGTACAAGGATAAATGGCCCAAGGATTGTCATGAATGACCTGAGGCTGGGGCACTGGGGTTGATAGTGGAGCAGCCGGTACAACTGGTTTTATTAGAAAGCCACAGCACACTTAGATTTAGTATGGACACCCACTACTACACAATCTAACAGATAGACACCACAATGGTGACACAGTCTACTGATAATCACTGAGGGAGTGCACATCCATTGCATTGGGGTGCCAGATATAAAAACTATATGTGACCTTCTATCGAGGCTCTTCGTCATCTTTACACAGACTGCGACAGTCCGAGACGGGAGCCTCAGCGCTGATCTCTGTAAACATTCCTCTGCCTTAATTTAGATTAAAAGAGCTAAAAGTTAGAAAGTGGTTGAGAGTCGTTCCTTTAAGGGTCTTTAGATAGAGTGTGTGATCTCTTCATGGAGACCAAGGACTGGCGGAGCTCCGAGGCGTCTGACCGCCAACAGGGTGCGGTAGCTTGGACAATAAGATCAAATTTTGATTTTCACCTTGGAAACTAAATACATGTCAATTGACTCTAGGTCTTCCCCAGACCCTGCACCAATGGTAAAACAGGACTGCTATTTAACTGGTGGACATATATAGGTTTATCTAGAGAGTTTATCTTCGTTATTCTCGGTCTATTGAATCATGTTTTGTCACTACAACAAATTAACTCTGACAATGGCTGTTCTTTTTGATGAAAACAAAAGCTTTTAATTACTGATGTGAGATGATGACCCTTCTTTTAAATAAAAAAGATATTGTATTTATATCATGATGTGTTCTATTAGTCCAGTTTGTAAATATTTATGTCAGAAAGTTGGTCAGTCTCTTAAAAGGCTTCTTACATCTTCTAAAAGCCGTCGGTATAAGGGGCCTGCAGTGTAGAACAAAAGGCACGTAGACTACAGGCCAAACACTTAGAAGCCACTTCAAGTTTCATTTTACAATGCCTTTCTTAAAAAGCAATATGCAATGTATGGAGATACATTTAAAGCATGATTAGACTTTGCTTTCATTCATATGCAGCAATTCCTCAGTCTAACTTCAGGTATACAATGACGTTACTAGGCTATTGCTTAATAATTGCTAAAGCCTTGAGAAGATCTGCAAGATTAAAAACTTTAGTGGAAAAGTAAAAAACAAATCAGTCTGCATACTGCATGTATGTCATGCTTTTGTTTAAGCCAGAGAAGGTTATGTATTCAGATAAGTGGCTCCTTATATAACATCTTTATTTAGGTGTAAAACATATCAGTGAAACTATTATCTTTTTCAGTACAAAGTGGATCTTTTGGCCTGTAGTGAAGTCTTTTTTGTGCCTGCAGCTAATGTTAGGATAAAACCCTAGACTCTACTGCACAGTGCCCTTTCTTTAACGCTAACTGGTCAAACTCGGGATGTTCAGGTTTGTTGTCTGTTTTCTTCTACTACAGTGGATAAATTGTATTATGCAATGTTTTTTTTTTAGTGTTCTTTTATGAAAGAGTACGCTCCAAATCTATTTTCCAATGGGGATGATGAAAGTACCATTGAGCATTGTCCACGTTCAGACAGATGCTTGGCAGAGTAGAGACGCTGCCAAGGAGAGCTCTGTGTCCCCTACTGTGTTGCTGGACCATAATCCCCAAGAACAGACAAACATCGTCCATTGGAATAGGGCCATCTGTAAAATATACATGGTTCAAATCCCAAAAAAATAAGTTTTGACCTGCCTGTTCTGTTGTTTATGTCCTTCAACAATGAAATGGCCTCAGGATGAACATAAAAAATTGATTCACCATGTTGGAATGGATCATTGATTTTATTGTTTTCACTCATCTTGACATTCGGTCAAACACAGTGAGAAAACATGGTGGGACGTGACCGTATCCATGGAAACAGGGCAGAAAATTGGTTATAGGTGGCAAGGGCTGAGGGGGCTGCTGCAGTTGAGTTGCATTGGCAGGGGGGCTTGGCTGCCACAGTTTTTAATAGAGGTTCTTCTGCACGTAGGTGGCAATATACTTGATGGCCAGCATGGTCTCCTCACATGTGGGCTTGATCTGAGACTCTGGCAGCAGGAAGCCATAAAAACCAGTGTCGCGCAACTCAATGGTGTAGGAATATTTTATTCCCAGGTCATAGGCCCAGTCATCAGAGCCTCCTGCAGCTGGGTCTGAAGACAAATAAAGAGCGAAGTAGTTACACAGTGCAGCATATGCTAATGTAAAGAAAGAAAAGAAGTAGCCATTTGTTGTCTCTAGAGGGACCTCCCTCTGATTCATGCTTAATAACAACATTATCATGCAGAATGTCAGATGTGTAAACTGTCAGTCATTCATTAAACATACGTTTCCCTTAAAAGGCAAATACAGATATATTGTTGCCTTTACTCACATATAGTTGTTGCACCTGGTCCAATGGTGTAGCGGGTGCCATACAGACTAGTCAGAGCAGCAGTGGCTCCCTTAGCAACAGTTAACTATGATACAGAAGGCAAATAAGAATAAACGTTAAAGGACAGTTTTTAAGAGATTTGGTCATAAAAAGCAAAGCAATAACATGTACAGCTGTGAAAAATTAGGACACCCTTTGTTTTTCTTATATAGCATTTGGACATATGGACATGAAATATTAATTTTCACAGTGCTAGGACATTCAAGTAATGTAACAAAACTCAAATAAATACATTAAAAAAAATATGTGAACTGTAAAAACAAAAAATAAACTTCTGATTAAGAATAAATCAGGACACTCCCACATTTATTGCAATCTAAAATGGTTAAAATCAAACACAGGCTTATTAGATTAAATTAGAACATTATTACTTAGGAGGTTTGCCCTGTTTAAACCTCAGACATTTAGTCTGGTGTGCTTCTGACTGTTAAGGTGAGAACAAACACCATATTAAGCTCAAAAGAGCTGCCTGAGGCCTTCTGACAGATGATTGCAGCAGCTTTTGAATCTGAAAGAGGTTAAAAATATTTAGCCATTCCACTGTCCAGAAAGTAGTCTAGGACATTCAAAACAACTGCTAACATACCCAGGTCTGGCTATCTAAGCAAGTTCACTCTGGTGGCAGATGCTACCTGAAAGAAGTCTCCAAAAACTATCATGACGCTACCAATAGCAGGCTCTTGGTACTGTAACGTAAAGTGCAGGCCTGTACAGTTAGAGACAGACGGAACAAGTTTACTTTAATTGGGAGGTCTCCAGAAAAAACAAACCAGAAACCAGACTGGAGTTTGCTGGAGGGAATGTACCAGGCCAGAACTTCTGGGATAATAGTCTTTCCACAAATGAGCTTAAAAGTGAATTATTTCAAAACCAGAACAGATGTAATGTTTGGCATAACCCAAATGCAGTAATCTAGAACAAAACTCCCCTTTCTAACTGTGAAGCATGGAGGTGAAAGTGTCATGGTTTGGGGATGATTTGCTGCAGCAGGACCTGACCAGTTTACCATCCTCCGTAAATTATACCGTGTATCAGAGAGTTGTTGAGTAAAATGTGACACCATGTATGGAAAAATGCATTTGTCAGCAAACATGATTTTCCTTCAGTTTGCAGAAATTAGCCACCATAAGTAACCTCTTACATATTGGGAATTTTGTCTTCAACAAGATCCAAACAGCAATTATTCTGCAAAACATTTGGGTTTCCCACCTGCTTTATCTATGCTTCATCTATATATCATTTGCACTTGTTCAAACGCTAAATATTTTTCAATATGACACAGAAAAACTGCAGAAAGCTTTAGTGAGTTGCTAGAAGGAAATTAAACCCCCTCAAATAAATGCATGAGCAGGAAATTATATTTCCAAGGGAACACATGAGTTATGGTGGATCCCTGGAGAACGTTTGTTTTGTAAAGTGTCGGCGCAGAGCCTGAATCACAAGTGAGCAACAGACGGGGCAGAGCATTGCAATGAGGTTCAGTCAGTGTGAGAGCTGGAGATCAGGGGTGTGAGTGCTAACTGTGCTAACACCCCCGGTTAGAGATGAAAGAGCCATGAGAATGAGGCCTTTTAGTGGGGGGTAAATGGTTTGCTGCAGCTAAATGTGGCCTGTAGATAAGAGTCACACAGTGATGGGGCTGGTTTTAGTTCACACTTAAGCTTTTGAAAACACATTAGGAGACATTACAAGAAGTTTTTATCCACTCAAATTCTGCCAGCTCTATTTCTCTTGAAAGTGGGATTCATTGATGTTTCATGGATTGTGTTATTTATAGAAATTCAAATCCTCCCAATTACATATACAGTACACATCATGCCCTAATTAAGAATTCAGGACTTAGACGGTAAGTCTCTGTGGACTTACCAGCTCGCTGTGGTGTGCAGCCAGATTATAGGTGTAGGAGTAGGGGAAGAGAAGCAGCTGAGAGTATGAATGCACAGTGATGTAGGCCTTGATGGTGGACTTGTTACTGCGGATAAAGTCAGCGAGAGTCTTCGTCTCAATCTCGGACTCAGGGGTTTTGCCACAGAAGGTCTCGCTGCAGGGGTCACTGGAAGCTCCAATTGCTGAGGAAAATGGGGGAAAGCCATCAGTTATGACATTAAAATAGTTTGTTGTTTAATGTGTTTTTCTTTTTGTTTGTTTGCTTATACCTGTCTAAGTACAGACGTGTCCATACACTGTACAAAAAGACACATAACCCTTTTTTTCTCATTTGCTAACATCAGATCAGACAAAACCCTTCCTGTTTCCGGTCAGGTAGGAAGTTCTATTTACTAAATGCCAGAATAACAGAATATTGGGAGATAATTATTTAAAACCATCATCTAAATTCAGAATTTTACATACATTTCTCTTTGTATGTGGTAGAAGTGTCTTGCAGAAGCTATTCAAATTGGTTTGCTGTAATTTTGGCCCATTACTCCTTATAGAACTGGTGTAACTGAGCCAGGTTTGTGGGCTCCTTGAACACACACACCTCTCAGGCTCTGCCTTTTCTATGAGATCGAGATCAGGGATTTTTGATGTCAACTCCAACATATTGACTTTGTTGCTCTTAAACCACTAATTAACTAATTTAGTATGTCCATTTGGAAGACCCAGAATGATCATTATGGCCAAAACACTTCACTGATAGTTTTCTTCAGAGTACAGCACATGTCTACAAAACTCAAGGTTTTTGTCCCTGAGAGCATTTGCAAACTCTAACCATGCCTTTTGTGTAATGGCTTCTTCCCCTGTCATTGGCTTATCAGCCTTTGTTGGTGCAGGAGTCGTTACGCTGTGGAAAATGACACTCTCTTATCAGCTTCAGGCAGCATATTTACAAGGTCTGTTACTTTTGTTTTGGGGTTTATACGTGAATTTGATGGTAAAACACATTCATCTCTCGTACAAAAAACTTATCTCCCTATTGAATGCTATGATTCATGGACATTCCCATGCTGTTTATATTGCCTGTAATTGTTTGAACAGATGGACATGGTGGTTCAGGCATTTGGAAATTGTACCCCAGGATGAATCAGATTTGATAGTAATAACCATGTAAGTAAACTTCTGAAGTTTTAAAATATATTATTAATCTGGCATTTACCAAATTGAAACAATTTTGGTATTCCTAATAGACCTAAAACAGGAAGTTTAGTCTGATTAACTGTTAGACAGTGGAAAAATGTGTCCTTTTGTACATGTGTGTAAATATCGGATTTCTGATTCTGCCTACCAAGGTTCTGTTTTTTCTTAATTCTTTAGATTTCCACTTATACTTGGTGTGATTTTGCTTTTCCACAAGGTTTTGGTTTAACCTCTTTTAAAAGCTTTTTATTATCTTAGCCTCTGTGTATATATTGGATCAGAACTGTTATGATTCTGGCATGTCTGCTCTACCCTGTCTCCCTGGCTGCAATCAGCAGATTAGATGCACCTGGTGACTGCTGCAGTGTAGTGTAATCTGTGGAATGCCAAGCACCTGTGTCTTCCCTGATATATACTGACTCTGACAAGCAGACGGTGCCAGATTTTTGAAAGCCATTGTGTGAGTAGATATCCAGCGTTCCTTCCTGTCTGATCATTGTTCTTGACCTTGCCTTGCCTTTTGGATTTATGCCTCTGCCTGCTCCCTGTCGGACTATTTGGATTTTGGTTGTCGACCTTGTTTCCTGCATCTGGTTTATGCCTCTGCCTGCCCCTTGCCTGACGCCTCTTGTTCCGATCGTTGACCATGTTTCTGTCCTTGGATTATTGAGCCAGCCTAGCCCTCGGATTATTCAGCCTGGACTCACTTCTTACCTGTGCTGTGGAGATCACCGCCTGCTGCCCACTGAGGTTTCCCCTCTGGGTTTCAAGTTCCACTCAAGACAAAAGCAGGTTAGTGGCTTTTCTGATCCCTGCAAAATCTGGGGAGACTACAAGTCACTAATCCCTCTTTCTGCCTCAGTGATTCCTGGAAGCTGTGAGGAGTGTTACCTGTGTGACGTTTTCCTGTGGCTGAATAAACCTTTTAAACTTTCAGTACTGTGTCTGGCTGAATCTTGGGTCCACCTTTTTCTGATTCATAGCAGAAAAATCTGGCCAAAAATGAACCCATCGCCAGCACAACAGTGACGTACCCACGTTGATGAGACTCTTTCCTGGTTGGGTTCCGGCATGGAGGAAATGATTTCCACATTACGTTCTGACAATCTTGTCTTCGAGCCGCCACCGTCACAAAGAAACCACACCCAAGTAACACGGACAACAGCAGAGGTAAGGGAGCCACGCCTCTCTCCACCTGAGATGTTCAGGGGAGACTCAGACCAATGTTGAGCTTTTCTAACTCAGTGTGAAATTAATTTTGAGCTTCAGCCGTCATCTTTCCCACTGAATGTTCCAAGGTGGCGTTTGTAATATCTCTGCTGGCAGGAAAGGCAAAACAGTGGGGAACTGCTGAATGGCATAACAGGTCTGCATCTTGTAATTTTATGAAACTTTTTCCAAGGAACTCATTCGAGTTTTTGACCCAGTCGTTCCAAGTCGTGAGGCTGCTAGAGGATTATTGTCCCTCAAACAGGGTGATCAGCCTGTCTCGACTTCTATAATTGACTTTCATTTGTTGACTGCAGAGAGCCGTTGGAATGAGGCAACACAAATGGATGCATTCATGAAGGGATTAAACGAAGACATCAAGGATGAGCTAGCGACCTGTGACTATCCTTCTTCCCTGAAACAACTCGAGGATTTGGCTGCTCGCAATGATATTCGGCTGGCAGAGAGAAGGAAGGAGAAGCGCGATGAGAAGGGTCGCTCATCATTAACTCAGGTTTCTGCACACCGGTGTGAGAGAAGGAGTCGGTCATCTCTCACTGAGGAAAATGATAATTGTGAGCCCATGCAATTGGGCAGAACCAAGATTACCCCTGAGGAGAAAGATCGTCGGAGAAAATTCAAGCTCTGTTTTTATTGTGGAGAGAAGGACATTTAGCACTCAGGTGTCCACTGAAAGGACAGGCTCAGCAGAGGAAGGGAGGTCTCTACTGAGCTGAAGTCAACTATCTGCCTCCTCCTTCTTGTTTCCTGCCCATTTTCAAACCTCTTCTTTGTCTCTCCAGGGGGCTGTGTTTATTGATTCAGGAGCAGATACTGAATTTATGGACGAAACATTTGCAAATAAGAACGGCATAAATCTTATTCTGTCAGCTGACACAAGAAACGTGCTAGCTTTGGATGGTCACAGCATGAACAATTCACATCTCAGGATGGAGGAGATTACCTTAACAGTCGAGGTAATCATCAAGAAAAAGTAACTTTCATGATCATTAATTCACCTGAACTTTCTGTAGTCCTAGGGGCCTCCTGGTTGCAGAAACACAACCCTCACATCGACTGGAAGAAAAAAGAAGTTCTGGGTTGGTCTGAGTCATGTTCCACTGACTGTCTTTTGTCTGCTGCTATGGAGGTTAGTGTGGAGAATGAGGTTGAGGAGACCTATCCGGATTTATCCAAGGTACTGCAAGAATACCATGATTTAAAGGAGGTATTTATTAAAATCAAGGCCACAGCTCTGCCACCCCATAGACTTTATGATTGTGCTATTGATTTGCTTCCTGGCACATCACCCCCTAAAGGCAGAACCTATTCATTGTCTGGTCCAGAGCACAGGGCCATGAAGAGTTATGTTGATGAGGCATTAAAGGCAGGGCACATTCAACCCTCCTCCTCTCCTGCAGGTGCTGGTTTCTTTTTTGTTGGGAAGAAGGATGGTTCATTGAGACCATGCATTGATTATAGAGGCCTTAATGAGATAACAGTTAAAAATAGATATCCCTTACCACTCATGAACACAGCTTTTGATCAGATCCAGGGAGCCAAGATATTTTCTAAGCTGGATCTAAGGATTGCATATCTGGTCCGAATCAGAGAAGGAGATGAGTGGAAAACGGCTTTCAACACGCCTACGGGCCATTATGAATACAAGGTCATGCCATTTGGACTTACTAATGCTCCTGCAGTTTTTCAGTCATTGGTCAATGACGTTCTAAGAGACATGGTGGGTCAATTCGTATTTGTTTATCTTGATGACATACTGATTTATTCTCAAGATCTGGAAACCCACAGAAAACATGTCAGAGCTGTTCTCCTGCGTCTTCTCCAAAACCAGTTCTTCGTCAAGGCAGAGAAATGTGAGTTCCACATAACTACCACTTCCTTTTTGGGCTTCATCATTTCCCCAGATCAAGTGCTTGTCGACCCCTCCACAGTTAAGGCCATATTGGAATGGCCTGTTCCAACTGATCGCAAGCAGCTTCAAAGATTTCTGGGCTTTGCAAACTTCTATAGGAGGTTTATTAGAAATTACAGCCTGGTTGCTACTCCCCTAAACGCTCTTACCTCTTCCAAGGTGAAATTTGTGTGGAATAAGGATGCAGAGAAGGCCTTCAATAGGTTAAAGGAGCTCTTCACGTCAGCTCCAGTGTGACAGTCTCCTGACCCAGAGAGACAGTTTATCATGGAGGTGGATGCCTCAAGCACTGGGGTCGAAGCTGTATTAAGCCAAAGAGGTGAGGATGATCGTGTTCACCCATGTGCCTTCTTTTCAAGGACTCTGTCACAGGCTGAGCGGAATTATGACGTGGGAGACAGAGAGTTATTGGCTGTCAAGTTGGCATTGACAGAGTGGAGACATTGGCTGGAGGGGACTAAGGAGCCGTTTATGGTGTGGACTGACCATAAGAACTTGGACTACCTGAAATCGGCAAAACGGCTAAACCCCAGACAGGCTAGGTGGGCTTTGTTTTTTGGTCGTTTTAATTTCTCCCTATCTTACAGGCCAGGGAGTAAAAATGACAAACCTGAAGAATCTCAGTCTGCGGGTGAAGAGGAGTTTATCCTTCCTGAAACTGTCAGGTTGTCTGTGTCCTGAGTGGAGGGGGAAAGGGAGGTCCAGGAAGCCATTAGAGATCTGCCTATCCCACCATCATGTCCACCTGACCGCTGTTTTGTCCCTCAACGCCTTGTGCCTAAGGTACTGGAGTCTTGCCATTGCTCTCGTTTAGTTTGTCATCCAGGAATCAGCAGAACCATTCAGACACTTCAAACTCAGTTTGGGTGGCCATTGCTGGTCAAGGATGTCAAAGACTTTGTTGCTGAATGCACTCCATGTTGTCGAGCCAAGCCTTCTCGTCGCCCCCCTGCGGGGTTGTTGCACCCTTTGCCAATTCCCCCTCGCCCATGGTCACATATTGCGATGGATTTTGTGACAGGTCTACCAGTTTCTAATGGTTACTCTGGTTTATGCCTCTGCCTGCCCCTTGCCTCTTGTTCCAATCGTTGACCATGTTTCTGTCCTTGGACTATTGAGCCAGCCTAGCCCTCGGATTATTCAGCCTGGAGTCACTTCTTACCTGTGCTGTGGAGATCACCGCCTGCTGCCCACTGAGGTTTCCCCTCCGGGTTTCAAGTTCCACTCAAGACAAAAGCAGGTTAGTGGCTTTTCTGATCCCTGCAAAATCTGGAGAGACTACAAGTCACTAAGCCCTCTTTCTGCCTCAGTGATTCCTGGATGCTGTGAGGAGTGTTACCTGTGTGACGTTTTCCTGTGGCTCAATAAACCTTTTAAACTTTCAGTACTGTGTCTGGCTGAATCTTGGGTCCGCCAGATTTAGTTTTTACCCAAAACTAAATTCTGAATATCTTAGCATCTGTTTCAGGGATTTTGAATTTTCTACACCAACTTCTTCTTTGTATAACTTGAAAATATAACGGCTAGATTTTCCATTTAAGATACAACTCTTTGCACTTACTGCACCAGCCAGCGTCAAAGTTCCTGTTGGGATCGGTTCCAATGCAAGATGTTCCAGATATCTTGGAGCGAGTCTTTCTCCACATCCTGTTCTGTTGTTCCCAAGAGGATAAACATTAGGCTTAGTTTATGTTAGACTGAAACTTAAGGTTTGAATAGCCTGTAACCTACGTTAGTGTGAGAGAAGATATAGCCGTCAACGTTAAAGACAGGCATAACATAGACATCCATGTCGTTGAGTAGGCTGGTCATCTCAGTATCACTGCCGTAGGTTTCCACAGCCTGAGGAACGTTCGGGGGGGGGGCGGGGTAGAATAAAGCTCCTGATCAAAATCGAAATAAAGTTAACAAACATGTTGGTTTGTCACTTACCTCCTTGACAAACCACTGGCAGAAAGCATGAGCAATCCACTCTCTGGCATGGAAACCACAGTCCATGAAGATTGCAGGTTTAGTTGAGGTGGACGACTTGCCAATCTGTGGTTGTTTAATTAAATTAAGTAATTGAACAATGAAATAAAATTAATGAAAGGGTGGGACTCATTTGCAATTACTGGGTGAAGCTGACGTACCTTAAGGAGAATCAATGGACGTCCTTCAAATGTGTTTCCGATGACCTGCTTGCTGACCAGGGTAGGGTTGGCGGAGGCAGTGGAATCTATCCATGCTTCAATCTAAAACAAAACAACATAAATATCTTTATAAAGCATTAAATGACATCAGAAGGTGTCACTATTTTTATGATTTATGTTGTTTTCCTCTCGTACTTCGCTCCACGTGTTGTACTTGGTGTAGCTGTGAGCTCTTGGAGAGGCACCACTGTCAGCCTGGCCATCAACAGCAGACTGAACATCCTCGATGAAAATCCTGAACAGTGATCCAGTTGAGTTTTCAAACTATATTTACAGAGATTTACACTTAGGTAAATGCTAATTCAGCAACTTACTCATACTCCATGGCACTCTGGTCCAACGTGGCGTACACCAGATTGAGGTACCTGGCAGGAATTTGGATGTCCACATCAGTGCCGATGGTCACCAGATCCTCACTGTCGGGCCTCCAGAAGTCGACCTGCAGGTGACAGCAAAGTCTGTGGCAACGTTTGTGAATTGAATTGCTTGACCACAAGCTTCTAATAAAGCTTTCAACATTAAGTGGTGAAAAGGTGATGCAGAAATACATGCAAACATCTGCAGTTTCATTTAGGAAATAAACAAATAAAAAAATTAAACTTGGTGAGTAATTTGCAGCACACCTGAACAGTCTCTAAAAATATTGTTCATGTTTTGCTTTTTTTATTGTTCACTATAAACACCATGTAAATCATTTAGTGCAATAGAACAGCAGTGTACATTGAGTGTCTGTAAAGGTAGACATGGACCTCAATGCTTTTAGCCAGATCCTTAATGATGGTCACATGTGCATCCAGATTCGGCTTCAGTCGGAAGACCTTATCTCTGTGGAGGAAAGAATGGTTTAAAAAAAGGTAAAACACTTCCCACATCATAATAAATAGAGTTAAATGGTTGATTTATCTAATCAGTGACATTTTGACAGTGGAAAAAAGAGAGAAAAACTTTTTATACTTACCTCTAAATCATTTTCTAAATATATTCCTTAATAGTTTCTTTAATTGTTATTTTGCAACCACACACATAGCTTTATTGCTCTTAAATAGCCAAAAAACTGTTCAGTGCAGTTTTTCTAGATTAAAGATATGCTTTGGTAGAAATCAGTTTCATCAACATGTTTTAAACCACAATAATGAATATAGTCTCCTGTCTTCATCTAGAGGAAGTTCTATACCTTCTCATTGACTGCCTTTCCAAATGTACACACATCCGGAGCTCTTAGACCTGAGAATGGCTTGTTTCCTTTTGGTTTTTCTTCTGTGTTCTCCGTTTTATTTTCTATGGTTGTACTTAATTTTCTTTTGCTATAAATAAAACTAAGACTGGCTCAAACAATGAAATAACAACAAAAAAATTTAATGTGCCATCCATAGACCAATGTGCTGTAAAGTTTTTTAATGTACATCTGTAATATGATGCTAAAGTAAAACTGAGCAATCTTTACAATTTTCAGTAGACTGAACTGAAAAAAATGGGAACAAGCTAACTAATAAAGAACCACCAGAAACTTTGCATAGTATGCTTTGTTATTATTTATTATGCTTGAAAAATTCATGGCTCCTTCTGAAACTGCAAAACAAACGCCAGAGGTGGTTCTTGCTAGGATTTCCTCCAGCCTCACACATCAACAAACTACCCCAACAAAGCCTCTTCTGTGAAAGATACAAATTTTTTATTATGAAACTTAATGAGTTAACTAAATTTATCAATGAAATTGACATACTGAAATTATAGATTTATTAAATGAATCATGTTAATAAATCATATATTAATATTTTAGAGTTTAAACCATAATGCAATCCAGCAAATTCATTAAAAACAGAACAGCAGTATTTTTGTGTGTGCTTATTCTGTGCATAAAACAGGCGGGGACATACTCTCTTTGAATGTACATGGAAACAAGCTATTGGAAATTCCTTTTGGGTGCGAAGGAACAATAACTTTTTTTAGTTTGACAGTAAGCCATATTACTCATATCAAAATACACCACTGACAAACAAAAAATGTCTGAGTACAACGACTGAAAATAAGTTTGAAAAAAAAAGTAAAAATACCAAATAAAAACTATGTTAAAGACCAAAGATTGTTTGAACATCTGGCTGTACAAGAAATAGAAGTATTAAGAGAAGAGGTGTTGATCAATACATCTGTGCAATGCTGAACTTCCAGTTAATGTGAGATGCAAGCAGATTGCAGATTTACACCTGATTCTCATGGTCTCCTTGTTAACACTGGGTCAATTTGGCTCTACAATAATTTACCTCACAGTCATAAAAAAGCGTAAAGGCATAATTAGCACATCTTCTGACAGTCATGTGAAATTCAAACTAAAGCATTTTCTTTTCTTTGATTAAATAAAAACGTTACCCCTCAAAGCGTTTGACCTCAGCCAGGGCAACAGCCACCAATCCGAAAAATAACAAGAGCTTCATGTTTGCAGTAAAGCTGGCCATGCCTGCTTACAGCACTTATACCCATCAGCCCTTCGCCCATCCACCAATCCTAATCCAAGATGCATCCCTATCATACATCCTCCCTGAAAGGTTGCAAGCTATGTGCACCTGTTGGGGTTTTTTGCAGTTCCCAAAGTCAATGGTTAACAGATGTTTGCGGAAACTTTAACCAAGGTCACTTGATTATTACTCCAAATAGCAACAATATCTTAAATCCATGTTTATTATAGTTGCATTGGTAAGTATTAAGTAATCGATGATGACTCTTTCCTGGAAATGAAAAAATATTTAATCTCTTACAAAATCAGCCCCCTCAGGAGTTTACTGGTAAGGTAAGTTTATTTATGTAGCGCTTTTCAGTAACGAGACACTCAAAGCGCTGTACATACAATTACAATACAATCACAAAGAACACAGAAAAACAAATCAAATGCTAAGAAATCTAAAAATCTATGAATCCTTCTGAGGAATCTAAAAATCTCTGGTCAATATTACAATGATACAGATAACATTAATAATCCTTTGGGTTTTACTGGTAAGAGCTGGTTCTAAACCAATCTTTCTAAAGAGGTAATTATATCATTAAGTCCTCTATGTAGGGGAAAGCATCTTGTGCTAAGAAGTCTCATCATTCCACTGAATTCTAACTAGTGAAGCTGAGTCACTGGTACAAAACAGCTTTAATCCACATTTTCAGGTGCTAATAATATATTGCTTTTACTGGTGCTGAAGCTGAACTAAGTAATCTAATTAAGAAAGCTGGGTCATTGGTGTAAGAGCAGCTAAAGTCCAAGTTACTAATAATGTTTGGTTTTCGCTGGTAAAATCTATGAAAAGTAATGAAATCACACATTTAGGTAAAGTAAGATAGGAGGGAAAAAAATTCATATCTCAGACTCTATTCTTAGCAGAATACAGTCTGAAACAGTTCAAATAAAAAACTCATCAGGGGTGAGAAACACACACATAAGTAAAGATTTAGCAAGGGTACAGTGGAATCTTGAGGGTGTGAATATATATATATAAGTCTGAGTGTGTTTGCAAGAATTAGACTGTCAACACTGATAGAAGCGCCATTGTCCTTGAGAAGAGAGGTGGAAGTTTTATCAATCAGCCACATAGTCCTATCAGCACACTGCTGGTAGGGGAGTGCCGGGGAAGAGCGTCGCGTTTATATAACATCCAGGAGATATTTTGACGATAGCCAGTTAGCAGAAGTTGTCAAGGCCACATTGGGGCGCCAGATTTAGAAAAACAATAAATGTTGTGGTTCAGGCAGTTATGAATTTCCAACCACCTTAAGAGTTTTACTGGTATGTCTCAATTGCGAATCCAAATAGCCAAATTTCTGGTATTTTCCGCAGATCTGGAGCGTACAACTTCTCCAAGATTATATCCTTTAACCTCTGAGTCCAACCACTGCCAGGCAGCGATTCTGTTCAAGAATCATGTCCAGCTTGCGATTCTGCTCTCTTAACATTTCAGTCTGAGTGTTGATCGCTTTACAGACTCCATCTAACATCGCAGGCAGCTTTGGAATGCTTTGAACAGCCGCCCACATTCTGCGAATCACTCGATAAGCCAGGTAACCACCAACTCCAAAAAGGAGAAATCCTGTTATCAAAGTCCAACTATGTACACATTTTCTACGTCCTCAACCGACATCGTAGTCAGGCATACAATCTTCCACTGCTGCCAAGAATCCATTATATATCCAGAGAAGAACGTCCCGCCTGGACAAGAGGGTCTCCTTTACCCTGTCTTCCCGTAGGAAAAAAAAAATTTGACCAATTATGTTGAGAGTCCAGCTGACCAAATCCCTAATTTACAAGTTTGGAGGATATGCAAAGTGAGGCTCTGAGAAAAATACAGACAAAAGCAGAAGCAGGGATCAGCAGGGAGGGAGAGAAAATGCGTGTGTCTTCCACCGAGAGCAAGAGAAAAACAGAATGTGAAGCCATTTAATTACCAAAAATCCTACATGAACAATTTACATGGCCTCAGTATTTTAAAATATGTTAATGACAGCAATGTTAGCAAACATCTTTTAACAAGAAGAGCATGACTTGTCATTACTATATAATAAACAGTCATCTTAATCAAACATATTGCACGGATAAAATGACACTAAAAATGCAACAAATCTCCATTTGTATTCAGCTGCTGACAGAACATGCAGGAATGCATCACATCACTTGAATCCTGTTGTAACCTACACAATTACACACGAAACAACAATGTTAATATGCTCTTGAGGGTCAACATTGTCCTGCAGAACATCTACACTGTCAAAGACCGCAGTATCAAAAGTTGTGCTTTTGGTTTTCTTTCCTGATGTAAGTCGTAGGTAACCTTTATTTATCATGCAGTCTTTTTGTCAACTGTTTGGTCAGTGTGTTTTATCTGAAAAAAGTAAAGATAGAAAAAGATAAAAATTCTCGAAACATTTGTCACAACAGCAGCATCCAATCATTTTTACACATGTTTTACTGAGTCACAACCATTCGTATTCAAAGCTATTCATCAACAGGTCCTCAAAGGCTTCCTGTATTCCAGCTCATCTCTTTCTTTAATCAGTAATAAGAACGAGATTCCCTTTATTTTCATTGTACAGAAAAGCACAACGGATTTTAAAAATAGCAGTTCCCAAAGACAGTGCAAGAGAAAAACAAAAAAACAAAGGTGCAGTTCAAACAAGTATTATATAGAGTTGTATACATATACACATACACACTATATACACATGCAAACACACGCACACTCACATTCACACACACACACACACACACACACACACACACACACACACACACACACACACACACACACACACACACACACACACACACATTCATACATGTAACATAGATAGCAGCAAATAATAGAGAAACAACCGGAATGTCGTGCTCAAGGTGTCAGAATATTACATTTGCATATATTGATATTGCGCTAAGGAAATGAAAATAATTATTTAAGTTTTGGATGAATTTGTGACATTCAGGGCAACAACAGCTTTTGGGTAGAAGCTGTTTTTTCAGTGTGTTTGTTCTTGTCTTTATTGTCCTGACACGCCTCCCTGAAGGTAAGAGTTCAAAGAGGTGGTGACCAGGGTGTGAGGGGTCCCTGATGATGCTGTGGGCTCTCCGGAGGCAGTGGATATTGTAGACCCCCTCCAGAGATGGAAGAGGGCAGCCAATCACTCTCTGGGCAGTGTTTATGACCCTCTGGAGCTGCTTCCTCTCTGCTGTTGTGCAGCTGAGGAACCACAGCAAAATGCCTTGGCTCGACACCACCTCCACCGAGCAGCAGTAGAAGGTCATCAAGAGCTCACATCTCCGGTTGTTTTTTCTGAGAATCCTCAGGAAGTAGCGTCTCTGCTGTGCCTTCAGGATTGAGGTGGAGTTTGCAGTCCAGGTCAGGTGTTCACTGATGTAAGTGCTCAGGAACCCGAAGTCCGGCACCATCCACTCCCTGCTCCCATTTATGGTGATGGACTGTCCGGTTTACACCTCCTAAAGTTGATAATCAGTAGCTTTGACTTGGAAGTGTTCAAGATGAGGTTGTTAGTGGTGCACCAGACAGATAACCGTTCCACTTCTTTGCTGTAAGCAGTCTCATCTCCCCTGGAGAAGAGACTGTTCGGGTGAGTGGGGATACAGTCTTGGGTACAGAGGGTGAAGAGTAGGGGGGTTAGCATACAGCCCTGTGGAGAGCTGGAGCTGGTGCTCATGAGCTGAAGACAGGTGGGATCCTACTCTCACCCTCTGGGAGCAGTCTGTCAGAAAGTCCACAATTCAACAGCAGATGTTGTGAGCCCCAGGTCCCCAAGCTTGCTCACCAATCTGCTCGGGATGATAGTATTGAAAGATGAGCTGAAGTCCAAGAGGAGCAGCCTCACATAGCAACCTTGCTGTTCTACATGTGTCAGCGTGGTGTGCAGAGCAGTGGCAATGGCATCCTCTGCAGACTCTGTTGGCTGTGTAGGCAAACTGTTGGGCGTCAAATATAGGTTGCAGGCATGAAGGGATGTGACTCCGAACCAGTTTCTTGGAGCACTTCATAATGATTGGGGTTAGTGGCACTGGCCAGCAGTCCTTGAGACTGTTCTTTTTTGGCAAAGGGATGATGGTGGAAGACTTTAGGCAGAGTGAGATGGAGCACTGGATGAGGGACTGATTTAAGATGCTGGTGAATACCCCGGCTAGCTGGTCCCTGCAATGCCTCTGTTGATAGACAGAGGCATTTTTATATCAGTTTTGTTTACAGAGTGGAACTCTGTTCTTGCTTCCTGATTTCAATAAAATGTATTCAGGGTTCAAAACGTGTGTATCCAACATCATCTTATCTGTTTGCCTGATAGTTTCCTGAGAAAAAAGTTCTTAAGATGACAGGTGGGCCTACATGCCATTGACTTTACCTCCGGTCTTAACTACAGTGTTGATCTGACATTTTACAGTTAAATTTCAAAACCAGTTGGGTTTATGTATCAAAGAATGTATTCTGTTGTTGCTTTGTAAAATATGAGCATGATGTGTTGAGAGACACACTCAGTCTCCTGATGTAATGAAGGCACTTATGAATCTGCGCACAAACTCAATCAACTATGTTGGCCACTCTACTTTCTTCCAGAACGTCTTCTGAAACAAGCCCTGGTGGACTTTGAGATCTGTTTGGGATCAGTGTCCTGTTTGAAGGTCCAATGAAACCCAACCTTCTGCTTCCTCAAATACTGCATGACACTGATACTTTACTGAATCCGTCTTACATGCAGACCAAGTGTATCACAGAGCCACAGCCATGCTTCACTGTAGGCATGCTATTTTTTTCAGCATATACTTTATTATTCCTCTTAGACATTATGCAGCCTTACATGCCCTTAAAAGTTCTGGTTCCTCCACAGAACATAATCCCAGAACAATGCTGGCTTATTTATATACCTGTGAGCAAAGTGGAGATAACCTTTTTTGTGATTTTGGGTCAGTTAAGGTTTGGAGCTCTTCAACATTTATTATGTGCCAACCTGTTGAAACTGAAACCTCTGTGCCTGACACCACCAAGGCTTACTACAGGTCAGTCTAGGGTTTTTGATCAATTCTCCGCTTAGGAATCTTGTGGCAGACATGGATAGCTTCTTTCTTTTGACACAAGATGTCTTTCTGGCTGGAAACAGTTTATTCATGGTTTTATGACATGGACCAAAACCCTAAAATACATTAATTTGAAAAGCAGAAAAGTGTTTGCTGGATTAGATATTTACTTCTAAACATAATTATGTAATATGTATTGACAGGCATCCAAAATAGTAAAAAAAACAACAACATTTTTGCAGGTTTCAGGAACATCATCTGTGGGGTAAAAAATTATTTCATCTAATTCTAATGCGACAATGAAGGTCTTCTGCAAAAGCTTTGTCAGACACGTGAAATGTGCAAAAAGTCTATAACACTACACTGTGCACATGCAGTTCTACTCCAGAAGTTCCAGTGTATTCTTGCAGCTCACAAACATGGATGCTAGGTTAACTGGTGATTCTGAATTGCCCTTGTGTGTGTTGTCACTCCCACGTGTCTGTTTTGACCCAGTGATGGATGGATGGGGTTTATTTCCACTCTTGCCCAAATGACCAGTAGATGTAGGAATCCTGCAAAAGATTAAGCAAAAAAGAATCTTAACAGCTTCACCAACGGCAATTGTTCCCGATTTACACTATAAAAGGTTACACACTGTGAGTGCATTTTAACAAATTGAACTTCAAGTTTGGCCAGTAGAAAAAACAGAATCAATTCTAAAAGTGGTCTGTATGTAGAGCGAAGATTTAAGGTTTTTAGTGTAAGTCTACTGCTGTAACACAGAAAAACAGTTCATTAAGGGCTACAAATTAATTCAAGAAGTTTGGTGATGTAATACATTAGGGCTGAGGCATGAAACCTGGTTTCTTGCTGCACTGTGCAGATTATTCATACTTCGCAAAACAAGACCAGCTCTTGCTGAAGCAAGGAGGACAAGTTGGTTGGACAAGTGCAGAGAGTGAAGTACTGAGGCTCCTGTCTATGGCACTATCTTGGATGTTTTTGTTGAGTGTTAATTACTTACAATAACAGTAGGCGAAAGCTGTTGTTGCTGCTTGTTGATATTTATTACTTAATCAGCACTGGCAGTGCTCCCCTCGCAAGAAAAACATGCATGCTCGATACTCCAAAAATGCAATATAAGATCAAAACAGAAGAGACACAGAAGTTGGTCGTGAAAACCTTCGCACGTCTACCCTCCCCATCCCTTGGCACTTTGTTCTGCTTGTGCTTTAAAAATCTGATGCATCATCAGTTCTCACCATATTTTTGCACTATCCTATACTCCCATACTTGTCCAGTTAAAGCTTATCAACCCTGAAGCAGAACCTATTTTAATGTTTGCTCAGTAAGAACAAAAATATAATGCCCAATGTACCTGACTGAAAAAACAAATCTACTTTAATGTATGTAAAATATGTTTAGACTTTTGCTAACATGTTGCCAAAATAGTGACAAAAATATACAGTATAGTGCTGTAAAAAGGTATCCCCTCCATCACAGATTTCTTAATTTTGCTTTTTAGTCACACCTAAATGTTTCAGACCATAAAACAAATTTTACAATCAGATAACCTTAATGAATACAAAAAGCTTAGAGCTTGCAAATGATAATGTGTAAAAGGTTTATATTCCACTAAACGTAACGTGCAGATTTTGTCAAGTGTTAGAAAAACAATAACCCAGCCATAAAATCTGAAGAAGGTCTTTATTTATTATTCCATTTTATTTGGTTAAATCCTAGCAGTTTCCTGGCTGTATTGAAAATCATAGAAGTTCATTTCAAGATCTTGCACAATATTTACCCTTGTAAAGCAACGATCTCCACTTTAATTGAGGTTCATTTTGACCAAAGCTGGACTCTCTGTTGCAATTAACCGTGAAAATAATAAATAAATTACATTATGTTCATCCAAACTCCTGTCTGCACCAGGGTCTGTCTCCTCAACCACATATCCTGACATTGGGCAAGAGTCGGGATATACCCTGGACAGGCCACCACACTCAACTGCATGTACAGAAACCTATTGACCTAGCATGTCTATCTTTGGACTGTGGGTGGAAGCTGGTGTACCAAGAGATAACCCACACATGCATAGGTAGAACATGGAAACTCCATACAGAAAGACAACAAGCCAGGATTTGAACCCACAACCTTCTTACTGCAAGGCAACAGGGGTAACACCTGCTCCACCATGCAGCCAGTTAAAATGTAAGTATAATGTCAAATGTTTTTGTTTTGCAAGTGTATCATGCTCCTATCTCTAATTGTGCTCATGCTTTGTGAATGAACAATATGACAACAAAAATGATTGTAAGATTAAAATAAATACAAAAAACTAAGTTACTAATTTAAAGTTAATGAATACATGTTCTAATAAAAAAGTTACATACCTGTCATAGCTGGAAGAGAAGTCAAAGTTACTGCTGTTGTAGCTCAGAGCTGAAGACGGAAGAAGAAGAAGAAGAGGGGCTGACTGAACAGACAGAGCGGGATTTATATCCCAGGAAGAGTCAGGTCACATGATGATGTCTACACAAACCCATCTGCTGCCAGTATGGTTCTTCACACCCTTTGCTAATCCCAGGAGTAACATTTAATTCTACAGTACAGATTCAATAACTTTTACACTCATTTTGCAAATTTAAAGGTAATTCAAAAATGTGCCAACGAAGCAATGACTTGATTTACTGACTTGACTTCATTCAAAAATATAACTCAGGTAAACAATTGTAATTTATTGCCCCCAGTGTTACCTTTACTAATAGTATTTATTTGTGCTGATTTGATAGTCTTGTGAGTAGAAGAATTAGGATCAGGATGCTCCATTAAAATCATTTGTCGCCATCTTGTGGGCAAAGACAGATGCAACAGCATTGTAGATAAAATAGTGAGTTAATTTACCATATATGGCACACATTTTGGTGAATCGTTAACAACTGGGTCCTATCAGTAAGACAAAACTAAATATCTTATAATCTGAATGGAGTTTAAATAAATGTATGTAACTGTGCTCATTTGACTGCACAGCTGAACAAATGTGAAAACTAGCAGAGATTTAGGAATTTCGTTATATTTAAAATAGATAAACGAAGTGCACACTGATACAGCAGTGTTGTACGGCACCACAATAAAACATGCTACCGGTCATTGGCTCATTTACCACGCTCAGGCAGATGCCTTGCAGAGTAGAGATGCTGCCAAAATGGTGCTCTGTGTTTCTCACCTCCTGAGCTGCTGGACTAAACCTATAAAGACAAAACACCCCCAGCCTACCAGCCTCTAACACTGGAATGGTGTCATCTGCACAATTAGACCCTCATACCCTCATCATATTACATAATGTCAGAGGTCTAAATAGACTGCCAAGATTTCATCGAAAACATCCTTTCCCTTAAAAAACCAGGGCATATGCAATGTTATATCTGATATCTAATCATGAAACGCAAATATTAATGTTCTTTCTTTCTTCCAGTGCTACCATATATAAAATCACAAACAGTCACTGATTACATATGTACATAATATCATTGAGTGGATGGGATAGAATTTTCTTTATATTAATGCAGAACTAGATCATTTTATTGTCACTGCAGATTATGCAACACACTGGGTTCGAGTACTTTCTGCGAACAGCAACAAGTGAGATGTTGTGACAATCTATTAGTTAACTTTTAATAGAAAATACATAACTTATTTGTTTTGCAACGGGGATACTCGTAAGGTTACAGATCAGCAGGCCATGATGCTAAAAACCACAGAGCATGCTACAAACCTTGGTAAAGTTAGAAAAATTCAGTCCTAAATTTTAACAACTGCCTAAAGCTACCATCTCAAAAATGGCCAGAATTAGGCAGTTTCTGTCAGAACAGGGCACAGAAAAATGTGGACATACTTTTTTGAGTAGATTAGATATTGTTGTGGTATCTCAGTGAAAAATCAATCATTCAGCTGCAGCTCATCTAGAAAGCTGCTGTCAGAGTCCTGACCAACAGCAGGAAACACATATCTCCATCATTCCACTGCATATGTGCCTTTCCTTTCAAAGGAGAGGAAGAATATGCTGCCTTGGGTAAATAATAGCCATATAATTTCTTCCTAAGAATCAAATACTGTAGTATACACAATTTGCATGTTGATTTTTTTATGATTTTTTGTGGTGTTAGTGGCCTTTCACAGTAGTTAGGAGAATGACATAAAGCAGAGGTAATTGAATCCTATATTGCTGTGGTAACAATGACCAATATCTTTGCTATATGGAGTGCTCTCCCACGTTCTGCACTGTTTCAGTGTATTTTTAACTGGCTAAGCTAGGCTGCTCCCCATGATTTTTTTTAAAACCCGTTAAAGGATTCTGTGGCACAAGCGTCACCACCATATTTACGGCATCAATGCAAAACTACTGTGGAATTCACACATGTAATAATCACATGTCTCAACAATGATGGAATAATAACATTACTTAGTTGCATGCTCTGTCTGTATTGATGAAAATTTGTTCATCCATGCATGCTCAAGTCAGCTCCACCTGACTGACAGGTTGACCTACTTTCCTATGTGTTTGACTAATAATTATGAGGCCACTTGGATGAACAATTTGAAACATTTTTTGGCTATGCCAAATGGTGAGGTGATCCAAAAAATAAAAATAAAACCAAAACATAATGGTGAGATCACAGCAAAAATGTGCCCCATTCAGTACAACATTGTGAATTCCCTTCATTCAAAACACTTCATCCCAATACAAACCCACTACTGTATTTAAACTCCCATAAGCAACACACATACTTCATATAAGTGTGAAGACTTGATGTTCTAAAAATTGTGATTTGTTTACTCACGATTACCCCCTTGTAAGACATGTTTTTCAATGCACCAACAAATGTGGCATTATAGGAAACGATGTGGCAGTATCTTCAAAAAATACACTGGAACCCTCATGGTAAAAGTAGATTTTAAAGTCTAATTCATAGTCTTTGGGGCACTTAAATGATCTAAATATGTTTCAGAGTTATTTGTCAGGTAAAACCATGTAGATTCCTCAGCTCATCAAAGACCCGTTTACTCAGTGATCCCAAACAACTGGATGCAGCATTAAGTTTTTATGCACCTCAGCTTCAGATAAAACTACCCGAATACGTGAAACTGTTGCATCCTTTAAATCTGGACTGAAAACATATTTTACTACAACTTTCTTAGAGGGTAAAAAGCTCATAATAGTTTATATTACCAGTTCTTTGCTAGTTAGATGGTTATACATTTGCATTTGACTGTTCTAGTTCTAATGCATTGCCTTATTTGACTATTAATACATTTTCTTTATTTTAGAACAATAAATCACTTACTCCTTATAGAAATAGTACTACACATGCTGGCCTGGTCTTAATTTCATAAATCTGTTCAACTCCTGAGTTCACAGCTTCAGACAGCATGACAACACATTTAACATCAACTCAATCAGACCATAAAAATAAATTAAACAAAAATACACTTGACTGTTTCAGCTTGATCAAATTCAAACAATTATTACTGTTAAGAAATAACTTTAAACATAATTTTTATCTTTACTGCATCTACACACCCTTTGCTTTTCAAACTAAATATTTTTAGCAAACCTATGAAATAAAAAAAAAACTAAACAAAAAAAAAAGGAAACAGCAGACGGCGTCCGTGAGATGCTAGAAGGAAATTAACCTCCCGCTCCCCCAGAGAACGGCATGAGCAGGAAATTATATTTCCAAGGGAACACATGAGTTATAGTGGATCCCTGGAGCTCTTTTGTTTGGTGAAGTGTCGGCGGAGAGCCTAAATCACAAGCAAGCAACAGAGGGGGCAGAGCCATGCAATGAGGTTCAGTCAGTGTGAAAGCAGGAGAGCAGGGTTGTGAGCGCTAACTGCGCAGGCCTCGGACGCCCTGGTGAGAGGTGAAAGAGCCATGAGAATGAAGCATGTGAGTGGGGAGTAAATGGTTTGCTGCAGCTAAATGTGGCCTGTAGATAAGAGTCACACAGTGATGGGGCTGGGTTGAGTTCACACTTGAGCTTTTGGAAACACATTAGGAGACATTACAAGAAGTTTTTATGCATTCTTTATCTACTAGCTGTATTTCTCTCTTAAAAGTTTGATTTACCGACGTCATGCAAATTATGTTGTTTATAACACCACTAGTTATTCACAGTCATAGATAAAGGAATTGAAAGAACACAGCCTCTTTGATTGCAAGGTTTTGCAAACCAGGACAGAACATAAATTACCTAATCTTTGCCATGCTCCAAAATGGTTTAAACTAGATATTCATCAGTTTTCAATAATACAACATTAATTCATTTTTAATTAATACACAAGTTTTAGCTGTTATACAGATAACCTCACATTTAACTCTGGAATACTGCTCAGTGATTGCTAGTATTCCAGGTCCAGTGGCAGCAAACCAAGCCCAAACTGTTACCCCTCCACCAACATACTTTACAGTTGGTATTTAGCTTGTTTTCTGTAGTCATGGATCTTTTCTTACTTTTGTATCATCTATCTAAAGAACATTGTTCTGATGTTCGTTCAGATGTTCATTCAGATGCAACTTTGTAAACCAATATTTTTTTAGGAGAGAAGATGCTTTCCACTCCATCCAAAAATGTCATTCTTGTAAAGTCGTTTTCCAATTGTCTTGCCTCGAACTTACACATTTAGAATAACTGAGGGTTAAGGTGTCTGAGATGGAGCTTTGGGGTTTTATTTTTGCAATTTCTTAGAGCATTGCATGATCGGATCTTTGGGAGAGTTTGTAGAAGTATCCAGTCCTGGTAAGATTGGGAATGGTTTTAACAGTTTTTCATGATTGCAAAACTCCTGGTTTTATTGAAGAGGTCACATTTGCTAATGACCAGTTAATCAAGTACATTTGGTAAGTAGTTTTCTACTCCAATCCTGAGAAGGAGCAAGAATATATTTAGTTTTTCATTCATGGATTTGCAATTTCTACAACGTTATTGTTTAATAAGTATTGACATTGAGGCATCTGTTTTTTTCATGTCTAACCTCTTGAGGTTGGACATGGCTGCTAAAACCAGGTATCTATTATTATTTCTTGATACAATTCCAAAAGTACTAACAACTCTAGTGAAAGGACCATTATTTAGGCCATGACTGCATAAGTATTCCTTTAAATGAACAGAAAGTTACACTGTGACTGAAATGTATATTTTTTCTATCTGTTGACTTACTAGCTCACTGTAGTCTGGGGCCACCTTGAAGATGTAGGAATTGGGGAAGAGCAGCAGCTGAGTGCAGGAGTGCTTGGTTAGGTAGGCCTTGATTATTGACTTGTTCCTGTAGATAAAGTCCAGAACAATTTTCACCTCAATCTCTGACTCGGGTCATTCGCTACAGAAGTTGTTTTTGCAGTTGTGTCTTAGGTGTGTTTTAGGTTTGCTGATGAGGTTTGAAATTAGAAAAGGAATTAGCCTGTTCTTCTATCTGAGCAATATGGGACTGAAATATTATATAGTACTTAAAAAATAATGCTAGGATTAGAATTGAAACTGGATTTGTACTGAACCACAACCCTTTATTTTGACCTTTCACTCACAAACACTGCTCTTTTGCCTACTTCAGTTGACCAGCTGGGCTAATTTTTAAGCCAAAAGAAACTCTCTTAAAATAATAAGCTGGTTCTCAAAGTAATGAATAGTTTTCTGACCTTCTAAACTGTTGTATCAGTTTGTTTTTATAAATACCACCTTTACTGTGACTAATATCAATGTGCCTACTCTGCAAATGCACACGCTCTATCTCAGATAAAGGTCCATATCATACATATCATATAACATTTTTCCCCTTTACCTTGTCGTTACACAAAACCCACTTCTGATTGGCTGATCAGTCCCTTGGGAGGACTTCTCTACTAGAAGCTTCAGTTGTAGAACCGCTAACTTCTTTCCATGATTCCTGCAGCTAAAGTGCTCCTTTATTGATCATCCCCCTTTCATTGGTTGTTACGGCTTGCGAGATATAGGACCCCAGAATGCAGACTAGAAGGCAGCATGTTGGTAAGTAAAAAAGGTTTAATAACAAAAACTCACTCACAGCAGGAGGGAGGAACAAAACAACAAACGGGTAGGCGAGACAGGCATGGCATGATCAAAAAACAAGACTTGGTTTGAGAACAAGACATGATATGAGGAATATTTCCGCCATGTGTAAACAGAACAGGTGTGTGTAAATGCAGTGTGAACCAGGTGAAGCAAGACAGATTAACTAGGTGCAGGTGAACCAAATAAAGTTACTTAACAGAGAACACAACGTGACAGGAGCAAAACATGGCTTGAACAGAACGCAAATCCAAGGAAACAAACTAATAGAACTTTAACTAGAAAAACATGAAACAAAAACATAAACATGATTCAAAATCTAAGAAGAATAATAATAAATAATAATAATAAACAAAAGAACGATTCAAAACCTTAATTGTGAAAAACATAAGAAAAAACCCGAAACCAAAAACCAAACAATCCCAAATCATAACATTGGTAAGTTGTCTGTAGATTACGTTTATGCTTTATTTTCTTTAGTTTTTAGTTAACTGGTAGCAAGCATACATTAGTGGATTTAGAGTAGAATTGGTTCTTGTTTATTGGTTCATGTTGGCCTAGGTTTTATCCATATAACCTTTTTGTTAAAGTGCCATTTTTCCATGTTGATTTTTTTCCTTTTAATAAATATAAATTCTGACAAAATATAGTAATTTATTTTTCTTCCTTTGAGGGTATTAAAGACAAAAAAGCTATCCTGCAGATGAAACTAATAGCTTTTTGCCCGATTATGAGACTGAATTGTTTATGTGCTTTAACACAGTTTAATATAGATTATGAAAACCAAAGACTGACATTGTTCTTCTCTCTCTCTCTTTTCTCTCTCCAGGGGTTGAACTTGGTTTAGCTGTACCAGAGTTTACAGCCTGCAACTGAAATCAGATTCAACCTTGTTGATGAGATTCCTGAAGGGTGAATTATTTAAGCCACACAGTGCAAGAACCTAAAGAAACCTGATGGACATTTGAATTAGATTAACGCTTTTAGTTTAAACTTTATATTGATTCCTTACTGATTCTCCATGTTGTTCAGCCAGTGAGATGATCTTTACACCACATCGAGGTACATAGCAGGTCCACATCAATGACGACGGTCATCAAATCCTCACTGATTGCGATCCATTCTACCTGCAGAGGGCACCAAAGCTTAATAATTGAAGCATCTGATTACCATTCAACAGAGATGTAGTGTTTTAACAGTGAGAGTGAGATCTCAAAGTGGGTTCTTATATGAGCAGTGTTTTATGTGATATCTAAGAAGACTAATCTATTTCATTCTGAGAGACGGTAGTCTCTCAATGTTTTTAGCCAAATTTTTTTCAGAAATGCCTTTCTCCCTAAAAATAAATGAAAAAAAAACAAAACAAAACAAAACAACTATAAATCCGTAGTGTTAAACAACATTTTAAAATTAATAAGTTCTTAAGGGAAAGAAAAAAACCCAAAACAAATCAAAATCTCATATAGTTTTAACATGAAATGTTTTCTTTTTTTATTTTCAACCCTAAACCCAGTGTTTTAATGACACAGGGTAGTTTGATTTCTGTAGTAAAGTAACAGTAATGAATGAAAAATGAATAAAACCTGACTATCAGTAAAGATACACATGTTTAGCATTTAGAAAATATGTTTTTGTTTTTTCTTGTTTCTTCATATATTTTTATCAATACTTATTAAATCTAATAATAAAATGTATTTGTCATATTTGGCATCAAATCTCATTATTTGACAGCAAATTTGTTTTAAATCAAATTTGTAATCATATTGCATTTTTTTCAAAAATGTGACAACAGAATTAAGACCGGCTGTGTTTTTATCAGAGCTTGGCTGTAACCAACGAGTCTAAAGTTGCCATAAAATATCTGATATTCAAGTTTTCTTTAAGAGTGAGTTAGATATATAACATTGGCTCATCCCTTTAATTTAAAAACATTTGCTTAAGAATGATTCATAGATCAACATTAGTTGGCTAAACCAAATAATCCATTATGAAATTAGTCAACTTTCAGAAAGCCTGGCAAATTGTTGCTCAAGATCACTTCTAAAGGACTGTCTGGCTCCTTGGAAAGAAAATACATACAAATTAAGTGTGGGTCAAGACTTTGCACAGTACCTATCTCTGTTTATGCAGGCGCAACCCCTGGGATTCCAGTATTAGCACGTTATCTTCTTATAGATAGTAAAGAAAACACTGTTTTAGTTGACAGAATGAAGAATTTAACCCTCAAAGCAAAAGATGTCATTCAGGGTAGCTTTCACCAGCCTGAGAAACAACAGGAGCCTTATGTTGGTAGTGAACGTCTTTAAGAACCGCTCTACTGTGCACCTGTTGTTTTTTTCCACACTTTTTGGTGCAAAATAAAGGATGAGCCACCTTCATGACGTTGAAGAGTAATATATGCTTGGAGAAACTATTAATTTACTCCCAACAGTAACATTTTCTTAAATCTGTTATTCATAGATGGTTTGGCTAATTTATTTATGCACTCACATTTATTCACAAAATATACACTTACAGAGTAGAAAAACATAAACACATATATAAAAAAAGAAAAGATCACCCAATATGAAAACTTTGCATTTATGTTACTTCAGCATACACATATACATTTTACATGAGTTGTCAGTACGACATAACAATATCACATTGTCTCAGTTTAATATATTACATAATTAAATTTACACTTTACATTTAGCAAATTTTGTGGCAGAACACACTGGGCTGGATCTGAACACTTGATCACTGTTGTAAGCTTTTGGAAAACCTGCTGAGCACACAGAATGCACACCGAAGCCTGAGCGATACATTACTACACTGTTTCATTAAGGCGCAGTGCCGACAAAATCCTGCAGAACATGCACATCTTTCATAAATAATGGGATAAGTGAGTTTTAATTAGTTACAAACTTTTCTAGCAGATCAATGCTGTCTGAAGCAGCTACAGCAGTTTTTGGACTTTTTCAGGGTTGTGGTATCGACACACTGACTGAGGCTTATATCTGGAAATGTACTGTTGATTACAGTACCTTGCAAAAAAGTAACAATAATATCACTTGAATTTAATATTCTTTTAACATTTCATTATAGTACAGATACAATGTATTTTATTTAGATTCTCTGTGATAGCCCAACACAAAGTAGTTCGTAGTTTTGAAGCGGAAATAAAAAGGAAAAAAAACAAACAAACAAATGAAAATCTAGAAAGTGTGGCATCCAGATGGTTCCAGCCCCTTTTACTATGGTAGCCCTAAATAAAATCCAGTGCAAAAAACTAATTTCAGAAGACACCTAATGATTGAATGCAGTCCATCTGGGCCTAATTGAACATCAAAATAAATCCAGGTGCTCTCTGAAGACCTGAGAGATTTGTTAGAGAGTGAACAAACAGCATTATGAAGACAAAGGAACGAAGCAGACAGGTCAGGGAGAAAGATGTGGAGTAATTTAAAGCAGGTTTATGCTATCAAACAATATCATAAGCTCTGAATATCTGAACGAGCACTGTTAAATTAATCAATTGAATGAGTATGGCACATCTAAATCAAACAAGACATGATGGTCCACCTAAACTCACGGGCTGGTTAAGGAGAGCATTAATCAGACAGAGAAACTGTCAAGATACCCTCTAGAAATGCTGCAGAGATGAACAGCTTAGGTGGGAGAAGAAGATTAAAGTCTGTTAATCGTGCGCTCGAAAAAAAAACTGGCCTTCTTAAAAACATAGCAAGATTATTACATTTTTAAGCGAAAACATTAGGAAGTCCCTTGTGCGGTTTGCCACATGCCCATGAAATGGAAGAAGGCACTATAATCAGTCAGTCAGTCATTTTCTACCACTTATTCCATAATGGGTCACAGGGAAGCTGGTGCCTATCTCCAGCAGTCTATGGGCAAGAGGCAGGGTACACCCTGGACAGGTCGCCAGTCCATCACAGGGCAACACACAAACAACCATGCACACACTCATTCATACCTAAGGGCAATTTAGAGTTACCAATTAACCTAACAGGCATGTCTTTGGACTGTGGGAGGAAGCTGGAGTACCCAGAGAGAACCCATGCATGCACGGGGAGAACATGCAAACTCCATGCAGAAAGACCCTTGGCTGGGAATTGAACCTAGGGCCTTCTTGTTGCAAGGCAACAGTGCTACCAACTGCACCACCGTGCAGCCCGCACTCTAATCAAATGAAACCAATTTAAAATGTTTTTGTCAACATGCAAACAGCTATTTTTTGGAAACTAACACACTGGATAGACTTTTCCCAACAATTAAACACTGTGGTGGCAGCATTATGCCGTGTTTCAGAAAAAGGTATTCCTAATACATATTGACTCAGGGGGCTGAATACAAAATTTATGCCACACATTTCAGATTTTTATTCAAAACAAATTTAAATCATGTATCATTTTCCTTCCACTTCACAATTATGGGCTCCTTTGTGTTGAAAATTTCAATAAAAATATATCAAAGTTTATGATTAAAAAATGTGACCAAGACAATATGTACTGAAAGTCTACATCGCTTAAGGTAGTGATTGTCTGTTAGTCTCTTCCTTCTAAATGTTTCACTGCTCATACTTTACAGCTGAGGATTTAAAACTTTGGATGTGTCTGCTTTTAACCTCTTCAGTACAGACTAAAACAGAGGGCAGATCAATTGTACACTGTTTCTTGTCTTTGGCCTTTTTTGTCATTTGACATCACAGGAAATGTTGCTTTTGACTGTAAGACTCAGTGCTTCAGAGGCCCGAAAAGAAAGAGCACTCATCTTGGAGCTGATGCTTGGATGAGGCCTTGCAACACCGCTTGGAGAGCAGCGCAACAGTCGCAGTAAGTTATTGCGAAAGTTGCGCCCAACAAAGCTGTACACGATGGGGTTGACGCAGCTGTTGAAGTAGGCGATGCAAATGGTGAATGGCATCGCAGTATCAATGATTTCCAGAATGGTGCAGTTGTCCATCAGGATGAGCTGAGTGAGCATCTGTATGAAGTGGAACACCTGGTGGGGTGCCCAGCACAGGAAGAAAGCAAGGACAGCTGCTGCGAGCATGTGCAGCACCTCGTCATCCCGGGAACAAGAGCTTTTCTGAATGTGCGTAACCTTCAGCAGAGCCCGCCCAATCAGGCTGTAGCAAGTGATGATGATTACAAAGGGTATCATGAAACCCAGCAGGCTTTTCAGGAGGCTGATGCCCAGGAGGAGACCGTCCAGCATTTTGGCGTCTTCGTCTGTAGCGTGCAGAATGCCACAAACAATAGTTTTAGAGTTTTCAATATAATGGACATCCCTGGTCAAGGCTATTGGAATGCTGAGTAAAAAAGCAAACAGCCAGATCATCATACAAGTGATGCGTGCATATACCACGGTGCGGAACCGCCACGACCGCACAGGGTGCACAATGGCCAGATAGCGGTCAATGCTGAGCGCTGTGAGGAAAAAGATGCTTGTATAGAGGTTGAACATGGCCAGTCCGGCGGTGGTCTTGCACAGAAACCCTCCAAAAGGCCAGTGGTAGCCCATAGCTGCGAAGGTTGCCCACATGGGCAGGGTGATAAGGAAGGTGAGATCAGACACAGCGAGGTTGAGGACAAAAATGTTGGCCACCGTTTTGAGTTTCATGTAGCAGTAGATGACCGCCACCACCATGCTGTTCCCGATGATGCCGATGACAAAGTTAAAGACATAGACGATGGGCACCAGGGTGAAGATGAACTTGTGGCTTCCAGACATGCCACATGTCAGGTTTATCCCTTCTGTCTCGCCTTTGGTTAGATTCTGCATTTCCCCCCCTTTTTTTGCAGGGCCTTTAATGCAGGGGACCGTGTCAGCAGGGGTGCGTCTGTGGCGACTGATACAGGCCTTGGGCGAGGGCCTTGGCACGTCCTATAAAAGAAAATGCAACAGAAATGTTACAGACAGTCTGCGAGAGGAGCCATCATTACTGCTGGCATGGTCCATAAACGCTAATCCACACGAGCACCCATGAAAGTGCTCGCCCTACACCAGCTCATTAAAGACCTGCACATTAAACCCATCCCGAAGCTTTATGTTATTTCTGTAAATGAAGAAGCCATGAGAAACAGATGTCACATGTTATTCAATATTCCAAAAATGTCCTTTGAAAGATCATTATTCAGACAGACTGTTTTCCGCTTCCTCCTCTAATACCTCCCTCAGCTAATGAACAGCGAAATGGGTGGGGGATTTGGTGTTTATCAGACTTGTGGACTGACAGCGCCCAGATGAATGTTTACACCCCATGTTATGACCTGTGTTAATTGAAGGCTTTTGTGACAAATCACCAAGCTTGGATGACAACACCATTAAAGGCAGAAGTGCGAGAGGGAGCAGAGAGGAGAGGGTTAAAGAGCTCAGAGGATCCAGTCACCGCAAAAAGACCTGTCATGTTTGAAACCCTTGGCGTGCAGAGATACATCGCACCCAGCGTGAGAACTTCTAATCAGCACACACCTAAACAAACAGGACAGCAGGGATTCGGCTCTGTGGAAACTTCACTCTGTGAGAAAATCAAACCTGCGTGCCACAGAAAATTTGCCCCAGGGCTGGTTCTTTTTTTTTTTTTTTTGCTTAATTTGTACAAGCAGAATGTGAGATGGTTGTAAAAATAAAAATTTTCCCCGTTTGCTGATAGACTTTATGTTTAATAGAAAAGCTTAGTGGGTGTCATTAATGGAAATGTTGCAATAATATTAGCATAAGGCGTGTGTATGTAACATTTAAGCCATTAAGATGGCTTCTGTTACTATTTATGACCAAATAAGATGTTTGTGGATTCATTAAACCAGGCAGACACGTAGAGAGACATATGCTCAATTTAGAGCTCAAGAACAGGTAAATTGCGTAAGGATGCTATAAAAGTTAAATGGGTGGATTTGGGAAAATTAAGTTGAATGTTTTGTGAGACAAAGATAAAAGGCAAAAATTGAATCATGTGAGTACTGGTTTGATGAAACTGTGTGTTTTTTGCCACAAGATGGTGCTCTAGCAACATAATTGCAGTTCAATGTTTTCTTTTGTCTCAGTACAGAACACGGTAAAGGTACTGCATTGTCAGATCCAGGCAAAAATGTCTACTTGTGTATTTGTTTAATTAGAATGAAATTTTGGCATCACACCTCTTTGAGGAACTGGGTTCCTTCTGCCCTCTGCGTGGTGTTAAAGCCATCTGGGGTCTGAATTGAAACGCTTTTGTTTCAGATTTGTGGATCTCTTCATTTTAGACCAGATTTCAATGGATGAATACGAGCAACAGCAGTATCGGTTGCAGATGTGGGTATTGCGTGCTGAGTGTGGAAGTTGCACGCGTGCCAAGGGCAACACAATAATGAAATATCTTACAGAGTTTCCTGCACAGACCTGTAATGGTTACAGGTCAGAGAGAGAGCAGAGATCTCGTAGCTGGGATTTTCTGGGCACGTTCTTTTTTCAGTTTGTGTCTGTAAATTCAAATTCATTTTTTTAAGGATAACCATATCACAGGCACATACCATTATCTAGATTAAGACTACGGTGCCTTTCAAATGTATTCATACCCCTTGAAAGCTTCAACAGTTTATTGGGATTTTAGGTGACATAACGACACAAAGTATTGCGTAATGGTGAACTGGAAAGAAAATAATCCATAGTTTGGTAAAAAACAAAAAGTATGCCATGCCATTTTTCTTCAGCCACTTTGCTCTATTACCCCTTAATAATATTAGTACAACCTTCAGAAGTCATATAACTGGCAAACAGAGTTGTCGAGTGTAATTTAATCTCAGTATAAATCCAACTATTCTGTGGAGACCTCAGAGGTTTGTTTTGAGAATATTAGTGAAGACCAAGAAACATAGCAGGCAGTAGGGCTTAGGATGTGTAGGATGAAGTTTAAAGCGGAGTTAGGTTACAATGTAATATCCTAAACTTTGATCATCTCACAGACCACTGTTCAGTCCATCATCTGGAAACAGAAAGACTGTATACCTATAAATATGTGGCTGACCACCTAATCTGAATGGCCAGACAAGGAGAGCATTAATAAGAGAAGCAGCTAAGAGGCCCATGGTAACTCTAGAGGAGCTGCAGAGATCCACAGTTCAAGCACGGGCCATTTATGGGGACACAGAAAGCATGTGAAAGAAGATTCTCTGGTCAGATGAGATTTAAAGTTGCTTTTATTCAGCAGGAACAGGAAAGCTGGAGCCATTTAAAGGGCAGTACTGGAAGAAAACATGTTAGAGGCAGAAAAAAACATAAGACTGGAGTAAAGGTCCACCTTTCAGCAGATCAATGACCCTGGATTTACAACCAGTTACCATAGAAAGGTTTAGATGAAAGCATTTTTATGTTTTAGAATGACCCAGAATCAATCTGATCATTTGTAGCGAGACTTGAAAACTGATGTTCTAAGATACAATTTATTATTTCTTTTTTACTTCACAACTATGCACTACTTAGTCTATCAAATAAAACTCCAAATAAATGTACTGATGTTTGTGGTTGTTACAAGACATGGTGTAAAAAATGTTTTAGGGCCTAGAGATCAAGTGAATCATTTGATGCTGAGAGCATTTCTGATGACCACAAGTGGAAATAAATTTAAAACATATGCACTGAACAGATTATATACCATTACAGGATTAGTTAACCACTGGTATTTTTCCATGAGGGGGATAGTGATAGTTAGAGCAGTGCTATTTAAAGAAGGGTTAAAGTCATTGCTGCGCGCACACTTATAAGAGTCCTATAAAAAAGGTGAGGTGGCTCAGACAGAAGGTTGATCGGAAGTAGGTTAATAAGCGATGCTCTGTCCAGTGAGCTTCAGCTCCGAGTGAGATGACACATTACTGAACGACAGCCATAAACCCCAGGTGACCACACACAGGAAGGTAAACATCTACTTCACAAGCTCCATGAGCAAGCTGCATCCGCTAAGACAAGACAAAGGGCTGTGTGTGTTTGTGCCTGTCTGTGAACACAAAGCTGCTTACAATGAGTGATAAAAATCTGGATTTTCAGGAAGTTTGGGTACATTTCTGACCCAGAATTTACGTACTGATAGATATCTGAGTGACACTGTAGTTGCAACATTCCACATCTAATCCTATTTTGGGGGTATTTAAATGTGTCTCTTCCTGTGTGAACTCATGGGAATCCTGCTGGAGAAAGTAAGCTGGGCTGAACAGGAATGAGGTTCTCATCAACTGAACTATTCAAGGCTGTAGCACGAATCTCCACTGACATGAGCACCATTCTGGTCAGCCATAGGGAGAAGCCAATGAAATCTCTGGCTGATGGAGTTAATGATTTATACAAAACCCATTAGGAAGCGAGGTTCACCATCCCTACCCGACTGTCTTCTGATCGTCCTCTCATTTCAGCCTTGTTTGGTCAATAAGAAGTTCTGCAACAATGGGTGCTTTCAACTCTTCATATGCTGTACATCTTAACATCTTAATGGAGCACAAATTTACCTCGACTGTCCACAAGTAAACAAGCCTGATTAAAACTGCACCACTTTGTAATTTATCTATTCCTCCTTGGGGATTAATTACGAGGGCATCTAATAGTAGACTCCTACCACTTTCCTCCTTTGTCTCAAATTACAGTTATTATTAAAATGGCACTTCAGCCAAAGTTTTAAAAAAAAGTATTGTTTTAAAGTATTTTGCGTCTTTTTGTGTAATAATATAAAGAATATAAATGACAGCATGGTCATCACCATGCTCATTTTATGCATGTGCCCATGAATAGATAATCTGTGAAACAGTGGAATTCCTGATCGAATTTCAACGAAAGCTGCGACTGTTACCTAACAAGGTGCCTAAAGTTCTACTTTAGAAAACAAATGCAAAAAAATCTGACTAGAAGTCCGTCCGTCCGTCCGTCCGTCCGTCCGTCCGTCCGTCCGTCCGTCCGTCCGTCCGTCCGTCTCTCTGTCTATCTATCTATCTATCTATCTGTCTATCTATCTATCTATCTATCTATCTATCTATCTATCTATCTATCTATCTATCTATCTATCTATCTATCTATCTATCTATCTATCTATCTATCTATCTATCTATCTATCTATCTATCTATCTATCTATCTATCTATCTATCTATCTATCTATCTATCTATCTATCTATCTATCTATCTATCTATCTATCTATCTATCTATCTATCTATCTATCTATCTATCTATCTATCTATCTATCTATCTATCTATCTATCTATCTATCTATCTATCTATCTATCTATCTATCTATCTATCTATCTATCTATCTATCTATCTATCTATCTATCTATCTATCTATCTATCTATCTATCTATCTATCTATCTATCTATCTATCTATCTATCTATCTATCTATCTATCTATCTATCTATCTATCTATCTATCTATCTATCTATCTATCTATCTATCTATCTATCTATCTATCTATCTATCTATCTATCTATCTATCTATCTATCTATCTATCTATCTATCTATCTATCTATCTATCTATCTATCTATCTATCTATCTATATAATTTAATTTTATAAGAAATCTAAATAAAAACAAGTGAATTATTTTTATCTTACAGTTGACACGCTTAATAAACCTTTAACATTGATTTATTACATTTTGAGGTATGCCATCCTAATTTCATATGAAAACCAAACGTCTTGGTTGAATGAATAAAGCAAAAAATAAATCTATGTCTGCCAGGGGTATGAATAAATCTGAGCTTAACTTTTAATAGCTGCATAATGTAAGAAAATCATGAGTGTGATTTTGTTGATTGCGGCAATGTCCATTTGTTATATTGCACAGAATGATTCTGCTTTGATGACAGCAATTTAATATATCCTGCAGCTTAAAATACTTATGAAGATGAAAATTTGTGCCTGGATTTTATTTGTGTTCAGATATTGTACCCTAGTAGGTGTTTATGTTTCGCAATGTCCATGGTTTCCATAAACTAACTTGGGACTTGACTTATGGTTGCAGCAGAGCAGCCCATGGAAACTTTATGCTTAAAAAGTTATGTCCACAGTTGTTTGTTTACAAAGCTGAGCTCACATGCGACCTGCACAACTTAATAGCACAAACCTCTGCTCATGAAGCTCCATTAATTTCCAGTACTGTGCTGACAGATCTGTTTATAACAACATGAAAGATAAGAAGTCTTTTTCTCACCTACTTATTTTTAGTTTATTAGTGGATTACTTTGCTGCAGAGCTTTTAAACTCCCTTGGTTATAAATATAGGAACATCAAAGGCAGATGAAGCATCTAGAAAAGTTAGCAAGTGAAGCAGGAATAGTCTTTTAACAAATTGTTCAGGCTTCATTATTAATTTCCTTCTCAGACAGGCTCAAATTATTTTCCTCCAAACAAGGCTCTCTTACCCTATGAGGATAACATTCCTCATAAATTAGGCATTTTAACAGGCTTGCGGCTTCTGTTTTATCAGGAAGTGAATCTAGTCCACCTGGGTCTATGAACCCCCTAGTTTGCATAGGTTGCATAATGTAATACAGAGTTCCCCTATACCAATTTTAGAAACTACAGTAGACACTTTGCAGGGCCTTCACACGAAGAACCTAAACAAACAGCAACAACGGGCCTTACCAGTCTAAATGGTGATTACATATAGCATAGTTATCATAGGATGAATATTATTCTTACTGTCAGCTTTCTGCCCCGGGAAAGTGAACAACTAACTGACTGCCTGAATAAAGCTACAGTTATTTAATTACTAAAAGCAGCTGAAATTCAGAAATTTATGAGATAAGCTTCTGCGCTTTGGTTGTAGTGTGATGGTGTGAGCTCTTACCTGCAGCTGTAGAACCAGGAGGCTGTGTGTTGCTTTCAGAGCTGGACGAACCGGGAGACACAGGGAGATCACTGCAGAGTGCCAGTGTCTGCCTGTGATTTAACTTAACTCGTGGAGTGAGACTAGCAGGACTACTGCCCGACACACAGACAAACCCCCTCCCCACGCTTGAAAAACTCCCTCGCTCTCTCTCTCTCTTTTCCTCACAAACACGCACACACTACAATGATAAATAGAGTTTATAGGAGCCAGTTAAGTTTTGTTCAAGCCATTCTATACTTACCCAACAGTCCATAGTCACACTAGCAAACAAACAGCTTCACTGAACTTCTTGCACAATATCACCTCCCCTCCTCCTCTGTTTTGAATATGTCCTTATGCTTGCTTTTAAGACCACATTCTTTTGTCTTGACCGATTTAATTTAAAAAACGCTGTCGTGCATACATTATTTTCATATTCTTGCCACTTCTGGACCCATGACCATGAGGTAGTCTCATCATAACAACACTCTGTCTGTCGTCCTTGACTCATCCTGAGAAGAACAACCAGGTTCTGATTATGATGGACCCTGTCATCATAGGTTATTAATAACTGCTAAAAGCTGGCTTGCAGTTTGAAACAGGTCATATTGTTGTATGATGGGGTGTGGGGGACATGTGAATGTAATTGCATTAGATGGTTTAGAAGAGCCCCTAAGTCATAGAAGACCCAAAAAATAACTAAAAACACCATTGAAATTTAATTCCTAGATGGTGAGTCAAAACCTTCAAAAAGAAATAGATAAATAAATAAATGAGACTGGGATGTCACTCAAAAGTAACTAACCCGGTCATGAAGCAGCAGAACACTGTGATTACACCTCATTGATCTGAGTATACACTGACTATCCAGATCAGGAGCGTATCAATAGTGATATACAGACCAATTCAATGAATTAGAATATTTATTTATGGTTATGAATATTTATTCAAGTTTATTTAAGTTGATTTATTCCAATAACTAAGGCACCAAGTGAAAAACATATAGGTTAATTACACACAGACTGATGTTTTCAAGTGTTTATTTCTGTTAATTATAATGATTTTCTGCTTACAGCTAATGAAAACACAATATTTAAGATTAGAATGTTAACTCAGATTAATAATAAAAACATTAAAATACCGAAAATCCGCTTAATACCTGCTTAAACGTTATTTACAAATATACTTTTAAACTGACAAACAAGTCTCATCAGAATGCTTATTCTAATTTACTGACTATGACCTTACATAAACTTCAAAGAACACAACTCAATAAATTCTCGACAAGCTTTCGGCACCTTTAGTCATTATGGTCCAGATCTCCCTTCCTCAATATCTCGGACTAGTTTCAACATTATCTAGCTTTAAAAGCAAACTCAAAGCATATTTATTTTCTCAAGCCTTTTGTTAAGCTTATGTTTCTAGCTTTGGAAATCCTTATCTTTCCTGTTTTTATTACTTTTATATTTTTCTTGATTTTATGGTACTTCGTTTGCTGTTTTTTTATTGGTTTTTCATTGTTTTATCTTTGTTTTATTATGTGTATTTGTCTGTTTTTAGCCCATTGAGTCTATGAGTGTCATATGACATGGGCTTTATAAATAATATTTTACTTAACTTGACATTACTCATGTTCAGACCCACTTAACACATGTTTTTCACATAGGCTGCATACATGGAAAGTTCGGAAACTGTGATAGCATCTTAAACATTTTCTCACAACAATAGCTGCTTGAGTTTTTTTTTTTTTGACACTGTTTCCTATTTCTTCACAATATTAGCTTATTATGTTAACTCCTAAAAGTAAATAATATTTATTGGAGTCACATGACCACATTTCACTGCAGTAGACTAAAATTATAGAGAATGGCTTTAAATTAACAGTTTACTAAAATGTGTAAGAAATATCTTCAGTGTGGATATGAATTGATGCATGGTTGGTATGCTATGTCCCTTGCCAGACAGCTTTATTTTGTGTCCTAAAAGTCAGATACCAAACAACCAAACCTGCAAAAGTATAAAATGATGAAGACTTAAGTTGACTAGCACATCTTCTGTGTCTCTCTTGCAGTATATGAGTTTACTAGCCTTGTGCCCCAATCTGAATTTTTTGTATTGTGAAGAACTGAAGCCTTTGATGAAACAAATGATTTCAAGCAGGATCTTTAGCACCAAAGGAAGAAATCTGAAGCCACCCACTTAGAGAAAGCCTAATCCAGCTGCATTACAAAGGAATGTCTATTTTTAGGGACAAACTTCAGGTTCCGCCAGGCACTAAAGGTATTTATCTCTCACGATTTTCACTTTCAGGATCCTGATAGGTGTTAAGACTTTCAGCATTCTGAATCCACAGAGTTTCAGTAACCAAAGACTTGCAAATGATCAAAGCCATGGACTGAAGAAATAGAAAGGAAAAACAAGTACCTAAGTTGCTGTAGAGAGTGCATTTGGTGGCTTTTCCTCACCCAGGTGTGGCCTTGCCATATAAGAGTGACCATGTTTCATGCAGTGTTCTATAAGTGACAACATTCTAGAGGCTGCACAAGGTCAAAACGGAACTGGTGCAAAGGTCTGGAGACAGTTTTAAAAATACAATGATACGCAGGTGTAGGTTTCTTCGGTTTTATACCTCATATTTCAGGGCAGGGCAGGTTGTGCCAGAGCACTTTATCTCACTTTGCACAGCAACAGAGCCATTTACACCTCCATGGAGATTACGATCCAGCTTCATTATATCTTGAGTTACTGCAAATGATAAGAATCATCTGTTAGGTTGGTCATGTATTGTGTCAGAGCACCAAGCATCTGTGTGATATAATTTCCCTGCAAAGTCTTGCTCTATGCTGCCATATGAACAATCAATGGCCCGCATCTGACCCAACAGGACCTCTCAGGAAGCGAAGACGGAGAGTTATGCATTGGGCACTGAATCTCTAGCTGCTTTCCACAAAACACACATTTCTTTGTGGGGACAGGATGTTGTTGCAACACCAAGCACTATAGCAGTGATTTATACTACTGGTCTGCAAGCAGAAACAGATGTTGATGATTTCAAAATGGAGATTTGTGGGAAGATGATGTGGGAATAATTATCTCTTCAGGGATGGTGCCTTTTTAGAAGGGAAGGTGGGTGTATGTGTGAATTTGTTGGTGGTACAACAAATCAACAGTGACTCTAGATCCAAGACATTTAAAGACATTTTGTGTAACCCTATGCAATTAAAGTGTTTACTTATTTATTTTATTTATTGACTGTGTGATGCATCATTTCTGAGTGAGTATGGCCAGGAACTGGACAAGGCTTCATCTCTTATGCTCATACCCTGGAGGTGTTGTATTGCTTGATGCTCTCGCTAATCAAATCATTCTAACAAGATTAGGTTTGTTAGTGCTTAAGCTGTTGTAGAATGAATTGAGGTAATTACTGGCAGCACAGGGACACAGGTAACACCCAGTAACACAGGTAGTAAAATACCAAACCCAATGCAGAGCCACCTGCTAAAGAAACACAATACTGTGCGAGGCATGAAGACTGATTTCAGACCGTACAGTGTTTATCTGGATTGAGTAAGAAGCTGTTTAATCTCTTTTCCAGATATGAAGAAAACAAATCTCTCCACTCCATACTATTGACACACCTGGTAAAGATGTGTAAAATAAATCTTAAAATAAATGAATGTTTTATTGTAGTAACATTATAATGCATCAGCTCTTCAGGATTTTATTTTAACCTCCTTTACCATCCTCCTTACTTTTTGTGCCTGAAAGATACATTTGGGTCTATGTCCAGTATTGTGTTATCACGGTCTGGTTGTTTTGAACCTTTTTAATCATTGCTCTGACTGTATAATCCATGTAGAAGAAGGATTTACATCCATTCAATATGGGCATCAATGTAAGAACTATTCATTCTGTACTCTAGAATGCATTTAAATAGTTTGTTTTCCACAGTGAAATGATTATAAAACTAGCAAATCCAATACATTTCAAAAACTAAAGAATATTTAGTTTAATCCACACAGGGTCAAACTTAAACATAAAAGGTCACATCAACATTTGTGCTCTAGAGATTAGATGTCGTTCAAGGCAATTAAAGGTAGACCTTAAAGGTTCTAATGATGGCTTACTTGAAGAACATGTTTTCTTCTCTTGAACCTCTGTGTCATGTAATAATTACATCCAAGTGAAACAGAGAGCTATGGATTACTAATTAAAAATTTCTCCATATTGATCAACTTAAAAAAGTAAAGTCTAAATAAATGTTACGGGTGCCAATAGTTATGGCATTGGTGATTTGCTAAAGAAAATGTAGTTGGATAGTGTCCCCATTGAATAAACGTAATTTTATTTTAGGACTATTTATAAAGTTTTACCAGACTTAAATGTGAACATAACACTGGCAAGCGGATCCTCAATGGTATCTATCAAATTTATGTTGTGTGACCAGATTGCATTTTTAATTAGCAGGAACAAGCCAAGTTAGATTTCAACGTACTGAATAAATAGAGAACATGAATAAATTTTTTCTTTGGACATTCTTTGGTGTTCATTAGATTAAAATATTCCGAAGTCTTTTTTTGTGTATTGCAACATTACCCTGAGAGCAAAACAGGCAACATATATCAGAGCTGATATATGACAGGCTTAATGATAGTCATAAGATGTTTTTTTTTTTTTCAAATTGTCCTCATTTAAGAACATCTACAGTACATCAGTTTCTGGTTACTAAGCATTTTTTTCTGATCATTCCCAGTGGAGCTCAACATATTTTAACTTGGCAGGAATGAAACAAATAACAGGTGGAAATGATTAAATATTTCCTGCAGTGAAAGCTCAGTTCAAGTTTTACTACTTTTTAAGGCATTGTCAAGATCTTGGGTTGCTCCACAGGGATCTCCAGTATCTCTAAGAGAACAGACGATTAGTCGAGGATTCTGAAAAGATAAAAAACTGAAGTTGCAAAATGAAACAGAAAATATGTCCTACTTTGGCTCCTGCTGCACCAAACCCGTATTTGAATTTCTAGCAGAAAAGTGATAAAACAGCTCAGTGTGACGGTAAAGAAGGATCATGCTCCTAAGGGTCATATTTAAGCTTTATACTAATTTTTTTCTCATTATCCCAGCCAAATTTGATAAAAAAAAGTATTGCCAATTCTGTAGAGCCTGATTTACAGTTTATCTTCGAAATTAGTCTATCTTGCTTCAAATGAGTCTTTGTTGATAATTTAGTCTCTGTAATCATTCAAACAGATTTGATTGACAGTAAAACTCTGAAAAATATTCATTTCGAAAAATTTAAACAGGTTATATTTACAACATTTTAACAAAAGATGGGAAACTTAAGCATACTTTTTGGATATTATTGGCTATATTACACCTAACTGTACTGATATTTTGTACTGAGTTAAAGGGCTTGGACCTTAGTTCTCTGATTTCTCAAGATATTTTGTACTTTAGGGAATTGTTTTGATTTGCATTCATGGCTACTATCTTACTTATGAGGACAACTGACCTCTGCCAGGGACTGCAGGTAAGATCTCAGAGGAGGTTAAGGATGATCTGATTCTGTAAATTATTTATACTGCACTCTCCAAACTGGAGTCTGCTTGTTCAGCCTCTGATCAGTTCCTGCAGGGCTTCTGTGCCTAGGTGCATGGCCAAACCTCTGGAGATGATTCAATGGCCAACGCAACCTTTGCACTGACCTGTAAAGACTCACTGAGGATGCAGCAGTCCTTGGGTCGTCCTCCTCACCCTTTCATCTGCCACAAGGACTGTTATAACACTGAAAATGATCTGACCTAAACCATTATGTGGTAGTATGTTTTGGGTCATCTGGATGGAAGGTAAACCTCTCCCTATTTCAAGTCTTGTGTAGCCTTTAACAGATTTTCAAATATAATTGCTCTTAGAAGCATTTATCTTCCTGTCAACACTGAACGTCCTCCTGTACTTGTGAAGAAGATAATTCCACACCATGATGCTGCCTCCATCATCACAAAGGCGAAACATTGCATTTCCCCAGTAGACCAAAAACATAAAATTTGGTCATCTGACCAGAGCACCTTTTTTGTTTCCCATATCGTCTACAGGATTTCTTCTTCCAGCTCTTCCATGATGGCCAGATTCTTCAAGTACACAACTGATGGTTGTTCTGTCAGCAGATTCTTCCACATGAGCTGTGGATCTTTGCAACTCCTCCACAGTTCAGGCCTCTGGACTGCTTCTCTGATTAATGCTCTTCTATCTCATCAGTTTTGGTGTCTTCTGAAGGCGATTGGTTGTGATGCATTTTAGGGCATCATAGGAAAGGCGGCGGAATTTAACTACAGTATATGCCAAAGATTTCCTATTATTAATTGTACAAAAAACTGAAAAGCATGCGTTCTTTTATCTTCTACTTCACAATTACTACTATGTATAGGTCTATCACATAAAGCAATAAATTACACAAATATTTGAGGTGGTGGAAATGTCAAATCCTGCTAAAAGCAAAGTTTTTTATCTCTGGTGACGACAAACAGTAGCCCATATATTATATCACAGATGATGCGGGAATGTTTTTTATAGATTCAATAATCTGTGCAGAACTAATCTCTCCAGTCCTAAATTGCCCTACAGACAGGATACATCTTCCTCAGATGACCCAAATGGGAGATGTCAAATGTGCCTCTAACTGCTCCTTCATTTCACCAGTGTAGCGTGAAGCTATCAAGGACAGCTCTCTCACCTTCCCTCTGCCGTAGTCAAGGTTCAGAAAATATTTACTGCACCTCTCACCCTGAATGTACCTGCCTTGTTAGCGCCATGACCAACATGTGTCAAAACTGTGTCTCAGAACCTGTGCTTGTGTGGGAGGATATCAGGAACATAACCAAAGGATTAAAAGCACGATGTTTTCCGTCACATCAGATGAGTAGCCTTTTTAATTAGTTCAGTTTGGTTTCGGGAATATACATATAGATGTTTTTTGATTTAGCTTTAACAATGTTTCAACTACATCTTAACACCATGGAAATCAGTGACCCAGAGGCTGACTCTTGGTATGTAAAACTATGTGGCAACACTCCTTTAATTTGGAGCAAATGAACAGAACAGAGAACAGAACAGAGATGTACAGACAACTAATCTTTTACAAAAACAGGAAGCGTCTAAGAGATTGGAGGAACACTGGCGGGGAGGCCTGTAACCAGCGTCTAAATGGACGTTTTTTTCTAAGCTCCCCAAGGTTACTTTTTTACATCCACACATAAGGGAGGGATGGGAAAATACCCTAGGGGGGATGGGTGCATTGAAGGAGACTACTTATCATTCAAAGTAACATCTCCCATGAATATTTTGGGTTTCTTATTAGATCTATGGAGGATAAAAACTAATTCATACTTCCTTCCAGTCTAGTAAAGTTTATCAGTTGGATGACATTTGAAGGCAGTGAGATGTCATACTGATGTATTTTACTCCATTGAGGTAGCTGTGTTATGATTTGGGGTTGTTTGGTTTTTGGTTTCGGGTTTTTTCTTATGTTTTTCACAGTTTAAGTTTTGAATCATGTTTCTGTTTATTTTCCTGGTCATGCTTTAGTTTTGTCATCTTGTTCATGTTTTGTCAAGTTTGGTTTTCGGATCTGGTTATGCTTTTGCTTCATGTTTTTCTAGTTTCTGTTAGTTTGTGTTCAAGAGTCTCTGTTTTGCTCCAGCCACGTTTTGTTCTGTTAATTCGGATCACCTGCACCTATTAATCTGTCTTCTTGTTTCACCTGGTCACACTCCATAAATACACACCTGTTCTGTCATTCATGGCGGAAACATTTCTCAAACCAAGTCTTGCTTTTTGATCATGCCACACCTGTCTCGCCTGCCCGTTTGTTGTTTTGTTCCTGCCTCCTGCTGTGAGTTTTTGTTATTAAACCTTTTTCACTTACCATCACGCTGCCTGCTCGTCTGCATTCTGGGGTCCTATATCTCACAAGCCATAACAACCTGTCTGTTTGACCAAAGGAGTATTATTGACCAAGATAATCTGGAAGGAAGAGGTAGAGTTGCCATCAATAGAGGAAGTATTGCACTAAAGGTTTGTTTATGTTTATTAAAGTAATTTGTTATTACATTAAGAACATAGAACATAGCAGAAGAAACTCAGACGAATAAATCTGCCTCTATGCAGTCTTTTCCTAAAATATAAATCTTTTTACAGATACCTTAGATTTGGCTATACAGTGATTGCAAATGTTTTAATACCAATTCGCTCCACATTTTATCAAATTACACCCACAAACTCCAAAATATTTTATTGGGATCTTTGTAAAAGACCCACACAAAGCGACGCATAATTGTGAAGAAAACTGTGCTCATTTTTATCTTCACATATTTGTATGGAGCCCTTCTCACTCTTATGCCCATAAATAAAATCCATTGCAATACATTGCCTTTAGAAGATCACAAAGTGAGAGAATAAGTACTGAGAACCTCTGTGCTACTACCCCTGCCTAACTCAGCATCTGTGGGAAAATGTTTCTCCTCCTACAAGCCATTATCCACCACCCACAGTAAACAAACCTTACTCCTGTCCTGCAAGAGTTCCAATATCTCCTAAAGAACAAAACAAACCACTCTCCTCCCCTACTCAGTGCTTACCCTGATCCCTCCGGCAGATCCAGTCCGTGCTCTGTCTCACTTTTGCTGTGTATTTAAATAAACTGTTTAATCCGCTGCTCTGCCTCCATGATTGTTTGCTCATGTTCAGAGTGGGTAAACCAACACTATGACACTTTTATGGAAAAGCGGTCAGAAGAAAGCCATTGTGTAAAGAACGCCATACAATATCCAGTTTAAAGTTTGCTGCAATTCATGTAGAGGACAAAGCAAATGTGGAAGAGACAAACATTGAATGTTCTGACCTATGTGCAAAAATATATATATACATATAATACATAAAATAAATACATATATATATATATATATATATATATATATATATATATATATATAGAGAGAGAGAGAGAGAGGTTTATATATATATAAGTTTATATATATATATATAATGGGCCCAAATGTAGGCAGACCAGAGGCAGAGAGGTAATGTAAGAGGTTTTAATAATGAAAATAAAGACTTACTATATTTGGCACAGAGAGAATGAGAAATGGAATCATTGTGAGTATAACAGAAGGATCCAGCAATGAAAAATGCAAAGCAGTGAGCTTTCATACTGTGGCAGGGGTGAAAAAGGACATAGGAACCAGATGAGCTTATCAGAGGGAATGTGGAACAGCTGTGGCAGAATGAGAGCAGGGAAAATGAGGGAGGCTAAAAACACAAAGGGAGCTGCACTAAAAAACAAAAACGTCAAGAAACCAAGAATTAACCACAATGCATAGAGGAAAGAACACAAGAAATAAGTAAGAAACTAGACACAAAGAAACAAACCTATATGGCAAATGCTTAATGACAATAACAGCTGAATATGGCAAGACCTAAATGGCAATAATAAACCCAGAAATTATCCGAAAGGAAACACAAAAGAAAACCAAAACACAAACACCTGTCGATCATGACAGGAAATTGATGTTTAGAGGGACTTTCCACCCAATCCAAATGAACGTGAGCTATTTTGCAAATAAGAATGGTCAAACTTTTTAGTCATTGACTAACAGTTGTATTTGTAGTAGGACATGGTTTCGACCCAGGTCACACTTTTCACCTTTTTTTTTTTTTTACTTTAAATTGGACCAATTTGTAAACAAAGATTGGCTACACATTAAGTTCTCACTGGATGTTATTGTAAAGCTTGGAGTGGATGTCCAGATGGTCCAGATGGTGTATGTGTCTTTGTGAAAATGAATATGTGCAAAGAGAAGGTTTAACATACTGATATACTGGACCCTTCTCCAGACCCTTCTCCAGAACCCTCCAGGCTTTCCTTATGTAAATATGTGAGCGGCATTGAGTGATCTTCCTCACCAATGACCCACTTTGCAAAAGAGCAAAACATCCTGAAGAAATGTAATGAAATAAATAAAAAAGTCAGCAATAATAATAAACATCAATTAAATCAGACTAGGCCTCTGAATTTCTCTTTTGAGATTCATCTCTGAGTCAATAGGTTGTGACTGTATCCCGGCATCTACACACTTCCCATTCAGACCCCCTTGAGCCACCCTGTAACTCTTCGGAAGTGCTGAGGAATTTGGGCTCAGCTGAGTCAATAACCCTGGGGCTCCTCCGGACCACGTAAACCGCCCCAAAGTCCAGTAAGAGCCATCCATGCAAGAGATGTTTTGTCATCTCCTCATCCCTGTTGGAACAAACAAGATTAGCCTTTGACAGATGTGTTCAGAAGAATCGGCTCAGCGTCTGATTATCCTGTTTTACAACAAATTAACAAGCTTTCCTCAGTTATGACAGGGTTTTTAATTTTAGCTCTCTAAAATACACTTAAATGATAGTAAACAAATAATAGTAACTCAATTACTTACTCCAAATGGAGCTGACTGTTAAAAGCCCTAGGGAATTCAAGACTCTAAAAGTTTGTGTTTTGTCACAGATATATAAGTCTGAGTTTGAATTGATATCCAAGCAAGACACAGTATAAATACATGTACTCATAGCGCTGTAAAAACTTATTTGTTCTCTTACAGACTTAGACTGTGGCGTGTTGGGGCGTATAAACAGCTACAACTAAACCTTTGTTGTGTTAAAAAACAATGTTTAAATAAAAAAAGCAACATAAAAAAATTACACTTTTAGATGAAAAATAGTTTTTCCTATTTAAAGATGTAATGGCAAGTAGTACAGGAGGGAATTAGATTAGTTTTGGCAATTTGTAAGTATTAACTTCCTTAAGCAGATGTGCATTGCTGTTTAAATAAAGTAGTAGTAATCACAATAGTCAAAGTAAATTATGTTCAAATGCTCTTAAGTATGATTTGCCCTTAGCATATGTTTTCTTTTTGCTTTTGAAGGCTTTGACATTACTTTCCTTTAATGTACGCACACTCACTCATGGATGAATTCATCACGGGCAAACTGTAGTTCAGGGTCTCACTCAAGGACACTAGAACAATAACAAATGTTAGAATGTGTCGTGGGGATTGATCCACCAGCCTTCTAGATAGACAACTGGAACGGTATTAATAAAGTAATGCCGCTGTTTGGTTTCCTTCTACTTCAAATAAATACAATGGCCATTGTTGGCAAATACTTGACACTTTAACTGATCAGTTTATAAATGTTGTTTCTTTTGCTTTTTTCCAAAGCCATTATACAGCCTTTCATCACATTCTCAGTGCTTCCATATGATGCCTCAGCTATTAAAAACCTGATAGGTGAAGAAATTGTCCTTCAGTAAGATCCCCTCATTCTTCTAATCCTATTTATGGTGACCATTTTCCAATACTTCCAACCAGTCAACTTTGTCCCCTATTACTAAGCTGGGATGGGCTGTATCAAGGGAGGACCAATCCAGCCATAACAAAGAATACAGACCAAAATAAATAAATGGCTCAATAAAATAATTACTAGGTAAAGAAGTAGCCTCAGCTTCTCTCCTATTGGCCTAGAGGTCTCCTATTGGCCTAGAGGTCAAGCCTCTGGGAAGTAGGTACTGAGTCTCATTATGGCTGCCTGGTTCTGAAAAGGAGCTGTTAGCAGTGGCTAACTTCTGTCATTTTTTTGCTAAAGAGGCTCAGTGCTTGCTTAGTCGCACAAGGTCCCCCTCTCTGATCAACCCATGGCAGTCGCTGAGGCGAACGGTGAATACATGTTTTATACAATAGACAATGTGCGACAAACTTTTAAAAGGTGAGGAGTGGAATCTATGGTGAGACATTACAACCATCCTTGATGGGAGATGAAACATTACTTCATCTCTGCCTTGGGACAGTCCATCCGGATAATTTCTTGACGAAACAACACTTCATCATCATTATACAGATAATCCGTTGTCATATGAGGCCCAGAGCTTCTGTCAATGCAAGCGCCTATCAATGTGGGTCTGAATTACTGTGAAACACAATTTAATTGGCTGGTGTTTTGTCCTCTAAAAAAGTATTCATCTCTACCACAACACATCAATGTTGAGGCAAACAATTGGTTTTTAAATTGGCAATATAAATCATATTTATACGCTCAATGCTGTTTCAGCTTTTAGAAAAGAACTAAAGTCAACTTCACTGTGAAATAATAAACATAACTCTGTGTCCATTAGAAATATCCAACAATGCAGCTTTCTCCATTTTTCATTGGTATGGGGTCAGTGTGTATATCTTCTTCTTTGTACTTGTTTGACACACTTATTCCTCCTAAAACAAAATCCACAATCTATTGTTGTACCTCATTAACATCAGATTTGCCTGATGGACCTCTGCTTTTGAGAAACATTTTAAAGGTTTACATACACTTTGCATAATTGTTGGATGGGTGCAAAAACTTGTTATCACTCATGTAAAAACCTTGGGTTGGAAGGCACCTGCACTATGCCTTCTTCCCTGTGTGTGTGAGATCATTGTTATCTCTGTGTGAACCAGCCTCCTTTCCGTCTCACACACATACACCCTGTCTGAACTGTCTGTTGAACTGTGTATATAAATAAAGAGATAGGGTGTCAAAACTTTGTAGTTTCACTGCAAAGTGGGCTACCCTTGTCACAAGTAACTATGACTGTATCGTTCTTACCTCTGAGTTGACTAAATAATACCTAACATTTATTGGTCCTTCGAAGCCGGATTAATTCAATAACCTTATTTCTCTTTGCTTTAACAGTGACTCTGGGATCCGTGGGGGAAGCCTGACGTCGAGCGAAGCACCGCTGCACAGCCTCCTTTAGCCGGAGTGGCTGAAAGTCCCGGTGTGTGTGAATTCACACCTGGCCAGTGGGTTATTGCCTTTCTCTGCGCGGGGTGACTCTCACAGGGTCCAAAGAGTCACCAAGAAGTCAACTCCGAGGTGAGACAGTTTTAAAATACAGTTCATAGGAAAAGTACTTAACAGTCGTTGGTAGTGCGTCGCCGGTAAGGACGCTGCATTCGGATGGTTTTATTCCACCGTGAAAGGAATAGTGACAAATTTGGTACAATCCCGCCGTGAAGGGGATTAAAGAAAACGACTGAGGATTATTCCCCTGCGAGGGAATAGAGTAAGCGCTATATAAATAAAAGAAGAAAAGTACTTAAAAGTCGTTGGTAGTGCGTCGCCGGTAAGGACGCTGCATTGGGATGGTTTTATTCCACCGTGAAAGGAATAGTGACAAATTAAGGTAGGGCCCCGCCAAGAAGGGGGCCAAATAAAACGACTAAGGGTTATTCCCCTGCGAGGGAATAGAATAAGCGCTATACAAGTAAAAAGAACGGAGTAAATTGAGCTCATAAAATAACACCAAGTTAACTTAGAAAAATTACAAGGTACCTGAAACTAACTGTGTGACTGTGTTGTGTGTGTATGGAGGACTAAGCATTTTAAGAGAATCATAGCAGGATTCTGCTAGTCCTGTGTTTTCTTTTGCCCAGATTAAAACTACGTACTGGTGACTTTGGAGATTCAGGTCGGATTTCATTCCAGAAAATTAACACCGCTGCGAATTAGTCGCAGTAGAAGGCCGTGTTAATGTCCTCTCCTTAAAGTCTCATGCCAGTGACCTTTTATCTGGGACATTTATACTATAATTAAACTAACATAAAACATAATGGGGAAGAAACAAAGTAAACTAATTGACTTAGAATGGGAGGTAAAGTTTATGGAGAACTATGTAAAAGGAGCAGGTATGATCTGTCATAGATGGAATAAAAAATAAAAAACATGGGTTTTTGGGCAAATTAGATACAAAGGATGTCTTAAAATTACAAGGGGATCTAAAATTAGCAATAATGAAAACTAAAAAGAGAAAAATAACAAAGAACAATGGGGGAAGAACAGAGAAAAAGCTCTGATTTAACAGAAATATGTACACGATGGCATAAAAATACGGATTTTCAGGTAACTTAATTATCACTGAAATCCTAAAACTACACGGGGATCTTAAACTGGAGATTATGCATTCAAAAGATTCAAGAGACAATAAAAAACCTTGCCAGGTTATAATTTCAAAGGGGACTTTTCAGTCCCTGAGTGCTCACAGTTGATAAACAGATTAAAACAAAAAGTTTAATTAAAAGAACAACAATAAGAGCAGCTTTTAACTGACATAGCCATAATACTGAGGCCTTAAGAAAAGCACAGGAAAAAACTTTCAGCTTAACTGAAAACAAATAAAGGGGGGGCGGACTGCCACCCATCCCAGTTTAGAATACCAAGGTAGCCCCAAATTATAAAGACTAAGAGGTGGTTTTAGAGGACGTGGTAAAAGAAGTTAAAAGAGGAGGTGACAATGTGGACAACATGGAAACTGTCCAACTGGACAACCCAGTGAACAATGACTAGAGTTGTTAAAGAAGTAATCTGAGAGTAAAAGATTTTGTAGGCAAGCATTAGTGAGAAACAGGTGCTTTAAAAATCATTCTATGGTGTTATACTACTAACAATATCATGATAAAATGCAAAAGATTCATTTTACAGGGAAATAATTCCATATTTGGCTCAGATTGTGTGCATTCTTGATTTTTCCTCTTTGAGAGAAGTTAAATTTCAGCTCTGTGAAACGACCTTGACAAAGAGATGCAGCTGCCTGAAAACAAAGATAAAACTTCTGCAAACAGCAGAAGCCTGTCTCGGCTGAAAGGTCTGAAAAAAAATTGTAACTCTACCCTGCATGTGTCAAACTCAAGGTCCGCGGGCCAAAACCGGACCTCAGGAGTTTAGTGATTCTCTAGAAGTAGAGCCTTTTAATATGGTGATTGTGTGCTTGAATCTGCCTTTTGAAAATGTTTTGAATCTTGCTCTTTATGTATAAAAAAAAAAAAAAAGAAAAGAAAAATTGGCTAAAGTCTGCAGACACAAAATGAACTTGGATTGAAGCTCTAACTATGTTTATTTAATCTGAGATCCTCTCCAAATGCAACAGTATATGTCAGTCTACATGAGATACTAACAACTTCACCTACTGATATAATATAAAGATCCGAGTGAATATGTGAAACAAACAATGATGAAAGTTTTTCAACAGGTGATGCTCATCCAGGAGGAAGACAGTGTTCCTAGGAAATGCAGCTCATTCATTAACAATCATTTTTTCTCCTATAGGTGGAAGTTTTGCTGACTAATCATAGGCTGGATCTATGAAACATTATGTGCACAGACCAAATGACCAAGGTTCTGACTGACTTATGAACCTCACTGACCTGACAATGATAACATGACACCCAACAGACAACACCTTTAAGGTGGACCCACTAAGACCACCTTATTGATTCTTGGTGAATAAAAAAAAAAAAAAATTGAAGCGTTCAAAACAGACCTAGTGGAAACAAAAGGGGTTATGAGGAAACAATGTGCATTTTAAGAATAATAGAAGTCAAATTATGTTCAAATTTTTGCAAATAAAAATTACTCTGACAGAAAAATAAGTAAGTAGTGTGTGAATGTGTGTGAATGGGAATGACTGATTTCATTGTAATGCATCTTTGAGGGACCTTAAAAGCGCTAATAAAGGTCTGATGTTCTGATGATCTTTGCCAAATTTATATCTTAATAAGGTTTCCAGAATCTTTTCCGAAAAATCATATAAAGATAGCAAAGGTTCTACCTGTATTAAAAATACTGATAACCATAGGAAAGTTCATAGATCTGTCTTCAATTTTTCCTAATTCTTTTACAAACAGGTTATTTAAACTTTCATGTGGCCAAATGTCTGTGTTTGACTTTCTGTTTTTGTGAAATAAATGTCTGTTTCATGTTATGTAAAAATTAGAGTCCTCAACATACCATAATAATATTAGGTCAGTTCTCTATGGTAAAACAAAAAGATTTTAACAGACGTTTAGACTTTTTCCAGTCAGGTTCAAAATGATTGAATTAGACTCAAACTTAACATAAGATGAAATGAACCTTAACAGAATTACTGGACTGGACTGAAATAGAGAAAACGTGAGTTAATTGAAACAAACTTTAGTTACTTGAACTAAATACAAAGCTGACTGAAACTGTATGTTGTATCTATAAAACTGGGTAAGATAAACTAAGATTATAAGATATAATATGCCCTTCATTTTTTTGTGTTCATCAGTGAGTGAGTTTTTATTTTTTATTTTTAATAAGAACTAAACCAAGCATTATTTATAATAATAGCAACTACCAAAAATATTGATCTCATTTTTAAATGTAATAAGGACTTACTTTATAAAATATAATAAAAAAGAATAATAAGAATTTGGAAAAACAGAGGCTTTAAACCTCTGCAGGAACAGCACTGACACTGTCAAAAGTGGATCCTAATACAGGAATCTGGAAGCTCATTCTGGCGTGGACAGTCAAAGTCCATCCAAGGATACATTTAGATGAGGCAGAGGGACAAATACAGGGCTTAGCTGAGAGCAACATGCATCCTGCCCTATCTGCTGTCCCACCTGAACTGTGGTCCCAATCATCAACTGATGTAGGGCTTATAAAGGGGTTCCCACCATACAAGGTTAAACTAATATCTGAAAAAAGGCAATCAGTCCGTCAATACCCCTTAAAGCCAGAAGCTGAAGAAGGTACTAAGCCAGTAATACAAGATATGTTGAAGTCAGGAATATTAAAAGAAGCACCTGACGCTACATGCAAGGCATATCACACTGACATCGCTATTATTATCACAGCCAAACATAACTCTAAAAAGATGTGCCCTTTAAATCCAAGTACTCTAATACCTACTGCAGAAGATGGAAAACCACATTCTTATAAAGCAAAAGTTGAAGAAGACACCAAACCCAGACAAGACATTTCTCAAACCCTTATACCAGATTCATGTGTTGTGTTTGTAGATGGCTCATCATCTAAAGATGAATATGGAAAGAATAGAGTTGGTTATGCAATAACAACCATCGATAGGATAATAGAAGCTAAATCTCTACCCAATACATGCTCAGCCCAAACAGCAGAATTATATGCTGTAGTAAGAGCATGTGAATTACATGAGGGACAAATACTTACTATATACACAGACAGCCAATACGTTTTCGGATCAGTACATCACCATGCTAAGATTTGGCAAAATAGAGGTTTTAAAACATCATCAGGGACAGAAGTAACTCATTTCAACCTATTAAAGAGAAAATGTCAGATCTGCTATTTATAGACACAGATGTGCTGAAAGACGCCCAACAGTCAGCACCCAAGACAGAAATAAAGGCCTGGCTAAAGAAAGGAGCACAGAAAAAAGATGACATCTATCAGATAGAAGATAAACCAATCCTCCCAAAAAAAAGTTATACAACACAGCGGCTACAGTGACACATTGGGAAGACCCACGTGTCAAGGGGGGAATATGTCACATCTGGTAAAGCATTAATGCTACACTATAAATATTTCTGACTATGCAAATCATTTTTGCAGATCATGCATAAGTTGTTGCAAACACGGGGGAAGAAATATTGCCTAGTTGTAATAGATGAACCTAGTGACACATTTCTTCCCCACATATGGTATCCCACAGATTATAAGGTCAGATAATGGAACTCATTTTGTAAATAAATTAATAGAACTAAGTTCTAATGCATTAGGGTTTCAGTTAAAGATTAAGGAAAACAATGGAAGAAACAGGGAGGCCATGGCCCGAATGCCTATCCCTGGTTAAATTATGGATGAGAATAACTCCAAATCAAACTGGTCTTACTCCATTTGCCACCTACTGTACATCATTGTATAACTCCACCCACTGTGTTCTGAGCCTGAGATCACATGACACCAAGTTGCTGATGTGAATTTGTATTCTCAAAGAAATGGTACATGGCAGACCGTTTTCTCTGCCCTCTGACATAAATGAAATAGAGAAAGCACAACAGGAACCTTCATTAGCTGAGTGGATGAATAAAATGTTGCAGACAAAAGAAGAACAAATGTCCAGTGGTCTGCCGATAATCTCTGCTCCTATCCCACAGAATGAGGCCTGGAGACCTGGTCCTGATTAAGACACTCCACCGGAAGGATTGGAGCACTCCTTGGTGGAAAGGGCCGTTTCAAATACTCCTAACAACGCCCACAGTTCTGAAAATAGCAGAGAGGCCTTCCTGGATTCATAAAAGCCACTGTAAGCCAGTTTTGCCGTTACAGGAGCCAAACCAACCGACGGGGTAGCAGAGGAAGTCCGGGTTCAAAGATGGCCCAGCGTCTCAAACCGGTGAAGAAAACAGCTGATCTGCGCCCAATTATAAAATGGCTCTCTGTAACATGTGGACAGGACTGATAAGCCTGAGCTTAATTCTGGTAGCAGGACTCTTTCTCTATCTAAAGCAGGATCCACAGGAGGTGATACCGAACCAGAAGAGATGGACATCAGACGGGACCCATCTCAGAACACTGACGGAAGAACATGACGCACATCCATTCCTACAGAATTTCTGGTATTGTTCATGGTGGCATATGCAACACTGAACTAGGTAGAAATGCACAAAAATGAAGGGGACGATTATGATGACATGTTGTAAATAAATCACATCAAAAGCCTGAGTGTACTCATACATTGTATTTCATAAAATAACCTTACAGCAGAAAATCGGAAGAAGTTGTTGCTTAAGTGAAATGAGAAAAAGTACAATGATGACATAAACAGGGCAGATTTTTTAATTCTTTTATTTTTATGATTTCAAGTATTATTCTTTTATTTTTATGATTTCAAGTATTATTCTTTTATTTTTATGATTTCAAGTATCATTCTTTTATTTTTATGATTTCAAGTATCATTCTTTTATTTTTATGATTTCAAGTATCATTATTTTATTTTTATGATTTCAAGTATTAATCAACATTTAACTTTTAATGGTCGCCGAGGGCGGCGGGGCCGTATGAGTATTTCCCACAAAATATAATCTGTTTACCGTCCGTGGGTTTTCGCTCATACAAAGTATTTTTCTTACTCGTTTTTATATTAAATGTTTTTACTTGTGATAAAAGGAGGGACTGTTGGATGGGTGCAAAAACTTGTTATCACTCATGTAAAAACCTTGGGTTGGAAGGCACCTGCACTATGCCTTCTTCCCTGTGTGTGTGAGATCATTGTTATCTCTGTGTGAACCAGCCTCCTTTCCGTCTCACACACATACACCCTGTCTGAACTGTCTGTTGAACTGTGTATATAAATAAAGAGATAGGGTGTCAAAACTTTGTAGTTTCACTGCAAAGTGGGCTACCCTTGTCACAAGTAACTATGACTGTATCGTTCTTACCTCTGAGTTGACTAAATAATACCTAACAATAATTTTATTGAAATACACCCTTTGACACATGAATTGTAAGTATTTATGAGCACACATTATTCACGTAGGGCCATATAAAATCCGTTCTACTTTTTTCTGAACTGAGTCAAAAAAATGTTTAAAGATGTTTTTGAGGCACTGGTGGCCATTATTGTTCAGTATTTTCTCAAAGTAGGCAGACAGGAAATGGGGGCAGAGAGAAGGGGAAAACATGCATCAAGTGTCACCAGGAACCGGACTCAAACCCAGGATGGCCGCGTCGAGGACTGAAGCCTCTGTATATGGGTCGCAAGCTCAAGCCCTACGCCACCAGTGCCACTCCCAACTCAGTAAATTTTTAACATAAAAAAATATTTCTCTTACCAAAAAATAAACCAAAAATATACTCTTACCAAACGTTTTTGACCAACAAGGTGTATAAATATTTACCTAATGTACAAAATGTCAACATCTCTAAAGCAAAATACCATTCATTTAAATTTAAAGTCACCAAAAAAACAAAGCTGTTTCAGTATAATAGAACATTCAATATTTTGTAAAATGGTGGTTAAAAACAGAGATGTCAGCCAATTAAAAATAAAACTGTTTAGCAGAATAAAATTTTTGTTTCATAAAACTAGTCCTTTCTTTTGTAAAATAAAAGTCACTTAGATATTAACGTATTATCTTATTGACATTCCATCAATCTTACATGGTCTACATCAGTGTTATTGTGTTTTACACTGACTAACTCATCGGTGACGTTCAGGATGCTGCAATCTCTCCTTTCTGTTTTTCTTGACATGTCAGGTGTTTTTCCCCCACTGTATTTCGTGTAGAACTTTTCTCTGCTCCAACATGGGGTTGACTGGCTTGGGTAAAGCTGCTCTAATGTTCTGGCACTACTACACCTTTGAACATGTAGCTTTATCGCTTATTCCTGAAGAGCTATCTGCATGGCTGGATAGACTTTAGCACTGCTGCCTCACATCAAGTAAATTGTGGTTTCAAATACAGGACCTTAATATGTGGAGTTTGTATTTTCTCCCCCTGCATGTGTGTGTTTTCTTCTGCTCCACGTGTTTCCTCCCTCTCTGTTGTGATATGACACTGGAAACATGTTGTCTTGCAGTTCCATTTGATCACGTGTTGACAAAACACACAGAAAGATGTTTCTTTTTCAACTGCTGTTTGCATATTGCTTTTAAATACTTTTTGAAAATGTACATGTCATTATTTTGTTTCTCATTATTTATAATGTAAATATTATACTTTTATAATGCACATACTGTTACTAAACTGTGTGGATTATGTTGTTTGGCCTGTCTGCAATATTTTATTTTCAGACAAGGAGCTGGAGCTGCGTAATCTGATTCTGTAAGACTGTTTTACTCTGAGATTTCAAACCATGAAAAAAGTTGAAAAAATGAATGTCCCAATAAAATACTATTTGAGACACAGTCAGTGCTCTTTTTGAGAGCAGGCTTTTGGCACTGAAAAAAATCATAAATACTCAATATTTTAAATATTTATCCAGAAGAACATATTTTTTGTAATGTGTTTTCACTTTGTGACACTTTCTTTAGAATTTTTTACACTCATGAAACAGGACTATTAGGCTTCGGACAGCTCCTGTAAGACCAAGTACCAAGACATGGTCCGCCACATATGCTAACTGGGTGGGAAAGGAGAGCACAAATCAGAAGAGATGGCAAGAGGGCCATTGCAGCTCTGGAGGAGATGCCGAGCTCTGGGGTTCAGGAGGGAGAATCTATTGACAGGACAGCTTTGGGCTGTGCACTCTACAAACCTGGCAAGTCATACAAACCACTATGTAGAGAAAAACAATGCACATCACCTTGAATGCTATCCCCACCATGCCAACATGATGGCGGCAGCAACATGCTGATGGGATGCTTTTCCTGAGTAGGGCTGGTCAGACTGTTCTATTGGCTGTACAGACGCATTCAAAAAATTAGAATATACGTTCTGATGGGGCTCGTTTGTCAGACATGTTTGAATAGCCCAGATTCTTGCAAATACTGTGGCAAGGCAATGCTGCAAATCACTGACTTCGGTGTAATAGATTCTCTCAGGCATGCTTATCCAAATCTCTGTAAAAATGCAGAACTATTGACGCTGTGACACAACAAAGTTTGTCTAAAAAATCTCAGTTTACTCAAAGAGTTGAAAAATACAAACTATTTCTGGAGATGGATGATTCTTGATAAGAACAATAGTGGAAAAAGAGTCATTGAGTTAAAAGAGAAGCAACAATGATTTTGGCAATCTTCTCAGAATGCTTGAATTTGATGTTTCAAATCTGAATTCAAGAATGCAAGAAATAATCAGCAGTATGGATCATGAGCTAAAACAGAAGCCGAACACCTTTGTTTCATTTTCTGTCTAGCTAAAGCAAATATTAGCTATTATCCTAAGAGGCTCCAAAACTTCACAACTGAGCTAATGTCCAAAACTGAACAATTATCTCGTGCATTATAAGCAGAGATAAAGGCAAAAATTATTTGAGGAAAAACAGTGATTGCCTGTTTAGGTGAATGTGTCCTCTGCAGTATCGGCCTCTTGGTACCCATAAAAGGAGCACATTTATTCAATGCCTACCTCAGTTCAGTGGTCAAAACTGCTTGTGGTGGTATAATGGTGTGGGAAAGTTTTCTTGGCTCACTTTGCCAATGAATCAGAGGTCTAATGAGTCTTTAGTTTATCTTGGTTGGTGTCAGCATTTTAAGGCCTCATGCCAGATGCCAAAACGCATTCCCCAGTGAAGGTACATATAGTATTTGATCTGACAAACCTAAAACTGGAAATGCACACAAAAAAGGAAAAAAAAAAGTGGCCTAAATAAATTCTTATATCCCCACTGAGTTCTGTTAGCCAGCAATTTCTCTGCAGATCTTAATCTCCTGTGTGCTATAAGAGATGTGACTCAGTAAATGCAGCCAATAACCTTTAACTAGAACATTCTTTATTGCTCTGGCATAACTCTTAGTTGAGCTCTTTTGTAGACATCAAATGGAAACATCAACTTAAAGTCTAAAAAATTTGACTTGAAATGGCCTTCACCAGCGTTTTTATTGTCATCTTTCTTTGTCACTTTCTCCCTGAAAGTTTGCTGCGTACTCTGTGACGCCAAGTTCACTTGACCTAAAATAAGCAACAGGTCAAGAATGATCTTCCAGGGAACTGTACTTCCCTCAGGTTTTGTGATATGTATTTAAACAGAACATTTTGAAAACAAAAATATGTCTATAGGTCATGTGAAATTGTATTAATGTTTTAATTAGTCTCTGGTGAGTCTGCCTTCTTTTTTCTGTTTTTGAGACATCTTGTTGTGCAGGGTAGGCCTTTCTGTGGGAACTCATTATGTCGGTTTTTTAGTGGACTGCCAGTTTGTAGATGGCACCAAGGTCTTCTAACACAGCCATTTTTACCACAGAGGAGGAAGTGTTTACTTGGTTTCCAGTATGAGTTTGTGTTCTAGTTCTTTTGCATTTACAGCTGGAAAAAGCCATGATTGAACAGCAGATTTTGGTTCTATTGTTCCAGTGTGTTTAAAATGTTTTATAAATTATCTGGATTTTTCTTGTGAGTATTTGTCCAATAGATTTTAATTGGAGAATTAAAAACTTATAATAGTAAAGCACTTGAGCATCTGGTGGAAACTAAAGACATTTGGATAAGGAGAGCCTTCTTAAAAACTGTGTTTATTAAATAATCGAGTTAACTGAAACAGAAAATGAAATGAACATGATTGTTATGTTTGTTGGACCATTTGTTCGCTACTATACCTCCCAGTGTCATCTGCTACTATATACTGTCAAAATGAGGTGAGATCCTTCCATGTATCCATGCAGAAATTAATTAAACCCTCATAATTAGATCACTGAGATATACAGCAGTAAATGTTCATATTTTAAAGCTACGAAGTCTGGGGTGCCCATTTGGTGTATGTTTTAATTCTTCTTTCTTTGCAGAAGTGTATAACTATGAATGAGTTTAACAACAATCACATATGATGAAACGAGAGCCTAATCTTTAGAGTATCAAATAAATAATGATCATATTACATGGATAAGATTTCATGAAACAGTAAAATGAGTATATCTTCTCACTCTGGAACTGAGGACTGAAGAGTCCTGTATGGAGTCACACATTAACTGTGACTGTCTTATCTTTTTCAGAAGTCTTAACTGTCTTATCTTTTTCAGAAGTAGAAAACTACAAGTATAATCAAAGAAAAATGTATGATGATTTTCTATTTTTCTACAATTATTAAATGTAATGAAGAGGGGTAATGTTAATCAATTGTGATGTATGAATAAAAATGAAGTGATGTTTTTGTTTTAGCTGTAACTGGTGTGAGAGCAAGAAGCAGATAAATACTGTGTTAGAAAGCCTGAGGCTGAGCAGATAAGAAGGGCACCATGGTCTGGGAGCCAGAAGCGGCAGAGTCATAACATCAGGATGGGAGGGGCAGAGGAGAGCCAGCTTCACGGGAACTGGACATGGATGGAAGGTCAACGAGCAAGCTCAAGTCATAACAAGCATGGAAGCGAGAAACGAGAAGCCAGGTGCTGTCAGGGTTTGGACTTTGTTTTTGGTTTTGTTTACTGTTGGCTAGAGGTTTCTTGTTTATGGTTTTGTATTCATGGTTTATTGTTTTCTGTTTCTCCTACAGTTCTGGTTTTCTTCTGCCTCCCAGTGTGTTCTCCTCTCGTAATTAGTTTTCCTCTTTTAGTTATTATTACTCGGTTTTAGTTCCCTTTATTCTCCAGTCTTTAGTTTTGTTCCTTGTAGAATATAAACTATTTATGTGTGTAATATTAACTATATCTGTGTGTAACTGGCATGAGTACATAGAGCATAGGGGGGTCAAGCCTAGGGAGTGAGGAGCATAGAGAGTGCAAAGTCATAAATTAGTGAAGGACAAGGAATCACCGATGGGAGAGAAGAATACAGGGGAGAACAGCACACAGAGAGGGCAAGGTCATAAATTGGGGAAAGAGACAGGGTTGGAGCCAGACATGATAAGTTTTTGATAGGAGAAGGACTAGAAGTACTCCTTATTTGGATATGAGGTTATATGGTTGCTGGGGAGATATCCACAGATAGAATGATTGTGTGTGTGTACTGCATAGCAGCGAAGGGTATATAAAGGTATTTGTGGCCCCTCCAAAACGGACAACACACAGACGTTTCCAGGTACCAGTGTAAGTGTGTGTCCCCTCTCTGAATTCAGATTGTTTTTTTTATAAACTTGTGGAAACGTACAACTGATCTCTGACTGAGGATTGTCCTTTGGGTGCCACATAAAAGAGTCGGGGAGAGGTGAGGAGTAATGTAAGAGTTAACTGACGGCCAGTAAAGTTTTCCTACCTCAACATCCTCCAGTTCATCTTTATTCTCCAGTCCCTCCTTTTAGAGGTTAGCTTTAGTTATTGTTTATTTTTATTCTAGTCCTGGTTTTCCTCCGCTTCATTCTCAGTTTGTTCTATCAGTGTTGGCTTAGGTTTGTTTCCTTTCATAATCAGGGTTTCTTGATGGTTTATGTTTTGCTAAGTTCTTAGGTTGTTGTGTTCCCTCCAGTTTCTCAGTTTCCTCTAGTTTATGTTTATTCTTGATTCTATGTTTTATTTATCTAGGTCCATAGTTTTTGTTTAGGTCTGTTTCACTGTTTTGTTGATTAGTTCCTTTCCTCATGCTTTAGTCTCTGTATTAGTTTCACCTGTTCCTTCAGCCTCCCTGCCTCCATGTCCCACCTGTTCTTAGTTCTTTTGATTACTTGCCCTTTGTTACCCTCTGTATATTAGAATCAGAATCAGAATCAGAAAAGCTTTATTGCCAAGTACGTTTTTGGACATACAAGGAATTTGTTTTGGCGTAGTCGGTGCAATACAGTACAAATTAAACAGTATAAACATATCTACAATATAATATAAATATATGTGCACAGTTTTAAGTGAATGAGAGTAAATATAGAGCAGTATTGGGTGCGAGAGCAGTACAACAGTGCAGATGATCAGTGTGCAAGTATGGCAGTGCAAGTAAAGCAGGAGTCCAAGTTAGGCTAGTTCCTTTGTTCAGTGCTGGTTTGTGCGTCACATTCCCTGCACCAAGTTCCATTCGTTTCTCGTGCTCTGTTAGACCTGGGCTTCTGTTAACTCTCTGATACACCCTGCCTGTCTGCCTTCTGTTTTGCCAGAGTTTAGACTTAAATAAATCATCGTTTTTGCTCAGCATGCCGTCTCCTCGCCGGCATCTGCACTTTGGTCCGCAACAAAAACCTCAACATATAACAGGTGCACGCTGTTTTTCGTCAGTCTGAAGTTCGAAAAACAGGCAAAAGTCATGGCACCAGGATGGGAGCGGGAGTTGTGAAGGTTGAAAAACAGGCAAAAGTCATAACACAGGGAGCCAGCTGGGGGCTGTTTACCACTCTGTTTACCGAGGCTGGAAAATCACTCGCCTACTAAGGAAATCATTCCATTCGGATCCATGGTGAGCCTCCGTCTCCAACGCCTCTTGAGCCTTACCAGTTTCAGCATTAGGAAAAGATAGGTTTAGTTAATTGATTTATTTCTATTATTAAAATTATTAAGTTTTGCTGATTTTTAAGTTGTTACTGACCCCTCCAAAAGCATTACAAATTAAAGAAAGCATATAAAATTCTAGATTTATTGTGGACAGTCAATTATTTGAGCCACCTTGTATTTGGGTTTTAAGTTGGTAAAAAGTCTTGTTGCCTGGTTCCAAATGATTTTAAGAGGTTTTCAAAGGTTGCCTTAAGCCAAAGTTGTTAAAACAATGCCATTGGGGCTCATGGCGAGCCACTAAAATCAACCTAACCAATTTACCAAATGCAAATTGTGAAATGTGGAATGAGCAGCCATTAACAGAAATGACTGTCGAGGAGTGGATGACTGCTGTGGGCTACTCTGTTGTCCAGACCACTAGTTGAAGAAGAACAAGACTTTTGGATGCAGGCTGTTAGAGGTTAGGCTTGTCATTTCCCGACACCAGCTTAAACAGATTTTGCAGTAAACCTGCTTAGTAAGACCTTCCAGGTTTAAGGAAGTCCGGACCCGTTGGATGGAGAGCTACAATGCGCAATCCCCTTAGAAATAGGGAAGTAGGAGGGAGGGGAAAACAAAAATACCCCAGTATGGTCTGCTACCACAACTCCCAGCACAAATTGCAGCTGATAGGAAGGGGCGTCGCAGCTCTGATGTCACAGTGGGCTATATAAGGACACGGGAGATGACCCACCTTTGCTTTATTCCCACTGGAAATTGAGACGCAGTTACCAAGCAACGGAGGCGCATCATTCTGGAAAAGAAACCACACGTGGGTTTTCTGTTATGATTCTGGCACGTCTGCTCTACCCTGTCTCCCTGGCTGCAATCAGCAGATTAGATGCACCTGGTGGCCGCTGCAGTGTAGTGCAATCTGTGGAATGCCAAGCACCTGTGTCTTCCCTGATTTATACTGACCGTGGCCGTGCTACAGAAGTATGTTAGCAGCGATGGAAAAGACTGGGACATTAAACTCCCTTTCGCCCTGATGGCCATCCGGTCCACCCCCCAACGCGCCACCCACAGGTTTAACCCCCTTTGAGATGATGACTGGAAGGCAAATGACCCTCCCACTCCATCTGCTGTACCATCCAGAAGATGTGAGTGTGACAACTGCCTACACGGCACATCAGTATGTTGCAGACTTGAAGGAGCACCTCAGAACCACTTTCGCTTGGGCACAAAAGAACCTGGAAGCCAGTGTAGAGGGCGCAAAAGGATATTATGACCGGGAAGCAGCCCACCGTGAATACGAAGTGGGCAAAAACGTTTTCTATTTCAGGTTTGCTCAACCAACCGGGCGTTCCAGAAAATTACTCCCAAGCTGGGCAGGCCCCTTCGAAATTGTGGGAAGACTCTCACCAGTGGCCTACAGGACAAGAATCTCAAAATCCAAACAGGCCCCGGTGTACAAATGGGTTCATGCAAACCAGATCAAACCCTACAACAAACTCTCCTCGACAGGAACAGGATTCCCCTCCAGGAGGAAGGAGAGATTAGTGCATAGGGTCAGCCAGATAGGTGCATGTTTAAAATAAACCCACACTAACATGCACTAATCACTAACAACTTACTTGAACAGAAACAGTTAAAAATATAACTACCTTGGACACAGTGTTAAACTGTAAGTTGACACGATACTTTTCTATTAACACTCTGCATGCACAGCAGACCCTCAGAGAAGTGATTAAGAATGATTTAATGGACACACACGTTGCCAGAGATTTTATGCAAAATCTTATTAAGAGAGGTTGGTTCATCAATACACAGTCCCACCAAGGCACAGATACCTACTTGCCTAGTTCTGCTGAACTTAGTAGAGAACATCCTAAGTCCACCATGGCAGACACCTTGCAACCTCCACAAACACACCGGACTTATAGCCTAAATAGTGCAATTCAATTGTTTTTTTCTCTCTTTTCGCATCTAGATAGTTTAGAGACAGGAGTTATGTTAAACCCCATCATCATTTGAAAGAGATAGTGTGTTTAAGCCTAAAACTGTTTTAAACTTTGGTTTTTGTTAAGATAAAACAATGTAAAGTCGGTTACAGACCAGGATTGACTCCCTCACAATTATTTTCCCATGGTTCATAGCGCCACCTATGCCAATGACAGGCTGATTTCGGTGCCTGACTAGAATTGGATGACTAAGCTATCAATTCAGTTTCAAATCAGTTTATTTATATAGCGCCAATTCACAACACGTCGTCTCAAGGCACTCCATAAAGATTAGGTAAATACATTCCAATTAATCCTAACCAATGCATTCAGATTCAATTGTTTAATCAAATTGGATAAAAAGTTTTTCTGTCTAAGGAAACCCAGCAGATTCCATCGAGTCAGTGACTTGCAACATTCACTCCTCCTGGATGAGCATGTAGCGACAGTGGAAAGTCCCTGGCGTTCACTTTGCAGCAATCCCTCATACTGAGCATGCATGTAGCAACAGTGGAGAGGAAAAACTCCCTTTTAACAGGAAGAAACCTCCAGCAGAACCAGGCTTAGGGTGAGCGGCCATCTGCCACGACCGACTGGGGTTAGAGAGAACAGAGCAGAGACACAAAGAGAAAAAAGAAGCACTGATCCAGGAGTCCTTTCTATGGGAAGGAAAAGTAAATGTTAATGGATGTAGCTCCTTTAGTCATTTCACCTAGAAAGAATGAACAGATAAACTCTGAGCCAGTTTTCAAGGTTAGAGTCTGAAAGAGAACACATAGAGTTAGTCACAGTAAAAGTTCAGTCCATTGCCATGTCTAGGAGAGAGAAAGGGTTAAACACTGAAAGACAGTACCATGTGGGTCATCGGTAGAGGGTGAGCCTTAGGTTGTTGCCAGCAGAAGCTTGGACGATGCCCCTCTCCAGAAAGGTGTCACAGGTAGACACAGAGTCAGGCCAGCTATAGCTTCTAGGAAGAGAAAAGAGGGAGAACATAAAGTTAAAAACTAAAATAACAACAAATAATGCAGAATTAGAGAATGTAGCGAAGAGGGTGAAAAGCGGTCATTATGTCCTCCAGCATCCTAAGCCTATAGTAGCATAACTACAGAGATAGCTCAGGATAACCTAAGCCACTCTAACTATAAGCTTTATCAAAAAGGAAAGTTTTAAGCCTAGCCTTAAAAGTAGAAAGTTTGTCCATCTAGAGCCCACTGATGGCCATTGTTATACTAAAAACTTCAATGATTGGGATACCTCTCTCTGTCAGATTGACCATAACCATTAGAAAAGAGAGGGGTCATACAGGTAGCAGAAATGGAGGGTGTGTTTGCACCTCAACTATAACTGAGCCGGTTTAGGCTAAGCTATGACCCCAGTATTTGGTTATCTTGTTTTTTTTGTTTCCTTTTTTATTGTTGTTTCACTTTGTCTCAGGGTTACCAAAGCTAATAACCAAAAGAATGTGATGATGATGTGAAAGTATTGTTTTTGTCTTTTCCCATTGAACGACATAGACAGGTATGGGTTAGTCAGAGTTTAGTCCTGCCCAGGTTAGCCTCTATCCTGCCCAATCATAGGCTTTTGAAGAATGAACTGAATTGTGAACCTCCATTCCTGCCAACAGGAACACAGAGACAGTTTGCTGTTTGTCTTTGCTTCGTCACGGATCACTGATTTTTCAGCTAAGGACAGAATGGTCCCAGTAGCTTCAAAGACTGATTTATCTCACCCTTTGAACCTAGGGGGGAATGTTAGACCATTTGTTCGCTACTATACCTCCCAGTGTCATCTGCTACTATATACCTCAGTATGGTCTACTACCACAACTCCCAGCTGGCATTGCAGCTGATTTGAAGGGGCGTCGCAGCTCTGATGTCACAGTGGGCTATATAAGGACACGGGAGACAATCCACCTTTGCTTTTTTCCCGCTGGAAACCGAGACGCGGTTACTACGCAACAGAGGCGCATCATTCTGGAGAAGAAACCACACGTGGGTTTTCATTAATTCTCCTCACTGGCCAAACTCATGAAAAGCGTTTTCTGGGATAAGAAGACCAGTAGACTTTACTTTACCGATCGAAGGTGTGGATTTAACACGTAACCCAAGAAAAACCCACGGAGGTTTTCCAATGAGACACAATTTCCTCTTTGTTTTTGTTCCAGTCAACTGCTGATGGTCCGTCATATTTTTCCCCTTTTGCCAAAAGAGGAAGACTCGCCGTCTTTGAGTTTGTTACGGACGCGTAACAGCATTGCACTTCATGCTTCCATCTGCTGAAAAGCTTTATGGAGATGAAGATTTCATTTTTCAGCACGACGTGGCACCTGCTCACAGTGCCAAAACCACTGGTAAATGGTTTACTGACCATGGTATCACTGTGCTCAATTGGCCTGCCAACTCTCCTGACCTGAACCCCATAGAGAATCTGTGGGATATTGTGAAGAGAACGTTGAGAGACTCAAGACCCAACACTCTGGATGAGCTAAAGGCCGCTATCGAAGCATCCTGGGCCTCCATAAGACCTCAGCAGTGCCACAGGCTGATTGCCTCCATGCCACGCCGCATTGAAGCAGTCATTTCTGCAAAAGGATTCCCGACCAAGTATTGAGTGCATAACTGTACATAATTATTTGAAGGTTAACGTTTTTTGTATTAAAAACACTTTTCTTTTATTGGTCGGATGAAATATGCTAATTTTGTGAGATAGGAATTTTGGCGGTTTCATGAGCTGTATGCCAAAATCATCCGTATTAAGACAATAAAGGACCTGAAATATTTCAGTTAGTGTGCAATGAATCTAAAATATATGAATATTAAATTTTCATCATTACATTATAGAAAATAATGAACTTTATCACAATATGCTAATTTTTTTAGAAGGACCTGTACACCTCCTTGGACAGATCATAAAAAAAAAAAAATCATATTTTTACCTATCCCTTTTATGTAGAAGACATTCAGCTGTACAGTTTCTTAAAATTGTCTGAATTACTTGAGTACCTAACAGAAATTACAATCTGGTTAAAAAAATAATTCTCTCCAGCTGAACTGAGCTAAGCATCTATTATGGTTTCTTTGATCAGGCAACAGATTGTTCATTTGATATTCTGCCAAACTTAAGGAATTTAGGTTTTCGACTAGTAAAGGTCTCTGGAATGTTGGCCAGGAGAACTCGCCTAAAACAGTTTGAGAAATATTTCTAAACTAACAAGCTTGGTGTCAGAGCATGAACTTGTAATTGTTATTCATGTTTTTTTTTGTCTTTCAAGTGCCTGTTGATGCATATTCCACACATACCAAGGATCGTATTGGAAGCATGTTGCCATCTAGTGGTCGTATTATAAACTACACCTGGTTGCCATTTTAGAGTATCAAGCTGTATTTGAAATACTGTCATGAAACAGAATTGCACAGAAATTATGTTGCAGTTTAATTTCATATCCCTGTTTAGCTGTCATATTTGTTTGAAGTTTGACTTTAGGCAACAATTACAGACACTGCATGAAGTTTTAACAGAATTATTATAAAATTATATATGAGATAGTGGATCTTCTGGGTTGTTGGCAAGGTTCTGACTGGACATTGAGAAGGAGTGGTAAGTGGTTATTTTCTGGGTTTGTGATGATGACATATGAATTAGAAGAAGGGAAAAATAACTTACTGTTGGCAGTGAATAAGGAAGTCCAGGGGGAGGTGAGCAAACCCAAAGTCTAAGATTAGCAGGTGGTGGTTATTGGTGGCTCTGTTATGCAGTGTCACTGTTTCTTTCTTTCCAGGAGTTGGTGAGCAATGGAGCGTTGGAGGGTGGACAGGCAGATGAGCGTGTGGTAAGTGGCTAAGCGGTGCGAGCGGCTTTTTTCAGGAGGATGTTCTGAGGAGCGGTGAGGAGATCAACAGAGGTGATCTCTGGAAGGTTTCTCCAATTATCCAAGGACAGAGGAGGCATGAATTTTTATAAATCCCTTCAGGGGATAGTTTGGATTTTTTGAAGTATTTGTCTTTATACATAGAGGTAAATCAAATTTTTAAGACAAATGTGGTTCAAAAAATATAGAAGATAGCAAAATGTTTAACCAGGCAATGGTCAATAAAATGCATACAACAAATTTGCTGAAAAAAATAGCAAAAGAATAATACTGGTAAGAAAATGGATCAACCATCAAGTGCTGCTTTCCCTATTATTCTTAAAAAAACTTTCAGTTGGATTTAGCTGCACACCTTGAGATTCTGTAACTTTTTCACACACTGGAAAGAGCATTGTAGGAAAATGCCTCTTTTTCCTGGATTCTTTAGAGCTGTAAGTACTCAGTATCCTACCTGTAGTAGACAGTCGACACCAGTTGAAGGAGAATCAGAGAGAGGTTTTTCAAGAGAAGCAGAGATAACAGTTTGATGAAGTATACATTTTTAGTTTTAGACTCCCACAGTCAGTCAGTCATTTTCTACCGCTTATTCCATAGTGGGTCGCAGGAAAGCTGGTGCCTATCTCCAGCAGTCTATGGGCGAGAGGCGGGGTACACCCTGGACAGGTCACCAGTCCATCGCAGTAGACTCCCACAATTTTCACATAAACCAGCAGTTGGTTTCCAATAATCTTCAATGTGAAACATGGATTGCAAAATGGAATGTGGTGCTCTGACCAAAACCATCAAATGATTTTGTTTTCATTGATGGCGTGTTTCTCCTTATGGAACATTAGGGGGAACACACCATGGACTTACACAATTTTCAGAGTAAATAATCCTGTACTTTTCTGTTGATTGCAATCCAATAAAAAGTTTGAAGGATTATCCAGTAACTTTTGCATGAAGAGATTGGAGTTGTATCAAGATGTCTGATAAATTTAGAACTGGTCTGTGTGTTGTGCTGAAGTAAGGAGTCTCTGAAATCTGTGTAAAATAAATTAAGTAGAATACTTATTTAATTAGAATAGAACAGAATATCTCTACTGTAATTGTAACAGGTAAAATAAAACTTTTGTGCTAACATAAATAAAAAAAAACAGACATTCCGCAAGTATACTATTTCACATAAAATACATGCATTATTGCACATAAGAACAAAGCTAACTTGAAGGAATTAGGCAGGCATTTAAGGCCCTGACAAGTGCAGAAAAATGTTTTAAGTCTGTCCTTCCTTTAATGCTACAGAATCTCTTGCCTGATGGCAACAGGAATCATCAGCAGCATATGCAGCAGCAGCAACATATGGTCAAACTGTGGTAGCCAGGTGTGGGAGCAGCTTAACTTTGTAGCCCAACTTAATGTTTGAATAAACCTTATCTAGTGTGTTAGCTCCTCTAGTCACAGATTTTATGTGATGGAGACGCTTGGGAAGTGCTGCTTTTCAATCCACATGGTTGAAATTCCCTGCTATTAGGATCACTGCATAAAGGTAGCGGTTCAGCTGTGAAGATGTGCCAAAGCCACACTAGCATCAGCAGTATGTGGAACGTAAACAGCAGTTATCATTACCACAGACAACTCCCTTCTCTAAATAGATGGGTGTGTATTTCACAAGTACTTCAGGTCAGGGGAGCAAAGGCTGCCCAAAGTCACTGTGTCCCCCCCAGTTAGTGTTAATGTACACAAAACACCCAGCCCCTCCCACTATTTGTTCTGACTGGAGTCCATAGTCCTATCAAAGTGTAGTGTTATGTAGCCTCTTGTCTCTAAAGCTGAGTCTGGTACGCATGAATGGAGACAGGTTTCTGCAGTCACAAATAGGCAGCTGTTCTGGTGAAGCATTTTTTTTTTAACCTGGAGCCTTAGTTCATCCATTTTGTTGAGGAGGGATCTGGCATTGGCAAGGAAAAGGCTGGCAAGCGGATGTGTGTGACGTTACATCCGTAGTCTTGCTTCTGTTTCCTTGTTTTAAGCTTATAGTCGGGGTTAGTAATTCAAAGGTTGGTGGTGGTCCTTGCAAGACACTAAGCATAAGATACTATTGAAGAAATTTAGCTGCAACATTCTCATCACGGCGGATCCCAATGTTCAGAAGATTATGCCTGCTGTAACAGTCATTTGCTCAGCAGAATGGGCCGATGTTCCCTATTCCCTAACTAGTCAAAATGATCAGGACAGTTTCAGTGGTAAACACCTCTTTTTCCTCTAAATGATTTTGTCTTTTTTGTCATTTTTGTGGTGGAAGTTTATACTTATAGTGTGCACAATAGTTGTGTTTGCACCAGTATACCAATAGGGATGTTTGCTTTATGAAAGAAGAACTAAAAAGGAGCAGATAGTGGGAGCAAAACATCTGCAATGGTTGGAACTAATTAGTTTAATATGGCCTTTCCATACTTTGCATGTTTGCTACACACAATGTAATCAGGGACACCAGAAAAGACAATGCCATTTTACACCATCTTTGAAATGTAATAGAGAAGACAAAGGTTATAATGCAAATGAAACAGGCTGAATGTATATTGTTTTAAAAAAGTATAATTTTAAACATTTTGCTCATATGCATGTTTCTTCAACAGAATAACTTTGTTGGAGGTTTAAAAATGAAACTAAGGTATTCCCCAACTGTAGTCAAAATGGCTGGGGCTATTTTAATGGTATATGCTTTTTGTAAATTTGAATAATTTAAGTATTAAAGTAGCACATTTTTAAATAACTCATGTACATAAAATCACAACGGAAAAATAATCCAAAGTTATTTTTAATTAATTTAAATATCTTGTATGTCCTTGCGAAATTCTAATTTGTCAATTTTTTATCAACCGTCAGCTCAAAGGAATGTTTCCTCTAATTCATAATTCATTGAGATGTATTACAAGTCCAAGCACAATAGAAAAGATTGATTGGTGTCTTGGACTCGTAAATTGCTCATGAGATGTGTATTTATATCCCCCAAATAACATGAGGCACTCTGTTGCCTCATGGGTCCTTGCGTTGTGTGTTTCTGAGGTCACTCAGCCCCAGCTGAGAATACTGGGATGAATAGACAAGGAAAAATCGCTGGAGGAAATAACACCCCAGCAGGGTGTCTTGTGTGCCAATCAACGCACAGCAAAGTGAGAAACAAATATTAGTTCAAAAAACTTATGCTAACTAATTTTACAGGACTGTGTGTGTGCATTGTTTTACCCTTGAAAGGACATAATGGTTAATATGACTGCTGTAGGTTTTGATTATCCAGTCTTTTTTGGGGCTGTGCTTTAGCAGTATACTTCAGTTTACAAGCATGTCATGTTTGTCTACGTTTTCAAAGACAAATATATTAATGTTACTAACTGGTATTTTTTTCTTTCTATAAACAAATAAGCGTGCCATTTTTGTCCTATTTTGTCACTGCTGTAATGAAACACGAAAGTCAACACATGACTTGATGTGCACGGTCAACTTTAAGAGTCTTCTTTGGCATAAACACATGAAGAAGGCAGCTTAACAAGAGACAACTCCTAATGAAATCCCTTCATGGGAGCTCTGTAAATATTTTCATCTTCTCCCTCAGCCTGCCGACAGACAGGTTCAACCCACTTTTCCTAATTAATCACAGTGGAATGGATAGAGGCTGAAGATGGGAGTGACTGGACAAATGGACACACGGCTGTTTTTGGACAACATCCACATTAATACATTCCTATCATATCCCCTACTTAGGCATACATTTAGAGCACAAGTGCACAGAGTGTAAACAATAGTTTGATAAATTACTAGTAATGATTCATAGTGATAGTGCCAGTAAGTGCAAGAATTTTAATTATTTATTTATCTTATTTAAGAAGACGACCAAATATTCTTTTCTCTAATGAAGCCCTATGTGTAATTTAGTACATGCTCAATCATTCAGTGCAGTTCAAAGTTCGGATAGGTTACAAAATAATGACCACTTCACAGATTTGGAAATTTGGGATAATATGCATTGAAGTCAAACCTTCAAGATAGTGACTGTGTAAGTCTGTGACTCAGACCTGAGTTGCACTACAAAAATAAAGATCTGATTTGAATTGAATTGACTTAAACTCACAAGACTCAAGGTTTGACTCTCATTAACAGTCGTTATCTCATGTAATCAGGGTGAAAAGTGTGCAAAATGATTAATGTTGTCTCCTCTGAGTTAATATAGTATGTACAAATTGATTGTTTGCCCTGGTATCTTTTTGGACAGTACACAGGACTTTTATCTAATGTTTCTCAACAATAGGTAACAGTAAAAGGAGTTGTAGCGGCAGCTTCCAAGTGTGTTTTTTTTTTTTCTTTAAGGTTACTATTGACCAATCATTTGCAGTGAGTAAAACACAGACCACAGCTTTGACAGAGACACGCGAATATAACAACTTGTTCATGTTTTTCATGGCCCTGTATTTGCATAAACACACAAAAAGAAGGATCTCACTCTTATTTATTTCACCGGGACCACTTTAGTTATGGCTCAACTTAAAAAACAAATAAAACCTGGACTGAATTATTGTGCAATGACTTACAGATTCTTTAATACAAAGTTTTGATTTGCTAAAACTTTCAACACTATGTGTGAGAACACAAAAATGAGGATTGTATTTTTAAAATATTGGTAAAAATATTGTCTCATTCTTGTGAGCTTCTTACAAACGTACTATTTACACATTAACACAACAAAGTAAGAAAACTAGCTCTTTAAAGATATTGTGCATTAACTTAATTGCATAAGAAGTTATACAAATTCACCTCAGTCACTTTATTACCAACCATTTGATTTGTATAAGCATTTATTTATTTACAAAATTACATATTTAATAAACACAATGTAAATATGCAAGGTTATAGCAAGTTTCCATTTCCTGTCCCTCAGCAGGCAAAACAGCCACACAAACCAACACAGTAGAGTATTAAAACACAACAGAATACTGAGATCTAAAAATGTTAACATTTCCTCAGTCTAAAAAGCAAAAAATCAAGAATGCTAAAATGGATTACATAAACAAAATATCCACATGGAAATGCCAATGCATATGTCTACAATCACATTTTACTTAATCATTAGACATTGATCTAATAAAAAAGTTCCTGAGAATACACAGTAAAATCAGTCTGTTAACATGTGTCCATGTTTACGATGGTAAGAGCAATGACTTGTAAAAATGCACTCAACAGCTTTGACTGCAATAATCATATTTTTAGGTGTTTAATCAATAATTTAAGAGTAGACTGATCATGTATAGCACAAGATTTTTATGAAGCAAACATTAAATATTACATAATTGTTGCAATAACAAAACCTAAATATTTATAAACAGTCACCTCTCAGACTTGCCCTGGGTACATTTTTTCTTAATTTTTGCAGTGGGGGAGGAGCTGGTCTGTACAGAATTTTAAACACCAGAATAGAGTCTGCATATTTAATCAAATTCTCTCAACTCAGTAAATCATGTTTAATCAAGATCCTGTAGTAATGATATGTCTTTATCCAAAGTTTTTAGTACTTGTTTGTATAGTACATCATGTGATGTAATCACTGCATTAAAATACAGCGTAGCTGCTTCAAGTGTCAAATAATCTCAAAATAATTTCAAATTAAATTTTCATATTTTTCTTGAAATGCTGCATAAAGTACAGTTCTGAATCAACAAGAACACCTACATACAGGTCCTTCTCAAAATATTAGCATATTGTGATAAAGTTCATTATTTTCCATAATGTAATGATGAAAATTTAACATTCATATATTTTAGATTCATTGCACACTAACTGAAATATTTCAGGTCTTTTATTGTCGTCTTATTACGGATGATTTTGGCATACAGCTCATGAAAACCCAAAATTCCTATCTCACAAAATTAGCATATAATTAAAAGGGTCTCTAAATGAGCTATGAACCTAATCATCTGAATCAACGAGTTAACTCTAAACCCCTGCAAAAGATTCCTGAGGCCTTTAAAACTCCCAGCCTGGTTCATCACTCAAAACCCCAATCATGGGTAAGACTGCCGACCTGACTGCTGTCCAGAAGGCCACTATTGACACCCTCAAGCAAGAGGGTAAGACACAGAAATAAATTTCTGAACGAATAGGCTGTTCCCAGAGTGCTGTATCAAGGCACCTCAATGGGAAGTCTGTGGGAAGGAAAAAGTGTGGCAGAAAACGCTGCACAACGAGAAGAGGTGACCGGACCCTGAGGAAGATTGTAGAGAAGGGCCGATTCCAGACCTTGGGGGACCTGCGGAAGCAGTGGACTGAGTCTGGAGTAGAAACATCCAGAGCCACCGTGCACAGGCGTGTGCAGAAAATGGGCTACAGGTGCCGCATTCCCCAGATCAAGCCACTTTTGAACCAGAAACAGCGGCAGAAGCGCCTGACCTGGGCTACAGAGAAGCAGCACTGGACTGTTGCTCAGTGGTCCAAAGTACTTTTTTCGGATGAAAGCAAATTCTGCATGTCATTCGGAAATTAAGGTGCCAGAGTCTGGAGGAAGACTGGGGAGAAGGAAATGCCAAAATGCCAGAAGTCCAGTGTCAAGTACCCACAGTCAGTGATGGTCTGGGGTGCCGTGTCAGCTGCTGTTGTTGGTCCACTGTGTTTTATCAAGGGCAGGGTCAATGCAGCTAGCTATCAGGAGATTTTGGAGCACTTCATGCTTCCATCTGCTGAAAAGCTTTATGGAGATGAAGATTTCATTTTTCAGCACGACCTGGCACCTGCTCACAGTGCCAAAACCACTGGTAAATGGTTTACTGACCATGGTATCACTGTGCTCAATTGACCTGCCAACTCTCCTGACCTGAACCCCATAGAGAATCTGTGGGATATTGTGAAGAGAACGTTGAGAGACTCAAGACCCAATACTCTGGATGAGCTAAAGGCCGCTATCGAAGCATCCTGGGCCTCCATAAGACCTCAGCAGTGCCACAGGCTGATTGCCTCCATGCCACGCCGCATTGAAGCAGTCATTTCTGCCAAAGGATTCCCGACCAAGTATTGAGTGCATAACTGTACATGATTATTTGAAGGTTGACGTTTTTTGTATTAAAAACACTTTTTTTTATTGGTTGGATGAAATATGCTAATTTTGTGAGATAGGAATTTTGGGTTTTCATGAGCTGTATGCCACAATCATCTGTATTAAAACAATAAAAGACCTGAAATATTTCCGTTAATGTGCAATGAATCTAAAATATATGTTAAATTTTCATCATTACATTATGGAAAATATTGAACTTTATCACAATATGCTAATATTTTGAGAAGGTCCTGTATTTAAATCCATGTACCGTTTCTAGTGTCTACTGTTGAGTGTCATCACTGCAGGATGTCATTGTGTTCGAAATAGTTCGGACCCACATACAGAGAACACTCAGGAGGAAGTAAAATAAAAGGTTGTTTATTGAAGATATAGTCAGGAACGGAACGAACGAAATATATCCCTGTAAGGAGAGAAGTGAAAAGAACGGATGAGTACGGGTAACGGAGGGAAAAACAAAACTAAGAGCAAATAGTTATTTTGATACCGAGATCAGCTTACTGAGTTATGATGTCAGCTCGCCAGGGGGAATGAGATTCAGGATCCAGGTCTTAAGCAGGTATATCCGTAAAGAGTTCACTTGGTGCTGTGCTGTGGAGCTCAGGTTACCGTAAACAAGTTCGATGTGCGCTGGCTTACGTTGGAGGGTGGACAGGGTACGCTTGTGGCTTGGCTCAGGAGATGAAGAGGACAGGAAGCTGCCAGCTTGATGCGAATCCAAACGAAGGTAGATCACAGGATAGGAATCCTCAGAACGAAGACAGGCTTGATCATCCAGAGTAACTTTCAGAAAACGTAGTCCAGAAAACTCAGTGACATAGATCCAAAGCTTAGGCTTTCAAAATCTGCAGAGGAGCAAAAACCAAAGTTAAACGAGGTCGAAGAACGAAGCATAATTTGGAGTGCGGCTAGAGTTTGTACCACTGTGGCAAAACACTCTCGCATTGAAGTGCTGGCAGCCTCCCGCTTAAGTACTCCTCCTGGCAATCAGTGGAATAAGTCGCACCTGTCACCCAGCACACCTGAGAGCTCCAGCACCACCTGAGAATGAGCACATGTAGCAAGCACAAAAACACAAACACACACCCAGATCCTGACACAGGATCTGTATTATCACTTTTTTTGGAACTTTTTTTTTTAACCCAGGACCTTCTTGCTGCAAGGCAACAGTGCTACCAACTGCGCCACCATGCAGCCCCATAACATATGGCGTTTTATCATATTTAATGGAAAACAGGCATTTTATTTCTATTATGCTGAGTTTCTTCTATGTTTTATATGGTATTACATGGGATCATTTAGTTTTTGAACCTGATCTATGTATAATATTTGAAGGGGGATTAACTCTTAAAAAAGAAAAAAAAAACATGATGCATTTTGAAGTGTCAAATTTAATCAAATGAACATGTGTATCTGAGTGCATTCTAACTAGATGTCACAGTTAGTAGGTAATCAGAAAACTGTCCATCATGTTGATTTAATCACTCTTGATGGGCTTCGGCAGATACAGACAGATAGTGGTCTCATAGCTGGCACACCGCAAATCAGGTTAGTCTTTACACCGAATATGGAGGAGGCCTGCAAATCTACCCCGTTCCATTATCTTGGCTGCATTATGCAATTCTAACAAAGTTACTGCACATTTCTCATTTTTCATTGGATTAAAAGGGCCATATAGATTTGGACATGAGACACTGTGGTACCCCAAGGGCATCTGTCCCCATTATTGCACACACACTTTCCCTCTCCTCTGCTATCTTTGTTTTATGTGCAACATCTCACGTTTTACTAATATCTGGGTCCGCAGCCTTCGTTACAACAGCCGCTGCTCGTTAGCCCTTTCTCTTTATTGCCTGTTAAATTACGTTAGAAAAACCTCATAAAAGCTAACAATCTTCATTTACTGTTTCTGATCAATTAAAAGCCATAGAGGTAAGTTAGGTTAACGATAATTGTGCTAATGATTTTGTTTCAAATTCTTTTTATGCAGCCACTCTGGTCTAAGGGGATCAATTAAAATCCAAGCTCCAAAGCAGAATGAGCATGTGTTACATATTGTACTATGTTTTATATGATGAATTACTTTTTATTCTTTTCTTTAGTCCTCACTCTAGAAAGAACTGAAAGCCAACTGTGTTTTTCTTGGGCGTGCTTTTGATTTTTCTTTGGCAGCTGGATCCAATCTATCTTTTTTTAAAGTTTTGCAAAGACATGGTTTCAAAACTGCATAACATCATCATTTGAGGGGCCAAGTTTTTGCTTCGCTCTGTTATTTTGGATGTTTGTTGGAAAAAACTCTGCTGTGGCAAAGCATGCAGAGCTCCAAACAGGCACGGTGCTGCTTTTCAACATGTATTCCCATTTTCTATTGCAGAAAAACAATTTAGTTCTTTATATTTGTAGACCGAATGTGTTGTTCTTCCTGTTATAGGTAATTTTCTTTACTGTACATCTGTTGTATATTTTGGGTACCATAAGTTCACCTCTTCAGGGGAGATTGCTTAAAGCAAACCCTCACTGACTCTGGATTGCAGTCACATTTGAGAGACATCTTCCTATTATCGTCTCAAACTAACATATAGATTTAGTCACAGATGTAACGCATCCATGAGAACTTGGACTCTATAGTTAACAGAGTCCAGATTGTTTTTTCAAGGCATTTCTATTTTTTAAGCAGATTGTGCAATTTGTACAAATGCATGTGGGAGGGTTGGACGTTTCTTTTTAATACTATAAATTGATTTCAACACTATGATTACTTGTCAAAATAGGTTTGGCTCAAGGTTTGGCATTTTTTTCAGGAAGAAAGTTGTGTTTAGACTGAAAGCTGTCTACCTGGAGAATAGTGAAAAATAAGATTTGTGGGTGGACATACTTGAATTGAATTACCAACTTTGAATTCCCCTTAGAATACTGCTGCAGAAAAAGATATTTCAAGGTAAACAGCTTAACAGTCAGAAATTCAGGCTTTGGAGAGGCACAAAAACTCTTTAAAGACTGAACGTCCAAGCACAGTTTTTCTTTTCTTATTCAGCATAGAAAGATCCATTGTAAAATTTACCTTTTTAGCTAATGTGTCCCACCCTGTCCTATGGGCAGAGGGCCAAGGGGTATAGAAATTAAGCACATATAAAGCATATAAACATATACATAATATTAAAAATCACATGTAAATAATTTAAATGCAAACTAAGGTTCAATTATTACTTGTGCGTGCTAATTGAGTCCTTGATTTAGATCTGGGCTGGATCCATTATGTGTTAAGAAGTATAAAGGAGGGTCAGATGATTAAATAACATCCCAGGCATTAAACATCTCTCAGAGCAGGACATAATATGAAAATGGAAAGAATAAGGCAAAATTCCAAACCCACCAAGACATGCTGCTTATATGGACAGGCTGGGTACAGAGACCATTAGTTAAAGAAGCAGCCAAGAAGCCCATGGCAACACTCGAGGAGCTGCAAAGAGCCAAAGCTCAGGTGGGAGAATCCGTCGCCTGCACTACTATTTGTCATTCACTTCAGAAATCTTGCTTTACAAGAAGAAAGCCATTGTTAAAAGAAAGCCATAAGAGGCCCTGATTGCAGTTTATAACCAGCCATGTAGGCGAAATGATAAAGGGAACAAAAGTGTTCTGATCAGATGAGACCAAAATTAAACGTTTCACCTATATGCAAAATGTTATATGTGGCCTAATACTAACAACATATCTATCTGAACACTCCATCCCCATGGTGAAACAAGATGATGGCAGCATCATGCTGTGGGGATGCTTTTTGTTTGCAGGGACAGGAAAGCTGGTAAGAGTTGATGGGAAGGTAGGTGAAGCTAAATACAGGGCAACCCTGGAAGAAAACCTGTTAGAGGACCTGAGAATGAGGTGGAGGTTCACCTTCAAGAAGGATAGTGTTTCCTCAATTGAATCCAATAGAAACTGTCTGGCCAGACTTGAAAATTGCAGTTCCTAGATGGTAAACAACTAAGGAAAGAAATAAAGCAGGAAAAAAGGGTCAGGAAAGATCAGGAAAACTGAGACAAATAAAACTGATGTCTGACATTCAGACTCAGTTCCTAAACTTTATTGGATCACAGGCTGTTTTAGCACACGTAATATTATTAACTAGTTTATGCTCCATGTTTTGATGTGACACTATCATAACATGTCAAGCAATTAAACCATAACCTTACACTGTTTCAGCAGTTTTTTGTCACATTTAGATCACAGTAATCTTTGAAAAGGAAGCTGCTGTTATAGTCTAAAATATATATCAAAGAGTGCTATGGTAATTTCCATTAAAACCCTTCATCAGACTGACTCATAGAGCAATAAAAGCGTCACCGGCAGTTTGTTAACTGTGCTTAGCTATCACATTGATGACTGTGTGTTCTTCAGTTCCTTAACACAAACACTGGTGTCACAGGAAGCAGTAGCAGCTTCTGTACTTTGACACAGGAGCCACAAGATCACTTCCAGTCAAAGTTGCTGCTCCATTGTGCTCGTTTCCACAGATAAGACTCGTAATTTTCCACACTCTCTGTAACTGGCCCAGTTTTATAAGTGAGACTCGAGCTTTTGTGGTTCAAAAAGGAAGTTTACATTGGGAATGACAGGAATGTTTGTTTTGATTGTTAGGTTTAGCTGCATTAGCAGATAAGCTAAAATAAAGTCCTGCTTTTTTATTTCTTATTTATCCCAAAAGTGTTCTAGGGTAAACTAAAACTGGACATAGAAGCTGATTAAGAGCCTTCTGATACTCAATAGATCAATGCCAGGAGATGAAACAATCATGACTTGACACTGGACCTCAACTTGAATTCTCACTGAGATGCAATTGCAAGTAAAATGTAAAAACAACTGGGTTTAACAAAAGATTAAAAATGTAGGCCTTTCAAAATAATATGCACATCCGGGTATATGTAAAGGCAATTAAAATCATATAAGGCATACTGCAGAAGGGGTTTTTCCATAGTTTAGAAGCAGAATTTCTCATCAAAGACTTCATGAATATTACACATAATGAAGTGCATGTTTGAAATTTGAGAACTGTGTGGGTGCCATCTTGTGGTTTCCACTCTCAATTGCACAAGAACCTTAAAAGAAAACTTTCTTTTATGGTTACAGGGAAACGAGAACCATATGGGAATAGCTGGGAATTTTTGTTGGAAATAAAATAGTTCCTATTTTAGTAGCATGCTACATGACAGTTTGCTCAGAAGACAAGATAATGTATGAAATATGTTTTGCAGGCATTCTGGTTATTTGAAGCACAAAAAAATTCCTGATTGCTTTTCAGATGAGCAATGCAACAGGATTTCAGTAACTGAACTTCTTTTATCTAGTCTCAATTGCATGCCTGATTTTCTTCACACATGCAAGCTTTGTGCCTTTCGGTTTTATAAACTTTCTCTCCCAACATAAAAAAACACTCAAAGTGTACATGTTGATAACCATTAGGGTTGACCACTCCAATGGAGCCGAAAGCAGCAAGCAGTTTGTTCCTAGATGTTGTGAAGTCCCATGGAGAGAAGTTAGGGATGCTAACACCATGCATGCATGCCAAGCACATCCACCAGCTAGCCTTGGGCAAAGGAAACAAACATGCTAGAGCGTTCGAGTCAGTCTGCATCCCTAATGTCAGAGGAAAATGGTAGCCCCGCCGGTAACGCTCAACGCTTTACTTGTTTATTTATTTCTGTATTTTTGCCCCCTTCTAATCTCCTGTTCCCGAATTAATTACTCAATTTGCATAGTAAATTAGCGAAACAATTATGATGCATGGAAAACTTCCAACGCACACCATCACAGACTGTCTGGATGTGTTTAGTGCAGTGAGGAGGGGGAAGGGAGGGGAAAAAAGAGGAATGAAAGCAAGTGGGGAGGCTTAGAAGTAAAGCCAAAGAGTTGCACTGAAATAAAACATTTGAACAAATAGTCCTTCCAAATGAAAAGAGATACCCTTGCCTCAGTGTGGGATGTAATAAACATAGCTGCGCAAATTTATTAGTAAAATATAAAAACAGCTATGTATTAATTCTTCATGCCTATTAGATGGCTGCATGGTGAGCGAAGAGAATTAAATGCTTTCCTTATTTTGCGCCGGGATTATACACACATGCACATGGAAATGGTAATGGTGGAAGGAATGAAAAACATGATTGCAAAAAGTAATAGCCATCAAGAATTTTGTATTCCAAAAAAGAAAGTTTGGAATAAAATTATAAAAAAAAATGGGGACTTATTTTTTTTTTTTTTGCTGGTTTGGATGATGGTTCTGTAGGTTAACTCTCAATTTACAGATAGAAGCTCACCAGTTAAAAATTTGGACAGTGCCTTTTTATTTGATTAGGCATGTTTTCATCGTGCATGCCTGGATTTTCTACACGTACCCTAGTCTCCCTCCACAGTCCAATAATAAGCATGTTTGTGTCATGTTAAAAGGCATCTACCTTTTGATGTAAGTGATCATAAATCTAAATGGACCCAAGGATTTGGGTGTTTAGCTGTTTTGAAACATACTTGCCCCCTTTTGTGGTACATGCAACTTCTGGGGTTTTTAGTGCAAAAATAGCGTAAAATGAGCAATCACATGTGTTTTTAGTGGTGGTTTTTAATGTGGATTATATGGGCGGTCGCCCAGGGTGGGCACATGAGCACCATATTAAAATGTGACGAAATGTATCTGTCAGTTGCACCTTAAACAGGTTATCTATTGCTTTTGTGGATTTGCAGTAAATGCGGAGTTGGGGCCCTCATGTATTGTGAAGGCTCCCTCAGTTGCTACTGAAAGATCAGAATGCGTTTAATGTGTGACTGAGAGCAAAATGGAATAACTTGGGCATAACTGCACAAAGGTAATGCCCAAGTTATTCCGTGACGTCTTCTTATCTATAGTTAGAGCTGCTGGCTGTTATAGCTCAGTTAAATTCAAATAGAATAATTGAAGAAATTCCCAAACTGGGACTGTTTCTGGGGATGCTTATATTATGAAATCAACCACCAAAGCCATAAAATAGTAGTTGGTGTGGGTGTAGCAGAAGGAGAGGCTTGCCCTGAGGGCAATTTTTGCAAAAACTGGCAGTGTGTGTTTTTTAGTTTAAAATACTTAAATGTGATGGCAGACAAATAAACAACAAACAAAGCAACATAACATTGTTTCTGTATACTGATGTTCAAAATTAATAGAAAAAAAAACATTCAGATGATGGGAGAAAAATCTTTATTTTAAAGTTGCTCTTTCTTTTAAAGTTTGGAAATGAGTGACTAGCAGCTACTTCATGATTTCTGAGCGCCTCCAACTTACAAAACACATTTGTATGATTATTTTCAGCTTTTATTGCACCAAACAGCTGATAGGTCATTCAAACCATGCCATCTACTGCCCCCCAAAGGAGGAATGGGTTCTGTATGATAAGGCAGTGATGTGAGATTGAAATATTTGTATAGGTAAGCTTTAAGTTTGTCTTTTTGATCTCAAAAAAGGTAATTCACCCATACCGATAAAGATCAACACCAAAACACCAAACACCAAAAACACTTATATAGGAAGAGAAGAACGACTCTTGTGATACTTGTAACAGTAATAAGAAACTCCATGTGGTAACTCACTTGCGATGAGGGCATCTTCCTAATTGCACCCTCTTTAAACCTACAGGCTTGTTTGCTTCATGGTGGAGCAACTTTATGCTTCATAAAGTTTTGTCGGGCAGATTGAGGCAAAATACACTAGAATTTATAAGGCTGGATGTTTGCTCAAAAGCCTAGCTTTCACCCTATCGGATTGGAGAGAATGTTCTTATTGTTTAAATGTGCATAGAAAGAAAACAACAGAACAACTATTAAAAGAAATAAAAACATCTAAAGAGTATTCTTAAAAGTATACCTATTGAAAATTGACTAAAACCTGAGAAGATGTTCACCAAAAGTCATTTTGTTGTGTACAAAAACAAAATAAAAATCTAATTAGAAATGACTAGAATGGGTCGCTGAGGTGCTCAGTGATAGAGCAGGTACACCATGTAAAGAGGCTATAGTATTAAATTCAGCTGTCCCAGGTTCGATTCCTGACCTGAGACATTTATTGCATGTCTTCCTGCTCTCTCTCTCTTTCTTCTTTCTGTAAAGGTACTAATGAATAACAGCCACCTGCACCAAAAAATAAAAATAAAAATGACCAGAACTGTAACTAAAAAGGTCAACAAATAAAGATGAGAAAAAATAATTGGGGGGAATTAAACCCATACATCCATCCATGGTTTGCGGGGGGACATCAATTCTCCTGCTAAGTTTTAACTCCCAGCACACTTCCAACCTCTGTGTCTTTGCTGCTTTGCCTTCGGCCTACCCTGACTAGACTTCTCTAAATGTTGACAAATGTACCTGGAATAGTATATAGTGTATGTATTAATGTTTGTATGGTTTATATTTCTCTTTTACAAATAGACACTACAAAAAAAGATGGATGGAAATACCACAGGGTGAAGTCCAGTGATCTGTGATGACTAATGCATTTCAGTTGCTCACTTCCTATGTGTTTTATTGGAAGAATTCACATGCTAAGGGTCTTACTCAGGGACCCAGAATGGCAGGCTGTGGGATTTCAACCAGGATACTTGTGGCTTTTCCAGGTTGCAAATGCCCTGCTCTCTAACCACTAGGCCAGCACTCCCCATGACAGTTTTCCTTCATTTCCAGGTCTCTGCTATGTCCCTCCCTAGTTATTTCTGTCCAATGGGAGTAATTTATAGTTCACTTGCAAAAAGTATAATGTGAAAGCGAACTGCTCCAAACAAAAAAAATAAAGTCAGCTTTTGGTCAGAATCAAACAAGCGGACCAAAGGACTTTCCAGGTGTGATTATATCCTTAGATGCCACCACCGTGCTTCACTCTTTTTGGAGATGCACAGTGCTGTTGTTCTGCCAGAATTTGGTTTCATTGAACCAGGTCTGGATGGTTTTTTTTGGAAGAAAAGACGTCTGTTTTGCAACCCTACTCATTAAAACCTTCCATGGAAACCTCATAGAGGTTCCTTTTATATATTAAATTGCATTATTATTGTCTTCATGTGTATTTCCTGGAGTTATTGCTCCCCATATATGCTGATCTTGTTATTTTCACCTATGTGGAATTTTGAATTTATATGGTCTTCAGTTGGAGAGTTTATATTGATTGATTGATTGACTTAATGAATCATCTTTATTGTCATTGTGCATGAAATTGGCGAAGCTGGTCCTAGAAGAAATAATATAAAAAAAGTATCAAGAAATACTAACAAATAGCAATGAATATTATCCCTTTAATCTGTCCATGATGTACCCAGCCTCCTCCCCAATGACCTCTGGAGATAGGCACCTTCTCCTCTGTGGATTCTGCCATTATAGGAAATAGGTAGATGGATGTATTACTCATTTGGTGTTGCAATTTGGTTATGTCAAAATTTTTAGAAACATTTCCTATTTTAAAGAGTTTTTAATTATTGGAATGCATCTGTCTACTGATGATCAGTGAAAGAAACACTGGGCATAACACTTTGCAAGTCCAACAGTGTGTCTTTGTTTTGTTTTATCGGACTGGCTCATCTTTTCCCTACGCACATGTTTTAAGAATTACAATGTGGAAAATGTTGCTGTGTGTTTTGGACATGGATGTGAAATATGTAGGAAGGGAAGGAAATGGCAGTGTACGGGTATGAAATGTGAACTGTTTCAGGGTTGGTTTGACCTGGAGCCTCTAAAACACAATGTCATTTAACATCAATTGATCCCTTTCCTAAAAAGCTATCATGACACAACCTGAATATGTTTTAGGCTCAAACACAGAAAAAATATCTTAAATTCAGAATAACACCCAGTTTCCCCTCTATTAATTTTTACAACGGAATGACCAATTACTCAAATAGTTTTAAGAGGCACATCGTGTTTTCTCTGGGTGTGAGTTTCAAGCAGGTGTGGAATGGTGGTGTCATAAATTTGCGTTGGCATGTTCCCAGTGGCATAAGTTCCTCGTGAATATCAAATAGCCCATTACGCTCCCCTCAGTTTAGGTTCAATGTGTAATTAGTTTAATGAGTGTTGTCCACGGAGAGCACTGTGGAGGAAACCATCTCCTGAGTTAATGTATTTGCATGACAATATGAGAGGCGAGCAGATTGCACATCATAGTCAAACAGTGGGCTACTCTCCAACGTCTAATAAAAGATCAAAAGTCACTGGTGGCCGAAGAGAGTGGACTCAACAGCTCTCTCAATTTTAATTGCATTACATTATTTGACAAATGTCCGCTTTGATTTTTCCAAGTTGTTTTTGTTTTCATGTTTGATTTATCTTTTTTTGTGAGACTAGTGCAATCTGTTCAGTCCTATCATCTAAATAAAAGCTTCTTCTTGAAAAGGGGAAAATAAATCCAAGGTGTCCCACTGGCTGCATGGCAGCTACATCAAATGGCTGAAAAGAAAAGCTCCTGTGAGTTTTATTGTGTTTGTTGGTGTATTTTGTTCAAATCTTAGTTGACACACAGATAAAAGATGCAGCAGAAGTCAGGAGCTGCACTAAAGGAAAGGAAAAGCAAATGGTGTTAATGATGGTAGGTTGTTGATATGCCAAGTGTGCTTTAATCTGTACCTATGCAGTCTAGTAAAACTCTTGTGTTTCAAACTTTATTCCATACATCCACCCATCCACCATGTTCTGTAGTTAAATCCTGTCCATGGTAGAAATATATGACATACATTTTTGATGGAGTTTGTATTTATACTTTAAATAAGTTGTTAAAATAGGACCAGGATCAGCGACATTTCATTATGGACTTTGACATGAAAATGTGCAGGAACTGTTTTACTGCCCGTGCAGGAGGTAACATGATGTGATAAAATGGTAAATGAACTGAACTTATATAGTGCCTTTCCAGTTATACAGACCACTCAAAGCACTTTACACTAGAGCCACATTCATACAATCGCACTTACTAACACTCACACATTCATAAGCAGATCGGTAGGCAACTTGAGGTTAACTGCCTTGCCCAGGGCCACATCAATACAGTATATGGCTGGAATCAAACCCACAACTTTCTGATTGCAAGACGACTACTCTTCCTACTGAGACACAGTCACCTCTGTGGGTTAATGCGACACATTATGGTACAAAAATATATTGCTATATTATTTTTTTTTATCTTAGGGAAAGTTGTTTTGGACTTTGATTCCAATTCTTGCCTTCATGAAATATCTATAAAGCAATAGACACATAAAGTAAACACAATAAATACCTAAACCAACTTACAAGTTTGGAATGCCTTTTTAACATTTAATAAGGCTGAGTTTATGATCATATCCTCTTTACTGCTATAAGAAAATTAGTTTCTATAAGTCTAAGGCTATGGTTTTGAATAGGAGAAATGTGGACTGGTCCCTTCTGGTTGAAGTTCAGTTTAGGATGGTTGCTCCAGTCTGTCGTGGTGAAGGAAGAGCTGAGTCAAAAACAACAGCTTTGGATTAGCCTTTAAATCAATGTTCCAACCTCCACATATGGCAAAGAGATGTGAATCACTGAAGAAGGAACTAGATTTTGGTGAGCCTTCTCTGTAATGTGAGCACACAGTGGGCTTAAAGATGCGCATGCCACAGTGTATCCTGTCAAATCATGCACATCATTTGGTACCTTAAAAACACATTGTGCACCTAGCAGAATAGATTACTGGAATTAAGTTATGGATGTCATCACCCACGCATCTGGATGGAACAGGTTTGAAAAAGATCACTGCACGTCATGCCCCTTGGAGGACTGCCCACCGACCAGACACTGGTGGTATGGAACGTTTAATAGTAAATATTAGTCGGGAATTTCTTGAGGCCGGTCTGACGGTACTACTAGCACTTCCACTGCTACTTCATACAAAATTTTCTGCCAGGAAGGCCTGTTCATTTTTTGCGCTTACTTTAGCCTTAACAAAATTAGTTTGTACACTTTTGATAAACGTGATGAATCTAAGCACAGTAATCATGATACTAAATTTGTATATTTTTATGCATCCTCTTGCAAATACTACAAACATCAAAACACTTTATCATTAATTGAGAAGTTGAAAAGCTAAATTTCTTTGTTCTTCAAACTAAAGGCTGTAGGAATGCTGAACTCCTCGCTCATGTGCTCATGTTTTTGGAGGTTGAAGGGATAGTCGGAACATCACCACTCTTCGCCTGCCAGGGCAGTCACAGCAGGACTCCGCTTGTAAGTTGATTAAAATAGGAGAGTCCACAGCTAATTAAAAAGCTCTTCCTTTTAATGCACGAGTGTTAAATAAAGGAGCGGGAGAGGCGATATAAACAGCCTCCTGACAGATCGTTCATTTGCAGACGCTCCAGACCCCCTGCTGGCTTGAGTGTGAGAGGAGAGTGTTGATATGCATGAGGAAACTTTTCGTCTTGGGTCACCTTTATAGAAAAACCTTTGTTTGAGTGTCCATCTTGCTTGTCTGCAGAGTTTAGAATTTTGTGATTTTGCATCACTTTTTCATTTCTTTATGTTTACATTTATTTGAGGAGGTAAAAAATTTCCCTGCCTGTTTTTTTTTTTTCTCCCCACTGATATTGCAGTCAAGTTCTTCAGTCAGAATTTTAAGTTTATTTTATAAACAACCACTAGATACCACCGCCACACACAGAGATGTAGGTTTCAAGTTCAGAGAGAAGTGTTTTCCCCCAGTTAGTGTTTAAGTATTTATACTTTGACCTCCACCTTCAAATGATTTTTCATAGTTACGTTACAGTTCAGCATTTCTGCTGTGGTGCAAATGCTTTGATGACTCCCACACCCTCCTATTAAAATCCTAACATGAGAAGGGCACTAAGCATTCATAAAAGGTAATCAGTTTTATTTTATAATGATTTTTTTTGTCTAATCATTCTGAGAAATAAAATAAACCATATGTGTGCATGGACCTCAGTGATACAAGAAGGCTTTTTTAAAAGACTAGACATGCACACACACACACAGACACACACAAATCATACATGATATCAATAAAAAAAATATACAAGTGGAAAACAGTGAATAGAAAAATAAGATTTGTTCTAGAAACAAATAGGGTTTAGTTGATTTTGATTTTAACGTTGGCTAAACTCTGCTGGGGAGTTCATTAAACTTCATTAAGCTAAATTTCTGGACTGATTTTGCATGTTCTACCAGTGCACATGTAAGTTTTCGCCTGGTACTCCGGTTTCCTACCACACTCCAAAAACATGCATGTTAGGTTAATTAGGGATTCTAAAATACTCTGAGGTACTCTTGCAAGTCGCCTTTTTGGCCCTTTGATTTGACTGGTAACCTTTCCAGGGTGTCCCCCTGCCACTCGATTGCAGACTGCTTGAGATAGGCATCAGCCAACCCCCTTAGCAATGGAAAGATTGATGCTTACGGTAAAAGATACAACATTGACAGTTTGCATCTTCTGACTCAGGATACAATGTACTTTTTGAGTGATCCAAAGCAATATTGATTTAAACTTAAATGTCAGTCTCCTTATAAGTAATGAAGCCTGTTTTTATGAAAACTTTATGAAAATACAACTTGAATCCAGGGGAAAATGGTATTGAAGATAATAAAATGGAGATGTGATGGATGTTGCATAAAGTTCACAGCAGGTATCTAACTAGTTTATAACTAGTTCATCTTTCATTTCATTCATTCAATAACTTCACTATTATTTTGATAAATTAACCTACAAAATATACTGAAATGTCAGTGCAACAAATTTACTTGACTTTTCTGTGTGTTGGGACCCAGCCATGGATTTCAACATTAAACTCCGGTACGAACTCTTCTGGAACTTTTCAAAATAAAGTGCATTAACCTTCTTCCGGCACAGCCAGGAAACAAGATAACTGCGGACTTCGTGTGATGCCACTACCCAAATAAAAGCACAGCTGTTGCTACATGTGCTCTCTTCCACACCGGTGTTCATCGGGATAGGAGGGGGACAAAGTGCGCTAATGTCTTTTGCTGGCAAAAATACATAAACTCTTCAAACTGGATCCAAGAGTGTCATAAGATCACGCGATCATATGCACAAGTTAAGTATGAGTGAAGCACTGCTTGTGTACCTCGGTGATTTCATTCATAAAGAGGGGAAATTAAGGTATAAGCATTGCTTACTTTCTCTCCGAGGCCTGCAGAAGCAAACGGTGTTCAAGAAAAACCCCTGCAAAGACGCGGTCTCCCAGTCTGGAAGGAAGTCAGCAGAGACTGCATCATCATGTTAACCCGTGTGGTCAGCGGACTGGACGGGCCGCCCAGATACAGCTCCAGAGCTAACCCTTTAGTTCACAAAGCGAACGCACCTTCAACCCCCCGCGACTGTGGACGTTTCTTCAAACTTCGCCCCTTGGACAACATTTCCTCACCATGGTCAGAGGTTAGGTTTGGGCAGATTAACAGTTAGGATGAAATGATCTGAACGTTTTCATCTTATGAAGTTTGGTTTTGTTTGTGTGAAACTCGGCTATCTTAGTGCTAGCAGGCTATCTGCAGCACACGTGCCCTGTTTGGGTTCTGTGTTTGTGTGTTTTTAAGTTAAATCAAACTTTACTTGAAGGGTGATTTTAAACACAGAAGATTGCTCATAACGCACCATCCGCGCTTATGCATTTTAACCATTTTATTAACCCTGGTATTTTAAAGGTATGTGTTGATTCTGGTGCTAAGCTATTAGCTTCTTTTGTTAGCTCAACTGCTAACCAGTAAGAACACGTGCTTGCTACTAAAGAGTATTTAACAGAAAGGTTGTTAGTTTTCAAGCTAGTGAATAATAGTCCCTAAACATCATTTACTAGATTTGATAACTAAGTAAACACCATTAAGCCCCATTTCTCCAGAAAGATTTGGCTCTTTTCCAAAATACTCCCTTAATAATATTTCTTCAAACATTATTTCAATAACTTAACTTCACTTCCAGATTCTTCAAGATAATTCTTGGTTCTCAAACATAAACATTGCATGGTAATGTTGCATCACCCTTTTGGTCATGATTTTCAATCATCTTTAATCAACTTGTTATATTGTACATAGCACATGAGTCTTCCCTATTCTTTAATTCTGCTTGGTAGTTTAGTTGGATTGTTTTAGCACAGTAAAGAGTTTGTTAATTGAAATATGTTTGACTTTGAGTTGACTTATTTTTGTTAATAAATTCTTGTATTTTAAGAAATTGTGTGAATTCATTCCATGTGTGTGCAGAGTTTATGCTGTTCAATAATGTCAGAGCTCGTCTCACACCTTTCTATTTTGTCTTAATACCATCGCCTTACTGGGCTGGTATTCACAGGACAACCCTTAACAGACCAAAATATTATTTGATAAAATATTAAAATATTAATATTAAATATTAAATAATATTCTCAGATTAATAATCACAACTTGTGATAGTAAAAAATGGTATTTAAAAAAAGTATTTAAATATTCACACATTTTGTCACTTTACAACTACAAATTTTAAGGTATTATTTGGGGTTTTACATGATAGACAAAAAAAAAGTAAAACATAATTGTGAAGTAAAAGCAAAATTATGCATGATGGTATGTTTCTTAAAATAAAAATCAGAAAAGTGTGGTGTGCATTTGTATTTTGCCTCCCTGATTTAATACTTTGCAGAACCACTTTTCGCACCAATTACACCTGCAAGTCTTTGGTGTTACGTCTGTACCAGCTTTGCACAACTAGAGACTGGAATTATTACCCATCCTTCTTTGCAAAATCTCTCAGTCAGATTGGATGGAAAGCATTTCAAACATCAATTTTAAAGTCTTACCACAAATTCTCAATTGAATTTATGTCTGGGCTTTGACTAGTCCAATCTGATATATGAATATGCTTTGATCTAATTCCATTATAGTTCTGAGTGTGTGTTTGGGGTCAGTGACCAGCTGAAAGATGAACCTCTTCCCTCAAGTCTTAAAGCCTCTAACAAGTTTTCTTCCAGGATTGCTCTGTATTTAGCTTTATTAATCTTCCCACTAAATCTGACCAGCTTTCCTATCCCTGCTGGTGAAAAAGCATCCTCCCAGCATGAACTACCATGTTTCACAATGGGCATGGTGTGTTCAGAATGACCTGCAGTGTTCTGTGACACATAGCGTTTTACATTAAGGCCAATCGCTTTGTGTGGCAGAACATTTTCTCCACATTTGCTGTGTCTCCTACAAGACTTGTAGAAAACTTGAAAGAGACTTCTTCTAACTTTCTTTTAATAAGGACTTCTTTCTTGCAGTTCTTCTAAAAAGACCAGATTTGTGGAGTGCAGGACTAATAGTTGTCAACAGATCTTCCATTCTCAGCAGTGAATCTCTGGACCTCCTTGCACATGATACTTTATGCGCTAGAACGTTGTTTTATAACCTAACTCTGCTTCAAGTCTCTCCACTACTTTATCCTTGACATATCTGCTGTGTCCCTTGGTCTTCTTGATGCTGTTTGTTTACTAATCTTCTCTAAAGAACGTTCTGAGGTATTTACTGTACAGTTGGATTTACACGGAGATTAAAGCAACTACAGGTGGTGCTGGGACAAAGCCATGGATTTCAACATTAAACTCTGGTACGAACTCTTCTGGAACTTTTCAAAACGAAGTGCGTTAACCTTCTTCCGGCACAGCCAGGAAACGGGATAACTGCGGACTTCCTGTGACGCCACTACCCAAATAAAAGCACAACTGTTGCTACATCCGCCCTCTTCCACACGGCCTTCGGAAGGGACCGGACAGGGGAGACAAGCGCGCTGATGTCTCTTTGCTGGCAAACAGACATAAACTCTTCAACTGGATCCAAGGATGTCATACGATCATCGATCATATGTAAAGATAAGTACGAATGAAATACTCTCTGTGTTTCCGGTATTTTCATTCATTAACGGGGAAATTAAGGTGTAAGAGTTGCCTACTTTTTCTCTGAGACCTGCAGAAACAAATTGTCCCAGATAAGTTTCCTACAGAGAAGCGGTCTCTATGAAGCTGAGCGGAGCGGTCTCCCAGTCTGGAAGGAAGACAGCAGAGACTGCACCACCGTGTTAACGTGCAGTGTGGTTGTCGGACACAACGAGCCGTTCTTCATCCACAGCTGGAGGTTAGCAGGAAGCACCTTCAACGCCCCCACAGCTAAGGAGGTCAGCTGTTCTTCAAACTTCATCGTCGCTTGGACAACATTCCTCACCACAGTTCATGAGGTTGAGTGTTTTGGGCAGAGAGTAATAGAGAGATATTTAGATTGAAATGATCTAAACGTTTTTCATTTTATGAAATTTAGTTTTGTTTGTGTTGAACTCAGCTATCTTGGTGCTAGCAGGCTATCTGCAGCACATGTGCTCAGGTTGTGTTCTTTGTTTGTATGTTTTCAAAGTTAAGACAAACTTTACTTGAAGGATGATTTTAAGCAGAAAATTGATCATAACGCGCCGTCCGCGCTTATGCATTTTACCTCTTTTATTGACCCTGGTATTCTAAACGTATGTGTTTGATTCTGGTGCTAAGCTAGCAGCTTCTTTGTTAGCTTAACTGCTAACAGCTAAGGACACGTGCCCGCTGTTAAATAATATTTACCCAGAAAGGTTTAGTTTTCAATCCAGTAAATGTGTCCGTAACATCATTTTACTAAATTTGATAACTAAATAAACACCATTAAGCCCTATTTCTCCAGAAAGATTTGGCTCTTTTCCAAAATATTCCCTTAATATTTCTTCAAAAATTATTTTAATAAATAAAGGCGCTAATGAGACACTGTTGAGAATTAGTCATCTAGAAGGTTGGTTTTATTCAGCAGATCATTCTTTAAAACATTATTTAATTAAAATAATATTTTATGTGATATTGCATTGTGAAGGGTTGTCTAAACGTTGCTGATTATTGCTTAAGTTAGTTCCAAGACTAACTTAACTTCGCTTCCAGATTCTTCAAGATAATCCTTGGTTCTCAAACATAAACATTGTATGGTAATGTTGCATCACTCTTTTTGGTCATGATTTCCAATCATCTTTGATCAACTTGTTTATATTGTACATAGCCCATTAGTTTTCCCCATTCTTTCATTCTGCTTGGTAGTTTAGTTGGATTGTTTTAGCATAGTAAAGAGTTTGTTAATTGAATTATGTTTTACTTTGAGTTGACTTATTTTTGTTAATAAATTCTTGTATTTTAAGAAATTATGTGAATTCATTCCATGTGTGTGCAGAGTTTATGCTGTTCAATAATGTCAGAGCTCGTCTCACACCTTTCTATTTTGTCCTAATACCATCGCCTTACTGGGCTGGTATTCACAGGACAACCCTTAACAGACTGAAACATTATTTGACAAAATATTAACATATTAATATTAAATATTAAATAATATTCTCACATTAATAATCGCAACAGTGGTCTATTTCCTATTTAGGTTACTTCTGGAGGGTGCTCTGGATTTTATTTAGAGGTGACAGATTAAAAGAGCCACAGGTTTCAGACATTTATTTGTAGAATACATTTAAATACAAGAAGCTGGAGTACCTGGAGAGAACCCAAACACGCACTGCTACCACTTTACAGTAACTAACATATAAAGTCCCAATAAAACAAATTGAAATGTGGGGGAAAAATGTGACAAAAACTTGCAAAGTTAAAGGTAAATGAATACTTTTGCAAGGTGCCCTAAATCAAAAACATGCTGTTTCTCATGTCTGAATGACATCAATGAAGTAGCATCTTTAGTACAATGGAAGGGGAGCATCTGTCACATCTCTAGACACCCAAGCAGCAGGAGGATTTGCCTAAAAGTTTCAGCCTGGCTTATTGATCAGTAATGTCTGACCATCAGCTTGCATTCAGTCTCCATGGTAACCAACTGTTGCACTGACTAACGGGTGGTGGTAAGCACTACTCCTATATCTGCTTCCATTGTTACCACAGCATCAGAATTTATGTGGTACAGCAGAACCACTGGTTTGTCATTTGGATTAAACGTTGTTAGCTGTCAACATGGCTAGTACATCCATTTGGATCCAGTGACATTGCTAAAGAAAACCATACTTTTCTGCAAAGTAAGTAGCATCTGTGAATGAACTGTAGTTCTTGAAAAAGGTTTTCCCTAAGTAATTCCTTTATACATGTGATTGTAGATCAACATTTCTGAAACTAAGTAGTAAACAAGGACAAGCATGTATGCAAAACATGGCACATCGCTGTGGGGTGGTCCGCTGAAGGATTTTACGACTATGGCTCAAGAGCAGCACGTTTAGATTTGTTAGATTTGTCTTTAGTGCAAGAACTACCACTTTTTCCTTTCACTGTCTTTTCTGCAGGTTTGGTTGCAGAGGCACCAATGCACTTCACAAAATGATGGCATCACGGGGAAAGAACATTGTCTGGAAATACTGAAGCAACATCTGAAGACATCAGCTCGGAAGTTGAAGCCTCGGCACAAATAGGTCTTCGAAATGGACAATGTATCTAGCATATAGTCAAATTAGTTACAAAGTAACTCAAGGAAAACTATAAATATTTTAGAGTGACCATCACAAAGCCCCTTATCTCAGTCCCATAGAAAGTTTGTAGAAAAGGTGTGTGCACCTTTAAATCTTAGCCAAGTCATACAGTTTAAAATGCAATTCTACCAAATACTAAGGAAATGTATGTAAACTTCGGAATTTCAAGTAAAAAAAAAACAAAAAACTCTTATTTTAGCATTAATAAAAATTATCTTGGTAATCCGAACTGGCCTAAAACAGAAAAAAATATTAAATGTTACATAGTTATGGAAAAAATATTAAATGTCTTTTTATAAAGTCTGTGTACATATCTGGCTTCAACTATACATGCAAGGTAGTGAGTATTTAAAACAGGACTGAAGGATAGAAACATTTTATTTTTCTGGGAAAACTTTTAGTCAACACTTGCCATTCAGCTGAAATATAGTAACAAGTAAACAAAGAAAAAGATGCACTTTCCCTAAACAAATTAATCTTTCCAAAATCTTTAGAATATATAACATAAGAGCTATGATGGCTATGTTGCACAAGAGTATAAATAAGAAAAAAAAGAAAACTTGACGGTATTATCATAACCCTTTGGCAATAACACCGTGGTGGGTGATTCAGAAACATGTGCTGTCATTTTATCATGCCGAGGGCCAAGTTTTGGAGCCTTAAACACCCCGCCAAGGCTTGATAAATCTGGCTTGAAAAATCTCATTTGTGGAGAGTTAGGCATCTGCAACAATATTTATCTTCTTCCCTGTCCAAGGGTAATGGGTTAGGCAGGATGGATGAGGCCGCAGTCCTCTTGCCTTCAGGTGCAGCGATCTCACAGACGACCCGTAGACAGGCCGCCTTATGACGAAGCAAAAGGAAACACATCAACTTGCTCAGTAAACACATCGCCACGGCTGAACAATTGGCTATTAGCATAATTAGTCTGCCTGATTTTAGACTTTTTATGTGTGAGAGTGCTTGTATGTGCATATTGAGGAGGGCGTTTATTTATTTTTTTTGCTTTTTTTTGCTGCTGTTCCACAGCAATTAAACCCATCTAATTTCAAGAAGAGCAAACATTCTTTAGCGGCTGTGGGAAGGCTTCAGGGCGCAGAAACTTCAGGAAACATAATGTCCTCAGTGGCACCACGTCTTGTCTGATGATGTTTGCTAATTATGCAGCCTGGTACTTTATGAGGGAAAAAAAACAACAAAAAGTAACAGGCAACGTTCTGTGCCTGAAGGTTATCAATAAACAAGCAGCTGACTTTATCTAGATGTTGCTTTTTTGTATAAAACAGTAGTAGAAAGACAGAAAAAAAGGGTAAAAAAAAAAAAAACAGCCCAAAAGGTCAGTTTCCAGTGAAGGACTTTGTCTCAGATGTAATTAACCTTTTGATTTAGGACACACTGTCTCGTAAATAAGCTGGCAATTAGTTTATTTGGCTATCATGTGATGGTAATGACTCTCATTAGCATGATGTGACCTCTTCTAATCTGTTGCCTCCCAGACGCTCTACTAGATTTCTTGTCTGGCCGGCATGAACTAGCCTCTGATCACGGCAAATCTGCTTGCAGTGATACAAGTGTCTTTTTTCCCCTCTTGATAATGTTTTCTTGCCTTGTTCCATCTTAATTTGCAGAATGAGAGGACTGAATACAGAACATGACTTTTTTCATTTGTCTGTGAACAATCAAAGGCCTCATGATTGCTTCCCATAACAACTCTGAAAATGTGTCATTTGTTTCTGTCTGATTAACAATAATGTATTAATGTTAGGGAAAACAGATGCTTAAGACCACTTAGATTCTGTAACTTTCACCCTGTGAAACAAACTTGGAGAAGAAAATGACAGAGATCAGCACATGGAAATGTCTTTTCACATCATCATGGGGTAAGAGTTAACGAGGCAGAGCACAATGAAAGAACTTGAAGTGCATGGACCCTAATGCTGTAACCCAGGACACCACTGTGTAGTAAGATGTGTGAAATGGTCTTCGCTCTGCAGCTTCACTCAGCAAGGGCCACAGATTGAAAAAACAATGCCCCATTTTTTTAGCCAAGTGAATTTCTCTAAATTTCTCGATCCGCTACCACCTTCTACATATCTTTTTTTCCCCTCATTTTTACAATCTTGGTCAATAGTTCATGCCACACAATTTTATTTCATTAGTAGTTATTATGATCCTACATTATACACTTTACACAAAGTTCAGATGTGATGTAAAAGTCATGCACAGTAAAGAAAACAGTTTTGTGTGTAATATGTTTGTGAATATTTTAGGGTGACAAGCTACAATTGTGCATGGAGCCAGAATATATTTAAATTAATGTAACATTTCAATAAATAAATGTATTTATTTTACAAGAACGGGGAAAGCTTAATATAGTTCTTTGGCTGCTGTCTTTCAAAGTTGTGCATTATTAAGCAATCCAAAAAAACAAAAAAAAACCCAAAACCTCAATAAATAAAGAAATTTAACACATCCCAATGTTAATAATGTCAGTATAGTCCACTATGTAGAAGAACACAACAGCTGAAACGAAGACATCTGGATAAAAGGGGAACTCTGCGGTGCTACATCAGGATTGAAGCCCGAAACCTGAAGCACCAACACATCTTTGACAAAAACATAACATAACCTCACCTCACATACACGTTTCAAAAAGATTAAAGTTATTTCCTCTTTCCACTAAAATTCAACCCTCCTCCTAATAGGTGATGAAAAACATCAAGGACCTGTACATACAATGGATTTCAAAGGCCTACACAACCTCTTAAAATGCCAGGCTTTTGTGATTTAAGGCCATGGTAAATCATTAGTTTTGTTTGCATATGAAGTGAGTTGGGGGGGTTTAATCTAGCACTTTCTTCTCTAGCTGAAACTATAGTTTTCAGAGAGGTTACACATAATTCACAAGGATCCATTTACACAAGAGGCCAAAAGAAACACTGAAGCATTTGCAGGAGTTTCTAACAAGTACTGGTTTAGTTCTAAAACTAACAACAATCCCAACTCAGCACCAGTAACTGAGTAAAAATACTTTTTCAGGGGCATTTGAGAATTCCAGGTCATACAACAAGTACCGTTTACCAAAATCTGTAGCTGCTCTCTGTGGTCAGGCTGTGTTGCAGGTGAGGCACAGATCCACAGCCCATCAGAACTTCCACTCTCATTATGCCATGGTTGTACTGGTCAGTGGAACGGTCTTCTGCATCATTGTGTAGAGATTTGTACTGACTCAGCCTGGCAATATCTGGAATCTGTCCCCAGTGAAGAGGATGTCGCATAAACCATGGAGGGAGGTAGGGGAGCTTGGAGCCAACACAATGGACTCAATTAGGGAACCTAACTGTACAGGTCCTTCTCAAAATATTAGCATATTGTGATAAAGTTAATTATTTTCCATAATGTCATGATGAAAATTTAACATTCATATATTTTAGATTCATTGCACACTAACTGAAATATTTCAGGTCTTTTATTGTCTTAATACGGATGATTTTGGCATACAGCTCATGAAAACCCAAAATTCCTATCTCACAAAATTAGCATATTTCATCCAACCAATAAAGAAAAGTGTTTTTAATACAAAAAACGTCAACCTTCAAATAATCATGTACAGTTATGCACTCAATACTTGGTCGGGAATCCTTTTGCAGAAATGACTGCTTCAATGCGGCGTGGCATGGAGGCAATCAGCCTGTGGCACTGCTGAGGTATTATGGAGGTCCAGGATGCTTCGATAGCGGCCTTTAGCTCATCCAGAGTATTGGGTCTTGAGTCTCTCAACGTTCTCTTCACAATATCCCACAGATTCTCTATGGGGTTCAGGTCAGGAGAGTTGGCAGGCCAATTGAGCACAGTGATACCATGGTCAGTAAACCATTTACCAGTGGTCTTGGCACTGTGAGCAGGTGCCAGGTCGTGCTGAAAAATGAAATCTTCATCTCCATAAAGCTTTTCAGCAGATGGAAGCATGAAGTGCTCCAAAATCTCCTGATAGCTAGCTGCATTGACCCTGCCCTTGATAAAACACAGTGGACCAACACCAGCAGCTGACACGGCACCCCAGACCATCACTGACTGTGGGTACTTGACACTGGACTTCTGGCATTTTGGCATTTCCTTCTCCCCAGTCTTCCTCCAGACTCTGGCACCTTGATTTCTGAATGACATGCAGAATTTGCTTTCTTCCGAAAAAAGTACTTTGGACCACTGAGCAACAGTCCAGTGCTGCTTCTCTGGAGCCCAGGTCTGGCGCTTCTGCCGCTGTTTCTGGTTCAAAAGTGGCTTGACCTGGGGAATGCGGCACCTGTAGCCCATTTCCTGCACACGCCTGTGCACGGTGGCTCTGGATGTTTCTACTCCAGACTCAGTCCACTGCTTCCGCAGGTCCCCCAAGGTCTGGAATCGGCCCTTCTCCACAATCTTCCTCAGGGTCCGGTCACCTCTTCTCGTTGTGCAGCGTTTTCTGCCACACTTTTCCCTTCCCACAGACTTCCCACTGAGGTGCCTTGATACAGCACTCTGGGAACAGCCTATTTGTTCAGAAATTTCTTTCTGTGTCTTACCCTCTTGCTTGAGGGTGTCAATTGTGGCCTTCTGGACAGCAGTCAGGTCGGCAGTCTTACCCATGATTGGGGTTTTGAGTGATAAACCAGGCTGGGAGTTTTAAAGGCCTCAGGAATCTTTTGCAGGTGTTTAGAGTTAACTCGTTGATTCAGATGATTAGGTTCATAGCTCGTTTAGAGACCCTTTTAATGATGTGCTAATTTTGTGAGATAGGAATTTTGGGTTTTCATGAGCTGTATGCCACAATCATCCGTATTAAGACAATAAAAGACCTGAAATATTTCAGTTAGTGTGCAATGAATCTAAAATATATGAATGTTAAATTTTCATCATGACATTATGGAAAATAATGAACTTCATCACAATATGCTAATATTTTGAGAAGGACCTGTATAAATGGCTAACCATTTTCTGTGTGTTCAGATAGTGAATTACTGTGAAAACGGGATTTTTTCCTCTCCACTGTCGCTACATGCATGCTCAGTATGAGGGATTGCTGCAAAGTCAATGTCAGTGACTGTCCACTGTCTCTACATGCTCATCCAGGAGGAGTGAATACTACAAGTCACTGACTCGATGCAATCTGCTGGCTTTCCTTAGATAGATGAACAAACCAATTTGAATAAATAACTCAATCTGACTGCACTGTTCGATAGTTAGGATTAATTGGAATGTATGTACCTGACTTGAAATCTGTATATAAATAAACTGAACAAGAAACTAAACTGTTTATTCCTACATCCTATTTTGTCCAAATAAATTGCGAGTCCATTGAGAAAAAAAAAAAAAAACTGAGAAAAAGAAATAACAATTGCATTTTCTCCATATGTCTAGGCTGAGGAGTAGGGTTGCAAGAAACCTTTATTTTTTCAAAGAAAAATTGGCATGGCCTGGGTAAAATGAATAATGGCCTAATGAAACTACATTTGAACTTTGGTGCCACATTTCTGATAGGTATGTTAGGCACAAAAAGAACAGTGAGCAGCAGTAAAACAATGCCATACCCACAGTGAAACACGGTGATGGCAGTATCATGCTCTGGGGTGTCATATAAAGTTTGATGAAGTTATGAATAGTTCCAAATGACTGTTAGTTTTACCCCAAGAAACTGGAGATGAAGAGGGATCTCAATTTTCAGCATCATAGTGAATCCCAAAATAATTCCAAAAACCCCTAGAAATGATTTCCTGAGCAGAAAATCAAAGTTTTGAAATGGCCTAGTTGAGTTTAGACCCAAAAAGAAAAATGAAGTAGAGTCACCTGAAGAGTGCTTTGGACAGGAGCTGCCCTCATAATCTGATGGAGAATTTGTCCAATATACACTGGGAAAATACTGTCAGCATGATGATATATGGATGACTCCTACTAAGGACCTCTTAGTTTAAGGGTGTGCACACCTGCAGCCAAAGTATTGTAAAGCTTTTTGTAACATATATTGTGTTTCATATTCAGTGAAGTTCAGTATAGAATAACTGGCACCTTATTTGGGAAAATGTTTTTGAAATAATTTATTTTGGTCTTAATTTTTTTACTTCATATACACGTGGCATATCAACAGGGGTGTGTAAACGTTTAGGAGCAATAGCATTCTACTTGACAGCTGTTTTTATTAGGAGATTTAGGTGTGGATAATAGTGAGTGTAGAATCAAGCTTTGTCTTCTACTGAGCAGAGGATGAAATATTGAGCCATACAACATTTGAGCCATACAACTTTTAGGAATAGATAAAGAGTTACATTTGTTTCATTAAAGAACAAGTTATCAATGTGAGTTCATTCTTCAATTGAATAAACAGGAACGATAGCACTGTTTCTAAGGCTGAAGACCTAAAACTGAAGAACCTGTGCATCTTTGATGAAATCAAAACCATGCTAACGAGTCACAAAAAGTAATTTCTAGCTTTCCATGAAAATTCCACCTTTTTTGTACTGATAATTGATGATAAACATCAATTACGACATGCACTTACATTAGCAAAGAGTTATTAGCAGTATTTATTTGGAAAGATATCTGTTGGAATATTTTTATATTCTTGACAAACTTTCCTACTGACTCATGTGGTCAAATGTACCCTCTCAGTTCAGTCACCACCAGCTGATGATATTCAACAAGAATAACATTTACCATATGTGTCATTCTACTCCATGCCATCAAATGCTCAAAAGGAAATAGTGTTCCATCTTTTACCACTGAGCAATAAGCAGTAGAAAAAGTCCTAATAAAGAGCTGATTGGAAACAATTGATTCCGTAAAAGAAAACAAAATAGTTTCTCTGTGTGTGGCTTCAGAATATCCAGCATGGACATGTTTTAACTGGCTTCGGCTCGGTATTCACATCATCATCGTCGTACTTCAAAGACGTCCAGCTACAGCTGAAACATTCATATCTGCCTCCAAGTCTCGATGTAAACCCAGCCAAGAAGAACAATTGTGTTTTCTCACCATTTCGGCAACCTGCGCTCCCTTACCCATTTCCCAGAGTTCATAGCTGGTGCAGCCATTAAATATATCTGCTTTGACAATGAGAGCCAAACTTAGAAGCGTCCCTTTCCACGAGCACCCTGAATGCGGAGAAAAAGAAAATTTTTCCTCATGTCTGACTCCCAACTATGTTTCCAGATGTGCCGGGGGTCAGGGGTTAAAGATTAAAGTACCGGGATATGGCATAACCCCTAATAGAAACTGGTGGCTGTGTGTGCATTCCTCACTGGAGGGGGCCAATGAGCAAAGCGCCTTGCATTTCTGCTCTCCACTGCTCCCAGTGAGAGGCCTCATTTTGTGGCGGTGAGTTATTGCACCCTAGGTTTTGTGTTCTTTACTTTGGCAGTGGCACTAAGGCAAAACTACTACCAGTGGCACTAAGGCAAAACAGTGTCAAACATGGTTGCTGGAGAACAAATTAGAAGAATTTCTTTGGTCATGGCCGAAGAAAAGGCCGAGTTGCTTTTTACCCTAATGACACTAAAGCAGTCCGTGTTCCTTTTTCTCACTGAGATAATTTAGGACTACATCATTTAAAGAAATTAAAAGGTAATTTCAGGTTGTTAAATAGAAGCTGAGGTGTGCAGTAAAGAAGCCCAAGCAGGGAGCAGAATTTGACTTACAGCTATGGCCTCTGCCTGCTGCTGGGCGGTAATAGAGATATCATGAGTTACTTACAAAGGTCTGTTACATTGATTCATGAAAGTCTGGCAGAAATTGGGCTAATTTCCCCCCCAAAAAAGCTAATACGATTATTTGAAGTGTCAGAAAGCTTAATAAGTGTGGAAATTGGCCTGTCATATAAGTCGTGAGATTGGTTGTAAATTGTGTAATTACAGTTGCAAAGCCTCGGCCATCTTTATTGTTTCTTTACATGCCGTAATCTGCCAAATGAAAACGGACTGGACAACTTCATTAGAATAAAAAAAAGTGGGTAATATTAATATGACAGAGACAACTTTGTTGTGGAATTATGGTAATAATGAGATTTGGAGGATGTGCAAAGATTACATATCCCCTGAGATGGCTTATTTTATTATTAGGCTCTTAGTGTTCAGCTTCGAAATTTGTTTTATGGCCCCTCAACCTCTGATTGAGCAGTCCTTCAGAAGCATGGCCAAAGTAAATCAACTTGCTAAAAGAAAAGGGAAAGAAATAACTGGAAAACTATGCAATCAGACATGAGATGCATTTTTAAAATAGTTTGACTCCAATATTGTGAAAACAATTGCAAGTTTGGCTGGTTTGAAGCTGTGTGGACACTGAATAACGCTTGCATTGCCACTAGATGGAGTTAGATCCTACTGAAGAGCTTCGGGGACCTTGACAGAAACAAGACAATAACAGAACAAGTGGAGCAGAGGACTCAGAGCTCTTTCATGTGCTTGGATCTTGGGAGGAAGCGAGAATGAAGCTCTATCTTGAAGTGGCCCAGTCTTAGTTAGCATTCAGTCAGTGTGTGCAATCCATAAAAATAGACTTTACACATACATTCCATGGGAGCAGCAAACTTTATTAAAATGAAAATGATTATCACCTTGAGTGTGTTCCCCAGCTTTTTAACCTGTCTCATACAGAGAGGTAATTACCTGCTCGACTGTTGGGACTATCCAGACAGTTGTGGGTTGACAGGGTCTGTTTGAAGGAGCAGGAATTAGTGTTTATGCATATTAGATTTTGCGAAAACAGCAATTTTTGTAAGAGTCAAACACAAAATATATTTTAATTTTAATTCCACAGAGGCTTACTTTTAGCAGGGGGGGGGGGGGGAGGAAAGGATGTTTAAAGGGAAGACAAATATTCCATCTTGGATTAAAAAAACGTATTGGCCATCACAGAAGCTTTTCTTATTTTCTTTCAGAAACTAACCTGATAAAAGAAAAAGTGAAATTCTATGTTACATATCCACTGCCAATGCTTTAGCTTTTCCATTAAATAAGGAAACAAATCTGGTGATTGGAGAGCATTTACATACAGATGCTTACATTAGAACTACATCTTCTACAAGAATCATAATCTGCAAAACTAAAAAGTCGTTTCTATTATTTTTATTTTTAGTGCCCAATTTTTATGAAAGACCCAGCTCCTATGAAAATATATCGATAAAAACAAATTTGTTTCTCACCATATTGAGCTGTGTTGTGGCTAATACAGTAATGTGCAATAGTCTTGAGTCGTCTCTCTGTCCTTTCTGTTTTCCTTGTGGCAGGGATTTTCATCCAATCTTTTTTGATTGATAATTTTACCTTTCTATAGGTCTATAGGTCTTTAAAATGACTACATCAGTTTGCCCCTTCACCATTTTGAGCACCAATTTTGTACAAAACTACTTAGATTTCTGCTGTGTATCAGTTTGTTTATCTTGGCCGTTAATTATTTTGATGAATTATGTAGATAACTCATCTCAAAAATGCTCAAATTTCATAGATATTATCATTTATTTGTAAATTATTTATTTTTTGCCATGTGCATTCATTGTGGTGGATCCAGTTCTGGGCCAGATGACATTTCCTTTGAAATATGACAGATTTTAACCCCTAATCAAACAGTACCTGAGTGATTTGCTGAATTTGTTTAAATTAAATAAAAAACCCATTCAAGCATCAACAAATGAATTTAAGCACTATGTGCTCCACACCTGGGTCTTCATATCTGACTGCTGTGCCACGACTCTTATCTTGGTGTGTCGATTCGTGCAACTGAGGGAAAACAAACTTAAGCGCCGGTCCCGGAGGGGTGACGTGAACTCTGTCAACAGATGTTTATTGCTGTGAAAAGAAGCGACAACAAAAGGAAAAAAGTGTCACAAATTCTCTTGATGTCTCGTAGGAATCGCACCATTTAAAACAGAGCAGTTGTGACAGGTAAATGACTTCAAGAATCCAACCAGGAGTACTTATGTCACTGTAAATAATGCGCCATTTCTGGGTCTTAATAAATATTCATAGTTTATGTTGATGAAGTGACATTAAACAAATTATTCCATAAATACATCAGGTTTGTTTTCTATTTTATGAACACAATGTTTAAAGCGCCCAGTTTCCCCGTTCAGCTGGCATCTCCAGCAGCTGATGCATTGGAAATGACGCCATGAATTAACCATTGTTGTTAGATGATCTCATTTACGCTGCTCCTTTCAGCTCAAACTTCTAATTGTCTTTATATACTGAAATATTAAAAGCCTAATGTGTCATTTGTCATGGCTGTCATTTATCATTCTAAGTCCTGTGGGCCTTTAGATATTTTCCCTTTAAATTACCTTTTATCAAATTTCCAGCATTTGTTACCATTTCAAGCCTGTCAATTCATTTCATTTCCGATCTGCATGTTGAGGTTTGCCCCTTTTTCTCTGCCTTCATTCCCAGAATGATCCAGCTTCTGGCTGGCCTCAGACAACTGAGCTGATTAAGAAGTTGCCTCAATTTATTCTTTTTATTGTTGTATGTCTTTTGTATGATTTAAAGTTTACCCTTATTCCTCTTGGATGGAAGTCACGCTAATTTTAACTCCTTTTTAAAAAAGCTGTTCAGTCTTACAACATGTGATGGATCTGATTAGTCATTCTGGCCAGCCTCAGCTTTTATGCTTACATTAACTAACACAAAGAGCCCCCCTACAGGTTAAAGTTTAAATGTGGATTAGCAGATAAAGCAACTCCTGATTAGGTTACCGTGGGGCTTAGAGGAGGAGGAAAAAGAAATGGATTTTCCCCGCACAATTTTCCATAAACATCTTCCCTCTGCCTCCTCTCTGTTTTCCTCTTAGCTTCATCCACTCACATTCACTCCCAGCATGGATATCTATTTTGGCGCAAAATCTTTGAACAATTATGCAAATGCATGTAAGGCAATGCACAATACAGTATGGAAATGGCTCAGAGAGAAAATGGACTCATTAAGGACAGATGGCATGAGTGCTGAAAGCCATTTATTATGGATGCAGGAAGACATTTCAGACAATGTCAGAACCTAGGAGACATCAGTTGATGTTTTTTAACACCAAGCACTGTTTGTTGTGGCGGTGTAGTTCTTGATTATTTCAGAGTGTTGATGATTATGAATGAGTAGCAGAAGAACATGAGGCAAAGATGCCTCTCACTGTGTTAGATAAAATTTTTTGAGTGATGTTTCATCATCCTTTTGACAGGAACGCCTTTCACGTTATGTTAAATCATATACTTGATCACTATGAGACCTTAAAGAAAAATTTGCATGTTGATCAAAGCTGTTAAGTATGGAAGCTTGCATTGTGAAAAGAGCAAAACAAAATAAACTGTTGTTAAAATTACATTCTGGAGTCAGACTACATACATTTCTAAATGCCTATAAGAGATTATTTTTCATAGATTGAAATGTGCTTTGAAATGACACTTTAAGAAATTCAAAGTGAACAGTGGGGTTTTTCATGAAAATTGAAGACTTTATCCTTTTTGCGTTAGGATAAGATGCTTTGTTATTATCCAGGCTGGTGTTAACCCTATAGGTGGCAGAAAATGATCTGCAGCACAGATAAAGCTTTACAATCTATTGCAGATTGCAAAATAAACACAAGCTCACAGCTGCAAGATTTAGTCTGAAGACCTGCAACAGCAGCGCGACTGAGGGGGGAGTTCTCGGCAGAGAAATGTGGACTTCGGGGTTCTTTATTTTTGTATTTTGGCCCCTCTGTGGGCTTCCTTAGCACCACTGTCTGGTCCTTTGATGTCACTGAGGTTATTGTTGACTATTCTCTCCTGTCGGCCTCAATATCCATCCGAGCTTCACACGGGATGCAAGAGAGAGAGAGGCGAGGGTTGCCTTTTATTTCTACACAAATTTTTTTCTTTGCCATGAATGGCTTCCTTATCATGTCGATTTGAAGATCGCTCTTTACAGCACAAAATTTGGCATGTTCAGTATCGTGCAACTTAATCACAAGCTTCTTTGCAGAACACAAATGGTTTTAATTTGATAGGAAGGGTTATTTGAAATGTATATGTGCTTTCTTTGCTCTCAGTTCACTCTAAAAAGTTAAAATGTTTTGACCATATATTTACTGACTCTAATTCCAGAGATGGCTGGCGCAAAATTTTACCATGATATTTAGTGGGAGTTTTATTGCAGTGACAATAAAACTTACAAAGTATTTAAAAAATGTTAAGTTTGGCTATAAATACACAAAATTACTGACAAAATTACAGAGCTTCACAACAAACAAACAGGCTAAAAATGAAACTTTGTCGACCCATTGTCAAATGGACCTTCTTGCTTTCTGCTCTCGGTGGAGGAGGACGCTTTTCTCTGTCTCCCGCACCCTCCCATATAATTGATCAAATTTTCTCGATGAGAAGACAGGGTGAAGGGGAACCCTCTTGTCCAGACAGATACACAATGGACTCCTGGCAGACGTGGGGGATTGTGTGTCTGTTGATATTGTCAGTCGAGGATGTCGAAGATGTGTATACAATTGGATGTTCGATAACAGGATTTCTGCTTTTTGGAGTTGGCGGTTACCTGGCATATCGAGAAATTCGAGAAATGTCGGCATCTGTTCTGGCCATTGTAAGGCTGCCTGGTATGTATGATGGGATCTGCAGAGCGATCTACACTCAGACTGAGATGTCACGTGAGCTGAATCGCAGACTGGATATGATCCTTACACAGGATCGCAGGCAGGTTGCGGTTCCTGGCCTCAAGGGTGAAATGGAGTAAATCTTGGAGAAAGTTTTTCGCTTGTATCTGGCAGAAAGGACCTGGAATATGGCTGTTTAGATTTGCCATTGTGAAGCACCAGCGAGACTCTCAAGGCTGATGGAAAATTAAGAGTCAGCCTAACCCAAATAATTGTTGTTTTTCTGAATCTGGCTCCCCTGCAAGGCCTTGATGGCTGGCTATCTTCAACTTCTCCTGGAAGTTATGTAAACATGACGCTCTGCTCCTTCTGCCCCCTCCCTTCCCTGAGGACATCTGTGGACCTGCTCAGAACTGTGTGGCCGGTTGATGAACCTTCCATCGTATCATCAAGGACAATGGCCTCTGTGATAGTGCTTCACGGACTTACTTTGCACACACTCACCTGCACACATATGCTCAAGATAAACATATGCACCCACTTACACCGCCTTCACCGGATCCCCTGCATGATATTGTTTCGTATATATGTTGCTTCTTTGTGCTGAGGTTTTTTTGCAATCTCAAACTGTATCCTGCTAAGGATAAAGTGTGAAATTTTCGCTCTTCTTACCTAATGTGGTCTCTTTTCACATCTACCTAAATGTGTGATTTCATTACTTTTCATAGATTTTCAGATTTCTCAGAAGGATTCCCAGCGAAGGCCAAATATTATTAGTATTTGAAAATTTGGACTAAAGCTGTTTTTACACCAATGACCAGAGAATTTCAGATTTCTTAAAAGGATTGTATTACAACTATATCATACCAGTGACAGCCAAACATTATTAGTATTTAAAAAGTTTGGACTAAAACTGTTTTATACCAGTGACCCAGCTTATTTGAATGATGTGACCACAACTGCCTCATACCAGCGACTTCAAGGATTAATATTATCATTTTTGTTCTAGCACCGGATGAATTCCTTACTACAGAGGACCTAATGAGCTAATTACCTCTATTAGAAAGATTGGATTAGAACCAGGTCTTACCAGTAAACTCCCAAGGATTATTAGTGTCATTTGATTAGTTTTTCTGTTTGATTTTCTGTATCATTGTAATGTTTTTCCTCGTGTACAGCGCTTTGAGTGCCTTGTTGCTGAAAAGCGCTATATAAATAAACTTGACTTGCCTTGACTTGACTTGGACTCAGTTACCTACCACGGTTGCAGCAGTGTGATGGTCCTGCTAAATGGTATATAGTAATCACAATTAATCATACTTTGAAACATACATTTATTATTTTTAGATGACCTCATGGAACCAACAGTGAAACAAAAGTTTGAACAGATAAATGATTAATCCCAATCATTGTGTCAGGTTTTGATAAAACATCAAGTTTATCATAATTTTATTGAACGACTAGGTCGATATTTGTTTTATAACAATAAATGACACAATAACTGCCTTATATCAGATGTATAATATTTGTATTTATATAATAAATGTCCATATTGGTGTTTTTAAATCAAATGAATTTAAGATTTCCTAATTTTAAGATTAGGCACAAAGTGATGCCATTTTCATGGTTTAACACTTTTAGGAAGTGTTTAACTATGAAGTTCCATCGTATCATTTCTGGCAACTGAAGTCCTTTTAATGACCCCCCCCCCACACACACACACACACGTTTCTGAGCACTACTAGTCTGCTGAGTGAAAAGAGGCAAATACATTTTGCCTTGACTTATAAGGAAAACAAATTCTGATATTTTGAAATATGTCCTGTTGCAAAAAACACAGGTATGTAAACTATTGGTCAACTACAGTTGGCTAGCTTTGAGCAGCGAGTATGTCAAACAGCTGACAGCAGGTTCAACCTGTTCTGATGCCCTTACTTATTAATCAGAACATTTCAGCATGTTATACGTAAAAGCGGCATAAAAGTAGAAGAGTAACAAGGTTTGGTTTATTTTGAGTGTTTTTATTTTCTATATTTTTGCATATAATTTGCTGTATTATAACATTAGTGGAACCATGATAAACAATTTCATGTTATTCTAGCACCAGTAGAAAAAATTGCTACTTTTTGTGTTTTAAATGAAAGCAGTTAGCTCATGTTATATTTATTGTACATAAAATATTTACCGACCCAGGCTCATTTCTAATTGTGCAAAACCTTTAAAAAACAAACCATAACAAAAAAATTTCAGATGCCTAAAACCTCTGCTTTCAGTTTTTGGTAATCATTTTGATAATACGGTCTGCCAAATATCAAAGTCACCAAACAAACAAATGAAAACTATCAAAGGCTTTCACATTTAACACTTTCCCCTTTGTTAGGGCGAGGCTGTTCTTTTGTGCCTCCTGTGACTATTGTGACAGGACACAGAGACTTCTAAAGGCCAAAGTTTCTTATTAAATTATTTCTGGGTGAGATGTAACAGAAGCCTGAATAGAATCATTAAAGTTCGCCCCGATTATAGGAATGCATGCGCCCGCGTTGCCGTCTGCTGCGAGATGAAAAGCTGTGTGTTTTCATGCCCCCCCTTTCTCCCCTTCAGAACCTTTAACTCGCTGTGAAAAGATATGACATCAGTCCTGGCAAAAACACAAGGCCAAGAAATGAACAATACCATTGTGGCTCCGCGAACATCAATCATGCTCAATACATTTAGGAAAAAAACAATGCTGTTTTGTTTGCGTTTAAGAGGTGACAAACAACACTTGTGACTGGCTTAACACTGTCGATTCCCATTACTGAAAACCTGAAGCAAATCACAGTTAAACTGTGGCCCTGTTGCTAGGCAGCTGAGTTCTCTTGACATGGTGGTTAGTTTTTTCTTTCATTGCTTGACAAGAGCGGAGTGAAAGGAGTTTTGAAAAACTTGCTTAAGGCGCTCAGAGGAAAGGGATAATTGGAGTCTGTGGATTGTATAGCAGCCCTTGTGTGGAAACTTCCCGAGCAGGAGACAGAGAGAGTTGGATGCAACAAAATTTTAACTCTTGTACACAAACTTGACCCGGGGTCGGCCAAAAGGGGACGTTTCACACTTCATGTTTGCCCCAGTGCGGCCCAATGGCTTGGTGTTGACTCTACAGGTGCAGGTGAAAGAGAGGATGATGCACAACCAGTTAATGCACTTTGAATTAGATTTCAAATTGCAGCTAATTTCTTAAAGAGTTAAAACATATGGGGTTTGATATGGTAGAAAATGTACGGGTTATAGCTAAGATTTTGCACATTGTTGCTCAGACAAAACATTATCAAGAGAGGGCATCGCAACGCTGAGGCTGCAGTCAATTTTATCAGGACGTCTCTTGAAATATTGAAGAAACTCTTTAAGCAAACAATGAGGAGGGGTTTATGCCTTTAATGACCCTTGGAGGAGCCCAGCCAGTGAAAATGCACACCCATTTTGAGAGGGAACCAATTAATGCTGGATTAACATTCATGGTTATTTACAGTTGCCTTTGTGCTTGTTTCTGCTTTCCGATTTGAGCGAGAGAGAGACGGACAGAGAGAGGGGGGGATTTGCAGAGGGGACTTGGAGAATGGGGGGTTGTTTGGACGCGAGAGGTGCAGTGAGGTGGCTGGGTCCATTGTGAGGACACCACCTCTCTCATTATGCCCTCTCAATCAGCACTCCTGCTCACAGGAAGCCCCTGTAAAGCCCATCTGCCATAGCTAATCTAGAGGCAGCCTCGTGCTTGCGTCTGGGCCTGCTACCCTCAGTCGCATTATTCCCAGATCCAAGGCTTCGCCAGGGATCAGCCAAAGCCCATTAAAGTAAATAATAGCCAGAAATGACAGGCTTAGCACGGATTGGGGAGGAAGTTGAAGACCAGTTTGAGCTGTGAGCTCTGATTAATAGAGAAAAGCATTTTCAGGGGGGAGAGAGTATTAGATGGAGAAAGTGAGGGGAAAGTAGGAGGGGGAAAGAATGAAGGAAAAAATGACCTTAGTGTGGTGCAAAAAATTCCTCATCCTCAGGGTAGTCAGAACTAAAGGTGCAATATCAAGCATTAACAATCCTTGAGGTATTTGTGCTGTGATGAAGCTCAAACACAATAAGGTGAATTGGGGGTGAGATATGGGGTGATGAGGCATGCCTCAGAAGGGCTTCAAGGCTGGCAAATGTCAAGAATTATTCTTGATATTAAGGAAAGTTAGTTTTGGGGAGCAAAAACCAACATAGGGCAATGTTTTGAGAGGGTGCTGGTCAATAGTAACACCTATCATAAATATTAGCAAATCTGTCAGTAAAATAAAAAAGCCCAGTGGAGCAGCTAACCTGACTAATTAACTTGGTAACATCAGTCAGCAAACTAATCTTAATTCACAAAAAGCAAAACTGCATAAAAGACATAGTACTGTGTACAATTAACATGTTTATTTCAGAACTTTTGAAGTACAGAGTTATTTGTTCTATATCAGTATAGTTAAAATGCCCATCTTATCTCAACACACGCTAAAGGTCTGAACTTACATAGGGCTTTTTTTAGTCCTAATGTTTTCACATTAGAGCCACATTCACAACTTGAGTGCCTTGCACAAGGGCACCTTACCATTGACAGGAAGCAATTTGGAGCTGAACCTTGAACTTTCAAATTGCTAAACTACTAGTTCTCTCATTGACCCACGGCTGTCTCAACCTACCTCTGAAGTATTATTTAAACCTTAAACTTCAACATATCTATATTTGAACAGTGGAAGTTCTTGCAAAAATGCTTTGGGTATGACTTTCCTTCTGCTCCCGAGAATGAGAGAAGACGTTTAACATTTTGACTTATTTTTAATCCATAGGTTTCACAAATCCAAACTGTGTTTTTGAAGAATCTGTGATCAATTTAGAATAAGTCAGTCCATGTTTTAGCAGTCAATTTGATGACTGAGTCTCAATTTAAGGTATTCTTGATGCCAAAAAGCATTGGAAGTGAATTTAGCTACGTTTAGGAATTTTGACTAACTTACCAACTTCAGCTTCATTAGCCAGCTGCAGTATACTGCCATATTTTCTCACATTACCACCACGGAACACAACACACAAGCCTTTGACTGGATATGCCAGTAAGCTGTACTTAGAGAGCCACTTGCAGGGACCGCCTTTGAAGCGCTCATGCCGCCACCTGACACAGTGACGCCCTGGGCAAGAGCGATAATGCCTATATCAAAAACTGCTACTGAAGTGGACTTAAAATATATGTCATTAGTACAAAAAATTGCTCTGTTGGAAACTTCTTTCAATTGACACACTGAGTACTTTCTCTCTTTTATGCGTATCTGTGCATCAAAGTCAAAATACAGATAATTCAATCTAAATAGTAAAATAACAACTATAATTACTCTGAGTTTTCATACTGTCACATCATACAGGCCTACACCTAATCACAATAAAAATCAGAATATAGATAAATATGAACAAATAATGCAAAGATAAATGAGGTTTCTAAGAAGTGAATTAAAAAGATTCCAGGATACAACTTTAAAATTTTTAATACAGACCAAAATCATACATGTTCAGTTGTTTAGAAATTCCAAATTACTCAAGATAGGTTACAACCAATAGAAAAAAGAGGAGGATTAAGTAAGTATAAAAAATTATTGGATGAATCCTTTAAGATCATACAAAATATCTGTTTGTGTGTGTGTTTTTGTATTATCCTCTTCACGATTTGCTCTACATCATTATTTGTAGTGGAAGTAAGCCTGTTGGCCACTTTCAAAAGAGCTGTTTCGTCATGGTCGGCTTGAGGTTAAACAATTAAATTGCTCCACAGAGTCGAGTTAGTGTCAAGTTAGGAATAGGGACCAATGGTTAAATTAGTTAAAGAGGACAAAAAGGGTTGTGCAGCCAAATCTGGTTAATACCTGCTGACACCCTTAGTTTTCCCAGCTAACATAAATGCTAACTGAATGTTATTTTACCTTCAAATTCCATTAAAGAACATCTCATCAGGAGGTTTCCCTTGCATTTTAGACATGTTTTAGTTCATTAGAAGAGTGAGTCTGTCTTTAGGTGTTCATTGCTTGGAGAAAATCTTCCTCCACTTTGTGCATGAGTTCAGGCTAGGATTTAACACATTTTGTCACTGGGCCGACAGTGGAGACGGCCCAAACGAGATTTTGTGAAGCAGTTCCACCTCTGCTTAACTGCTGTAAAAATTGCTTATATGCCTGTGAACGAATTGGAATGTGGTTCGGAAGCGAATGATCGGGCTTGCGTTGCCTTCGGGTTCCCTGTGATTGGACAGACAGCCCTCAGGCGAGCTGGGGGCTGCAGGAAAAAACAGGTTAGTGCTGCATGAAAGGTGCGCTTGGTGCTCTATCAATTACCTGAATCTTCAAAAACATTGAGGAGGGAGGGGGAAGAAAAACAAAGCTGAGAGGTCTGCTTTAGATGTGTAATGAAGAATTTAAGATCTTTCAAATTTATTATTGACAAGTCTGTAAAAAGATATGATACATCGAAACTGACAAGGCCTCTGGGGAAACACTTAAGGTTTCTTAAAGAAGTGTTTAATGGTATTGATTTTTATTGTTCAGCAAGCAGCATGGAGCCTTTGACTGTTTTATTGACTGGATTTAGGCACATGCTTTTAAACACAGAAAGGAAGAAGACTTTTCAGTTCGCAGATTAAATCCATCAAACAATACGTGCACTGAATTTTAATAGGCTTGCTGACTATACCATGTCACAAACAGCTGCGTTCGCATTCAACACTCCGCCGTGCAGCTTTTTTAACAGTGAAAGCTTCCTCCGAATTGTCTCTTATGTCATAGTCCCGCATGTAGGATGTGGTTTGTGTGCCACTGATGCGACAGATGTGTTAGGACCTCAGCAGCCAGCAGAGGCCTCTCATGTCTTGTTCAACCCCTGAGACAATAAAATGCAGATTTGTTTTGGGTCTGACTCAGTCCAAGATACATCACAATTTGCAGCCAAATATCTTTGAAAGATGCAGGTTTTTTTTAGTAGCCTTGTTCAATTATTTGCTGTTTTAGGAATAATTTAAATTGTAATCCTCTTCTTTTGGTTTAGTGTTTGTAGCCACATTGCAACTCTTGCTCAGAATCAGCCTGATCTTTGCTCTTCAGCAGACTTGAATGCTCATCTTAAATGAACTCTGCTCTCCTCTTATTGCCACAAAAGTGCCACTGTGTGGTGTCAACCCGGTCTTTCTTCCTGAGAGACAGCATGATTTCTATATCTGTTGTCATGGAGATGTGGCAAGGAGGGAGGAAAATGTAGCTCTAACCTCTGACTCTAGCCTCAGCTTCCAGGCCAGACGGTTCATTCGAGGAGAGCAGGAAATGGCTTTGCCTGTTTGATTGTGTGGTGCCAATGGCAGTACTTGAAAAGGTGAAAAAGAGACATTGTGGCATTATCCGTCAGTCACAGCTCAATGGGGAAGATATACTCTACTGACCATCCCTGGTAAAAATGTGTAAAAACTTTAAATAAAATCGTCTTTTATTGCAGTGATATAACACTGAACGATTTTTAATATTCCAATTTGTATATTTATTCAGCAGGGGAAAAAATCCCATGCAGCCTTTGATTATCTCTGTGTGTGACAAAGATAAACTTCATGGTAGTCTGTCTTTTTGTTCCACAAAATAAAGATTTTCAACAATGAAAGTAACTTTTTTCATTCCCTGCCCCCACATGTTCCAAAGAAAGCAATTTCATCCAAGTCCAAATGCACATACTGTACATATTGACCATTTGCTATTTTATTAAACCCATGTGAAGTATTTAGCTAATTGTTACTTTAAATTCCTAAATTGATTTGTTTTAACAAAATGGTATTTGCAGCTGTTGGTTATAAAAATTCTAAATGTGCATTTCCGTGGTTTCTACGCAATATGGAAAGTATGGAATTTGATTTTAGTATTTTCAAGGTCAAAAAAAGTATGGAAAAATCAATAAAACAATGAAAATATTTGCAGACTTTAGTTGTGTCCTGCTTTTTTCCTTGTGTCCTTCCGGTTTTCATCCTTCATATACTTCTTGGTGTTCTTTCTCGCTCCCTTGTGCTCCTTTTGTGTTTTTTTTTTTCCTTGTGTTCATCCTATCCTTGTTCATCGTTTTCTTCCTTTTATTCTCATGACCTTCCTTCCTTTTTCTTGGGTCCTTTGTCCGTCATTGTGCCCATCCTTCGTTCTTTATCTATCTCCTTCCTGTTTTGTGTCCTTATGTCCTTCTATCTTTTCTTCCTTGTGCCTTTTCCTGTCTCCTTCCTTCCTTCCTTTTATCTAACCTCTCTTTCTTCTGTTCTTCTTTTCTTACTTTAAAACCTTTTCTCATGCATCTTTCTGTCGTTTTGTCCTACCTATTTCAAGTACTCAACAACTCAAGCCTTGTTCACTAAATTGTTTAAAAGAACAAACCTACACACACTAAGGTGGTGTAATGATACGTTCTGTTTCTACTTGGCACACGTTCCCAGTCAGAAATACAGCAAGATCAAAACAATCCGAGAATGCAATCGTAAGGATTAAATCCAATATGGCCGCTGCGCTTAAAGAATGTTTCTAATGTTACTGGGAGGAATTATTTCTTAACATACCAAATGCTTTATCTCATAAATACCCTGTGCCACAGTATGCACTTTACAACCTCTTGATTTTTAAAATAATTTCCATTGAAAGGATAAATCCTGAAGTATTCGCTGATGTTTTTATTTTATAGTTGTAAAATAGTTACTTGTATATGAGGCAAATAACTTGTAACTGTCCCATGCCTAGTTATCAGCCGCTTGGCTGCACAAGGACTGGTATTTGTTTTGCCACCACAACAAGTGAGCAAGATGGTAAGGGGGCTTAAAACAAATGCAGTTCACTGTTGAAGAACTGCAGCAAACAGTGGTATCTTAGGGTCTCCATTACAACCATTAGATGCTATATACATCATAACAACTTTTTTGAGATGATGCTAGAAAAAAAACAACTTTTGTGTCCTTCAATCACAAACATAAACATGTGGAGTTTGCTAAGCCCTAATGGGAATTTAACTGGAACACAGTACTCTGGTTGAATGAGACTAGGATCGAGCTTTTTGGGTTTGACATTAAAAAAAAGAATACATTGAAAATGATCTCATGCCCATTGTCAAATGCAGTGAATAATATGTGATGCTGTGGGCTTATTTTTCTTCCAGTGACCATGGAAACCTTGCTAGAGGGCATTACATCGTGAGCTCTGAAAAACCAGGTTATCTTAAATAAAAATATGGTGGCCTATACAAAGTAAACTAAAAATCGGTCATCACAAAAACAGGGGCATCTATGCCCAGAAATTGCTCACCAGATATAATTCAATTCAATTTAATTTTATTAATATAGTGCCAATTCACAACACATGTTGTCTCAAGGCACTTCACAAAAGTCAGGTACATACATTCCAATTAATCCTAACCATTGAACAGTGCAGTCGGAGTTAGCTTTTTATTCAAATTGGATAAAACGTTTTCCTATCTAAGGAAACCCAGCAGATTGCATCCAGTCAGTGACTTGCAGCATTCCCTCCTCCCGGATGAGCATGTAGAGACAGTGGACAGTCACTGGCGTTGACTTTGCAGCAATCCCTCATACTGAGCATGCATGTAGCGACAGTGGAGAGAAAAACTCCCTTTTAACAGGAAGAAACCTCCAGCAGAACCAGGCTCAGTGTGAGCCATCTGCCACGACCGACTGGTTGTCTGAAAAAATCAACCATCTTCCATGGTCGTCTAAGTCCACAGACCTAAATCCAATCGAAAACCTGTGGAGTGAACAGAGGAGAGAATAAGAGAGGACCAAGGATGGTGGATGATCTAAAGAGATGGTAGAAAGAGAAATGGTCCAACATCCCTTTCTCTGTATGATCCAGCTTTGTAAAATGTTATATAAGTGGTCCTATTGATAAAACGGGTGGTAAATATTAACAGCAGGGGTACTGATATTTGTTTTCCCCACTCAGTAAATCACCTCAAATGTTGGATGTTTAAAAAATGTGTGGTATGACATTGTGCTACTTGATTAGAAGATGAATATATTTGAAGACTTTTCAACCAGGTATACCAGGAGTAAAAATGTAATATTAAATTTTAAGTACATCAACAAAAACGTAAAATACAAATGGAACACCCCTAACAGTAAGCAAACTACATTTAATAGAAGCTATAATGCAATTCTTCCATTTTAAAAGATCACCCTCAAACACTCCTGTTAGAGACACCTGATACTCCTCGACCTTCAAATCAAAAGAACTGTAAAGGTGTTTTTATCTTTAACAGGGAAAGGAGGGGCTGAATCACAAAGCCGCTGCTTAGGGAGGCTGAGAGGTAAGAACAACAGTAAAAACACAAAGATACTAGTATTAATAAAATTAAATCTGAAATTGGCTCACGTTGCACTTGCCTCCTAATGATGAGGGAGTGACATGACTGGTCGAGGGAAGAGAACACCATTTTATATTCGCCTGGCAGTGTTCCCAGATCTCATTCAACCAAAAAGTCTTCTCGATCCAAACTTAATCCCAGTCGATTAAAAGGTGCCACTGCTTTTCCGCCGCCGTTGTTACGCTGATGAGGAGGCAGTTTATCACCAGGAAGGCAAAGGCTTAGAGTTTTGTTGGGGTGGATCTAAGAAAATGAGGCGATTTTACATGGCTTGAACCTCTATTTGAGTTGCAATTGTCATAAACAAAAGTGAAAAAAGGGATTGATCTGAGAAAAAAAAAATATTTTTTGATGAAGAAAAGTATGCTTTGTGTTATTTTTCCCCCCTGACTCCTTGGGGGAAGCTGTGAAATCTAATAAAGCCATTCTCAGGAGGGGTGTCTTTGATCAGAGATTCTCTAAACAAGCAGCAAGTCCCACGAGAAGATCTATATGCTTCAACATGTGCTATCTTTACATCTCGACTTCTGCTCCCACTAAACCAGAGCTGTCGTATTGGAAACAGCTGAAGCATTTCAATTTCAGCCCGAGGCAATGTTCCGTCTTCAAAGAAGTGTTGAGATGCTCCGTATGTTGAGTTATTTTCTGTAAATTGTGTCTGTGGAAAACACTGTGCCTTGGAAAGGTGCAAATGCATTGTTTTGTGGAAAACATGACAAGAAAATAAATATGTACATTATGATCATGTCGAAAACAGAAACAGCTGTTGACAAACTCATAATTTGCTGGGGGGTTTAATATGTGTGTGTAAAATGTCATGCTGGTTAGGTAAAAAAAACAAAAACAAAAAAACTGTGGGGTATTGGGGGCCTGATGTACAGTGATTTCTTCTCTTTTTACATTTTAGTAAAATCACCAATCTAATTTTAATACCAGACAAAATAAATTGCTTTAATACAAATTCAGTTTTCAAATTATGTATTTGGATAAGGAACCGTCACCTTAACGTGGTGGAGGGGTTTGAGTGCTCAAATGATCCTAGAGGCTATGTTGTCTGGGGCCTAAATGCCCCTGGTAGGGTCTCCCATGGCAAACATGTTCTAGGTGATGGGTCAGACAAAGAATGGTTCAAGAACCCCTCATGAAAAACCCCTCATGAAAAACACAATATCCGCCGTACCGGGCGACGTCACGTGCCTCACGTGACGTCGCCCGGTACGGCGGAGCCGGGGTCCCACCCTGGAGCCAGGCCTGGGGTCGGGACTCGTCGGAGAGCGCCTGGTGGCCGGGTTGCTCCTCGCGGGACCCGGCCGGGCCAAGCCCGAACGAGAGACGCGAGGCCATCCCCCAGTGGGCCCACCACCTGCAGGGGGAACCGTGAGGGACTGGTGCAAAGAGGATTGGGTGGCGGACGAAGGTGGAGACCTCAACGGCCTGATCCCCGGATGCTTAGGCTGGCTCTAGGGACGTGGAATGTCACCTCGCTGGGGGGGAAGGAGCCTGAGCTTGTGCGGGAGGTCGAGAGATATTGACTAGAAATAGTCGGGCTCGCCTCCACGCACAGCGTGGGCTCTGGAACCCATCTCCTTGAGAGGGGTTGGACTCTCTTCTACTCTGGAGTGGCCCACGGGGAGAGGCGGTGGGCTGGTGTGGGTTTGCTTGTTGCCCCCCAGCTCAGCCGTCTCGTGTTGGGGTTTACCCCAGTGGATGAGAGGGTTGTATCCCTGCGCCTTCGGGTTGGGGAGAGGTCTCTGACTATCATTTCAGCCTACGGGCCGAGTAGTAGTGCAGAGTACCCTGCCTTCTTGGCGTCCCTGTCGGGGGTGCTGGATAGTGCCCCTCCCGGGGACTCCATTATTCTGCTGGGGGACTTCAACGCCCACGTGGGGAACGACAGTGACACCTGGAGAGGCGTGATCGGGAGGAATGGCCTCCCCGATCTGAATCCGAGTGGTGTTTTGTTATTGGACTTCTGTGCTAGTCACGGATTGTCCATAACGAACACCATGTTCAAACATAAGGGTGTCCATCAGTGCACTTGGCACCAGGACACCCTAGGCAGGAGGTCGATGATCGACTTTGTTGTCGTATCATCAGACCTTCGGCCGCATGTTTTGGATACTCGGGTGAAGAGAGGGGCTGAGCTGTCCACTGATCATCACCTGGTGGTGAGTTGGATCCGCTGGAGGAGGAGAAAGCCGGACAGACTCGGCAGGCCCAAGCGCATAGTGAGGGTCTGCTGGGAACGCCTGGCGGAGCCCTCGGCCAGGGATGTATTCAACTCCCACCTCCGGGAGAGCTTCGACCAGATCCCGGGGGATGTTGGAGACATAGTGTCCGAGTGGACCATGTTCTCTGCATCTATTGTCGATGCTGCTGCCCATAGCTGCGGCCGTAAGGTCTGCGGTGCCTGTCGTGGCGGCAATCCCAGAACCCGGTGGTGGACACCGGCAGTAAGGGATGCAGTTAAGCTGAAGAAGGAGTCCTATCGGCTGTGGTTGGCTTGTGGGACTCCTGAGGCGGCTGACGGGTACCGTGAGGCCAAGCGTGCTGCGGCCCGGGCTGTGGCAGAGGCAAAAACTCGGGCCTGGGAAGAGTTCGGTGAGGCCATGGAGAAGGACTACCGGTTGGCCTCGAAGCGATTCTGGCAAACCGTCCGGCGCCTCAGGAGGGGGAAGCAGTGTTTTGCCAACACTGTTTATAGTGGGGGCGGGAGACTGCTGACCTCGACTGAGGACATTATCGGGCGGTGGAAGGAGTACTTCGAGGATCTCCTCAATCCTGCCATCACGCATTCCGTGGTGGAAACAGAGGCTGGGGACTCGGGGTTGGACTCTTTCATCACCCAGGCTGAAGTCACCGAGGTGGTTAAAAAGCTCCGCGGTGGCAAGGCTTCGGGGGTGGATGAGATCCGCCCTGAGTACCTCAAGTGTCTGGATGTTGTAGGGCTGTCATGGTTGACACGCCTCTTCAACATTGCGTGGCGGTCGGGGACAGTGCCTCTGGACTGGCAGACTGGGGTGGTGGTCCCCCTTTATAAGAAGGGGGACCGGAGGGTGTGTTCCAACTACAGGGGGATCACACTCCTCAGCCTCCCTGGTAAGGCCTACGCCAGGGTATTGGAGAGGAGAGTCCGACCGATAGTCGAACCTCGGCTTCAGGAGGAACAGTGTGGTTTTCGTCCCAGCCGTGGAACACTGGACCAGCTCTATACCCTCTACAGGGTGCTCGAGGGTTCATGGGAGTTTGCCCAACCGGTTCACATGTGTTTTGTGGACCTGGAGAAGACATTCGACTGTGTCCCTCGTGATGCCCTGTGGGGGGTGCTACAGGAGTATGGAATCGGGGGCCCTTTATTAGGGGCCATCCGGTCCCTGTACGAGCGGAGCAGGAGTTTGGTCCGCATTGCCGGCACTAAGTCGGACCTGTTCCCAGTGCATGTTGGACTCCGGCAGGGCTGCCCTTTGTCGCCGGTCCTGTTCATAACTTTTATGGACAGGATTTCTAGACGCAGCCAAGGGCCGGAGGGGGTCTGGTTTGGGGACCAGTGGATTTCGTCTCTTCTTTTTGCGGATGACGTGGTCCTGCTGGCCCCCTCTAGCAAAGACCTACAGCATGCGCTGTGGCGGTTCGCAGCCGAGTGTGAAGCGGCTGGGATGAGGATCAGCTCCTCCAAGTCCGAGGCCATGGTACTCAACCGGAAAATGGTGGCTTGTCCTCTTCAGGTTGGAGGGGAGTTCCTGCCTCAAGTGGAGGAGTTTAAGTATCTCGGGGTCTTGTTCACGAGTGAGGGAAGAATGGAGCGGGCGATCGACAGACGGATCGGTGCAGCTGCCACAGTAATGGGGGCGCTGTGCCGGTCCATTGTGGTGAAGAGAGAGCTGAGCCGAAAAGCAAAGCTCTCAATTTACTGGTCGGTCTACGTTCCTACCCTCACCTATGGCCATGAACTTTGGGTCATGACCGAAAGAAAGAGATCACGGATACAAGCGGCTGATATGAGCTTCCTCCGTAGGGTGGCCGGGCACTCCCTTAGAGATAGGGTGAGGAGCTCGGCCATCCGGGAGGAGCTCGGAGTAGATCCGCTGCTCCTCCATATTGAGAGGAGCCAGTTGATGTGGCTCAGGCATCTATACCGGATGCCTCCTGGACGCCTTCCTCGGGAGGTGTTCCAGGCACGTCCCACCGGGAGGAGGCCCAGGGGACGGCCCAGGACACGCTGGAGGGACTATGTCTCTCGGCTGGCCTGGGAACGCCTTGGGCTCCCCCTGGAGGAGCTGGAGGAGGTGTCTGGAGAGAGGGACGTCTGGGCGTCTCTGCTGAGTCTGCTGCCCCCGCGATCCGGTCCTGGATAAGCGGAAGACGACGAACGAACGAACGAATTGGCAAATTTCCTTTGTAAAACTGCAAATAATAGCTTTCATTGCTTGATTGTTGTGTTAACATACATACAATGTGAGGCTATGAGATTCATCTTTTCTTTATGTTTCAGCTCGGTTTGTTCACAAATACATCTCAACAAATAATAACCAATTACCTACAGTTGCATATAATGTCAGCCCATCAAACATGTACCCCCTCGACTGGATTACACCAACTCTGTACAGAAACACAGTTTGTGGTGGTGACAGCAAGAGGGGCCCAAAATCCAATTCTGCATCATACAAGGCATCATACAACCTTGAGGAAGCCCTGGTCTGTAAGTCTCAACCTAAATGTGATTATAATGCCTAAACATGCTGTTCATGCATCCCTCCAATTTGGCTGCATTAATACAATTCTGTGAAGAAAGGCAAGGCAATTCTTCTAAAGTGATGTAAAAGGCCACAGCTGACCAGAGAATAACAAAGGTCCAACTCACTTTTGGATGTTTAGGGGATAATTCATCTCTCAAATAGGACCAAGTTTCTATTGGATTACTTTTTTTCTCTTCAAAAAATTAAATAATAATTTGAAAAGGAGTTTTTGTATTTAATCAGTTTATCTTTGTCTAATATTCAGATATGTGTGATGATCTGAGGCATTTCAGTGTGACTAAATAAGCAAAAACAGAAGAAATCTGTACAGGGACAACTGCTTTTAAGTAGCACTGTAGGCATGATATGCGATGCAGCAGAAGCAGAACGATATGCTATCCAGTGATGCAGAGTGGGCAGTGCTGGTTTTGCTGCTTCATGCAGAGAAAGTGTGTGTGTCACACTGTGGCTGCTCTCACACTCCAGAAGGTCACACAGGATGTGGCTCTCACACATGCGCACACACACACACACACACACACACACATACACACACACACACACACACACACACACACACACACACACACACACACACACTTTGGGCCAACCTCCTAAAATAACTGTAAAGGTCTATTGCTACTGGTCAGAGCAGGCTTATATTGAATAAATATCTGGAGCATGGCACAACCAGCACAGATTGTTATCAAATGTTTAGATATGGATTCTTTATAAGATTATTGTTTATGTTTTTAAAAGTTTTTGGTGTATTTATTCATTTATTTATTAACATTGTTTCAAGAATTACTTTGGGGTTCTTGACAAGATGCTCTACTAATTATTTTTGCAAATGAAGTATAATTGCTGTTGGGCCCGCCATGGGATCGAACACCCACTGAACTCCACACGCAAAAAACAAAAGACTCGTAAAAACTCTGAATCCCAAAATGCACAGTTTTAAACCATCCTCCTGCAGAGCCCCAGGAAGGAGGAGTCACAGGTGAAATGCCCGTTACATTTTAGGTGTACAAAATTCTGGCACGCAGGCCTGTTCGCTCTTTCCTGAGTCTTTTCTTTCTTTAAGAGTAGACACTCTCTTTGAGCTTTAGCGTATAGGGGGGCAGTTGCCATCTATATAACTGGGCAAATGTATCAATATACAAATCACGAATGCATGACAGCTGAACTGTAATAAACGATTAAATATTGCATCCATGTGATGACCGACATATTGTGCAGCTCTAGTTTTGAGTTTTTTTTTTTTTCGACAAATGAAATCTAAAGTCATATATTTTTAGAAAGGTTTGCTACTGGCAGTAGCCCAGTTGGATTTAACGAAGCAGTGCTTGGCCTGCCCCATCTTCAAAACTAATTGCCAACTCACCTCTCTGCTTGCCTATTGTCAATGTAATAACAGTATAAACGGAAAAGGTTATTTGTTTTTTGCCAAATATTAGATGGGCATTTGTATTCTTTCTTGTTAGCAGAGTTTTTCACATTAGACCTCTCCCATGCATGCCATTTTTTGTTTCTTTCTTATTTTTTCTCTGTAGTGCACAAATAACGTTAGTTAGTTACAGCCATTCCTTATAGTTAACAATACTGCTATCCTTGTGCAATTTCTGCATATTACATGAGCCCAAAAATGACTTCATTCTTGTAAACTTCTATATTGGTTTCAAGTATCTTCTTTGGACTTTCAAGTCTCCCCACAACTGTGCACCTCCTTATCTCTATGATTGGCACATTGTCATTCCTTCATGAACTCTGAGATCTAAATCCTCTATTTGTACCTGTTTGCCTGTCTTCCTTGGGCTTCAGAGCTTTCAGTCAAGTGGCCCGCTGTGTTTGGGACTGGAATCACATTTACAACACTGCATTCACTCTCATGACAGCGGATTCTCTACTCAAACCTGTTCTGAAAAAAACATATTTTAAAATTTCTTATAATGTTTACTGTTGTGTGTTAGCTTTTATTTTTAAATAAAATGTATTGTTACTTCAAAGACAACCTGAGGAAATAAAAAAATACTGCTAAATCTATTTACTAACTTAAAAATCTGACCCTATGTCAGTGAATAATTACCTGCTTATTAAATCATGAATTAACAGTGATAAATCAGATTTTTTTTTGGTTTAGCCTCAATATCCATACCCAGAACTTATTACTGCCTGACCTGTAAAATCAAGAATTTGCATAAAGTAAAAAGCTACACATCCACCCCGAAAGAAATTTAAGAATGGATGACAGTGTCATGATATGGGTTTGTGGTAGGACCAATGTGCAAAGGAAGAGTCACCAGGAGGCCGATGATTACAGGTAAGTTGCTTTTAATGGCTCGTACTGACAGGATTCAGACCAGACCAACGACTTCTCGACATCAGGATAAACAACAAGAACAACGTGGGCAACATCAGAAACAACAGGATTGCTCACAGCAAGACCAGGTAATCAGGGAAACACAGAACAGTTGTGGGTGAGTCTACGGGAAGACAATACACAGCACTTAGGGTAAACATAGAAAATAATATCATACCCAAAGTCAAACATGGAAGCAGTAGTATGGTGGTCTGAGGCTGCTTTTTTTCTCCATCCATCTATCGATCTATCTATCGATCGATCGATCTATCGATCGATCTATCTATCTATCTATCTATCTATCTATCTATCTATCTATCTATCTATCTATCTATCTATCTATCTATCTATCTATCTATCTATCTATCTATCTATCTATCTATCTATCTATCTATCTATCTATCTATCTATCTATCTATCTATCTATCTATCTATCTATCTATCTATCTATCTATCTATCTATCTATCTATCTATCTATCTATCTATCTATCTATCTATCTATCTATCTATCTATCTATCTATCTATCTATCTATCTATCTATCTATCTATCTATCTATCTATCTATCTATCTATCTATCTATCTATCTATTTATCTATCTATCTATCTATCTATCTATCTGCAGTATATACACTACATTGAAATACGGCTGCCCTTTAGCAGTAGCTGTATTTTACAATATGAGTACCTGACACAAAACAAAGCAGCCGCAGAAACGTGTTCCAGTGACATAGTCATGCAGGCGTGTGACAGGGCAAACACTTAACTAACAACTTCCTTCACATTGGATGCCCTTTGACAAACAGCCCTGCTCCTCAGCGCTTATGGCATGTGCCTCAGCATTAACGCTAACGCCCTGTGGTATGGTCGGCTGGACAGGCACTTGACTGATGGCTCTATTAGAACCTCCCACCAAGGCATCTACCCTTATCACAGATCTTTCCACCAACTGGATGTGTTGCTGACAACGCACTGATGGGGTAAGGGGAAAACTAAACGGAGGGTCTAAACACGCCGGCAACCACATTCAGACCTACACACCTAAAAAACAGCCATACACAGAAGGATGTGAGGGAGGAAACGTTGATGCGGCTGTGTGCACAAGCACACAAGATCTGCATAAATGAGCAGAAAGGACTTAGCCATGCTTCACCTTTTTTGTATGAGGCTGGAACAAGATTTTACACAAATACAACACAGTCCCCTCCACTTCCACGTCTTTGGTGGCTTGTTCCTGGGACCACCATGAAACACGGAGGCCGCTGAAAGGCCAGCTCTCAATAATCAGCTGTGAAGGGGGAGAAAACTACAATTCATATCTTCACTCTTCTCAGTAAAGCAACCATTGGAGCAGGAAATGACAGTGGATGTTTTAATCTTCAAACGGTGAGCACCATGCTCCCTCAGGCGAGATGGAAGAAGTTTTTCAATTGTGACAGAGCCGCCAGACCAATGGAGCAGCCTGTTCATTACCTCAGTTCAGGTATCACTTTGGGTTTTATTTATTGGTATATATGTACATACAGTAAGTGATAAATAATTTTTATAAGTCTTAAAACTATTATAAGATTTCTTTGAAAAGAACCCGAAAGAATTTAAAACATCAAGACATTGTTTAACATACAATTACAGCCTATAATGTCTCATTATTGTGCAAAGATTTCAAATCACCTGTAATTTCTTACTCCTTGGGAATTTAATTATTTATAGAGAAATTAATACTGATTTCTACTTTTCAATGTCTCAATAAATAGTTTGTAACACTTTAAATGAGCTCTGTGCTTCCTCAGGGTCAATTTTTTAACACCTTATGATACTTAGTATACACAGCTTTGAATCTGTCTCACTCAGTAACAGCGTTTAACCCGAAGCCTCTTGTCAGCACAGTGTGTTAGCATTTAGGTATGGCGAGTTCCCTGATCGGAAAAATATTAAATTTTTGAGCTTTCAGTCAGCTAATTCCAGTCACCAGCTAATTTAATCGTTCATCTCTGATAATAGCTTGAGACCCTTTTACACATTCCTGCAACAGAGTGGGTATCTTGCTGCTTTAAGGAAGTTCAAAATAATCTGCATTCCAAAAGCTTTCCTTAAAGAATGAAAGAAAGAACAGAAAAGTATAACAGGTGACATTCAACCAAACTGAGCACCTCTGTTCCAAACTCAGATTGAAATTGGCTCAATTCATCAATGTCATTAAAGGCAACAAACCCAAGATAGAGACATGAATATTAATTGAAAATAATTAGATTAAGCTACAAGTATCTGACATTTTGAGATGGGCATTTTATCTTCGGGGAAGGCGAGAGAAAAGATTGCCTGCGTACAAATCAGAGAACACTGCTTAATTGCATGTTATCACCCTATGATTGCCTTGGCATTATATAAAACAGTATGGTAATTACTTCACAGATAGTGATGTAAATAGCCTCAGGCTGCCACTTCCATATGAGGCACTGAAGACAGAGGGCATGGGGCTGAACATCTGGATGCAGAGGTAGCACCGTTAGATGTGTATAGCTAGGTGATTATTAGAAAGACATTAGCAGAAACATATAGTTGACAGCGTTGTTCACACATCACTGTGGAAGCTTTACTGTGAAGCTTCTAAGTTTTAAGAATTAGGAAATTTAAGGGAACACAGATGAAAAAAGTGTAATCTTTAGTGGGACGTAAGTGGCCCTCATGGTGTCACTGCTGGCCAGGCCAGTGAACAGATGCATTATATGCATTATTGGCCAGCCGGAGCTCCCCTCCCTCTTCCTCTTTACCACTCTACAGACCCTTTCCTCCCACCCTTTACCTTCCTCTAGCCCGAGAGGAAACACGACTCTGAGGGGTTGCCTTCATATGTTTTCAGCGTTTGTACAACAGCTGATAAATGTAATGTAAAAGGGGCTTTGTGTGTGGGGGCAGTGGGGGTTGACTGTGATTGCTGGTAATAACTGACTAATAGAATAAAGCAATAATGTGCAGCCTCAGGGCGAGCCTGCCGTTCTGACAATTTCATACTGCAGATTTATCACTATGCTGAAATTAGCATTTCAGTCTGTTAGCTTTCCTGTCCGATGGAGCTCCGTCTTGAGTTCCAAAGAAGTCTTTCTACTTGAGGTTTCCTCTGTCAAACCGTTAGTCTGCAAGCACCCCATTGAGAGAGGCATCTCTAAGTTGAAAGGGAACAATAAGGATAGTGATTTGCAGCAGGGTTTTTCCAGACACTTCAGAAACAACAGACTATTAAAATACCATTTGGGACCAATGTAATGACGGAGTTTGGTAGATCAGTATGCATTATTAGAGCAATCGGTAAATATCCTGATCATTAAATAATCTTTATTGGTCATTGCACATGTACATTACAATGTATATGTGCAATTACATGGACATGTAATGTACATGTGCATTACAACAGAATTTGTCCTCTGCATTTAACCTATCCCTTATAGGGAGCAGTGGGCTGCCATTGTGCGGCGCCTGGGGAGCATTCTGGGGCTAAGGGAGCCAGAGTGGCAATCTGTGGGATACGAACCCAGCTCCTTGTGTCCCCTCTGGAACGCAAACCTCCTTTGTTCTAATCACTAGGCCACCACTCCCGAGTTTGCCATCATGGATGGCTCTTCCAGTTAGATGTTTATGAAATGGTATAAAAATTCAAAACATTGCTTTCCTTTGATTTTGTGTGGATGCAAGAAGGTTTTAAAGTCCTGTGATGCAAGAAATTAAAAAGGATAGTTTACGATTTTTAAAGTGAGCTTCTGTTAAATGGTTAAAAGAAGGCAGACAACTTTAATAACATCTTTATTTAGCATAAATAAATCCAAATAAGTTGATCCCAGAGACTGAAGCTAATTGAATCAGACTTCTATCATCCTAAAATAACTCTATTTTATGACAGTAAAACTTGTGACATTTGTACTAGATGTTATATCCAGCCAGTGTCTGTGTTTTGAGTTTGTGTTTTTCTTTATTTCTCCAGAGTTTACCCTAAGTTCTGTGTTTTTGTTAATTGGTTTCACTCCCTCTGTCTGCCTGCAGTCTGACCCACACCTGTTCCTAGTTCCCATGATTACCTGGTCCCTTGGTTCATTGGTTCTCCCTGCATTTCCTTTCTGTATTTAAGTTTCTTAGTTGCCTTTGTTCCCCACTGTGTCCTAGTCATACTTATCTTTGTTCCTGGTCGTACCTGGTTGTGTATCCGAGTCATGTCAAATGTCTATGTCCTGTATTCTGGTCTGGATGGAGCGCAACATACTCCTGTTTTTCCTGCCTAAGCTGTGTGTAAAGGAATTAAAGCCTTCTTACCTTCAATCGTCTGGCTCCTGAGATCTCCGTCCTTGCACTTTGGTCCTACTACAATACCCACAGTTTGACACTAAACGGTTGCTTACACAGAATCTGTAAATGGCGGTTGGAGGCTGTGAGCAAAAAGCAATCTTCCTTTGTGAAATGTTCTGAGAACAGAACATATTCTGTGTCAACTGTGGTTCAGTGGGAAGAGTTGTCCTGCAATCTGAAAGTTGTGGGTTCGATTCCAGCTTCCTCCTGTCACATGTCAAAGTGCCTACCAATCTTGCCTACCAATCTTGCCTACCAGTGCATGAATGTCTGCGCATTGGTGAGTGTGTTTGGGTGAATGTGGCTCTAGTGTAAAGTGCTTTGAGTGGTCGGCATGACTAGAAAGGTGCCATAAAAGTTCAGTCTATTTACCATTAACCATAAAAAGTGTTTCCAGTCAGAGTAACTGTCTGATATTAAAATGAAGCAATGTAAAAAGCAAACATTTCATGGATTTTAACAATACCTTACTTTTTTATTAGGTTGTTTCCCTGACTGGCAACACGCTACATGTCCTGATCTCATTACATATTTCACACAGGAAAATTATTGTTAGCGCATCGCCTCCCACCTTTATTTTTAGTGTAGCATTAATGTGCTATGATAGACATTATTCATGTATAAAAAATAAATGAGTCTCATGTATCAAAAAATCAGTCTCATAATCTTATTATCAATCTGAAGCATGAATAATTTAATTCCCATTAGGCGATCTCTATCACAAATTTCAAGAACATTTTGGTATATTTCTCAGGAATAAAAATACTTAATTTGCCCTGTTCACTGACTGTTGTGGTGGTTTTTCACTTTGAATTTGCAATTAGGTTGGATGCAAAGAGGATTTTCCTTGAACAAAGTTACTAAGCAACACAAACACAGAAAGTTGAAACAGACAGAAAGTGAGAAGCATGTGGAAAGTTAAAAGATGAAACAAAAACATTTATCACAATTGGATTCAGGCAAGGTGGGTTCCGAGGTTCCATGTCACTGAAACCCCAAGGATTGAGCTGTTCTCTTGACAGCCTCTGGGAGAGGAGAAATCAGGAAGAAGTGATCAGCCAATCAGAGCCAGACTTGTGACAACATCTAGACCATGCAATATAACAGCCAAGAAAAGCATTTTTTTTTTTTTTTCTAAACGCCATTTTTTAGACTAAGTCAACAAACTATCATTGTAGTCAGTCTCTGGAGTTTAAAATGTTAATCAGTTTTTAAAGTTTCACATGTGTTAAGAAGCAGACACCTTTTTTTAGAAGAACATGACGTGGTCAAAACAACATTCATATTTTATAGATTCAGGTATGCCAACACAAATAAGAAAATATTATTGCTAGACCTACACAGTTTGGCAAGGATATTTAAAGTGACCTGCAGGAAAACTGTTAAATGAAGTAAAAGGTTAAATCTAAAGTGTTAATTTACATTACACCTGTTTCAATAATGACCATTTAAAGATTCATAAAATAGAGAAAATAGAGATTTAAGATTGGGAAAAATATGTGCTTTGTCCTCTAGTTGACTTTGATTAATTAAGCCTTTAACAACAGATAATTTGGGCTTCAAGACTGCTTAAATACATTTTTCATTATCTAAAAAAACATACTTAAACCACCTCAAGCCAAAATAATCATTATATTAGTTTTCCTTACACCTTTGTAGTTATTTTTGTCTCAATTTTATGTCGTGAGAAGAACAGCGGAGAGAAAAATAATTTTTTTGACTGTAAATTAGTCTTTACTCGGTCTCCAGATTTTTTCTCAATTCCTGTTTTTCCCCAGCAGAGTCAGCGACTGAGTGAATAAGCAAATGGTAGTCAGTGGATAATTTTGCCTGCAATGTTCCAGAGGCCTATGATTAGAATATTAATTAGGCCCATTTATGACGGTCAGATAATAACAGTGTCAGTGGGCTGAATGGAGTCTGTGACCTGTAAAGGGTCTATTCACAATCTGCAGTCTGCTATAGTTCATTCTCTTGGCCACAGGCAGCAGACTTTTTCACACCCTTTCTAAAGGCCCTGATTGTCCCGCTCCAAAACACTGAGCAGGAAGTGTGTTAAGAAATACAAAATATGCTAAAAAAGTGTGTATTTTACTGTGAAACACACTTGAGACTTACAGCTCACTTGAATTGTTTCGTGTGAACTGATTTTTATTCATTTTTTAACAGCATGGCCAGTTAATCTGTCCTCTTTACTTAAGATACTGACTTGCCATGTTTAGGCTTTAATTACATGACACGGATCACAAACACCAAAGAGCAGAAGGACGTTACCACAACCATTGACAATGTTCACTTGTTAATCTAAATTAATTGTTGATAATTCTCCAAACCAGTAAGATGTTGACAGGAAATGAAAATAAACTTGTTTTCTTTGTCCCAGTAGTTTTTTTTTTCATATAAAAAGCCAAGCTGATATAATTTAACTGCTTTAAAGTAAAGTTTACTCAGATTTCTCCTGAAAATGTGAGAACACTGCCAAATTGTGTTTCCCTGGGGACACATAAATGATGTCTCGAGAGGCATGTTTCCTTTAAATATTTTGCTGTACATACATCTTGTTTGCTTTACTTACAGCAATGTTAGCACTTAGTAAACAAAGCTAATAAAAACACGAAGAGGTCAGAGTGACTAAAAAAGAAAAGGTTTAAGGGTCAGTGGGTTTATTGTGTGTATTATCCTTAAGTCTTTTGAGAAAAGACAGGAAAAGCCAATTTGCTTTTCTCCAGTGGCTCAGTGACAACTTCCTGTAAAACAAGATGGCCTAACTGTCTTAATACTTTCCACAAAAGTGTGGTTTTTCAAAGTTTATTTATGATTTAGGAAAGTGATTGATTACTTTTTTATCACATGGATAGCTATCGTTTGGATATTTCCCCCTCTAAGGGGTGAAATAATAAAATCTATGAATATACACATATCCCATTTGAGCTAAGCAACAACTATTTTCTGACTTGCTTACCCGACTGTATCCAAATTGTTTTGGTATCCAAATCCAATAAGGTCATTTGATGAGTGTTGCCACAAAGTTTAAAATACAAAATGATCAAAAACACAAAGTGACACTGAACGTAGCTGCTTGGCCCTACCAGCCAGATAAAAATAACCATTTTTGTTTTTCTTTTTAAGGCAGGAGCTGTAGTTGCAAATGCGATCAGCCAGTGTTTATCTCCAGACAGCAGATCAGGTAAGGGGCGGTGATAACCTTGTCACAATATCTAAATTATTTAGCTTTACAGCTCTCTGCAGCCAGGACTTTCTGGCCAGCCTCTCAAAGCCAAAACAGCATTGTAGGAAAAATACTTAAAAGCTCAATGACTAAAAGAAAACTCATTGTGTTAAAAAAAAAGTGCATTATCAGAATATAAAAAAAGTGTGACTAAAAATGCTTCTTGAAAAAAATAGCTGCATTTTTGAATTTAGCATCTGTATTTTATTTTTTAGCTGGGAGCTGTATTTCTGATTGTCATTACATGTTTTAAAGTAAGTGCGAAAATGAGTGCTTGTATGCTTTTTACAAAGCATACAAGCACTGGGGTTTCAAGTATCCTAGGTCTATGCAAAATATAAACTAATTGTAGCAACTGACATAAACTACAGAAGTGAGCTTTAACACCCTGTGCTGATTTTGGAAAAGTTAACTTCCAAAAACAAATATCATACCATTTGTAAGAAATCCATGGAGGCTCAAAATTGTAAGGTAAAATGCTAAATACCTGTGTCTTTTTATCTGTGATCTCTTACTCTCCTTATGTGTGTCTGTGAAAATACAATAAACAGATGTAATAGTTGACATTATACTGAAAGTAATAGCAATATGTTAAATGACAGCAGCAGCAGGTCATAATTGTTTTTTTAAAACTATGAAACCATGGTATAACTTAAGAAACTCATAGTGGCCCATGCTTATAACAAAGCAAGACAGATGTGGGGGGAAAAAACTAGAGAAATCAATTTCTCCATTGTGGTTGTTTTCTTTTTTAAGAGTGTTAGTGGTCATAAGTGAGGACAACCGTCATGTTACCGCTTCTGGAAACCTTTTTATGTGGAAAATCAATTGAAAAAGGTCTCCCCTAGAACTTGCTTTATATGTGGATAAGAGGTGTAAGTGCAGTCAAGAATGTCAGTTTTACATATAATAAATGTCTACTTTTTGTTCATGTTTACATACAAGCCAGCATGAGCAGTGCAGCACAGCTAGGCTTTACAGGAAGTTGGAATGGTTGTTTTTAAAATTATTATGAGCCATTGTTCGTAAAGCTATAGGATCGTTTATTGTTCTTATTTTACTTAGGGTCCTTTAGTTAGACAGTTTAATGTACAATTAAGTTGACCTATAGATGACTTTGGGGCGGGAAAAGTGGGACGAATTCTGAATGTAAAAGCAGGGCACAAAATGCAGCCAAAACTGCCACTGCTGAAAATAAGACACTAAACAAAGATTTATAGTTTAAACCTGTTGTAAATCTTTAAAATCAGTGCCTTATGGGTTTTTCTTAAATTCTGTAATTATAGTCTCCTGTGTGTTAAACTTTGTATTCAGCTTCTTTCTTTAGGTTAAAATGTTCAAATGTCTGCTAATGGGATTGACTATGCAAATACTGGGCTTTTTTTAATAACTGAAAGATAAAAAAAACTAAATCTCACAGTGCCTCAAGCCATTTTTCTTTACAATTACCTCCTTGGAGAGCATTCAAACCAAATCTAATCATCAAAACCCTCCTAAAAAATTTTATCTTTGTGACCTGAGTCAAAGAGGCATTTTGTCTCCTCGTTTCAGAGGTACTTAACGTTGTGTTAAAATCACCGAGCTGGCAGGCATGTGGCTAGTGGCAGTGCACTGCGGTGAATGAGTTAAATCAGCCCCTGGTGAACTCGACCCTGTGTCGTCACAAGGGGGAAGAGGCCGAAGACGCACGCAATGAGAGTAATCCAGCAGCGAGCTGCTGTAGCAGCGCTGATTCTTACTGGTCCCATGAAGGCTGGACTAACTCCCATCTGCAGCCAAGGAGAATAAAGGACAGGCATATATCAGAGAGGGGAAGATGGGGCTTGAATGGATGAGGATTTATCCTGTAGAGATGTTCCAATTGCAGCCTCCAACAAGCTGCTTTACTGTCATCAATTCCACCAATGGTGATGCCATTGACTGTGGAGGTGATGGTTCTGTGTACTGTCTACTGTCAGAAAGATTGGTTACTGTAATTCTATCTGTGGTCAGCTCCCACTTTAAACCACACTACATAATACTTAGGGTGAAACATACTCTTTTTGATCCACCGATTTTTATGTTGCTACACTGTCTTTACGTGTTTGTGCTAACCTAAATGAATTTTCATTTTAACGTTTAATATTATTATTATTTTGTTATTATTATAAAATAGTCCTATTTATACCTACAGTACAGATACATTCATAATTACAGAAGTTATTTTGTACCATGAACTAATATAATTTTCATTTAAACCATTTACAGATTTGCTTGTCTCAAATGTTGACATCCCATTTTACCAGATTTGATTTAATCATTTAATTACTCTGCTGATGTAAGCATAAGTTATTTTTATGATCCCTGAATGAAGAATTTTATTTTGAAGTGACAGAGTCAGCTAATAAAGATTGCTTATAAGGCTGGCCAACAACACAAAAACAACTAAGAAGCATTATTTGTGTGGCAGTATTTGGGGTACTTGGTTGAAAAAAATGAATATGGTGTAAGTATTGTGACAATACTGATGCAAGGTAAGCATCTGCTTCAGAGCTTTCTATCAGCATTAAAGTGAATGGAGACAGAAAAGATACAAATAATTTTTAAGCACTGTGAGGTTAATGCATCTGACTATTAGCCGTTAGCAGTGCTAAAATAAGGATCTACTTCAGAGCTTCTTATTAGCTGTAACGTAAATGATGTCACAAGATATAAATGATTTCTAACCTCTGTGAGAGTAAAGTGACTGGCAAATTCTTTATGGCTAATGCCACTAAAGTTAGCATCTGTTTCAGAGCGTCCTATCAGCCACCAGTCCGTTACATGTCAGCAGACACAAACACAAGACAGACAACCATGCACTGACACACACTCATATCTAAGAGAAATTTAGAGTAACCAATTGTCAAGCTTTTGAAAAGTGGGAGGAAGTCGGAGTACCCGGAGAAAACCCACAAACGCACGGGGAGAACATGCAAACTCCATGCAGAAAAACCCCAGGCTGGAATTGGAAACCCATTGTTAGTCTAGTTGTGAGCTGATGATTGCACACTTTATAAAGCTCTGGGTTCTCGCTGCATGTGAGCCTATTACCCCTTTTCCACCTACAGGGTTCGGAGCCCATTCTGGTTCCCGAATGTGATTTTGGATGGGTAACGTGTGTTTTCACCAACGAACTGAGGTTCAACTCGGTTCAACTCGGGCACTGCAGAATACTAGCTTTCTCTCCGAACTGCAACGTCACTTGAAGCTGGAAACATTATAAGCAACAAGTATGGTGCCGAAGATAAAGAAAGTACCAAATACACATATATACATATATTATTTAATGTTTGCAAAAACACACTAAACATGCATTGTATAACTACTCGATTCAATGACACAGATGCTGAAAATATGCAAATAAAAATATTGTAGATACCATTGTTCTTGCACACCATCTCCTTTTATTATTCCCCGTAGTTTATGGATGCTGTCTTTTTGCATTAAAAGGAACATTGCACGCAAGTCACCAAGCTCTGCTGTCTCGCTACTGCGCAGTGTAGCAATCACTGTCAATGACTCATGCTTGGTTCCCAAAACTGGTCGGTGCTCAGCAAAACACCAATGTTCCAAAACATATGAACCAAACCGGTTCAAGAATGAGAGCTCCTTTGGTGGAAAAATGCTATATTTTTCCTGGTGTCTTAGTGTACATCTTAGTTGAAAGTAATAATTACTTTAATGCATCAAACCTGGGCTGGGATGTTCTACGCTGATTACATAAAACAAATCTTATGAAACCTTGATTTTATTTGTGGAATTTTAGTTTTGAAAAATATTGTGAAATTCTAATCTTGTGTCATTCGGATTAATTACACTTCTACTTGCTATGTGATGAGTTTTCTGTTAATGCATATTGTACAGCCATATTCAATGAATTAGATTACCCTTTTGAAAAATATAAACTTTAAGCAGGTATTTAACATATTTTCCATTAAGAACCAACTTCTGTATTAAAAGTTATTTTTCTATTGGTCTGATGTCATATTCTAATCCTAAATGTTGTGTTTTCATTAGCTGTTAGAGAATCATCATAATTAACAGAAGTAAAGCCTGTGTGTGAAACATCAGCATGTTTGTAATTAATCTGACCTTCAGCTCAACTTTGCATTGATACATCATAACTAGACTACTAAAAGAAGCATTACATTTAATGCATTGTTATTTAAAACTATTTGATGGAGGTTTTCTTTTTTCTTTTAGTCTTATTTTACTGTTTGTTTTGAATAGATGTCTTTGTATCAGTAGCTTTAAAGGTTAAATTCTTATAGCCTAACCAGGGATTAGGCCTGTGAATTAACCTCTGGCTAGAGGGTTTATAGACAGGACAGCACTATCTTTTAAATGTAACAATGTCTGCAAAGCTCTGATTAAAGCGATTAAAGCAATTTTAGGCATCCTATAACTTTCTTTCAAATTATAACTTTAGCAACTAACAGTTCCTAAAGATAACAAAGAATGTACTGCTTAACTTGTTAGGTCTCTAAAATTGAGATAATACTATTTAAAGAAGCATTTGCATTTAAGTATAGCAATACACCAATTTAAAAAAGATTGAGGAATGAGGAAAAACATTTCTTAACATCTTAGTTAAGAACTTGCTATTAAGAAAGTGCACCTGATCATCTTTTTACATTACAAAGATAAACCTCAGGGTTGTTCAGATGAAAAACAAAAATGACTAATGATTACTAAAATATATTGCTTATCTATATAAATTTATATTTTTCAAGTAATACTTTCTCATTATGCGCAAATATTGGGGCTAAAAAGTTGATTGACATGTTTTATTTCTTGTAACTGATAGCTCAAAGTACATAAGCTGTCTAATCAAAATAGTTGTTTACAAATAATTTCTCTCCACACAGTCCATGCTGTGTTAGCTAATTCTTTTGAACTTATGATTTCTTCAAGTTGCCTGCCTTAAGCTAATAGGAGACAAGTGCCAGTCAAACTGGAAACCATGTTGTTGTCCTGATTTAAAATAGAAGCTTCAGCACTCTGTCTGGGGCGTGACAGGGGCTGGACGTGTGATTGCTCCAAGAAGCAGCCACCACCTGCTTTTCTGGTTCATGCTGTTTTTGGTGCCCTTTTTTACAGCGCATGCAGAGTCTTAAAGAGTTTAGCTATGCCTTTGATGTCGTCTTTGATTTTTTTTTTTTTAAATATGCAAGAGATCAATAAAGAGCACAGACTTCAAAGATCTGGCACCCCTTCACCATGGGCTGGTCACTATTTCTGAAGTGTTTCCAATCACATAGAGAAACTAGACAAACCGGGACCGGGTGGAAGCTGACTTCATGATCAATAAAATGTAGGACAATCTGTGCAGAAACTTGGCTGCATTTTTAGACAAAGCAACATATTTCTGCATCTTGGGGTTTGTTTGATGTGAATGAGCTGTTTCTCAGCACAGTAAAACAAATTAGTGAGAGAAATCACCAAGTTGGATCATGCATCGATTCCGTACGCTTTACAGCTTTTAAATTATTTTAAAGGCCAATATGAGTGCTCATAATTCCAGTCTTAAGCCACACACACACAACCACACACTTCAAAGTGCTGAGATTAATGCATAATAATCTCCAAGAGCCACAGCGATTTAATAACTCATTCAGATGTCGCTAATATGTCACTCAAGTCTCAAATACTAAACATTTGATAATGCTTTTTTCCTCCTCGTTTTTCTCCTTCAAATCTAACCTAAGTGGCAGCAAAGTTCAAAGAAGCAGACTGTAATGCATGTTATGGAAATAAACCCAGGGCTGATTAGCCTTTAAATCTCTGACTGCCCCAACCCCCTCAAAAAATGGCTGTCACGATAAAATGACTATCCTTTACTTCCATTCTTCTCTCTTAATCCTCCTCAATTTATTAGAGGGGGGAGTGCCTCAGCACAACAATGCCAAAACTCATTTCCATGGGAGCCCACACGGCATGATGTCCGCAAAGCAAGAGACAACTGATTTCCTATGCAAAAGGTCCTTTTGAAAGAAACAGGGGGGGAAAGAGACAACTGATTCCTTTATTGCCAATGAATGCAGTGTTTTGTTTAGGAGGGCTAAAGGTAGTGGAGTCAGCATGACTTCTACTCACACACTTTAATGCAGCTGATGCAGGTGCATCGCTAATTGCAGGTGTGCTATAGTGGCCAGCGTACACCTCTGTATATCTTCATCACAAACAAAGAAACATACACTCAGCCAATCGTCTTTCTGAAAAATCATACACCAGATACAATGAGAGAAAGTAAGTCAGCACCTTATTTCCATTTTGGCATTCCAATCCTGGTGCAGTTCTGGCAGAACCTGCAGATTCCTATTCAGTAATGTTTATAGTGTAAAAGCTAATCACGGGAAAATAAGCTCAAGAACAGTTTCTATCAATGTTAATAACTGTTAAATATTAATTCATACTCATTTTTGCACTGTTCAGTACATCATCTGACAAAGTAAAAAGTGTGGCACAAATCCACCAAGACATGGCCATCAATCTAAACTGATGGGCTAGGCCAATTGACCATTCATCAGGGAAGTCCAGAGGAGCTACAGAGTTGCACAACCCCCCAAACCACCCTTGCCCACATTAAGAAAGCAATAATTAGTCTTGATTGCAGTTTGCCACAAACCAAGTTAGGGGAATTGCAAACACATGGGAGAAGCTGAAGAAACCTGAAATGTTGGGCCTACCTGCAAAACTGAGATAACCATATCCACTGTGGATTGTAGTGGTGGCAGGATCATGTTGTAATAATGCATTTCCTCATCAAGAACAGAGAAGATGGACAGAGGTAAAGGGAAGATGAATGGAGCTAAGTACAGGGCCATTCTAGAAAAAAAAAAACTGTTACTGGCTGCAAACGCCTTATAACAAAGGTGTCAAACTCCAGTCCTCGAGGGCTGCTAACCTGCAACTTTTAGACGTTCCTCTGCTTCAACACACCTGAATCAAATAATTAGGTCATTAGCAGGACTCTGGAGAACTTGACTGCATACTGAGGAGGAAATGCAGCCATTTGTTTGAGGTGTGTTGGACCAGGGACACATTTAAAAGTTGCAGGACACTGGCCCTCGAGGACTAGAGTTTGACAACATGCCTTATAAGGTAGAGGTTTACCGTCCAGCAGATACAGCCAGAGCTACAATGAAATGATTTACACCAAAGCATGTTAGAAAAACCCAGTCAAATACAGACCTCAATCCAATTGAGAAACTGTGGCAAGAAATTGTTGTTGACAGCTGCTTTCCATCCAGTCTCATTGATCTTGGGCTATTTTGCAAGGTACAATTTGCAAAGAACAATTGGCAACAATTTCATACCTCGAAAGACTTGAAGTTGTAACTAGAGTAAAGACAGTTCTATTACGTTTTGATTCTGGATGGCTGAAAACAATTGTATGGCACACTCTTTGGATCTTTATTTGTAAAATATTATCAAAATCCATGTATAATTTTACTTAAAAGTCACAATTATGTGCTGCTTTCTGATGGTTTGTCACAAAAATATTAAAAAATAACCAATCAAGGAGTTTGTGTCATGGTTCTGTCACGGTTTACTTGGAATTGGACCCCAGAATGCAGATGAGTAGGCAGCGTGATGGTAAGTGAAAAAAAAAAAGGTTTAATAACAAAAACTCACACTCAGCAGGAGGCAAGAACAAAACAAATGGGCAGGCAAGACAGGCATGGAGTGATAAAAAAAAAAACAAGACTTGGTTAGATAACTAGACATGAGAGCTAGACATGAACATGAGAGTGAAAGATGTTTCCGCGAAGACTAACAGAACAGGTGTGAATATATGGCGTGAAAACCAGGTGGAGCAAGGAGACAGATTAACTTGAAGCAGGTGAACTGAATAAACTTAATTAACAGAACAAAACGTGACTGGAGCAAAACAGACTCTTGAACACAAACTAGAAAAACATGAAGCTAAAGCATAACCAGATCCAAAAACCAAACTTGACAAAACATGAACAAGACGACAAAACTAAAGCATGACCAGGAAAATAAACAGAAACATGATTCAAAATCTAAGAAGAATAATAACAAAAGAACGAGTCAAAACCTTAACTGTGAAAAACATAAGAAACCCGAAACCAAAAACCAAAAACCAAACAACCCTACATCATGACAGTTTGGTTGCAATGTAACAATATGTAAACCAAAATAAAAGGGTCTAAACACCTTTGCAAAACACTAAATCTGGAAATAATAAATCTTTTTCCAGAAAGCTTTTATTCCATTATATCTCTTAAACAAGATTTTAACCACTCAGTTTTCAGTTTTACTCTCTTCAACCTTTAATTGATTTCACTAGGCCATCTTTCCCCTTTCCCTTAAACCCATTCTCCTTGTTTAATTATGCTCTTAAGAAAATGTGATGTGAGAAATACCAGAAAAATAAGAGCAAGAGAGGGGGAAAAATAAACTTCTTAAATAGAACCTCTCTTTTTCCAAATCCCAAATGAGAGGAAATTACTCATCAAGTGATTATGAAACTGTTGGCATTATAGAAATCAGAGTGAAAGAATAGAGTCAGGAGGAAAGAGGGGAGGGGACTGGCAATTTGTTCTCAATGGACAGCGGATGAAGAGGTGGCAAGTTAAAATCTCCAATCTGAAGGGTCTCCTTGTAAAGCTAATTCCAGTTAATGGCAAAGAGCAAACCTCCATTACCCCACTGTATCTGACATCCTGACTTCCAGGTAATCAGACTGACATTAATGCAGGCTCCAAAAGAGACACCTCGTCATCAGGAATTTTCCTCATTGGCACCGAAAATGCCAGGCTGCACACCTCTGACTGCGTGGCCCCCACATCTATTAACCTTATTGATTTGGAGCCCCGCTGAGCCCCTCCAGAGCTCCCGCCCCCCTGCTGCTGGACTGAAGTGGATCAATCCTGTGCCGGGGGCCACAACTCGATAACAACCCAGTGCTCAGACTACTGTTTACAACCTGAAATGAATACAGAGGTTCTTCTTTGTATATTCTCAACTCATCCCAAGTATTTATCTGAAGGATATATGAATTGTATGAGGGAAAATTATGTATTTTTGTAATAATTTAGAGACACAAACTTCAATGATTTTTTAAATTTTTTTTTAACAAATTAAAAATCTGAAAAGTGTGGCATGCATTGGTTTTTGGTCCCCTTTGCTCTAATATCCCTGATTAAGATCCAGAGCAAATAATTTCCCTCAAAATCATTACAATTAAGGATCATCATCTGCCTGTGTGTAACTTAATGTCTGTGTAAACCAGATGTTCTATGGAGACATCAAACATACCTTACAGAACTATAGTGAACAAACTGCATTATACAGACCAATTGACACCGAGGTCATGCACTCCACAAATCTGGCCTGTGTGGAAAAGTGGTAATAAGAAAGCTGTAAGAAGTCCTCTTTTAAGCTTGCCATATGCTAGCCATACAGCAAATGTGGAAGAATGTACTCTGGTGCTCAGAGACCAAAACTAACCTTTTTAGCCAACATGCAAAACATTGTGTGATGGAAAGCTGAACATTAAACATGGTGGTGGCAGCATCATGGTGTGGGGATGCTTTATTTCAGCAGACGGGAAAGCGGATCAGGGGTCAATGGATGGAGTGATGAATGGAGCTAAAGACCAGGCCATTCTGGAAGAAAGCCTTTTTGCGCTGGGGTCTGAAACGCCAATCATCGGGGGCCAGTGTCTTTTATCTTTTAAATATGCATCAGTACAACTGAATTTAATAATTAGGTTATTGGCAGAACTCAGTAAAACCTGATGTCATGCTGAAGATGTATTTCAGCCATTTGGGTTCAGGTCTGTTAAGCCAGGGACAGAATTTAATGGTTGCAGGACTCCTTGAAGAATGTTCCTTTGGTTTGCATACCCTCAAGTTAAGTGCTTCATATTCACATCAGTTCCCATTTTAAAAAGTTTATGGTGCTATAGATTAAATATCCCAGTGTTCACCAACTGGTAGCAGAAGAGGATTCAGTAGAGAAATTGAATTGTTACTACAGCTAACCACATAGTTTCTTCTTGTAAGCATTACTTTTTAGCCTTTTATGATGTTCATAAATTTTGTAATTCTTATTTACCCTGTTTTATGTTTAACCATGCATATGCTTGTAAATATGTCCTATCAGACCCTACCTTGTTGCTCTTCCCGTTTGGTGAGTACCACTCTTACTCCTAGCCCAGACCTAAATCCAAATGAAAATCTGTGGTATGACTTTAAAATGGCTGTTCACAGGCATTTTACATCCAATCTGACTGAGCTTGAGTTATTTTACAAAGACGAACGGGAAATTATTTGAGCCTGTATATGTTCAAAACGGGTAGAGATATACTCCAGACTTTCAGCTATAGTTTCATTAAAAGAAGGCTATACAAAGTAATATGCGCTGAATAGAAATGTTAGTCATAATTTTCATATTTTCATTTAAACAAACCTTGTAGAAATTCCTTTTACTTCAAATTATTGTATTTGTTAAAACAAAATAAAAAACTGAAGTCTGTGGGTTTAACTTGTCAGAATTGTTAAAAAGTTTAAGGTGTATAAATACTTTTCGCAAGGCACCGTAGTCAAAACAGCAAGGTTCAATTATTTTATTTGAAAGCTATTAATTTTATTGTCAAGGTCCCCTTGAAAGTAAATATTCCACATAAAACACTTGAGACAATCAGCGTACTCTGCCCCACAATCGTACCCTGAAAGTTTAATGCAAATTACACGCAACAAACGACTTAATATTTTACTTAGCACCTTCGAAACAACAGCTAGAGATGCTGATCACTCATTGGCATAATATACAGCGAACATTTATTATGCTACTTCTGCTTCTACTTCTGCTTCTACAAACAACATTTGTACAGATCTGTGCATCCATAATCAACCAGCAGCATAGTGAGAATCTGCATGTCTCTGTTTAGTTTTCAGGGATTCACATGTGATAAACCCAAACTCGGCTCTAAAATGAGCCAAAGTCCTTTTTTTTTAAGTGGAACTTCAAGGGGAAAAAAGGCATCTGTAAAAACAATCCAGTGTATCTTTAAACTTTGAGCACATTCTTGCTGACCAGCTGAAACAACTCCTGCAGCAATAACACGAAGATACAACTGATATCCATTGTAGCGCCAAAGGACTATTTAAAATGACTTTACAGCCAACATAAAGACTGATGATGTTTAATTTTCTCTGCAGCGCTTCATCTTCTGCCACCATCCATGCAGCTCTGGCAGACAGTGCAGCGTGACAGACAAGGCAGCAGCTTTCACACATTCTCCGCAAATGTAAATAGCTGCTAATGCTGTGGCATTTACCATGCCGGAGAGGAGAGCAATGTGTGGAAAGTGGTGCCACTGAAAGACTTGGTAAGCCACCATGAGCTCCGCGTGATGGAGGCATGAACATCAGTGTCGAGAATGCTTGGTCTCATCTGCAACTCATCATCATCCAGTGGATCCCAGCAGGAGGAAAAATGTACACCCAGGGCAAATCTGTAAACACCAATTTAATCTGCATGGAGAAAGTTGCTGTCATCAGCTGTGACAGCAGAAAGCTTCTGGGGCCACATCAGCGTGCAAAGAGTCACTCTTCTTCCCCCCAATATCTCTGTCAAACGCTGACATTAAGCCATTACGGATGTCAAAAGCTGCCATTGAGAAGTTCTTTTCCTCTCTGCCAGTCAGATCTGCAGAGTGGATTTTGCAGGGTCACAGTGGAAAAGATGCAGATGCCCTGTGGTTCCTTCTTTACACTGATTGCTGACAAATTACTTTTGGCCTTTGGAGTTTGAATCAGAACATTTAGCTTTAATCACCAAAAAATGATTCATCACTCACAAGAGTTTAATTTGAGTTTTTTTTTTTCATGCCAAAGAAAATGGTCAGATTTTGTTGTAATTAATTTAGGGTCATACTTGAGCTTAAGACGATTTTCCTTGGATTGCTGGCTTTAAAACTGACTGCAGCTGTAGTGGCCATGCTTTTTCTTAGCAGGAGCAGAGCCAGACTAAAGCAAAGTCAACATCACAGACGATGAACATTTAACAATAATGAGAATTACCAGCGGTCCCTCCCACAGTTTTTATACCCTAACATCCTGATTTCATGGGTGACACTTAGGGACCCCCCAGGCTCTCTAATGTGTGCTTGGGGATCCATGTGGTAGTCATAGCCAAGGCGTTTATTTTCACCCAGACAGAAGTGTAGTAGATCAGAGGACGTTACAGTGCTGTTTAAAATACCCCCCCCCCCAATCCCACTTCGATGCTTTGGGACCTGGATCACTTGCCATAGTTGGGACCGTGAATTTTGCTAAAAGAAAAAAATTCAGCCATGAATTTGTGATCTTAGGCCCGAGTGCACGGGTGATGTAGAAGGACAATAAACCCCAAGCAGGCAGCTAGTTCACCTCTAAATGGCTTTAAAAAATCGATGTTTTGGGGTGGCCCTGTCAATGTTCAGACTTAGATCCAAAACCTTAAGCATGCTATTCTTGCTCAAAATCCCCTAAATGTGGCTGAATTAAAGCAATTCTGCAAAAACATGGGCATAAACTCCCTCACAGTGATATGAAAAAGACTTATTGCCCAGTTAATGCAAGCCCTTGCTAGCAGTTGTTGCATAACCAGTTATTAGATTTAGGGGGTGATTACTTTTTCATATAGGACCAGCTTGGTTTGATCACTTTTTATCTTTAGAAGTGAAATCGTTTTTTTAAACCTCCATGCTATAGTTACTTAGGTTATCTGTTAGTGACTTGAACATTTGTTTAACAATCTGAAACATTTAGATGTGACAAAAACTAAAAAGAACAAAGACATGTGTAAAGGGGCGAATACATTTTCATAGCACTGAATTTGGATTTCATAAAGAGGAATTCAGCTGTAGAAATAATTGAAGGCATTGTCAGAGAAACAGTTATTTATATACAAGCACCAAACACTTTACTAATAATTTTCTTCATGTCCTTATAGAATTTAATTCTGTCGGACTGTCATTGTCACTCCAAAAATGCTCACGTTTCACATTATGCTGGGACCAGTTGAAACTGATGTCACTGGACTGGTGGCCTAGCTTACAAGGTCTGTGATGTGTCAATCCCATTTGGGGTCACCGTGTTTGCAATGGCAGAGGGCTTACACAGTTCAGCTGACTTGGGCCACAGAGACAGGAAGGGGACAGACCGAGCAGGCTATCACACTGCCCTCCTGGGGCGGCTTCTGACAGACTAGAAACATCAGGATAGATTTGGGAAGGCAACACTGACAGGGGTATCGAGGGTGGGGCCAGCAAGTGAGGGTGAAACTCTGTAGCAGGGCAGCTCAACAGAATTCATTACTCACAGCTAATTTGCAAATGGGGAGAAAGACCTGGATGCAGATCTCCTGCTGTTGTTCACGTTCACATGACCTCCCCATGCAACTGTTTCATCCCAACTGAAGTAAAGCTTTTGAAATTTTCACACAAGTTAATGGACCAATGGGGATTTCTTATGGTTACTTTTTATTTTACTTCTTTTATCGGGAGTTTATGTGACTAACTAACATTAGGTAGTGCATAATTGTAGAATGGAAAGAAAACCATTCGTGGTTTATTTTTTTTTTACAGACAGAAACCTGAAAAGTGTGGCATGGATTTGTTTTTCACTCAATACCTTACTCTGATACCTCTACAGGTCCTTCTCAAAATATTAGCATATTGTGATAAAGTTCATTATTTTCCATAATGTCATGATGAAAATTTAACATTCATATATTTTAGATTCATTGCACACTAACTGAAATATTTCAGGTCTTTTATTGTCTTAATACGGATGATTTTGGCATACAGCTCATGAAAACCCAAAATTCCTATCTCACAAAATTAGCATATCATTAAAAGGGTCTCTAAACGAGCTATGAACCTAATCATCTGAATCAACGAGTTAACTCTAAACACCTGCAAAAGATTCCTGAGGCCTTTAAAACTCCCAGCCTGGTTCATCACTCAAAACCCCAATCATGGGTAAGACTGCCGACCTGACTGCTGTCCAGAAGGCCACTATTGACACCCTCAAGCAAGAGGGTAAGACACAGAAAGAAATTTCTGAACAAATAGGCTGTTCCCAGAGTGCTGTATCAAGGCACCTCAGTGGGAAGTCTGTGGGAAGGAAAAAGTGTGGCAGAAAACGCTGCACAACGAGAAGAGGTGACCGGACCCTGAGGAAGATTGTGGAGAAGGGCCGATTCCAGACCTTGGGGGACCTGCAGAAGCAGTGGACTGAGTCTGGAGTAGAAATATCCAGAGCCACCGTGCACAGGCGTGTGCAGGAAATGGGCTACAGGTGCCGCATTCCCCAGGTCAAGCCACTTTTGAACCAGAAACAGCGGCAGAAGCGCCTGACCTGGGCTACAGAGAAGCAGCACTGGACTGTTGCTCAGTGGTCCAAAGTACTTTTTTCAGATGAAAGCAAATTCTGCATGTCATTCAGAAATCAAGGTGCCAGAGTCTGGAGGAAGACTGGGGAGAAGGAAATGCCAAAATGCCAGAAGTCCAGTGTCAAGTACCCACAGTCAGTGATGGTCTGGGGTGCCGTGTCAGCTGCTGGTGTTGGTCCACTGTGTTTTATCAAAGGCAGGATCAATGCAGCTAGCTATCAGGAGATTTTGGAGCACTTCATGCTTCCATCTGCTGAAAAGCTTTATGGAGATGAAGATTTCATTTTTCATCACGACCTGGCACCTGCTCACAGTGCAAAAACCACTGGTAAATGGTTTACTGACCATGGTATCACTGTGCTCAATTGGCCTGCCAACTCTCCTGACCTGAACCCCATAGAGAATCTGTGGGATCACAATATGCTAATAGTTTTTCACTCAATACCTTACTCTGATACCTCTACAGGTCCTTCTCAAAATATTAGCATATTGTGATAAAGTTCATTATTTTCCATAATGTCATGATGAAAATTTAACATTCATATATTTTAGATTCATTGCACACTAACTGAAATATTTCAGGTCTTTTATTGTCTTAATATGGATGATTGTGGCATACAGCTCATGAAAACCCAAAATTCCTATCTCACAAAATTAGCATATTTCATCCGACCAATAAAAGAAAAGTGTTTTTAATACAAAAAACGTCAACCTTCAAATAATCATGTACAATTATGCACTCAATACTTGGTCAGGAATCCTTTTGAAGAAATGACTGCTTCAATGCGGCGTGGCATGGAGGCAATCAGCCTGTGGCACTGCTGAGGTCTTATGGAGGCCCAGGATGCTTCGATAGCGGGCTTTAGCTCATCCAGAGTGTTGGGTCTTGAGTCTCTCAACGTTCTCTTCACAATATCCCACAGATTCTCTATGGGGTTCAGGTCAGGAGAGTTGGCAGGCCAATTGAGCACAGTGATACCATGGTCAGTAAACCATTTACCAGTGGTTTTTGCACTGTGAGCAGGTGCCAGGTCGTGATGAAAAATGAAATCTTCATCTCCATAAAGCTTTTCAGCAGATGGAAGCATGAAGTGCTCCAAAATCTCCTGATAGCTAGCTGCATTGATCCTGCCTTTGATAAAACACAGTGGACCAACACCAGCAGCTGACACGGCACCCCAGACCATCACTGACTGTGGGTACTTGACACTGGACTTCTGGCATTTTGGCATTTCCTTCTCCCCAGTCTTCCTCCAGACTCTGGCACCTTGATTTCTGAATGACATGCAGAATTTGCTTTCATCTGAAAAAAGTACTTTGGACCACTGAGCAACAGTCCAGTGCTGCTTCTCTGTAGCCCAGGTCAGGCGCTTCTGCCGCTGTTTCTGGTTCAAAAGTGGCTTGACCTGGGGAATGCGGCACCTGTAGCCCATTTCCTGCACACGCCTGTGCACGGTGGCTCTGGATATTTCTACTCCAGACTCAGTCCACTGCTTCTGCAGGTCCCCCAAGGTCTGGAATCGGCCCTTCTCCACAATCTTCCTCAGGGTCCGGTCACCTCTTCTCGTTGTGCAGCGTTTTCTGCCACACTTTTTCCTTCCCACAGACTTCCCACTGAGGTGCCTTGATACAGCACTCTGGGAACAGCCTATTTGTTCAGAAATTTCTTTCTGTGTCTTACCCTCTTGCTTGAGGGTGTCAATAGTGGCCTTCTGGACAGCAGTCAGGTCGGCAGTCTTACCCATGATTGGGGTTTTGAGTGATGAACCAGGCTGGGAGTTTTAAAGGCCTCAGGAATCTTTTGCAGGTGTTTAGAGTTAACTCGTTGATTCAGATGATTAGGTTCATAGCTCGTTTAGAGACCCTTTTAATGATATGCTAATTTTGTGAGATAGGAATTTTGGGTTTTCATGAGCTGTATGCCAAAATCATCCGTATTAAGACAATAAAAGACCTGAAATATTTCAGTTAGTGTGCAATGAATCTAAAATATATGAATGTTAAATTTTCATCATGACATTATGGAAAATAATGAACTTTATCACAATATGCTAATATTTTGAGAAGGACCTGTATATAAACAATGCAACCAACAGCCTTCAAAGTCACCTAAATAGTAGAATTTCCTTGTTTGCAAATTAATTATAGCATAAATACGGCTGATCTAAAGGTATCAGAGGTTTGTTAGAAACAATAGTGAACAAACAACATCTTGAAGACCAAGAAACATAGCAGACAGGTCGGGGATAATATTTTGTGGACAAATTAAACCAGGGTTAGGTTAGAAGAGTATGGCCTAAACTGATATCTTGGGCAAGGGGAGCATTCATCAGAGAAGCAGCCAGGAACTCCTTGCTAACACTGAAGGAGGTCTGCAGAGATCCACAGCTTAGGTGGAAGAGACTGTTGACAGAACAACTATTGGCTGTGCTCAAGAAATCTGGCCTTTAAAGAAGAGTGGCAAGGATGTTGAAAAAAAGAACTTATGTTTACTCTTTGCCACAAGCTATCTAGAGAACACAGTAAATATTTAGATGAGGAAAGAAGGTGCTTTGGTCAGATGAGACCAACTTTGAACACTGAGGTCTACATACATTCAGAACAATATGTGTGGCGGAGAACTAACACTGCACATCACTCTGAACACACCATCCCCACAATGGAACATGGTGGGGGAAGGATCATGTTGAGGGAAAGATATTCTTCAGCAATCATACAATTCATTAATCAAAGTTTATTTACATGGCTCATCTAAAATACTAAATAAAACTAGAGTAATATGGAACCAACAGAAATGCAAAATCATTAATAAATATCACCAAAATCCGAATGATTGTTGAATGACACAGAAAGTGCTGATGATCAGCACATTTTGTGAAGGAGGATCTTTAAGTAACCAATTAGAGAACAGCATGAAGTCACATGGAAGCCAAAAGTTTAAGAACAAAAGTACACACTCATTTGGCCAAAGGCACCACTGAAGCATATATATTTAGACCTACACAAAAGAAGTGACCCAAAATAAACCCAAAAATGGAATGGGAATGCTAAAAAAACAATCAAAAGTCAGACACATTTTATGAGTGAACAGATGGGAGAATTACTTTTTATATCTGGGGGATCAATTAAGATACACTCGACCCTTTTAAATATTTATTCATTAAAATAACACCAACTTTTATTTTCACATCACAATTACGCGCTGCTTTGGCTAGATTTATCACATAACATCTTAGTGAACTACATGGGCATCCATCTTTGTACAATGGTGCAGGGGTTATGAATAGTTATGAAAGGCACTGTATCTGCAGACCTGTGAGCACTGGAATAGATGCAGGAATACACTGCCTTTATAGGGTACAGCCTTATCATAAATGTTCATTTAAAGTTGGTGATTTGATTTACTTTGCTGTGTATATATTTTCAATCTAATGAAATTTTATTCCTGGATGTCCTTGATTCACTTTAAAGATGCAAGATGTTAGGGAATGTCTCCAGGAGAGCCACAAATTTTATCAACCCCGCTGAGGCACGAGAGTGGCTTGTACATAGTGCTTGGATAAAATAATTAGATGACTCCTTCAATTGTCTTGTCACCTCCTTTAACCGCGACATTCGCAGGCGCTAATTGAATGAACTGAAAGTGCAGACAATTCTGGCGACTCGTAAATCTTCCATAAATGTTATTTCCTGGGGGGGGGGGGGGGGGGGGGGGGTTAAATTGCATGCTGTTAAATTCCTTAGGCCTGCTGCTGTCGATTAAAAGGACAGTCAGCTGGACACCCCTGTCCTACTGTGTAATGGTCAGTGGCCAAACCACCGACCCCTGCTGCTTTGAGTAAATTAACACTGGGCAGCACGTTGTCGTGTTTTAAATCACTATACAAATATATGGACAACATCCTCAGAAGGCAGAAAGTCAAGAAAAAACCTTGTTTGGCAGCTCAGCATGTATGCAAACAATATCCATGACGCTTCATTTATATCACAGATTTTCTTGAGTAGTGTTTTGTGTTTGCTAACTGAAGATTTGACAACAGGGATGGTGAGATATTAAGTATTTGCTGCTGTCCCTTTGTTACAAGCCCTTATTTATAGGGAAGGCATTCAGTAAAAACTTAAAATTAATCTAAGATGACCTTAATAGACTTAGCATATGCTGTAACTTAAGAAGAAATTGAATTACATGGGGATAATGCATAATTAGATACCATTTAAGAAAAAAAGGGAGATAGTCTAATTATTGGTGAAGCAGCTTAAGATGCTTTACTCCTTAATTGAAGTACATCATGAATGCAGTGTGAATCTGTTCTGGCATGTTCAAACCAAATCTAAATCTTAATTAAATTTTGTGCAAAAAAGAAAGTGTTATAGAGAAGCCTTAATCCATTTAAAGGAGGACAGCAAAGGGCTATTAGTGGGTGTTAATTCATTAATCAGAACTTTCTGAGGCTATCCTTTTCTGTATTGAAGGCTGGTCTATATTTGAACCACACTGCAGGAGGTTTATACAAACAGCCTCCAGCCATTGTGGGTGAAGGTGATGGGCCAAATTAGAAGAGGCTTGAAGTGAATTCAGGAAAGAGTGTAATATTATCTTTTTATTCATGTTTCACTCCATTTTCCATCATGTTGTCCTATTATGTCACTCTGTTGATATTTCCTATTGAAATGGGATCATCCTCGAACAAGTATCCAAGACAGGTAAGAAATGTGTGGCCATGATTATAAAGGCACCACAGGGGTCAGGTTCCGATGTAAACCCTTGTTAATGTCAACATAACGAGCAGAGGACCAGGCTGTAACCACTAGCTACAACTTCAAAGTAGGTGCAAGTTGGAGAAAGAAAAGGAGCTTAGAAGATGAGACCATTCCGTGTTCACGTCCCCTAATGGAAAGGCCATCCATCTTTGTGACGCAGCGTGGGTCTCTCTCTGTCTCAAAGCCTCTAACCGCAACACAAATACATGCCCAGAAATGTACAACAAAGCCAATTGCTTTTAAGCCAGTCATTGACTCGTCGAGTTCTAATACAGCTGCCGGAGAAGCGGTGTGCTATTCATGAAGCTTTGCTGCCGAAAGAGAAAAGTTGAGGACACATCCTTGACAAAATCCTCTTTTCAGACATAATCCACCTTGTGCCATTTTACTTGAGGACTGGAGTGTGTAACATCTGATCTTATCCCAAAAAGCTATTTAGATCTATGTAGTGCTGGCTTGATTATGTTCCTGGTACACAGAGGAACCTTTCACTCTCTTAGTGCCTTCCCATCACACCTGGGATAATAAAGAGGATTTAAACAGGTCTGAATAGGTTAACCAGGTGTTGAAACAAATAATGGTTTAAAATTGTAATTAACATGGCTTGAATAGAGCATTGCTCTTGATAAAGGTCTCCTCTGTTGAATGACTTTGGTATGCAAGGGAACACAAGACTAAAAGGGCCCAGTCTTTGTCAATGAAGAGAATAAGGAACTAATGGGGAATTAAGACCTTTAGAGGCTGTGTGCTTCTGTTATATGGCTTTCCCCCCTTTTCTTCAAGGATGTAATGCCACAGTTCATAGACCTGCCCAGCAAATTAGTTGCACTTCTCCTAAATGTTTAACTTGTGCCAGTGTTCTACAGTAAAATGTAACCTCACTGAAACCCAGAAAACCACAAAACATATTTTTTTAATCAATCAGCAGTTGATTCAAATGGACAAATGTTAAAGTTGCGGTATTTTAAAGCTACTGCTATTAAAAGGGTTATGAGGTTTGTAAAGGTATTTTTGTGAAAGCTCCTTAGCTAAAGTAGTGTTGTCAAACCTTTGCCGTTATTAGTTTTTATTTTTTGAAGCTGAGCAACTTCTGTGCTGAAACAAAAAAAAAAACAATGCAAAATTAAAATGCTAATGTTTTGCTAATTTAAAAATGCAAAAATCCAATGTGTTGTAAATGTAATTTGGAAGGGTAAATATATAGTAATAATAAATATATTAGTAATAGTAAATGTATTTTTCAGTGACATGCTGTGATATTATTATTAGCAATGGTGCCCTTGCATGTTATAGAAAGATGTCATATCACAGTGAGTTTGGAGAAAGGTGAATAAACAGTGGCAAACGCAAGAATAAATAGCCCCTAACATAGTGTTGTATACTATTTTTACTTTGAGTTGTTAAAAATTGCTAAACAGCCAAATAGGTTTTGGTTCACTTGACAAGCTGTTAGCCTTGCAACGCAACTTCAAACTCTGTCTTAAAGCTGCAGTAGATAACTTTTGTAAAAATGTATTTTTTACATAGTTGTTAAAACTGTCACTATGTCCTCACAGTAGAATGTGGGACAGGTAATCTGTGAAAAAATTGAGTTCCTCTGGCTATTCTCCTGTGGTCCTACTGCCATTTGCAGAAATACACTGCTCCTGGTCAGCAACAGTGTCAATCATGCCCATTTTCGCAGTGCTCACACCCCTTCCCCGCATAGCGTGTACCATTGTTCAAGCTCAAGATTGCCGGTGTAGAGAAGTGTTTGTCAAACCAAAAGATCTGTTCATTATATTAATGAATTGGAAAGAAACTTCACTCTGTGTATATATTAAAAACTAAACTTTAGCTGCTTTAGTGCTTTATTCATTACCCACCAAGTACTGACCCTTAGGTCATTATTACTTAAATAGGTGCAATTCCTGATTTTAAGAAAACAGCTTCTCATGTTGGTAAACAATTTTTGCTCAAACACTTTTGAGGAAATCAATGTCTCCCATGCTGCTCCTACTTCTGCAAACCATAACAGAGAAGGCTTGTCAGACACACCTAGAGCCAACTTGTCTTTTCTCACATTGTCTTGTCACCATGGAAACACTGTTTTGTTGATTGCAAGACCAGATCCCAACATTGAATGCATATACATAAGTCCCACTAGCAAATAAACCAATAAAGAAACAAATTTTACATTGCAGGTAGGGTCTCACATCCCCCCATCTAGATACCCCCTACCCCCACCCCACCTCCACCAGTAAATATACCCTATACTATGAGAATAGCTGCTATAAGCATAAAAAAGGTAATTGCCTAATAATATACCTATTATGAAAAAAATTACATTTTATACGAGAAAAGCACTAGCATTGAAATGTCTCTTTAATTCTAATTCAGCATTTCCCAAAAAAGCCTAAGTGGTTGTAAGCATGTTTGTGTAGCTGATGGGGACACTGAAGAGGTTCAAAACAAGTGAATTACAACTACTTCTAAAAAAAAAAATTCTTTTGTGCATGTGTGCAAGTCATTATGGTAATAATTTAGGCATGTTGCTGGTTTATCAAAGTCAAATGTTCCACAAATCTCAGCAGCAAGTAAGCCACAGTCAAAGGGGCACATTCTGCAAAGTTTCCAAACATCAGCCGCAGAACTTCCTAACAGTTCTTCATTTCCTCTGAGTGTTTTGAAGCCCCCCACGGAGAGGTTCCCAATCTTGATGCATCTAGCAATGAACAGAGAAAAATGGCTGATTGCAAGTGATTGACATGCGGTTGCCACAGTAACTCTTTTTTGGCTTTCCATGGAAGTCCAATTCATCATCAGAATTAGATGATTCCAAAAGGGCCTATTATCATAAGGGTGCACATGTGAGTGGCGTAATCGACTACCTGTGAATCGATCAAACCGTCTGACTCAGGCACTCCGTGTCTGTTAAAAATAAGGCCAAAGTGGGAAGACATTGCTGGATTTTCAGAGGTCATGTATTTTACTAAGGTTTGCATTATATTGCAGTTTTACTGATGCCATCTTACTGTTGTTTTGTTAGGCTATAAAAATTTTTTTTATTGTGATAAGCATTTATGATGGTTTTGCCACAACACTGCACTGCACTGAAGACCGACTTTGTCTAGTCATAGTTTCACATTTCAGCAGCTGGCACTCCTTTTACAAAAACAGTTATGGTTGGACCTTTACACAGTGCTGGCCCAAAAATGCAAGAGATAGGTCAGAGTTTTTAAAGTTGATTTATGTGGAGATATTTAATATTTTATCTGCAGTCAGCATTAATCAATAACAATCTCATTGTCCAAACAGGGATATATACCTGAATATTCTGCAAAATGCTGTGTTAACACCTCTTATCCACTTGAAAAATTTTAGTTTTTAGTGACAAAATATAACACTTAAATTTAAAATCTTTTTTTCTGAAGCAGAAATTTCTGAAAAAAATAAATTTTTGTGTGGTATTTGTGTGGACTGGATATCTGAGCTAGAAACCACAACATTGTTGTGAGAGAATGATGTCCTCATCTTTTCCTGGGTGGCCCAATTTTAACTGTTGCCACAAACTCATGGTTGAACAGAAACACTTTCATTCAGGCTGTAGTGCGGCCTGAATGTTTAGGTGTGTGTGGAAATATTTATATGGACCTACAACTTAACAATAACTGAAACCTACAAAATTGTAAGAGCTTTTTGTTTGGATATTTATGTGTGCAAGTGTGTTTCATGGTCAAGAAGGAAGCCAAAGCAGGCGTCAGCATCAACATGAGCGTCAGAGCTGTGCAGCGTCAGTGTGTCAGAGTCAGCGGGGGCCACGGCACCCATGCAGGCTTCCCATCAGCACACGCATGGAGCTGAGTCGGCCAGACAGCGCCGCGGCACACTCCAAACTTACTTAGTGTAATTAAAGTTGAGAAAGGTTAAAGTTTGACACTGAGATGAGGTGAAGGGTTCTTTCTTCCAGGCAAGAGGAAATATAGGGTACCTCGTCAAAGTGGTTAACCGGTAAAGCCCTTGACCCTCCTGGAAAGCAAGAGAGACATGGTGGAAATGAAGACGCACATCCACTATCATGATTAGGTGCTAGGTCTTGAGAGGAGGGGACAATTGCATGAGCATGCAATTAAATTGGCCAACCTTTTGTGGCACCACACCTATTCAGGGCCATCCAGGAACATCCATCCAGAAGAGAGAGTGCATAATAGTCTGTGATGCATATCGGGAAGAAAATCGGAGATATGCTGAGGATTTCATCTTCACAGTAAACACAACAAGATGTAATGTCAACTCCAGACTTATGCAGAATTTAATGGTTTGAGAATGTCACAAAATGGTTTGTCAGCATTTCCAAGGAGTTGAGCTTTGCAGCTGAACATAAAATATTTTGAGCTGGTCTTTTCTGCTTTGTTATTGGGTGACATTTTGGTTATTTATGAAAATGTGTATCCTCAAATAATTCTATGAAAAGGAGTTAAAGTATTGTTGAAAATCACAAGACAATTGTTTTATAGCCAACTTCGAAATAAAATATGGACTTATAAGAAATGCAAAAAAACATTTGACAAGAAAACAGATTTTGTTGCATCTGCAGGGATGAGATGTCACTCTTGCATAATACCACACTATATGTCATTGTTTCTCTTCCATTTTTTATTTTTTACTTTCGAATATGCACTTTTTCACTTAACAGGTCTCTTTATTTTTATGACTATTTACATTGTAGATTCAAACTAAAGGCAAAACTGTGAATAAACTCACATGGAATTGTGTAGTAAACAAAAAGTGTGAAATCTCTAAACATTTTTTTATTTTAGATTCTTCCAAATATCCACCCTTTGCTTTGATCACTGCATTGCTCTCTTTCCAATCTCTCCATGAGCTTCATGAGGTGGTCACTTGAAATGGTTTTCCAAAGAGTCTTGAAAGAACTTCCCAGAGGTTCATTGAGAGACGGCCAAACCTTAATATTTCAGTCATCACAGCAAAGGGCGGCTTTAAGGAATCTAAAATATAAAACATATTTAAAGTTATTTTACATTTTGCTACATAATTGCATATGTTTATTCACTGTTTTGAGGCCTTCAGTGAGAATCTATGTACACTGTAAATAGTCATAAACATAAAGAAAACCATTAAAGGAAAGGAAAAGAAAGGCGTTCTAAAACGTTTGACCGGTAGTGTATTTGAATAAATATTCTTGATTCAAATTTTAGTAGTAATTGTAAGCTTTTTTTCATTTTGGTTTCAACTTTTTAGCTAAAATGTTTTATACATATGAGGTAAAATTACATTGAAAAAAGGAGTTGGATAAATAACCTAATCAGACAGAGGCAATATGCATGTGTTTTAATGGCAAGTTCAGCTTTGCCATTTTGTATTCTTTACAAATGGCAAAAAAACACTAGAACTATAGCAGTTTAAACAATAGGGGGGTACTTATTTCTTTATCTTTAGAAAGCAGAACTAGCCAGGTACACAGAAAGATAATTTTCTATGGGGTGTCTGAGTGTAATTCTTAATAATACAAGATTATTCTCAAAATGTTCCCCCAGGGCAAAAATCAATAAACAGATCTCAAACAATTCGATGTGTTTTAAAGTAATGCATCACAAAAGTTTAAAATGCCACTATTCCAACTTTCTTTAGCAGTTAGCACTGCTACATTGCTAAGTTCAAGCAATACCTGAGATGGAAAGATAAACAAACACTCAGTTTTACTTGTGTAAGTAAGCAAACTGTATTTATATAAAGCACACTTTATAGGTCAAAAACCACAAAGTCTTTTACATTGAAAATAAAAAAGAATGACACTCTTTGCAAATGACTGGTTATACTTGTTATTGTTATGTTGCTATGTCCTTCAGCAACATGCTGTGAATGATACTGAGGCTGCTGCCCTAGCTTTTGCCCACTCATTTTATTATGGAGCTACATGCATGTCAAAGCATTTCAAGTAAATGGCAGCTACTGTTCAAATACCAGGTTTTTGTGATATAAAAACTTAAACTATGATAAACCATTTTAAAACTGTTTCCAAATGTAATACCACATCTGTGTTCTACAATTCAACTGAAAAACAACAAATCTATTAGAAGGGCAAAAACCGGTGCTAAAGCCTAGTTACATAGTTGTAAATACTCATAAACTAATACTTGGTACCATTCGATTTATTTTAAGTGTTTGATCTTATTTGGTGGGAGTCAATCAGCATCCCACATTATGACTAATCAATATTTGTTAATTATGTCTTGCAAAGGCTCTCTAAATCTTTCAGAATGTGAGGATATCTCTTCTCCACATGCATTTTCATGTGACAACAAATTGTATTACTGAAACATGAACTCCATCTTCAGATTTCTAGCCTGAAGGTTTTGAGTCAGAACTGACTATTTAAAATTGTTTATAAATTCACCCACCTTGATAGATGCCCTGGTTCCATCTGAAGAAAAGTAACCCTAGAGCATGATGCCGTTGTCACTGTGTTTCACTGTGTGCATTGTGTTCATTTGGTGATACTCAGTATTGTTTTTGTGTCAAATTTACTTTTTGAAATTTTGACCCGAATGATACAATTTGGTTTTATTAGACCATAATAAATTTTCCAACAAATGTTTGGGAGGTTTTAAATAGGTCTGGATGTTTTCTTTAAAATAAAGAGTTCTGTGTTGCAACTCAACCGAGCCGAAGAATCAGGTAAATACAGGAGATTCTTATCACATTTAGAACACAATTCCTGAAGCTCCTTCAGTGTTGTTTCTGGTCTTTTGGCTGACTCCTTTACCAGTTTCCACCTTGTCTTTTCAAACATTGTGGACAAATGTCCAAGTTTTCCAAGGTCACTGTTGTCTCACGTCCTCCATATTTAAATGGACATCATCATTGTGCTATGATATTTAAATAATGCTGTGGAAACTTTTATAGTCTTCTCCTGACTGATACCTTTCTGCAAGCAGATCCTTCTGATCGTCGTTAACCTTTCTGCAAAATGTGGAAATGTCAGTGTAACTAAAGAAGAGTGGATGATGAAAATAAACCAGAAGGAAGTAAGGTTTTTGTTCAAAGGTGTGCACAGTTACAAAACCTCTCCCAACCTCAATAGATTTTAGTACAATAATTGTTACATTCTATTAGATTAAACGTTCTGAAATGATTTATAATGGTCTGACTTTTTTTATCTAAAAAAAACTTGCATTTTAACATGGGTGTGTACACTTTAGAGAATTGCTGTATGTTCATCAATTTTGTCTTTAATTTTTGTCTAGTTTGTATTTTGACAATAATATTATTTCTATTATAACAATGGAAATATTTCTTCCATTTTACTACACAAGTTTGATCAGACATGAAAAATAAACTTAGGTCAGAGAATATATGTAGAAGTAACATAAACATAATGCTTGTTAATTAGCTTTATATATTGAGCTTTTGCACAAGTTTATATAAAACTTGTGTGTAATTTAAGCACACACAGCTCTTGTTTGTTATTTGATGGATGCAGGCACTCAGATGCAGATGTAAGAGAAACAATTGGCACTTAACAGATAGGGGTCTACTTGCTTTCAGCTTGAAGAGATGGAACACATGTCCCGGCCTTTGTGGATGTCAGGAGCCCATACAGAAAGCCCACTGTGTTTTGTCGATGTGTCATTTGCACCCTTTTTCCCTCTTACTTCGGTGAAAACCGCTCTCTGTAAATGATAGTCCCCTTTGTCTGTCATCAAAAGGACTCCTTTACTCTCCGCCTTTCCTTAGCGGGTCTTGGCAGCTGTCATGCAAAACCACTGAATATCATTAGAAAATTAATTCAAGCAATATATAAGTAATTACATTTTTTCTCCTGGAGTCCTTCTTTGCTGACCCCCTCTCCAATGATAATTATCACTCCTAGCAACAATCTACTGTATGCCCCTCTGAAAAACAAAATAAAACAGCACACATGTCGAACCATTTGTAAAGTGAGCAGGGATGCTTAATAGAAACATCATTAAAATCACACATTGATTATGCAAACGCAGATGGAGTTAGTTATGTCTGTCCAAACGTCTGCATTACAAATGCTTCACTTGATTAGGTGTCAAATTTGATTACAGATGGATTATATATTTAACAGCTGTAGGTAGACCACATCCCTGTGCTTCCCTTTTATGTTTTCTGGTCAGTCATTAACATATCATTTGCACACATTTAGTGTGTGAGTGTAAATTGTGCATGTGCATTGCAGTAAGCTAGATTACTGAACAGAATAAGGTATGTTTTGTTACCATTAGCATGCTTTTTTATTTAAATGTGAAATGACAGAGGATCTTATGGGGTATACACAACATGTAAAAATCTTAAATATGTGGCAAATGTTAACTCAGATGACTTTCTTTTTTACTTAAAATCCTCTGTCTTTGGAAAGAGGAAAAAAGCTTACTGCTCAATCCCACACACACATTCTGAGCTCCAGCAGATATGAGAAAGCAATATGCTAACTCACACCTTTAAAAACCACAAGGTAATGGACACTTCTTTTTAATGTCGCATGCTTTAACTTTTTAGTCTGGCATTTTTAATCCAGTGAGAATGAAAAAAGAAAGACAGTCCTCTGTTCAGACATTTGCGCTTTTGCAATATAAAGCTCCTAATCTTTGATTCCCAACCGCAGAAAATCCTATTAAGATCACCTTCAGTTTAACACAGACATTGTTATGAAATGCAAATATGCTGCTTCACTGGTACACTTTTAATTGAGGGTAAAGTGCAGTGTATGCAAAACCATTAGAGTAATTTTGAGAATGTCTATCAAGAGGAACCTCCAAACCACATATTCTCTCTTGGGGGCTCCCTCAGGGCTGAGCCATGGGTGGGGTGCACAGGGGTTCAGTGGGGTATCATTGGGTGTCTCTCAAGAGGTGTCAGCTTTGGAGGATTTGACTGATTAGGTAATATTCCTGCATGTTCCCATGTAAGCAAAATTCTGAGAGCTCATTTCCTGGCGCCTATCTCCCTGTAATTCCCGTCCTCACCGTCACTCTCTCTTGGCAACTTTCATCTCTTAACATGGCGCCTCGGTGTTTTAAGAGAGCCTGTCTGTGACAACAACCTTCACGGCGGTGGCAGGCATCAGCTTCTCGTCGCAAAGCCACTTACCCAAGAGGGCGCTCCCCTGGTGGATATGGTGATGCTTAAATTGCCCTCCCGTCCACCACGGCAACCACACTGCAACATGGGGAAAGGGTGTCTGGGCAGAGCTCTGGTACCATTCATCATCATAACCTCCCGACCCCCCTGAAATGACCTTGTAAATGCGTCCAGTTCATCGACTAATGAGGGGTTGCTAACCTGTTGTTAGCGACTGCAGTGTCAATCTCCAGGAGTTAAAAGGAAAAAGACGTTTCCGAGGTGACCTGATAATATTTAAATGAATGCACCTCAAATTACGTATTTAATAAAACAAGATACAATAAAGTGAAACTTCAGTAAAAATGCAACAAACAGCATCTACAGTGTTTTACAGAAGTACTCATACTCATTACTCATAACATTTTTTCTAGTTACAGTCACAAACTTTAATTTACTTATTTTTTTGCACTGCATAATAGTGAAGATCAAGGTCACATAATGCAAAGTTTTAAAAGGTATTTGCAAGTTAAAAAATAAAAAGTGTGATGTTCATTTGTATTCCCCTCTGCAAGTACTTTATTGAACAACCTTTTGCGACAGTTACAGATGCAGGTCTTGGGGTATGTCTCTACCAGCTTTGCACACATAGAGACTGAACATTTTGCCCAGTCTTCTTTACATAATAGCTTAAACTTAGGTTGTGTGTATAGAGGACCTGTGAACAACAATTTTCAGGTTTTACAAAAGATTCAGCACTGGATTTAGGTCTGCGGTTTGACTGAGCCATTATAACGCATGAATATGCTTTTATTTAAATCAGTCCATTGTAGCTCTGGGTTATTTTCCTGCTGGAAGGTGAACCTCCACTCTTGTAGCCTCTGGCATGTATTTTTCTAGAACTCCTTTTCAGAACTATTTAGCTCCATCCATCTTCCCATTAACTATAGGTAGGGGATATGATAATCAGATAGTAAAGGATTAGAAAATGTTGACAAGCTGCTAATGAAGAGAGATAATCTATAAAGCTTTTTATTTGAAAAAAAATGAACACCATGTATTATTTTCATTCCAGTTCACAAATATGCACTACTTGGTGTTGGTCTGTCAAAAACGTCACTGGTATGAATACTTTTGCATGGCACCATATAAGCTCTCACCTATGAAAGCAGTTAAAGATCACACAGGTACAGAGCCAGAACTGAGAAAATCTAATGTAAGATTTAAAATATAAATGACATCAAAACATAAAAGAGCAGTCCGTTCGAAAGCCTCAGAGGACATCTGACAGCCTTCTGATCCACAGTAGCCTACAAGTAAAGCGTTCTCAGCTTCTCGGATAAATATGGACTAAAATATTAAATGCGATCCCTTACTTGAATCCTTCACATTTGCATTGCTTTACCATTAAAGATGCAAGGACGTGTTGCATTTTATAGTCATGGCCACAAAACAACAACGTTTAGTACATGCAACCTGTGAATTTCTGTCAGTGATTACTGCTACTCTGTGTCCACGCTGTACAATTTTCTGATTCATAGTAACTGTAATCGAGCATTAATCAGATTAGCAGATTATCTTTTGTATGTTCTGGAAACTGACTTAGAAGTGACGAGTAAAGCTCTTGGCTGCTTACAATGATATTATGGGGGATGGGAGACTTTTTTAAATACATCACAGCCTAGTTGAAAATAGATTAGCCTTCATTTCACTGATTTGGCATTCATTGATTCAAGAGACACTAGGCCCTAATTTTTCTGAACTCTTTCAAATAATTGCGTGCTGATAGCAACAGGAAGGTGGTCACCCATCTGTTTTAAAGATAAACGCATGATCAAAGGGCATAAAAAAACATGCAAGGATCTCTTTTTCCCTCCCTCCTTCTCCTCCATTTCTTCTTCTTTTTCTTTTTTTTTTTTCTTACAGGAGAGTTTAAAGAATGTGGAGCAGTTTCTAGGGGATACAAATGAAAAGCTTTCTGAAATGTGGGCAGGAATTGAGCTGGAGGGGCAGCTTCTGAGAGAAATTCCCCAGTAGCTCTAGGAGACGTGAGAAATTACCAGCCCCCTTCTTATAGGACAAAGGAGGTGGAATATGTGGTAATATTTATTTGAGATACTACTTTGTCATTTTTTAAATGAATTGTGTTTATTAAGGAAAAACAAAGTAACAGAGTGACACCTCGAAGTGAACTCTAACCCTTACTGGTTGCTGTGAAATTGCAGACATATTTGCTCAATCTATAAATGCATAACCTTAGATTCGTAATACTTAAAAAGGTCATTGTGAAAGAAATAAGATAAATGGCTTCCATGTATCAAACACATGGATATAATTTGATTTGATCCATTCCTTTGTAGCTCTGACTGTATATTCAGGGTCATTGGTCCTGCTGGAAGGTAAACCTCTGTCCCAGTTTTAAGTCTTTTGCAGACTCTAACAGGTTTTCTTCCCGGATTGTTCTGTATTTTAGCTTCGTCCCAACAGCTCTGGCCAACTGTCTCTGCTGAAGAAAATAATAGCTAAAGCTTGATACTGTGACCACCATGTTTCCTCATTGGTAAAGTATATTAGGGTGATGTTCGTTCGTTCGTTCGTCGTCTTCCGCTTATCCAGGACCGGGTCGCGGGGCAGCAGACTCAGCAGAGACGCCCAGACGTCCCTCTCTCCAGACACCTCCTCCAGTTCCTCCAGGGGGAGCCCAAGGCGTTCCCAGGCCAGCCGAGAGACATAGTCCCTCTAGCGTGTCCTGGGCCGTCCCCTGGGCCTCCTCCCGGTGGGACGTGCCTGGAACACCTCCCGAGGAAGGCGTCCAGGAGGCATCCGGTATAGATGCCCGAGCCACCTCAACTGGCTCCTCTCGATGTGGAGGAGCAGCGGCTCTACTCCGAGCCCCTCCCGGATGGCCGAGCTCCTCACCCTATCTCTAAGGGAGTGCCCGGCCACCCTACGGAGGAAGCTCATATCAGCCGCTTGTATCCGTGATCTCGTTCTTTCGGTCATGACCCAAAGTTCATGGCCATAGGTGAGGGTAGGAACGTAGACCGACCAGTAAATTGAGAGCTTTGCTTTTCGGCTCAGCTCTCTCTTCACCACAATGGACCGGCACAGCGCCCCCATTACTGTGGCAGCTGCACCGATCCGTTTGTCGATCTCCCGCTCCATTCTTCCCTCACTCGTGAACAAGACCCCGAGATACTTAAACTCCTCCACTTGAGGCAGGAACTCCCCTCCAACCTGAAGAGGACAAGCCACCCTTTCCCGGTCGAGTACCATGGCCTCGGACTTGGAGGAGCTGATCCTCATCCCAGCCGCTTCACACTCGGCTGCGAACCGCCACAGCGCATGCTGTGGGTCTTGGCTAGAGGGGGCCAGCAGGACCACGTCATCCGCAAAAAGAAGAGACGAAATCCACTGGTCCCCAAACCAGACCCCTCCGGCCCTTGGCTGCGTCTAGAAATCCTGTCCATAAAAGTTATGAACAGGACCGGCGACAAAGGGCAGCCCTGCCGGAGTCCAACATGCACTGGGAACAGGTCCAACTTAGTGCCGGCAATGCGGACCAAACTCCTGCTCCGCTCGTACAGGGACCGGATGGCCCCTAATAAAGGGCCCCCGATTCCATACTCCTGGAGCACCCCCCAACAGGGAATCACGAGGGACACAGTCGAATGCCTTCTCCAGGTCCACAAAACACATGTGAACCTGTTGGGCAAACTCCCATGAACCCTCGAGCACCCTGTAGAGGGTATAGAGCTGGTCCAGTGTTCCACGGCTGGGACGAAAACCACACTGTTCCTCCTGAAGCCGAGGTTCGACTATCGGTCGGACTCTCCTCTCCAATACCCTGGCGTAGGCCTTACCAGGGAGGCTGAGGAGTGTGATCCCCCTGTAGTTGGAACACACCCTCCGGTCCCCCTTCTTATAAAGGGGGACCACCACCCCAGTCTGCCAGTCCAGAGGCACTGTCCCCGACCGCCACGCAATGTTGAAGAGGCGTGTCAACCATGACAGCCCTACAACATCCAGAGACTTGAGGTACTCAGGGCGGATCTCATCCACCCCCAAAGCCTTGCCACCGCGGAGCTTTTTAACCACCTCGGTGACTTCAGCCTGGGTGATGAAAGAGTCCAACCCCGAGTCCCCAGCCTCTGTTTCCACCACGGAATGCGTGATGGCAGGATTGAGGAGATCCTCGAAGTACTCCTTCCACCGCCCGATAATGTCCTCAGTCGAGGTCAGCAGTCTCCCGCCCCCACTATAAACAGTGTTGGCAGAGCACTGCTTCCCCCTCCTGAGGCATCGGACGGTTTGCCAGAATCGCTTCGAGGCCAACCGGTAGTCCTTCTCCATGGCCTCACCGAACTCTTCCCAGGCCCGAGTTTTTGCCTCTGCCACAGCCCGGGCCGCAGCACGGTTGGCCTCACGGTACCCGTCAGCCGCCTCAGGAGTCCCACAAGCCAACCACAGCCGATAGGACTCCTTCTTCAGCTTAACAGCATCCCTTACTGCCGGTGTCCACCACCGGGTTCTGGGATTGCCGCCACGACAGGCACCGCAGACCTTACGGCCGCAGCTATGGGCAGCAGCATCGACAATAGATGCAGAGAACATGGTCCACTCTGACTCTATGTCTCCAACATCCCCCGGGATCTGGTCGAAGCTCTCCCGGAGGTGGGAGTTGAATACATCCCTGGCCGAAGGCTCCGCCAGGCGTTCCCAGCAGACCCTCACTATGCGCTTGGGCCTGCCGAGTCTGTCCGGCTTTCTCCTCCTCCAGCGGATCCAACTCACCACCAGGTGATGATCAGTGGACAGCTCAGCCCCTCTCTTCACCCGAGTGTCCAAAACATGCGGCCGAAGGTCTGATGATACGACAACAAAGTCGATCATCGACCTCCTGCCTAGGGTGTCCTGGTGCCAAGTGCACTGATGGACACCCTTATGTTTGAACATGGTGTTCGTTATGAACAATCCGTGACTAGCACAGAAGTCCAATAACAAAACACCACTCGGATTCAGATCGGGGAGGCCATTCCTCCCGATCACGCCTCTCCAGGTGTCACTGTCGTTCCCCACGTGGGCGTTGAAGTCCCCCAGCATAATAATGGAGTCCCCGGGAGGGGCACTATCCAGCACCCCCGACAGGGACGCCAAGAAGGCAGGGTACTCTGCACTACCACTCGGCCCGTAGGCTGAAATGATAGTCAGAGACCTCTCCCCAACCCGAAGGCGCAGGGATACAACCCTCTCATCCACTGGGGTAAACCCCAACACGAGACGGCTGAGCTGGGGGGCAACAAGCAAACCCACACCAGCCTGCCGCCTCTCCCCGTGGGCCACTCCAGAGTAGAAGAGAGTCCAACCCCTCTCAAGGAGATGGGTTCCAGAGCCCACGCTGTGCGTGGAGGCGAGCCCGACTATTTCTAGTCGATATCTCTCGACCTCCCGCACAAGCTCAGACTCCTTCCCCCCCAGCGAGGTGACATTCCACGTCCCTAGAGCCAGCCTAAGCATCCGGGGATCGGGCCGTTGAGGTCTCCACCTTCGTCCGCCACCCAATCCTCTTTGCACCGGTTATTAGGGTGATGTGTTAAGAGTAAATTTCTGCTCTTATCTGACCAGAACATGTTCATAACATGTGTGATCTATGTCCAACATGGCTCGTGGGAAACTGCAATGAAAAAGAGGAAAGTAGTTTATAGGGATGAATGGCATACTTTTAGTATGCTTTATATATAATGTAGGTTATAATGTTTATAATAAATGTACAGTAATTCTGATTTTTGATCTTTTCCTTGTCTATTGCAATTGCTTTTAATTGCATAAATTAGGCACAGTGCTAAAAATGCCTCATTAGGCAAGTTGAAACTGCAAAATTTCCTAGATAAAACAAGAGATTCTTTCTTTAAAAGGATTGGTTGTAATTGAGCATAATTTTCTCTGTCTTTAAACCCAAATTTAAATCCACTCTTAAATTCAGACCATTAACACACATTAACCTGCATTAAATGCCTGAAACTGAAAGATTTTCATGTGGTAAACCAACAGTCTCCCTTCTAAGACTAGATGTCTGGATGTCTTTTCAAAGCAGCATTATGTCTTAAAGCTCTTATACGCCCAAGTGATGTTAAGAACACGTGGCGACAAAAGGACCCCTACTGTGTCTACTCTTGTCACCACCATCTATAGGGAAAAAATGCACTTTAAGACACTTCACCTTCGCTATACAATTTATATGTTTACAAAAATACATAACCTTGCATTGAACATTGCAGCAAAAGACTTCATAATTATCAAAAAGGTGAACAAGTCAATAAAATAACTACTTGGTCCTTTAGAATCCAATACAGGTGATTCAAATATTTTTAAGCTTAAAAATGCTCTTTGAGTGTGTAGTGCAACAATGATTGGTTTAGCTATCTACAATTAATTATAAAATGTATAATTAATAATCAGTTATTAACAAAATAAAAAATTAATTTGGAATATTTTCCATTTTTATGACTAAAACTAACAAGTCAGGGCACCACCTGATTATCAGGACTCATTAGCCAAACAACCTTCAGTCTTTGTCAGGTATTGTTCTATGAAAACCAGCCTGATGAGGTGGTTTTATAGATCAACAGGTGAAGGAGTGAATTTGTTCTCTGGCATTCTCAAACAGCAAGCCCTGCACACATACACAGAATAAACACGAGCAACTTAACTAAGCTAGCAATGTTCAACTAAACTACCAAGCAAAAGGAAAAGGACAATAAGCCAACTAATAAACCAATAAATGAATGAATCATGATAACAAAAACAAAAGTAAACTACTAATAACAAATTTATCTCTGCACAAAAACAAGCTTCATACTGTGAGACAACTCTCGGAGGTGGTCTCAGAATTCAAGGTTGAAGTCAGCAGCAGTTTTTTTCTTAGTGCTGGCTCTATAAGCAACGAATCTCAGTTTTCAGCCATAATGATACACAGACAGTGATTTTGTTTGAGCTTTTTCTTGTTTTTTCATGCTAAGGAACTTGTCCAGAAGAAAATGATATCCAGAAATCATCTTCTGCACACCTTGTTGATGTTGACTGTTTACCAAGAACTTGCATATTATATTTATGTAAATGTGTCATCATTTCTACCAGTATTGTTCTAGCATTTAGGACTAAAATAGACGAATTAGAGAGACCTTTTGCACACATTGATGATTTTACCACAATACCACAACAAGATGGAATTAGTTGAGCTTCGTTTTGTTCTTTCTGCCATTTTCTGTAGGATTTGTAAGACTTGGCCTGTGACCTTTGTGGACTTTTAGTTGATTGTATGGGATATTTCAATTAATTGCTGAGGGCAAAACTGCTCGGTCTAAACATAGTATACATACATCTAAATCTGAGTGAAGTGTAGACTAATACTGAGTTACAATAAATGAGGACTATGTGCAATCTCAAGGTGGAAATCATGTATGTTTGCTTTGCGGAAAACTGTTATATTATCAGCATTAGAAAGAATTGTTGCTTTACTGTTTTAACTAAAAGCAGTGAGATTATGTGACACATATTTGTTTTACATTTTTGTGTAATCACCATGATATTGTGGTTATCATGCAATGAAAACCCTCCCTCCGGCCAATGCCCACGGCCAATCTTTCTTATTTTTTCTCAAAATTTCAATCAGCATAGGCTCTGGAAGATTTTGAAAGCAGATAATTTGCTTGTGTCTGAAACCCCTCAGAGACATCTGACTAGAATTGGAGTGTTGGCAAAATCTCTTGTATGGAGAGTTTCACTCATGCTTCTGCAGGCTGCTTACCTCTTGACCGGCTTCCACACAAAAGATTAAATAAGGTACAGATGTTGGCAAAATGCATGCAACCATACTTGGCCTTGGTGAGGGAGTTCTTTTAACACAGACACAAACACTCACACACAACTTCAAATTGTTTCCACACCATGGATAAAACTTGAACATTAGAAATCAGTTGACTGACATTTGTTTGTCAATGCATTACGTGGCCGTCTTTGCAAGCAGTCACAATGACGGAAATGCTTAGTTTCTATCATTTTAATACCAGGTTATATTTAGTTTATATACAAACTGGGAGTAACTGTCAGCATACAAGGTTCTTCTTCCTGGTGTGTTGATCATTCTTACCCGACTGCCCTCATTAAATCTGACAAGTCATGCAGTGATTAAAAATTGGAATGCTGCAACAACAGTGTAAGCATTAGGATCAGTGACTGCCTTAACTTCCAGTGACAAGGAAAGCCTGGCCAACGACTCCTCTCCAGTCAGTGGGAAATCTTCAGCCTGGCTGCCTTCTGCCAATTCAAAGCGACAGCGCCTGAAAGTGGAAGAGAGACTGCGATCAAGCAAGGGCTTCGAAGGGTGGGGGTAGGATTTTCCACTTATTGCTTCTATTATTATCTTGGCTTAATCAGCTACAACACAAAGGTGAAGAGGTTATGCACAAACAAAACTGCTGCTAAGCTACAACTTTAAGCATTTGTAATATTGCTGAATTATAAATATTGTTTAAATGGCTACTCCAGATGCTCTTTATGCAGTCTGCATCATAACAAATATTCAGGGGGACAGTGGTGGGTACGTAGAGCTTCTCTGTTTTGTTTTTGAGGCATGGGTGAGAAAACATGGCATTGACATGGCATTGCAAGTGTGCAGTTTAGCTTCGGAGAACGTTATAAAAGCAAAGAAAAATACCTTTAAAGACAAGGAACAACAAGTTCAAATAGCTGATATTAAGCATTAAATCTGATGTTTAGTAAGGCCATGCAGACAAAACATTGACAGACAAATATTTCAGTGTTATGTGGTCTTAAGTGGTAAAGGTGATGGATTGTTGGGTAAAAGCCAGCAGATCACAGCGTCCCCACCCATATGCTCAAAAAGGCAGGAAGAGACAGGGTGAAATCTCTAGCCAGCCAGGCTTTGGCCTGCCACCAGACCCTCTCATCATCATCACCTGCTGGGAGCAGACAACTTTTAGAGGAAATGACACTGCTCTAGCTGCAACGTAGGTTAAAAACTTTGCATGTCAGCAAACGTACTAAATCAAAATAAAGCCTGACATAATCAAGAAGGGCCATTCTGTTTGTGATAAAGCACACACTCCACATTTGTTTAAGCCTTTATTCATGATGACACAATGGGATAAAAGCAATAATTAGTCATAGGTTAGAGATGCAATAGAGTTAGACCTGATGCTAGTAAATGATGGATATGACTATGTTCCCCTTTCCAAAATATGCTCTTACCCAGTACTTTTTACAGAGGCTGGTAGCTGAAAGCTCACCCATAGTCCTGGGAGACATCTTGGCGTTCTTATTCCTCTGTGCTAATGTTTTTTATTATTCTTTGGCAGGGCTTAAGCTCTCATAAAATATGAGAGTATCATTTGGATGCTTGAAAAACAGCTTAGTGTCACTCAATGCTATGATGATGGATAAATTAAGTCCAATGCTTTCTAATCCTGTGATGTTAAATTCATTTTTCAAACCTGCAAATAAATCACAGAAGAAATGCGTAATAGCAGATGTCACAGGACTTACAGACAACTTGGAATATACTCTTATTTCACAAATGTCAGATCAAGACTGAGTAGTCAAAAAAAAGAGGGAGTGAGAGGAAATTGATTGTCAAGACTTATTTTCACAACAAAGATTCACATGCTTAAACAATTGTCTTCCAACATTTATTATTTTATTAAGTAATTGATTGACAATTATTTCACTGCCACCTTTTGGATCATTTACATTTATTACCTTGTAATAAAAATAGCGATGGTTTAATCCACATAGATGTATTTGCTTAGCCAACATTTTTAAAAATCAAGTGTATGCATTACAGACTGTACGACATATTTTGCAAATTGAATGAACCTGGATTTGCTGAACAAAACTATATGACCTTTAATAATAAGTAAACAGTAAAAGAGAGACTGCCTTGGTTGCTGCAGCTTTTTCATATTATTTCAAATGTTCTGCGTTGTGCTAATGGGCTACACAGAGCACTGTTGAATCAAGATTTGTAACATTCCTATTTTTTTATTTTTTGCAGCACTAGTGGCCTTTATTTTTGTTATTTTTTTTCACAGTAGGCAAACAGAAAGTGGGGTGTAGAGAGGGGAGGTCATGCAGTATTAATCTCCGAAGTCAGGACTCAGGACGGATGCATTGAGGTCTGAGGCCTCCGAATATGGGCCTTGCGCTCTAGAGCTATGCAACACGCTGCGCCTAAGAAAAATAATACGTATGTTTTAAGTCCATAAAGCAGAAGAACAACTTAGTTTATGTGTGCATCAGATGAATTAGAACTACAGTGAAATGCTGTATACTGCATGTTGCAAATACTGTATGTTAGGAGACAAATCACAAAACAGATGGGTAACACACTACCACTATAGCAAAATGACCCACTAGAAAACATCATTAGCAGAAGGCAGAAATGAGTTCTTTGAACACTACAACTGAATGTGTTCAGTAGATATAGTTTTAGAAATAAAGTGTTTCAGGCGGTACTTCAGGCCACATTTTGTTAGGAAACTAAGTTAGCTTTCCTAACCTAGCTTACCACATGCTGGGGCAACATATTAAGCTGTCCTGTAATTCCAGCTGGGGCTCACTGAATACTCAAGTAAACTATGTAAAACAGAGGAATATAGTGTGTTATTTTACCGCACTTTAAAACTACTGGGATTTGAAGCATGCATCAAATTATGAACTCTATTGTTCTATCAAACTGGGACGATTAATCAAAAGGTGGCTAATTTTAAATGAGTTGAAACAGTATTTGGGACAAAAGATTCCTACAAACCAAGAAACCCTTTGATTACTGACACTTATCAGAAAAACTTTAAGCTAATACAATTTTTGTATTAGCTTAAAGTTTATTCATGATTATTTTTTATTAGTTTTGATTGTTCTGTTTGCTCACTTTCACACTGCTTTGAGTTAGAATACTTTAAAAATGTTGATAAACATCCCTTAAAACAGAATTTTGAAGTTTGTTATATGTGTACTAGTGGGTTTAAGGGGAATATAATATAATAGCTGCAAAGAGGTTTGATTGATGTAAATATAAGTGGTAACAACAGCTTGCACAATTGTTTCAATTGTGTCTTAAAAAAAAAAATTATTTGCCAAAGAATAGAAATCCCAAAGTGAGCAAGCTTAGCTATGTGGCTGAATCGTTTACTAATTACTCATTAGCTACTTCATTTGAAGAAATCTTTTATGCAATTATATTTTATACAAGTGCCAAAGAAAGAAAACAAATCTATAAAAAATAAGAAGTAGTAGCTCTGACAGCAACTCCACTCTTAAATCCATCCAATGCACAACAGTAACTATGTTTACATGCACAAAATTTCACGATCGGATTCAAAGGTATTCAGACTAAAATCAAAAAAATAATCGGATTGCACCGTTTATATGGGCACACAATCAATCAATCTGATCATGATATGTGTTTATATGGACATGGCTTTATTCAGAATAAAACCAATAAAATGCGCAGAGTTATCAAATTTCCAAAAAAGACCAAGAACAAAATAAGCATCCTTCAAAGTTCTATGATGCCTCAGACTTTAGCACTGCTGGCTCTCCCTCCACCAAAGACCAGAAACCAGTGGAAGACGTGGGGTGCACATGCGCACTCAGTTTGCCTAATTCATAATAACTTGATCTTGTCAAGCGTTTACATGCATGTAAATCGGACTGTCAATCGGCATAACCCATCCCTCTCAATTGAACTATAATTTAATTCCGATCCTGCCGAATCCAATCAGAATATTCCGACTGACATGTATAAATGACACATTTTTAGTCCGATCAACCGTTTATTCCGATTACTTATGTCCATGTAAACGTAGCTAGTCTTGAGAAAACTGAATTACTGTTTCTAACTCAACATATTTTGGATAAAGGTGTGGTTATTGGGAATCCATTCAACTCTAACCCACTGTTTGATGTATGAGCACAAATAACTGTCAAAGCCAACTGTTCTCCCAATGGAAAATTTTACTTTTAAGGCACAGCTAACCAAAAAAAAAAGAAACCAACTACTCCCACTTGCCACCTCTCTCCTTTTAAAGTGAAGCAAAGCCCAGTCATTCTCATGGGGAATGAGTTCCCAAAACTGTGCCTTGTGATAAAAAAGGCAGACTTGGGTCTGGTATCGTACAACTTGTTACTTAAACTCCATCCATTCCAAAATCACTTTTCGCTTACTAACAGCGCTCTTCTTCAGAGCTAATAAAGAGTGTCCTTAACCCAAATGAAACATTTTGGTTCATAAGGGCAACCAGTTTTTATTTTGTCTCCTGTGGGACTGAAGACCCGTGTCAGTTGGGATGCTTTGGGATACTAACTGCCCCCAATCACATCTGCTGGGACTTTTGAAAGTTTCAATCACATTAACCCCACTAAACTTACAGTTTATTGATGAGAGAGGTGAAGATTAGATTGACATGTTGGGTGTGAATAACACAGTTTCCCAGCATGCATAGCAGGGTAGAAGTTCTCTTTCTTGTGGTTGTTGAAGAAATATTGAATTACCTAATGGTTCTTGATTTACAAGTCAAACTATGGTCCGACAATCACCTATTTCGTGATGACATTTGCATCATGGCTCCTCTCCTTGTTTACTTTTAAAACTCGTCTTGAAACCCATTTTTAATCTTTGGCTTTCAACATTAGCAAGACTTAGTTTTGATCTTGTTTGTTTTAATTGGTTTTATTGTGTTTAATCTTTTATTGTTCTTATGCCATATTTGTACACTGCCGGTTAAAAGTATGCTTTCTCACTTAAAGGGTCTCTTAATTTTTATCACTATTAACATTTTAGATTCTCACCAGAGGGCAATAAAATGGACACACATTAAATTATGTGGTAAACATAAAAGGTGGAATAACTCTGACCATTTTAATATTTGAGATTCTTCAAAATAGCCGCCCTTTGATTCGATTACTGCTTTGCACACTTAGCACTTTCTCCATGAACTTCATGAGGTGGTCACCTGAAATGGTTTTCCAAAGAGTCTTGAAAGAACTTCCCAGAGGTTCCTTGAGAGATGGCGAAAGGTTAATATTTCAGTCATCAAAGCAAAGAGCGGCTACTTCAAGGAATCTAAAATACAAAACATATTTAAAGTCATTTTACAATTTTTTGTTTGCTACATAATTGCATATCACAGTTTTGATGCCTTCAGTGAGATTCTACGTACAATTAAATAGTCATAAACATAAAGAACACAGTTAAATGAGAAAGTGTGTCTAAAACTTTTGACTGTGTATGTGCCTTTTTTATGCATGTTTATAGTTTGCAGTTATGTGCAGCACTATGTTTCAGCTGTGGTTGTTTTAAAGCACTTTATATATTAAGTTGGTATGGTAAGGTATGGTATGGTATGGTATGGTATGGTATATGGTAGCAGGACTACATCATCTGGGGCAAGCATGGATTGGAGCTGCAGCCTCAGATGAGGTGGTTTAATAATGTGATCAGGATGCCTCCTGGGCCTCCCATTTGGAGGTTTTCTGGGCACATCCCACTGGGAGGAGACCCCGGAAAAGACAGAACGCATTGGAGGGACTTTATATCCATTCTAGACCAAGAATGGGAGGAGATTATGTTGAACCATAAACCAGTGAATTACTTTAAACAAAGACTATCTCGCAGCCCTACTTACACTGCTATTTCATAGACACTCACAGAAAGACAGTTTGGACAATTCAGAATCAGAAAAGCTTTATTGCCAAGTACGTTTTTGGACATACAAGGAATTTGTTTTGGCGTAGTCGGTGCAATACAATACAAATTAAACAGTATAAACACATCTACAATATAATATAAATATATGTGCACAGTTTTAAGTGAGTGAGAGTAAATGTAGAGCAGTATGAGATGCCAGAGCAATACAACAGTGCAGATGATCAGTGTGCAAGGATGGTAGTGCAAGTAAAGCAGGAGTCGAAGCTGAGTGTTAATGTAATGCATAGAGTTACAAGTTACAAGTGTCCTGTCAGCAAAAAAAAGGGGGGGGGGGGGTGGGAAAGGGGGGGGGGGGGGTGTGGGGGAAAGGGAAGTGTCAGTGTGGTTTCTGGGCTTTGTTAACAAGGCTGATGGCAGATGGGAAAAAACTGTTCTTGTGGCGTGAGGTTTTGGTCCGGATGGACCGCAGCCTCCTGCCAGAGGGGAGAGTCTCAAAGAGTCTGTGACCGGGGTGGGAGGGATCAGCCAGAATCTTCCCTGCCCGCTTCACGGTCCTGGAGGCGTACAGTTCCTGGAGCGACAGTACACTGCAGCCAATCACCTTCTCAGCAGATCGAATGACACGCTGCAGCCTGCCCTTATCCTTGGCTGTAGCAGCGGCATACCAGATGGTGATGGAGGAGGTGAGGATGGACTCAATGATGGCTGTGTAGAAGTGCACCATCATAGTCTTTGGCAGGTTGAATTTCTTCAGCTGCCGCAGGAAGAACATCCTCTGCTGGGCTTTCTTGATGAGGGAGCTGATGTTTGGCTCCCATTTGAGATCCTGGGACATGATGGTTCCCAGGAAGGGGAAATATTCCACAGTGTCAATTGTGGAGTCACAGAGGTTGATGGGGGCAGGTGGGGCTGGGTTCTGCCTGAAGTCCACAACCATCTCCACTGTCTTTAGAGCGTTGAGCTCAAGGTTGCTCTGGCTGCACCAGTCCAACAGATGGTCCACCTCCCATTTGTACGCGGACTCGTCACCATCAGAGATGAGTCCGCTCAGAGTGGTGTCGTCCGCAAACTTCAGAAGCTTGACAGACTGGTGACTGGAGGTGCAGCTGTTGATCTACAGGTATCAAGTGGTAAAAAAGTACAAATACAATTTAAATAAACTGAAACAACACGCACATAACGTTTCTTCTTGGCTTTTTTGTGTTTTTTGGTAATGTCACAGACACAAATTGTTGTAATTTATTTATTTTTTTACCTTTAAACAGTGTAAAAGCCATCTACACATGCAACTTTCTAACAGATTGTGATGACCTTGATAAGTCTTGCAGTCGGCATCATAAAGGTAAAAACTGCCAGGCATTTTAAAAGTGGAGGGAGTCTTTAAGTGTACCCTGACTATAAATATCAAGCTTTACTCCACTGCTTTAAAAACAAACACACTCAGCTAAATTGTTTTGGCTGCCTTTTTTGTGCCTGATTGCTGCTTGGTCAACCTTACAGCAATTCTCTTCGATTGCAGTTATTTTTCTAAGAAAACAATGAACTGCACCATGTTCTGACTTGAATATTTTGAAAGAAATTTCTGTGTTTTACATTTGTTAAATTGAATGAAAGAAGTGCCAGCCGTGCCAGATAAGAACAAAGCAATTAAAAGAATCAAAGCTGATTTCCAACATCTGTCCAGTCACATTAGAATGTTTTGGGGTTTCTTAATAAGCGAACAGAATACGATTAAGGGATTGTACTCAGTGAGCCAAACTCAGAGTTCACTCTGACATGAATGAAGACTCAACAGGTAATTACTCCACCTGGTATTGACAAGAGGCATTGATTTTTTCCCCCCTCTTACTAGATTAAAAGACAAGATTGTCTCCTGATTGTTGTTTGTGGACATGACCCACTGGGTAATGCATTATGCAAAAATGGGACTTATTCTGCTGTCAAAAAGCAATCAATATTTAAAATGAATATTAACATAAAAGCAGACTTGTGGAAAAATGATTATGAATTTTTACTGTATGTATGGAGGCCTTTTTTCCAACAGGTTCTCATGTAGCAAGAAGGGGTAGTGTAATTCTACAGTGACATTGACATGTGAATTAAAATGTCATGGAATTATTGGAGTTTTACTCAGCTGTTACTAGTGGCTTAATTTTTCATCATACTAATAGCTTAATTTTTCTGCAGGTTTATAAGACGTATATAACATTGTTTTTATTTGATTTCATTTGATGTATTTATTAAAGTGTCATGCACCAGGATCTGGTGCCCAGCCTACATAGGCTTACAAGATGGCCATCAAACAAGGATCACAAAACAGGACAAAACATTTACAAAAGCCAAACATATACATTATAGAGCACACAAAATTATCTGTCTTTGTTGCCAAGCATTTTCAGTAAATCTTCCTAAAAAGAATCTTGCTTCATTAAGTGGCCAACTTAACATATCTGCTGTAGTCAACTAAAACAAATCAGGATTTTTCTTTTGCATCCTCTTAAACAAATTATTTTTCAGATCAGAACACAGAAAATATTAAGTGAAATTCATCCTTAACCACATTAAGTTCAAATAACACACATTAATGCTATTATTCAGGAACCCCTTTAGTGGTTAGATACCCACTTCAACTGCCAGAGAAAGAGTGCCTATTCTCAGCTGAGCACACAGGGACCTCTGTCTTCTTTTCATACTTAAATTTAAAAATAACTCAGATTTGAAACACATTCTTAATTTGAATATACGTTCTAATTTTGGGTTTCCAACAAATATACTGCAACAACTGATGTTCAAAAACATATTTAGTTTAACAGCATTTAAATCACAAAGTACGTAATTTTTGTAAATATTATTTACGTGAATAATAAGGAGAAAATATTTTAGCAACCTCTTTAGACCAAGAATAACTGAGCTCGGTCCCAATACCTCCTTCTACAGCTCGAATAGTAGTAAACCTGTGCACCGCAAGAAAAAACCTCATAGATCTGTAAAGGACAGCATTATTACTGGGAGAATCCTCAAAACCCCAAACCCCTACAGGATAAAGTTAAAATGTACCTACCAAAGAGTCAACCGCATAAGAAAAAGTAAAAAAACTGAGGTCAGGACATAATTTCATTTAACTGAATATGGATCCCAAAGCTCTTCTTGCTGAGTCTGACATACATTTTATTTTATTTTATTCTTTTTCAGTAAAGTGCTGAAAAAAAATATCTTGGTTTTGTTTTAGAGAAACTTAAAAACATTGACCCAAACTTAAATGTATATCCACATTGTTGCACCCCATTTCTCTAAAATAAACATTCTGAGTTATCTCTCTGTTTACTGTCTGTAACCTAACGTTTTTGGCAACCAACACACTATCATCTGCATATAACAAACTACATAAATGAAAACCATCAATACAAATACCTGAGTAAGTTATTTCTTCAGCTAGGTTATTGATGAGCAAATAATGTTGGTGAAAGCACATCTCCGTGTTTTACTCCAAAAGGAAGAAGAAACTAACCAGTCAAAAAGTGATTACTTGTAAACATAAACGTAGATCATTATTAAGAGCTTTGTTAGCATTATGAAGAGTTCCACTGATGCCAAGATTTAATAGTTTTTTATTGTAGAAGATCTCTTTATCGAATCAAAGGCTTTCTTTTCATATAACCATGCTCTCAGTACTGTGCCCAAAACATAAATATGGTTACTATGAGCTCGACTCTTTCTAAAACCATTCTGCTTATCAACCAGTACATCATAAGTCCCTAAGAATAGAATAAAATAGAGTAGAATAATAAATAAATAAAAAGAATAGAGTAGAATAGAGATAGGGTGAGGAGCTCGGCCATCTGGGAGGAGCTCGGAGTATAACCGCTGCTCCTCCACATCGAGAGGAGTCAGTTGAGGTGGCTTGGGCATCTATATCAGATGCCTTCTGGACGCCTCCTTCGGGAGGTGTTCCAGGCACGTCCCACCGGGAGGAGGCCCAGTGGAAGGCCCAGGACAGGCTGGAGGAGCTGGAGGAGGTGTCTGGGGATTGGTAGGTTTGGGTGTCTCTACTGAGTCTGCTGCCCCCACGACCCGGTCCTGGATGAAGCAGAAGACGACGAGTATAAGACGAGTAGAGTAGAGTAGAGTAGAGTAGAGTAGAGTAGAGTAGCGTAGCGTAGAGTAGAGTAGAGTAGAATATCCACTTTAATCTCTCATTCACACATCCACCAACTGGTGTACAGATAAACAAAATATTGATGTAGCTTATGAAACTCATTTGGGAGTTCATCTATCCTCACAGGTTTATTTGCTTTAGCTTAATCCAACACTTTCTTTATCTCCTCCTGAGTGATTTCAGTATTATTGAACAGAAAGCTATGTTTCTCATCTCAATTTCAAGTTCATGTTTCCCTTTACAAATCTAATCTAGAAACTGATTATTGAAAAATTAAGAATTATTACAAGCATCAAGACAACTATAATCCTTTACCCACTTTTTCAGTACCAGATTAATGTCAAAACAAGATTTCGCATTTTAGTGAAGATTCCCCATCAGAATGATTTTTTTTTCTTCTGAGGTCCAAGTTTATTTATTTTCCTCCAAAACTGCTGTCAGTTATTAAATTATAGATTTTCCAGCTGAAGAGTCTTTCCTTGCTGGAAACATTATTCCTCAGCTTTTAATCAAACCGATGTAGACAATATTTACATAATTCTTTTGATTTTTATCCTTTTTACCTCCAGGTGGGTTATAATATTCTGATAAATACAGTCAGTCAGTCATTTTCTATACCGTTTCTTCCATAGTGGGTCGTGGGGAAGCTGGTGCCTATCTCCAGCAGTCTATAGGCAGAAGGCAGGGTACACCCTGGACAGGTCACCAGTCCATCGCAGGGCAACACACAAACCACGATGCAATAAATACAGTTTTAATTCAATTCAATTCAGTTTTATTTATTTGGCACCAATTCACAACACATATCGTCTCAAGGCATTTCACAACAGGATTACAGGATTCTCTTATTTTAAATCATAAACATAATATTCAATGATCATGGAGTTTACTACCCCAACAATATTGGCTTCAAATGCTCTCATTTCTACTAAATCAAAAAAGTGTGTAAACCTTTAACTCAAGAAATGTTTTAACATCACAATATAATCAACAACTGCTTGACTTCATACAGAAACAGAAGTTAAATGATCAAACTCAGCATTTAATCTTCCTGACATGCTGCATGCCACAAGCATGTGGCTTCTTTTTAAAAAATCAATAAAAGGCTTTTTTGGTTTATTTAAACCAGTATCCAAGATGATTCTAGAAAACATTTCAACAGCTTATTTAACAAAATCTTTCAAATTTTAAGTCCCCATAAATATATGCATAATCTACCTTGGCTGAATAAGTAAATGAATGCAAATGAGTTAATCAGGAGATAATGTGGAGCAGCTAAGGCAGAAAGAAAGCAGTAAGACTGGGGAAGGGAGACTACTTAAAACAGAGGGATCTGAACTAAGACAAAAAGCTTTCTAACTAAGGGGAAAAGACCAATGCTGAACTAAAAAAAATAAATAAATCAAAAGCACAAAGAACAAAACAAAATAATTAGCAAAGAAACTAAACATAAAGGAATGAACTAATTTTGAACACCTTACTGACAATAATGAACACAGAGAAATTAACTGAATAGAACATAAATAAACAACAAGTATATGGTGAGAACACAAACACAAATGAAAACCAAAACCCAAGGATCATGACACTTGCTTCATGTGTGAGCCTTGCTATTGTTGTGTAAAACAGAGTTGCAGTGAATCAAAGTAGCTGATAGTTTTACTTTTATGTACATATTATCCATGTTTTGTGTGTGAGAGTTTAACTGCATCACAGCAATTGAGTCAAAATGTTATTTTGAAGCAGTCTCTGTCATACTCCTAAAACTCTATAATATCCCCTGCACTTAGTTTCTCAAAACAACATGCTGTATGGCCCTAAAAGGTTATTGCAAGCTAATGCTGAAGAAGTCAAAATTCCATGCTAACAAAAAAATTGTCTTAAATTTAATGTTATTATTTTGCTCATAAACAAAACTCAGGTTCGCATTAAGGCTGCTGAGTCTCCTGTGAGTGATCTGTCATTGATATGGGACAAACTGTGTTGTGTCCTTGTTGCTGTGCTTTGAGTTGTTCCTTCCCTTGAGGCCAACATTGTATCATAATACTCAGGCAAAGATATTTCCAACAGAGAGACCGTTTTCAGTAAGTGTGGAGATGTCTGCTCTCCTCACCTTTTTATTTCTATGAATCTTGCTAAGCTTTCTCACAAAATAGGATCATTGGGAAAATTATTCAACCTCTTTCTGGTGCTAAGAATCGGCCTGATATCAGTTTGACAGATGCCTTTCAGAAAAGTCTCTTTGGCAAGATAACGATCCATCAAGTGTAATCTACCAAGTTTAGAGATAAACAGAATAAACAACCAGCAAGCTCAAACTCAATTAGGAATAATGTAGAGCCCACATTTAACCTACATACATGTTCTTGGACTTTGCAGGATGCCAAAGCACTAAGAGGAAAAGAAAAACACAAATGCACAGCGAGTACATGCAAATCTGACCCACTGTCAACCTTCTACCTGTGATGGAAAGGTGCTAACAACCACCAGTAATGTAAGTAACGTATATGTGACTGGCTGTGGCAAAACCAGGAGCAAGTCTACCTGGGGTCGTTTTGAGTTATTTACAGATTCTGAAAGAGTGGAGTCTAAGCTTTCCAATGATGTCAAACTTGTGGAAATCAAAAAAGAATTGAAGAAGATATGACCATCTGAATGTCTGCACTCACAAGACTACTTTTCTGAGAAATCAGCCTTGAAAGATTTGTTGTTTTCTCTGCCTGAAAGCAGGGCGGTGACAAAAGCTGCTAATTTGAATAACTTTAAATAGCCCACCTCCCCCAACTGTTTGTAAACAGAAGCTCCAACTGACTGCAACAGACTTCTGTCACTGAACTCATAGTAGTATTTTTCTATGTAAAGATAATTTACAGCACTGCATTACAATTTATTTTTTTTATATTATTTATGTCTGCAAATTGCATCATGACTGCAACCTGATGTCTGAATCCTGGTGATTGGTTTGATTTCCTCTTGTTTTTAGATAAGTCTCACTTAAAGTTCCAGACTATTAAATGTTCTGCCTCAGGCAGAGTTTGAAATCCAATCTCACAGCAATTAGCAAAAATATCAGGGTAATATGGATGTGTTCTTCTTAATATGTAATATGAAATGTCCAAAGATTATTGTAGCATGCAGAAATATTGTTTATCAGTCTTCATTTTATGTGTGCAGGTATGAATAGAGCTATGGGCTAATAGCTTACACCTTTTGAATACGTGTTAATCTAGAAGAGGCTGGTGTATGGGGTAAGAATGCTGTCAAAAACAACGTGTATGTAAATTTGTTGCGAACCACCAGCAGAAGAAGAGAAGAAGAAGCAGCACTAGCGCCAAAAGAACGGACCAAGAAACTACGGTACAAAGTCAGGTAATGTTAAAAAGTTTATATATGTCTTAATGTCGTTAATATATGCTCTTGGTCCCTTCTTTTGACGCTAGTGCTTCTACTTCTTCTTCTTCTGCTGGCGGTTCGCAACAAATTCAGAGGTGCATACTGCCACCTACTGTACATCATTGTATAACTCCACCCACTATATTCTGAGCCTGAGCTCACGTGACACCAAGTCGCTGATGTAAATTCGTATTCTCAAAGAAAAGAAATCGTATTCACAAACTGTTATAGCATATTGTATTCATAAAGAATAAACCGCAACTATAAACTTGAACTTTGTGTTTGTAATTTCTTGAAGCTGTAACATTTTATTTTGTATTCTTATAGAGAAAATATACAATGCCTCTTATGCACAACTATTGACAAATATGCACACATTTCCGTCTTTACATACACATTGTTTTTGACAACGTTCTTACCCCATACTGGTGCTACAGCTATTTAATCTGTATCCATCAAATTTTATGTCGGCAAACTTCTTGACTTTAATGGACCCAGGAAGAGAAATGGGCAATAACTTGACTTTGAACATGTCACAAATGTGATTTTTATTTACAACTTTATACACATTACAAATTCCCAAAACGCCAATGTCACAGTGCCACACCATCATCCTCTTCTGTGTGCCATTATGTGTTGTGCTTTGTGGTACTGGTCATGTAATGTCCTTCGCTTCACCGGAACAGAAAGGCCTGATCTTTGAATAAAGATAAGTCTGTCTGTCCGTGGCCAGTCCAGGTGCAGGCAGGGCAGGAAAACAGACGACAGGGGGTAGAACTGCCAGGTCACACAGGAGCTGAAAGCTAACAGGCTCTGCGTTGCTGTGAGTCCTAGCTAGGACCACACCAGGTCTTTTGGCATCAAAGCTGTTAATAAAAGCACACAAAAGACAATTAAAATATTGCATGTCTCTTTGTTATTGACAAATACAGATTGTGGAAGTCTGCATAATAGATACCTGAAGTGCTGATAACTCTTGATTTGTGGGAGCTTTCGGAAGTAGAGACTCAGGTGTGCCTGCCAGTCAAACGTGTTGACTAACACCATGCCATCTTTCAGTTCAACCAGCTGTGGGATGTTGAGATGACTTTCTGGCGAGCTGTTTAACACTACCTGTACACAGAAGGACCATAATAGAAATAAGCATATTAGTTTTCATGCACATGACTGACTTTCTTCTTCGATTTTCTATCAGATGAAATAGACTTACTTTGGCAATATCTGCCAATGTGCTCACCCTGGTACTCTTGTATGCTTGTTTGATAAGCCCAAAGGCACAGTCCAGGGCACATTTGGTGTGGCCAGCAATCAGGAAGTGGATGTTTAGTGTGGAGTGAAGCTTGTGTGCAACCCGCCAGGTGCCATACCACAGCATACAATAGTTTTTGTTTTGCCCAGTGCAGTTGTCACAATGAAGATCCACATCAGTTTCTCCAACTCCAAAATGAAGCTGATGACTTCATTGCTCCCCTTCCCTGATGACATGCCTTCATCAATAAGGAAATTCACCTGTTTCTGCAGGCCTTCACAAGAGACACCAAAAAGTCCACATTCCCATGGTGTCAGGAAGTACGTTGGCCCAGGCTGCAGTGGGTTCGAGGTGAAGTGCATCTGATGAAGACAGAGCACAAAAAAAAAAACAGGGATTAGATTAAACAAAAGCTGTGTATTGTTAAAGCAGTTGTATGTTTATACTTTATCAGAAAAAAAAGTGCAATGTGGGACAAATACCTGCTGTGCAAAGTCATAGCTGTAGTGCATCCTGATCTTCTTACTTGAAGGTGGGGAGGGGCCGATGGACAACTGATAGCCAAAAAACTTTGTTGTGAACACTGATCAACCAGTGCAGGGGGAACAAAAAAACCATATCAAGCTTGGATTGAAAATACAACTCCCTCCCCCCACTCAAGTCAATTTCACATGGGATACAGTGATTGTCCGGCTAAACTCATGTATCTACGCTAGCCAAAATACTGTTATTGTGACCACCGATCACCCAGCGCAGGGGGAAGAAAAACACAACCTCAAGCTTAAATTAAAAATGCAAACACAAACCCCACTCAAGTTGATTTTAATATTTGACTGGTCAGGTTTATGTGATGTGTCCGCTTCAGTTCATGATTTTTTTTTCAATATTTTGCATCATAATAGTTTTTTTAAAAGTTATCAAACTCACCCCATGAGAAACTGAAAGGTATTTTGGCAGACTTTGATGCCTCCGATGGAATAAGTTGTCCTGGCGTGTTTTCTTTTCCTTGGTTTCTTCTTAGTGGATGTGGTCATTGCTGAAGTTTCTACTATACAGTGGTTTGCTTCAAGATGTCAGATTATTCTCATGTCCTGCCACTCCCTTGCTGCTGCTAATGAATCCATCCGTATGTTGTACATGATTTCTGGAGAAAGTTTGCAGCTACAGGACTGTGTCCCAAGTGAAGAGTTCTCCTTTCTTCTTCTGTAACATTTACAGTCAAAGTTATGTATCTTCTCCATTTCACTGTCTCTGTTTTCCTCAAATGTTGTGATAGCAATAGCTTCTGATATCTTACGTTCTAGCTCCTCGGCTGCCAGTCCAAAGCTTTCTTTGTCATCCTCGTCTGGGGTTGAAGACAGTTGCTGAAACTAAGAAACTAGGAATGTTCTCCAAAGTAATGCAGTCGCTATCATCTTCCGCTTCACCTCCTTCTGATTCAGAATCTGAAGAGAGTCCGGCGGCGGTACTGCTGAACATGTACTCCCACAGCAAAGCATTGTAACACCTGCGGTACAGTTTGTTTCCAACACGTTGAGCTTGGTCCATCGTGAAGAAATAAATTATTTTTAATAGGAGCTGTTAAGTAGCCACGAGGTTTCTTGAAGCACGCTGGTTATTGGTCGACAAGCAGAACAAAAGCCAACGCGGAGCCAAACAAAGCCGCTACAGAAATGAGCTGAGGCTTTTCCCTTCCCCAAAATGTAAATACGAGCTGGCTGAATTTTAGATTGAAAACAAGCCGAGTTTAAACATAAAATTTACCATTTTAAAACCTCTGAAACTGTCATTTAAAGAATTGAGAGGATACTTCATAATTTCAACTTGCACATTTTGCAATAAAACGAAAATCACCATTTTCTCACAAATTGACGGTTTTTCCTCATTTTCTCCGTTTGTGCTCTGCCGACTTGTTCCTGGTTTTCCCGTGGCGCGTGACATATATAAGTAAGTTTATAAATCCAGTACATCTAGAAAGGGTTCACAACTCTTAATTTTATTTGTCACATTTAATAATGTTAAAGCCTTGTACGAAACTGATAAAAATGTCCCTCGCAATGCTATACACAAGATCCCATAAAAATTTGCTTGAAATTTTGGTAAATTTATTCTACAAAAATTATTTGCAGCCTTTACTCAACATGTGGGTTTAATTAGCTGTGGCAGAAACTGCAGCCTCAGGTCTTCTTGTTTGTGATTCTACAAGCTGGTACTTGTTTTGGGGGTATTTTCTACCGTCTTCTCTGCAGATCCTCTCAAGCTAAGTTGGGTTGGATGGGCACTACCAGTAGACAGGTTTTTCCACAGAGATTCAATTGGCTTTCAGTCCAGAATATGCCTCAGCCAGTCAATGACATTTGCAGGTTGTCCCTTAAGCCAGTCCTTTGTTATCTTGGCTGTGTGTTTGAGGTAATTGTCGTGTTGGAAGATAGTTGCCTTAGTCTGAGTTCCCAAGCACTATGGAAGAGGTTTTCTTGAAGATTCTCTTAGTATTTGGCTGCTGTCATCTTATCCTCGATGGGAACCAGTTGCTCAGTTCCTGCTGGAGAAAAGCACCCCCACAGCATTTTGCTGCCAACTACCATCTTTCAAACCGGCGGATTTTGTTAGCCAAATAATGACTGAGGCTGTTTTTTCTCCAGACATGACATTTTGACTTCAGTGCCAAAACCTTCCATTTTGGTCTCTTTAGACCAGATTGTTTCATGTCTCCTGATCTGACAGTCTTTGAGGTATACAAGCTGCCATGGCCATCTGGCCACTCCACCACTGGTCTAACTGGTGGGGTGCATTAGCAATGGACAACCTTCTGGGTGCTTTTTCTGTCTCCATAAGCAAACCCTATAGCTTACCCTCAGTGACCATTGGGTTCTTGGTCATCTCTCTAACGAAGGCCCTTCTTCCCTGATTTTTTATTTTGGTTGGGCAGCCAGATCTAAAGGTGGCCCTGGTGGTTCCAATCTTCTGTCTTTTCCAAATGATGGAGACCACAGTGCTTTTCGAGAGGTTCAATGCTGCTAAAGTTTTTATGTATCCCTCCACAGATTTGTGCTTTGACACAGTCCAGTCTGTGAGGTCTACAGACCTCATGGAGTTCTGTATGTGCTTTGACACAGTCCAGTTTTTAGTTCAGTTTTCCAGGTTTCTGCTCTGATATGCTGATATATGTCATAGCTGGCACTGGGTTTGTGTGATTTTTTTTGTTTGTGACTCATTTTTAATGAATATGTAAAAAATTCAAACAAACTCTTTTAATTTTGTCAATATTGGTTATTGTGTGTAGAATTTTGAGGAAAAATCTTTTTAATGTATTATGGACTGAGGCTGCAAAATAACAAAAGGTGGATAAAGTGAGCACTGTGAATATTTTCCCAGTTTTTATATATATATATATTTTGTCCTTCTTCATTGTTTCAGTGAAAAAATACCTACCACAGTGGATCACATCTGCTGCAACCAATGACATTAAGAGAAAAGCACCTTGTTATATAATATCGATGCCAATGTGACAGTAAATGTGTGAGAATTAGAACAGAAATGCAGTTTTCTCGCTAAGAATCGTAAATCCCATCATTCCCTCTCTCAATGAGGTCATGGTCGAGTATCAAAATGGGATGACGATCCCCTGCTGTGTGTTTGTATTTTAGAGCAGCTCAGTACACCTAAGAAGGTCTTTTCTTTTAATCTCGAGAATTAGATCAAAACAATATAAAACACACAATCCCAGAGCCACTGATCCAGAAATGCAATAACATGTTGTTTCTCATTCCAACATTAATGAAGTTCATTCCTAACAGTTTAGTCTAATTCGTACAAATTGAAAGATGGTCTCTGCATTTGCAGCAGTGAACAACTACTATGACAACTTCATTACCATAAGTAGGTCCGTGCGTCGCAAAAATCATATTAAAAATTGCTCCCCAAATTGCCATATTAAATTCTTTATGGGGTAATTTCAGTACTACACACGGTAATAGAATATTTTCTTTACCCTCCAGTGCATATTAAACTCACTTATCTTCCCCTATAAACTCTATGCATTGTGGGTTTAATGATAAGATGGGGGAAGTTTTCTTCTCAGGCAAATTTATTCACTATACAAAGCTGTCACTGGCAAATGCTGCTGAAAGAGAACATCTATTTAAGATATTGTCATAACATTTTGCTTGTTATTAGAGGAAGCCTTGACTATAATTAGAGAAAGATAGTTTCCTCAGAGCATCAGTCAATAAAACATGATGGGGATGTTTTTCACAAGGCTAGCTTGGGTTTGGATGGATGAGGCTAGGAGTCGGGAAAAAAGCCAATAATTGAGAGATAAATGATATAACTGGTTAGAAATATTGCTATTTTTCAACATTGTCAGAGGAATAAAGCACATCAGCACCATGGACTACTTACTGCCTCTTTTATAATTGAGACTAGACCTTGTAGCTGTGCCCCACAGCTTATCATTAATCAAGCTGAATCAGGCGGAGGCAACGTGACAACTTTGGACAGCATTAGGCCGAGAAGGCGCTTTGTCAAGGTAGGTAGGTAGCGAGGCAAATCGAGGAGTCATTCATCTGCCATTCCAGCTCTTTGGCTGTCTAATAACAGTATTTCCTTTTTTCCCTTTATTGGGCCAGATTGTATTGTCCAGTTCCACTTGGTGCCATCGACATCAGCCATTAAATCCCTGCTGCTGACAACTAAAGACCCATGGGATGCCAAAAACATTCATGTTTCAGCTCAAAACCTTGCAAGAGCTCAAAGTTGGTAGCTTTCTTTTGGAGAAATATTTTTTCAAATTCTAAACATCAGAAGTACTTTTGAAAAATTGGTAAGTTAACTACAGCCTAATTTGTGTTAATTTGCTAACCTAGTTCTGGTTTTAAGAGAACAGGATTGGATTAAAGGTATGAACCAGCATTCCGGAGGGTGGGGTAAACGGGTTGAATTTATATCTAAAGAGTGTGTTGAAGAGAAGAACTCATGGATTATGAAATGAGTAATATCTGGGACAGTGCTTCACGGACCTACTTTGCACACACTCACATGCTCAAGATAAACATATGCACCCCCTCAGACCGCCTTCACCGGATCCCCCTGCATGATGTTGTTTCGTATATATGTTGCTTCTTTGTGCTGAGGTTTTTTTTGCAATCTCAAACAGTATCCCGCTAAGGAAAAAGTGTGAAATATCATTTTTTCCTCTCTTCTTACCTAATGTGGTCTCTTTTCTCATCTACCTAAATGTGTGATTTCATTACTTTTCATAGATTTTCAGATTTCTCAGAAGGATTACCAGCAAAAGCCAAATATTATTATTAGTATTTGAAAATTTGGACTAAAGCTGTTTTTACACCAATGAGAATTTTAGATTTCTTAAAAGGATTGTATTACAACTATATCATACCAGTGGCAGCCAAACATTATTAGTATTTAAAAAGTTTGGACTAAAACTGTTTTATACCAGTGACCCAGCTTATTTGAATGATGGGACCACAACTGCCTCATACCAGCGACCTCAAGGATTAATAATATAATTTTTCTTCTAGCACAGGATTAATTCCTTACTACAGAGGACTTAATGAGCTAATTACCTCTATTAGAAAGATTGGATTAGAACCAGTTCTTACCAGTAAACTCCCAACAATTATTAATGTCATTTGATTTGTTTTTCTGTTAGATTTTCTGTATCATTGTAATGTTTTTCCTCGTGTACAGAGCTTTGAGTGCCTTGTTGCTGAAAAGCGCTATATAAATAAACTTGACTTGACTTGACGTAAAACAAATGATTTTTATTTTAAATTATTTATGGATAGAAAATGATCATATTAAAGAATAAAGACAACAACCCCATAATCAATAATAAATATTTTTGGAAAACAAAATTGTGTTTGATAACAGGTTTGATGTGGTTATTAAAGTTTTGTGTAATAAACAACAAAGATGTTTATGTACAGTCTGTGAAGACTGGTGAGGCTTTTCTAGTTTATTCTTTAACCCAACAAACTGGTTGAAATTTTTTACACAGTGTTTATATTTTTTTTTTAATACTCAGCTTCTGTCACAACAGTAGGAACCAATGATTTGGATTAAAGAAAATAACCCAGCAATTTTGTTATATATTTTAGGTCTCCTCTTTGGATATTTGGTTTAAACCCAAAGTTAAACTAATTAATACAGATAATCCAAGTAATAATGTTGACAGATAATTCTAAGAAATACTAATGAAGAAATAAATTAGCTTCTTAAGTTGTCTATTTTCACTTTATATTCAATTCTTTCATCAAAATTTGAATATTTAACATAGCTAGCATTAGCTAGTGATGACTACCAAAATGACTACTAAAAAGTAACGTTATCTTATGCACACAAACTTGTTCTCTATTGTGAACTGAAGTCATTTATGGTGCATTCTAATTGTACTCAGAAGTGTGTTTTCTGAGTTCTCAGTTGGAAATACCACAAGCACACCCCCTAAAGATCGCTTAGCCGCCGCAAGTTTGAAATCCAAGTATGGCTGTTGCCCATAGAGAATGTAATGTATAAACTATAGATTGGCACTTCTCATGTGGCGCACATAGCACTATAAAAATATTTGTTTGTAAATATGTTCCTGTAGGCTTTGAACATCTTAAACAGAAAAACCGATTTCATTTTCAGCTTTTATTACAAATATTAGTTAACGCCACAATAACAAACAACTGATTTTCCAAGTTGCAACAAGAACATGCTCTAAAAGGTATAAAGCAATTGCCAGATCTGAACTTCGACCTCCAAGCTCAATTGAAACAATAGCACAACCCACTGACATTAATACAATTAAGGCATAATTCTTCCAGCTTACCATTAAGGAATGATGGGCCTCCAGTCACAATGTTTGACCCATTGATTGGTTAAAACTATCCAACTTCTGCCTCAACAGCGTAAGATGAGCATTTGGCTGAAAAAAATAACCCAACATGTTTTGTGTATACTGAAAGTAGGTTCAAGACATTTATGGGAAACCAAACTAATGCACACAGACTAAGCTAAGTGGTGTCTCATTCCATAATCAATGGGCTGTCAGAATGGCAAAGCCCATTATTGCTGAAAAAGATGTTCATTAATTATGTAATTTAATTGAATTTAGGCAGGTGCACAATACACACCTCAGTCTGGGTGGTCAATGGTGGGAAAGGCCTGAGTGTCACTCCTCTCCTTTTCTATTAGGAACCAGCACGTCCCCTGTCTCCCAGAATTGCTTTGCTCTTTATTGATTAATGACCCTGGTTTATAACTGAGAGGAAGGCTGTAAGTTGTACTAAATGCGCGATTAATCAACTTTTCAGCATCAAGTTATGAGGATCTGTATTGAAAATGCCACAAGGAACGCAGGAGACTGAGTGGCTGTTTTTCCTCGGCTCCTGCTGCAAGAGGGCTGTGCGACTGATTTTTTAACAGCGGTTAAGAGTGTTTCATTGCTGTAATGCCTCTTGTCCCGTGTGACAAATGTCTTTATGAGAAGCTGAACATAATTCCCTGTGATGGAGGGACTGCCACGTTCTTGCCACAATTCACAATCAAGCCAACTGGAATAATGAAACATCCGTCCACACTCATGAAGACCGTCTATTCATTTCCGGATAGGTGCAGAAAAGTGCCTGCAGCTTCAAATATATCACAGATAAATCAACAGTATTACATTAAGCTGGAAACAGATGAGAGGTTAAAGAACTTAAGGCAAGATTACGATGAATTTCACCTTTCACAAGCACACACCAAGGCTATTATTTCTCATTGAATGGGGACTTTTATGACACATTAAACCCAGCAGTATAAAAACTGCAATTGATCATAAATTCCTGAAGGCCTTACCTAAATTCCCACAGCAGGTGCTTTTGCCTTTGGAGCATTCCAAAAGTACAAGTAATTGTTTTCTGCAGATTTTGTCCAAGAATAATTTCCATTATTCTGCATCTCTTTAAATATGTCAGTACTATCTTTTAGGGTTCAACTAAAACAGTGCTAATATATGATTATTAAGGCTGTAACTCTAAAAATAGCCATAATTTTTAAGACATTTTACTTGTGCTAAGATGTCTATTAGCTGTTTTTTTTTTTTTTTTACCACTTTCTTTATAAAATGGCACACTTAACTTTCTGCCTTCATGATCTACAGCAATGACTGCATTCACTCTGAGGACCCAGACAGATCTTTGAGGAAAAAAATCCATTTGACTGTCGGAACTCGCTACTCATGGGAGTGTGAAATCACTTACTCTCCATTTTAACTTTTACATCTGCTGTTGCCCAGAGTTGTTCACTTGCATAAATATTCATTGAACTTTCCAGACTCTTAAAGTAAAATACATGAATTCTTTATGAGTAGCCATTTATACTTTGAACCAAGACGCTAATATTAGTCATAAGAAGTGGTGTAGTGATGAGGTACGGAGAGCAGCTTGGCTGATTTTGCACTTTGTAGGAAACATTTGATGTTTTAGTGCTCAGTGGTTTGTTTTTGTCTGATGAGTGTTTATACAACGACGCTTGCTTTATTTGTACCCATACTTATTTTGGTCTATGATATTTTATTTGCATTTTATTTTTGACAAAATGTGTTACCGAGTAGATTGTAGAAGCGCTTCCCTCTTATCATTAAAGCTACAATGAGTAAGTGAGGGCCAGAACTGGGGGTTGCATAGGCACCCTTTGATTTTTCATTCTTTCTCTAGTTTTCTATTCTCTGGCAGGACTTTAATCATGTAGTAAAATCTTTTTTAAAGTTTTGGATTGTTCTGATATTCTTTATGGCTAAAAGCACCATTAGGTAAACAAATGGAGATGTATTTTTATATATAACCTTTAAACTACATTATTGACTGAAGTTCTTCCATATGAGGCAAGATTAGACTTTTGAGAAAATAAGAGAGTAACCACTGGAGTAAAGATTTCTCTTTACTCCAGTGGTAACTTAGGTGGTTGAGCCTATGCTCCTAAAGGCTCACCAGTCTTAGCCTTAAAAAGCAATCGGAAGCGACCTCTATGGCCAGGAGAAAAGAGGATGGATGGATGGATGGATAATTCAGTCTAGATTTGACCAGTGTATCTATTGCACTTTTCAAGTTTCTCTTTCTATAAGGTAATCCTAACGTTGGATCCTTGACTTTGAGATTTACTGATCTCTTACAACCACAATTTGCAACTGGGACTAGGTATACTTGTGCCACATTTTATCTTTTAGTGAGTTGTTACGGTGATTCCTATCAAAAAATAAAAGATAAATACGTAAATTAAAGAAGTATACAAATGCTAGCATATTGACAAAAGTGACAAAAACAACTTACATGTTTGCTAAATATACAAAGTTTTATGTTGGGCATTGGACATGATCCTCTTTAACAAGCACAAAATACGACATTGTGTGGCAAACTATAACACGTTACAGCATTTTGAAAGCCAAACAATTTGATCTATTTGATTAAAGGTAATATACAGTTTTTTTTATGCCTTGCTGGCCTCCTGAGAATGTAATGTTTGACAGGGGATTATTTTATCTAGCTCCTCTTGTAGTATAAAATGTAAGGCCAGGGTGACACCCTCAAAATCTAAATGAAGTGGTAACTTCAGCAGAAACGTAATTTAGCCTTGCTACCACTCTTTTGATTTCCAACAGCATTCCACAGTGTGCAAGCATGAAAGAAGACTTAGTGTTAGCTATTTTCTGTGTCAGTGAGGTGTTTAAAATGAAATCACAAGAGGCATGAAAAAAGCTATTTAAATATAGATAGTATTTTCTGTTACATGTCTGTTGTTCATTAAGGATGCAAGAGGGAGAGACTTAAAGACTTAAAGCAGATAACAGGAAGGCTTAGTTGATTTGCAGCAACGTTGCTTGGTTTGATCATCTTAGGCTTTCAACCTCTTCATGGCATGGACATCCGTTTAAGTAATGCCAGCCATGCTGACAGATAATTTAACAAAGTAAAGTTAGTTTAACATCACAACTTCTCTCTCTCACACAGTGTGAAGTTACTTCTGCTCTTTAACACACATAATTAATGACAGGAAGACAATAAAATTGTTTTGAAATCTGTACTTATATCTTCTTATGCCACTTAAAGAGAAAATCCCAATCAGCCAGTTAATAATAGAAGGTATTGCTGTACAAATAATGTTGCTATCTAACCATGAACTTTTGATGAAATTCCAAGGCAAACATTTCTCAACATGGAGGAATTTCCTTTTCTTATGTTTTATGAAAAAAAAAAAACAATTTGTATGATATCAAATAATATTCATATTTCATAGGTCCTATTTATTTTAGACAGGCAACAATGAGATATTTTACAGACTGATGTAAAACCTTTGTGTCTCTAATTATTTTTGTCTCCAGAGGTAACAACTTGAGGTTAAAGGTAAATGTAAACATGCTGCTTTCTGGTTGAGGCTGGGCTGTGTTTTCGCTCAGGGAGGGCCCTGGTGTCACGGACTGAAGCAAGGTCAGATGGAGCATGATAGCAGACTCTAATCACAGGGGAAATTTAAAGTGGATGTCAAAAAAGTAATCATCAGTTCAACATGACAGGAAATAAGCCGGTGTGCCCTTTGAGTGATCTGGAATTATCAAATTTTTTTAGGGACGTTGACTTTGTTGCTTACGTTGAATTTCCTCTGAGCCGCCAGCTGTATGCATGGCTGAGCTGCAAAAAAAAGGCAATGTCCCATGATGATCGGACGACAATCCACCGGTTTGTCAAAACCTGGCAGAATCTCTGGCTCTGGCAATAGCACCTTGTTAGATTGAGGTGCTCAATCAGGGGAGTGCTGGAGTGCCCGGCCAGGTTTGAGAGTGGTGATTACCGGGGCACGGCTGTCCAAAGCTAGTGAAATGCTCCACCTCTCCACAGGAGGCCCTCTGACATTCAAGCCTGCATTTTCTGAATCAGTCTTGAGTGATTAGGGCAGCGACAGGCAAAAGGACAGATCAAACAATTATTCCTCCTCACCCCCCTCTCTATCCTTTTGACATGTGACAGAGCAGGAAGAGTGCAGATCAGAATATCTACCATGTTCAGCCAGCCTTAGTAGAAAAGTACATTCAGGTGCCTTTCACTGTTCTATTATTATAAACATATTATTTTCTCTCTATTTTATACAAATATAAACTGAACTTTTTCACATTGTGTCAAATCGCAACTACAAACTACAATGTATTTTATTTGAATGTGACAGCCAACACAAAGTAGCATGTTATTGTGAAGTGGAAGGAATTTTACATGATAAACAATTTTTTTTCTTTTTTACAAACAAAAATTGCAAATCTGAACAAGTGGAAAACAGTGTTCTCAACGGGTGAGACCGACATTTCACTGATTGGCCTAAATACTAAATAGTACATATGACAGAAAACTAACTAAATTAAGGCGGCAGCATCATCACGTGGGAATGCTAAATTCAATTAAGAATTTGTGAGAGGACTTGAAACATGATGTTCAGAAATGCTGTCCATTCAATCTGAGCTTGAACTATTTCATTAAGAAGAACAGGCAGATGTGCAAAGCTGGTAGAGACATACGCCGGAAGCCTCGCAGCTCTAACTGCAGCGAAAAGTGAATCTACAAACCACAAAGAGCTTTGGGGAGATAAGTACAAATGCATCCAATTCTTCTCAGGTTTGATGTTGTATTGTGACATGTACAGGATAATTAAAAACTGTTTTTGTGTTGTAGTGCTTTATATTAAGGAGATTAAAAAAATATGGACCATTGCCTGTTTTTCTCTGTTTCTGCTGCCATTACAACACCAGGGTAACACAGCAGAAAAATGACTCAGAATGAACAGAGCAGAGGCAGTACAGTATGTTTCAGAGCACAAGAGGGCAGTGTAAAATCTTTCTGACATCCATTCTTCCCTACTAACTCACCTCCCACCTGAAACAACAGCCATAAAGCCTGTTGTAGGGTGCCAATCTCCAGTGGCTGTTTTCTACCATAAAGCACAAGGGCTGAGATCTGATTACACAGAAAATACTGGATGACAGAGTCTGCTCTGCTGCAGGAGACAAGGGGGGGCAGGGGTGAGTCTCTGGAGTCTAGTGAAAATGTTCAGTGGGAAGGGGGGGGACTTCACTTTGATGTCTGAGCAGAGGACTGTCCATCTGCACAAGTGTACTTTCAGGCATAATAACAAACATAATTAGGAAATCTCTGAAATAGATAGGGAACAATACATATTTATACATCCTATGTAATGATAAAGGTAATGTTAAAGAGATTTTAAAAGCAATGCTTTCTGCCAAAGATTTTGTTTAGCATAGAAACGAGCAAGGGTACAGAGAAACCGTTTTTGTTTTATCTGCAAGATCAGTTATATGGTTACTTTTCAGATTGCTTTTAGATACTGGCAAAAAATATATAAAACAACAAAATAAATACAGAATGCCAAAATTACAATTTTAAACAGATGATGTATTTTAGTGTCCATATTTAGATACATGTCAATCGCGGATTTCTGTCAGAAAGTTATAAATGCAGATGAAACCATATTTTTAAATGCCATGATAATTAAAGATAATTTTTTTTGGGTACTCATATTACTTCCTTCATATTCAGACATTTACACACACTAATTATGCCTTTGAACATGATGATTTGGTCATGGGTTTGTAAGCTTCTGCAAGGTTAGTGAACCAAAATATCAGGAAGAGCTTGTGGACCTCCACACGTTTATCTTTGGATACTGTTTCCAGATAATCTTTCTTTTTTTATCTGTTCAAACAACTATATGGAAGTACAAACGACATGAGAATCTCCAGCCATTACATCCTTCAGGAAGGAGACAGATTATGTGTTCCAGAAACCAATACCTTGGTGTTAAATGGGTGTATCAAAAGCAGCAGACTTTGTGAAGATGCTGACAAGTCCTGTACAAGCATGGGCCTTAGAAAGGAAGAAGTCATTACTCCAAAAGCAAAATATAAAAAACAGAATACAGAGCAGATCCACTCAGAGACAAAGGCCCTAATTTTTTAATGCATATCCTGTGGTCTAAAGAGACTACAACTAAAGCCTTAGCCTAAAATGACTGTTGTTACATTTTGAGCAAACATGGGGAGGCTTGCAAGCCAAAGAACACCATCCATGTGAAGTACAGGGGTGGCCACATCATGTTGTGTAGGTGTTTTGCTACAGGAGGGACTGGTGCACTTAACAAAACAGATGCCATCATGAGCAAAGAACATTATGTGGCAATACTAAATCAACCTCTCAAGACATCAGCCAGGAAGTTAAAACTTGAGTACAAATGGGTCTTTAAAAAGGACCAAGACCATAATCATGCTGCCAAATTAGGTACAAAAGAGCTGCAGGAGAAAAATTTGTGGGCAGAACTGAAAAGGTGAAATTAAGCAAGGCGGCCAAGAAACCTGGCTGAGTTACACCAATTCTGTCAAAAGGAATGGGTCAAATTCCAGCAAACTATTGTGAGAATTTTGTGAAAAGATACCCACAAAATTTTACCCAAGTCATACTGTTTAAAAGGCAACTCTAACAAACACTAAAGAAATTTATGTTAACTTCTAAGTTTGATGAAATCTGGAAGAAATATTGTATCCTGACTGACCTAAAACAGGAAAACCTTATTCTGATTTAATGTCCAACAATGAGATAAAGGGTAAGTTGTTTTACAAAGTATATGTAAATATCTGGTTTCAGCGTTAAGCAATAAATGTAGAAATTTCAGATTTGGATGGACATCTACTCTGCTTTTGTCGCCAAATTTTGTTTGATTCACACAGATTGCTATCAGCATAAATAAATAAATAACAATGTTGGAGAAACATTTACTACACACGTTGCCTGTGTGTAGTTGTTCGTCTTTGCAGGTTTGTTCTAAAGTGTAGTCATTAGAGGTGCACCAGCTCTTTAAAGGCCACGGGATTAAACCTTGTTTTGTATTTTCCTCTTTTTTTATCCCATAATTAATATGACCAAGGGGAGGGTGACAGCACCTGAAAAGTGGACACAGCCACCACTACCCTGCTGCGGCCAGAGAGCACGCCACTACCCACAATGCACCACAGGCCGATTTCATCAAAGACACAATGGCACGCTCACCCTCATGTTTCTACTCAAAAGGCTTAAGGCTATCTTTCCGTCTCTTTTGTTGCCTCACAGTTAATTCATCTATCTGGTTTTTGCACCAGACGTGTGGTTGTCCAAAGTGAAATAGAAGGGATTTACTGTCCTGTTGCTCTATTGAAAAAAAAAAATTTGAAGCAAATTCTTGTTTTGTTTTGTGTCCTTTTGACCCCTTCATACTCATTTTCATTTAACCACCAAGTGGCAAATGATGGTTCTTTTGAAGCTTGATCTGCTGTTATTGCCCTTTCCTCAAGAGAATTCCAGGTTCTGGACTGAATTATTTCCTTTTTGAAAATATATGAGTTTTATTTCTCTAGACAGTTTGCCACCAACATAAATGAATGTATTTAGATTCCAAATAGAAAAAATTGTCTTTCCACTTACTGACACATGCTGTTTCAAATTGGACATTTTCTTCTCCAGTTATCTCATGCCAAATACAGGTGGAAGGTTATGTCGTTGTCAGTCGGAATGCTGATTTGAAACTGCCAGCAGTTGTTTTGGAGAATTCCCTGGTTTGCTTTGAAGCCTGCACCCCACAGAGCGTCCTTACTTCTACACAGAGAGCAACGGCTGTGGCTATTTTTACTACTTGTGGGAGAATAGGTCTCCCAATAGTTTTTTTTTTTTGGAGAATATCACAGAATATGATTATAAGTGCTCTTTTTTATTATTTGTTAAAAATCATATGTGCATCCTCAAATTCTCATACAGCAAAAGCACAAGGGTTGCAGTCCAGGCCAATGCATCTCTTACAATTCTCACAGTCTATTGATTCTCACTCTGAAATTTATGTTGCTTTCCAGGGGATACCCCCTGCTGTGCCCCTCGCTGCTCCCACTGACAGGAGGGTCACTGCGACACAAGAGTGTTGGGTCAGATGCTGAGTGATCCCAACTGATACACCTTTCGCTTTCAAGAGCCACATCCATCGCAACTGCAAGACAATCAGAAAGGACCTCAATGAAATACCACACACCAAACCTGAATTACCAGCAGAACGCACTCTGCTGCTTGAAGTTTTTCTTTTTCTTTTTTCTATCAACTGCAAGTGTAAATCTCCGGAGCAAATGCTTTGAGAAAACGATTGGGGATGATGAAGAGGAGGGGAAACTGAAAGAAAGAGAGAGAAAAAAAAAACACAAGATGAGAACAAAACAACCCAGTTGGTGCACCTTTGCCATTGCAAGCGAGTGAAGTCACCCTGTGTTTTTGTGAGGGTGCGTGTGAACAAAATGCTCTTTGAAGTGCGGCTACAGCACTGTACTATGGGATCACTACGGCCACAACTAAGCTCCTGCAAAAATGCGCTGGGTTATTATAGAAAATACTGTAGAATCCAGTCATAAATCAACTAAATTTTCATGCAGATAGTCGCTTCCATGAAGCATTTATGTACTGTTTGTATAGTGGCATCAATGGTGCATAAAAGGAACATCTTGCCTCCTAAAAAGAGAAATCACTGAGACATCATAACGCAGACAATCACAGAATCTTCAAGGTCAAAGACTGAGATAAAATAAAACACTCACACGAAGAAAAAGACACACACACACACGACTGAGAGGTAAGACAAAACTAGAGAGTCGTTAAGGCTTTTATCTTCTGGTTTGAAGGAGAAAGATCCACCTGACATCCCAGAGGGGGCTGATCAATCATGGCCTGACTGGTTCAAACTGTTTGTGCTGGATTCCACATATATCACCATCCGATGGCGCTCCATGTCCGACTACAACCCCTGCAAAAGGGGGAGCACTTTCAATTAGGGCACGGTGAAATAGATTCACTTCTTGATTTATGGTGCACGACTAATTATCCAAGTCATTTTTCTTTAAAATGCAGATCGAGCTGAAACATACCCTCGTGCCTAAAGAAGTTGATGTCTTATGGTAAAGAAACGTTCTTTATAAAAAGACAAATGTAAGAAACGCTTTGATGTTTTCTAAGAAAAAGAGTCTAAACTCACCAATGTTGAAAAAAATACAACATTTGAGGCTTCAAAGAAACCATCAAAAGTCTTGCCAAATAAATCATGAAAAAAATGCAATACTTAATCTTAATGGCGATTTCCTTGTATCATGCATAAGGAAGTGTGTTTAAGCTACGTTAAATTATATTGAGGCCAGAAAACTAATCAGTCCCTTGATCAATCAAAAGGCATTGTAAAGGATCATTTATTTTCCTCAGTCGGTACACTACTGGTCAAAAGTTTAAGATACACTTTCTCACTTAGCGGATCTCCTTATTTTCATGAATATTTTTATTGTAGGCATGCCAAATGCATCAAAACTGTGAATGAACACACAGGGAATTATGTAGTATACCAAAAGTGAAATAACTCTGAACACTTTTATATTTCATATTCTTAGAAATAGCCACCCTTGTGTTTCTAAAACTTTTGACCAGTAGTGTATATTTATTCAATTTAGAAATGATTTAAATCAATAAAGAATAATTACATTCACATGAGAAGAAACATCAAGAGCTAGTAACACAAATCAAGACTTTAATTTATTATTAATTGAACTAATATACATTTCTAAATGATGAACTGAACTAAAGAAACAAACCAACCCTAAAGATTATTTGGATTCTAATTTCTGACTTTAATAAAAAAGGCAGATGACCAAGGTCTTTAACTAGGATTGAACCATGAGCTGTCTACACAATGAACTAAAAAGAGTGACTTACTGGGTTACATATACTATGTACATTCATTGAACCTACCTGCATTTGTGCCCAATTTTATTCATCTATCATTTGGAGGAATACTTGGCTTTTCTGTAGCAACTTCAATCTGCCACAGATTTCTTTTGAAATTGTTATTAGAAACTTATACTTAAAGTCAACATGTAGACAGATATATATTTTTTTTATCCTTCTGTTTGAAAAGGAGTTGGATAAGGTAGCAATTTCTTAAATCACTTCGTCAAGAAGCTGTAAAGCTCCACAGCTTGGTTTAAGGAATGTCCATTAAATAAGTGACACTGTCATCAACGTATAAATGTAATTTGGCTGCAGGGGGCTAACATAGATCCTTGGGGAACACAATTAGGTAAAGGTTGCTGATGCACTGTGGCATCTCAGTAACAAAATATCACTTTTAAACTAGTATAGGGCAATTTCACTTAGTTCTACAGAATTAAGTCTTTTCAGTTGAAGTTTATGAATTGCAGAATTAAATGCTCTGGCTACACAAAAAATGACACTACACATTGCTGTTTTTTTTTTTATCTAATTGGGGGATGTAATCGTTTGTAACCAGAATTGCTGCTGTAATTGTACTATGGGCCAATCTAAAGCCTGACTGATATTCAGCAAAAATTGTATTATTTGGCAGAAATGGCTTCATTATGTCATTTCTTTAAACACAGTCGCTAGTCCCCTCAGGGGAACATAAGAAAGGCTTAACAATATACAATCTACAGGCAGATCACCAGGGCACACTGCTCTTCATGAATATTATTAAAGGGGAGCGGTTTTTGTATTACGTGGGGATTACATCTAACCCTGTAATGTAGCCTGATTGTAAGTGTACACATGAAGAAACGTAATAGCACACGTAAGGAATCATATTTAATGTGGTGCTAAGCCATTCCAGTTGGTAGTTTCTATCTATCTATCTATCTATCTATCTATCTATCTATCTATCTATCTATCTATCTATCTATCTATCTATCTATCTATCTATCTATCTATCTATCTATCTATCTATCTATCTATCTATCTATCTATCTATCTATCTATCTATCTATCTATCTATCTATCTATCTATCTATCTATCTATCTATCTATCTATCTATCTATCTATCTATCTATCTATCTATCTATCTATCTATCTATCTATCTATCTATCTATCTATCTATCTATCTATCTATCTATCTATCTATCTATCTATCTATCTATCTATCTATCTATCTACAGGGGTTGGACAATGAAACTGAAACACCTGTCATTTTAGTGTGGGAGGTTTTATGGCTAAATTGGACCAGCCTGGTAGCCAGTCTTCATTGATTGCACATTGCACCAGTAAGAGCAGAGTGTGAAGGTTCAATTAGCAGGGTAAGAGCACAGTTTTGCTCAAAATATTGAAATGCACACAACATTATGGGTGACATACAAGAGTTCAAAAGAGGACAAATTGTTGTTGCGCGTCTTGCTGGCGCATCTGTGACCAAGACAGCAAGTTTTTCTGATGTATCAAGAGCCACGGTATCCAGGGTAATGTCAGCATACCACCAAGAAGGATGAACCACATCCAACAGAATTAATTGTGGACGCAAGAGGAAGCCGTCTGAAAGGGATGTTCGGGTGCTCACCCAGAAAAAACATAAAACCACGGCTGCCTAAATCACGGCAGAATTAAATGTGCACCTCAACTTTCCTGTTTCCACCAGAACTGTCCGTCGGGAGCTCCACAGGGTCAATATACAGGTCCTTCTGAAAAAATTAGCATATTGTGATAAAGTTAATTATTTTCTATAATGTCATGATGAAAATTTAACATTCATATATTTTAGATTCATTGCACACTACCTGAAATATTTCAGGTCTTTTATTGTCTTAATACGGATGATTTTGGCATACAGCTCATGAAAACCCAAAATTCCTATCTCACAAAATTAGCATATTATTAAAAGGGTCTCTAAACGAGCTATGAACCTAATCATCTGAATCAACGAGTTAACTCTAAACACCTGCAAAAGATTCCTGAGGCCTTTAAAACTCCCAGCCTGGTTCATCACTCAAAACCCCAATCATGGGTAAGACTGCTGACCTGACTGCTGTCCAGAAGGCCACTATTGACACCCTCAAGCAAGAGGGTAAGACACAGAAAGAAATTTCTGAACGAATAGGCTGTTCCCAGAGTGCTGTATCAAGGCACCTCAGTGGGAAGTCTGTGGGAAGGAAAAAGTGTGGCAGAAAACGCTGCAGAACGAGAAGAGGTGACCGGACCTTGAGGAAGATTGTGGAGAAGGGCCGATTCCAGACCTTGGGGGACCCTGCGGAAGCAGTGGACTGAGTCTGGAGTAGAAACATCCAGAGCCACCGTGCACAGGCGTGTGCAGGAAATGGGCTACAGGTGCCGCATTCCCCAGACCTGGGCTACAGAGAAGCAGCACTGGACTGTTGCTCAGTGGTCCAAAGTACTTTTTTCGGATGAAAGCAAATTCTGCATGTCATTCGGAAATCAAGGTGCCAGAGTCTGGAGGAAGACTGGGGAGAAGGAAATGCCAAAATGCCAGAAGTCCAGTGTCAAGTACCCACGGTCAGTGATGGTCTGGGGTGCCGTGTCAGCTGCTGGTGTTGGTCCACTGTGTTTTATCAAGGGCAGGGTCAATGCAGCTAGCTATCAGGAGATTTTGGAGCACTTCATGCTTCCATCTGCTGAAAAGCTTTATGGAGATGAAGATTTCGTTTTTCAGCACGACCTGGCACCTGCTCACAGTGCCAAAACCACTGGTAAATGGTTTACTGACCATGGTATCACTGTGCTCAATTGACCTGCCAACTCTCCTGACCTGAACCCCATAGAGAATCTGTGGGATATTGTGAAGAGAACGTTGAGAGACTCAAGACCCAACACTCTGGATGAGCTAAAGGCCGCTATCGAAGCATCCTGGGCCTCCATAAGACCTCAGCAGTGCCACAGGCTGATTGCCTCCATGCCATGCCGCATTGAAGCAGTCATTTCTGCCAAAGGATTCCCGACCAAGTATTGAGTGCATAACTGTACATGATTATTTGAAGGTTGACGTTGTTTGTATTAAAAACACTCTTCTTTTATTGGTCGGATGAAATATGCTAATTTTGTGAGATAGGAATTTTGTGTTTTCATGAGCTGTATGCCAAAATCATCCGTATTAAGACAATAAAAGACCTGAAATATTTCAGTTAGTGTGCAATGAATCTAAAATATATGAATGTTAAATTTTCATCATTACATTATAGAAAATAATGAACTTTATCACAATATGCTAATTGTTTGAGAAGGACCTGTACACGGCCGGGCTGCTATAGCCAAACCTTTGGTCACTCATCCCAATGCCAAACAACGGTTTCAATGGTGCAAGGAGCACAAATCTTGGGCTGTGGACAATGTGAAACATGTATTGTTCTCTGATGAGTCCACCTTTACTGTTTTCCCCCACATCCGGGAGAGTTACGGTGTGGATAAGCCCCAAAGAAGCGTACCACCCAGACTGTTGCATGCCCAGAGTGAAGCATGGGGGTGGATCAGTGATGGTTTCGGCTGCCGTATCATGGCATTCCCTTGGCCCAATACTTGTGCTAGATGGGCGCGTCACTGCCAAGGACTACTGAACCTTTCTTGAGGACCATGTGCATCCAATGGTTCAAACATTGTATCCTGAAGGCGGTCCCGTGTATCAGGATGACAATGCACCAATACACACAGCAAGACTGGTGAAAGATTGGTTTGATGAACATGAAAGTGAAGTTGAACATCTCCCATGGCCTGCACAGTCACCAGATCTAAATATTATTGAGCCACTTTGGGGTGTTTTGGAGGAGCGAGTCAGGTAACGTTTTCCTCCACCAGTATCACGTAGTGACCTGGCCACTATCCTGCAAGAAGAATGGCTTAAAATCCCTCTGACCACTGTGCAGGACTTGTATATGTCATTCCCAAGATGAATTGACGCTGTATTGGCCGCAAAAGGAGGCCCTACACCATACTAATAAATTATTGTGGTCTAAAACCAGGTGTTTCAGTTTCATTGTCGAACCCCTGTATCTATCTATCTATCTGTCTATCTATCTCTATCTATCTATCTATCTATCTATCTATCTATCTATCTATCTATCTATCTATCTATCTATCTATCTATCTATCTATCTATCTATCTATCTATCTATCTATCTATCTATCTATCTATCTATCTATCTATCTATCTATCTATCTATCTATCTATCTATCTATCTATCTATCTATCTATCTATCTATCTATCTATCTATCTATCTATCTATCTATCTATCTATCTATCTATCTATCTATCTATCTATCTATCTATCTATCTATCTATCTATCTATCTATCTATCTATCTATCTATCTATCTCAGGGCTGTGAAAGGATATATATATATATATATATTTACATATATTTAAACACTACAAGTCAAAGGTTTTAGAAACACTTGTTCATTTAATGAGGTTTCTTTATGTTTATGACTATTTAAATTGTACATTGATTCTCACTGAAGGCATCACAACTGTGAATGAACACATATGGAATTATGTAGCAAACAGAAAATTCTAAAATAACTTTAAATATGTTTTATAGTTTAAATTCCTTAAAGTAGTCGCTCTTTGCTGTGATGACTGAAATATTAGCCTTTGGCCATCTCTCAGTGAACCTCTGGGAAGTTCTTCCAAGATACCTTGCAAAACCATTTCAGGTGACGACCTCATGAAGCTCATTGAGAGAATGCTAAGAGAGCAAAGCAGTAATCAAAGCAAAAGGTGGCTATTTTAAAGAATCTAAACTATAAAAATGTTTAGAGTTAGTCACACTTTTTGTATACTACATAATTCCGTGTGTTCATTCACAGTTTTGGTGCCTCGTTGAGAATCTTCGATGGAAATATGAATGAAAATAAGAAGATACTTATATAATATGAAAAGTGTAACACTATTGACCGGATAGTATATATATAAATATGTTGAGTTAAATTTTTTTTAGTGCTACAAAATTCTGTATACATTTGCATTAGTTTTAATATTAACACTATGGGCCTGATCTTCAAAAGATTTGCATATACAAAACTGCACGCAAACCTGTTTGGGTAAGCAACGCTGATCTACAACCCAGGTGCTAATCGGATTGTAGGGGGAAATTTTCTGCCAAAAATCAAGAGCACATATTTACAGTTTGAGAGCACGATTTCATTCTGCTTCTACTCAAACTTAGTAATGCTTGCACTCAAAACTTCTGCTTTATTTCAAATATACGTTGTTCTCTCTCAAATCTTTGTTTCTGCCCTCTGATTTAATGCTTTTTGCATAAATAATTTCTCCTCCTGCTTGCTTCATCCTCATGCACACAAATTTGCTCTCTGCTCGGATCACAACTGCGCTCTGAAATTCTTTTTGCTCTCTCTCAGATTAAAGTCGTATCATCTCCTAGCAACTATATCAGCCAATAGAATGACAGTGTGCAACTGCTAGGTCACAGGCTTAGTTGGGGTACGCTTGTTTCCTTCTGCTGAGCGTACATGTGTTGCTACTTCCCTGACACAAGTCATACGGAGCAAAATCTGGAAGTAAGTGTTTCTATGCATCCGGTGCGCTTCGCAATTTCGTGAAATAGGTCAATCTACTTCAATGGATAGCTCAACTCAACAAAGTACAATGACAATGGATAATTCAAACTATCCTGAAGTAAGTGATTTTAAACATTCAGTAGTTTAATATGTACGTCTGTTTCTATCAACATTAAAATAACATATGACAATCAAACTGTCACTTTTGAGTGAATGACATATTGCATTGTAAAGTTACATTGTAAATTTACTAATTCATCTAGTATATCAAAAATAAAGTTAATGATTTACAATATCACTGTTATAACAATATTTTCATTTGACAACGCTAACCTTACATTTTAAGGGTTTGGTCCTTGTTGGGTTAAATTAAACACTTTCTTTTTACTTATTGGGATAGCTATTTATGATATCTCAATCATGCATTTTATAAATAAATGCTTGTTCTTCATTTTCCATAATTTAAATGCTTCACAAAAAAATAACTATAATGTTATACTTTCTACCATTGTTACAGACTCTGCTGAGGCGTCAAATTCTGGAGCAATTGCTGAGCCAAATGCAATATGTTCTCAGTCATCATTTGTGTCAACACAAGCGCAGTCAGTTGAAGGAAAAAAGCGCACCCCAACTAAGCCTGTGACCTAGCAGTTGCACATTGTCACTCTATTGGCTGATATGGTTGCTAGGAGATGATACAACTTTAATCTGAGAGAGAGCAAAAAGAATTTGCGAGCAGGGAAGAAACTTGAGAGCGCAGTTTTGATCCGAGCAGAGAGCAAGTTTGCGCACATGGAGGATGAAGCAAGCAGGAAGAGAAATTATCTATGGAAGAAGCGTTAGATTAGAGTGCAGAAACAAAGATTTGAGAGAGAACAGACTATATTTGAAAGAAAGCAGAAGTTTTGAGTGCAGCCATTACTTAATTTTGAGTGCAAGCATTACTAAGTTTGAATACAAGCAGAATGAAATCCTGCTCTCAAATTGAAAATATGTGCTCATGATTTTTAGCAGTAAATTTCCCTCATAGGATTGCCTTTGCAAAATCAACGCAACTGTGGGTGCAAACTTTTTAGCGTGTCTGCCTTCATGAATATGCAGAACCTGGATAACATGCGATAATTGGTCGCACCGTTAAATCTGCTCTGCGGAAAATCCTCAAGCAGAGTCTCTGGTCATTTTTGTGCAACCTTATTCCCAAGCACACTGGGAGAATTTATCAAAGAACTCAAGCAAGTCCACACCTGAATGGCCCAGAGAAGGCAGCTTTGGGTCAGTGGGAAGAGTAGTCAAATGCTGTGGCACTTTAAACAAGCCACGCATGCTTCAGAATTCTCCCATGTGACTGAATTAAAACAATTTTGCACAAAAGAATGGGCCAAAAAAATCATGCACATCAATGTAAAAGACTTATTGCCAGTTGTTGTAAATGCTTGATGACAGCTGTTGCTGCCAAGGGTGGCACAACTAATTAGGTTTAAAGGGCACTTACTCTTTTACAAAGAGCCATGTTGGTTTGAGTGGCTTTTTCCCTTAATAAAATTTTATCATTTGTTAACTGAACTATGTTTTTACCCAGTTTATCTGCCTCATAGCATAATCAGTTAGATGATAGATAAAATGGAATAAAAAACCTGTAAGGGATCAGATCCTTTTTCATGGCACTGTGAGTTATTAATGTCTGTCTAAAACAGCTTGATGCAACATCTAGTTATTAGTTTTTATTGCTATTCTATCAAGGAACAAAGTTATTAAACAGACATCATGGTGAAGAGTTAAAATGGTAACGAATGCATAGTGACAAGTTTTATTTTGCTAGATTTGGCTTGTACAATTTAGAAGAGTTCTCTCATTACAGACACTTTTATTTCATGTTTTAGGCTATAAAATAAACAGGTTCCACAGCAGCCTTTCTAACAGTATTAAAAGCAATACCTACTTACTGTATTCATGTAGTATCATTAAACCCTAGCATCTCTCTTTTTAAATTTCACCGCTGATGTTTGAAGTTGCAAATTGTCTTTGAGCCGTATGTAGACATCCACAATACCATATGTGCTAAACAGTTATATGGTTTCACAAAAACTGAGGATGTTTTTCGAGTTAAACATTTGTTGGAAGCCAATTTTGCAAGTGCCCCACCAATCTGTGTTAACAACTTGCAAAGTGTCATGCACATAGTTAAAAGTAACACAGACCAGTGTTGAATTCTTATATTTGAAATAAAAATGCACTAAATAAAATTATTGATCAGTTCAAAATAACAGCTCCTGTCAGTTTCAAACCACATAGGTCAATTGATCAATATTAGGGGAAAGTCCTTCTAACAAAAGATATATTCACTCTTACAGAATGGTCTATGTATTCAAATTAAGTGCTGTAATCAAAGAATAAGCACAGTGTACAAAAGCAGGTAGCAATATACTGCCTTGCTAAAGAATATTTTTTCTTGTTAATTCTTTCTTTTACTGTCAGATTTTTGAATACTACAAACTAAGTTATTTATCTAATTTCAGTCCAGCTTTATACCATAAATGCATGCTTGCTGTCCCAGCATATATAACAATGCCAGTTACCTTAAGCCATTGGCTCCACACTAAATGGAAGTTGCCAGAAGCTTGCCATAAAGTTAGAATTTTAGACACTTTTCCTTCAAGTAAACCTAAAAGGTTTTCATGCTCCCACTTAAGACAATTGAAACCCCTTATTAGGTGCTAGATCTCATATGAGAGATGAGAATATGGTGTTGGTTTGAAGAGAAGACAAATCATGATGAGTTTTGTTACCAGATTCTTGGCATTATTAAGCTACCAAAAAGATAAATATATATAATAATAATATAATCCTGATAATATTAATATTATTAATAATGTGATCAGTCATAATATCTTTTTTAAACATTAAAATTTACAAAAGTCAGGAGAGTTTTGCCTATTGCAGCCATGATGAGGATTTCTTCTATATTTTCTATGTACTTAGCTCCATCAAACTTCCCTTTTCTTGTAAATGAAAAACATGATGCTGCCACCACTGTGTTTTCCCTTTATCTTTCTTTGCTTTACCCGTATTTTACATGAAACATCAGATCCAGCAATGTGGCTTTGTTATAAATGTTCTCCAAACAGATAAAATACCTCAACTGCCCATGGGAATACAATAATAATAAAAAAAAACTCTGTAACCTGCTTTACTAATGAATTAATGGCCTCAATTACAGGCCTCAAATTTTCTGTGCAACAAGCTTTTGTAAAACAATAGATGTATCAGATAATTTGGTTGACTAATGACATCCTAGCTTGGATAAATGCAACATTTCTTAATGGTTGAAATGTTTTACTGTATATTCTTATGAACAAAACTGGCTTCATAATGCCCTAAAAATTGCACCAACAGTTGGCTACTGTACATAGTTCTGTAATCTCTTCCACTTTCAGTGTTTTAGAGTAAATCTCCTAGCACTTTATTGTTTTTATTGGTCACAACATGTTGTTCAAGTTTAATTGAGGTTTTTTCCCTGGGACACATAAGTAATACTACCATGTTTCCCTCCAGAATGCCCAGGTTTTACCTCATTTTTCCCATTCTCTCTGACAAGCCTCCCTATCATTGTTGTAGAAAAGCATGCAACCAACATGATGTTGTCACTATTTTTTATTTTTTTGCTTTTTCTTTAATCATACTTTTAAACACAAATGTTTACTCTGGGAGTCTGGCTTTGTTACCAGAGTGCACCAAATACATAGAACAGAATAAAAATAAATACTTTACCTGCTTTCTTTAAAATTAATGAATTATTTCATGATGAATCATGTTTCAAATCTTCTTTAATCCATTTGTTTTTGAAAAACCCATTTAGAGTTAAAATAGATGTTTTGGCAACCTTATGAAGAAATGGTCTGAACTTTAATTATGCATTTTTAAAGAGAACTGTCTTAACAATACCATTTAATTTGCACAAACAACAGATAGATAGATAGATAGATAGATAGATAGATAGATAGATAGATAGATAGATAGATAGATAGATAGATAGATAGATAGATAGATAGATAGATAGATAGATAGATAGATAGATAGATAGATAGATAGATAGATAGATAGATAGATAGATAGATAGATAGATAGATAGATAGATAGATAGATAGATAGATAGATAGATAGATAGATAGATAGATAGATAGATAGATAGATAGATAGATAGATAGATAGATAGATAGATAGATAGATAGATAGATAGATAGATAGATAGATAGATAGATAGATAGATAGATAGATAGATAGATAGATATAATTTGTCATTTTTTTGCTGGACCTTATTATTTTAACTATAATTTAACTAGTTGTAACACAATACCACTAATAAATAATAAGGGTGCAAATGCACTTGGTTTTTGATTGTAAAGATGAATTTGTATATCTAGAATGTTTTACTTTCATTACAGATTTATTGCTTTAGCTTTATAGGCTAATCGTTAGGTGTGATTTCACACAAAAAAAATGATGTGAAGTTGCAGTGAAATAGGCATGGATTAAAAAAAACTGCTTTGACACTGACATAAGGTTCCACTCTGATTAAATTTGAGAGCTGCTGATCAACCCCCAGTTAAGGCCAACCGATCAGGACTGAGGTGTCAGTACAGAGCTTAGCTGTAGGCAGAAATGCCACATTCCTCTTTAAGCAAGATGAAAGAATGTTCCGCTTGAAATGTACACCTCCTAAACACTTTGACGGAGGCGATCGAACAATCCCTCCCCAAAGACGAGCAGTGACAACAGATGATCTACTCAGGTAAGCACCATCTTGCTTTTCATAGTGCTTCACACTGCAACTCATCATAAGAGGTTGATTTCAAAGTCATTGCAAGTCTGCAGCACGACAGATTTCCTGCCCATGTGGATATGTGACGAAGTCACGGATGTCTTGGAGGCACAGGTGATAATAGGACCTTAATCGCCCTGCTGGTTCTGCTTGTCCCTCTCAATGTCACATATCCAGATGAATGCACTAAAAATCAGTTCTTAGTTGGAATAATGCCATTTTATCTGCTTTTGTCAGACCAAGGTCTTGGTCACAGAAAGTGGGTGAAAGATGAAAGGTGTGCATAATATGTGGAATTTTTAACGGCAATGTACTGTATAATCACCGGGATAATACTATTTGGATGGTGCAAGTTTGAAACTCCAGGATTAAAAATAAAGCTGAAATGCATATTTTTGCATGTGAGATGTAAAGGCTTTATGAAATAGAGGCTGCTCCTTTGAGAATCATTAGCATTTTTGACACATGCACATGATCAGGGCTTATCCATGTAGTGATTCTTTGGACAATGAGCTTTGTTGAACAATAACACTATGGGACAGAGGATGCAACAAAAGCAGATAAGGTGCTGATGCTCACATTATTATGAAATCTACCAGACTTTTCTACAAAATCAGTCAAACTACTTTAGCTCTAGTTTGTCACGTGTGAAGCAACAGGCCATTTTATTTGCTTTGTTGTTGGCATCATTACCTAATTTGGATAAAATCGTCCCTCCCAATAACAAGATTCCAGGTGCAAATGGCTCTGGTGACATCACAAAAGACACCAGGCCTTTTGCTGTGTCTCTTCTGAATAGCTCACGTGTAGTTTTCTGGTTTGTAGCTTTAATTTACACGTTTTAATCAAATTTTTCCTTTAACTGTTTTCTTGTGTTCTGCATGGCTAAAGCAAAACACATGTAAGAACATTGCTTGGCTTATAGGAAAATTGGATGACTAACACAGAGAAACGCTTTGTCAAGAAGAGCAAGGCAGACTGGAATATACAGATTCAAAGATCTTCAGCAATAAGCTAAATTTGCTAAAAACTATATATGATCTTGTTAGTTTGTTAAATTATGAATTTTCAGATCTTAGTGTTGTTTCCTGCAGGACATAGATGTTTACGAGTATTTCTTACAAGTTAAAGTTAAGTGACTGAATATAACGTGTTGACATCAAATGCATGGCATCTAGTTTGCATAAAACAAAAAATGTGGCGAGCCCGACTATTTCTAGTCGATATCTCTCGACCTCCCGCACAAGCTCAGGCTCCTTCCCCCCCCAGTGAGGTGACATTCCACGTCCCTAGAGTCAGCCTAAGCATCCGGGGATCAGGCCGCCAAGGTCTCCACCTTCGTCCACTGCCCAATCCTCTTTGCACCGGTCCCTCATGGTTCCCCCTGCAGGTGGTGGGCCCACTGGGGGATGGCATCGCATCTTTCGTTCGGGCTTGGGTTGGCCGGGTCCCGCGAGGAGCAACCTCCAAGGGCTCGCCTCCACGCACAGCGTGGGCTCTGGAACCCATCTCCTTGAGAGGGGTTGGACTCTCTTCTACTCTGGAGTGGCCCACGGGGAGAAGCGGTGGGCTGGGGTGGGTTTGCTTGTTGCCCCCAAGCTCAGCTGTCTCGTATTGGGGTTTACCCCGGTGGATGAGAGTGTTGCATCCCTGTGCCTTCGGGTTGGGGTCAGGTCTCTGACTGTCGTTTTGGCCTACAGGCCAAGCGGTAGTGCAGAGTACCCGGCCTTCTTGGCATCCCTGTCAGGGGTGCTGGATAGTGCCCCTCCCGGTGACTCCATTATTCTGCTGGGGGACTTCAACGCCCACGTGGGAAACGACAGTGACACCTGGAGAGGCGTGATTGGGAGGAATGGCCTCCCCGATCTGAATCCGAGTGGTGTTTTGTTACTGGTGCTAGTCACGGATTGTCCATAATGAACACTATGTTCAAACATAAGGGTGTCCATCAGTGCACTTGGCACCAGAACACCCTAGGCAGGATGTCAATGATCGACTTTGTTGTTGTATCATCAGACCTTCGGCCGCATGTTTTGGACACTCAGGTGAAGAGAGGGGCTGAGCTGTCCAATGATCACCACCTGGTGGTGAGTTGGATCCGCTGGTGGAGGAGAAAGCCGGACAGACTTGGCAGGCCCAAGCGCATAGTGAAGGTCTGCTGGGAAAGTCTGGCGGAGCCCTTGGCCAGGGATGTATTCAACTCCCACCTCCGGGAGAGCTTTGACCAGATTCCGGCGGATGTTAGAGACAGAGTCCAAGTGGACCAAGTTCTCCGCATCTATTGACGATGCTGCTGCCCGTAGCTGCATCCGTAAGGTCTGCGGTGCCTGTCGCGGCGGCAATCCCTGAACCTGGTGGTGGACACCAGCAGTAAGGGACGCTGTCAAGATGAAGGAGTCCTATCGGCTGTGGTTGGCTTCTGGGACTCCTGAGGCGGCTGATGGGTACCGTGAGGCCAAGCGTGCCGCGGCCCGGGCGGTGGCAGAGGCAAGAACTCGGGCCTGGGAGGTGTTTGTTGAGGCCATGGAGAAGGACTACCGGTTGGCCTCGAAGCGATTCTGGAAAACCGGCACCTCAGGATGGGGAAGCAGTGCTTTGTCAAAACTGTTTACAGTGGGGGTGGGAGGCTGCTGACCTCAACTGGGGACATTATCGGGCAGTGGAAGGAGTGGTTCGAGGATCTCCTCAATCCTGCCATCACGCATTCCCTGGTGGAAACAGAGGCTGGGGACTTGGGGTTGGATTCTTTCATCACCCAGGCTGAAGTCACCAAGGTGGTTAAAAAGCTCCGCGGTGGCAGGGCTTCGGGGGTGGATGAGATCCGCCCTGAGTACTTCAAGTCTCTGGATGTTGTGGGGCTGTAATGGTTGACACGCCTCTTCAACATTGCATGGCGGTCGGGGACAGTGCCTCTGGACTGGCAGATTGGGGTGGTGGTCCCCCTTCATAAGAAGGGTGACCGTAGGATGTGTTCCAACTACAGGGGGATCACACTCCTCAGCCTCCATGGTAAGGCCTACACCAGGGTATTGGAGAGGAGAGTCCGGCCGATAGTCGAACCTCGGCTTCAGGAGGAGCAGTGTGGACCAGCTCTATACCCTCTACAGGGTACTCGAGGGTTCATGGGAGCTTGCCCAACTGGTCTACATGTGTTTTGAGGACCTGGAGAAAGCATTCGACTGTGTCCCTCATGATGCCCTGTGGGGGGTGCTCCAGGAGTATGGAGTCGGGGGCCCTTTATTAGGGGCCATCTGGTCTCTGTACAAGCGGAGCAGGAGTTTGGTTTGCATTGCTGGCACTAAGTCGGACCTGTTCCCAGTGCATGTCGGACTCCTGCAGGGTTGCCCTTTGTCACCTGTCCTGTTCATAACTTATATGAACAGGATTTCTAGGCGCAGCCAAGGGCCGGAGGGGGTCTGGTTTGGGGACCAGTGGATTTCGTCTCTTCTTTTTGCAGATGATGTGGTCTTGCTGGCCCCCTCTAGCCAAGACCTACAGCATGCGCTGGGGCGGTTTGCAGCCGAGTTTGAAGCGGCTGGGAAGAGGATTGGCTCCTCCAAGTCCGAGGCCATGGTTCTCGACCGGAAAAGGGTGGCTTGTCCTCTTCAGGTTGGAGGGGAGTTCCTGCCTCAAGTGGAGGAGTTTAAGTATCTCAGGGTCTTGTTCACGAGGGAAGAATGGAGTGGGAGATCGACAGACGGATCGGTGCGGCTGCCGCACTAATGGGGGCGCTGTGCCGGTCCGTTGTGGTGAAGAGAGAGCTGAGCCGAAAAGCGAAGCTCTCGATTTACCGGTTGGTGTACGTTCCTACCCTCACCTATGGCCATGAACTTTGGGTCATGACCGAAAGAACGAGATCCCGGATACAAGCGGCTGAAATGAGCTTCCTCCATAGGGTGGCCAGGCACTCCCTTAGAGATAGGGTGAGGAGCTCGGCCATCTGGGAGGGGCTCGGAGTAGAGCCGCTGCTCCTCCACATTGAGAGGAGCCAGTTGAGGTTGCTTGGACATCTATACTGGATGCCTCCTGGACGCCTTCCTCGGGAGGTGTTCCAGGCACGTCCCACCGGGAGGAGGCCCAGGAGACGGCCCGGGACACTCTGGATGGACTATGTCTCTCAGCTGGCCTGAGAACGCCTTGGGCTTCCCCCGGAGGAGCTGGAGGAGGTGTCTGGGGAGAGGGACGTCTGGGTGTCTCTGCTGAGTCTGCTGCCCCCGCGACCCGGTCCCGGATAAGCGGAAGACGATGAGTACGAGTACAAAAATGTGGCAGGTTTTCAATTCAAATCATTATGCTTTAACTTAATTTTGTCATGATGTAGGGTTGTTTGGTTTTTGGTTTCGGGTTTCTTCTTATGTTTTTCACAGTTAAGGTTTTGACTCGTTCTTTTGTTATTATTCTTCTTAGATTTTGAATCATGCTTCTGTTATTTTCTTGGTCATGCTTTAGTTTTGTCGTCTTGTTCATGTTTTGTCAAGTTTGGTTTTCGTATCTGGTTATGCTTTAGCTTCATGTTTTTCTGGTTTGTTTATTAGAGTCTCTGTTTTTGCCGCAGCCATGTTTTGTTCTGTCTGTCAATTAAGTTTATTCGGCTCACCGGTCCAAGTTAATCTGTCCCCTTGCTCCACCTGGTTTTCACTCGATATATTCACACCTGCTCTGTTTGTCTTCGCGGAAACATCTTTCATTCTCATGCTCATGTCTTGTTCTAAAACCAAGTCTTGTCTTTTTGATCTTGCCATGCCTGTCTTGCCTGCCCGTTTGTTTTGTTCCTGCCTCCTGCTAAGTGTGAGTTTTCGTAATTAAACCTTTTTTTTCACTTAAAATCATGCTGCCTACTCATCTGCATTGTGAGGTCCAATATCAAGTAAACCGTGACATATTTAACACATTAACATATGCATTCATTGCGCTATGAATATCCTGTGTACATTTGCTGCAACAGTTTTACTTACAAATATCAGTATACACTATTCCTTCAGGATGATGGTCTGACAAAGGAAGCTCTTGGAAAAAATATGGGGCCACCATACCTCCTCTTACCCCTGACTCCACTCCCTGTAGCTCATTGAGCTATGCCGTACCAGTCCCCTGCTGTGCAATACCATCTCATTTGTCATGTATCAAATGCAAACTTCAATGCATTGCCCTCACATATGCCGTGGAAGCAAGGAGTATGATGGGCTGGCTGCTGTCCAATGCTCAGCTGAACAAACACAAGGGCCATTTGCAGGGTGGCAGACACTGAGATGTTTGTCTTTCAAGGCAATCTTCTTCTCTCGCTCCCCTCCAGTTCACCCCCTTCTCATCTCAAACAAAAAGGCGAGTTGGTGAGAATCCATCACTGAACAAGTCACTATGATGCACATTGGCTGCTGATATAAACTATTGTCACAAACAGAGAAACATAAAATACTGTATGACAGTAAATTACATAGGATGAAACACAGTTAAAAATGATTTAGTGTAACAACACAGAGATTGAAATAATAGTTGTTGAGTTAATTAACCAATCTATGAAGAATTCAATAACAACATTAAAAACTATGGCAGCTCGAAGTGTGTTGTATTGAAATGACATTCATACGTTTTTGTAAGTGATAAAATTGTTTCTGTCCAGCATTGGAGTTGCACAGAGGTGATTCAAGTGGACAGATGGTGAGAAATAAAAGATAGTTTTTGTGTTGAGAAACATTTGGATCTCTACAGTGGCGGCTCTGACATTAACTGTGCCCCGATAGAACCCCTCCTCAGAGATAAATAGATAAAGATGAACTGGCAACATAGTAAATGTTTTTAAGAAAAAATGTTTTGTATTTAACAATTAACATTATAATGAAAACATAATAACATTTCCAAATAATCCAGAAAGTTCCAAATATATTTTAAATGTTATAGTTCTTAAAAAGAAATCGTCATGGCTAAGATTGGATTTCGGTGCCCAGAGCTTTACAAAAATCAGAAATTGGCCTGCAAAATCTCTGTTCAGTCTATCCCTAATTATTCGTGATTTTTTTATTGTTTATGGTTTTTCATTTTGCTTTTTGTATTTTAATATTATGTGCTTTCTATTCCATACTCCAGATAGTGTAGAGGACAGGGCTTTTTACCTGCAGTTGTAGGAGATGAAGTATATGGCACTGTAGTATGGCTCACAACCCAACGTGTCACGGCCCAGGGTCAGCATAGGTGTCCGTTGCACCCTGTACAAGGTTGATATTTATTTACAAGTAAAGGTTATTGTGGCAGGGGGTTAAGAACCCCTCCTCCTCATCAACATTCTGCACATTGTAATCACTGTAAGATAATATGGCTGTCTAGTGCCTTAGCTAATGATGTGGAAGTTGGTGAATAATTCACAGCTTCTTATTTGATGCTTAATGCTACTTTTTCTCATGTTCTTTTAATACCTGAATTGGCCAATTCTACAGTGAATAAAGGTCTTTTAAAGCAAAGTTTGAGATTATAAAATTGTTCTTCTTTTTTTGAAAACAAACATTCAACAACATTGTCAGTGTCTGTTTTCTGGCATCATGGATTTCGCAGATTGTGTCAAAGGCAGCAGGAGATTGTTGCCTTGGATGTTAGTTATGCAAAACCTGCGACTCTGTACTGTTCATTTCTGTTCAATTTGCAACAGTTTTACCTTTTTTTGAATGAACATTTTTAGCAGGGATGGGAATAATGGCATTAAAGTAAACAGCGTTACTAACAGCGTTACTTTTTTCAGCAACAAGTAATCAAACTAATTACTTTTTTAGCGTTACAATGCCATTACTGACAATTAAATGGGGCGCGTTATAAACTAAAGCTCTTGTCATCTGTCATGGCTCACAGCCACAATAGCCAAGCTTCTTTTTCTTTGGTGAAGGGAGGAGCGAGTGGCTGGACAATCGCATAAGTGATGATGAATGGCCAATGTAGAGTTAGCTTTCATTTTAAGCCAATCGGAGGCAGTTTTCAGTATATACAGAAACCACAAAAGCACACAGCAGCCTTGCTCAGGCAAACTAGCAGATGTAAGCTGCAACAATGGCGACTGGCTTGTGAAACCTTAGAAAAAAATCTAAATTCATAGACATATTTAAACTTAATAAAAGTAAACTCAATAGTTACTTCTCCTGTTAACTAGTTACTTTTATAGTGAAGTAACTCAGTTACTAACTCAGTTACTTTTTGGGAGAAGTAACTATAACTAATTACTTTTCTTAAAGTAACATGTCCAACACAGATTATTAATAGGGTTATTTTAGACATTAGATATTTTAGACATCATACAGACAACATAATTTGGATGGCATTGTATTATGTTCAGAATATAATTAATCCTATTTAAAATAATCTCTGGACGACAGGTTTGTTATATTCCAACATACACAGTGAATACATACACATTCATAAAAACTGTTTATGACTTTTAATATTTCTGTCTATGAAAAATTAATCTTATTGTAAAAACTTGAAAAAGCAAAAAGTGGAGGACAAAAGCCCTTCCTACTAGAAAACTGATTGTCAGAAACAAAACCCACAACAAAAGGCAACTTTTTCATGTATTCATGACCAAGCTCTTGTTTGGAGATGGTGTTTTTTAGTAACACAAAAGAAAGCAGGCTCTGCTGTTTCTGTCAGTTTAAACAAATAATGATGCAACACAAGTGCTTCCAGTGAATGGGAAATACACTGCTGAATCACCAGTGGAGCCCCACAATAGTCAACCACGCATCACAACAGCAAAGACGGGCTCAATATTAACATTTCCTTTGACACGTGGCGAAAAAGGGTTTTTTTAACCCACCGAGGTTGAATAGGAATCAGTGAATAATAAGAAATTAAAAGCTACAGAAGACACAGGGGAAGAGTGAGAGAGAAAGCCGAATCCTTGCCCCGGGGCTTAATGTTAAAACACAATGGCCGCCGAGGCAGCAAAGGAGTTGACGTTTCTTATTCGCCCCCTCCTCCTAGGGCCACCTGCATTACAATTAACCTCATGGCAACCTTGAGGTCTCTGATTAGTGATGGCCTATTGTCTCGAACCTATTAATGCTTGGCCCCTAGTCTGCCCTCAGCACACCCGCATCAACAAATCAAACCTGGTTTCCGGCATGGGCTCTTACTGCAGGGAGCTGGCCTCTAATGTGAGACAACTACCTTAAAGATGACAGCCGAGTGGGTCTGTAGAGGACAGCTGTAATACCACGGACATCGGGTAAAAGTTGAAAGAGGAAATGTTTAAAGATTTACTTAAAAGTTAATCAGCATAACAAGATTTAGTCACATACAGATTTCTTCTGTTTTTGTTTTTTGTTTCACATCATGGTATAACAGAAAGATAATCAGAGTAAACACAAAATGCAGTTTGTGGATTATGGTTTCCTTTACTAAAGTAAAACAGCCCTTCAACCCAGCGTGGCCCTGTGAAAGAAAGTTGTGAAATCTTGTATTGACTGAGATTGCCCAAAAATGTTTTGTATGTACATGTAAATGTACATCTAATGTAAAACCAGGACATAATTTCAAAAAAGAACATCATATTGCCAGTCAAACATGGTGGTGGTAGTCTGTTGATCTGGGACAGCTTTACAGCTTCAGGACCTGGACAAGTTGCCTTCAGCTCAAGTGAAGTTATCTGATGCAGCAGAATAATATTCAAAGCATAGCAACAAGGCTACCTCTGAATAATTTAAAACAAAAAAATAAGGGTTTGAAGGGGCCTAGTTAAAGTACAGACCTAAATCTCACTGAAAACCTTAAAACCTTAAACAGGCTTTAATGACCAGTTATCACAAAGTCTAGATGCCATCACAGAGGGAGACACAACCAGATGTTAGGTTTAGGGACATTTACTTTTCACAAAGGGACAAATTTGTTTGGATAGCTTTTTCCTTTAAAACAGCATCATTTGAAAACTTTTTTTATTTTGTATTTATTAAGGTTATCTTTGTCTGATATTAAAGTTTCTTTGATTATCTGAAATGTTTTGCAGAAAAGCAAAAACTAAAGAAATCCGCAAGGAAGCAAATACTTTCACATTGCACTGTCTCCATGTATCTTTAATAGAACCCCTGCAAGAAAATGACCTATTCAGTCTTTACCGGTTACTCTCCGGAGATGTGAAAGGCTCAGAAGAGGGATCATTTGAGGAATTAAAATTGCGCCAGATGTTGGGAGCCCCTCAAGGACTAAAGCGACACATTAAACATAATATCACATCGTGCACTGGAGTGCAATCACTGGTTCTCTCGAGGGAGCTGTTACACTATGTGTTGCTGCCACAGTTTAAATCTCAAGAAGTAAAAAGTAATGCAGCACAGATGGGGGTTGGCCCACTCAAAGAAGACACTTGGGAGCTGGAGCGGGGTGTGCAACTGGGATACAGATCACGGTTCTATTTGTTTTGAGTTTAAAAAATCAGCAGAGAATAGTAACATCTGATTTCATGAATGACTTTTTGATTTTTTTTTTTTTTGAGTGCCAAAGAACTACTACCTGGTTTCCAAAGCACACATCTCAGATTTATTTTATGGCAAAATATAGTATTCAGATAAATTACTTAATAATAAAAATGGTCGAAAATAGCGTAAAAAATAATATTTTTTTTATTTTAATTAATTGTAATGAATGTTTTTTAGGAAAAAAAAATAAAAACAATTTGTTAAAATGTATTTATATAACATTAAACAACACTGTTTAAAAAAGATAGATATTTGTGAATAGGAAAGCTTTTCAAGTTTTTGATCAGTGTTAAATATGAGCTGTATGATGAGACTATTAGGTTAAAAATGATGACTAAATTACAGTAATGTCATCTCTGTAATGAAATGAAATGAATGCAATTATTACACTCTAATTATTGTAAATACAGGATTTTTATTTTAAGTTCAATAATTAGATGTGCTGTGAAATAATACATTGATTTCCTATCACAAAATTAATATATTGTGTTTTGCCATCAGGAGTTTGGCAGAAATAGTTTACTCACTAAATAACTGAATGAGCGACGCTTGACCTATGTGTTTGAGTGTGAGTACAGAGTCTATGATACAGACTAATAGAATGTTGCAGTTTTATAGTGTATCACTCTATATTGGACACTAGTAGGTTGTGGGTTGATTAGTGGACCTCCAAATACAGTACATGCCCTGTGATGAACTGGCAACCTGTTCAAAGTGTACCCCTTTTAACTGTTGATATTTGTATTAGATATTCAGATGTGTGTATAGTGATATCAGACACAAATTACAAATAAAGCAATGTTTCTACATTGGTAGAAACAGATGGCAGCAGGATTTTTAATTTATTTAAAAAAGATTTTGCTAGGAAGAGCTTATCTCTGCTTTCAATATTGTAAACTTTTATCATCTTTTGGTTTCGGTTCTTCCACTGCATGAATTTGCTTTCATCACAGTGCTACAGGGTATTTCAGTTTCACAGCTACTTTGCTCCTGATAACGATTTTAATTAAGAAGATGATGAAACCTCTAGGGTTTACCTTTTGCTCCGTTCTTTTCCCCATTAATTCTATTCAATTCAGTTTATTTATATAGCGGCAATTCACAACAGATGTTGTCTCAAGGCACTTCGCAACAGTCAGGTACATACATTCCAATTAATCCTAACCATTGAACAGTGCACTCAGATTCAGTTATTTATTCAAACTGGATAAAAAGTTTTTCTGTCTAAGGAAACCCAGCAGATTACATCCAGTCAGTGACTTGCAGCATTCCCTCCTCCCGGATGAGCATGTAGAGACAGTGGACAGTCCCTGGCGTTGACTTTGCAGCAATCCCTCATACTGAGCATGCATGTAGCGACGGTGGAGAGGAAAAACTCCCTTTTAACAGGAATAAACCTCCAGCAGAACCAGGCTCAGTGTGAGCGGCCATCTGCCACGACCGACTGGGGGTTTGAGAGAACAGAGTAGAGACACAAAGAGAACAAAGAAGCACTGATCCAAGAGTACTTTCTATGGGAAGGAAAAGTAAATGTTAATGGATGTAGCTCCTTTAGTCATTTCATCTAGAAAGAAAGAACAGATAAACTTTGAGCCAGTTTTCTAGGTTAGAGTCTGAAAGAAAGCACATAGAGTTAGTTACAGTAAAAGCTCAGTCAATTGCTATATCTAGGAGAGAGAAAGGGTTAAACACTGAAAGACAGGGCCATGTGGATCATCTGTAGAAGGTGAGCATTAAGTTGTTGCCAGCAGAAGCTTGGACGATGCCCCTCTCCAGAAAGGTGTCACAGGTAGACACAGAGTCAGGCCAGGTGTAGCTTCTAGGAAGAGAAAAGAGAGAGAACATAAAGTTAAAAACTAAAATAACAACAAATAATGCAAAATTGGAGAGTAGTGTGAGAATGTAGCAAAGAGGGTGAAAGTGGTCATTATGTCCTCCAGCAGCCTAAGCCTATAGCAGCATAACTACAGAGATAGTTTCAGTTTCAGTTTATTTATTTATATAGCGCTTATTTACAACAATGTAGTCTCAAGGCAGCCCACAAAGGGTCCGGAACAGCGCGGGGCCGCCGGAGAGGCCAGACCAAACCACCGAGTGCCAGAGCCCGGCCACCCCAGAACAGGCCACTTGTAGGGGCACTAAACAAAATAATAAACTGATGAAGTTTGTCCATCCAGAGCCCACTGATGGCCATTGTTATACTAAAAACCACAACGATTGGGATACCTCTCTCTGTAAGACTGATTATAACCATTGGAAAAGAGAGGAGGTCATACAGGTAGCAGAAATGGAGGGTGTGTTTGAACCTCAACCATAACTGAGCCGGTTTAGGCTAAACCTGACTCCCCTTTACTCCATCCAACAGGGAGGGAGGAAGGCGGAGGTAAAAAAAAGGAAGATAGCCTAAGCCACTCTAACTATAAGCTTTATCAAAAAGGAAAGTTTCAAGCCTTAAGTAATTTCAATTTCTTTCTGACTCTTCTCAGTGATCTAAATAGAAGCCTAGTAGCACATTTACTCTTCGCCACTCGCATCTTTATTTGCCAATAAGTTGCAGATGCTATCGAGTTTCTTTCTGTGGGTAAAAGGTCAACAGAAAGACAAAGGGGCGTAATTTAGCACAATCCTTTGTGCAATTTCATATTCATCGAGGTCCATTGAGAATCGGGATTGTAAACAAAAGATCATCTCCTTCTGAAGCCAACCAAACCATTAAGCATTTAATTCAACCAGGCCCAGGTGTATCTCTCTGTCTAGCTAAGCAATAAAACAGTTCAGACCATTTATGTAGTGTCCAGTGTGCAGGTGGCAGAGAAGCTTCTGGGGCACACCTGCCAGCTGATTCACCCATTAGAGGACATGCCACACCATCTACAGGCCCCGTCCCATGAGGGGGTTCCTGACAATCCAGGTGCAGATGCTGATGAACCTGTGATGGATTACACCAACTTTAGCTCTAGTTTCCTCGAACAGCTCTGTTATGAGTGCAAACAACTGAACTGAATATTTATTTTCTATGTATTGGAGAACTTTTTGTTTACATAGTGGAATAAGTATCTGAGAACGTTTGCAACACGAAACAAAGAAGTCAAATTAGGAAGCAACATATAGGTTTGTCAAGTTACTACCCCAAACCAGCCTGTATTTTATTTGGGATTTTATGCGAGAGAGTAGAAGAAAGTATTGCATCTTTGACAAGTAGAAGGAAAAGGAAGCCTGGTTAATAAAGATTTTTTACAAATAAAAATCTAAAAACGGATGACATTTGTATTTAACCACCTTTACCAAAAAATAAATTACAGTGCTGTTACTTGCTTGTAGAATTCCCCTAATTATTAAATAAAGCCTGCCTGTTTGAAATTCAATCAGTATAAAAACAGCTGTTCTGCTATCAAATCTGGCCTCAATGGAAGAATAGCAAAACTGTTGCATTATTCAAAGAAAGCCAAATAATTACTCTCAGCAGTTTGCTATAAGCATTGTAGTTGTGACAACAATCATGAAAGAAAGTTTCCAGTCATATATGACTTAAACTGTACCTGTTAGAAGCTACAGAAGACCTGAGAGTGGGCCAGAGCTTCAGCTTCCAGCAGACCATTGGGCCTAAACATAAAACCTGGACCAAAAGAATGAGGTCAGTGGTGTCAAAACTGTTTGCCACACAGACCAACAGTCAGGATGAAAGTGCTAAACTGACACAACTCAGTCAGTCAGTCATTTTCTACTGCTTATTTCCTAGTGTGTCGCGGGGAAGCTGGTGCCCATCTCTAGCAGTCTACGGGCGAGAGGCGGGGTAGACCCTGGACAGGTCACCAGTCCATTGCAGGGCACTGACACAACTCTTTTTTTTTTTTTATTAAAAATGCAAAAATAGTTTTATTGTAAAATTTTATTTCACATTTTACTTGCTCAATAATAAACTAAAAATGCAATATTTCAATTAAATAAAGCATGATTGCTTTACAAAAAGAAAATCATACAATTTCCAAATGTTTTCAGTCAGATGTTTTCTATTTTCTTGATCTAAAAAGGATTTGTAGTCTATTCTCAGTAATAACAATGCAACATGAAATCCCAATAGATACAAAGTTTGCAGTTGTAATGTAACAAAGAGTGTGAATACATTTACAAGGCACTGTATGGGAAAGTAATCAATCTTGCAAAGAGAAAACAAATCATGGACGAGTGGAAATTCATTACCCCGTCAAGGAAAAACATGCTCAATCTGAGTCAGTTACATTTGGACTTCTTTCTGTCTGTAAAATCTGAGATATCTCATTCTTTGCAAAATTCAAAGACTAAAAATCTGTCAGTAGCCTGTGGCACCGGCAACGAAACTATGATCACACCAATTATAAAAGCCAAAATAGATTTTCATTTGGAATTCAAGTGAAAGCTTTTATTTATTGGAATCAATAAAACACAACTGAGTTCATCAAATGTTTTTGTTTCTGGTTATTTACTCACTTTTTGAAAATTGAACTCAGATTTTTGACTGAAATGGGTGAAGATATTGGAATGTCTACATGTCTAAATGTCTAACTTTCCAATTGTATGATCTTTAAAGCAATTTATTATTACTTTAACTTTTTTGAAACAGTCCTCCATGTATTAGAAAATACAAAGATGGTCACTGAATGGGGAAGAACTTGTAGGACATTTTGATTTTACTCTTTACTAATGACAGATTTGTTGGACAGAATTGTAAGTCAACTTTCTTTGATGAGAAGCAATGTCGAACATACAGGGGTTGGACAATGAAACTGAAACACCTGGTTTTAGACCACAATAATTTATTAGTATGGTGTAGGGCCTCCTTTTGTGGCCAATACAGCGTCAATTTGTCTTGGGAATGACATATACAAGTCCTGCACAGTGGTCAGAGGGATTTTAAGCCATTCTTCTTGCAGGATAGTGGCCAGGTCACTACGTGATACTGGTGGAGGAAAACGTTTCCTGACTCGCTCCTCCAAAACACCCCAAAGTGGCTCAATAATATTTAGATCTGGTGACTGTGCAGGCCATGGGACATGTTCAACTTCACTTTCATGTTCATCAAACCAATCTTTCACCAGTCTTGCTGTGTGTATTGGTGCATTGTCATCCTGATACATGACACTGCCTTCAGGATACAATGTTTGAACCATTGGATGCACATGGTCCTCAAGAATGGTTCGGTAGTCCTTGGCAGTGACGCGCCCATCTAGCACAAGTATTGGGCCAAAGGAATGCCATGATATGGCAGCCCAAACCATCACTGATCCACCCCCATGCTTCACTGTGGGCATGCAATAGTCTGGGTGGTATGCTTCTTTGGGGCTTCTCCACACCGTAACTCTCCCGGATGTGGGGAAAAAAGTAAAGGTGGACTCATCAGAGAACAATACATGTTTCACATTGTCCACAGCCCAAGATTTGCGCTCCGTGCACCATTGAAACCAACGTTTGGCATTGGCATGAGTGACCAAAGGTTTGGCTATAGCAGCCCGGCCGTGTATATTGACCCTGTGGAGCTCCCGACGGACAGTTCTGGTGGAAACAGGAGAGTTGAGGTGCACATTTAATTCTGCCATGATTTGGGCAGCTGTGGTTTTATGTTTTTGGGATATAATCCGGGTTAGCACCCGAACATCCCTTTCAGACAGCTTCCTCTTGTGTCCACAGTTAATCCTGTTGGATGTGGTTTGTCCTTCTTGATGGTATGCTGACATTACCCTGGATACCGTGGCTCTTGATACATCACAAAGACTTGCTGTCTTGGTCACAGATGTGCCAGCAAGACGTGCACCACCAATTTGTCCTCTTTTGAACTCTGGTATGTCACCCATAATGTTGTGTGCATTTCAATATTTTGAGCAAATCTGTGCTCTTACCCTGCTAATTGAACCTTCACACTCTGCTCTTACTGGTGCAATGTGCAATCAATGAAGACTGGCTACCAGGCTGGTCCAATTTAGCCATGAAACCTCCCACACTAAAATGACAGGTGTTTCAGTTTCATTGTCCAACCCCTGTACCTACTTTCGGGATGCATCAGCATTAGCATATTTATTGTATATGTCATATTTTTTCCAAACAAAGGATCATTTAGATGTCCCACCAATTGGGATGACAGAAAGAAGACAGCTTTGCACCATTTTCCGGCTTTTCATCCTACAGAATATTTGCCTCTCCTTGATATTTCCCTTGCACAGATCTAGCTTCTTTACCACCCTTCTTGTCACAAGATCATTGTCCAAATGTTTCCTCCTCACCAAGGGTACAGATGCTGTCACACTGACACGCTGCCAGGGTGGAGCTAGTTCTGCACTGGTGTCAACACCATTCTGTCGTGCTCTGTGGGAGACAGTCCTGGTGCTTGCTGAACAGTCTCAGACGTCCTGAGGACCTCTGCAATGAAGTTGAACCTCGAACTTTGAGTCTTTGAAGATTTAGAAGATTGCTTTTCTCTAGACATAACCAGCCAATAAAAATACACAACAATTTATGTCCCTGTTAAAAAGCAGTTAGCTAATTTGAACTTTTTACCAACTTCATCTGTGTTTATGTTACTATGCTGATATTAACCTAGCTAATTTTGTGCTATGGCAATAAAATAATATTTGAAAATGTGGTTTTGCAATAAAAAAGTATTTTGAACTCATAAATGTCTTCACGATTAATTAATTTGGATCAGTTTCCTCTGCATAACCTAAGGACAGAAACCCCAACATTTGTAAAATATATCTCACTGCCACAAATACCTGATAGCGACTGGGACACTGTTTACACAACATGATCTATTGAAAACAGGATTTTTTTGTTTTTGTTTCTGTTAACACATCTAGACGACAATGTTTTAATTACAATCTCTGTTCACACGGCAACAGTCGAAGTGAAGATGGTGTATTTCGCAAGCCATGCCACTAGTAGGCGGTATCTTCTTTAAAACTCTACAACTTGCACACACACTTCCTGCTTCCATAACTGGGGAAAATGAGCACTTTGCTGGAGAATTAGATTCAAAAGAATCAGCAGCACAAGTAAGTACTTTGCAATTTACCATTTTTGATATATTCATCTTCTGTGGGTTTTAAACTGGCCGGCAGCCGTTAGGTTGCGCATTCATTTCTACAGATTTTAGTCATACTGCACGTGGGCCAGTGCTTCCCCATAATAAAGGTTCATTTTCTCCCATCTACACGACAACAGAGACTGGGCCGTTTTCAAACCATTACACTCTGGTGGCTATTTTCAGAGAAAACGTGTGCCGTTGTTGTGTAAACGAACAGTAGAAACGCAACTAAACTTTTCTGTTTTCACCAGAAAACATTGTGTAAACAAGGCAAGATATATAATATCAGTTTCTGTATATTCCTTATTAATTTTAAGGTGACAATGCAGTTTGAAACACACAAGTTTGCTAGACATCATGCATGATTTGTCTATGGAACACTTTAGTTTTACTTTGTGTTTTTACGCGATCAGTACCATGCAGCCTTAGCAAGTGAAGCAGCTGGAATGCACATTATTACGTTACAGCCTCATGTTCCAGCTTGCAAAACTGTACAATTAGGCATAAACATTATTTTGGTGAGCTAACAAAACTGGGTTTTGCTTTGAAAAACTTTGAAAGGGAGACTGTTTTGCCTGCCAAAACACGCTGTCAGAGTCATGTGACCTGCTCTACACACACTGCTCCCCAGTAGGGAGAAAGGTGTGCAGTGCATAGAGCAGCATAAAATCCTATGACATTCAAAAGGAGCAAATATTTTGGGAAGTTTTGTCTGTGCTTAATTAACTGGAACCACGGTGAAATATGTTACAAACAGAATTAAGAATGAGTCACATTAAAACAGAGTAAACATGTTAGCATGGGCCTAGCATTTTGCTTAAAAATGTCATCAGGAGGAGCAAGCTGTGGATTAATTGAAGTGTAGCTGTATGTGTCGAGTCAGGTATACGTTGAGAAACAAAAAGGCAGTCCTGCAGAACCTCCTCCTGAGATAAAACATTGTGGCTGTCAAAAAAACAGAGACTGCAGCGTCCTTACAGTCATTACTGAGTGGGTTAATTACACTTAATCACAATACTAACATACTTGTAGACCATGTAGTGTGGTGCTTTACTGCAATTTAAACTGGTACATTATTATCAGTGAGTCTGTGGTTGTCCATTTTGTTCCAGTTACTGGATTTGTAATAGCGCTACTGGCTGAACCATTACCTAAATAAACGCTTCCTATTTGCTACTTTTTATATAGTGATCTGTGTATCCTCATGGCTGACTTAGAATCCAGACTTTTTCAAAAGCTTTCTTCATTTAATATCTTTAAATAAACTGTGGAGGACATTAATGACTCTGTATAACACTGTATGACACTATGCACTGGCTCCACTGGGTAGTAGCTACAAAGTTTAAAATCTGTTATGTAACCAAAAAGGGAGATATACAACTGTCAAAGTTACTGAAGGTGCTGGCCAAGTCAAATACTGTACATATGTTGTTTGGGTCAAAACCCAGAATGCATTTTTAGTATGCTGTACATGTTGTCTGGGGGTTGATATAGAGAAAAGCATGTTTTTTCAAATTTGATAAGTCGTCCTTTAGTAACTGTTCTCCAAAATGAGCAATAGTTTCTCAAATTTAATTGTGTCCCTAAAAAATATACCAAATTAAGTGATTTTTTTTTCTTTTTAATGAAAACTTCACTAAGAAAAACTTTTTTGATGTAAAAAAAAAATGGTAATTTGTCTGTAGCTGGTGATAAATAGGGAGAAAACTCAAACACCTGGGATGTTTATGCAGGAATATAAATAGTGGATGTGCCATTAATATTTTTTAAGGGAATGCTTAGGCTTGGCATTATGTTCTACAAGATTTATCAGTGTAAGAAATTATTTCCCAGACCCCCCACAACTGCAATTCTTTATTCTTGCCACTGTCTTAACTAAATTATTTAGCAAAGAAGGAATCATTCTTTTTCCTTTCATACAAGCTGTAAGATAACCGAAAGTAACTGCGCACAAGTGAGTTTATACATGTGATTTCTCGGCATGCTTAAATTACTGATCCGTATGGACAGAAGTGATATTATTAATGTTGGGCAAGAATACAAAAGTTTGATTATCCATATACTGAGCTCTTCAATCAGTTGTTTGCTATTTCTTTAAATTATAAACGTCTTAATTATAAAATCCAGTTAAGTTGTAAAACAAAATTGCAGTTTATTTTTACGGTGCCTTCCAATGGCAATGGTGCCCCTTTACCTTTTTCACATTTTGTCATGTTACAATAAAAAAACTTCATTGTGTTTTATTTGGATTGCATGTAATAGGACATTTTTTTTGAATAAAGATTTGAAAAGTGTTTTGGCACTACAGCAATCCTACTTAAAACATCGTGGCCAACGTAAACTGACTGACTGAGCAAGAAAAGCGTTTATCAGAGGAGCAGACATGAGTCATGTGATGACTCTGGAGGAGCTGCAGAGATCTACAGCTCAGGTGAGAGAAGAAATCAACAGAACATCTATTAATAGTGCACACTACAAATGTGGACTTTATAGTAGAGTGGCAAGAAGAAAGCCATTGTTTAAAAATGTCCCAATTGCGGTTTCTCGGAAGCTATGTGGCATACGAATGATAACACATGGAAACAATTGCTCTGATCACATGAAGCCAAAATTATCATTTCTGGCCTAAATTCAGATTGCTACACCCTACGCCCCTCTATGAAGTGTGTACTTTGTACAAGTGCATGTAGGGGTTATAAGCGTGCAAAATTGGAGAATTGGGACATTAGGGGTTATGTCATTGACTTGCACCTCTGCACCGCAACTGCAACATCAAAAAGGGCAGGAACCAGTGCTGTTTTCACAGTCTTGCTGTTAACAACTTATTTTAAAACTGCAACAAGCAATTGTTTTGAGGAGAAGAAAATGCAGGAAGCGAAGGAGGGTTATACACCAGACTCTTGCCGAGCCAGTATTTGTTTGAAAGGTAACTTCAGTGTTATGGCCTACTAACTGCCCAGACTCACTCTGAACCCAGTGGTAGCTTACAATGTTGAGCCTGGAAAACCAGTAAAACAATGTTTGTCGGCTTGCTGTCTAAAGTTTACGTACAGGGGTTGGACAATGAAACTGAAACACCTGGTTTTAGACCACAATAATTTATTAGTATGGTGTAGGGCCTCCTTTTGCGGCCAATACAGCATCAATCTTGGGAATGACATATACAAGTCCTGCACAGTGGTCAGAGGGATTTTAAGCCATTCCTCTTGCAGGATAGTGGCCAGGTCACTACGTGATACTGGTGGAGGAAAACGTTTCATGACTCGCTCCTCCAAAACACCCTAAAGTGGCTCAATAATATTTAGATCTGGTGACTGTGCAGGCCACGAGAGATGTTCAACTTCACTTTCATGTTAATCAAACCAATCTTTCACCAGTCTTGCTGTGTGTATTGGTGCATTGTCATCCTGATACACGGCACCGCCTTCAGGATACAATGTTTGAACCATTGGATGCACATGGTCCTCAAGAATGGTTCGGTAGTCCTTGGCCCATCTAGCACAAGTATTGGGCCAAGGGAATGCCATGATATGGCAGCCCAAACCATCACTGATCCAACCCATGCTTCACTCTGGGCATGCAACAGTCTGGGTGGTACACTTCTTTGGGTCTTCTCCACACCGTAACTCTCCCGGATGTGGGGAAAACAGTAAAGGTGGACTCATCAGAGAACAATACATGTTTCACATTGTCCACTGCCCAAGATTTGCGCTCCTTGCACCATTGAAACCGACGTTTAGCATTGGCATGAGTGAACAAAAGTTTGGCTATAGCAGCCCGGCCGTGTATATTGACCCTGTGGAGCTCCCGACGGACAGTTCTGGTGGAAACAGGAAAGTTGAGGTACACATTTAATTCTGCCGTGATGTGGGCAGCCGTGGTTTTATGTTTTTTGGATACAATCCAGTTTAGCACCCGAAAATCCCTTTCAGACAGCTTCCTCTTGCATCCACAGTTAATCCTGTTGGATGTGGTTCATCCTTCTTGGTGGTATGCTGACATTACCCTGGATACCGTGGCTTTTGATACATCACAAAGACTTGGTTTCTTGGTCACAGATGCGCCAGCAAGATGTGCACCAACAAATTGTCCTCTTTTGAACTCTGGTATGTCACCCATAATGTTGTGTGCATTTCAATATTTTGAGAAAAACTGTGCTCTTACCCTGCTAATTGAACCTTCACACTCTGCTCTTACTGGTGCAATGTGCAATCAATGAAGACTGGCTACCAGGCTGGTCCAATTTAGCCATGAAACCTCCCACACTAAAATGACAGGTGTTTCAGTTTCATTGTCCAACCCCTGTAGTTCTTATTATTCTGATTCGATGGCTGATTACGTTGACGGTTGTGATTGGTTTTTGCTCAGAACCGTCATCTGCAGCAGTAAATTGTGGGTAATATACTTCAATCCACACTTCGGCGAAGTCCGCATCTAAGCGGACTTCGCCGAAGTGTGGATTGAGGGCACAAAGGGGGCGGGGCTTAGGACCACTCTGGAGAGTTGGGACACACTACGCATTCGAACCCATCAACGGGAACGCGCAATTCAGGAACACAAGGGTGGAAGTGTGAGTATTGGGACAGGGCCTATTTGTGGTGGAAAATTTACATTGAACACCCCTCTAAACACTATATCCCCACTGTAAATATGGCGGTGGCAGATTCATGCTGTGGGGATGCTATCATCTGCAGAGATAAGGAAGCCTGTCAGAATTGATGGGAGGATGGATGGAGCAAAATACATGACAATACTGGAAGAAAACCTGTTAGAGGTCGTATGTTCAGGAAGGCAAATGTTCGCCTTCCTGCAGAACAACAATCCAAAGTTTACAGCCAGAGCCAAAATGGAATCGTTTAGATTAAAGCATATTCTTCTGCTTAAATGGCCCAATCAAAGTCCAAACCTAAATACAACAGAAGATCAACTTGAAAGTGGATGTTCACAGTTACTCATATTCCAATATGACTAAGGTAGAGGTACTGTACAAAGAATTATGGACAAAAATTCAGGTCTGTAGATGTGGTACTAAAAATTATTTACTCAAAACTAAACCAGACCACAATTTTCAGACTTTTATTTGGAAAACTTTTAGAAGCCATGTCTTTACAATTATACATTGTTGTGTGTTAGCCTATCACATAAAATAACAAATAAACTAAACTGAAGTTTGTGGTTATAACGCAACACAATGCAGTTCAAGCAGTGTAAACTGCAACATAGATCTGTCTATGCAACAAACAAATTGTGATGTCGGGTATTAAGCAGCTTGATTTTGGAAGTAATTCTAAGCGGTGCAGTTATCCGATCAAACAATCAAAAGAATCATTACCCAGCAATGCAAGCAAACAGTTCTCTCTCGGTAAAATATGATACCAGGTGAAGCTGCGAACCTTGACAGGTCGCCATTTTCGGGCCACTAATTTGCTCCCATTCTGGTAGTAGCAACTCCCAGCACAGCAGCAAGACAATTATATCCAGGTGCAAGGATTTGATTCAACAAATTCTAGGTGGATCATTCCTGCTTGCGCCAAGACCCCCCCTCTCTCTCAACCCACCCCAAGCTCCCCACTTTCATCACCCCCTCCACTCCCCTCGCCTTGCTGTGTTGTCTGTCTTCTGGGCCAGCTTTGAACAGATGCCCTTGAAAAATCCACAGCCGTCATGTGTGACTGAGGACCTTGACAAAAAAGCTGAAGCACTTCCAGAAACTTGAATGTCATGAACCATGTTGTATATTATAATAACTGGAGTGGCAGCAACTGGAAACATTCCCCTGAATATTCCAGGAGATAATGGGACATGCTAATGAGCATGGAATGAAGCCAATACCAGAAATGAGAGAGGCGTAGAAAGGGGGAAAGGTGCCCAAAAGAAAAAGAATGGATAAATAAAAGACAGTAATACGTTCGGGTGCAGGCTGTGGTGACGATGTGACATATGTGTGCTCTGTGTTTTTGGAGTACACAACAGCAGTATACAGTCCTGTCAAAACTGTTGATGCACATTTGGAGGAAGTATAATTTAGGAACTTGCACCTGGCAGATTCTGGGATTTCATGCTATGTGCTATGCCAAGCCACTCAAGCAAAGCTGAGCTGAACTAGGAGCAGATCTCTCTACTTGCCACACGCAAAACATGACAAAGAGGACAAAAATATCAATACTTTTCCTGGTGAGAGTTGTGTCAAATTGATCTACTTCCCAGATGACTTCAAAATCCCAAATGGTTAGCAGAAATTTGGCTTGATTTACAGAATTGTTTAGGGTTTAAGCTAGAATGTGGAAAATTATTAAAAATAACTGTCTTTTTTTGTTGTTGACAAAAAAGAAGAGAAATTGGTGAAGAACTACAAGGGTTGGACAATGAAACTGAAACACCTGTCATTTTAGTGTGGGAGGTTTCATGGCTAAATTGGACCAGCCTGGTAGCCAGTCTTCATTGATTGCACATTGCACCAGTAAGAGCAGAGTGTGAAGGTTCAATTAGCAGGGTAAGAGCACAGATTTGCTCAAAATATTGAAATGCACACAACATTATGGGTGACATACCAGAGTTCAAAAGAGGACAAATTGATGGTGCACGTCTTGCTGGCGCATCTGTGACCAAGACAGCAAGTCTTTGTGATGTATCAAGAGCCACGGTATCCAGGGTAATGTCAGCATACGACCAAGAAGGACGAACCACATCCAACAGGATTAACTGTGGACGCAAGGGGAAGCTGTCTGAAAGGGATGTTCAGGTGTTAACCCGGATTGTATCCAAAAAACATAAAACCACGGCTGCCCAAATCACGGCAGCATTAAATGTGCACCTCAAGTCTCCTGTTTCCACCAGAACTGTCCGTCGGGAGCTCCACAGGGTCAATATACACGGCCGGGCTGCTATAGCCAAACCTTTGGTCACTCATGCCAATGCCAAACGTCGATTTCAATGGTGCAAGGAGCGCAAATCTTGGGCTGTGGACAATGTGAAACATGTATTGTTCTCTGATGAGTCCACCTTTACTTTTTTCCCCACATCCGGGAGAGTTACGGTGTGGAGAAGCCCCAAAGAAGCGTACCACCCAGACTATTGCATGCCCAGAGTGAAGCATGGGGATGGATCAGTGATGGTTTGGGCTGCCATATCATGGCATTCCCTTGGCCCAATACTTGTGCTAGATGGGCGTGTCACTGCCAAGGACTACCGAACCATTCTTGAGGACCATGTGCATCCAATGGTTCAAACATTTTATTCTGAAGGCAGTGCCGTGTATCAGGATGACAATGCACCAATACACACAGCAAGACTGGTGAAAGATTGGTTTGATGAGCATGAAAGTGAAGTTGAACATCTCCCATGGCCTGCACAGTCACCAGATCTAAATATTATTGAGCCACTTTGGGGTGTTTTGGAGGAGCGAGTCAGGAAACGTTTTCCTTCACCAGTATCACATAGTGACCTGGCCACTATCCTGCAAGAAGAATGGCTTAAAATCCCTCTGACCACTGTGCAGGACTTGTATATGTCATTCCCAAGACGAATTGACGCTGTATTGGCCGCAAAAGGAGGCCCTACACCATACTAATAAATTATTATGGTGTAAAACCAGGTGTTTCAGTTTCATTGTCCAACCCCTGTATGTCTACATTTTACAAAGCCAATGTTTGCATCTATCAGTGTAAAAAAAGTCCACTTGTTTATTTATTCTAGTAAGTTATATCATTATGTTTCATAACTTCAGATGGATTAATTCGTTCCTCCTGAGTGAGCAGTTTCTACTACTGAGAAGCAATAAATAAAAAAATTTATTTTTCCATCAGTCATCAGCAAACTTCAAGGTCCCAAAGAAGCAAAACAAACCTAGACCACCACACTCTCACCACAATGAATGACTGTTGATTTGAAGCCCTTTTTCTAAAACACTGTATTAGTTGTATTCCAGCGGCAACAAGACACACACCTTCAAAACAGTCCCAGCTTTGTGTTGTCAGTTCACAAAATTTTTTATCAAATGCCTTGGGGATCAACAAGACGTTATTTTGGAAATGGACCTTGAACCTTATGTTCAACAGTGTTTTTATCTTTATATTTTGTGTTTTATAACAGTGTTTTTATCTTTGAGACTTTCACATGGATGCCGTTTCTGCACAGTCTCTTTGGTATTGTTAAATAATGAACACTGACTTTAACAAGTGAGGCCTCCAATGCTTTACATTTTGCCTTTGGTTCTTTTGTGACCTGCTAGATGAATCTTCTCTGCACGTTTGAGGTAATTTTGACAGTTCTTATGTAGGTTCACATTGTTTTATAGTTCCTCCATTTGCAGATAATGGCTCACTTTGCTGGAGTCCCAAAGCCTTAGATGCTTTCTAACCTTTTCCACACAGATACACACATGGACAAAATTGTTGGTACCCCTCTGTTAATTAAAGAAAAACCCACAATGGTCACAGAAATAACTTGAATCTGACAAAGGTAATAATGGATACAAATTCTGTGAACATTAACAAATGAAAGTCAGACACTGGTTTTCAAATATGCTTCAACAGAATTATTTAAAAAAAATAAACTCATGAAACAGGCCTGGACAAAAATGATGGTACCCCTGAAAATAATGTGACCAAAGGGACATGTTAAATCAAGGTGTGTCCATTAATTAGCATCACAGGTGTCTACATTCTTGTAATCAGTCAGTGGGCCTATAAATAGGGCTACAGGTAGTCACTGTGCTGTTTGGTGACATGCTGTGTACCACACTCAACATGGATCAGAGGAAGCGAAGGAAAGAGTTGTGTCAGGAGATTAGAAAGAAAATTATAGATAAGCATGTTGAAGGTAAAGGTTATAAGACCATCTCCAAGCAGCTTGATGTTCCTGTGACTACAGTTGCACATGTTATTCAGAAATTTAAGATCCATGGGACTGTAGCCAACCTTCGTGGACGTGGCCGCAGGACGAAAATTGATGACAAAACAAAGAGACATACAGTAACAAAAGAGCCCAGAAAAACTTCTAAAGAGTTTATAGGTGAACTTCAAGCTCAAGGAACATCAGTGTCAGATCGCACCATCCGACGTTGTTTGAGGCAAAGTGGACTTAATGGGAGGCGACCAAGGAGAACACCATTGTTGAAAACAAATGATAAAAAAGCCACACTGGAATTTGCCAAGCTACATGTTGACAAGGCACAAAGTTTCTGGGAGAATGTTCTATGGACAGATGAGACAAAAATGTAACTTTTTAGCAAGGCACATCAGCTCTATGTTCGCAGATGGAAAAATGAAGCATATGAAGAAAAGAACACTGTCCCTGCTGTGAAACATGGAGGAGGCTCTGTTATGTTCTGGGCCTGCTTTGCCGCATCTGGCACAGGGTGTCTTGAATCTGTGCAGGTATAATGAAATCTCAAGACTATCAAGGGATTCTAGAGAGAAATGTGCTGCCCAGTGTCAGAAAGCTTGGTCTCAGTCGCAGGTCATGGGTCTTGCAACAGGATAATGACCCAAAACGCACAGCTAAAAACACCCAAGAATGGTTAAGAGGAAAACATTGGACTATTCTGAATGGCCTTCTATGAGCCCTGACCTAAATCCTATTGAGCATCTTTGGAAGGAGCTGAAACATGCCGTCTGGAAAAGGCACCTTTCAAACCTGAGACAACTGGAGCAGTTTGCTCATGAGGAGTGGGACAAAATACCTGCTGAGAGGTGCAGAAGTCTCATAGACAGTTATAGGAATCGTTCGATTGCAGTGATTGCCTCAAAAGGTTGTGCAACAAAATGTTAAGTTATGGGAACCATCATTTTTGTCTAGGCCTGTTTCATGAGTTCTTTTTTTTAAATAATTCTATTGAATCATGTTTGAAAAGCAATGTCTGACTTTCATTTGTTCATTTTCATAGAATTTGTATTAATTATTACCTTTGTCAGATTCAAGTTATTTCTTTGACCATTGTGGGTTTTTCTGTCATTAACTGAGGGTACCAACAATTTTGTCCATGTGTGTAAATGTGATATTATTAGATGTGAGTTTGTTTCTCATAAATACCTGAATTTCTTCTGATTGGGGCATAATTTATTGATTTTTAAGTCCTTTTAGTCTACTTCGTGTTGTAACACAGATTCTATTTCAGTGATTTCTTTTTTTTACAGGTTTGACAGGAATCACTTTCAGGTGTGGCAAGTGAAATTGAAGCAAAAAAACTTGGCTAGTCAAAATAATAGATAACAAGTGTGTGTGTGTGTGGGGGGGGGGGGTATATTTTCACAAAAGATTGGTTTGGATAGCCCTTTTCCCTTAATAAATGAAAAAATCTGATATTAAAATGTGTGTGACAGAAGAGCAAAACCAGACAGAATCCATAACGTGTCATAGTTCCTCACCCCATCATCCAAAGCTAGTTCAGTCATCCTAATAACATCTGAAAAAAAAGGGATACGCTCACCGTGCTTGCTTGATGGCTTACATTAAGTATTAAAGCATAATTTATTTTAATACATGGTATTACTTCAGGTGAAGCTCATAGGGTAGTGTCTCATTAAAAATGCTGGACTGCATCTTCGCCTTACAGCAAACTCTCTCATCAGTGACACACTACATCTCAATCCTGCGGACAGCTGATTGGATTTACTCAAAACTTGGGGCTGGAGAAAGTCTCACGCTGTGAGTAAAATTGACTTAGGCCCTGTATTCAGAGAGAAAGATGAAGGGCATCCAGTCTTATCATTCTCCATCCCATGTCTCCCTGCAGCCCCTTGAATACTTTCCACGTGTTATTCCTAAGAATCTGCCGCATGTGATATCAACATCAAGTCCGGACGCAAAGTCAAGGGGGGTACGGGGAGTTGAATCAGGGGTGCTGCCAGTGTTTTATGCCTTTAAGATCCGAGATCATCAGGTGAAGATGTGGGGTCATGAATTAGATGAGTCTTCAGGTTTGTTGTAGATTAGGATGATTTGGGAAACTTGTTTATCAGTGCATAGACTTGTCTGAAGTTATTTATGTTTGTTTGGTTAAAATCTTCTAATACAATGATTTCAGAGGCTAAATTAATGTTCAAATTCATAAATGTATTCATGTAATTAATATTTTATTGCATGCTGCATTTATTTGATAAATATCTGCCGCTTTTGTTGAACAGTAATATATAAAAATGCAAACGGTGTAACCATGGGGACAGTGTATAATTTCATTCTCAATGCATCCTCACTGGGGTGCTGCTTCTCAGGCTTTAGCCAGAACACAAGCCTTTATTTGATTTAGGCAACTCCCCCCTCCCTCTTTCATGTGTCTCCTCTGCACATGAAGTGTCCCAGTATGGAATGTCTGCATTATTGCACAGCTGACAAAGATTGATGCTTCACCAATACCATCTGCACATGCAACAATCCTCCACTTGAATGAACGTAATTGCCTTCAAAAGAGAGGGGATTAAAAAAGAGATAGTTTAAGGAGAAGAAAATAAAGTGATTTAGATTGGAAGTTGTGAAACTCATGCAGAGAGAGATTTCTTGCTGGATATTTAGGATTAGAACAGGTCCATCGGTGAGCGATGCTTTGATAAGCATGACTGTGTTTATCCACCAGTAGTTTTAAACCAGTCAGGGAAAGTTGTTTTACATCACCCTTCATCCAGGAAGTTTTTGAAAGTCTAGATGAGGGCCGCTGATAATCTTGGGATGGCAGACCTAAAACCAAATACAATCAGAGAACTGCAGTTTTATAATGTTGCTGTTATTTAGGAAGGTAAGAGGAAAAGCGTGGGGCAACAATAATATATGCATATATGAATAAAAACAACAAATGAACAAAAAACTAAAATGTTGCAGCTCATTGAAGCCTGCCCTCTCCACTCTTGAATTCATATTCCTAACACCATATATAGAAAAAAGCAAGTAACAATTTTATTATTATAATTTGCTAACTTAAGAAGATCAACACCTCAATGGCATGTTCACGTTTCTTTACTGTTTTCAAGATTGGTTTAAAGAGATGAGTTTATATTTTTTATTTATTCCCCCAGGGAAACAGGAATCATTGAGAAATAATGAGAAGATACTAAACACTTTATGTAAATAGAAATAAGCAAGCTTAAACAAGCTTGTGCTTTGCTATTAGAATAAAAGGCGTGTTTATTTGAAAGCTTTTACATGTCCTTACCGGATATGCTTGTAATCATGGACAGTATTAGTGGTTTTGGTGAGGTCACATTCTCAGGTTTTTAGGCAAGAAACTATTTTCTGTCATAATTTCCTAACTTTTTAAAGATCGACTCATACTTGCTTCTCTTCAAAGGCATGTTTGCATGTCTTTACCATTTTAAAGAGTGGCTAAGAGAAAAAAAACCTATGTGTCACAACAGACGCACTCTCCAGTAAAACAGAAATTTAAATGAAAGCTATATATACATTTATTTATTGCTTCAGTCACATTTATAGGAGTCTTTAGTGATGCCAATTATTTTTGCAACTATGATTTTATAATGAACATCGATTTCTTTTTTTTTGATGACTCTACTGCAATAAAATGTGCATCTATTTAAAGGCTTTTTGGACTTTTTTACCTCTGGTGCCAGAAAATGTGCATGCTTTGCTGAGGTTGCATGAGTAAATCTCCCAAAACACGCTTATAAATAACAAATCAGTCTATGTCATCATATAAATCTGCATGGTAATAGCTTAAACCCAGTTTATTATTAAAAGTTACAGCATTTTCTTTATACAGTAGCTCTGTTTAAACACCACATTTTTGACACGATTACTCACTCCATTTCATTTAAAGTCAATGCAGTTTATTCTTATACATAAATGGTATTTGTAATAGATAGATAGATAGATAGATAGATAGATAGATAGATAGATAGATAGATAGATAGATAGATAGATAGATAGATAGATAGATAGATAGATAGATAGATAGATAGATAGATAGATAGATAGATAGATAGATAGATAGATAGATAGATAGATAGATAGATAGATAGATAGATAGATAGATAGATAGATAGATAGATAGATAGATAGATAGATAGATAGATAGATAGATAGATAGATAGATAGATAGATAGATAGATAGATAGATAGATAGATAGATAGATAGATATCCAAAATCTACAAAGTTTTTAAAACTGTAATAGTTTGTCATCTTTTTGCTTATGATAAATACTTGACCTGAAACATTAAATACCGACGATGATACAAAAACAAATTGAGCGAACCAAGAAAAATAATTTTTTTAACTATTATTTCTGGTATCAGGCTTTAAAGAGTTAATTTAGCAGCTATGATTCACATTGGTATAACAGAAGCTGCAGCACCCTAATATAGAGAATAAATCAGTAGAATAAACTGTTCAAACCCTTAACAGTGTGTCACCTTTTTGTTTAACAGGCCTCGGGATCAGAGCACTAATCCTTCACACTCTGCTTGTGTTATGATTTGTGTGTGTTTTGGGGTTTTTGTTGGTCTTATTTTTAGTTGGAGCTTGAATCATGCTTCTGTTTTCCTGGTCATGCTTTAGTTTTTGTATTCATGTTTTGCTAAGTTGTGTTCTTGGATTGGGCTTCTGGTTAAGCTTTGGTTTCATGTTATTCTAGTTATGTTTCTATTAGTTTGTTTGATTGGTTTTCTGTTTTTGGCTCAGTCACGTTTCGTTTTTATTCCTGCATCTGTCTGTCGTCTCAATCAGCTTCACTCGGTCCACTTGCATCTGTAATTAGTTTACTTGTTTCACCTGGTTCCCACTCCATTTATACACTTCTGTTCTGTTCAGTCATCGCGCAAACATCACATCTCATGTCTCTGATTTGGATCATGCCATGCTTGCCTCGCCTGCCTGTTTTGTTCCTGCCTTTTTAGTGAGTGAGTTTCTGTTATTCAAAGATTAAAACTTTTTACTTACCGTCATGCTGCCTGCTTGTCTGCATTCTGAGGTCCTCCGTTGTACCACACTTGACACCTTGGCCTCGGTTATAATTAACTTGCAGTGCCTGATGCGAACACATATTTTAAAGATGTGTTTCTATGGGCTCTAATCCAGTTTCAATCTAGCTTCCTGTGGGAAGTACTAAATAGAGGGGATGAGAAAAAAAGGCAGGGTAAGAGATGGCATTTTTTGGTTCACGCTCATGGTGTCTTATACTTTGTATTATCAGTGAAGCATTGTGGAGTATTACACCTCAACCACATTTACATAAACAGCATGTCATTCTCTCTTTTGGATTTTGCTCATTAAGGTAAATATTTAGATTTGCCTGAGAAAGTGTCACTAAAAGTTGTAAATTGTTCAATTTATTCAACAAAAGGAGGAAGAAAAGTCCTAAAACATTTGGATTAGGCACTTTATTGTGGGCTTGAAACATAAGACTTATTTTTTTTTTTTACTTTTACAAAACTCATCACTTGCATAATTAAAAGCATAAACAACTCCCGCAGGGCAGTGACAGTTTAAACAGTGAGACTCAATTACAGATTGAGACTTCAAGCATAAACAAGATAAATTCTAAAGATTTTCCACATATACAGACTGATTATGGAGGGATTTAAACATAAAAGTGCTGAAATAATTTGCAAGAAATAGCTGCTTTCAAAGCAATCCTCCTATACTCACCATTAGGTAAGCAACATGCAGCCATTTATCTGTGCGATGATGACAGAGCTGCAGTTCTCTGTGAAGCAATGACAGATGAACAGCAAGATCACATTAGATTGGGAACAACTTGGGGGTTTTGCTCTTTTTAGAGACTTATTATCGCTTGTCCGTAAAACAGGGTCCACTGCTGCATGTGGCATCATATATCTAATGGTAAAGTGTGGATGCAGGGCAGGGGGTTGTCATATACAAAATAAAATGGAAAACATTACGACAAGCCATGCGACAACCAAACACTAATCCTGCTATTTACAGCAGTGGGAGTAATCAGGCACTCAAAGTAACTGAAACCATGGTTTTAGTATAGGGGATTGGAAAGGTTTTTATATCCCTTGAACTTTTTCAAGTTGTCATGTTACAAACACAAACTTCACAAATCCCTTTATCGGGATATTATGTGATAAACAAACACGTAGTAGTGCATAATTGAGCCACTTTGGACAATTTTAACATATTTTTTTCATTCTTCTTTGTAAAATAAATTTCTCCCCACTGATTCTTAATTGGATTTAGGACTGAACTTATGACTGGGCCTTACTAGCGTATGAAGATGCACAGATCTGTACCTTTCTTTTTTAACTCTGGCTGTGCGTCTAGGGTTGTTGTCCCACAAGAAGGTGAATCTCTGCCCAAATTTGAAGTCTTTAGAAACTTTTAACATACATTATTGTCTTCCAGGATCGCCATGTATGAACATCATTCCTCCTCTCAGTAACTCTGAAAAGCTTCCCTGTTCCTGTTACTGAAAAGCATAATGCAGCCTCCATGTTTCACCTTGTGGATGGTGTGTTCGGGGTGATGTCCAGAGTTAGTTTACTATCATACATTGTGTTTTGCATGCAGGTCAAAAAACTGATCTATGATCTCATCTGACTTGAACCCCTTTACCTGCATGTTTGCATTGTTCACTTGACGTAAACTGCAAACAGGACCTCTGCTTTTCTTTAATCAAAGTCTTTCTTCTTAGTAAAGGCGAAATTTGTGCAGTGGGCACTACATAGTTGTTCTGTTGACAGATTGTACCACCTGAGCTGTGGATCTCTGCAGCTTCTCCAGAGTTACAATGAGACCTCTTTACTGTATCTCTGATTAAGTGGACGGCCACGTCTGGTAGGTTTGCAGTTTTGCCATTTGCATTTATCCGGGGATCAAAGTACAAGTAGCCGTACTCATAGGGGAATTCTGAATGGAAGTAGTTGTACTTGATTTTATTTGGGGTAGCAGAGAGCAGAGTGCTTTCGAATGCAAAAGCACACCAACATCTTCAGATTTTTATTTGGAAAAAAATGGAAAGCAATATAGTTATTCTAGTCACTTCTTTTTTCTATTCACAAATATTCACTATGTTGTGTTTGTATGACAAAGTTCTGCAAATATTGCATTAAATTTATGGTTACACTTTGACAAAATATAAAAATGTTGTAGGGGTATATATACTTTTGCAGTGAACTTTATCATAATAATAAAAACCTTTAAAGTTTCATCTGGACAAATCTAACATGCATTTTTGAAATACCACAGCTGTTGCTAAGCTCTTCGTAAGCCGTTAACCACAGTAGTGGTGAGGGAATATGTTGACTATTGTTCTGATGTAAGAATCGCACTTTGCACTAACATAAACTTTCATTCAGGGTGAGTCTACAGAGCTCTCATTTTTTAGCAGGTTCAGACCTTGTTAGTCGTTTAAAGCCTTGCTGTTTTTCAGAACTTGATCTTGTGAAAGGACCTGACCTTTCATGAGCGCTAACATTTTATTTGCCCTTTTGCTGGAGTGCTTTCATTATACAACAGCAAAGCAGAACCCCAACACACAGACGTTCAAGCAGTAACCTCACAAAAAACACCGGGAACATCTTCAAATGAGTTGGAGTAATGAAATAAGCTTAATGTTTTCCTGTTTTCTATGTGGAAGTGACACATTTTATTGTAAAGGTCTTTATTATTGCAGTGGTTATTCAAATACATTCCAGTCTGGCTGCAAAGTGCTTCCATATGTCGACATAAAAATCCATCACACCGAACTTACCTCAGCCAAGAGAGACTCCTCTTGAACTAAAATGATCCAATTAGACTTTGTCCTTCTTTGCTCACCATGTCACTCAGATTCTTCATAGTTTCATATGTTCTCTTCTTTTGCAAAAAGAAAACCCAAAAACCATGTCAAGAAGCATTTTAATATTTACCCTTCCCATGAAGTATATCGCTGTGAGGATTTTGCCAGAAGTTAGGAGATAATAATTTCTGTCGCAGGTGGAAAACAGCAATTAGTGATTAATTGGACGATGAGGGAAAATAATAAACAGGAAACACCTGGACCAAGCAGATTTGGGCCAATCGTTATCAATCAAGCTGTGAGTGAGCAATGGGCAGCTGGAGGGAAGCACAAAAAAGAAAAAAAAAAACATACAAGCATTGTAATGCAGAAAACATTTTCTACATAAATTAATATTTGCTAATTTAACGATCACAGTTGCAGCTGTCAAGATGCTGGTTACTCAGTTAGAACACATAAATCTCTTGTGTAAAAATATAAAATGGTGCACTAATGCAAGATTTAATTTGATGATAAGATACACTACATCAAGAAAAGAAAGCAGTGCTTGATTTATTTATGCATTTTCATCAAAATTCAATCATGAGTTGTATGTACTTTGAATCGTTTACCTTTGTGCCTCTTCCAATTAACTCCAATATAAAATTTTTGTGTGTTAATCAGCATCTAGAATCACTTTAAACCCCCTGAAAGTATTTGTTATTGTCACAGAGGTGCTCTCTCACATCCCCGTTGCGGAGATCATGGTGATCCCCACAGCTTCTGGGAGCAATGTGACACTGTTACATCACTGATTTCTATCTCTTCTCACCAAAACCTCGCACAGTATCACTCGGTTAACTGTGGGATCAAAGAACATCAGAGTTGAGAATATAAAACTATATATATATTTAAAAAAAAAATATATATATATATATAAAAATCGAGCTGAAGCCCACTGCTGCACACAGATCAGTGCCATGTGTTGCACATTGGGGCCTCGCTGAGAAGGATTTAGTACATCTCACTTAATTTGGAGTTATTGGCATCTTCCTTAAACTGGAGCATTTTTCATTGGTTTTGCTTTCATGTGGGAAACCAACTCCTCTTATGCCACAGTTTTGTTTAGTTTATTTTGCTTTTAAAGTTTTCTCTGCATTCCTCTTCACTTGGAATCAGTTTGGGCTTGGATGCCCAAATCTTTTCTCTGACAGTATTATATCTAATGTCCTGGCTGTGTTAGATTGGTGCAAAGTCCTACAAACACTCCCACACAGACAGACACGTTCAGGGTCGAAGTCTTTCCTGGCTCTCACAGCCACTCGCCTTGGATTTCCACCTGTGTCCCACTGATGCAGCTGGTGAGAAAAGCTTTGTGCCAAGCGCTCCGTTGATGATACACTGATAATACCTTGATTTCCGCATTTAGTTGCCAAATTTTACCTTTAATCGCTCTCTTTCTGCATTGCTGGTATAATTATAAAATGGTGCACACACACTCTGAAGAGATGTACTGTGATTGAGGCATTGGCATCAGCTGGCTGCTGTTGATCTGTTGCTAAGCGGAGTTGTGATACTGCAGATAAGATGTTAGAATGACTGAAAGGTCAGTGCAAATGTGGAATGAAAATATGTTTCCAGCTCTGCTGCACACTTCCAGCAAGTCATAAAATTTTACAACGAAAGGCAGGGGGGATAGAGTTCTGGCTTGAGGACACTGTAACAATTTTATTCCATTTTGAACCAGCTCGGGATCAGAAAACCTTTCATAAAAAGCAATGTAAACTATCCAAACGTGCACACGACAAATAAACACATAGCCAATAAAGATTTGATCCATTGTAAAACCTGTTTATCAGGTTCGAAGAATCACACACTACCAAAAAAAGAAAGTATTTGTTGACATTATCGCAGAGAATAGCTGAAGTTGTGTTTGCACACACCGAGTAACCAGAAGAATTATGAATCCAGTTTGTTTCTTTGCACACTCTTTTTTTCTGGAATGGTTCAGCCACGAGGGAGAGAGAAAATGCAACTCGTTTTATTTAAAATATCTTTACTCAAAACACAAGGCAGGCAAAACAACTTATATTTATTGCTCGTTGTCTTTGAAAACTATTTGCAAGTCTTTGGGCCACAGCCCATAGGAAAAAAAGACAAAAAAAGGAAGGAAAAAAAACAGAAGAAGATATGCAACCCTAGGACTAAGTGCTCATTTAGTGGATAGAAATATTGTTCGAGTTGCTGGCATGTTGTTCAGACTGAGTCAGGGAGTAAAAACAGCCAGATTACATGTGCTCTTTTTCTTCGATTAAAACTCGAAAACCTTCAAATATGACATTTTCATATCAAGCTAGAGGTCTGTTATTGTTTGCTTTTTTAATAGAGAGAAATAGTTGACACACCACATATGACATGCAGAACAAAACTGAACGGGGTTATTTGGACTCATTGTTAAAAGAAGGGTTTGCAACACACTGACAGCCATAAGATCTGTACAAATCATATTAGGTGTTGCAAAATACAATTAAATCCTGCAGGATTTGGTTCGAGCTATGTTTTACTCCAAGGCACTTTCAATCTAACAAAACAAAATGCATGGTGATGTGTTAAGGATCAGTAGAAGGCTGTCCCTGATTATCTCTGGCTGGTCATTCTCACTGCAGAAAAAGGAGTAATTTTTAGACTCATCAGATAAACAGATGTCGACAAGCTGTTCCGTAAGCGAGAAGACCTATTCTCCATTGAACGGCGTTAAGGCACCATATGTACATTAAATCAAAATATGGGTGAATGATGAATTCATTAAAAGCAAAACTGCCACGATCTGAGCTCCCACTCACAGCACCAAGACAGGGTAACAATGAAGATGTGGGTCTTGATTTAGGTCCTAAATGGAATGTAATGGTTGGGGGTAAAAAACTTTATTTTGATTTGAAAAAAATAAAAGTGTAAAAAACTGTTTTAAGTTGATTCCATAGTTTAAAGTGGCAGATGTCCATTTGTCTTGTTTAGTTTTATCCTAAACAAAGACGTTAAAAGAAAGGCTTGGTTAGCCATCTTGATCAACCCAAACCATTTTTATAGAACATTTAAACAGCAATAGATCTCTTTTCCTGTTCCGGGTTTCGAGCACAACGTTGGATTAACCCACGGAGCATATTTTGTTTGAAAATAACTCTAAACTGACTAATTTAAGCTGCGTATGTCTATGTTAATTCACTGCTGCTTCCATTATCTTACCTTAAAACATTCTACTACTGCACGCTGCTTTCCTTCCCCGTCCTTTTTTTTTTTTATTGTTACTCTTTTAGAAGTCGTTGCGATGCTTTTGTAACGCTGTACTTCACCTTCAATTGTCCTGCGGGGATTATTAAAGATTTCTGATTCTGAAACGGTGTGAAAACAGTCGATATACGTCTAGACTCCAGTTAGGATATATTTGGTCTCAATGTAAAACGATTGTAGACGTCTAAACGAGGCTACACGTTTATTAGCGGTCCAAGTGTAGATGAATAAGATCAGATTCACTAGTTGGAAAAAAAAAAAAACTTGTGAAATGAGTATGGATCTTAATAATATAGCAATATAGTACAGACGTATCACAGACTCGTGTCTACATTTTCTAGGTATATCCTCAACGTTCAATTCCGCATTATTGCTCAGTGGGTTTTCCTTTCTCCGTGTTTATCCAGAACAAACGGGCCACGCATGAACCTGCGTGAGTATTTTCTGTGGGGCTGCAGAGGTGTGCAGGGTCCCACGCTGCCGCGGAGCGCTAATTGGAGTGGCCTCATTTAGCAACGCGTCAAGAAAAAAAATGGAGACGTGTCAGGACGACACCGTGTCATCGCCTCCACAAATCTCCCGCGCGCTCTCAACTTTAATGGCGTGTCAGACATCACAACTGATGCGAAGGGGGTCACCGTGAGCCTATGTTTCACTATAACGAACCCCCTCTCTTCCACGGCCACAAGATTAATATCCCAATCAGTGATGTGGTCAAATAAAATTAATTAATTAAATACAGTAAAGAAGAGCACACAGTTATGGGTATCATGCAGCATTAAAACGCAAAAATAACATTTGAAAGATTTGTTTTGCATTGGATTCCTTTTGTTTAATAGATTAATTCAGCTGCAAAACAACAACAGCCCATGAGTTTGAGTGGATTTTATATTATACAACAAATTCACAGTGTGTGTTGTTAAACGATGATACAAATTCTTCTGTTGGACTAATTAGATTCTAATTTACAATAAAACGTGACTTTTCACGAACATAACGTTTGTGCAAATTGAAAATATGATGATGAATGTAATAAACAACAGCGCATTCCACCATTTGAAGCAACATAATTCGACGAGTTGCTGTTTTTCGACCAAAATGGACAAAACCTCTGTTTTTTAATCATTGCTGCAAATATTTTTTATCCCATCGGTCTGTCCTGGAAACTAACCTCTGCATGCATGTAGCTGAGAGGGTGCTGAACGTTTTGATGTGTACCACATAGTTATGTGATAAACAAGATTGCTTCACAAACACTAATGAAATAGTGCAAACACTTATGAAGTATAGTAGTTTAAGGGTTAAATACCAGTCAGAGATCTATGAAGTGTTAAGTACACGTTTAAAATTATAAATAGACCAAATGAAATATATTAATGTTTTTTTTTTTTTTGTTTTTGCATGTGAGTCAGTTATGACATAATAAAGGGAAAATATAGAAGAAATTATTAAATTAAAACTGTAAATTCCTTTTAGCATTTGGATTACTGCTGTAAGTAGATTGCACCATTAGATTCTGACATGTGAAAGAATTTCATGGATGGAAATGTATAAAAAGTGTCGGTTTAATAAACCTCTGCACGCCAATAAAGTACCCTTGACATGAATTTGACCTTTTCTGTATGGATCTCTGAACGCAGCAGATAAAGTTAACAGGATATGCACGTTTCTGCAACATTTTAAACTCTATAAATTGCATTTCTGCAAAAACCGACTGCAAATTTCTAATTTGTCTTCTGTTATCAAGGTGCAGTAATTAGATTTTTAAAAAGATTCCTCGAAAAGTTGAAATTATCTAGAAAATGTCATTGCACGCTTTACAAAAAAAAAAAACCTGCCTCCAAAGACAACCTATAACGCTCTGAAATCAGAACCTAAAATGCGCATGACAAACAAATCCGCTCATGTTTTCTTTTTTAAACGTGCCAAAGTAGCCTGCAACCATGCGCTGACTGTTGTTTGTTGTCAAACAGACAGTCCGGTCTCTAAATGTGTCAGCAGCAGCATTCTGATGCGTAGATAAGCTGCAGACTGTGCCTGTACTTCGGTAACACACACTTCAGGTTCGGTTTACTGGCCACAAGTGAAGTGCTCCTGATAAATATTCATGACGGTGGCGCTTGCGCTTTCTCCTTTATCTAGACCGGTTGTCATTTCCTGGCGTACGCGTAAATACATCTCAAGTGGATGTTTTGGGTTATTCCCCACCTTATTATTTGAGCAGCTTGTCGTCAGCACATCTTTTTACGAGGTTTTTATTTTCTTTTTTGTATGTGTGTGTATTTTTGCGTGCGTGTGTGTGTGTGTGTAAGGGAGGTTAATGTGTAAAATAATGCTAGAATGTAACCTATACGTTAATTAACCAATGCACAGGCTTTTGCTTCGAGTCGAACTGGCACGCTGAACCATGGGCGTTGCCCGAATACTTTTTACTGGGGTTCGTGCCCTCGTAAAAATTCCCCGATCAAGTATCCACCAAAAAGTTGCGAACATTACACAATAAACGGCGTAAAATTATTCCACTCTAACTGAATACAAGAAATTCCGAATGCTTGAAAAATAAATAAATAAATAAAAAAAGAGATCATGTAACTGTACTCAGTGCTGTTTGATTGTTTATTTAAAAAAAAGGCACTGTAAACTTTTGGGAAAATTAATCAAAATGTTGCTTATACATGCCTAAACATGGGAGCTGTAAGTTACAATGTAAAATATTGTTGTTGTTTTAATTGAAAAAAAAAATATACTGTCGCAACAATGGGAAGAGCTCACAGTCAAACTAATGCATTTTGTATTATATAATCTGACTACATCGTTTTATTGTAGATTTGAAACACCATCTGAAAACAATGTGGTCCGCTGTAGTTCACTGTACTATTAACCAACCGAGTAGAAAGCAGGACCTCACTCTGAAAAATGACAGGATGCTATTCTAGACTAAAATTGGAAATTTCCCATTGATTGACATTTTTTTTTTATTATTACAGGTGCTAAGAAACACATTCTCATTCCAGTAAATCCACTAAGTTGCACAACTGTTCCACGACTTACAGTAATCATTTGTAGTTGCAGTTTATATATAAACAGTGAATGTGTAGCAAAAGTATCCGTTTTGACACTAAATGAGAACGTTTATAGAAAAAGATCATCTTATGCTGAAGCATACTTAAAACGTGTGATTTAGACGATCATTTTGAGTCAGCTAAACCTGTAAAAAAGTGTTTTTCTTTCCATATGTGCTGTTCACTTCTGGCTGTTTTTATGTGCTCATTGACAACAAACCATCGGAGTAAACGTTGGTGTTTATAAGATCAATATAAGTAAAGATGTCTGTTTCTATTCTGATATTGTGCCCTAATAACAACTAGCTTCGCCCCTGTAAATCTGTTCTTGGTTCGCTCTAAGGTTCTGCACACATTTAAGGAAGAACAACCCACTCAAATCTGGAGCTATAGGAAGTTAGAATGAGATGAATCCAAACAAAACTCCTACCATAATCTAAAGACATTCTGGCTGGATTTGTCAGTCATAATTTAAACAAAATACACACGTCCACTTTAAACTATTTAAACGTCCACATTTTGTTTGTTTTAATCTATAAAGCTGCAAAGTGGCCTGGAGAGTGTGCCTTTTTCACCCTGTCGCGGTGTGTCATTGGCGCATCTGCACTGGGACCACATAGATAGATAGTGTTAAATAGAGTCGAAAAAGTCATTTTATTGCCATCCTTCATTTATCTCCACGTGTAATAGTCCGTGAAAAGAAAATATGAATACATTTCAATACATTTTCAGCATAATCATCTGAGATGAAGCTTGCATTGCTTTTATATGTTACAGCTTCTTGTTTTTTATTTAAATTTTTTTTTTTAAGGTTTACATTTTAGTTATTTTTTTCTATTTCGGCTGCATGTGTCTGCAGACTGACAGATCACGGCGGATCCGTGCACCCTGGCAGTGTTAACCATGATCAGTGGCGGCTGCTGATGTGAACTCTGCCTAATGGGGCGGTCAAGCAAGCTGCAGCCAGGAACAATGAAGTGTGTGTAGAAAAAGGAGGGATGGGTGAAGAAGGGGAGGGAGAAGGGGGTCCCACATTGACTCCCAGGCTCTCCTTCTCTTTCTCTCTCTCTATCTTAATCTAAAAAAGGAAATCCGGCAAAAAAAAAAAAAAAAAAAAAAACGCAAGAAGAAGAAAAAGAGAAAATAAATTAGATTTGAAAATTAGATTCCCGAACAATTAAGTAACGCAAAATAGCTTACTCCGGTTTTATCCACCGAGGAACAACAGCCGTGATTAATCGATTTAATTTGCGCATTACTGGAGGGCAGAGCGGTGGATGTTAATTTTGTATAAACAGAAGATCCAGAAGCAGCAGAAAGAGGAAAAAAGAGGGGGGAAGTGAATTTAGTAGTTATTATCGAGTGTCAGGAAAGTTCTAACACACACACACACCACACACACACCAACACCCAACACACACACACACACACACACACCTTTAATGAAGACTTCAACTTATTTACGTGAGAATTCTTCTCACGTAAATAAATAACTAAACATAAAAAAGGTCTAATTTGGTAATTAATTTCAATGAATGCAAAGAAAAATCAACCCCCAATAAACCTCCAATGAAATGCATTTTGCGTATTTTTTACAGTCCTTTAATATAGTACGAAATGTATCCAAACATTTTTTTCATTATTATTATTATTATTATTAATATTATTATTGTAAACTAAAGTTTGACATAGTGTACGAGCGCATTTCTCCATAAATACCGATCATTTTCTAACATGTTACCGGCCCTTTTACATGCGGATAAATATGGAAAAATCCAGCTACTTTACATGGAATAATACTTCCTCTCAGACAGAGCAATTGACAGGTTTTTATATATATATTTAGCACGTACATAAACAGATCGACACGGATTTTTTTTCACTACACGATTCATCGACATGACATTAAATAACAACAATGATACTCTGTGCTATTCAAACTGGACCTTAATTGGACGAACAATTAAGAAAAAATAAAAAAATAAAAATATGCTGCACTGGATAGGCTACAAAAAGCACATTAATACTAAGAGTCGGTTAGATCGACGTGTAGACTGTAGTAATACTGAATAATTCACATTTTGGTACACAACTAGAAACATTCTTGCCCCCAACAGTAACCTTAGATGCCATCGTCATATATCTAAGGGACCATGACATTTTTCACAAATTCCCCCTTAAAACTGTGATATTTACAAAATAAAATACTACATTTCCTTTTTTCTTTCTTGCTGTGTGATCCATTTCGGTGAAATCCTTATTTACAAAAAATAAAATAGAAAAAGAAAAAAGGCCTCTACCCAGAGACAGCATGCTTTTTCTTTTGAGATCTGTTTCGGTGCAGTCTCTCAGTAAACGGAGGAGCTGTCCGTGTTTCTGTCCATGCATCATGACAGTCTTTAACTTCACCTCCTGTGTTTTTTTCTCAGTCCATCTTTCTGACTTTTGTTTAGAAACGTTGTAGAAGTTTTTTTTTTCTCCTCTTTTCATATACTTCCCATTGTCTTTTGTGCGTTTTTCAAAATTATTTACACGTACCATTCATTGAAATTTGACGACAGCGTGCTGTGGCTGGCTGTGTGGTGGACTGCTGAAGCTGCTGGTGATATGGAGCTGCTGCTCTGGTTCTCTGTGGACGGTGACACGATAGTGGGAGGCGTGGAGGACTCGTACCCTGAACTGGCCGCTGGGGAAGGCTGCGATCCGGGGTTGGCGGATTCATGGACCTGCGGTTGTAAAAAGGAAGGGGAAAATGTGGTACACTTGGTTTATTTAGATGCAAAAAGCAGGGAAGAGGTGCTATTTTGCTTCTGACATGACTGGTTTGGACATGCGCACAAATCGAAAACAAAGTAGAGCCAAATTATTCTCATTAAGATCCTAATCTAATTTTGCGCATGAGTAAAAATAGGATTAACTTTCTCTTTCTTCAAAAAAAAAAAAAAAAACAACAACAACAGAAAAACAAGACATTTGAACACAAAATAACAAAAATTGTTTTATATGAATGTAAAAAATCTAATTAAAAATAGACATGGAGAAGTAAATTCCAACCATTAATTTGCTCAAAAGGAGTTTCATCATATTTTTTTTTGCAAAGTAAAGCAACAGAAGCAACTTCCTATCAATATATATTATATATATATATATATATATATATATATATATATATATATATATATATATATATACACACACACAGAAACAATTTTATCCCAATTTACAGACCAACGTTTTTTTTTTACCTTCATGTGTTTTCGAAGGGAGCTGGGGTGGGTGTAAGACTTGTCGCACATTTTGCACAGATATGGCTTGTCCGACGTGTGGACGTGCATGTGTTTCTTGCGGTCGCTGCTGTTCGCAAACCTCCTGTCGCAGCCCTCGAACTCACACTTAAAAGGCTTCTCACCTAAATAATGCGGGAAATAAAATATGCATTTTTGTGAGAAAAAAACTAAATAAATACATTTAGATTTAATTATATTTTTTGCAAGCTGTGATCCTCAATTGTGCACTGCAAATACTTGCATGAAATTCAGCATGATTAAAAATAACATTTTAATATTTAAAAAATCTTTTGCAGTGAAATATTTTCTGCCGGCAGCTGCAGAGCATGCAGCACATATCAGTTTGCAGACTCCAACTGCCCTACTGTAGTAAATAACCACACGGATCGCATGCATGTTTCGGATGGGATTTTGTCAGCACCGACTTGGCAGGGGATTTTGGCATTTCTTACCGGTGTGAGTCCTTTTGTGAATTTTTAGGTTTTCCGATCGGGCAAACACTTTTCCACAGCCGGGGAACGGACACGGAAAGGGCTTTTCTCCGGTGTGCACTCTGATGTGATTTACAAGTTTGTATTTGGCTTTGAAGGGCTTCCCCTCTCTGGAGCAGTCCTCCCAGAAGCAGATGTGGTTCGTCTGCTCGGGCCCCCCCACGTGCTCCACTGTCAGGTGGGTCACCAGCTCGTGCATGGTGCTGAAAGTTTTGTTACACGACTTTTTGGGGTTCGACAGCTGCTCCGGCTCGATCCACTTGCAGATGAGCTCCTGCTTGATGGGCTGCCTCATGTAGCGGAAAAAGGCCCCCGCTCCGTGGTGCGCAGCCATATTCATGTTCATGGGGCCGTAGCCGTGCAGCTGCGTGGACGCGTAGTGCTCGGACCGTGGGCTTGTGACGTGACCGTACTGGTCGGCCCGGCCGTAAACGTCCCCCGAGAAGCCCAGCCGCATCTGGCTGTTCACGACGTTGGAGGACGCGTGGCTCGCCGCCTGCTCATGGAGCCCCGGGAAGAGCAGGTGCCCCGCCGCGTCCGAATGTCCGTGCGGCCCAGCAAAGCTCCCGGAGGCAAACAGGCTGTGCTGCGCCCCGGCCGCGTCCCCGAAGCCCCTATTTCTGAAGAGAAAGTCCCTGGTGGAGTTGAACGCCGCCGTGGAGTAGGAGCCAACGTGGGTCGGGTGGTGGTGGTGTCCCAGGGCGGCCGCCGCCGCGTAACCCGGAGCCTGGGAGGAAAACGCCGTTTGCCCGGAACCGATGTCGTGGGAGCTGTGGTTGATTTTGAAGGCGCCCATGCCGTCCGCGAACGGGTTGATCCCCAGCGCCACTTCCCGCTCAGCCACCTCTCCTGTTGAGTGATGCCGAGAGGAGCCGAAAGTAGTGACTCCTATGGTGGGATACTGCGGTCCTGCGTCCAGGAGCATCTTCAGTCTTGACTCTTCGAGACGACTGAGCGCAGAACTGAAAGAAAACACGCGCAGATATTCTTCCTCCTCCCTTTCTCTCTGTGGCTTATCTCTTCTGGACTCGAATCCAACGAATTTTCTGTTTACTTTTTTTTTCTTTCACGACGCGAGGAATTCCCCTGCACCGCTCATCTGATGCGCACGCAAAAAACATGTATTTACTACATGCAAAATTGTCTTTTTGCGGTTTATCTTCATGTGGCGCAACTTTCACCTCCTCAGTCAGGCGGTGAGCTCTAGAATGATAGTCGCAATCATTCCTGCAGATAAATGAATTGAAAAGACAACACAGTCCAGCCCTGATGAATGGGAGGAGAGGGGGCGGTCACGTGGGGGCTGCAGCTTCTCGTTCATTGGTCCTCCCCAATAACATGCAGTCACCAAATAATAATCCGCCGTGCTGGGGCCCGCGCGTCCATGTCTCTTGACATCATCAGTCGCAGATATTTTCAGATTGCTGACTGGGAATTTAGTAAACCGTTAAATAGTAGAAAGAAAAAAAATATATATATATCACCTTAGGACAGAAAGTCAATATGTACCAGAATAACCAGAAAGTGCCACGTTGTCTTTGTCAAACATATTTTATAAAGGAGTTCAGCCTTTTGATGCGTAACTGAAAACGTTTTGTTTAATTAAGCACTTTGACTGACGGACTGACTTCAGTCTGTCAAGTCTGTCCGTCCATGTTGCATAAAAGACAAATCCTTATTGTATAGGATGGGCTGGTAGCTGTCAGGACAGTCATTTTCCTCAAGTAAACCCTATTTAGTTTTGCAGGAAAATTTGTGGCTTTTCAATTTCAAATATATTTCTCGAAAGCCCAACGGGCAATTTTTTCTGACCACTTCTACAACCTTCTTAAGATCGTTTAATTATGAAAGTATCCCTTTACCTCAAAGGAAATTAGAATCTGAATACATTGTCTACCTCTCTGAAAGCTGGAGCATCTGCGAGTTAGGTTTACACGCTATCAGTGTTTAACTTGGACCTATACCACAATTCTTAATGCGTCCATCGCGGTTTGCCTGCTTGCGGTAGAGCAACTTGCCCCATTTTAATATGCACCAGTGGTGCATATAGTCTGTGGGGTTGTCGAAGTCATCAAGTGGGATTTGCGGTGCTCGCTCTGCAGGAACCTCCGGGTGATGGAGTTTAAAGCCAAACGAAACGGACCAGACCATGCCATTATGGATCACTCAAACTGGCTTCTATTCTGCACACTGCATCTTCCAAATCAATCTTGGAAACCCAAGCAGAGAGGGTCAGGTTAAGATATAGAATTTTCAGGTCCTTGAGACTTTCGTAAGGCATGCATGCAATTTACCAACATTGCAAAATTCAAAGGAATTTCTTTCACAGACGGTACAATTACAAATACAGGAGTCAGAACTGCAGGTGATGAGCAACAAGTGAGGGTAAACATAAAATCGGGCGGTAAAAAACAGACTTTTGGACAAAAGTGATTGAACTGACTCCAACAAATCTAATTTTAAGGCGTAAAGCATTTTGCTTAATTAAAATAATACTGGCTGTTTATTGTAATAACCATAACGCGTATAATTTAAATGTCACTACCAAGTTTATTGTCACGGATTTACAGCTGATTTAAAGCCGACGTCGTTTCATGAGATCTAGCTGCAATATGTAACATTTATGTTTATGATCCTGCACAGCTCTCCTGCCTACATGTCGCCAAGAGCGACTCAGTGAATCATTGAGTGAGTGCATGCACAACCTGAACCAGAAATAGCCCCTTCCACACCAAGTTTTGCATTACACTCCTCACTGCTGCTGCGATGCCACTCTGAATTCTGCTGCTGCGAGCTGGTCGCGCCTGAAGGCCTTTTAATAAACCTCTTCTGGATCCGCCAGGTGTGCAAATATTGATCCATGATCTAACGCGATGCTGTCAGCGAAGATACTGACAGATCAATCCGTTGCAAATCTAAAAAGGAAATACAATTGACTTTGCACTTTCATTTGCAATAATAATTAATGGTAATCAACCCAGCAAATACAATGAATTAATATTATACCAATACATTATTTCAGTTATCCGAAAATTATTCGTTTAGTCATAAAACGTGCAAACATAAAGTATCTACAAGTTCAGTGCAATGTATGATTGTTTTTAAATTCTCGCCAATGTTCAAGCACAACTTTCAGGAATAAAACTTGCATCAAAGCTGTTCGTTCTGTGTACACGTACCTTTTTAAATCACCTTTTGTTTAATTATATGACTTTTAATCAGAATATACTAAACTTATACCTTAAATAAACGCGAGGCGTTTAAACAGTTTGAGTTTCAGAAATGTGTATGCTTAAAATACAAATAATGAGTGGAAGTTTTGGTCTAGATAAGAATAAAGATATTCCAGATTCCACTGTCCAGGGAATTGGTAAGCATTCTGCAGCACTGTGTCATACATCTCTATGACTATCAGCGTGTAAAGTAAAATCTGGTAATTATTACATTTTACTTTTTTACTTGACCACATTTTTCATATTAATAAAAACAGAACCCCAGCAATAGCTGCAAAAAGACAATTTCTACCATCTTAAAGGATTGTCTTTTTTAGGGCATTCAGACCAAAGCAGAATTGATCCTGCAAGAGAATTTTATTCTTTCTGGTACTTACAGCACAGTTTAATTTTGGAACTAAAGTCTTCGACGGAACCACCTCTTGTGACCCTCATCTGCTGCCGTCCTTAGGTCTAAAGCAAAGAAAAAAATCGCCCCGGACCATAACAACAGGTCCCGTCCATTACATTTTTCATCCTCGTCGGGAGAATGCCCGCCTGGTTCAGCCACTGAACGCACACACACAAACACACGCAGATCCGGATCTCCACGGGGCTATAGCGACGAGTCAACTCCGCTGCAGGAGTTGCAGGGCAGGGACGGCTGCATATTTTAAGACGGAGCTTCCTCTACAGCGCTTATTGACTATTTGCTTCAGTCTATTTTAAAACTCGACACGCGGTGCGATTGTTTGCACAACTTCACCCCCCCCCCCCCACACACACACTACTCTCAGCGATCTATTTACGTGCGTAAAGTTGTGCGTAATTTGCGTGTAAAGTTGTGGCTGAACACGTTGCGTTGCAAAATGAAGATGTCGCTGCATTATTTATGATCCGCATAACATATAAATATATATATACATATATAGTGGCAATAGACATACTCTTTCATGTAACCACGGAAATACATTTGGGGGCGGGGGTCTGCTCCATTAACTTCAACCTTTGTTCGCTGCCTCGACATACAAGGCGACGGTATATCCAGATAAACTTTTTAATATTTATATTCTGCAATAACCTTTGCATAACTGTTTTCTCGCACGACGCATGCGCACTGACCACTCGCTGTCACTAAGACATTTTTCAACACGTTGGAAACTGTCACCAGTGACGTCAATCATAGAGCTCTGACCAATTAGAGCGCGGGGTGATTGTTTAGCTCCACGGGCTTCAGCGCCTACCATGAATCTCTATTCAGTATCAAAGCGTCCTGCTGCTGCCTCTCAACCGAATGGGATTCCATGTTGTCTGCAGATAGACTTAACTTTAGAAAGTTTTTTTTTTCCTTTATTTTTTTTATTGCGATTAAAATATATTTGCCATCATTATTATTATTTTGCCTGCTGTCAAGTTATTCTAAAATTAGGAAGCAATGAGCGTGGATGCTTTGGGAAGCCCCGTGATGGACCCTGCGTTTTCCAAACGGAACACGGCTCTGAGATTAGTTGACTTGGCAGGGGCTCACCACCATCACCATCATCACCACCATACCCCTCAGAGCGTGACAGGCTTCCCGGGGTTCGGCAGCCATCCACACTCAATGGCTCACTCGCACCCTGGGGAGATTACTGCGGAACCCCGCCTGGGGCCGAGTCCATTCGGGCCAGAACACATGGGGCACACCGCGGCCCTCAAAATCAGCCCAGCCCATCATTATCCCCACCACCATCACCACCACCACAATCATCATATGGCAGGCCACAGTGAAGTGGTCTCCAGTCAAACGGGAGCTTTTGGCCCGGTTCAGCCGACGTCGGTCCCTTATTCTATGCCCCACACGGCCCAGGCTCTATCCGCAGGTAGGGATTTCCTCATCCGGAGAGATCTGACGGCTCAAGCCATGCCAGTACTGACTGACCAGACTGCTGGTTCAGCCTCTCACCACGGAATGTTTGTCTCAACAACAGGTAGCTATCCCGGACACTATGGTCACCACCCTGACGCAGGGAACCACACCACCCTCTTATCCGGACTCCACCACGAGCAGCCTTCCAGCGGATCACCGGGTGGCCAGGCGCTGAATGGACAAATAAGGTTAGGACTACCTGGAGAAATGTACGTTCGGTCTGATCACTTAAGTCAAGTAGCAAGCTCCAGGGCTGATCCCTTTTCCGCATCACCTCTGCACGGCTACGGCGGTCTGAATCTAAACATGAATCTCGGCGCTCATCACCACCCGCATCACCCCCACCCCCACCACCATGGAGGACCCGGAGCTTTTTTCCGCTACATGAGGCAGCCGATAAAGCAAGAGCTTATTTGCAAGTGGCTGGAGCCGGAGCTCTCGCCCAAGAAACTCTGCTCCAAAACTTACAGCACCATGCACGAACTCGTCACGCATGTTACGGTGGAGCACGTCGGAGGACCGGAGCAGGCGAACCACATATGCTTTTGGGAAGAGTGTCCGAGGGAAGGCAAGCCGTTTAAGGCAAAGTACAAGCTGGTGAATCACATTAGAGTTCACACCGGGGAGAAGCCGTTTCCCTGCCCCTTCCCTGGCTGCGGGAAAGTGTTTGCAAGATCCGAGAATCTAAAAATCCATAAAAGGACGCACACAGGTGAGTGGCGAAGAAATGTATTCGAGATGTTGAAAGTGCATGAAGTAAAATGATCAAATCGCATGAATAATTTATTATTCTCTAAAATAGTTTTTTGCAATATTTTCAGATTTTATCCCAATTTTACGAGCTTGAATATGCTGCAATAACCTGCATGCCAAAAAGACACCTGTTATTTAGTGTGTTGCAAGTTTCTCAAAGGTTGGTGGGGGGGTGGGGGGGTAGGATTATGGTACAGCTCACTCAGGCGTTTGACGGTTCAAACCTCTTGTTTACATCGCGGCACAAAAGAAAGAGGCCCACATAACATCTTATCTGAACAGCTCAGTGCGTGCCAAACCATGACTGGATGGCAAAAGTTGGAGAGAGTTGCATCTCCCACACTAACTGCGGTGATGTTTTTTTGTCTGTTTTTATTATGGATTTAATTATTATTTATTCCTATTGTTTTGACGATTACTTTTTAGTTACACGTTGGATTTTAAGCGTTTTGCGTCTAGAGTCGCTTTTGGTCGTTATTTTTTCAACCTTAATGTACAGGATTGCATCTGTTCATGATGAAGATTTTGAGAGTGTTCGCAAGCCAAATGCAACAAGTTGACTCGTGCAGACCAGAGCAGAGCTTTTTACAAGCTTATAGGCAGTTTGCATGCTGACCTGTTTGTGTGTGCAGTGCAGACTTAGCAGTAAAAAAAAAAAAAAAGAACACCAATGGGTCAATATGGCTGCCTGCCTCTATGAGCCAGAAGGAAAATAAAGGCCTCAAAATGTCGAGTCAGACTTGTAAATGATTACAGTGACTGCACCCCCCCCCCCCCTATCCACTCTCACCCCCCCGCCCCCCCCCCCACTCATCTGCTCCATTCCTGCACCCCTCTATGTATTATTCATACAATTTGCTCACATTACCTAAGTACAAATCTGTTAAATTATTTCTGTGTGTTGACTCCCGAGGGGCCTGGTCTTTTTGGTATCATGTTTAAAACCCAAGCTGAAAGTGTGGTTATGACTAGGGTCTGCCCCTGGGGTCTGTTTCCTCGAACGGTTTCTTGTACTACACTAATATCCTTGATTGGCTCTCTCAACCCAACAGCTGAAGGTCAAATTGATATTCAACCCGCAAGTGTAATTAGACAGAGGCAATTACATATTCTCAAAAGCTTTAATCGGAGGAGGAGAAGGAGAAAAAAATCAGCGGTGGATGATTTCCGTCTAATTTATTCAGATTGTCTTTTTTCACCTCTTTCTCCCTGACTTCTCCCCTCAAATTCAACAGAAATACTTAATAATATAAAGCGAATTTAGATTCAGACCACGTTTGATAGGCTTGAAAAACAAAAAGCATGCAGGTTTTCAGTCAGTTTTGACCCAGCTGAGGCCAGATAAAGGCGCAGGAGAGCAGGGACGCAGGACCCCACCCCCTTTCACCACAGACCCATTTTTCGGGCAAACGTTTATATTTCTGCAACTTTGTGCACGATTAATAGATGTAAACGTTAGAAAAAGTAAAGTTACAATGAAAATGTTGGAAAAATATTTTAAATTCCCCACAATGCAACAACCCAAAGAACATAAACATGTCCCATTCGGCTTGTGAAGGATCAAAGTCGTTGACTGTGAATGCATTGTTTATTTTACCTCAATGCAAGCATAAAATCACGTCATGGAAAATATTACAGTGGTATATCTCATGCATTCATTAGAATCAAGAAATGTGAGCTCAAATTTAATTCAATTTATTTATGTGTCTTACAGTTGAAATTCAAAACACATAATCATAAGGCACTGTACAATATAAGTAGGTGCATTTCCAGTTATGTAGATGACGTCTTGGAACATCATTATAACAGTCATGACAAAAAGTAATGAAACAAAACTACAAAGATAGGATAAGTTAATTCAGGGAAGATAAAATTCATAAAATACATTAAATAAAAACTTAAGATGTGAAAAAAAAATGCGGAAAACGTCCATAACATCAATTCAACGGCTTTATCTCTGGCTGATTAATCAATCAGTTTCTTACCAATATATGCCATTAAAAAGTCAGATTCGGATACAGTTGTAATTATATCACAGTACTGTCAAGGTAGTTAATCATATGATGCCAAGTGGCAAAAAGTTACCTATATTTATGGAAGTCTACCTGAATACTGAGACTGAGTAATGAGACAGTGACTTTGCAGCAGACCTCTTCCAGCGTAAACAGATGAATGCATGTATTTAGAAATAACAAGCAATGCTGTTAAGGAAATAAAAACATCAAATATCTTATGTGTTTAACATCTTACTGGGTCTCCATTGCTGCCAACAGGTGAGAAACCCTTCAAGTGTGAGTTCGACGGTTGTGACCGACGCTTCGCCAACAGTAGCGACCGGAAGAAGCACTCCCACGTGCACACCAGCGACAAGCCCTACAATTGCAAAGTTCGGGGCTGCGACAAGTCCTACACTCACCCCAGCTCCCTACGGAAGCACATGAAGGTTCACTGCAAGTCCCCCCCGCCCAGTTCGGGCTATGAGTCGTCCACTCCCTCCCTGGTGTCCCCCTCATCGGACTTGGGCCGGGAGCCGGCCGGGGGCCCCTCGGTACTGTCGGATCCATCGGTGGGGGCCTCGCAGCAGCAGCAGCAGCAGCCAGCGAATTTAAGTGAGTGGTACGTGTGCCACAGTTCAGGTGCAAGCGGTGGGCATACACCACCCAGCGGCCACTCCACGCCCGACCCTTCGGAGGAACCTCCCTACAGGAACCCCCAACCCAGGGATGCGTTCTGAGTTCAACGTCAGCACACATTTCCAAAAGCTCAACTCCTGAAATGGTTTGCCTATATACCTGTGAGGGCCCTCTGGTCCACCCTTTTCCCTTTTTTGTTATGAATAATTCACCAGGACAGACACTCCGAGCCAAGAGACGCACTTAACTCTACTGGAAGGAAACTGCGCAAACCTTCCAGGCATGGTTTCTTCTAACAGGAACTGATATTTTTTATTATTATGTTAAGCTTATCCAAAACTGATGGCTCGTTGCTTCTCCTGCGAACTCCACTTGTGGAGAGAGACATGTATATCTCGTTAGACTATGTGGTACATTATTGTAGGCTGTAGGCATGATGGTGTGCAACATGTTTTTGTAAAAAAAAAAAAAAAAAAAAAAAGTCATTTCTGCCTTCAGTATGTTTTTGTATTTATTTTTCAATCGGATTTGGAGATATTTTGTACGATCGAACCAAAGTGCATGTTTTAAAAATCGAAGCAGATTGTACATTTGTAAATTTTGTACAAGTTTCAATGTGTTTGAATGTTGATTAGTTTTGTAAGGAGCGGTTTACATCTTTTTTTATCCTTATTTTATTTTTAATGAAATTGTGCGAAAAGGAACGAAAGAATTCAGCTGTTTCATAAGCTTAAAGTATTTCGTATATGACGTCAATTATAAATGTTTTATCAAAGTAAAAAAAAAAACGAAATCTGGTGATTTTTGTATCATTGTCGGTGTTTTTTTTTTTTTTTTGTGTTGTTTTATCTAAAAATCAAGCACTAAATACGTACCGAACTGCCTTGTATTTTGTGAGTATTTGGAATAAATCTTGTATGACAGTGAAATACTTTGGAGCTATTCAGATCTGTGGAAACAGAGTTTTTGAAAGGATATAGACAAAAAAATAAACATTTTTGTGTTCTAATCTTTCGTTTGTAAACAAAAATGTGAAGTTAAAATGTGTATTAATATAATTTCTGCTCATTTTTAGACCGAGACAATTCTTTTATCTAAAACGTTTTAGACCCACACAGCGTCTGGAAATAGTACTAACAGCTTTTATTTTTATTGAGTAGTGGAAGGGGGAAAAGTGTTGTGCATTGTGCTCTACTCGTGTTAAATCTTACTTACTCAGCTCCACTTTGCTTTGACTCAGACGATGGTCTGCGAATTTGATGAAAGGCTACAATATTCGGATCCAGACTTCAAAGAGCCATTTTGCACAAAGAAACCATTTTTTTTTTCCTTTTTTGCACGACGGTGAATCCTCATGGTGAATTAAGATTTCTATAGCAATAGCCAAGTCAAACTCAAATGATATGGGGCCAAGTCCCAAGGACTCAAAAGCCGGCTCCAAAGAATGTAATATTTGCTTCCCATGGGGTAGGAAACGGTAATCTACGTCCTTTATGCTGCAGACCAGAGCGGCATAAAGAAAAGAAAAAATATATTCTTTAGCTTAAGGCCTACTTTAAGAAAATCAAAGGAGGAGCCGCTACAGCGCAGTTGTTCCTCGCCATAATAGACTCCTTTTGTAAAAAGAGGCTCAAAGAAGAAACTCATATTTTAGCGTCTATACATGAAATGCATAAGCGATAACAACAATTAATTGCAAGGAGGCAAATTCATTATCGTCTGCAGAGACGTATAGAGATCTTTTATTTTTCTTTAAATTGTAATGAAAGTATTTCGAAGCAGACCTCAGCTGTTCTGGGAAAACTTCTGGCGTAGCCGAGAGTTTCACTCTGGCCTTGACTCAACCGGGAGGGGGTGTACTGATACTTTTATAGTTTTGTTAAGTTCATGACAGAAAGCAGTTCAAAAGAGGCGGAGGAGGATGCCTCACTCTCTCTCTCTCTGAACCAGCTGCTGTAGTTGGTGCAAAAAGAAAGAGACCGAGAGAAAAAGAGTTGGATCTCAATTGAAAGCGATTCTTTGAAGTGGGGAGTTAGTATCAGAGAGATTCTTTCTGGGTCGTCTGAACGACGTTGATGACATGGAAAGCCTTTTGTCACCGATTTGCCGGGCCCCTGTCTCACTCTATTTCAACTCCAAGCGTCAAAATAGAAAAGAATAAGCGCAAGTGGTGCAGAAAGAAAGGATGTGCGACGTTTTAAAAAAGCTTGTTTGGTTAGAAAATAAGTAAGAGGGCGAGCTTGGACAAAAGGAGTGGGCGGCTGCCAATTAGATATGGCAAACTTCCGAGTCATTTTTCTGGATTCAGTTTTTGTAGCTTGAATAAAATGTTTTTTATTTAGACTGAGTAAACTAGAATTAGATGAAGCATCTCTTCTGCAGGTTTGTGCATGCTCATTCAGCAGCGGATTGGTGACCTTTATACCCTATAACGCCAAACTAGTCATTTTATTTTAGAGATCTCTGTAGCTTTAACAAAGTTGGGACTGTCCTTAAAAATCTGCTGTATGTAAAGGTCTACTTCTATAGAGTTCTACCCTCTTTTTGAAGATCCGAAGTCCGAAATGGCCACACACACACACACACACACACACACACACACACACACATATATATATATATATATATATATATATATATATATATATAATTCAAACTATGAGTTGCTTTTGTCGATACATTATGTTGTGAAATTACAATTACATCAATTACATCACCATAAATGGCTAATGTATCAAATATGATACAAAATGAGAAATCTAGGTGATATTTATTTAAAATCTACCTTTCTTAAAAGCATCCAACAGACAACAGACATTTACAACACGTGTAATTTAATTAAATACATGACCATCAATTCCCTACGTATCAAATATGATACTAAGCAAAGTCAAATCCTGGTGCGTTTTTTCAGAAATAGTGACTCATTAAGAGGAAGTCCAGTTTTTAAAATGCTGAATTTAAATACATATATGGCCGTAAACATCTAAGATATCATTTATGATACATGAAAGAGAATTACATTTGTATTAAATAAACAAATCATAAAAAAAAATAAAAAAATATTTGTTTCATCAGAAGAATCAGATTAACATGTATATTTTTAAACCAAGGTGTTTGAACAAATACATAATCATAAATGTCTTATCTATCCAATAAACCGTTCAGTTTTTCCTATTTATTTAAATACATGGCCCATATGCTTTACGTGTCAATTTTGATCAATCCAGGTGATATTTAAAAGCAAATTAAATTACAGTTATTTTTTTTTTAAATGTAGAGTTTTTTTTATTATTATTTCTTATGTTAGGGTTTAACTTGTGAGCAATATGTATTTCACTCGGTAAATAACTAGTTGTGCAAACGTTGTTAACATATCCTTGAATGTATGTAGATGTAAACTAAAGGTCTGAATGTGCTTAAAGTAAGAGGGATGAGTGACCCGTTAAGGTAAATCTGAGAATCTTTACGCACTGATTCTGTCGGGGACCTTTGATCTGACAACAACCTCAGGGTGAAGAATCAAAAACAGGTGTGTGCGTGCATTAGAGAGCCTTGTGGCCAGTAACAGTCCCTGGAAACCTGTGGCCGCAGGGCAGTTGCACCGGAAATACATATCCACATTAATTACCGGTGTTCGACAAACTCAAAAGAAATGGGAGGTTTCCAACTTCCAAAGCGCTACAAAAGAAAAATAAAATGAATCTATTTCATTTCTTGCAGGAGCCTGTCACCGCCACGGCTACACAAGGCCTCATTTGAGTGTGAAATATCATTTCTTTGCAAAATAATGGAGGCGGTAATCCGACTTCCGGAAACTGTCCGGCGTTGTTGAACAAAGCCCCTTTAATAGGGGGATTAGCAGTCTTGGAGTAAAAGGACCCCCTCCTCCCCGCCCCTTCTCCCCCTTGTCCTCCACGCCTATACCCGACTCCAACTCCAAACCATTACCACCTCCAGCACCAACCAAGTCATAATTATCAGGAATGAAGTGGCCGGAATTGGCATGGTAATTGGAAATAAAAGGCAAGGGTGAGACAGGTGCAATGGTAATCTGAGAAAGAAAGAAGAAAAAAAAAATCTGGACCCATTTGATCAATAAGATACATTATAATTATTACTTCAACAGCCATGTGCTGGTACTCATAAATTCGCGTCACTTTTTATTTACTGGATTTGATGGATGCGCAGAGGTGAGGTCAAAAGCCAACCCGCGCACCCCGAAGACGTTAACCGCAACCATAAAGGCTGTCACAAATATTAAATATTTCAATCTGATACCATTCAAGGTTACGTTTCCAAATGGGATACTGCGCGGGCTTCCGTCATAAAGATTTATGACGGCCTTCAAATTCACTGTATTTGGCGTATATAAAAAGGCGATTGAGCAGGCTACACCCCTGCGGTCGCCTTTGTAAACAGCAGTCCAAATTCACATAATTCACTATATAAAAACGTAACAATGTACTGCTTCTAGTGTTCTGTTCAGTTTTCAGTTTCATGATTATTGCCATACACACAGTTAAGAAACATGCTTCCCTGTGCAATTAAATTCTTCCGTTGCTGTACACGTTTAATACCAAATAAACAGGATACGCAATAATACAAACAATGGAAAAATACAAATACCAGCAATATACAAAAAAATACGTAAAATATGAAAATGTACAAAAAATACAAAGATGATTGTGCACATGTGTTATATCAGCTGTGAGCAGAGGAGAATGTGCAAAATAAAACAGGAAACATTATCTATCTACAGTTCATGATTATCAGCAGTTTAGAAGCCTGCTGCATTCTTGCACAAATTTTAAGAACTCCTTCAGTGTGAGTCAGGCCCATTTATCCTCCAGCAGCTCATATGTATAGGGCCTGAACACGGATTTCCAACAACCCTCCACATTATATGGCAGAATGTACCACATACTTCACACCTGCACCCTGAATAGCGGCTCCCTTTCAGTCCGCGATACGCCTGTTGGCCCTGCTCTCAATGCAGCTGCGAGAGTGAATCGGGCGACCCGCTTATTTGCTCTCTTTTGATCTGAGATCTCTCATTTGATGCGGCAGTTCTGAGCTGAGGACTATCTAGTTAGCAGGAGCACCCCCCCCCCCCCTCCCCCCAATAAGCAGACTTTACGCATGCGTGAAGGGAGAACTTGTTGCCTCAAATTGGGCTAGACGTTTAGTTCAAAGTTTCAGTCCGAACGCGTGAATCGAGGGGCGTCCACTGTAAAGACAAAACAGAGGGCCGTCCACGGACATCTTTATTAAGACTATCACAGCTCGCCCAGTCCTTGTATTTAATCAGGCCAGGAAAGACCTAATAAGGTCGCAATAAACCAGGGTTGTTAGGCTACTTTAGCCACGTTGATTAATTCCAACAAACTATCAGCGAAAGTTAAACGTTAGACGTCTTTAAATGTTTTTTCAGCTTTCACTTTTTAACTTTCTATCTTATGAAAATAAAAACGTTTTTATTCAGCTGGGGTTACATAATTGAACTGTAATACAATTGGAAATGATTAAGAATCATGGTTAGACGATTTGTTAAAATTTGATTCCATAAAAAAAAACTGGAATAAACTGAACTTAACAGACGTCTTTAGATGCCTTTTCATTTGTCAGTCAGTCAGTCATTTTCTACCGCTTATTCCATAGTGGGTCGCGGGGAAGCTGGTGCCTATCTCCAGCAGTCTATGGGCGAGAGGGGGGGTACACCCTGGACAGGTCGCCAGTCCATCGCAGGACTGGACAGAACTGAACTAACTATATTTCTGTTTACATGTTTTCACATTTCAAACACGTTAGCACGTCGTTTAGATGAAAGACAAGGCTGTCTTTCTCCTTTCAGCCAGATTTTACTCCCGGGCATGTGACTCCGTATTGGATGCCTTATGAACTCTCTTGCAGCTCAATAACAGGCCTAAGGAAACTTTCACTCAAAACACAATAATTGCTTTTTGTAAAACATGAACTGACTTTCATTTTAAAGTTTCACATTAGTAAAGTGCGCACTCTCAGTGTTGTGAACTAATCTGATATATGAAGATAAATTTATATTTTTTTGTCTCTTGAACTTTATGCAATTCAAACGTTTGGTAACGTTCATATACAGCATTATTATACATAATGACTTAGCTTTAGTTCGGGTTATGTCTCGAATATAAAAAAAAAAAACAGGCTATGAAAGCAGATTTATTCATATTATGCATGCGTTAAACTCCAAATGATTCCATGATCAGGACGCACAAATCCAGCTCAAGAAACTGGAAAAAGCCAGAGAGCTGCTGAAATAAAAACAAAAATACCACATTTCCTCCCTTTGCACTGGAAGTGCTTCACAAACAAGGAAATGAACCGTTTTAAGGAAAAAAAAGGAAAAAATGATCCCTCCTACTGATTTAGTCAGTCATAATGGCCAAAGTGCGTTCACACAATCGATAAAAGAGACAGTACATCATCATATATCAAAATAACACGCAGTATTAGGAGATGCAAATGCTGCCAGCATTATGAATCATTGGTTTATCTGCACTATTTCACACGTCGGATGGGGAAACGTACGCACAAACAGACGCGCAAACTCACAGTTTGAGGAGCAGTATAATGCCCGTGATCACTCTAGCAATATCAAAAGACTTTGGGTCATTTCGCCATCTCCCGCAGGAAAGACATTACGCCTCTCTCGTATTTACATACTCTTTAATATTTGTCAAACATTCATAAATTACACTCTAATGAAATGTTCGACGGTCCTTGGAGATGCAGCTAATGAAGACATAGACCTTTTTTTCTCTTTCTTTGCTTCCTGACACGTCTTTGTTGGGTTTTTAATACCACTCCCTCCATCACGCTCTATTAACTATTATTATAGTTATGTCAGGCCACCGCTGACACGTTGCGACATGGGGATCACCTGCTGTAGGTGGGGCCGCGGTGGGACACCAAATGACCTCCATCTATAACACCAATAGCCTATAAAAGTGTTAAACGTTTGCCAGATAATTTTTCGAACAATCCAGTCTAAAAGCATCACATAACACATTATTGCTCTCTTTAAAGTGGCATAAATTGAAACTTTTTTTTCGCTTTTTATGCGCTCAGGGAGTTTTACGCAGCCCTTATGGCACATTTTGTCCAAAATAGACGCAACATTTTTTGTTGAAGTTAGTGTTATATGTTCTTGGGTGAGCACTATAGAAGCGTCAAGAGGCACTTGGTTGACTGAGGAAGAAAAGAGCAGAGGAGGAAAAGGAGGTGCAAATGATTAAAGAGGGATGATATCAATTATGGAGAAGTGTCACCAATGTGCCGTGAATTTCCACCCTGGTCATGTATTTTTATTTTTTGTGTGTGTTTTTATTTACTGTTTTAATTATTATTACAAAAAGCTAAAAAAAAAAAAAAAAAAAAAACTGCACAAGCAAAAAAACAAAAAACGAATAAAAAAACCCAGAACAAACAAATAAACAAACAAAACAAAAAATACACAAGAAGCTAACAAAAACCATGCAAAAAGGCAAAAATCCCTGAATGTCGACCTGCATTGTCACTGCGACAAATATGGATCCTCCTTGGAGACGTGTTTATTTGACAGAGCAAATCCCCAGCGTGTCAAGGTTGTCATATTCCCCCCCTTTCAATGTCCAATGCAAATGTCTCGGCAGCAGCATGACGCGTTTATTACTTTGTCAATCATTTTGAGACGCGCAATATTGAAACAAACGATTCCACGTCGGGTAATGGAATCAAAGCCAATAGAGGATTATTTAATTTTATTATTATTATTAGTTATTATGTTTTTATTAAGTTATTTTAGATGATTTTATTATATTAAAGTATTCAAATTAGTTTATTATTATTATTATTATTATTATTATTATGTTTTTGCAGATACTTGGTTCTGACACAAAGGAGAACTTTCGAATAGTATTCGCGCTCAGATGGCGCTCTGAGGCTTATCCTCCTTGTCCATGAGTCAGTTCAACAAAAGGAAAAAAAAAGTTTCAATAAGATTCCCTTTTTTTCTGCTTTCTCCCCCCACTTGGTTTCAATAATAAACCCACCACTGCGACATTCTTTCAGCTTATGCGCCATCTTCATATACTGATTTGTGTAGCCAAGGAAACTGCCTAGACCAGACCAGTGGAGAACTAAAGCTTGGAGGATTTTTCCCCTTTTGTTAATTTATTCCTGTAGAAAATTAGTCTTCACTTTGGATATAGAAAAAATAAATAAATGAAGCAAATCCAAAGCAGGCGCAGATAAAGGTAAGTGTTGCTAAATGAGAGTGTGTCCCTTTCTCTCTCCTTCCCTTTTTCTTTCTGTTCTTAGCTGTCTAATTTCCAGGCATAATTAACTTTATGCTCAAAATCAATTGTTTCCTGTACGCAGCCAGGGTCCAGGACTCCAAGCAGCGAGAGGCCTATTTGAGCATGTGAGAAAGCAGGAAGCAGCCCTACCTGCCACTCATTAAGCCAACAAAACTCAATACAAAGAGCAGGGAGAAAGAGGGATTAGACCTGCTCGTTGTACCTGCCGTGCAATTAACACTACTTATTCTTCTAATCCCTCTGTTCTGGAAATAATTCAGTATGCGATAATGATGCGAAAGAAAATTCTGATCAAATGTCTAAACTGTAGAACAATGGATTTTATGCTATTAATGTGTGGTAATACAATTACAAGTTCCTGAATGGATCAGGAAGTCAAGTTGCCTTGCCATTTACGCCTTAGTTGTGGGTATCTCCTCTTCTAATTTTAATCTGAATCAGGTAAAGGGACGCGGCTTCCTCCTATTTCTCACCCTCCTCCTACTTCGGCGTGAGGCGGGTATAATCACACCGCCCTTTTGGAAACGGAGGTAAAGCAGCAACTCTTTGTGCCCGTTGTGTTGTAGGTGAATCGCAGCACACTTGAACTGAAAGAGGACTTGACCTTTGCCTTTATGCTTCCCACCCCAATGTTTGTCTAAATCACAATCGTCCTTTGTGCTTGGGGACATGCGCGGCCCGCGACACGTCCCATTTAAGGCGGATGGATGTTCGCCCCCGTCACACAAAAGCGCAGAGCGCGTCCGTGGCTCATGTAGGTGTTTGGAAACGTTTCTAAAAAGCAAAAACCTTTAGGACTACTGGAATTTTAGACAAAATTAAGAAAAAATAAACTGTGTATAAACAGTTCAGAATGTTAAACGTGCAGTTAATGTGTGAACTGAAGCGGATGCGCACAAACATTTTCGTTTTTTTTTTTTTTTTACTATTTATGCAACCAGTTTTGTTTCTCAGTGGAGCTCTCAGATGTGGGATTTCATCTCTTTCTCCTCATACATACACCGCTACACAGCAAGGCATTTCAAAACTATTGATAGCTGTTTATCGCTCAACAAAAGTTCACCTTCAAGCTCTAACAGCGAGCTCTGTGCAATTTTAGGTTTTATGACGCAAAGAAGTTTTAATCTATACACCGTGACGTGAAGTGACTGAACAAATCTTGTCAAAACAAAACAAAACAAAAACAAATCGTAATGATATCGCGACATATTGTAATACTTATATCAGAAATAGGCGCACATACTGTCTTTCCCTTAATAATCCTAGCTCATCCTTATTCGCATTTTATTTTTCTTATTTAAATAATATAAAAAAATATGTATATTAGTACCAAATATAATTCATTTAGAAAAGTCAGTCGAAAAATACTCTATTGTTTGATTTACGGCTATTGACACCAGTAATTATATAGATACACATATTGTGAGTGATGAGTATTAAAACAGATATACAACACTCAGTAACAGCATTTATCCCCCCCCCCCCCCCCTTCACGAGAAAAACAGGCTTTTTTGTGACACATCATCGTAGCATACTTTTATTCTGAGCAGTCGCAGCCTCTCCTCTCCTCTCCTCTCCTCTCCTCTCCTCTCCTCTCCTCTCCTCTCCTCTCCTCTCCTCTCCTCTCCTCTCCTCTCCTCTCCTCTCCTCTCCTCTCCTCTCCTCTCCTCTCCTCTCCTCTCCTCTCCACTCCACTCCGCTCCACTCCGCTCAGAAAGCTGCGGGACGGTTGCATTGGGAGCGATAGAAAAACACTATAAGGGAGGCAGTAAGAGCACCGCTGTTTATGACAGAAAGGGACATGATGGCGCTGCTCTCAGCCTATAGGGGAGCAGGAATGCGTTCATTTATCACGACTGCATGGCAGCATAAGAGATGACAGAGAATGCAGAGCGGACCCCCCTCATCTTTTTTTTTTTCTTCATCATGAAGCGACATCAGATGACTATATGATGATGATGATAACAGCTACCCTGCTATTTTTTTCAGTCAGGGATTAGGGGGAGGGGGGAATTGCCCATGTATGTTTTTTTCACATATATATTTACATTATACCAGAACAGTTTGTGAGTGGCATCTTTCTCCACCATAAGAATGAAGCTTAGTCAACTTTTGGTTGAAAGTGAAAGCTCCAGCTCGTTCCCACTTCATGCTGCATTTACATTGACACTATGCAATAATAAATTGTCCCTAACGTCTATCTTCCACTTTTACACCATGGAAACCATGTGTTTGCACCACAGCTTTTCCTGTTTGATCACATACATGATTTGCGCCACAACCTCCTTTGGTGAATTGTTTCAGGGGCAGGAGTGTGACCTCTAAAGAGCAGCTTTCCTTGCACCCTTTTTTTTGTTTGTTTTTACTTAGAGGTGATGATTTGTGCACAAAGACTGAGTTCACTGTTAAAGATCTCACAAGGATTTCTGAACATCATAATTAGTGGGCAAGGCAGATTTGGAGATGGGAAGACTCCAGTTCAGCCTTGAGGGATCAGGGGAAATGTGTGGAATTTTATGATCCCAGCATTTAGTCTGCAGCAAGATCTGCAAATTGAGTTACTGTTTTAGTACCACACTCTCTCTGAGACATTTCTGCTCAATTTTCACTCTCTGCACAATAATTAAATTGCTGTAATCAGTCACTCTTCTAAAAGATTAAGATGTGCACTCAGTAGTGAGCTTAATTTATATGTAGTTCACCACTACTGGTCTTTGGATTCATTTGGCTACCCACAAAAATAGTTCTCATTGTAGGACAGATGTTAAAAGGGCTTACAAAACTCTATGGGTAGGGCACCAGAACTAGTTCTAGGCCAAGGGTCCACATACTCCTAAATCTGTCCCTGCAATTTCTGGGCCAGGCTTTAGAAAGGACTTACAGGTTAGACTGGCCGTACGGATAGGGCCAAAATAGGTTTACTTTTTTAAATAAACATTTTGCAAAAAAACATGCGATGTATTCAATTTGTTTCCAAAAAAAACCTATAAGCCCCTGTCGTTTTTTTTTTTTTTTTTTGCTTTTTTTTGGCACTAATAGCCTTTATTTATCAGTAACTAGACAGGATGACAGGATGTAGGGTAGAGAAAAAAGGAGGAGGTTGTAGTGAATGGCCTGCTCCTGGAATCGAACCTAGGACAGTTGCATCAAGGAATGTCGCCTCAGCATATACGTTGTGCCTGATCTACCACTGACACTCTAATCAGTAGGATTTTTGTGAACATAATATACAACTGTTTGCAGACGAAGATGTCATAGCCAGATGTTCAGACTCTAAGCACATCTGATGTAACAACAAGCTTTATGCACATGTTCCATACCTCCTGCTTTGCTTTTGGTGTATTCCAGGGATTTTGGTACAGTGCCACATACAGGACTGGCATAGCTACTGCAACATTTTGTCTTTTTAAAACAAATTTCTTCACCATTTCACACTTTTAGCATCCAACATTTTGGGTACAATATTCAGCCATCTGCAGTGAAACATTTCATATTTCCCAGATGAACATTCAAACTCACACGGATACATTCTTTACTTGCTTTGAGATCAAATGATTTAAAGTAATTTTCCAAGGCTCAAACAAGGATTAGGACCCAAATAAATTTAAACAAGGATTAACATGGCCTGTATAATAATGAAAATACTTATTTATAAAAAAAAAACTCGAAGTGATTTACACTAGTATTATATATATATATATATATATATATATATATATAAATGCTGCATTTACCTTTAACAATACCTTGCACAAAATGGACCATATTTTGCTAATCTTCATAAATGAATATTGACAGTAGGCTGTAAAGGTTTATATCTTAAATTAAATTAAAAAAACAAAGCACCCAAAAAAAAAAAAAATCTAACTTTTACCATGTATGATAATATAGTTTTTCCTTCTGGATTTGCCAAATTTAATCCATATGTTTTATTTATTTATTTATAATTGTTATGTTTTAACCGCATTAAAGTCATGATTATGTGTACTTTTAGTCTATTGTAATTTGCATGCTTAGAGTGGTTAAAGGAAACTTGTGTGAGTAGGGCACCAAATCTGGCTTCAGCCCAGGGGCCCAGATCCTCTGAAATCCGTCTTTGATTCTGTTGCGCTTTATATCTTACATGCTTTGCAAAAATAAATGACATTTATTAGAGCGATGACAGAGGGAAGAGTTCTTGCAAAGGCCACATTCATTCTTTTAGCTTTGTTAAAGTGGAACTTAAGAGCGGAAAAAAAAAGAGGTCTGTCATCCTGTCCTCTCCATAACTCTGTTTCTTCTCACTCCGGAGATCAAAGGCCTCGAAAATTGGTGTCCCAAAGATGTACATTGTTCAGATGACAAGGGCAACAATGCGGCGAGAAAGCGTGGTCTATCAGACATGTCAGCCTGCAAAAAGGAGAGGGAGGAGAGGCTGAGAAAAGGGACCCCAGTGTCGATTTAATGCCCCTGACTGTAGGAATCTAAAGCTTTTTAGCTGCGGCCAAGTTGCTTTCTCCTCCTTAGGATTCTTCCAGGGGCATCTGTGGTCCATGTCTGGTGGGAAATAGTTGCTAGACGTGGCCACAGCAGGGTGCCGATAGATGTGAGTGAGTCAAAATTTGGCTTGGGTTTAAATTCTTTCTTTGATTTTGATGTATATGTATTTATGAATAGAAATGTCAAATTAAAGTCAAATCTACAAATGAAATCAACTGTTAGAATTTAATCAATAAAACAACATCCATACATTTTATTTGAGTAGATTTTTTCCTGTTTTCTGAACCATGAGTATAAAATATGATACAGTAAACTAAATTTGTTAAATGCTCCCTAATTATTAAGATAATTTTGAACATATTTTTTTCCTGCCAAGTTAGAAAGAACAAATAAGAATAGATTTGCAATTAAGGTATAAAACACTGGTGAAACAATAATAAACTTTCTAAATCTATTATTAACAAGCTTATTTCCCCAGAAATAAGACACTCAGCTTGTTAGCAAGACGAAGTTTAGCAGTAGCGCCATTTAGTTATAAATATATTCTAACAAGGTGGCAAACTTTTCCTTAGCAACCAGCTAATATTTGCCGTTCATTTGCAATTACTGCCTCAACGTTAAGAATCTCACTTTGCTAGCAAGTTTACCCTTAGCAACAGTGCTTTCACTAAACTAGTTAAAGCAGGAAGCAAACCTTTCAGATCTACTTTTATAAAATGGTGTATTAAAGTTTTCTCTGACGACTACATATAAGATGTTCTGCTAATTGGCAACCACTGTTTCAGAGTTTTTAAGTTTAGCTTGTCAGGAAGTTTAACTTTTGTATCAACATTGTTACTGAACTTTATAAAGCTGAACATAAAGTTTTTAATTCTATTCCAATAAGCTAGCATTTGAAACTTTTCCCTGACAACTTCAGCTAAGATGTGTCATTCATTGACCCAACTGCCTCAGGATTATCAAGTTTAGCTTGATAGCAAGTTTAACTTCCCCTTCCTCTTCCAACATTCCCGATTATCATGGTTCTTTAGATAATCTTATGGGATATTTCTGTTGTGTGTAGTGTGTTAAGAGTGATCAAGTTTGCTCAAAAAAACATCGGGACTGCACCGACCTTAAATCGGGGGTATTCAACAAGTTGGATTGTCTTGCCCTGATATCCTACTGTTTGGGTTGTATATAAACACACAACCTGTTGAATGTGATGTGCAGCCAATCAGAAAGCGAGGTGACCAAAACTCGGAGGGGAATTACTCTGAACTCACATTTGATCTCGAGAGGGTTTGCAAGATTTCCCTTCTGAAATTTGAATATTTGTCAGTGAAATTTGTTTGTATGTGGTGTAGGACCAAACCTATTACACCTACAATTTTTTATCGTCACGTGTGGGGTGTCTCAGGTTTTGAAAATTAGCCGACATTTGAAAATCCTGCCATGTGAACCAGGCATAAGTGCTGTTGCTAAGCTAGCTAAAGATGGATACAAACTTGAATTCTAGCTCCAATACAAGTCTTATGGCAGGTCTTAACCTTTACTAAGCCGATACAATAATTCCTAATACAACATCTATTAACATTAGCTGTAGCATTTTCTATTGGACACTGCACACTGTGTATAAAATTATCAGTTATCTGAGCCAAAATCTTTTGTTAAATTATAATTAAAATGCTTGGGAATGATTTGTTACCAAAATAAAGTAGGTAATGTTTGAAGCTACCCATTATTAAACAATACATCTACAAAATAACATGCATGTTTCATATTTACATAATTTTGATAACTAATATTTAGCACCATCCAGAATTATTTTTATAGCTTATAGGCTACTGGACTAAATATAGGGATAATAAAAGTGAAATGTGGATGTTGGTAATAGAATAAGATCCACATTTGCGTCTTTGGCGTTACAACCTGCCGCTCCAACAAAGACTTAAAAAAATCTCTGCAACGACTGCAGCTCAGACATTTCCCTTAATAAATATTGGTTGTATTTACTTTGTATTCACTTGAGAAATTACAATTTGAGCAAGAGGAGACACAAGACCCTGAGAAAAAGTCACAAAAAAGCCCCAAGCATGAATGCAAGTATTGTTCCTGGCTTTCAAATTCTGATTCATCAAATCATAACCCCTGTGAGGACAAAAACATCAATATTCTCATGCAAAGGATGTGTTTCTATGGAAAGACCAAAATAATCTTTTTTGCCCAAAACAGTAATCCAGGAAAATTCAAAGGCATTAAATGCATGACTAAGAGGGACTTTTTGCACAAAGAGAAAATTGTATTGACTTTATGAGAAATGTTCAGGAAGTGTTAGACCTTGAATTTTAAGCTTTCAACCAAACATCTGCGAATAAAATAAAGAAAACATACAGAAAGCTTTTCCATTTACTGCAGCAATATCTGGGGTTGAAATAAATTAGCATTTAACTTCCTACACTTACATTTTTCTCCCTATAAACCCGACAGCAGACAGAGAAGATGATAACTGAAATGTCTTAATTCTACGTGTACATTTGATCCGTCCACCCTTTCTGGCAACACGGGAAAAAGAAAACGAAAGAAAAACCAACACTAAAATACACAAGACTAACCGGAGACTAGTCCTTTTGTTGCCCCAAAGGCAGCTGCCCGGCCCTCTATTATCAGGGAGCAGACTGACCGCATCCTTCCCCACTGCCCCTTCACCAACCCACTGCACAAAAAGAGAGGGATGTTCTGCTTGCATGGGCAACACTGTCGTTCCAGCCCTTAGCAGTCCTCTTACACTCCATTGAAAGGAGTGGGAGTAGTGGACACAGCCTGATCTGCGGAGTACAAAGGGCCCTCCGTAGAGTCCCATTGGAGTAAAAGGAATGAAGGGGATGGAAATCCATGAAAGAGGGTCGCAGGACCTAGAGAAAGAACGGAAGTTTTGTTGTTGTGCTTGATTTCCCTTCTGAATTAAAAGGATGGAGTGGCAGGATAAACCACTTGTAGGCAGTTTACTTGCCTTTTAATAAGAATAAAGCAATTGTCCTTTAAAGCATGCAGGGTTTTTTGCAGAAATACATCATATTTAAAAAAAACTAATCTATAAATCCCAGCCTCACTTAATATATTTTATGTGTTATAGGTTATAGTTGATGCTTGGTTTCCTTTACTATGTTTTGTGCTGGCTCTTGAATAAATCCTTAGAAGAAGACATAAATTGCTAATTGAAATAGCACAAATGGGCATCTGTAATTCCAATACTATCGTCACTGTCAAGCAAACATTGATAACCACTACACAACAGAAACGAGCAGTGTATGGGCAAATTTTCTAACAGTGCTCACAGTGTAATAGTAAAGGGCAGTGTCCTTTCTGCCAACACATTGACCGTACCTCCCCATTTTGATGTGAAACTGATTTTTTCCTTTTTCTGAGAGCTCTGGCCAACCCCTGATTTAATGGTAACCTGGGTGGGTCAGAAAATGCCACGGATCATAACTCATGAAAGTTACCAAAACATACGTGAGATTAGAAGGTTAGATATTAAAGATGTTGCCTGTTAGAGGAGGAACGTGGAGGCCTATGTGTCCCCTGAGGAATCCCATGCTGGCAGGGTTTATGTTGACACACACGCACTTTCAGCAAGGATCTAACATGAGCCTGTTGTTTCAAAATGGCCTCATGATTTATACCCATCTAGGTTTTAAGGGGCTTGTCATTTATGCTGAAATAGAGGCGTTGACAGCCGCAGTTGACAGCTTCTGGCTCACTGTTTTTATGTTGGCACGGCATTGCTGTTTCATGTGCTGAATTGAATACTCACCACATAGGCACGCTGTACTAAGAAGCAAATGCGTGTTTGTTTTGCTTTGGTTTCTTGGCTCAAATTCAAACTATCTTCAGGGTGTTTATGGTATTAAGTTTTATGATTCAGCAATAAAAGCACAAGCACAAGCTTGACAGTTATACTAATTGTCTCTTCTGCAAATACGGGTAGGCAATGTGAGAGTTCAGTTCAAATGGACAGGGCAAAAACCAACAAATACATAGTTCAACGCAGTGCAGGGGGAGTGGTATCCCTTTGAGAAAGTCATGCAGCCTGAGAATCCCCTTTAAAGGCACATTCCACAGCTCACAGTGCAGACATGGCACAGTCAGGCTGTTTCATCCACATCAACATTTGTGTGGGCTGCACAACCACCCCCAGGCCAAAAGGAAACATGCTTGGGAGTTCTCAGACTATAGTTAGCAAAAGCCTGGCTCCTTGTGGCTCCACTGAGCGGGGCCCAGAACTGACACCAAGCACAGTCAGCTCTTAGATGAACTCAGCCAAAAGAGGCTGGCTAATTAGGCTGAAACTCGTTCTGTATCCAGTGGCTAACTTGTAACGGAGATCCGTTGGCGGTTACCGCACACAGCAGGTTTCACACATCTTGCATAAATAAAGGAGACCCTGTATTTTGCTACCAAGTTATTTTAGACTCGAGTGTGTGCTATTTTAACTTGGTGATGCCGCACGGGCCCCTTGCAATATAATTACATCATCTTGAGCCTAGTCATTCAGACACTGTGAAACATGTAAACTCCACGATTCGCCATATATCACCCTGCTTTGTTTGACGTTTATGCACAGCAATGGTCTCGTGTAACCATTAGCATGTAGTGTTCAGTCAAATATTTAATGCCTTGTTAAACAGTCAACAATGTGTAATGTACAGTGAATGGAGAGGTTGCTGTCTGTGAGAGGAAGTTAACATGATTGCAGTCATAATATACCCGCAGGCACCAATAAATCATCACACTTCAGTTTGGACTAAGGAAGAAATATATACAGCGATTGAAAAAAATATTTACCCTTTTACAAATTTCTTTTGCTTTTGCTGTTATTTTTTTTTTCTCAAACTTGAATGTTTTAGATCATCAAATAAATGTTACTATCACGCAAATATAACTAGAAAAAAATATAACATGTGGTTTCCAAATCCTGATTTCATCTTTGAGCTTAAGTCGGCAACTCCAGGGAAGGTTCACCACTGTTCCATTGTGGTTTAATGGGCTCTCAACCTTAGAATTGATTTTTTAACCCTTTCCAGACTATGGATGTCAGTGACATAAGTTATCATGTGTTCTTGATAATTTGTTTAGATCAGAGCTTGATATGTTGCGTTTTGAAAAAAAAGTCTAGTTCTGGATGTCTTGCAAGTTCTGTTTAAATGATTGCTTCATTCTGGAGGGTGGACATTAATCAGGCCTTGGCCATAGCCAAAAACTGAACCCAAACATTTGGTGAGTTTTAGCATTTTTCTCTTCATAGATTAAATACGCATTTCAATACTACCTTTTTTCTTGTTGTATTTTTCTGATGGTAAAATTTGTTTGCTGATCTGAAACATTTAGTGAATCAAGTTATGTTAAAAAAATGCCACAACTGGATGAGGGACATTATAAAAATCTAACAAAAGAGAACAAAGCACTGAAAAGTGCACAATTTTTGCCAAAAAAGGGTTTAAAACATTTCCTAAAATTATAGAAATTTACAACTGTTTTCCTCCTAGCCCTCAGGGCGAAAAATAAAATATAATTGAATTTAAATTCAAATAATTTTTTTGTTTCTGATCACCTTGAAACAGTTAAGATGAATCTTTTTTTGTTTTTTAGAAAAAAAAAAATCAATATAATTTTGAAAAAAAAAAAAAAAAAACCTGATAATCTCCTATCGCACCCTGATGTTTCTCTTCTATTTATGTGTTGAATTACTTCACCCTTAATTCTGATCTTGTCACAGGATGGTGATGTTGTGTAGGACCATTGTGCAAACAGGAGCTTGGAGTTGCCATGGTAAGTGGAAACATTTAATAACGCAACTTTTAACTTACAGAAAAGGGCGTCAGATATGGAACACATGTAGAGTAACTGGCATGGAGCAGATGTACAAACAGTCATGGGCAGGCTTGGCATGAAAAACAGTAGGATCCAGTGGTGAGAAATGAAAACCAGAGTTTAAATACAGAGACAGGGTGGAGAAAAGACCAATGAACTAGAAGATCTAATCAGATGCAATGTGGAACAGCTGGTGGAAGGGAAAAAGTTGTGCAACTGAGGGAGGGAGGCTAATTAACACAGATGAGTGTGAACACAGAGAAGTCCAGGGAATAAGCAGAAACATCAAAACACAAGAATTTACTATGAGTCAAATCTACAATGAATGAACTAAAATAACAGTAACTAAATAACCAAAACAACAGGAAGTAACCAGATCCATAAAAACCTCCTTGAGATTCATGACAGATCTAGTTTGATTCTACAGTAGAAATATAAATGCTGACACTGTCTCTGAAATAGAGACATTGTCAGCATGGCAGTGATGTTGCTGCAGATGTTTCTGCAACAACGTCACTGGTTTTCTAAGCCACACCTCTGTCATTGACATACATCTGAAAGCCAAATTGAAGACAGACATCTTGAAGATCATAAATATATGAACTAAAGAGAATGGCACCTAAAATAGTTTATTTTGGAACTCCTTTCATTTCCTTTGACAAGATTTAATGTCATCAATGACAATGCAGTGCTTTGCCTCTTTAGATATGAATCATACAAAGACAATGACTTCTGAGACAGATTGTCATTTAGGTTGAGGTTTCAATCTGGTTTCAAAAGCAGATATCATGGATTTTCAGAGGTTCTAACCATTGGATTTTTTTTATCAGTATTTTACAGCTATTAGCAATCGCTCCATTGCTTGGAAAACTAGCAGCAGTGTCTGTTGTACATGTATGATTTGAAGCTGACAATGGAAAGACAAGCAGTTCCCTCAGTTTTATGCATTAACGACTGGTGTCTTTAATATGATTAATATAAGAACTTGTTAACAGTAACTTTTCCTTTTCACAGTAACTCGGACACGTTATATATTCATATACATTCACATAGTGTAAACATAAAGTGTGTTGTCTGATATACCAAAATACTTTAGAAATATTTAGCAATAAAAATTAATAAATATGTAATTCTTACTACAAAACCACGAAATTAACATGTAAAATAATAAGTTGATAAATTATCATGCACTTTTTTCAAACATATAAGCAATAAATGTTAACAAATAAATCAAAAACAGGTGAATAAAAAACAATCTTAATGTGACAAAGAAACCATGTCAACCAAGCGCCATACCTGGGATTATATAGTATCAGACTGCTATTTCTTGTATCTATCTATCTATCTATCTATCTATCTATCTATCTATCTATCTATCTATCTATCTATCTATCTATCTATCTATCTATCTATCTATCTATCTATCTATCTATCTATCTATCTATCTATCTATCTATCTATCTATCTATCTATCTATCTATCTATCTATCTATCTATCTATCTATCTATCTATCTATCTATCTATCTATCTATCTATCTATCTATCTATACATTCTAGAAGTAACACTTTGATACAGTGTTTTCCTGCTTCATATCTTTTGATGTCTAATGAATAATTTGCAAAGGCTAAATGGCTGCAACCAACTAAAAAAAAGCCTGCTGCAAACTGTAAACCAATCCAAACACATTCATTTGCAAAAGCCTGAGGCTAACACATGTTTATAGAAAGATAATATGATTTTGCATTTGCTTTGCATTAATTCCTGTTATAAACGCTTTCAGTGATGTCTGGAAATAGTGAAGCATTGTTTTTCATTTATAAAAAAATGTGATACCAGGATTTCATACCATTAAATGAAATCTAGAAACACTAACTGCTTTAAGAGGTCTCTTAAATAGAAAAAAATCATTCCATTCAATTCAATTTATTTATATAGCACCACTATACAAAAACATTACATTTATATGCCAAAGTATTGAGGAGGCAGACCAGAGACACACAAAAAAACAGAAAACCACTGGTTTATGAGTGCTTTCTATGAAAAAAAAAAAAATGTAGCTCCCTCAGTGGGTTTATTTAGAGGAAGAACATACCTAAACAAATAAGCTTCCAGCCAAAACTAAAATGTGTGCCCTAAAAGGCAGAGTACATAACAAAGTTAGTCAGAGCAATGACTTCTACAATTGCTGTGTTTAGGACAGGACAAGGTTGAATGCAGAGACAGAGCCAAGCTTTTCATCTGTAGAAAGATGAAAAGCTTTGGTAGCTTTGAAGTTATTGGTAGCAGTTATTGGTGTCACAATAGTCCAGGAAAAGAATTCCACTGTGATTCTCAACAGAGCATGCCTAAGACACTATTGTCAACATCTGCAAACCATGGCAGCACACACTACTATATAAATCGAAACTGAACTCCATGCATGTTTTGCGCAGAGCACAGTTCAGGTAATGTGACATGCTCAGCAACTGAGTTTTGTAACACTGCCCATGTATTTTTAGTTTGGAAACCACACCATTTAAAAATTGGAGCAAAGCAGAAAACCAAGACATTGGTAACGTGTTCATATTCATTTGGCAAGATAAACATAGAAAGTCAGTTTTATCATTCTAGCAAGAAACTAGATGCATTAAAATGGTAGAACAGAAAAGACATGGACATCTGGATATTAAAGTTTGTAACTGTGCAATTAAAAGGTGACTGTAAAACTGTAGTTTTATTATGTCAACTGAGATATGTAGCTATTAACAGTCATTCTGTCAGTTTAAACTTTCAGCACTGTCCTGCTTTTAGAGATGTCCCTAGTTATCTGATATATTGCCGTTTACAATCATTTTGACTTTGAAAAAGTGATATGATGTCAAAGGGAAGCAACACAACTGCAACACATATCCAACTTAAAAAGACAATGAATGCACAAAAGGCAGAGAAAGTGCTTTGAAATACTGCTGAACACATGGTGTTTGAATGTGTTAACTCAAAGCAAGTTGTCTGTTTCTCCCCACGGGGAACTTGATGTGTGGGAATACAGGCTCCATGCATGGTTGCCATGCATTGGCCCTTACGTTTCGCACATGTAGGTAAACAATCCTGCCTTGTCTACTGAGAGGTCTGCGTTTATACATGGTTGCAAAACATGTGTTGCAGTCTAAGTCGCATCAAAGGTCACTATGCTATGCTTTGAACACTTCAAAGTCGGGGGATGAGACTGTAGCTTTTAAGTTTTATGACAGGTGTAAGCAGGGGTTGCTGACCAGTCCAGGGTGGTCTGCTCCCTGGTCTGCATAAGGCTCCTGGTGGTTACCATGGTAGAAGTGGTGTGTTAAGGTCCAAGATGTTAGGGGGGATACAGCCCCATGAAGGCCTTGCCCAAAGTCATACAGCACGCCACATTCGGAGTCCATGCATCTGAAAGGGTTTCTGGGAACAGACTGGACACAGGACGTCCACTTCAAGGGTCTCTGGTTTCAGAGGACCTCAGCAGGGTACATCTAAAGACCTGTCTCAGTCCCATTTTGAAACAGATACAGTGGCAGAGAGCAGCAAGGGGGCCAAAGCCTGATGACCATACCACAGAGTGACCACACTGCTGCAACCCCTCCCCTGACAGACTAGAAACAGACCCTGTAGCAAGTTCAAAGGATTCTAAAGGGGTCTTGCCAAAGTTCATTTGCTGGGCTTCATTCATCTCAGCACCTGATGGGGTTCACTGTGTTAGTTTAAATGTGGAACTTCAAAGGTGGCGAGAATATTGGGAGTTCCTATTCCCAATGAATATTTTAGCTGCAAACTCCCAAAACAGCTACTCCTCGTTTCAAGTAAAGAAAAACTTTGGCAAATATATTTTTTGTGTCAATTAAGTCTTAAAACATAGAACAATTTTCTTTTTTCTTATTAACAATTTTGTGCAAATAAAATAAATCCGCCTTTATTGCTAATATGCTTTTAGTGAGAAATATTCTCACCTCAAGCTGTAGAAAGTCTATATTCTGCAAAAGAGCTGAAGATCTTCGCAGTCAGGAGCTCTTTTATACGCCACATTATGAACATTGAAATCAACACAAAGTGGCTTAATAACTCCTCCGGTGACACAGTCTGCTAAATTGATCAATTGAATGCTTTACAATATTCATAATTATGCAAGTGGAATACAAGGTGGTGCTGTGCGTCTGCTTGATGATCCTGCTATGACAGGTCTATAACAGCCCTCTCTCCTTGAGCTAGTCGAAGAGCCACATGCACATTGAGAAAAGCCATTACAGGCCTGGGGTGAAGCAGGTGTGTTTGCAGCACTTCACAGATGGCTGGGAGTGTTGTTAATGGGAGAATAGTAAACACCAGAAAACTTCTTATCTTTGATGTGTGACTGTTTGGACAAGTGCGCCCGCTCTAACTTATTCGAGCAGTGGAATGTGGGGTCAGTTTGCACATATGATTTGATTCACCTTTGCAAGCAAGAGCTTGCTTTATGGTACACTTTATCATGCATTACACTAGAAATATTTACAATTTGCTGTAGGCTAATATAGGATTCTGAGAGTTATACCGTTTTTTTGAAAACACCACGGTTTTCCGGTATTTGCACAAAAATGTTAAAACTGTATAACATGATCTAACTGCACTTCGAAAAATAAAATATTTTAACAAATACTGCCCAAATAATGTAACAAATTGGTTATTATAGTTATAATAATGTTATCACTACCATATATTTAGCTTTGTATCCACAGATTTAAAGGGATATTTCTGATTTTGTTGACCTAGGTTATGTGAAGAGTAGTAGAAAAATGTTATATCACTATGAGTTTGTAGAAAGGTGAAGAAAACCTCAGAACGGTGCAGTTCTAACTGAAAATGTTTCTACCTCTCCGATCCAATGCTATATAATTAGATATTAAACATCTACACTTTCAAAAGGGACCATTCTTAGATTTTTATATCTTGTTAGCTGAACAGAGTTCATGTTACTGCAAGATGAGCATGATGATGCTTTAATAACAATAATTAGAAAATTTACTGAAAAAAGCACATGAACAGAACTTGGAACAAGAGAAGAATAACAGGCAGGACAACAAGAGCAACAGGCAGGCAGGCAAACGAGTAGTAATGGTAGGACGCAGCAAACAACAATGACAATCAACAAGCTCAAATAATAAGAGTGGAAAATGATATTGAATGCAGGTGTGTTAAATAAAGGATAATATTGAGCAGCTTGGGCAGAATAGAAGCAGGGAAACTGAGGAAGGAGGACTTATTAACACAAAGGGAGCTGAACTAATATGCAAAGAAACTACTAAACAAACAGAAAAGAATAAAACTGATCAAAGGGAATAAACTAGAATACAAAGGGAACAGAAGACAAGAAATAAGTAAAAACTGAACCTAAAAAAATGAACAAATTTGGCAAGATGTTTTAGAATATAATAAACAACAGGAAACTATGAAACTGTGACACAAATGAAAATCAAAAACCTAAGGAATATAACAGGAATTGGCAAATTTACTTGGTAAAAGTGCAAAAAATATTCTTCCTTGTTTGATTATTGTGTTAACATGGTTACAATCTGATGCAAATGTTGTATTTTTTCTTTCTGTTTGAGCTCAGTTTGTTAACAAATACCAAAAAAAAAAAAAAATTATCCGTGATTGCTTTTAAGCAAGCAATTAATTTTTATTTTTTTTTTGCCCTGCAATGGACTAGCAACTTGTCCAGGGTGTACCCCGCCTCCCACCCATAGACTGCTGGAGATAGGCACCAGCTTCACCGTGACGCACTATGGAAGAAGCAGTATAGAAAATGACTGACGGACTGACTGCTTTTAAGCTCAGCCAATTAAACTTGGCCCCCTCACCAAATTTGTATTGACACGCCGTTAGTGGTGGGGATGTTCTTGAAAGGGAGAGGGACCTCAAATCGAATTCTGCTCATGGCCTCATACAACCGTGGGCCAGCCTTGCAGCCTCCGCTAGTGTAACTTCACAAAGTAATACGGATGTTTTTCGGCTACGGAAAACAGCTACAACTCTTGTGAAATTTAAGACTTTTATTATTTGCCAATATGTTGGGGCGACTGTGGAAGGAGTTGTCATCTTACAATCCAAATGTTGTGGGTTCGATTCCAGCTTCCTCCTGCCACATGGCGATGTGACCCTGGGCAAGGCACTAAACCTCAAGTTGCCAACCGATCTGCGTATCGGTGCGTATCGGTGTATGATTGTGTTCGCGTTTGTGGGTGAATGTGGCTCTAAAGTGCTTTGAGTGGTCGGTATGACCGAAATGGAGCTATATAAGTTCAGTCCACTTACCATATACAAGGGATATTATCATTTTCAATTTGAGTCATTTTAGATTAGCAGCGAGAAGGTCCTGGGATTGACTCCCGGCCGGGGAGTTTGCATGTTCTCCCTTTGCATGCGTGGGTTGTCTCCGGGTACTCCGGCTTCGTCCCACTGTCCAAAAACATGACTGTTTGGTTAGTTGGTTTCTCTAAATTGCCCTTAGGCGTGAATGAGTGTGTGTGAGGTTGTTTGTCCTGTGTGTGTCTGTGTTGCCCTGCGATGGGCTGGCGACCTGTCCAGGGTGTACCCCACCTCTCACTCGTAGACTGCTGGAGAAAGGCGCCAGCTTCCCACGACTCACTATGGAAGAAGCACTAGATAATGACTGACTGACTGATTGACTGACTGACTGGCTGTTATCCTTCTACTACTTTGAGGATTTCAGTTTTCTCCAAACATGATATTTTTGACTACAAGCTCAGGTAGCCACCCTGCAGTTTGCTGCTTAATGCTTAATTTACACTTTGGCCACTCCCATATTTTTCATGCCATTTTATTAAAAGTACTTGAAACCACAGAAATAGTCTACAGAAAATCTTAATGGTTTTTGAACCATAACTTTTAAAAACTTTGGTTCATCCTGATACTGGTCTTGGCCAACAGCCATACATTACAACCTCAGCATAGAGAGCTCAATCTCATTTTATATTGATGCTTAAGCACATTATATTTCAACAAACAGGCCCAAACAGAGACATGAATATTGCCTAAGTCAATCAGAATGGCACCAGTTAGCTTTTTTTGACAAACCAGCTGACCAGCAGTTTGCAGCAACAGCTGGGGAAGGGAGATCACGTCATACAGAGAATTCCAGGACTTTGCTTGGCATCTCAGGATTTCTGTAGTTGGTATGGTATTTGGTTAAGAAACTTTACATTTAAAACCTTGGTGTACCTTGATACCGGGAACCGGCCAGTACCCAGTCTGTAGATGGCAACTGCACAAGTTTTTTTTTCTGCAACATGACTCACATCTTACAAGTGTCCAGTGCAGCCAAAAAGATGAAGAACTTTCTCACAGACTCTTCATTAACTGTTTCCTATTCAAAAGGGAACACTTTACAACACCCAGAGAAACATCATCCTCACAGAATGTGGGGCTTCTTTCTGCTTTATTGTTGCACGGAGATCTTGAAGTGAGATGATTAAAAAGTGCATTACCTGGCGCTTCCTTGAAAGAGCCGTGCTAAATTGGCCGTTTTCTACCTCGTGATAGATTGAGCTTCCATGTATGCATTCAGCACGCTTTGTTTTCTGTCGGCCAGTCATCACCTATTATCAAAGACAGATTTTCAATATCACCCTGGGAGTCCAATTAAGGATTTACATTGTGACAGTATTTTTCACTTTAATTACCATACATGGCGCAAAGGTTTGACGCATTTCCTTATTTATCAAACAACATAGTGGAATAGAATTCATCAAGTAAATGGATAGTTATCGGAAATGTGCAATTGTAGCTCTTTTTGCAGGTGAGAGAAAAACATAAATAATGTGTTGCTACACAGCATTTCCATATTTTAGTTAAAAAGATCCATGGCTTCATAGGGATAGACATATAAGAAAAGGGGAGGATTAAAATATTAAACTTCTCAAATGCACTAACACAATTTCTGCAATACCACACCACAGGTATCCAAATCACCAAAGGTTGTGAGATTTAGGGGAACATGTAACGTCAGTAATGTAAATTTAATTCTGCCTCATGTTGGGCAAACAGTAGGAATCCCTATTTAACCGGCAGCACTGGAAACCACGACTGGATGGCCAACAACTTCAACTGGTACACCGAGGCATTTGACACCGGCATTCAGGGACTCACTTGTAACACTTAAAACCTAAACGCCTCATTGTTAAAGATGGCTGCAACAGTGATGAAGTTAAGTGGCTTCAAATTGAAATTTCCTGTGGGTTTCCAGACTTTGCATATAGAGAGCGTAACTGTCCAATGGCCATGGATAAATGTTAATTTTTCTTATGGGTCTGCAGGGTAAGAGGAATGCTGACAGTTCCTCTGTGCAGGCATACTTTGAATAATCATCTCATTTTTATGAGAAAAAAAATTAATAAATAAAAAAATACTGTGGCGATCCTCTCTAAGTGATGGTTCCCTGGAAGCACGGCCTGCAGTAGACTGAAGCAACCCACAGCACCCTGCTTAATACCCAATTTCCATACAGCATCTCTACCAGCTCCTTTGTATGACCCTGCAAATATCCTCTGGGCCTCTTCATCAGTCTGTCAGGCCTCTGTGCAAAGGCTCTCCAGTTAATTTGCCCTGGCAAGACGGTTTCTCTGACTGGAGATTGGCTTGGAAGAAAACAAATTGCCAGTCACTTGAAGATTCAGAGGCATGTTTCATGCATATATATATATATATATATATATATATATATATATATATATATATATATATATATATAGCTGGTTTCTGTTTCTCTGTTTTTTTAACACATCCCTCCTCATCCATTTTAAGTGCTCCAGCAAATCTCTCACACCACTCATTGGCTTGTTTATTGCCAGCTTTCTGGGGCCGATCTTGTCATGCACTGGTGATGTGAGCACGGTGGTGGTTCTTCTTTTTTCTGCATTGTTTGGCCGACCACTTGCTGCTACAATTGACCTGCAAGTGGAGCTGATGACCAAGATGACTAACCCCTGGGGAGCCCAAGTCAGGGAAATCATGCAAGAGATGGAGAGAGACAGCCAGGCAGACCAACTTGCACAACACAATACACGCGCACACCCGCACACTCTGTACTGTTTTTCCACAGTGCTCTCAGTGGCTGTACTCCCTGGTTGAAGTATTTGCAGTGAGGAGAGATGCCACATTTATGCAGCACAAGGCCGTCATTTCTTTCTGGGGTTTAGGAGCTCCTAGTGTGATGCTGGCGTGATGCGCCCAGCTCTGACAGGTGCTGCCATCCCAGCAGCTTAGCCAGGCCACCGAGCAGACATCAGATGTCTGCTCAAGCCACGGAAGATCCAGAACCTTGCTGGGAGCGTGATCCCAAACTTGGCACCAACCGCAATAACAATCACTGGAGCTGATTTAATTGTGTCGCTCTTGGGAATTAAGTCTCGCGAAAATAGAAGCGGAGGACATTTCATCCTAGATGCAACATTTATTGCTACATTTTATTTTTTTAGAAATTGTGTTCCAGAAGCCCATACACCTTTTTTTTTATTTTTTTATTTTCTCAGTATCTCAGTTTTTTTCTAAGTTTATTTATATAGCGCTTTTCAGCAACAAGGCACTCAAAGCACCAGGAACTTCAAAGAATCAAGACTTTGTAAGGCCACCTTTTTCTGCAAATATTTGGGGTGTCTCCCTACCAGCTTCTAACATCTAGAGTCTTAATATGCAATATAGATCAAGTTCAGTCAGATCAGATGGAGAGTATCTATGAAGAAGTCATACCACAGACTGTCTGAGGTCTGGACAGTGACTGGAAAACATTTCCATTGTGTTAAGAGGGTCAGTGGCAGATTTGATATAGGAAATGTGGCTTTCTAATCAGGGCAGTAAACCACAGGGGAGCGCCATGAGACACATTGAAGTCGGTATTGGGTTCACAATTTATAAAAGAAAAACATTTATTTATGGATGGATGGACAGATGGATAGACAGAGTTACTGGGAGTAAATGTGTGCTTGGTTGTGTGTGAAGCGCCAGAAGAATGTGCTCACACCCTCTGGGAACGATTCATGCACGAATCACTACTGAAGGGGGATGAACATAAATGCACACCACACTTTTCAGATTTTATGTCTAAAAAAAGTTAAAACGTTGTATCATTTCCCTCCATTCCACAATTATGCACTACTTTGTATAGATCTATCACATACAACCCAATTAAAGTACGTCAAAACATGCAACTGTAAAAGTTCAAGAGGTATGACTACTCTTGCAATGCACTATTTGTGTAGTCCAAAAATCTGTCTCCTCGGGCTTCCAATAGAGCATTTTCCTTCCTTAAATTGCCAAGGCAGGGTGCATCCTCCAATAGCTGTGGTTTGTGTGATCTGACTGAAAACAGAAGGAGACAAACTCTCACCATGAAACATCTGAAAATATGTCTTTATCCCTTGCAGAATTATATAGCTGCACATGGAAAACATTAAGCGATTTATAGATCAAATAGGGATGGGCTAATAAATATCAGGCAATTTCAATAAGCAAAGCCAAACCAAACTGGGTTTGACTCCATTGGTAGCCACCCAAGATATGTTACGTTCAATAAGAACAAACACTCCTTACCATGTCACATCTTACTCTTTAATTAACTCAGGTGCGGTATTACTTTTTATGATACTTTTGATATGATACTTTTATGATACAATTTAAAGAAATGGTAAGAGAAATATGAATGAGGTGGGGGTTTTAGGATACATCTGTAAAAGTGTAATGAAGCTTTCACAGTTCCTTGTGAATATTTCAGCACAGCTGCTTTTTACGTTGAACAGAGGAAAATGCTGTTGAAAAAAAGAAAACCTTTTAAAGAGATGAGATTAGCTCTGTGGTCCTGTTAAAACGCTCAAATTCCAAATTAACAAGATTGAATCTGTCAGGTTTAATTTGGGACTTTTTGCTCAGTGCAGTGTGCAGATTATTTGGTTCTGCACTTTTTATTGGACAGTGTCCAAACATGCCTATGTGGAAGAGTTACTGGGCCATGGGTCTTTGTCTACACACCCCTAGGAAAGCTAAGAGAGGCCCCATTTCCATTGGCTGTAGTGGGTAAAAGCGCAATGGGGTTTTATGACTGGATGTTAAATATCTGCATGGAACTTGTCTTTGATCACCAGATGCAAAAAATTTTCTTAGTCAGACAGGCTCACCTTTTTTTTAAATATTTGTTTTCTTCATTTTTGGCCAGTTTGGCTGGACAACAATCGTGTGCGAGGAGGCATACTGAAATATTCATACATTTAAAAAGTTCCTGTCCTATTTACTCATCCTCAGAGCCAACACGCACTCAAAGTTTGCCTCTTATGCCTGAATTTAGAAGCAGTTTAGATAATGAAGCTGTACTCACGAAGTGGCCATTTTTCCTGCTCATCCCTCTGAGATTAACAGGGGGTAGAGTCGTCAGAGTAAAATCATAGGTCTACAGATGTTTTCAAGATGTTTTTTTTCCTGTCAGTTGCAGATTATCCCCTGTAGCAAAATCTCATTAAAGTGCAATTTACAGAGTCGCGCTGATGTTGCCATCAACCAAAATTAAAGGCATTAATTTTTCAAAGGAAGTTCACCAAAGTCCTTGCAATAAATGATGTAGCACTTTATAAGAATGATTAGCTGGAGCATTATTTTGAGGGAAGAAATTAACTCACATTAACATTGCGAGGGGATTGGACATGGACAGCGAATAAAAAAAAGGAGATGTGCGAATGTGGCCATTTAGACAGAGCGTGTCGATATGGAGACATGCATATTAAGGCTACCATGCTGGGACAGATGAGGGAAGAGGGAAATATGAAAGCCTGATGGAGGTTATGACATAGAAAGATGTGTACACTGGGGGGCTGAGGAGCCACCTCTTCTTCTCTATTCAGTATTGATGAATGCAAAAAGATGTAAAAAAATGTCAAGATTTTTTGTTAAAGATGTATTTTCAGGCACGCACATCAATAAAAACATAAAAATATTAGGATGTAAAATTAAGTTTCCCAATTTCTCTTATATTGGAGGTTTTAGCTTATTTTAACCTTTATTTTTGTATCATTTCCAAACATACTCGTACTCAAACCTGAATGTTAAATATTCGGAAAAAGTTAGTTGGATTGCTATTATCACTTTTGTCAACACAGATAAAATACTACAGATAAAATCTATCAGTATTATTATTATTATTATTTGCATTTTACTGTAATCTTAGTTTGCAGTGTTTATGTAAAAAGATAGCATTATAGATATAACCCAAAAACAAAAATAAAACCTAAAATATGGATTTTATCCCCTTAAATATCACCCACTACTTTAAAACACAAAATGTTAAAAAGGGTGGAAACAATATAGAAAATAATTTAGTGGAAGAAAACCTATATATACATTTGAACAATTTATCCTAGTGGAAGTGGAGTAGGAATAGTATTTTATTATAAAAAAAACAAAAAAAACAAAGAAAAAGGATTATTCCTATTTATTAAAAAATAATTAGTATAGAAATACTGTGAATGTATAAATACAAACATGTAAATGTCTAAAAACAATAACAACAATAATCATAATAATAATTATTATTATAATAACAGCAATAATTATTATGATATGTCCATTATTATTAATGAGCCAGTACTAATATTGATAATAATCAGACTAAAAAAATAATGACAAAAACAATAAGAAGTATAATATTAAAATGTATAGGATTCAGTTCTGTTTAAATAATAATAATATTATTATTAATAATAATTTATTCTACTGTTATAATTAACCCTCTGTCGTTTATTTCAGTGACACAGCACAGATATTACACCCCGGCCAGATTTTAATATCGCGTAATTCCCATTATGTATTACAAGTGATTAGAAAATGGACAGTGAGAATGGGAAGAGCGAGTCCATCTTTTATCTGCATTCAAATGAATTCCATGAAACGGCTTGTGTGTGAGGAGTGCGCGGACACAGTCCTGCAGGCTGCAAGGTTGTGATTTATAATAATGGGGATGTTCTCCAGCAGAACCAGGCAGGGGACATAAAAAAAACTGGGTGCATGATATTACACTGTTCAGTGATGAATGTTTATATTTATGATTCGGAAACGGCGCAATTAACATTCCGTGACTTGTGGTCCGAATAAATGCGGTTATTCGATGTGCTTCATCAAAGTTAGTTAAACGCATTTTTCTTCTACAGCTTCATTATTATTATTATTGTAGTTTATTAGAAAAGTTGAACTTTCTTGCTTCGTCGTGAGCCGTGTCAGGGCTTTGTTTTTAGAAGTTGAAGGTCTTTCTGGGCGAAACAATGTAAAGGCGGATATAGATTTAATTAAGTTAACCGATGAAAAAGATGTCACAGCATGCAGCAGTCAGCACATTATTAAGGTTGAAGCCCAAAAAGCCCCGGCTGTCTTACAGCTGACGGACTCTGAGACATTTGTTTTTGTCCTCTGCTCGCACCGTTCGAGGTTGTGCACGCCAACGTCCATCAGCTAAATATCAAAGACGGAAAGTACCCCGATCTTTCCGCTTTGCATTTTTACCTTGTTTCATTCAATCCCACCTGCTGTCGCTGGTTAAGTTATTCAAATGCAGCGTCTATTGGGGACGCCGTCGCACGGTCAAAATGCCATTGTCTTTTCTCCTTTACCTCGTTTCATCTTCAAATACGTAATTATTTGCGAGGAAATTATAGGCACGTCTTTTGCATACTAATTTTGTTAGGCTTACCTCCTGTGGTCAATGTTCAATGTGACCATTAGTGGGAGCAGAATGTTTTTTTATTCTTGTAAAAAAAACTGGCCTTGTGCTGATGCGGTAGACAACTTGTAGAATAGGTTCAAGACAGCTAAAATAACTATTTTTAGCTGGACCTGGACTGAGGCCTTTAGAAGATGCGCACAAGCAGAGCCGGATTTAGGAGAATGTGGGCCCCAGGGCTAAAAAGCCACTGTTGGTCCCCTAGTCACACAAGCAGCAGCTGTTATAACATGTATGCCACCCTGGTCGACACCCCATCCCACCCCTTCTGTGACCTTTAGGCACAATACTTAGGATCCTTCATTTCTGACATTTTCTATGGTTTTCAAGATTACAGAAAATTAATGCATAGCATCATTCATACACAGGGTAATTTAAAGTACTTTCCAGTAAGAACAAAGATAAACAGAGATTAAAAATGAAACATTTCAACCATCAAAATGAGTAGTGAATAATCACATAACACCCCGAGAACAGGAGACAATAATCACACAAATAAAGAAAAGTTAAGTCCAGGTTTGACCAGTTTATTAACATAACATCTAAAGTGTCATTTTTGTGTTTTTACAAACAAAATAAAGGTTTTAAATGTGGTATAAACAAATCTCTGCTCAGTGTAAAATTAACAAGTTTAACTTTAACTAATCTGATACCAGATTCTTAGAATTCCTAACTACAGATCATCAACTATTTCAGATTCCTTTAAAAACAGTGAAAAAGCCCCTTAGCACCAAATCTGAGCGTCATCAACTCCAACAAACACCTGGCAGTCCATGGACATGCTCTCTTACACTGTGCACAGGAGGTGCCAAACACCAACTGACTGGAGATGCAAAAACCAACAAAAAAGCCTGGTTAGTTGCAACTGGCAGAACATTTCAAAGGCTGTGATGTACCCTGATGGAATGACACCTTGGGCATTGAGCCACATCGCTCATATCAAAAACTGCTTTTGCACACAAGTTTATTTTATGCATGCAAAATACAAGAAAGTGAAAGGTGCACATCAAGTTCAGTGTTTCTAGGCTTTATCTGCATACATTTTTCAGTTAGAATCTTTGTAAATGCCTTTTCTAAAACGTGTTCTGAAATAAATGACCCAAACATAACTGTAGCTATACAGGGTCTGTAGTGTATATTGTATATATATATATATATATATATATATATATATATATATATATGTATGTATGTATGTGTGTGTGTGTGTGTGTGTGTGTGTGTGTGTGTGTGTGTGTGTAGCCCTGGGCTACTGCCACTGAAACCCTTTGTCACAGGGGTAGAAGCGTGTAGCCCAAGTTCATAAAACAGACTGTTACAATTTAAACAATGAGTTCAATAAATCCATAAATACAATTTGCATACATATGCATACAAAATAACTGGTTTGTGAACATGTCATCACGATTCCTGGCACTTTTAAATCGATTCTGACATGGTGCCATGCAAACCTTTTCACTGACAGCCACAGCTATAATGTACCATGCAATGGTAACAATTGCCTCAGGGTTAACAAACTTAGCTTGTTAGGAAGTTTGATTTTAGCATTACCACTGTTGAAAAATTAGCAAAATTGTGCCTGGTGTCACAATATTTAGGCGTAACTTAAAAACGTCCACTAACACAGAAACCTTCTCGGCCACGTGTTTTGTGACAGTTCTCAATATTCACTAGGTTATTATATTAATTCATAATACAACCCATATAAGCAGAAGAGCCTTACCGTTATCCGCTGGATGGTGCGCACATTATAATAACAATAACTGACAGAACTAACATTTTCAGTTTAATTGTAATTAAAATGTCTAGGCGAGATTTGCTAAATAGCTAATATGCTTTATATTTACCCATTATGGAACATAACATTTTCAAACTAATTTGTTTGATTAAAATGAACAAATTTTAATTATTGTAATGGCTAATATTTAACACCCTCCAAAACTCCTTTTTATAGTGCAGCACACAAGCGTGTGGTTTTAGACTCATGTGGCATTCTCATATTATGCCTCTTTAATATCACACCTGTACCGTTTTAAGGAGTAATTAAACTTGTATAGTAAAACTTGTTCTGTAAACCATGTTTACTATTTTCCAAACCACTGACCTTTATCTCTGCATTCCTCCCCTGGCTTTTATGCTTGATAGAGTTACACAGGCCCACAATTCTGCTCAAATTAACCAGTCACAACAAAAGAGGTTTTTAAAACGGGAAAAGAAATATTTTTTACAGCCTTAAAAATAAACACTTTTCCTGCTCTGGGATTTGTTATAAAGTGAAGCAGAGGCAACAGAGATTTTTACTGTTGGTTACACTTAGTGGGGGAGGTTGGTGAGTTTGAATGGCAGAGGGGAGGGAGCGTAAAGGCTTCAAAAGCTGCTTACCAGCAGGTGGCGGCAGCATAACGTTTGAGGAGCCCCACCCATTCAGCTTCTGGGGTTGTGGACTTTTCTCTTGATATTGACAGGTGTTTCATCCTCCAGCTCTAGAGAAATTAAAACGGTCAACATGTCTCCAAAAATGGCGCTATTGATCATTAATGAGCAAAATTCAAAGCTTCAGTTAGATGGTGTCTAGAAAAGGTTTTAGTTGATATTTTAAAAACATTCTTTGGTCAGTAATGACCGTATTTGCATAGTGGACTCCTGCAGGTATGTGTCAAATTTGACAATAACGCTTTTTTCTTTGCAAGTCAAACAAATGGTAACAGGATTATAGGCAGACACTTGCACAGACAGGATATTCATTGTGGTGCTTTGTAACTTGTCCTTAGTGGTCAGGTTCTCTTTGTGCTGCAGGAGACATTCAGAAGATGAATCACATGATGCATTTTTAATTTCCCGGCCATGGCTTTTGTCCAGGACTCAGTGGGTCTGATGGAAATTAGCTCTGGACAGGCCAGCGACATCAGCCAAAGAGGGCTGCAGCACTTAAGGCATGATGTACGATGGTCATTACCGGAGGCAGGTCAGAAGGGAGTCTAGGTCATCCTTGACACCAAAGAGAAACAGCAGATTAGACAGAATGCATATAGCCAGCTTAAAAAATGCCAGCATCTCTTCAGTCCCTCTCCGGGAATGCACACAAGTCCTCTGATGGGCAAAAGGTCCCCAAAGACAGCGAGAGATTATTACCCATCCTCACCTCTTGCTCTTTGTTCTTGTACAGTAGAACAACTTGAAGCAAAAAGCACTCTCATTCACTCTCAGTTGCATCACAAATAATGGTCTGACATATGTGCCACTTATCAACACGTCTGCAGACAACTTGGCAAGTCACACATCTATTTTAGTTTGAGGTCGGCTGATTAGCGGGACTGATACGGGATGGAGCACATGTGTCACTTGCACTTCTTGTGTTGGTGTAACTCCAGCACAGTGGAGGCTCAGGCTAATTACCAACGTCTGACGGCCTTTTCTTCCACTACTGTTGATTGAGGGTTTGACTTTAGCCTTCTAGGTCATGTCGTGTATTGGCTCTTTTTTGTTAATGCTCTTCTGCATGGCAAGCAGAGCAACTGGTCACAATATGGGGCCCCTTTGTGTTGTGTCTGGTGTCAAAATATTTGGTCTGTCAGATAGGGCAAATAGATTAGAGCAAAGCAAGGTGTGAATGTCATTGACTATCACCACATGTATGTCAACTATAAGATTTTTCTTAGCTTCACTGCCGGGAGGGGAAGGAGCATTTGAAATTAAACAAAAGTGGCTGACAAGTGGAAAGTTAATTGTATTCAAAGCCAGTTCAAACCTGGCATCTCTAACACGAGGAGAGGACAGCGTGTCAAGGAGATTAAGAAGTGAATCAACCAAGGGGAGAATAAGGGGAGGGGTAAAAAATGAAAGGAAATAACCAAAATGAAATAATGTGCTGGACCACCTCTTGAGCGAGTACAAGCGTGGCATCTGTGTCAGATGTTGTTAATTAACGTCACTATGTTCCTCGCTGGCACTCGGCTTCTTGTCCTTCGTGCAGGGCAGATACTGGAGTAGAAGTGCTTATGGGGAAGAAATGTGTGTGTGTGTGTGTGTGTGTGTGTGTGTGTGTGTGTGTGTGTGTGTGTGTGTGTGTGTGTGTGACTGGTTGTAAGTGGGGGTGGAAGGGGGTACAGCCAGCGTTGGTAGGGGGTGTTAATCCCACTCATTATAATTCCAGTTTGTGGCCTTTCTTGGGAAAGGGACCACAGGGGCCCTCCGCTGTATCTTATCAGTGTGTATTTCTGCTTTTTCACCTTTCCAATTGGCCCCTGTGAGAACTCTGGCATACATATCCACTTTTATTTTGTTTGTTTGTTTGTAAAGTATAATGTAATAAATCATTGTAGTATGTTATATAGTGATATATAGCCTTTCACGTGGGGTTGTAAACTAGAATAGCACCAGTAAAAGCACCATGTAGCAGAACCAAGAACTAAGCTACAACAGTACTGACGAAAAGCATCATGTAACAAACCATTATGTACAAATCTAGTTATGTTACGGATATCATTTTTATTGTTAAAATGTGGTTTCCACAAGAAATGAAATTTTGTTTTCATTTCATGAGCTTGATAACAGTTTTAGGTATAAAGCAAACCATCATGAACATACAGTGAGATTATGAACTATTTTACCTTTTCTTCAGGTGTCATTCAGTTAAAATGTACCTACACAAGATGTGTAGGTACATCGACAAATAATGGGATTTAAGACTGCTTTGCTACAATAGCACAGGCAAAAGACCATGCAAAAAAAGACGCCACACACTACTTTATTTCTTTTATGAGTATCATTTAAATAATATTAATTTAACATGTATCTCCACATGAAATGTAATAAAGTTTCTATTTCATAAGCTTGATTTCAATATTGAGCGAAAAGTAATTCATCATCAGCATAAAATGAAAGTTCATCTTTTGCAGTAAGGTTGTAAACTACAACAGCATTTGTAAAAACATTATGTAACAAAACCAAACTATTCCCTATTTTAGTTCTTGTGTAAATGTCATTTGTTTATTATTCAATTAAAGTGTACCTTCACAAGGAATGTAGCCAAGTTTCCATTTCATGGGCTTGATATCCATGCTTTCTTTAGCATGTTTCTCTTCGCACAGAATACTATATAAAATAGTTGTACAGTTTGCTTTGTCTTTGGGGAAATCAAGAAGGTAAATTATTTTTAATGCCTGCACAAAAAAATAATAGGCCATTTTCTAAATGATGTGCCATGCTGGTGCCTGAGATCATCAGAATGCCGGTTTTGCCTCCCTGTTGATCAGCTAATTTGAGAAGGAGCGCACCTGGTGTGTCTTATTGCACTGCAAAAGTACAAAAATGGCACTCTATCTACTGGGTTTGGTTATTTCCATGTAAAACTGTGGTACTGACAATGCTAGCATTAACAGCCCAATAAAGAGCAGAAAGATGAAGTCATTGTAGCAAAAAAGAGAAGGCACTGCACGTTTGTGGAACGAGAGATCAGAAAGGGATGGGGAGAAAAAGGAAGCTGTTTCTTACAAAATGGCCACTATACCACATGGTATGGTTTTTATAAGTCCTTGACTGTGCAGGGTCTCAGATTAATGTAGACAGGAGTGTGACAGAAAAAAGTCTAAATGGACTGTTTTAGGAAGCCCACTGGGGCTTATTTCAAATGGTGCATGCCTGATTGTAAAATTGAAATGGCTGTGCAGATGTTAGAAGTGCCTAGCTTCATCCCATATCCAAGTAAAGCTCTAAAACCTTTAAAAAGACTACCGAGGGTGCTGCTTAAGATTCTGAGTATTGAGATACATGGGGTCGTTTATCACTTTCGCCTGCCCTGGTTGTTCGGCTGGCACACCTGACTGGCAACTGCTTCCATGGGAGCTTATCTTTTCAACAGGTTTTGCATTGCTGTGGACAGCAAAATCAAGGTATAGGCTCAGTGAAGGAATGGAGCACAGTTTGGGGTGGCGCCACACCTCGGTACTAATTTCAGGGTGAGCAGAATGCCCAACAGGAGGATGGCGTTGCTATGGCAACTGCCAACAGCTACAATCTGATAGGGGCCCCCAAATAATCAGTCATCATGACACACAGCCGATTACAGCAGTCTTTTTCTATCATGAAACATTTCAGCAACAGCCTGGTACACATTTCTATATCACAGAAGGATATAATTTTTTTCATGTTGAACATTAAGCTTGCTTTCATTTTTAAATTTTCTACTAAAGCCTTTTACTTAGCATTAACACACTATTATAGAGTAATACAAAAGGACAATAATAATAGCTTTACCCATTTGTCTGTCATTTACTATTTTGTAGATGTTCTACAATAAAAACACCATTACAACTGCATTTCAAACCAACCAGGCAAATTTACTCTACACATGTCCTGTGCATGATGGTGAAATCGTTTTTTTTTTCTTCCATGCATACAAGTGATATAAAAAGCAAACTGAGATTGTAAGAGTTGATGGCAAATCGGAGCGAGGGAGTGGTAGTCAGTCAGGGGCAACCACAATGTACTTTCCATCAGGATCTAGTCAATTTATCAGCGCAGAGATGTTATTAGCTTCCAGATAGCTGCAGCAAGAGCATGTAGGTATTTTCCTCCCCATCAGTCTCCTTTTATATTTTTAGATGTTCTTTATGTGAGTACAATGGCCTCAATATCAAACATTTTAAATGATGCTTGAAATACCAGTCACTTGACTTTGATGTCACAGGCAATTAAATCCAACCTAACCTCTTTCCACTGTTAATAACAGCAATCTTGCCCAACCTAGTGCCTAATTAATATGTGCTATTTGTCACTTTGCCTTGACACATGTATATCAAAGCGGGGGTTGGGGAGATCGGCTGGAGGGGTATAGGAGGTGGTTTCATAGGGGGGAGTGGGAGGTGGTTGGAGTGGTATTTTGTGCTTTCATTAGGTGGCAAGGTAGCACTCCTAGTTTCCCCCCTCTCCTCACTGCTGGGTTAACGGCAGGTTTAGTTTCATTTGATTTTAAGGAGAGGGCACACAGTAATGCACAGAAAGGCCAGTCCTTCAAACACTGGACATCTGTTTTAAGGGTACATAAGGTTGACTAAATCTTGTCAATATTTGGCCCAGAAAAACTGATTAAAAACTGGACTTTTTATCGCATAGGTCTTGTGCAAATTTGGAATAAATAAACATGTTAAAATTGAGGGTTGTTTGTAATGTCCTTCAATAGCAAAGATGAGTATGCAACTCACAACATTTTTCACCTGGTACTTAATGTCCAGGAAATTTCTATTATACACGTCTAACATGAGCATTTCTTAAGCTACGCTAGCTAATACTAAGCAGGACTGTCCCACCTACAGGACTGCTGCTGCCATCTGGGGACACAGATCTCCACTGACTATAATAACAGAGCTCAGAATGTGATAATTCCCAGATGTTATTCCCAGGTTATCCCAGAGTCTTAAATAGCTATTAAAGTCTAAGAGCAAAGTACTGGCACTCCAAATTGTGGTAAAGAGAATATAAAAGGATTTTGAATTAAAAAAAGCTGTGATGTCCAGTAATGTTACTCGTAACAATTATTCTGTCACAACTATCACCTGTTATCACCTTTGCAAAGTTACTCCGAAGTTTTTAGAAAGATGTAACTGTAAAGAACTTTGTCCGAATTTTGCTGACACAGATTGTTGCGAATACTTGTTTTTGAGTAATGAGAAAGGAGGAGAGCTCTAACAGATCCAGCTGCACCATATATGGTTCATTCAAACTTATAATCAGCAGATGATACACAATCTTAGGGGCTTTGAGTGTTTTAATAAGTATTTTGGAACATAAGCACTGCAACATATTGAAACAATATTGGTTAAAATCCCCAAAAATCACTTGACAAGTTAATACTCCTTCATCCACCACGTATGTCTAAAATTCCGTGCTTCATTTAATTCACTCTATTAACATTTCCTCTAAAGTTTTCTGATGTATCTGATTATAAGCATTATAAAACAATGTGATGAATAACAATTTTGGTGAACTTTAATTGCTCTGTTTACAATCAAAAATACTGATTACTGATTATTGTCCCCTCTAGCACCAAAAGACTACTTACAATTCAGTTTCAATCCAAAAAGTATTAATTGTGTTGGGTAGGAAGCTACTTGTGTAGCTTTCCACCCTAGAAATCTATGTTGCTCTTTGTTTCTGCAATGGAAATGACACGGGTATAAAAACAGCCCCAGAAAACTACCCTGGTTCCTGGAAAAGGTTCCTGCAGTTGAAACAAACAAGTTGTTTCTGGTCATTCAGAAAACACAAATTAAGCCAACAATGAAGCCAACAAAATCCCAAGGTAGCTTTCAATAATTACGCCAGCTTTGCACAAGGAGGAAGCAGGAAGGGTGGAGTTGAAGTGTGCAAGGTCATTTGGTAACGTTTTTTTATAAACTGTTAGTCGGGCATCTTTCTTTCTAAAGGGTAAAGCACATTATGATGTGTGACATCTTAGTGGTTTTGTTTTATTTTGAAGCATTAACCCTACTGAAAAATCTACCCAGCCCTGAGGTCCGGTAACATGTTCTGCTTTCAGCATGACCCATCAAATTTGTGATAAAGGCAAAAAATGATGTCATGACGCACTGATCCACCCATGTTCAGGTGTGTTTTTGTTTAACTGATGTGAACAGCTGGTCACAGATACGTCCTGTCATTGCTAAATCAAACCCTCGAGTCAGAAGGCGTTTCCCCCCTGTATAAATCCTCTAGAATGAAGCTACGACGATCTTGCATGTCATCTCAAATTCCTGTCCCATCTTGGTTCTTTACAGAAAACATAGAGCAACACAGAAAAGGCATCTCAATCCCAGCTTTAAATATTTTGTGAAAGACTCTGATGTCCAATGTTGCTCAGAGGAAGTGTGGTTATGGTGCGGGAGATGGTAGGTGAAAGAAATGTGTCTCTCAATGGTGATGAATATTGATGATATGACACATTTTCATGTCTTAATTTTGCTAGAAAAACCCTCATTTTATTTTCTATGTCTGTAATTTTGTGCCTTTTAGGGATATCATCATCCTTCACTGGAGTTTGAATGTGGCAAACCGGTGCCTATAATTAGGCGTGAATTTGTTTGTTTATGTGTCTGCCTGCTTGTGCATAATGCATTGTACATGAGCGCATGCCTCGTCACTGCCAGTTTCCGTTTGGTCTCGGCAGGTGGGAGGGCCTTGCTGAAACATTGCAATGAAATCAATGATCCGTGCTTCTTTAGATATGACCAGCAAACTACATCATCATCTCATTCCAAAACAAAAGGGCTGACTGTGGGAGAAAAAGTTGAAAGTGGCCCTCTGCCAAAGCCATTAAGGATTACATTGTGAATGTTCCAGCTTTCTTTTTAAAGTTGCATTTCTGAGTGAGGTCAGTAGAGGAATATTCATACTGTACATCTCTCTTCAACCCCATCCTTTCTTCTCTTTTTGTGCCTGAAACCTTTCTGCCAAATGCTGCCAGGCGATCACATCTGTGCTGAAAATGAATTGTATCCCAGAGCCCTCAGAGTCAAGGATTCACTTGTAAAGAATACAGTTTTATTGGATGAACAGACTAATGTACCATGCAATGCAGTTGCACTAGCATTTTATGCCACATTGAAAGAGTCAATTAATTTGCATAATTCAAACGAGTGTACTGCCGCTTTGAAGGCATGGCTGGGCATCTTGGCTAGTCAAGTCAGCTCCTCCGTTTCTGATAGATTAATCATTCCTGCCATACAATTAATTACATTTTATGACAATTTGAACCCTTTTTTGTCCCACCCACTGGTACAGCAATTTTACAGCCAGGCGGTGATATCAGCGCATCCTGATGAAGCCCTTGTGATTTAGTGAACACCTTAACACAGTGCCTGTGCCTAGGGCTGCAAAAAAATTAATATTTTGTTTCCCATCTGGTGGAATCAGCAGAATTAATGAGGGAAGGAGGCCTGTAGCAATGCAGGATCCAGGGATCAATCTGCCTCTCTCCGCTGGTTGCTATTCGATGCTGGAGGTGTGTGTGTAAAGCCGGGGGCTGGAGGGGGATGCTGGGTGGGTGAGAAGAGAAAGATATTGGTTTGTGCACTTCTGTAGCATGGGCATCTACACTAGGGTGAGCACTACTGTAAATGAATGATTACAGCAGCACCAGCACCCCTCCCTCCTCCACAGCTTGACAGACAGCTCCTCTCCTTACCCACCACCACCCCACTGATTAATTTTCAGCATTTACTGCCCGTCTGTCTCTCTTTTCCTTTGTCACTTGTTTACAGCCTTTAATTGAAATGCAGTGAGGCAAATGTTTTTGAGCTTGCCGACACAGAGAGGTGGCTGTAAAGTGACGTGGCTGTTTGGTAGAGTGAAGCTAGTTTTGAGAAAATGGCACCAAGTCTATGTGTGGTTCTTGTCCCCATGAGAATGGATGAGGGTCAGACAGATTCAGGATGCTGTAAGAACTGCATAAAGTCTAGTTTGTTGGATGCGATACCCATATAAACACAAATATAAATAAATATATTCATATATAAAAGTGTTATTGCTGCTCTTGTTTTCAGGATTTCTTCAACTGCAGATAACGTTTGTGATCTCAGATGTCTTTTATATTTGATGTTATGATTCTAAAATATAAAAATAAACTTTTTTTTAGGGCTGCACGGTGGCACAGTTGGTAGCACTGTTGCCTTGCAGCAAGAAGGTCCTGGGTTCAAATCCCAACTGAGGGTCTTTCTGCATGGAGTTTGCATGTTCTCCCTGTGCATGTGTGGGTTCTCACCGGGTACTCCGGCTTCCTCCCACAGTCCAAAGACATGTCTGTTAGGTTAATTGGTCACTCTAAATTGCCCTTAGGTGTATGAATGAGTGTGTGCATGGTTGTTTGTGTGTTGCCCTGCGATGGACTGGCGACTTGTCCAGGGTGTACCCTGCCTCTCGCCCATAGACTGCTGGAGATAGGCACCAGCTCCCCCGCGACCCACTATGGAATAAGCGGTAGAAAATGACTGACTGACTGACTTTTTTTTTATATATTTTAAACCAAATGCTGTGTTTATGCTATTGGGACAGAGGTTGAGTTAGTTTTAATCAAACTTTCTATCAAACAAATTGTGGTCCAATTTTTTGGAGTAGAGAAGAGCACAGAAGGAGCAATATCATTCTTCCCAGACAGCTATTTGGGAATATACAACATCCTACTTAGACCTAGGTAATGGCAAAACTATGCTGTTATGTGATAATAATAACAGCATTGTTAATGCTGTTATTATTATAATGTGAATGACTTAAGGTCTGACTAAAGAGAGAACAAGACTGTTGACTTCAGACAACAATATATATATATGTATATATATTTATATATATATATATATATATATATTGTTTTTTTTATTTTTTTATTTTTTACCTTCTAAGTGCTAGCTACCAAAAGCTAGAGCTAAATATATTCAGCATTCGCAGTTTGGCCAAAGAACTGATCATAAAGTCATCATAGACAGCATAGACTGGTTCTCTACATCTGTGTTTTTTCATCTACTAACAAAACTCAGAATGTAAGAGTAATATGAGTAATTTGTCTATAGAATTATGGATAACAAGGCTACATGTGTGTATTTCCTTATTTGAAACATCTTTTTACACATTTTCAAAGCAGTCAACAGGCAACAGATGGGGTATAGCCTAGACCAGGGGCTCTAAAGCATAATGCTCAAAGGTCTAAATCTTATTTCCAAATGGCTCAGATGAATTAATTATGAGATTGTGGTTTTGTTTTTGAGTTATTTAGTTTTTTTCAAAGATTTCTGTCACTGGCATCACTGGTCAGCCCATTTCTCAAGTGAGATTTAAAGTTCCTCAGCTTCACATCATTACCTCTGGTAATCATCATGAAAAGGGTGAGTTCTTTATTATCCCTTCCATCTCTCCACAATTAGTTTTGGGGTATCCTTGGTTGCAGAAACATAACCCCACTATTAATTGGGTGGAGGGCAGAGTAGAGAGATGGAGTAAGTTCTGTCTCCAGAATTGTTTAAGAACTGCCATCTCTCACTCTACTAAACAACTCAAACCTCCTGAGCCTGTTGATTTATCCAAAGTTCCACCTGAATACCATAATCTCGCACCTGTGTTTAGTAAACAAGGGGCTCTTTTTCTACCTCCGCATCGCCCCTATGACTGCTCTATTGATCTCCTCCCAGGCGCTCCACTACCATCCAGCAGACTCTATAATCTCTCCGGACCCGAGAAAGAGGTCATGAAAGAATACATTGAGGATTCTTTAGCATCTGGGATCATTCGTCCGTCCACCTCCCCTGTTGGCGCCGGATTTTTCTTCGTGGGTAAGAAGGATGGCACATTAAGACCTTGCATTGATTATAGAGGGTTGAATCAAATTACTATTAAAAATAAATACCCACTACCACTTATTGACTCAGTACATGAACAACCACATTCTGCCAAGATCTTCACTAAACTCGACCTGCGCAACGCATACCATTTGGTCCGGATCCGTGAGGGTGATGAGTGGAAAACAGCTTTCAAAACCCCCCTAGGACATTTTGAGTATCTAGTCATGCCTTTCGGTTTAACTAATGCACCTGCTGTTTTTCAGGCTCTCATTAATGATGTTCTTCGCGATTTCCTCAACCTCTTTGTTTTCGTTTATCTGGAGAACATTTAGATTTTTTCCCAGGACATAGAACAACATCACCAACACGTCAGAACAGTTCTCCAAAGGCTTTTCGAAAATCAACTCCTTGTTAAAGCCGAAACATGTGAGTTCAGCGTCACCTCCGTGTCTTTTTTGGGTTTAATTTTTGAAGCAGGCAAATACAGAACTGATCCCGAGAAGACCAAGGCAGTGGCAGAGTGGCCTACTCCAATTGATTGCAGGCAACTTCAAAGGTTCTTGGGATTTGCAAATTTCTATAGGAGGTTTATAAGGAACTACAGTCAGGTCACTGCACCTCTCACTCAACTCACCTCCTCTCTGAGAACATTCCATTGGACCTCTGAGGCGGAAAGGGCATTTGGTGAGTTAAAGACTCTTTTTTCTTCGGCGCCCATATTGACCCATCTTGATCCATCTAAACAATTTATCGTAGAGGTTGATGCTTCCGACATTGGAGTAGGGGCCATTTTATCTCAACGGTCCCCTGTGGATGATAAAGTACATCCATGTGCCTATTTTTCTCATCGCTTGTCTCCAGCAGAGCTAAATTATAATGTGGGCAACCATGAACTTTTAGCCATAAAATTGGCCCTTGAGGAATGGCGGCATTGGTTAGAGGGTACTGAAATCCCTTTTCTCATTTGGACTGATCACAAGAACTTCTCCTACATTCAAAATGCCAAGAGACTTAACCCCAGACAAGCCCGTTGGTCTCTGTTTTTTGCTCATGTTGGACCATTTGTTTGCTGAGTATTGGACTACCTGCATGTTGTTGGACGTCACTGTGCCTCTCCAATGTCATTGGCCATTTTGTATCCAGGACAGCCCGCTACTACATATCCCGTCGAGCACTGCGACTGATATGACGAGCGTCCCAAGTCTGACGTCACAAGACGCTATATAGGAAGGCCTCCGTTTTGAACACCTCGCCTTCAGCTAGAGATCGTGACCCGATCACCAACATCTGAAGCATCACCTGGAGAAGAGTCCTGAGTGGATTTCATTTATTCTCTCTCGTTGGCCAACGAACAATTCATAACTGAGATTTCTGGACTAGGAAGGCCAGAAATTTCACTTTGCCGATCGAAGACGTGAGTTTAACACGTAACTAAAACACGGAGTTCGAGGAAACGAACCGCCACCGTGTTTCATCCCAAGTCGACTTTGATGGTCAGATCGTATTTTTCCTTTTCGCCAAGAAGGCCAAAGGACGAGGACTGACCGCTTTCTTGGAGTTTAACTGCGGACGCGCAGCAACGCTTCAACCACCCTTTTCCCTCTCACTCGCTGCCGCAGAAGGAAACTTCACCAAGTAAAACCTATCCTTTATTTTTATTTCTTTATTAGAAGGCCTGGGCAGGGTCAGAAGTTGTAGTGCGATGAGAATCGCTAGTTAGAATCTAATGTGTTCTGAATGATATGTGCATGGAACCTTGCTTATTGAACTTTGATGTGCTGTGCTGATGTCTGAAGCTGCTGCGCTCCCAGCTCTGTGCGCATTTTACCACCTGAGAGCAAGCGCAGGTGCGCTGTGAGACTGGACTGCTGAAATAACCTCATGGTGAAATTCCCCATTTTTCTTTGTCTCCAACTTCACTGCTGGCTAGCTGCCGCCAAAAGTTTTATAACTCTTTGACTGCTCAGGAGTTGAGGGAAATTTTATGAGTCAGAATAACTGAGTTACAGTTGGAGCTGCAACCCCCCACTCTCCACTCACCACCACACCCCTTTTTCATATTCTCATTCCTTATTTTTGCCATAACTGCTGGTTGATTCAATAAACACCCACTGCTGTTTGCTTTATTTTCGCTTAGTTAGATGTGTTACCCTTGTTATGTAGAATTTTGCATGTTGAGTAGGTGAAGATTAATAAATATTCACATAGATAAAAAGAGAGCGTTTGTGTTCATTGTGTGCAAAAATGATTTGTCAGTCAAGATAAGGTTCAAAGTTCCACACGTTTCGGCAGAAACGGTCGATTAAACAGTGACATCTCCGGCAATAGTTATTAATTATTACGGAGTACAGGTCCTTCTCAAAATATTAGCATATTGTGATAAAGTTCATTATTTTCCATAATGTCATGATGAAAATTTAACATTCATATATTTTAGATTCATTGCACACTAACTGAAATATTTCAGGTCTTTTATTGTCTTAATACGGATGATTTTGGCATACAGGTCATGAAAACCCAAAATTCCTATCTCACAAAATTAGCATATCATTAAAAGGGTCTCTAAACGAGCTATGAACCTAATCATCTGAATCAACGAGCTAACTCTAAACACCTGCAAAAGATTCCTGAGGCCTTTAAAACACCCAGCCTGGTTCATCACTCAAAACCCCAATCATGGGTAAGACTGCCGACCTGACTGCTGTCCAGAAGGCCACTATTGACACCCTCAAGCAAGAGGGTAAGACACAGAAAGAAATTTCTGAACGAATAGGCTGTTCCCAGTGTGCTGTATCAAGGCACCTCAGTGGGAAGTCTGTGGGAAGGAAAAAGTGTGGCAGAAAACGCTGCACAACGAGAAGAGGTGACCGGACCCTGAGGAAGATTGTGGAGAAGGGCCGATTCCAGACCTTGGGGGACCTGCGGAAGCAGTGGACTGAGTCTGGAGTAGAAACATCCAGAGCCACCGTGCACTGGCGTGTGCAGGAAATGGGCTACAGGTGCCGCATTCCCCAGGTCAAGCCACTTTTGAACCAGAAACCAGAGAAGCAGCACTGGACTGTTGCTCAGTGGTCCAAAGTACTTTTTTCGGATGAAAGCAAATTCTGCATGTCATTCGGAAATCAAGGTGCCAGAGTCTGGAGGAAGACTGGGGAGAAGGAAATGCCAGAAGTCCAGTGTCAAGTACCTACAGTCAGTGATGGTCTGGGTTGCCGTGTCAGCTGCTGGTGTTGGTCCACTGTGTTTTATCACAATGCAGCTAGCTATCAGGAGATTTTGGAGCACTTCATGCTTCCATCCGCTGAAAAGCTTTATGGAGATGAAGATTTCATTTTTCAGCACGACCTAGCACCTGCTCACAGTGCCAAAACCACTGGTAAATGGTTTACTGACCATGGTATCACTGTGCTCAATTGGCCTGCCAACTCTCCTGACCTGAACCCCATAGAGAATCTGTGGGATATTGTGAAGAGAACGTTGAGAGACTCAAGACCCAACACTCTGGATGAGCTAAAGGCCGCTATCGAAGCATCCTGGGCCTCCATAAGACCTCAGCAGTGCCACAGGCTGATTGCCTCCATGCCACGCCACATTGAAGCAGTCATTTCTGCAAAAGGATTCCCGACCAAGTATTGAGTGCATAACTGTACATGATTATTTGAAGGTTGACGTTTGTTGTATTAAAAACACTTTTCTTTTATTGGTCGGATGAAATATGCTAATTTTGTGAGATAGAAATTTTGGGTTTTCATGAGCTGTATGCCAAAATCATCCGTATTAAGACAATAAAAAACCTGAAATATTTCAGTTAGTGTGCAATGAATCTAAAATATATGAATGTTAAATTTTCATCATAACATTATGGAAAATAATGAACTTTATCACAATATGCTAATAGTTTGAGAAGGACCTGTATTTAACAGTTGTAATTGTCAAAGGCATTGAGCCACAATTACAACACCAGAAACATCTCTGGTCTCGATTCAAAAATGAGGATTTTGGTTAAGAAGTTAATTTTGTCAGGTTATGATTTTTAATTATAATCATTGATCAAGATTAATCAATCAATAATCATAACCTCCAACACTTGCTTTCATTTCTCTATCTCCTACAGACCCGGTTCCAAGAACACTAAGCCTGACGCTCTCTCTCGCCAGTTCTCTCATTCTAACCAACCCAAGACTAAAACCTCCATCCTCCCGGACTCTTGTATTGAGGGCGCCCTCACCTGGGCCATTGAGAAGGACACCTTCCACTGCCACAAATTGAGCTTGGCCCTGCTGCAATTCAATCAATTTCTTGGCACGCTTGCAATGTAATGCAATGCAGACGTCCACAGCGCCCCCTACCGAACAAGATGGGTAGCTCGGTCAGCAGGGAGCTGAGGAAGAGCGGCTGCTAACGTCACTCTGCTGCGCCCGACGCTCGGAATGCTTTTTCGTTTTCGAGTTCTGGGCAGTACTTTGCGGGCAGACCACGAAAACGAAAAGCAATGTCTGCTTTGTTTTCTTTTTGATTGTGGCATAAAATGTGCAGTCGTGAAGAAGAAAATGCAAATGCAAATAGGATGATTGATTAATAATTTTATTTATGGGTCAGATAATGCAGCCACATTCTTAAAATGAAAAAGCATTTCTGGAAATGCTTTTTTCATTTTCAAATTTTACATTTCAATTTGAATTTTGGTGTCTATTTGCTGGGGTACATTTTGAAAAATAAATCTCAAATGTCTTTTTCTTTTTCATTTTAATTAAGTGAAAGAATGAGCAGTCTTGAAAAATGCAAATAGGATTATTGATTACTAATTTCATTTATGAGTCAAACAATGCAGCCACATTCTTAAAATGAAAAAGCATTTCTGAAAATGCTTTTTCATTTTAAATATGGTAACGATTTGCTTCCATATGGTTCTGGTTCTGGGTATGCAGAGTAGATTTGAGCCAGAAGACCTTGGAGGTCTGGGTGGTTGATACACTAACAACAAGTATGTAATGTATTTTCGTGCTAAGCCATTCAGTGATTTATAGAGTCTATAGAGATTTATAGAGAATAGAAGTCTATCTTTGAGATACGGGGAGCTAGTATAAGGACTTTAGAACTTTCTTAGTTCTAGCGAGGACGCGGGCAGCAGCGTTCTGGATCAACTGCCACTGTCTGATCGACTTTTTAAGCAGACCTGTGAAGCCACTTTTGCAGGAATCAATTCTACTAAAGATGAACGCATGGATTAGCTTTTCAAGGTCCTGCTGAGACATTAGTCCTTTAATCCTGGAGATGTTCTTTAGGTAATAGAAGGCTGACCTTGTTACTGTCTTTATGTGCCTCTGAAGGTTCAGGTCTGAGGTTCGAGCCTGACTGGTGGTTTCTAGCTGTATTAACTGAAGCTGTGTGCTACCTTTTAAACGCTCTTCCTTTGGTCCAAAGATTATTACTTCAGTTTTGTTTTGATTCAACTGAAGAAAATTTTGGCACATCCATGCATTGATTTCTTCTAAGCAATTAATCAGCGCTTGAATGGGTTCATAGTCACCTGTTGACATCGTAACGTATAGCTGTGTGTCATCTGCATAGTTATGATAACTTATGTTGTTGTTTATTAAAATCGGAGTTAGGGGGAGCATGTAGATATTGAATAGGAGGGGCCCTAAGATGGGGAACACCACATGTGATATTTGTGGTCGCTGATGTAAAGTTACCTACTGACACAAAAAACTACCTGTCCTTCAAGTTGGATTTAAACCGAGTGCTGTTCCAGAAACGCCAACCCAGTTATCCAGGCACTCTAATAAAATGGAGGGATCAGCCGTGTTCAATGCTGCACCAAGGTCCAATAATACCAGCACTGTGGTTTTTCCACAGTCTGCATTTATACAGATGTAAATGAAAACCTTGACAAGGGCAGTCAAAGCGGCTGGTCATTGTTAGGAAGTTGTTTAACTCCTGGATCACAGCTTTTTCAATGATCTTACTGATGAAGGAAAGACCCCAGGTAGGTATTGCACAACCAAAACCTTTTTGCAGTAGAGTAACAACTGTACCAGCGTGCAGCCCCAAAACATGGTAAAATTATTTACTTTTAAAATACCATCTGACTCAACGCTTCCAGCTATACAAATGTCTAAAGTAGACACGGATCATGTTAAAGATCTTTGAACTCTGAGATGTTTGCTGAGGTGCTAGGCTAACTTGCTTCCTCTCTGTTTAGATATGACTGATTAATTTAGCTCATGTTCTTTTTGCACTTCCAATTTTTTTTGTTGGAGAAAATAAACTAGCAAGGAGATGTTTTCTGTTTGTTGTTCCAGACTGATGCCACTTCCTCAAGAAAATTTAGTGTCATCAATTAAACCTAACTTAAATGTTTTTGGACTATGGGAGGAAACCTGAGGATCCCATTGGGGGAAGAACTTGAAAGCTCCACTCTGAAAGGCCCACTCAAGCGTTGAACCTGTTTCTCTCTAGTTGTGAAGCTGCAGAGTAAATACCCCTAGTTGTTGGACACACAAAGTATAAAAAAAAAAATTTTATGTGTCTTCTATACTCGTCTAATCCTTGCAGAATAATGGGGGGGCGGTTGCCGATTTCCAGCAGTTGATTAGTGAGAAGAGAGGTACAACCTGGACAGGTGGCCAGTTTATGACAGGACAACACAAAGACACTCAATGCACAAATTCACTCACATCAAGGGCAATTTAGAGTAGCGATTACACCTCACATGCATGCATTTGGACTGTGGGAGAACATATGCCCCTTTTCCACTGGCTCGTTTTAGCTGGCGCGACTCTGCACCGCTCGGTTTCACTCTACTCGGTACGGTAACTGTTGTGTTTCCACTTATTCGGCGACAGCTGAAGCTATGGTGGCGGAAGTCCCGCCTCCAGCCATGAGTGTAGTGCACTCTGCTGCTATTAATGTTACTGTGTTATATTGTCACATTAAAGTAATCTGGGTGAAATGATAAAAAATAAATAGAAAATAAAAACATAAATAAACTAAATACTAATAACGTTTGTATTAATATATATGCAAGAATGTGTTATGTTTTTTTATGTCCAAAACTACGATAATTATCTGGACCACAGTCCAGCCAGAACTTATAAAATAAGGCTCAGGGGTTCTGATGTGAGGAGGGTGTGGCAGGAGAAGCAAAGAGGAGAGACGCTGCTGTCTGGAGTGGTGAAGCTCTAAAGTTTGTATAAAGTTACAATTTTGGGCTTTATGAAAAAGTTTTTGTCTTATCCATGGTAATAACGAGGACAAGGACTTAAAAGCGCAAAACCGGGGACTTTTGACCTTTGAAGTTAGTTTTAGGTTGGATATTGCATATTCATGCCCCGCAGATTCAGTGGACTCGTCCTCCTGTTTGGTCCGATCCTGGCAGTCTGATTACGAACAGCTGCTCTCTGACTGCTCCCTCCTCCTGCAGACGCTGGTTCGCTTAAGGACCGTCAATAAATGTCCAAACCAAACATGTTGTTTCATGGTGGTATTGTTTTGTGTGTTTTGGGGGAAATATTTGTGCCTCTGAACAATAAATTTTATGTGTGATCAGCTGATTTAGGATGTTATTAAATACAGCGCTCAGCCTGCATGTAATTTAGAAAGCTGATTTGTCCTTTTTCTTTTCAGTCAGCCTTCAGGCATGGTTTATGATCTGTAAATGGTAAAATTACATGTATGACCTGCTCCAGCCACTGTGGTACTTAATATTATTGTAGTTGCTCTTGAGTTTTATTAACTTTTTCCTGAACTGTCTCAAAGAAAACCGTCTCATTTCTCCTCCTCCCACTGCCAATCAGTGAACAGCAGTCTGTTCACGTTACATGTAGTCCCTACTCAGCCCTGGTCGTACCTGCTCAGGAGCAGGGACCAAAAAAGTAGGTCCCGGTACGGAAAAAACTGTAATCGAAATGCTCGCATAGCAAGCTGAGTGGAGTCGAGTAGGGCCAAATTGAGCCAGTGGAAAAGGGTCAATAGAGAGAACCCTCGAATGCATGGGAGGAAGAAGCAAACCCCACAAAGAAAGGTTTGGCCAGGATTTAAAACCAGGACCAGTACTTGGTCCTGGGCCGCAATGCATCTCTAAGACAATATAACATGAAAAAAAATATTGATATTTTAAGTAAAATCACAAATTCTGAAATTGCTGAATCTAAAATCTATTTTAAGTACTTTAAAACATGAGTGAGAATAAGGGGTTTGAAATGAACCCATCTTGGAAATTTGCTGGAAAATATTTAAGACATCACATTTTCATGCAACATGTGATGTCTTGCTTGGACTAAGTTTGCTTTTTTAACCATCAATTTATCAGGTAGAAAATATAGAAAGAGACAGTTGAAGCACTCGTATCACAGAAACAGCACTTCCACAGTGTCATCCAATTTGGGCACCCCTTTAACTCCTTCTCTCGTCCCGTTTTTGTGTCTCTGATCACTCCCCACCACCGCCCCCTCGTCTGCCACGCCTGCTCCATGTGGCGTTTTGCGGCTCAGAGAGGGTGTTAGTCTCCTCTTTGAAGTATCACTTCAATTACAGGGTTTAACCCCACAGGTCATCCCTTGCTTATTTACACAAAGCTGGTGTAATTCTTTTGGAAAGCCTTGCCTTTTGCCATGAATACAAAGCCGGGCTTCAATCTAATGCAGTGAGTTTCACATCAACACTTTTTTTTTTTTGACCTATGTATGATAGTGTGCATCTGGGGGTGTGGTTCAACTTTAGTGTTTGAATTCACTGTGATCAGACCAAGCAAGCAAAAAGTGAGAGGTATTATTATCTTGTTGTTTATTTATAGAGCACTTTACAAACCTTAAGGCAACCAAAGTTCTGTACAGCAGAGTACAAAACAAACGACATTAAATTGTAATGATAAAAGCAGTAAATGATAACACAATTAAACTAATAAAATAAGCAATAAAACATAAAATATAGTACAAAGACTGGCCTACTAATCATGCTCTCTGCAGTTAAAAACCAGTGTAAATAGATGAGTTTTTAAGAGATTTCAATTTATTAATAGTTCAGGTAGATCTTATGGAAAGAAGGAGACTTCTTCAGAGTTTAGGAGCTTCGGCCGAAAAGGCTCCTTCTCCCTAGTTACAAATCGAATCAAGAGCATTTGATCTTCAGATCTGAGAGCTCTACCCAGATGATAAGTATGCAGGAGCTCAGAAGGAGGTACCAGACCATTTAAATATTTAAAAACTAAGAGTAAAATTGTAAAGACATTTCCAAAAAAAACAAAAACAGCCAGTCAAAAAAATTCAGTGTTGGCGTAATGTGATCAGATCTTCTTGTCCCTGCTAATAGGCCGACATCTGAATTTCGGACCAGCTAGTAACGATGGGGGAGAGACTGATAAATCCCACTATAAAGATAGGTACAGTCTGGAAATAATAAAAGCTTCAAGGGCATCATGAGGAAGTTAAGGCTTGATTTTGCTCATTACCCTCAAATGATAAAAACTAGACTGGGTGCCGGCCCTAACCTGTCTGTCAAATTTAATGTTATTATCAAAAGTAACCCCAAGATTCCTAATAAAAGGACACAGTGAAGAGTCCAAAGACCCAACAGCACTGCTGTATCCTGCCAGTCGGTCAGTATTCCCAAACCCAATGACCTCTGTTTTATTTTCAATTAAGCGAAGTTCAGCTCCATCCATGTTTTAACATCCTGTACACTTTAGCAGATTATCAATACACTGGACTATTCCAGATTTTGAAGGTAAATAAATCAGTATGTCATCTGCATAACAATATAATGACCCCAGTGGAAGCAAATAGAGAGCAAAAAAAAAAAAAAAAAGAGCCTAAAATGGAGGCTTGACATGTGTCACAATTAAGTGGGGCCTCTGTGAAAGAAAACTGTCAACGTTGGACAGAAAAATGTCTATCAAACATATAGGTCTCAAACCATGCTGTGCCCTTCACACCAACAGCCTGTTCAAGTAGTGAAAATGAAATGTCATGATCCATTGTGTTGAAGGCAGCGGTGAGATCAAGAATAATTAAAACAACAGGAGCACCAGAGTCAGCAGTTAAAAGCAAATCATTGCATAAACTGAGAAGAGCTGTTTCAGTGCTGAGGCAAGATTAAAACCAGATTGAAACTTCTCATGAATGCCATATAGCTCTTGATGGCCCTGTAACTGTAACCACCTTCTCTAAAATTTTAGAAAGAAAAGGCATGGTGGGCCAATGTACCAAAAGCAGGAAGAGAAAAAGTAACATAGGAGCAGTGCATTTGAGAAGAAGTAGATGAAAAATAAATTAAGAGTGCGAATGTCTCGTGGGGCTATGTGGAGTAGTAAAGAGGAGTAAGTACCAGCAGATACCCTAATGTCACTGTTAAGTGGCAGAGCAGAGCGGAGACGGACACTGTGTAAATTAGTGGTTAGATTCTTCAACAAGCTGCTCTGCATTCTGTTTATTTTACACACCTGGTTTCCATGTTACTCATCACATCTGCACAGTATTTAGTCTCCTTGCTTTTTTCTTTCATTGCTGGATTCTACTGTTGCACTTGCCCTGCCTTCTGTGTTGATGTTCCTTGTGCATATCTGTAAGTTTTCCCATTATAAATCCCTCATTCCACACTCCATCTGCTATTTGGTTCTTTAACAATATATATATATATATATATATATATATATATATATATATATATATATATATATATATATATATATGTCAGTCAGTCAGTAATTTTCTACTGCTTATTCCATAGTGGGTCACGGGGAAGCTGGTGGCTATCTCCATCAGTCTATGGGCATGAGGTGGGGTACACCCTGGACAGGTCGCCAGTCCATCGCAGGGCAACACACAAACAACCATGCACACACTCATTCATACACCTAAGGGCAATTTAGAGTGACCAATTAACCTAACAGGCATGTCTTTGGACTGTGGGAAGAAGCCGGAGTACCTGGAGAGAACCCACACATGCACGGGGAGAACATGCAAACTCCATGCAGAAAGACCCCTAGCCGGGATTCGAACCCAGGACCTTCTTGCTGCAAGCCAACAGTGCTACCAACTGCGCCCTAAAATTACGCTATTAGTTGCGCTCTCTCTCTCTCTCTATTTATATATATATATTATAGTCTGTGGTCCACCTTCATTGTTCCATGTAAAATACAAAACACTAATGCTTTGTTATGTTTACAATTGTTTGCCCCTCTACCAATGTGACAAAATGTCGCAATGCATTGTGAGCTGCTATTCCCATTTGTGTATCTTAATCTATTACACATAGTATTATACATTTTGCCAATATGTTTTTATAGAGAATAGCAGCAGATTTTAGCTGGTTAATTTGGCTGGTTATCCGCTTCAGTAGCTAAAGGATATGCCGCTTGCAGGTTGCCACTCCTTTAGTTTCCACACCATGACTCTGTGTTTTTCACACCTAGACATATTTCCAACTGGCCAGATTTGTCTTTCTTGTAAACGTCATAAATGTGTAGTTGCCTCATTTCAGCTAGCTGACAGAGGTGGGCAGCAATAGGAGGGAGAGGGGCTGCATTAATCTATGCACCATACAGCCATAACTTTCTCTGGCCTCTAATTGAATGCGCTACTACAGATGTGTTGTACTTTTGCTGATTGTTTTAAAACCACATTTAACTTCATTCCCAGTAACCAGTCTATGCCTAATACCTAGATAACATTTACTTTTGATTTTAAGTTGGTATTTGCTCTGTTTGATCATTTCGGTTGACATGACACTTTTGCAGGTGCCTGAATATTTTCAAAATAAATTTGCTATCTGATTGACTTACTTGGTAAATAAGGACCTCGAAAAAAATTATCTTGCCAAAAATGGAACTAAATAATAAATAGTTTTGACGATCAGGTTTCTGTTTACCTACCCTTTTAAATTCCCTATCCTCTGCCCTCGCAGCTGGCGGTCTTTAATCGACTTCTTATTTTTTCATGAAGTGAACTGAGGATGACACCAAGTGCTGCACTCCTTCTTAAATAATATAAACAAGAGAACAACAAAAGGAGGTGAAGTCTAAGTCATCTTCTCTGTTAGTTCATTTCAGCTCAGATGGTTCTCGTTCGCTGGAGCATGTGGCATGCAATGAAAATACGAGCGTCCTCCTCTCTCCACGGGCCTCCACAACCCCACCTATAAAAGTTGCAACTGCCAGCTCAGGTGGAAAAATGTTGCAGAGTAAAAGATGTATTCAATAAATAGAGAGGGACAGCATGGGGCCTGGGGAAAGTGTGCATGAGACGGAGGTTTGGAGAGTGGAATAATGGAAGAGAAGGTAGATGGGGCATGAGTGTACATTAAACAGCGGTGCTTGACGCCTGCGAGAAAAAGCATACTGCTGGGAATATAACTCTTAACTAGTATTGTCTCCTTTCAATTTGAAAGGAGAACAAGGGCTGTCATCTATGTATTCCTTCTTTTTTAAGGCGAATAGCCTTTTTCATTAAAGTAGATTTTATCACTAGTCGAGGTTTTGCTTTCAGATGTACTTTTTGTGCCCCTGGCACCACTTCTTCATATAGAACTGTTCCTTCCAGCTGGAGTCAAATACCAGCATCTGGCAAGAAAAACAAATATGAAAATATTTTTTCTTATACAAAAAAATTTGTCTCATTCATACCCATTTTAAATTTAGTCTATATACAGCACCCTCCACACTTATTGGTACTTTAGTAGAGATGTGTAAAAATCTAACACATAGCTTTTGCATATTAAAGAGCTGTCTTTACTAGCCATTTTAAAACAGTTCTTAAGCCCATCTCCTGGTTTGACGTTTGGCCCAGTATCGGATTTTACTTTTATTTTTATCTCATTGTTTTCTTGATGTCTATGTCATGTTTGCTTAATGGTGCTTTTATTTGGATTTTATTCCATATCTAAGTACTTTACTGTGGTTTATTTTTATATTTTTAGTTATTTTACCCTTTATATTCAGCACTTTGGTCACTGCTTGCTGGTTTTAAAGGGAGTAATGAATATAGTTGATTTGTTTTGGATTAAAATAAATGCAACTTTTATTGCAGTGGTATAATCTCACACAAACAAATTAACACCCAGCCTTTAAAATAAGAACATTAACATTTTCTATGTGATAAATTAACTGGAGCATTTTCGAAATGTGTACATTATTGTTTTAAATTCACTGGTATCTAGGAACTTCTAATCACTAATCCATGACCTCCTGTTTCCTTGGTGAAAACGTATGACATGACATAGAGAACCAGTTCTTTTAGTCACAGGGTGGACAAGGACCCAAATTTATCTTGCCACCACACATAGTGAGCAGGATGGTAGGGCAATTTCCATAGTTTTTTGTTAAGCCTTTCTTGTATACTTTGAACTGAGTCACTGCAAGATATCAGCATCTTTTTCAGACTTGGTCGGCTGTATTGACATACGGCAATGGGTGAAGTTTGGAGGTCATTTATACATGAGGCCTCCATTTGAATCTAGTGGTTAAGAAGTATAGTTTGTCCACTCTGTGCTAACCCAGATAGCAATGATGAATCAAATCTAGCAACAGGAAATTATTTAGATGTTAACAAAAGGGAGCCATGTATGAATTGTTAGGGATAAAACAATGTTTTATATTCAGTTGAATTTGACTGTGTTGTAGTTTACACTCTAATTTTATCTGGCTCTGACTATGCCTAGGTTGTATTGGATTGATTTCAAATTTGGATCAAACTAAACTTAACATAATTGTATACAAATTGGACATTTTTCTTTTATAAACTGTGTTGAGGTAGCATTTATTTTTAATTGCTGCTATATAAATAGATGACAGAGTCTGTTGTTACATGGCAAAGCTTGGAGGTAATCACACAATTTATTTTCTGATTTTGATTATTTTTCTAAAGATTTATTATCTGTCTGAGAAAGTCTGCCTGTATATGACTACACAAAATTAACATATCAAAATCAAGAGCAATGTCAAATTAAAACTATCAAATGCTTTTCCTTAGGCTCAGAAGTCCTTAGATCTTTTTTTTTTTTTTTACTTTTCACTTCTTTTATTAGATGCTTGCATTTGAAGGCACCTGCAATGCCTTCTCAATTATTCACAGATCCTTCCAGGTTTTTTGGCAACCTTGTAAAGTTGTGTAAAGAGCATTACAATAAAATATATTTTAGAGTAGCATAATCCCACCCTTTTTTTACCTGCCTCCTTTACTGACCTCCTCATGGTCAGTCATTTTCTACCGCTTATTCCAGCTGGTGCCTATCTCCAGCAGTCTATGGGCAAGAGGCAGGGTACACCCTGGACAGGTTGCCACTCCATGCACACACTCATTCATACACCTAAGGGCAATTTAGAGAGGCCAATTAACCTAACAGGCATGTCTTTGGAATGTGGGAGGAAGCCGGAGTATGTGGTGAGAACCCATGCAGAAGGAACCCCGGCCGGGATTCGAACCCAGGACCTTGTGCTACCAACTGCGCCACCGTGCAGTTATTGTTCTGACAAGAGATATGGAGTTTAAACGGAAATTCAACATGGAAGGCTCACCACCCCCACCGCGTCCAATCACTCCTCACTGGCTGCTCCAATCAATGGCAGGTCCGCACTTCTCCTCGGCCAATCATCTCCCAGGGCATCGCTTTTAAAGACCCTCTGCATGGAAGACACCACTCTTCTGCTGAGCTTTGACACTCCTCCACCCCTTCTCCACTATAGGCTCCCAACTCCTTCCAAATATACCAAGGCTTACGCCACCACCAGGATCGGATCAACCCACTTCATCTTCAGCGTATACGTCTTCCTCCGGGGTCCGAGCGCCAAAGAAATAATCTTTCATTAATAAACTCTAACCGTCATCTCGTTGTTTCTCCATTATGTGAGTCTTTCCAGGTTGAAATGCTCATGTTTAGGTGAGTGACCATTTTCTTTTAGCCATACTCTGACCTAGAATAAACGGCCACATTTGACTTACTTAAAAGGTAGGTTCTCTTGTCTTTTTCATTTTGAAAAGTAGCTTTGAGAAAGAGGCTTTTGCTTTGCATTTCATTTATGCTCCTCTTAAAAACAATAGGCCTGGATTGTTGATAAAAAGATACTAGAGCTTTATGATCAACATAAAAATTCAAAATTAATAATGCTTAAGTTACATTTATATATGTTCTAAAGTTATTTCTTTACAAGGGGCGTTTCTTGTACTTAAATCAAATTTTGATATTTTTGGGTTGAATTATGCTATTTAAATAATGGAAATTTTTATTAAGCCTTTTTAAAAGTCAGTCAGTAATTTTCTACCGCTTATTCCATAGTGGGTCACGGGGGAGCTGGTGCCTATCTCCAGCAGTCTATGGGCGAGAGGCTGGCTACACCCTGGACACGTCGCCAGTCCATCGCAGGGCAACACACAAACAACCATGCACACACTCATTCACACACCTAAGGGCAATTTAGAGTGACCAATTAACCTAACAGGCATGTCTTTGGACTGTGGGAGGAAGCCGGAGTACCCACGCATGCACGGGGAGAACATGCAAACTCCATGCAGAAAGACCCCCGGTTGGGAATCGAACCCAGGACCTTCTTGCTGCAAGGCAACAGTGCTACCAACCGTGCAGCCCCCTTTTTAAAAGTATTTAACAAAAGTTACAATAAGTCTGCAGGGCACTGTATTCACTAAGTCAATGAATATATAAAAAAAATAGAGGAAAGAAATCTGGCAGACTAACAAACTGAATGTGTTTTCTTCAAACCACATCCTTTTTTAATCCTGTGGGACCCTAGAGAAAACTTTTACATTATATTCCAAGTGAGAAATGTACGCTAAAACTAGGAGTCTGTTAGTTTGTGTTTTGTGCTGCTATTAAATAGGATGTTAAGAAGTGTTACATGTGTGAAATTATACCACAGAATTTACGGTGTTGCCTCAAAAGACTACTTTAGTCTGACATTTTCCTATGCAGCAGGATACAGATATCCATTCAATTCATTATAATATATTTGTAAAAAATAATTACTTTAGTAACTAATTTTACTAAATGAAACACATTATATAGATTTACACAAAGACAAAAAAAAAGAGATTTACACAAAGACGGATGTTTCAAGCCTTTATTTCTATTGTTTATAATGATTTTCCACTTACAGATAATGAAAACACAACTTTTAAGATTAGAATATTAGGCTACATTTGACCAATAATAAAAACATTTTAATACAGAAATGTTGGACTAATAAAAACAATATTTAACACCTGTTTAAAGGTTGTTGTCCTCGAAAGGTACTTTTAATCTGTCAAATGAGCCTCATCGGAACACATATTCTAATTTATTGAATGTACATAGCAGGTACATAACAAAGAAGGCTTGGAAACCCAAAACCGATACACTTCACTAAATAAATTATGTGACTCCTGGAGTGAATATTTTCTCTTGTAGAGCCCATTACCCATAAGGAAACATCTGTGGGCCTTCATTTTTTCTTGTTAGGGTGATGATGGTGGAAGATTTTCAGTAATCTATCAAGCTGATCTTTAACTGTCAAAAGCAAGCATAGAAAAGTGCCATTGTCGTGGCGATGATGGTGGCGGTGATGTGGCTTTGAAGTTTACCTGTCAGCTCGGCACTCTCCTAACCTCCAGTGACCCTGTTTGTCAGCTACACTTACAGGAACACTGTGAAACACTTCACATTCAGCACATTTTTGACTTCATAGAGCAACGGCGTGCATTCTTAGAGCAGCCTTAGGATTTGTTGCTGCAGCCAACGTTGTTAGCTCTAACCACAGTGCTTATTGATGGAGACAAATTTGGCCAACCTCTCTTAATTTGACTTATTTAAACTGCCAGCCCTTTATGCTTTTAAAGAAAGCCAGTCAGAATGCTCCAAAGCTGAAATCCCAAAATGTCTAAGTTGACTGTCTTTGTGTCTCTGGGGCTCTCTTCCTTCATTATACCTCCTTCTGTCAATTTTCGATAACACAATTTGAAGATGTGAGGAACCATAGAGTGGGAAAATGTTACATTATCTCTATGAACAGTGGGTATGTTTCTTTTTCCATGGCCTGGATAAAAGGAGTGGCCTCGCAATTTCTCTCAATTTTTCCATTCCCCACAGAGATGTTTAAGGGTAAGATGACTCTCCTTATGTACTCGGTATACACAGAAACATTGAATTGATGCATACATAGTTCATTTTGAGTTTTCGCAAACCAAGAAAAGCAGTTCAGAAGTATTTTGTATTAAAACATGTTGAAATATTCTGTCTTCTCAGTATTTTGGCACATATCTACAAACGTCTTAAACTTAGAAAAGAGTAGAATGCATTTATTTGAACCACCATAACTCCTATGCCTCTGAATTAAATCCAGTGCAACAAATGGCATTCAGAAATCACCTAAATAGCAAATGGAGTTCACATGTGTGAAGGTATGGCTGTTCTTTACATTTCTCTGAGTTTGTTAGAAAATGCTAGTGAAAGAATGTCATCATGAAGACCAAGGAAAACAGTAGCCATGTCAGGGAAAAGGATATTTAGAAGTATAAAGCAGGTTTAAGTTATAAAACATTTCACAGAAAATTGTTCAACATGTCTTATGAAAATGAAAAGTGTATAGCACATCTGCAAACCTACCGGGACAAATTAACAGGCCAGGCAAGTACAGCATTAATCAGAAAAGCTGCCAATAGGCCCATGCTAACTCTACAGGAGCTGCGTAGATCCAAGAGAATCTGGTGAAGGACAACTATTAACTGTACACTCCAAAAATATGGCCTTTAAAGAAGAGTGGCAAGAAGAAAGCCAAATAAAGTTCTGCAGTTTACTTCAAGCAATATAGGGAAAGTATTCTGGTCAGTCTAGACCAAAGTGAAATTTTCAGCCCAAAGCATTGAGGAAAGCTAATAAAGTACTTCACTTTGAAGACACCATCCCTACCCCGAAACATGTTGGTGAACGTATCGTGCTGCAGGGATGCTTTTCTTCAGCAAAGACACAGAAGCTGGCCAAAAATTGATAGAGCTAAATAGAGAGAAATCCTTAAAGAAAACCTAATAGAGGCAGCAAAAGACTTATGTCCCTTTCCTACTAGTACCTACCCAGAGCGGTTTGTCCCGGGTCAGCTCTGCTCTACATGGAATTGTTTTCCATTATAATTGAGTACCACCTAAACCTGGGCAAGATCGTCAATAGCAAGGCAGCCCAACAGTACGAAAAAGTAATGTGATGTGATTTGAACCTTCTGCTCAGTCTATAGTTGTTGTCAGACTCAGAGTAAAAGAAGAGCTAGAGAAGGCTGCAGCCGGCATGACGAAGCACTCTGGATAAAGACAGTAGTGAGAGGGAAGCCATGGAGTGATACAACTAAAGGACTTGTGATGGTAAGCTAATGCTACATAGTGCTGGCTTCCTGTAGTGGTTATATACACAAGACGTCCAGCATACAACGATTTAATGGGGGAAGATTATTATAATATGTATGCTGTGACTAGTGATGCCACCCCCAACCCAATCAGTGAAGACATTCCTCTGACGTCGCATTTTAAGCACAACTGACCACGCTTAGAACCGCAAGCAAGCAGGTACTAAAAATAGTAATGGTTCCACATAACTGTCACTAATGGAAAAGCCTAAAAAGACAGTAGAGCTGTATCAAACTGCAATGAGTACGGACTAGTGGAAAAGGGGCAGTCTTGAGGCATGTGGCAGAGACTCACTTCCCAGCAGGAGAATGAGTCTAAACATATAGCCAAAGCTATAATGGTCATGTGTTGCAGCAGAAAGCTCTATTGCAAATATGTCAGTTTGTAGATGTGAAAAAGCTGATAAAAACATACCGCAAAATACTTTGTCACTGTAAAGGGGGAATGGTGGCCTACTGGTTAGAGAGGAGGGCATTTGCATCCCAGAGAGGTCACAAGTACCCTGGTTCAAATCCTACAGCCTGCCAATTTCTGTCCCTCAGCAAGACCCTTGGCCCCTGAATGGTCACTGGGCAACACACAATGGCAGCCCACTGCTCCCTAAGGGATGGGTTAAATGCAAAGGACAATTTCTCCATTGTGAGATCAGTAAAGTCTAAATTTTTAAAATCCCAGTGGAGTATGTTAAATGGCTAGTTGTAACATGACAAAATGTGGAAACGTTAAAAGGGTGTAAGTAACTTTGAAACGGACTGTAATTTAAAACCTACTTAATTCGCGCAATTAAGTTTTTCTACGATAACTGAAGTAGCGTTGTCATCAAAGATGTATGGTTTTCCCAAAAGCAGTACTGGTAAACTCATCCCTTCATTGAAAACACTGTTCTGACACATTCCAGGCAATTAATTCCTTTGCTGACCATTCATCTTAAATGCTAATGAAAACTCATCACCTCTGAATGATTTAGCTTTAGATTATATGTTTAGAGCTGAAATATTTGAGCTTTGCTAAAGCTAAATTATGCCAATACCTCTGCACAATATAGTGGTGGTCATTAGAGTATGAAAACAACAGCCTAACATGATCAACAATCAGACGACAGCTATTTCAGCCATGCAGCCTGGCTTTATTAGCATGGCTTTATCTCTGATATCATCAAAACACTATCATCAACTAAAAGTTAACAGCATAAACCCTGAGCTCCTCTATCTCCTGAATGCGACGTACCGTCATTTGCTGTTTTTTCCCCCCTGCCCCTGTGACTGATTATCATTACCTTTTCTTGCAAATACCATGCTCATTATGTTAGTGTACAGCCAAAACATTAGTAGAGGAAGCCTATCTCTCTCCCATGAAGGGGAGAGGAGAGGAGAAGAGCTATGGAGGCAGATTTTTCCCCTAGCCTCAGCAGCCAGCCCTGGCACACTCGGCTATTAACCACAATGAACATGGGCTTTGTTATTAACATCTGTTCATCAGGGATCGGGCCCAGGCCTAATCACCCCTCACACCTTCTGTTTCTGCACAAGAAGAGTGGCAATCAAGGGCATCATTTGGCAGCTGGCTGGAACTACTAATGCTTTTCTCCTGCTTCTACTCCAGCCCCCCCTTGCTTCCCTTCATCGCATTTTCTCTCCTCACTGCAATCATTTTTTTCCCTGTTTTCTCTCCTTATCCTCAAAAAAATGCTCTCTCATGGGATTAGGAAAACACACACTGAAACAAACAAACATGCTCACACAAACACAGACAGAGCAAGAGTAAAACCTCCAATAGAGTTGAGATGGTAGATTTACAGACAGCCAAAACGTGTCCAGCACTGCAGGTGGTTCAAGCGAACTGAACCTCATTTCAACCTTTCTGGCCTGCTCCTCCTACTATATCGCAGGCAGATGTTTACAGGTTCACATCAACCTTCCGAAACGACTGAAAAAAAACAAAACACAGATGGGGTGTGAAGGAAAATACAGAGCCAGGAAAGAGATACAATGAGAGATGTGAGAACCAACAATGGTGAGAAATCAAGAGATAATAGAAAGATTGACAGATTAGCAGTAGAGGGAAAGAACCCAATGGAGAAAAACACCCATTCATAGACAATTGCCTTAAATAAAGACTATTTTTGGAAATGTTTTTGTTGTAAAATATGTGAAATGTACTAATATGAGCCATAAGATACACTCTTTTTTATTTAGGATGTTTGCATGGTTTTCTTTGAAGTGTCTGCTTGTTTGTGGCAGATCTGTTGTTAACATATGATATGTATTTCTCTGCTGTGACACATGTCAGAGATTGCACCATTTGTTGTCATCGGATTAATCCCTTTGTCAGCTCTGGTCTCTTGAGCACATTGTGTCTCCTTCTGTTGCCCACAGGAAGGAAGGACTGGGGCATCTGTGTTTGGTTTGGCTATGTCTAAATCAGCACTCCTTGTCCTACCACACTAAACACACGCACACACACACACACACACACTTGTTTTGCTATATGTAGTGAGGACCATGTGTTGACTCCCATTGACTTCCATTGATTTTCAGTCATTTTCAACCCTTTCTATGCCCTAACCCTGACAATTGCCCTAAACCTAACCATTACCAGTGCATGCCTAACCCTAACCTTAACCTAAAGTCAATTCATACCTTAGTCCTAAACCTAACCGTTAGCAAAATAGGTCGTGAGGACCAGCAAAATGTCCTCACTTTGGTACAAACGGTCCTCAATTTGATGATGAAATCGGTAAAATGGTTCTCACTGTGATGCCAAGACAGGAACACACACACACACACACACACACAACAACCACACACACTTTTGCTTTTACCTATGTGTTTGTAAGTGGGAACAACATGTACTTTCTGTCTCAAGAGAGGTTTACACAGAGGGTTGGCTATAAAAATCTTTTTTATGTGTGGGTGCTGGTCTGTGATGGCTGTCACACTTATTGGGTACGGTTTCTGGGGCAGTCAGTATGAGATGATGTCAGGATCTGGGTGTGTGTTTGTGTTTTTGTGCTTGCTACATGTGCTCATTCTCAGGTGGTGCTGGAGCTCTCAGGTGTGCTGGGTGACAGGTGCGACTTATTCCACTGATTGCCAGGAGGAGTACTTAAGCTGGAGGCTGCCAGCACTTCAATGCGAGAGTGTTTTGCCACAGTGGTACAAACTCTAGCCACACTCCTAGTTATGCGGTGCACGTCGATGTCGTTTAACTTTGTATTTTTGCTCCTCTGCAGATTTTGAAAGCTAAGGCTTTGGATCTATGTCACTGAGTTTTCTGGACTACGTTTTCTGAAAGTTACTCTGGATGATCAAGCCTGTCTTTGTTCTGAGGATTCCTATCCTGTGATCTACCTTCGTTTGAATTCGCATCAAGCTGGCAGCTTCCTGTCCTCTTCGTCTCCTGAGCCAAGCCACAAGCGTACCCTGTCCACCCTCCAACGTAAGCCAGCGCACATCGAACTTGTTTACGGTAACCTGAGCTCCACAGAACAGCACCAAGTGAACTCTTTACGGATATACCTGCTTAAGACATGGATCCTGAATCCCAATCCCCCTGGCGAGCTGACCATCATAACTCAGTAAGCTGATCTCAGTATCAAAATAACTATTTGCTCTTAGTTTCGTTTTTCCCTCCGTTACCCATAGTCATCCATTCTTTTCACTTATCTCCTTACAGGGAGATATTTCGTCCGTTCCGTTCCTGACTATATCTTCAATGAGCAATCTTTATTTTATTTCCTCCTCCTGAGTGTTCTCTGTATGTGGGTCCAAACTATTTCGAACATAATGACAGATGATTACCAGGATTCTGCTGTCAGTCAAAAAATTCACTGTTATTTTAAATCTTGGCAATTACTCTTTATACATTTCAAACTAGAATAACTAACTAATTTACAGCATAGTTTCATCTTAGCTGCAAGATATTTGTTTTTCTTTTATAACAAACTTATTTTGGGTCAGATACTGACACGTCCAAAGACTCAATCATGTCTTGAGTATTTAGGGACAAGTTGAGTCCCTACTCTTTGAGAGGCAACTCCAAGTCAAGTCTCTAATGACTGAAACTAACATTCTTATGCCAGATGCGTGCCACCTAGTCTACATTCATGTGGGTTACAAAATAAAACTCCACACCAAGCAGGTCCACATCTAACCCATAAAGGACTGTGGGCTCTGAGGACCACTTATCTATTCTACTTATGACAAAATCTCAGTGGGTAATATATTTAAATTATTCTCAAACTAAATTTAATATATGAAGTATCAGTCAGGTCTCAAGTGTTTTAAGTCCAGGTCAAGTCTTGTGTATTTCACCTCGAGTCCATGTATTTATTGTTTTTGTGCAATAAGACAAATACCCAAACTAACAAACAATACGTGTATATATAGGTTCAGACATTCTTAGAATAAATAAAAAGCAAAACTACAAATTTGCTGTCAACAATATAAACACTGCTAGTGCATTACTCAGATTTTCTATCACACTTATACTCTGAACTTATCCAAATAATCAAGGAAAGTCATCAAATGTAATCATTGTGAGTCTGTCATACTGTGATATAACAGCCAGATCAACAGTTAAATGACCCTTTAGAACAAAGGAAAAAATTAGATATGTAACCGATGTAGGACTACACATAAAAGGGATAAAAAAAGATCTGATAAATAAATTGGATTGGTGCCGTTCAATGGTGTGGCAGTTGGTAGCACGATTGCCTTGCAGCAAGAAAGTCCTTGGTTTGACTCCCAGCTCATCTAAGCTTTCACAAAAAAACATTAGGTTTTTCACTTTCTACTCAGGAAAAACAACTTCCATGTTACAGTGGAAAACAAATAAAAAGTTGCATTGTTTTATTGTGACCAATGACTAATTAATCAATTAATCCAGAGTCTGGATATTTTCCAAACAACTATGAGACCTGGGAGACCACAGGAATAAACCAACTTCAGTGCCTTTGCCTTAAGTTGGACTGAGGGGTCGCAGCTTATGAGGTGGATTCATAAAGCTGAAAGAGCCAATTTTACGGAATTTTACTTAATGGAAATTTAACTGTTTGTTCAAAGTGAGAGGTCATATATCATCCTTCTAATTAAAAGCCAAGACACAGACTCATTACAGTTCAGCTGACCTTAGCTACTTCCACAAAAAAAAAAATTTTTTTAACATTTATCTGAAATGCAAACACAATGTGATCCGTTTCCACCCGATACTATGTTTACTTCCTCTAATTAGAAGCAAGATTTGTCTAATTAGCCCTTTCGCAAGCAAGGAAAATCCTTTTTAATGAGGTAACATGTCCTTAAGGTCATTTCCGTTTCTCCAGCTTGTGTGTCAGTATTTGAAGGCAAGTGTGAGTGTGCGTTTTCTCCCCCCGTCTGTTTTTGTATTGTCGTTTTTAATTGAAAGTGCTGACTCAGGTTGTCTCCATCTGTTAAGCGAGGAGCAGCATGACTGCTAATAATTATGACCTTTGCATTGTGTCTTCTCTCATGCTGCTGTACTTTTATGAAAAGCATTGCTTATAAAGATAAAAATAGAACACATCTATTTCTCACATGAATATAAAAATATTACCTGATGATTCTTAAACGGTGCTATGTTTAGAGAATTGACTCAATATGAGTCTTTTTCTCTTTAATGTCACACCACCATTATTTGTCTGTAATTCTTATTTGCTTCCTCCGTTTTCCTTGTTTTTCTCCATTTCTAGCCACAGGGGTCAAAGATGATGCACACTGTTGACGTTAGTCAACAATAGCTTTTTGGTCATGGCTCAACGCGTCCACACTTTGCCTCTAAAGACAAGGGTCGTCAATTTTATTGTTTAAAAGTCATTCTGCCTAACCTCTACGACTCCATTTTCTTTCATTTCTTGACCTAACTACCCATACAGTTCTCGTCTCCCTCTCGTCTGATGGTTTCAAAGTGTATGTATTCACCACGCAAGAGCTCTCTCATTTCCAGAATTCTCGACATTGTCATCTCATTCCTCATGGACAGCTCTATTTCTGTAATGGTGCATGGTCAACCATTATCTCTCTATCATACATTTCTGTGTAAGATATTTACCCATATATACAGGGGTTGGACAATGAAACTGAAACACCTGGTTTTAGACCACAATAATTTATTAGTATGGTGTAGGGCCTCCTTTTACGGCCAATACAGCGTCAATTCGTCTTGGGAATGACATATACAAGTCCTGCACAGTGGTCCGAGGGATTTAAGCCATTCATCTTGCAGGATAGTGGCCAGGTCACTACGTGATACTGGTGGAGGAAAACGTTTCCTGACTCGCTCCTCCAAAACACCCCAAAGTGGCTCAATAATATTTAGATCTGGTGACTGTGCAGGCCATGGGAGATGTTCTACTTCACTTTCATGTTCATCAAACCAATCTTTCACCAGTCTTGCTGTGTGTATTGGTGCATTGTCATCCTGATACACGGCACCATCTTCAGGATACAATGTTTGAACTATTGGATGCACATGGTCCTCAAGAATGGTTCGGTAGTCCTTGGCACCCATCTAGCACAAGTATTGGGCCAAGGGAATGCCATGATATGGCAGCCCAAACCATCACTGATTCACCCCCATGCTTCACTCTGGGCATGCAACAGTCTGGGTGGTACGCTTCTTTGGGGCTTCTCCACACCGTAACTCTCCCGGATGTGGGGAAAACAGTAAAGGTGGACTCATCAGAGAACAATACATGTTTCACATGGTCCACAGCCCAAGATCTGCGCTCCTTGCACCATTGAAACCGACGTTTGGCATTGGCATGAGTGACCAAAGGTTTGGCTATAGCAGCCCGGCCGTGTATATTGACCCTGTGGAGCTCCCAACGGACAGTTCTGGTGGAAACAAGAAAGTTGAGGTGCACATTTAATTCTGCCATGATTTGGGCAGCCGTGGTTTTATATTTTTTGGATACAATCTGGGTTAGCACCCAAACATCCCTTTCAGACAGCTTCCTCTTGCGTCCACAGTTAATCCTGTTGGATGTGGTTCGTCCTTCTTGGTGGTATGCTGAAATTACCCTGGATACCGTGGCTCTTGATACATCACAAAGACTTGCTGTCTTAGTCACAGATGCGCCAGCAAGACGTGCTCCAACAATTTGTCCTCTTTTGAACTCTTGTATGTCATCCATAATGTTGTGTGCATTTCAATATTTTGAGCAAAACTGTGCTCTTACCCAGCTAGTTGAACCTTCACACTCTGCTCTTACTGGTGCAATGTGCAATCAATGAAGACTGGCTACCAGGCTGGTCCAATTTAGCCATGAAACCTCCCACATGAAAATGACAGGTGTTTCAGTTTCATTGTCCAACCCCTGTAGATTGAGATTGTCACCTCTGTGTCACCTAGAATTGTGATATTGGAACCATTTGTATCTGTCTGAAGCTTGCTTTCAAAATCAGGCGTTACAACGCCAGCCAAGACTGAGATTTTCTGCCGTCCTCATCAAAAACTGGTATATTTAGGGGAGGAAGTGTGCCCACAGTGGAAACATAACAGAAGAGCTGGTGTGAGCCCACATAGCCAGGGGAATGCTGCGGTCCCCTTCTCTGTCAAAGTAAAAACGGTGAGGTGCTAAACACCTTCCATACCAGCATTGGCAGGGGGGCTCACAATGCCATTAGAAAAAGTGTGGAGAAACACTGTGAGTGTCAATACCTCAGGCTGGTTTTACTGCAAGACTCTGCATGTCCAAGGTTGCTGCCTCAGTACCAGTAGAACAGAGCAGAAGACAGGAAGGTGCTGTGAAAAATATAAACACAGCGGATTATATGGGGCAAGAGGTGTAGGTGGGGTGTGGAGGGTGGGTTTGTGCTCAAAGGAGGAAAAATAATATTGTCACTGTTACCTGGCCTTTATGATCTTGTAGAGCATTTATGTACGGTGACATTTATGACTGAACCTGCATAAAGCGGGAGATACATACATTTGAAGAGATATACTGAGTTAGAAACACACAGTTGAATGTTATTGGAAAGAAAAGTCGACCAGGATTTGATGGGTTAAATGACCGTGTCCCCCCTGTGTTGAGGGGGAATGTGCTCCTGTGCTGTGAGCGATTGCTTCCTCTCTCAGGGGTTCCAGCATGGGGCCAGACTGGTGGCTGTTAGCTGGAGATGGATGACTCCTCATCATACCTCTGCCGACAAGTAGAGCGCATAAGCAGAAAACAACGCTGAAATCCTGAAAAAGCAACCAAAGCAACTACTGTATGAACACAACTGACAGTATGCTTACCTGGTTGATTTTAATGGAGGGGACAAAAGAATAAAACATAACTACAACAGTGTGATGTAACATTTGGGCTAAGACACATTATGTAGCATGTCATCACAGGAAGTCATGATTTCACTTAATTACAGGATCTCAGATTGAAGCACAAAATAAATACACCACTTTAGTGTCAGTTGTTTTTCAAATAAACTAAATAGTCAGCACATCCCTGAATAGCAGCAAACATTTTTGCTAAAGACATGTTGTGCCTCTTATTTGCTTCAGGAATTGTTACTTTTATTTGGGAATGATGTCACACCCAACTTCACTGTGTTCAAGTTTTAGGATGAAAAACCAATGGGATTTGATAATTGTTAAGTTTAGTGACCAGTTCCACTGCACTTAGCAGTACATGCCAACAGTAATTTATTTAGTTAATTAAAAAAAACAGTTACAGAACTATTCATTTATAGTCATATGACATAATTTTCTAAAAGGGACAGCTCCCTGATTCTGAAAAGAAATAATACTGTCAAAATATGTTCATAATGTAAACAGACCTAAACTTTATACAACTTCATAAAGAAACTTTAGTAACTGTTGTATGAAGTATGTCCACACAGGCTTCCCAAAACAAAAATACTGTTTGAGGCAACTGTGGGTTATTAAGAACATTAGTGAGAAAATATGTCAACAGATAACACGATGTCTTAAAGTTGCTCCATTTTATTTGTTTGAGCTTTTAAACATTGTCTGTCATGTAACATGTTGGGTTAGAAAATGTTACCAGTCTTTTGGAAGAATTAGGTAAGGATCTACATTCTCCAAGAAAAATCCATGTGGTTTTAGTAATGCTACTTGGGGTAAATGCAGTAATGGTTAATGTAAAATGCCTGTAATATTTCTTTTTTGTTTTAAAAAGGGAAATAACTCTTTTTAAACAACTTTTCTCTTTCACACATGATGCCATCTCTGCTCATTTATATACGCAATGACTGCTCAGGGCAGGAAGGCTAGAAAAACATATTTTGAATTTTTCTCATATTAAAGATGAGTATGGGTATGGGTAAATAAGTCAATTCAAGTAAGTCATACAATTCTGATCCATGCATATCTAGTTCATTACCATTGCTCTTTGTGACTATTATAGAGACAAAAACCAGTATAAGTAGTAATAACTTAATTTTATAGATAGCATAACATGCTATACTCATTATATATCTGATTATGATGTCAAAGCTGGTGGGGATCCTTTTGACTTTTCAATTCAGAATTCAAACTTACCAGAGGTTTCCAGATGTTTTTTTTAACTTAAAATGAAACAAATGGACCAAATGTGTGGCATCATTGTTATGTAAAGATGTGTGATAATGGGCATGCAGCTCAGAGCTTATCTAAGATTTCTGATGTGACATTTCAAAAATGTTGCATAGGCTTGATTCATATCTAATTTATTTAAATTAAGTTTAGTTTAGGTGTTTTTTTTTTTTTATATTGCAACAATTCACAACAAATGTTCTCTCAATGTATTTTACAGTGGGTCAAATGTATAGCCAGTTCTGCCACAGAATCCCCATATATGATAGAATTGTAAATTACATAAATATATTTGTATTACTTTGTTGAACACAATTATTCTTGAAGGCTAAAAAATTAGGTGATAAAAAAATTGGAAGGAAGACTGTCAGTGTGGTTGATATAGAATAATTTTAATACACAACCTAAAGTAACTTTTCTCTGTCAATTTTCTAACCAACACAACAGACTTTTATGAATGTTCCTTTCTGTTTTCAATTAATCAATAAAGTTTAGTGTTTATCTTTCAAATTAATTCTCCTTTTCTCCACCTGGTTCGTCTTGCCATTCAGGTACAGCACAAAAATAACTGCACTACCTGAAATTATAAGTCCGTGCATGCTTTGATTACTGAAAACTATTTTTTAAGGAGTATAAATGTAAACAACCACTCAGTGGGTAAGAAGATTGTGAATTCCAGTTGACTTGAAAGTGGAGACATGAAATTGGTAATGACATCACATGCAACTTTACCTCTTTCCAGCCACAAATAGAAAACTGTTGGCACCTCTAATTGGTGTGCTCAGTGACCAAGGTACCTCTTTTTCACAATTCAAACAATAACAATATATTTTAAAGCCTTTGCATAAAAAAAAAAAAAAAAAAAAAAAAAACGTCAGCAAAACGTTTACAAATAGAAGTTATGTTGTACTAATAATGCAACAATGTCATATGTTGAATAAGGTATAAACTAACACAGATTAAAATAAATGTATGATTACTCAGGCTATCAATGTATTTTATCCACAAAACAGTCATGTTGTATTGTGGAGTTGGGACTGGTGGCAAACCTCAGACTTTTTAACTTTTTTGTTCTGCAGCAGCAGCACTGTGAACATTTTACACATTTTATTGCAATACACATGCTCTGTACAAAACACAAGTGCATCATAATAAACACATATACTTCATATATATGACATGACTTGATGTTTCACAATGCTCTTCATTCCTTCATTTTACACCCATGTTGGACATGTTTTTTTTTTTTTTTTTTCTATTCACAAACACTTGCCTTGAAAGAAAATGTATGACACCAGCTTTAGAATGTGAAACCTGCAGAAATGAAGTCAAGATTTCAAATCATGGGAAAGCTGTGAAAGGACCCAAAGACCCAAAGCTAACAATAAAATACCTACAGTAATCACTGAAACTCTAAGAAGGTATGTGTGCCCTCTTTTAGAATAACACTGAAAAAGACAGAGGTTAAATCTAGGCTATAGTTTTCAATTCATCCATCCGTCTGTCCGTCCATTTATCCGTCTGTCCATCCAATCAATTTCTAAGGACAAAGGTAGTTTTTCCAAATCAAGTCTTAAGAAAGTGAGAATTTCTTTGCACGGACATGGTCATGACGTCTTCATTAAAAGTTAATTCTAAGAGTTCCCCTGACCCCATAGTGATGCATAGCACATAGCTCAACATAGTTCAAAAGGATTTAATTTTAAAAGAAGGAAAGACATTCTCCTCCCTCCATGTGTTTTAAGCTTAGTTTACTTCATCTTTCTTCTACATGGTCCACAAATCGGAGGTCACCCTCAAACCCCAGCAAAAAGAGTGGATGGATCCTGTGGTGTTGACTTTAACATAATGTCCTCCCTCCCCTCCATGGTGTTCAGAGAGTCCTGAACAATGTATCTGAAGTGAAGTTCGCTCAGCAGGTGGATGTTCAAATGGGTCTCAAACCAGAGGCACATTGGGAAAGATCAAATGGCTGCTGCCTTAAGGCCTGGCCAAAGTTTGACCTAAACCAAAAAAAACAAAAAATCCTGTTCCAGACCATTGGCGCTCACTACCCTCTCACTAAAACAACACAAAAGAAAGTGTGTGTCAATAAACGTATAGGTTATTTTTTAAATGGTGTGTATGTGGGTCCAGAAATGGTAAAAAAAGGACATGTAAAGGTGTAGGCACACCTGAAAACTCTGACCTGAACTTAGGGAAATGCACAGTTGACCTCTTTGTGGTTTGCCTTTTTAGAACTTGTTATATGGCACTGAATGTGTCAATGCATGGACATATACCCAATGTATAAGAGGCATTCTTAAAGTGTGGTTAAAATTTCTTACATGTTTGTGCCCACATCAAAGAGCAATGTTGAAGCTGTTTTTTTCTGTTTCACAGAATAACTTGTTTTACATTAATCAATATGCACCCATATTCTCAGTTTTAGCTTTTATTTAGTTTTAAAATCACGTAACATATAATTATTTACATATAGATCAAATTTGTAGAAAACATCTAAAATATAGAGAATAGGCTAGTCATGTGGTGCAGCTGAGACTTCTGAACATCTTAAGAGCCACTGATGACCACCAGCTGCTAGGCCCCGCCCTTTGCTCAGTGAGCGATGGGCCAAACTTGACCTTCTCTCTGAGAGGCATGGGCTTTGGAGCTGGGGGGATTGAATACATCCTCTCAGAGTGATAGCTGCTCCAGAGGCTGGAGGCACAGGAAACTCAACCTGCCAATCACTCTCTGTTGTATCAGAGAGACCCAGCAGTGACATGCCAGACATGCCACTGCATCCAAGAGAAGCCATCCAGATGCTCATGGTGAGTACTTTCATCTAAACACTGAAATGTTATTTTCTCAAAGTGTTTATACGCAAAGGGAGTTATTTTTGTTTAAATTCTGAAATTAGAAAGTTTTTTTGCCTGACCTGCAACTTAGCTGTCAGAGAATGTATCATACACAGTGCAGTAAAAAAGTATTTCCCCCCTTAAAGATTCATTCTGTTTTTGTATTTTTGTCATACTTAAATGTTTCAAATTTCAAATCATACTTACTGTACATGCTGCATTTTTTGGTTCAGTTTCACTAGCCACACCCAGGCCTGATTCCACCAGGCTTGTAGAGTCAAGTTATCACCTAAACAGACCCTGTCTGTCAACACAAAGTAGGCTAAAATACCTCAAAAACAAATGCAATTCTCTGGAATTAAGACTTTTCAAAGCAACAATTTCTAAGGCTTTTGGAGTTCAGTGAACTACAGTGAGAACTATTTTTATAAATGGAGAACGCATGGAACAGTGGTACATCTTCCCAGGAGTACTTAGCAAACTAAAATCACTTCTAGAGAGCAATGACTACTCATCTAGAAAGCCACAAATAAACCCAGAACAAAAATGAAATACTGTAGATCTCACTTGCCATAGTTAAGGTCAGCATTCAACAATAAGAAAGACTAATTAATCCATTTTAATACCAGGGTCCAAGTAACCTGACATGCATCCTTTTGGACAGTGGAAGGAAGCCAGACCCACAGAGGTAGGGGTTATTTCCATGGAAACTTGTGAGGAAAGCTGAATTTACTAAGCATGTATGAATGAATGTGTGTAAACCTGTGCTTACTATAATGTGTTCGCTTTGATTATGCAACCTGTGCTTACTTTGCTCTGTATTCTACTCCGCTCAGCTCTCAGTCAGCTAAATGCTTGGTGCCCTGTAAGCGACCCCAGAGGAAAAAAGGGAAGGAGGAGCCACTTGGAACGTATATAGGAAGAGGTCTCCCAAACCCAACTTAGCCAACCCTGGGGTTGTCTCACTGCTTTGTTCTGCCTGTAACTTTGTCTTTGGCAGAATTAAAGCTTCAGCTTTGTATTTTTATGTCTCCAGAAGAATTTTTACTCTGTTTTTAGTTTTTTCCAGTAGACATAATAAGGTATTTTTGAGTACCTTTTTGAGATATATATAACACTTGTGTATTAAAGTTCAGGAGGCCAACAAGATTAGATATGCTTTACACAAACTCCATGGAAAAAGGGCCCAGGTGACCTTCTTGTTTGCTAACAACTGCACCACTGTGTAGTCCAAGTAAGAAGAAGACTGGGCAAAGGTTGCATCCATGGGGGAATTTTAAGGCCAACACTGTTGACTAAAAGAGCAGAAAGACCTTATAGTTCCCAAAAAAACATGTTGATGATTCTCAAAGAAGATATTTTGTGGATTGATGAGACAAAACTGGACATTTGGGAAAATCTGGAATTTATGAACTTGTCATGAATTTATCAGCAAGGCATAAAACACACAGGAAACTAACATCAGTTAGCACCTCAGCAAACACTTCCCTGTGCAAAATCCTTATTAGTGTTTGATGCATGTTTTCTTAAAACTTGGCTCATGACTTGTTTCTAACTTTTGATCTAATCTTAAAGTGAGATTTGGACCTGTAAACATAACGTTTGAGAACTCCTGATAATATATTGTAAATTAAATGTTATCTTTTGTTGAAATTATAGATTTTATTTGTGCAAATTAGAAGCCTATATGAACACATCTTGAGGTTTACTTGGCTGACTTTAATTACATAATTTAATTACAAAATTTAAAAAAACTCCACTCATATCATAACAGAAAGGGAAAGATAAACACAGAAATAATCTTACTCAGAAGATTAAAAATGCAATTAAACATACTGGAATCAATCAAATTCCATTAAAAAAATAAAATAAAATAACAACATACTTTGAAAGAAAAACACAAAATTAGTTTAGTAACTTTGTCCAACTCATGAAAGTATTTAGCATTTTTTGGGGGAGAAAGTTAAGAACCTTGATTTTTGTGTTTACACAAATAAAGGTCTCACAAATCAAACACTATGTTTAATATAATCTAATTAGAGTGGAACTTTCAGTTCCAGTTTGACTAGTCCATATATGGCAGTTTTTATGTCCCAAAACAGTTGTCAACCTTAACGTTGTTTGCGTCTAATGTTTAGACAGTCACATTATTCCAATAGAGGTGTAAATCATTTGTAATTTGAATGTCACTCTTTCACCATTAACTTTCTTAGACTGGGTACCCAGGTTATTACCACACAAATGGTTTTGAAGCAGTGAAGGCTTTTTCAGTGCTTTTGTAACTGAGTGTGGTCAGCTTGCTCAAACAGCACTCGTTATTAGTTGAAACTGTCAACAAAACATCACAACTCAAGAACTACTTTCTTTCTTACTTCAAAATACAAAAACCACAGATACAGTTGTGTTTTGTGAGGTCTGAGTCAGACAAAAATGCAGACAAGAGGACAGAAAAAAAGTGAAGAATATTAATATAAACAAAGAACAAAAACTGGGCAGGATGTAACAGAAATAACCAGCAGTGAGCTATGGAAACCAAAGAGTTTAAATACAGAGATGTGATCAAAGACATGGAAACCAGGTGAATCTAATCAGGGGAATATAGACCAGCTATGAGAAAGGACCGAGCAGATGAACACACATGGAGTTTAACTTAGACACAAAAAGATCTACAAATCAATTTGGAAAAATCCTGAAACTAGCCAAATTGCACAGAAGAAAGCACACAAGAAATAACTAAACTCATAGGAATTAACTAATATGGAATTACACTAATGACAATAATAAAGAACACATAAATGTTCAAACAAAAAAGCACAAAATAAAAATACCCATGGATATTGAAAGATACAGGATGTGGAGCTTAAAATACCCACCTTTATTCTCAGGAACTTCACTACATGAAGTCACATCTAACAGGAACTGGAATGTGTTTTGTAAAGCAGACTTCACTTTGATTGGATTTACTACGGTGGCCAGGAGTTGCAGACCAACTTTACAAAATTGGAAACACTTTAAAAAAGCTTGAGACAAATTCACATTTCAAAAAACAATTTAACAAGATGTGAAATACTTTCCCAAGTCACAAAACAATTTTACAATTGCAATTTCATCATGATCTGATGTGGAATTTCAAAATGAAAGCCCGTCAATGTTAGATATTTCCCATCTATTTTTTTTACTAAATTGCAGAATATATTCATGATATCATGTTTTATCATCCGATCATTTGTTATCTCTTAGTCATCCACATATTTCAAGTGCTATCTGCAACTGCCACACCTATTGCAGTCCAGTATCTAAACAACTGAAGGTGTAGTTGCAAAAACGGGGCAAACGCCACTTGATTGCTGTCCATCTTGAATCATCATGAGCATTCCCATTATCAATTCCAGGTCAGCCGTTAGATTTTGTCATTTGTAAATGTGTTTCGGGAAAAGTGTTTTGCATGTTGTTAAAGTGTTTTCTAAAATGTAAATTTGTTTTCTGAAATGTAAATATTTTCTAAAATTTGTATTTGTTTTCTGCAATGTTAATTTGTTTTCTGAAATCTAAATTTGTTTTCTAATGTGTTGATTTGTTTTCAAAAATGTAAATTTGCCTTCTCAAATGTTAATTTGTTTTCTCAAATGTTAATTTGTTTTCTGACATATGATAAACTGTAAGCAGAGGTGGCTGGCCCATCAGGGAAAATAATTCACTCTCTTTTTAGATAACATAAGAGTCACATGTAAAGCATATTTTACTCCAGTCTATATTAATGTTGGGCCATCAGCAGATATCACAACTTCAGCAGCCTCAAGCACTCCTTCTGTCCCCTCCACCTCAGAGGAGCCCAGGGATGCTACATTAGGAACAAAGGCTGCACCATTGGATTGGATTTTTATTTTGAGGTAATGGTATTTATATTGTTTTTATTTATTTGTAATTTGTTAGGCATGTAAATTGGGTAACATGTCATTTTATAAATTAAAGACAGTGGTAAAAACAATGCTATTTGATTTCTTTTGCAAGCGTATGGAAATCGCCGATGGAGGGGGGCGCCATATAAAATCTTGCCTAAGGTGCCACAATGGGTAGAAGCGGCTTTGACTGTAAGGCTCTACAACATAAAACAATTAAACAACCTGATTTTAAATGTAATGCTCTTTTAGTCATAAACTGAACACTTAAGTCTGAGCTATAACATTTTTTTTTCTCCTAATACAAAAAGCATACTGTCTGTGTAAACAGAAAAAGGATTGTGCATGTTTTCAGGATATTGCTAATAATCACTCCAAATTACTGTGTTCACAATAAAGATGACTGACCTTGGCAATTATTAAAACATTATAGGACTAGGAATTTCACACACAGCCATAATTCGCTATTCTGTGATTTGTCGGTAGTATGTGGAAAACAAAAGAAAGACACAGGTGGATGGGGGACACGGCAGTGGGGGCCTTTTGATTATAATTGACAAAAAGACTATTTTAAGAATCCAGGGATGGGTAATATGTGAGGGTGGATATGTTTGATTTGCTGCTGATTTGTAGAGTCTTGCAATTCAAATCAGCTACGTGAACTCTAAAAGGCAACAGGAGGAGATTCAGCCTTTTTTCTTTTTTGGGGATAGGAAAGTATGGCATTTTAAAATGTTCCCTTATATGTAGATGGAATTAGTTACATCACTTTTAAAGGTTGTAGAAATGGGAGTTTTCCTCTTCAATTTGTAAGATGTTATGAAACTGTTGTGATCTGGTACCATATTCAGCATCCTCCATCCTCGATAATTATTTGCACCCTGGTAAAATGCCTTGAAATAAAGTGTAATTACAGAGATGTGGGGAGTCCAAGATGTCACTCTTTGCTACATTTCTCCAACTGTGAGCTTTGGAGTTGTTTTTTTTAACCTTCCTTATAATCCTTCTCACTGTTCATGGGGGCAAGATTAAACACAGGTCCTAGTCCAATCTCGTTTGTTGCATATTTTGTTGTCTTAGATTATTTACACACAAGGACACAAAGGTATGGAAACATTCAATAAAACACAGAATGTTAGCTTTTCTTGTTCCAATGTGTTGCTACAACTTTTTTATTGTTTATTAATTTTCTAATGATGAATTATTATAGCAGTAGTAGATTTTTAATTGTTCCAAAATAAGTAATTTGCTAAAGCGGCAACAGACAAACTCTTGCTGTCCAGATGAATGAAGAACTCTGTGTGTCTTGGGTTGAAGCATCCACATACAATGTTAAAGGAAACATCTCTTGATACTCATGCTTGAGACCCGGCATGAGAACAATGATGGGCACCTAGGTGGTCAAATGTTGTTTTCTTGTGTGTCTCTCGACAGACAACCAGTGCTTCCTTTGTTGCTGCTCATCACTTTGAAGAAGGACCCATGGTGGGTGTTTATGGTTCCTCGCTTCCCCCTCGATCCTGCATGCTTCCATGCTCCTCTGGTTGGAGTAAGCAGGGGCTATAATTGTGGGAGTGCGAGAGAGCTTATGATATGTAGTGTGAATGTGATGAATAAACTAAATGAGTCCTTCAGACTCCCCCTTATTATACATGTCAACACACATATATATAATTTCATGAACAACAAAAATGATTGCTATATATATATATATATATATATATATATATATATATATATATAGTTGTAGATCTATTAGATGCAATTGCTGGAACATATTGTTGCCAGTCATTAAGCCCAGATTAATACATCTGTATGTACATAAAAGTGAATAGAATGATATTGCTGTAGGCTGGGATCCATAAATTGTGAAGATACAATGTTACCAGATAGAAGGCATATGGCCATGGTAGGACACCGCTCCTTGTAATTGAGCAGCAGAGCAAGCAGTCCATAAAGATGCCAAGACATAGTTAAATATGTATGTAGATGAATGGAGTAATAAATAAATGGTTCAATGAATAATGGCTCGACTAACGTGATTGCAATAGATAAGTCATGTTTTATTCAGGACCTCTAACCCGTTAAGGAATTTTTTAAAAGAAGATGTTACCCTAATGACTGGTTTGTTTAATTGGAGTAGTTATTTTGACAGAGCTAAATTTTTAATGCAAGCTTTTATAATCTCAATAAATGTACACATACTCAAATGATATGGCATCATTCCATCATCAAAAGCATTCCCTTGTATTAAATCAAGAGTTGTTTCAGTCACTGCAAAATGTTGGAAAATCAGCAAAGAATTGCTGAAACTATTTTGTTGTTCATCTCTCTTAAACCAAAACCATTTCTTCCCTTTGTAGTCACCCTGTGTTTCCTCCTACTGAGGATATTCTGTCTACGGACTCACACTGAGCTTGACCAAGATTATTGTTTTGCCATGCCCTCTACAGGCTATCTATGGAAGTGTGGCCACAGGGAAGTTCAAATTTGTCCTCTTGAATTTACTATTCAGAAAAGGAAGCAATGATGCAATATGAGCAGATTAAATGATAATTAGGAGAAACAATTTGCTACTTTATTAGTTAGTACCTATATTAATAAAAGGCAAATGCGTATTTTGATCCTCCTCCCCTTAAATTAAACAACTTAAGTCTGCTTTCCTGCTATGACACTGTTATAACCTGTCTGGACTACGTCAGGCTGAAGCTCTTCTCCATAGGCCACCAGAGTTCCACATTTTGTCTTTCAGATTATTTTCTTGTGTAACTCAAAGTAAAAAAAAAAACAAAACTGTTTTTATGGTGAGAAATGTAGATCAGTCAGTTAGTTTTTGTTTATAGAGCACTTTTCATACCCAACTAGGGCAACACAAAGTTGCACGATAGTGTCACAGAAGATAAGAAGGGAGGGGCAATGAAAAACAAACTTCATTGACAAGGCGAGTGGCAAAAAAGACGGAATGAAAAAATGTAGAAAAATATGTTGTCACCAGAGGAGATGTTCGTTTGAAGGAGTGAAAAAACACAGGAGTGTTGATGATGAGGATAAGACGCTAGAGGTACACAAAAATTATAGGAAACATAGGTTCAAAAATCCTGGTAAGAGTTTTAAAACTGAGATAGATAATAAAGAGGAATAATACATGCAATATTATACTATACACTATTATATTTATTTTTAATCACAAATAAATAAATTGGATTTATATTCAAATCTATGTTTAATTCAAACAACTGGCTCACTAATTTAAGCAATTAAAACATTTACAAACAAAGTTATTTAAAATTAATAAAATGCTGAGCTAACACTCCAATAAAAATACAGATATAGTAAATTAAATGTTAAATTAGGAATATATTTTTACTTACGAAATGTCAGCTGAAGGCTTAACATACAGGTCCTTCTCAAAATATTAGCATATTGTGATAAAGTTCATTATTTTCCATAATGTCATGATGAAAATTTAACATTCATATATTTTAGATTCATTGCACACTAACTGAAATATTTCAGGTCTTTTATTGTCTTAATACGGATGATTTTGGCATACAGCTCATGAAAACCCAAAATTCCTATCTCACAAAATTAGCATATTTCATCCGACCAATAAAAGAAAAGTGTTTTTAATACAAAAAACGTCAACCTTCAAATAATCATGTACAGTTATGCACTCAATACTTGGTCGGGAATCCTTTTGCAGAAATGACTGCTTCAATGCGGCGTGGCATGGAGGCAATCAGCCTGTGGCACTGCTGAGGTCTTATGGAGGCCCAGGATGCTTCGATAGCGGCCTTTAGCTCATCCAGAGTGTTGGGTCTTGAATCTCTCAACGTTCTCTTCACAATATCGCACAGATTCTCTGGGGTTCAGGTCAGGAGAGTTGGCAGGCCAATTGAGCACAGTGATACCATGGTCAGTAAACCATTTACCAGTGGTTTTGGCACTGTGAGCAGGTGCCAGGTCATGCTGAAAAATGAAATCTTCATCTCCATAAAGCTTTTCAGCAGATGGAAGCATGAAGTGCTCCAAAATCTCCTGATAGCTAGCTGTATTGACCCTGCCCTTGATAAAACACAGTGGACCAACACCAGCAGCTGACACGGCACCCCAGACCATCACTGACTGTGGGTACTTGACACTGGACTTCTGGCATTTTGGCATTTCCTTCTCCCCAGTCTTCCTCCAGACTCTGGCACCTTCATTTCTGAATGACATGCAGAATTTGCTTTCATCCGAAAAAAGTACTTTGGACCACTGAGCAACAGTCCAGTGCTGCTTCTCTGTAGCCCAGGTCTGGGGAATGCGGCACCTGTAGCCCATTTCCTGCACACGCCTGTGCACGGTGGCTCTGGATGTTTCTACTCCAGACTCAGTCCACTGCTTCCGCAGGTCCCCCAAGGTCTGGAATCGGCCCTTCTCCACAATCTTCCTCAGGGTCCGGTCACCTCTTCTCGTTGTGCAGCGTTTTCTGCCACACTTTTTCCTTCCCACAGACTTCCCACTGAGGTGCCTTGATACAGCACTCTGGGAACAGCCTATTCGTTCAGAAATTTCTTTCTGTGTCTTACCCTCTTGCTTGAGGGTGTCAGTAGTGGCCTTCTGGACAGCAGTCAGGTCGGCAGTCTTACCCATGATTGGGGTTTTGAGTGATGAACCAGGCTGGGAGTTTTAAAGGCCTCAGGAATCTTTTGCAGGTGTTTAGAGTTAACTTGTTGATTCAGATGATTAGGTTCATAGCTCGTTTAGAGACCCTTTTAATGATATGCTAATTTTGTGAGATAGGAATTTTGGGTTTTCATGAGCTGTATGCCAAAATCATCCGTATTAAGACAATAAAAGACCTGAAATATTTCAGTTAGTGTGCAATGAATCTAAAATATATGAATGTTAAATTTTCATCATGACATTATGGAAAATAATGAACTTTATCACAATATGCTAATATTTTGAGAAGGACCTGTACAGCTTCTGTTCAAAACCCAAAAAGTGTGGGCCAGTTAGAGGTATACATGAAGGTTCAAGAACCGCTACAATTTCTTGTCGCATCATTCCGATGGTTTAAAGTCATTTAAATGGAATGCCGGAGAACGTTCTGGAGTGATCAGCGGAGTATAGAGTAGCACAGCACAACCCCACCTGTTGCTGTCAATGATTGTAGCTTTTCTATTTTATTATATATTTTTGTTTTCTACATTTATCTAAATAACATAGTAACGTCAAACCATCACATTTTTACTCGAGAATCTCATATCGACAGATGACCCATCACTGCTTTTAATCCAGAACTGAGACACAAACAAACTAAATGTTTGTTCTTGTGTATGTATATTTTTTTTACTCATATTTAAACAGTGCATATATTAGCACATGTATTTAATACATTTATAAATTTTTTTTTTACAGAATTGTTTTTTATTACCTGAAGAGTGAGTAACATCAATTAGTGAACTTCAAAATCTGCACCTAAATCCCTCCATTTGTTTCAATACACACTTTGAGACACTTTCAGGAAAGCTCCTGCAGAATATTAAAAATATATGAACTTTATTTGCACAGAAGCAACCAAAGCTGTCACAAAAACACATAAGCAAGGATGTAGTGACACATTCAGAGTTATTCAAAGACCCATTATACGAGAAATTAGGCAAACAGGAGATGAAGAAAGGGGAGAAACACAGCAGGATTTCATGATTTGTCTGCAGAAGCTGCATGATATTACGGTGCAGAAAACAATATTCCAAGTACATTGCTTTTTTTTTTTTTTTTTGTCCTCATTTGCTTGTGTGTATTTGACTGGGCTTTGAAGACTCTGCTTTCCCCCGTGCATCTTTATTATGGAACAGCTGAAACCCTTCCTCAAACTCTGTCCAGCAGACACCAGCTGCATTCACCGTCACAGACCTCTGCTGGCCTTTGATGTCTGCTCCACTGCCCGGCCTCTGACCATGAAGACTTTCTGTATCACCAACCATCTCCATAAACAAAAGAAAAAAAAAAAAACAAGACAAAACTGCCTTATTACTATTTACATGTTTTTTTTATCTAACGTAAAAGGAGAAGTTGTTTGATATTGTCCACGGAAAAAAACAAAACAAGTGACTTTGGGGTGTGAACGCTCTGGGGTGTCGGGCTGATTGACTGCATAGGCAAAGTTCCCAGGGTCTGCCTTTGTGTCCAACTGCTTTTCAAACAGCCCCAGGCTTGAGAGATTTTTTGCCTTGGGCAGAAAAAATGATAAATTACAATTACATTTTGCCAAATCAGAGTCCAGAGGGTTGGCCGAATATTCTAGAAAGGTGCAAAAGAGTGAAATGAGATAGCCTTTTATCATGTACAATCAAAGGACAATGGTGTTGGCGACAATGTAGATGGTCCATGAATATGCAAAATAAGAGCCAGAGATTCCCTGCTGATGGCATTTGATAGGATACTTTTTATTTGGTTTTTGGATTTTATGTTTTGCACATTACCACAGAGACACACAATCTGAGAGGCTGAATAAAGAATTCTTTGATGCTGCCTGAAATGTTCATGCTTAATGACAATATTCTGCATGCCCATATCTCCAACTAGGGCTTGTCAAAAAATATATTGACTCACAGTGCTGTGCAAAGTATTCGTATTTTCACATTTTGTCATGCAACAACCTTAAACTGCATTTCATTGGGATGTTTTAATAGATCATAAAAAGGAACACATAAATGTAAAATGGAAGTGAAATGAAAAATAGTTTTTAAGCCATTTGACAAATAATATCAGAAAATTATGGGGTGCATTTGTATTTACCCCCTCCTAGAATCTTTCCTTTCTAGAACCATCTTTTTGCCTTGAATGAAGCTGGAATATATCTCTACCTACCATATGCACAGACTGAAATTTGGTGCTAATTGTTCTCTGCAAGATATCTCAACCTTTGTCAGATTGGTTAAGAGGGTATCAGCTTTCTAGTGTAGCCGCCGATTCTCATCATATGGCCTTATGATCTTTCTGTCAAGAATGGTTTTCTTTCTGACCCTTTTCCAAAAAAGCCTGGGTTGTAGATTGCATGATTAATAGTTGTACTGTAAAAAAACTCTCCCACCTGGGCTGTGGATCGCTTCAGCTCCTCCAGAGTTCCCTTGAGCCTTTTGGCTGTCTCTCTGATTATTGCTATCGTTAACCAGCCTGTCAATTTACAGTGGACAGTCTGTTGATGAATTGAACAGTGCAGTTGCACTGGATTTTATTTAGGGATATCAGAGTAAAGAAGGTTGCATACGATTTTAATTTGGAAAACTTTAAAATGATGTATTCTTATACCTACTTTCATAATTATGCCATTGTTTGGTCTGTCACATAAGATTCCAGTAAAATACATTGATGCTTGACATCCATAATATCCAAAAACAATTTGTCCCCAAATCCCAATTCATTACTTTCCCATTTGTGTTAGTCCATTTTAGATGAGCTCAGGCCCAAAGAAGGCAGCATCATTTCTGGGTGTTGCTGTTACATGGTATTTGCTTTGCATGGCAGAGTTTTAAGTTGCACTTGTAAATGTAGCAACAAAATGTATTAACTGACAATGGTTTTCTGAAGTGTTCCTGAGCCCACGTGATAATGTTCGTTACAGAATGATCGCGGTTTATAATGCAGTGCCTCCAGAGGGATCGAAGGTCACGGGCATTCAATGATGATTTTCAGCCATGCAGACATTTTTCAAAAATCTCTGAATCTTTTGACGATATTACGGACTGTAGATGATAAAATCCCTAAATTCTTTGCATTTGTAAACTGAGAAACGTTGTTCTTAAACTGTTGGACTATTTGCTCACAGAGTTGTTCACAAAGTAGTGAACCTTGACCCATCCTTGCGTCTGAATGACTGAGCCTTTCAGGGAGGCTATTTTTACCCAATCATGACACTCACCTCAAAATTACTTGCAGATGAATTGGACAGAAAGTGAAGTTCCAGTGAAATGGCTTCCAGGAAATTGACAACCCTCTAAGGAGAAACATTTGATTCTATGCTGAGAAAATATGGCCCAGAGAGCATTATTGCTTGGATTAAATTCTCATATTTTTCTGCAGGACATTCATTTAGTTATTCAATTATATTCTCTTTAAATTATTTGTGTTTGTTAATTATTTAATTACCTTTATGTCACTGTAATGTACTTTTCCAATTATGTCTTTCTTTTTTCATGTACAGCACTTTGAATTATCTTGCTACTGAAATATGCTACATAAATACACTTGCCTTGCCTTGCCTTGCCTCGCCTTACCTGTTTCTAATAAATTTGTTCCCCTGTGGAATGTTCCAAACAGGTGCTTTTTAAGCATTCCTTAAGTTTCCCAGTCTTTTGTTGCCCCTGTCCCAGCTTTTTGGAAGTTGTTGCAAGCATCAAATTCAAAATGTGTGAATATTTGCAAAAAAACAATCAAGTTTATCAGTTGAACATTAAATGTCTTTGTGGTGTATTCAGTTGCATATAGGTTGGACAGGATTTGCAAATCTTTGAATTCTGTTTTTATTTATGTTTTACAGAATGTCCCAACTTGATTGGAATTGGGGTTGTAGTAATTGTGCCACTCCTGAGCTTATTCAACTCCATAGCTCAGACTGTCCTCCTGTGTTGCCTTTGTGTAGCGTATGCCATCCTTTGCTACAGGATTGGGAATCCAGAAGTGTCCAGTCAGCGTGAAGCCTGTGGATGAGTGCAGCACAGAACATGAAAGAGAAAACAATATGCCTCTCCCCTATTACCCACCTGTGCTTCCACAGCAGTGGGTTTTGCAGACAGCGTTTGCATCATCACCCCTTAGAAATTCCCTAGGTAATGTCTCCTCCATCAGAGGTTCCACTGCATCACAGACAGATGACACTGGCGGCCATGTAAACCCCTGGATGGCGCCTTCCTTCACGAGCGTTGTTAGCCTTAAAACCCTTGCGCAAGCAACTCACAAATGCCTAATGGTCTTTATCATAAATATCAGTACTGCAAAGGTTATAGTTGGATGGATATGTCCCTGCGCTCCATTTAGCTGCATCGCAGACGGCTCTGACTGATGCTGCTTTCAAATGCATTGATAGAGGAGGCTTAGAGCCAAATAACAAGTTGGTTGCTCTCAGGGTAATCTTAATGCGGGTGAATAACGGCTCTTGTTTAAAGGTTATCTCAATATAACTTCTACATTGTTTTCTCAAATCTCAGCAACCTCCTCAGTTAAACTAATGGAAGACCTTGTCATTTTACAAGAGAGTAAAAGCAGCGGACTGGGAAAAACACTCTCCATCAAAATAAAACCATAACCAGAAAAAAGAACCTGCAGCTTTCTCCTAGAAAGTCCATTTAAGTTTTGATTAATAGCTTACTTGACTGAATTATAATCACATCATGATATCTATTGATCATCATTGATTTACTATTAGAGGACTAGTTTAACCTTGATTTATAGCAGCAGAGTTGTCGAGTTCAAGGCCATAAAGGGATCATTGACAAGCAACAATGGGGCTTCGTAACATGCCCCTAAGGTTTCCTTCAGCAGCAGATCAATAGTTGACCTCTTTGGCTATTATTTAAAAGCAAATGCAGTTCAGCTTCTCTTTAAAATGAAGTACAGTATCTGTCTGAAGAAAAAATGAACACATTGCACTTAATATTGTACAAATAAAGTTTTGTAGATCCTGACAATCTACACTGAGGAACATATAGTAAAATCAAAGATAATGAAAGTGCATAACCCTTGAAAGGTTAACCCTTTATATATATATATATATATATAAAGGGTTAACCTTTCAAGGGTTATGCACTTTCATTATCTTTGATTCATATATATATATATATATATATATATATATATATATATATATATATATATATATATATATATATATATATGAATATATATATATATATATATACATACTCTTAGCTGAAAACATGACTCAATAAAATATAACTAAAAACCTGTTACTATGAAACATTCATGTATACTTTAGGTTTTTACAAATATTTTTTCCTGTCAACCATTTTCAAAAAAAGGACAATGTGTATGGAAGAATTTGCCTGAAATAATTAAAATGCAGAAATTTACCTGGAAAATCTCAACTATTTAAATTCGCCAAAAACATTCACGTGCAGAAATTCGCCTGCAACATTTCATCTGCACAAATACGCCTGCAAAAATTCACCTGCAAATGTGTTGACCTTGCCAAAACAATCAGCACTAGATCAGGTCAAGCAGCTGATAATGCATCTTAACATTGGATGCCACCTGCCAAACAAAATCCAAGAAGAAGAAGAGTTGAGCGGCTTTTAGCCAATCAAGTTACGCTCATTTGATCACGTGACTCACCATTTCGCTTCTGCATAGGCCTTTCTTTTCACCCAGAGGGAAGCAACGAAGTTGAAGTTGGCTTCCAGTTATAGCTTCCGATTCAGGAAACAGTTAAAGGGCAATTTCACCTGATTTTTCATTACCTTGAGCTTATCTGCTCCAACTCAAAAACTACAGTACTTAGACACTTCGAACCTGGACTAATTAATGAATGATTCTATACAAATAGCAAAATCCTATAAACACTATTTGGGATTCGTGAAAGCTTTATTTAATTTGTGAAAACTTAATAAAGGGCAATATTAGGGCTTTTATTTCAATTTGGACCATCTTAGAACTGGCCCTGCTCCAGTACTTGCTCCAAAACCTGACCTTTAACTGTTTCCTGAGTTGGAAGCTACAACTGGAAGCTAACTTCAGCTTCGTCACTTTCTTCTGGGTCAAAAGAAGAGCCTCTGCAGAAGCAAACTGGTGAGTCACGTGAGCTAAGCTAAAAGCAGCTCGACTCTTCTTCTTCTTGGATTTTGTTTGGCAGGTGGCATCCATGCATTATCAGCCACTTGACTTGATCTAGTGCTGATTGCTTTGACATGAGTCACCACAGGTGAAATCTTTGCTGGCAAATTTTAAGTACCAAAAAAATTTACATAATTGAACAGGATAAAAATTCAGCTTTGTAAATTCAATGTCTAAAAAATGTCTGATTCTACGAGATTGTTTTACTTCCATACTGTGCTTTAAGTCTATCTCTTTGGTGATCAGAAACCCATTTGGACTTTTAGAAGAAATGTTTTGTATTTGATGCTGCAGGTTTTTGTGTAACAAACAAACTTCTTAAAGAGGAGCAAGTCTTGGGTGTGGTGGTGGCACAAGGGTAGAATGCGTGACCCATATTCAGAGGCTCCAGTGTTCGACGCAGCCCCTTGCAGGCTCGACTTCCGAACCAGGCAACCTTTGCTACATGTCTTCCCCCTCTCTCCACCCCTTTCCTGTAAGCTTACTGTCAAAACAATTTTGAAAAATAGAGGCCACTAGTGCTGCAAAAATCACATTATAGTAAAAAAAAAAAAAACAGTAGCAGTCCAAGAAAGAGTCTAGATGCCAAAACTGAACTGAAAGTGTAAAAAACGCTGATGACCTTAAGTGTGTGTTTGTTGTACTCTCCATTATGATATTCTATTCCTGTTTAAATACTTTATGAATACTATTTCAGTATAAAACAAATTACTCTGATGAGGTTTTATGCTGTAAAATCAGTCAGCAGTGTGTACTTGCTTAGAAAAGCAACAGTGGCTCCACATTAAGAAGGACCTGGAGGGACAGAGAATCTCTCATCCAGTGACCTTTATTACGAACAGAGCCCATGGGTCATTGGATGTGACACATATGTATTAGGCTGATTAGGGGCACAGCCCTGACCGCTGTCTGCAGGTGTCCAGCAGCATGAAACTGGCAGCCTTTCTCCATCCGAATTAAAAGTAAATGACGAAGTCTAGTGACCTTTTTAGTTAGAGAAGAAATCTAACTACTTTCCCTATCTGGATGGTTACCAGACATCCAGATAGAGAAAAAATACCTTTTGTAGAAGGTGTTTCTTCCAGGTTAATGGTTAAAAAAAAGAGTGAAAATGTAGCTCATATTGCTCTATTTGAGATATGGTATCTTGTGTTTCTTTTGAACCTTCAGTTTTGGCTACAGTACCATGAAAGTATCCATATCCTCGCACTTTTTGTCATATTTACAAACATGAAAACCACAATCTCGGTTGTGTTTTATTGAGATTTTATATGACAGACCAAGATAAAGTAGAGCATAATTGCAAAGAGGAAGGAAAATTATACATGATTTTGAAGTACCCAGGACATTTACTTTTTATGATAAATCCAGGTAAATGTTTGGAAAGGAAATAGTGATAATTTTAATAATAATAATTTTGTATTGTTATTATTATTGTTGTTATTAATAATAATTTCAGATTTTTTATCATTAACAATAACAAACAATATCTGCATGTACTTTTGTGACATGGAAGTTGTCTTACCAGCCTTGATCCATTTAGCAACTTCAAGTGACAACCTTTTATTCGGCGATGTTTTCCCATCAGATGCACTGAACAACGTGACTATAGCATCTGCTTTCAACATTTTCCTGCGTCTGTAAGACATCCCGACGTCTGACATCTTTTCTCTTGCAAATTCCGAGGTTTCTTATTTAAAGCAATTTGCCGAGAAGTTCTCCGATCACAACTGGCTGTGCTTGGTGGGACCAGCCCCTCTGGCCCTTGTCAGTTTTCCAGCTCTGATCCAGGCTGCTCTGATTTTCTTCACTTCTGGAAAGTAGTGCGGACTAACAGCTGCTTTCGCACTATTGCTACAACCACCAGCAATGCACCGTTTCACCAAATTAATTCTATTTTTACGCAACTTGGTTACTACCTGAACAGTTTATCATTGCCTGGAGAGTTTTCCTTTAACGTCACTTCCGGGGAACTCTGGACTTGCAAATTTTAACATAGAATATGCCTTATTTATGTCACATGTGTCTTTTATTACGTCTTCAATCCTAATATAATGTCAATTACTGCCCAATTTCTTTAATATTAAGATGTTTTATTTCAGTTTCTGCATTTGTGGGAAATGCGTGTCACAGGCACTTTAAAACTTTGTTTCTTTGCTAGTATCAATCTGATGACTTTGCCATGCATTTGACCCTCTACTCTGATACCCTTTAAGAGTTCAAGTGATACCAGTTGCTTCAAAGGTTCACCTAATTAGTAAACAGATTCCACCTGTGCATAATTTAATCTTAGTACAAATACAACCACTCTAAGAATGCCTCAAAGGTTTGTTAGATAATGTTATTGAACAAACAGCATCATGTAGATTAAGGATCACAGCAGGCAGGTCTGTCGTGCGGCACAGGGAGGAGGACTCACATGCAAGACACAGTGGCATAAAATCTGTAATCCTTTAATACAGTCCAAGGTCGATACACAGAAATCCAATCCAATCCAAGCTGAAGTTTCCAAATAGAGGCAGAGGCGAATCCAAAATACTAGCTGGGTCAAAAATCACTGAAAGGCAAGGTTTTAAAGAAAGACTGGATTGCTTGACACAAGGGACGAGGATAAAGATGAACTGCCAAAGGAATCTGCACGGGGTGACGAATAAATAGGCAAACAAACAAAGGAGGACAATGAGACACAGGTGGATAACATTAGGGTGTGGCAGAGGTTGATTGAAGAAGGGAATCACACGAAGTGAAGTTCTCTGAAATGACACAGGAAATTACTCCACAAAATAAAAGAGGAAGTTAAAAAAAGGGATACACTGCAAAACCTTAAACCAACAGAACTTGACATGACAGGTCAGGGAGAAAGTTGCAGAGTAGTTTAAAACAGGGATAGGATATAAACCAATTTTAAAAGCTTTTATTCAATTCGTCATCTGAAACTAAAACGAGAATGGCACAAGTGTAAAACTATTAAAACACAGACTCAGGAGGAAAAATTAGTTGACAATTCCGCGTACAATTCAAAAATCAGGCCTTTATAAAAGAGAAAAAGAATGTTTTTTTAGTTTTTTAAGAGATGTTGAAAAACATATTATTGTCTTATTTATAACTTTATAGTTATCCGATATTCAATATTGGTTTACAACATAAAATCCCCCAAACAGGGGGACGCAGAGGGAAAAAAAACATTCAATGAATACCGTTACAGGATATTGTAATAAATATGTAATTTGCTAGTCATACTTGAAACATGAACATGTAGAAAATTACCTTTACATTTTAACATTGCAGTCAGCATCGAACAAACTCCCATGCATCCCATGGGCAGAAGAGCCTCCCTGAGGTTGCATGATTACCTGCATTCTACATGCATGTTGCAGTCTGCCAGTCAACAGAATCCTTTTGGACAGGTGATGTGAGAGAGTAATTCATTATAAGGATACAGAATCCCTTCCTCAGCAGTGCACAGTTTGAATGCACTCAGCAAGACCCTGATGGGCCCCAGACCCAGGGCCTGTCAAAGCAGGAGAAACAGTGATGGAGAGGCCACACCATGGTGCACTGGAGCCCTGCTCTCACCCACGCACTGTCACTTATGCTGCACACCCAGCAGCCTGTACAGTCACTGCAACACAATCCAGATGTAAAGATCATACATGTGTGCAGGCATGCGTGAGTTGGATGGTACATGTACATGTCTTGCCTTATACTCTATAAGCATCTGTGCCAAAAGAGTCAATGGAGATTAAGACATTTCCTGCCACTCTCCTTTTCTGAATGTCTGTCTGTCTCTGGGGTTTATAATATTCCCATTACTGAAAGGAAATTTACTCAAATCCCTCATCCTTGACAGCCATTGACATGCAGTCACAGGGGACTCTGGGTTTTCCCTCAATGGGACATTAATGAAAAGGCTGCCAGCTCCCTGAAGAAAGACTATACTGCAAAGAGCTGCACCAGATGATGGCCAAAGGAAACCATAAATTTACCATGAAGCCATTTTTTAAATTTCTTCTACTACAAAAAGTATTTATTGTATTTCAAGGTAACTTAAAGGGATACTTTAGAATTGCTGGTTAAACATCATTTAGTTTAAAAGTAGTATCTTAACTGTACCTGATAACACTTTTAGCATCTTCATTTTGTATAAACCCAGATAATTTGGACCAAGAGGCAAAGCTAATGTTTAGTCCAAGAAGGGCCAAGGACAGATTTTACTTACCTTAAACAACTCCAGCCTTAAAGACATAACAGTGGTTTATGCAAACGTTAAATTGTAAACCTATAAACAGTTGTTGCATTTTCACCGTTATTCAGAGAAGCCGATTGCTATGTACGTAGAAGATTGAGGTTCTGTACCAATAATCATCTTTCTGTGTGAAACGCGTGAGAATGGAGCACATTACATGTTTCCAGTCAGAGTAGCTGCATGATAGAAAAGTAAGCCATTGCAGAAAATCAGCAAAATAACATGAAAAAAAGCTCTTTTTTTACCTTTTTATTTTGCAGTAACTCTGATTAGAAAATGCATCACGTTCTGGTTTAAGTATTTGTTTTACACACATTAATCACTTGTGGCACATGACCTCCTACATGCACTTCCTATGTAAATAATAATTGAGTTTTCTTTAAATAAGAGCCATTTGCTCTCGGAATGCACATTAACTGTCTGCCCTAGAGTTCCTGAAAGTATAATGGGAGGCAGATCTTTTAGTCCTCAAGCTTCTTTCCCAGTTCACAGTTGTTGTTCATCTGAAAGATGTCCAGTCTACTTTTAAGACTAGGCTTAAAACCTTTCTGTGGCCTATATTACCCTGAGCTATGTCTATAGTTAAGGTTGCTTGGGGACATACTACTAAGCTTTCCTTAATTTGCTGTTGTCTCTTAGTACTCTCCAAGTTTATATTAGCCAGATGTAGGGCTCCCATTGACTTGATGTTATTTTTTTTTTCTTTTAGTAGAATCCCCACCTGGCTTAGTGTTTCTGTGTTTAATCATGTCTCCTTCCTGGATGGGGCCATCGTCTAAGCTACTGCTGCCAATGACTTTATGTTCTCACTATAGATGATACGCTTGGCTGTCAATGTTTAACTATGTCTCCTCCTTCAACAAAGCCATTAAAAGAGCTGGAGCTTTCTGGCTTAAAGTGAGTTGTTCTTTTCCACTGTTGCCAATTGCTTGCTCAGGTTGAGGAATCACTAGTAAGTTAATAACTTGATGCAATTGTGTGCTCCTCCTTTCATAGAGAAAGTTTTACCAATTAGCATAGCAAACTGAATTTCACTGCTTTGTATTATATGTACAATCATATTTGGATGTATCATTCAATTTAAATTGGAATGGATTGGACTGGACTGATTCAGTTACACAATACCTTTATGGATGTAAATTGAAGTTGTTTTTGTTCAGTGCCTTGATATGACATTTGTGTCAGTTGGTGTGATGCAAGTAAACTGTACTCAACTGAAGCAATAACCCAAGATTTAAAGGTTTAGGTGAACTGCATGAAATACTTATAAGCTTTTTCCAGAATTTCACTTAAAATTCTTTCAACTATCCCTCTATTACAAGCCAGTGATCTGAATCTTAAATAAACAGATGATTTGACACCTCAGCATGAGTGTTTTCCTGCTGTCGTATCAGAATATATAAGATATCAATATCCACTTTATATTATTGTTAAACTATTTCAGAATGGAAATATACCAACTACATAGTCTATGGGAAGACACGTGTCCCATCAGAAACTGAATTTGAATTGCCCTGACTGAATTTGTATTTGTGTAATTTGAAATTAAATGCATTGGTTTGAAAATTTATTTCACAAAACTGAAACTGAATTTTATGGTTTGAAACTGAATTGATTTGCTTTTACAATGTATTTCGTTGTATTAAAATTTCTGTTTAACTACTTTCACTTTCAGGTCTGTAATTCAATTTCAGTTCCAAAATTCAGTTTTTTGTGTCACACATCCGGGTCCTTGAGGATAGCCACAGATTAATTAAACACAGATTCATCAATTTACGTTTCACATCGGCTTAAACTTCCTTTACGTCATGTTGATCTGGAGCATACATGAGCTTAGCAGACGTCAATCACCAAGTCAAATGACCATCTACAAGAAGGGTCATGTAAACAAATGATGGTCAAATAGTAACACTTATGCTTATGCTACCTGTATCTATTAGCTAAACATGCCAGACTAGCATAGTGTGCCGCCGGTCTGCGTTTCTCTTGACGTTACCTCAGTGTAACATATGTTGCCTAGCAACAGTGTTAGTGTGAAGCGCAGAGCTGTGACGGCAAACAAATGGAGCCTGAAGGTTAATAACGCTGTCTCTACTGTAAATAACTACACGGTTTTTATTTATCCTTTTAACATATTGCTGATGGCTTATAATGCTGTTTTGTTTTTAAATGATATTGTTTGATGATCCTGTTCATTATTCAGCCATTTAAAATATTGAAAATATTTTTTGTGTTCATAAATATAAATCTAACACTAGATAAAATACATTGATGACAAATACCATTTGTTTAATTTATTTGTAAAGCTTTCAACAACAGCACTAACATGTTAACTTTAGGAACAAAGTTTAAATCAGTTTATTTACAGAGCATAATAATAATAATTATTATTATTATGATAAATAAACCAAACATTAATATTAGATTTCATCTGACTGAATTATATCTGTTTAACTTCCACCCAAAAGCAATGTGTTGGGAGTCATCTGTTCTATCAGGGTTTAGCGCACCTCAACCACCCGGTCAGCTGACAGCTGGCGAGGCGAGCCAGCTGCTGTGGTAGCGGACGAACACATCGGCGCATTTGTGCAATTGAGCAATATCTTGATAAACTGATCAGATATTTTAGGTTTACACAACTACATCCTTGTCGAAAAACATTGTAAAATTTCAGTTGTGTCACAGAATGTGCAATATATGCAATTTTATTAACAACTTTTCTCTCTCCTCCAGCCTTTGCTACTTCCATTTGAACAATCTACTTCGACCCGCAATGAATCATGGGATAGGGTGGCACATGGAGGATACACCAGATCCATCCTTCAAATGTGGGGAAAAGAAGGACGCATTTGTTGGAACCTTGGAGATTGGACAGCATTCGTCGCCTCATTCGGATGTTATCGGCCTACAAATGATTAATCTGTGGCTTCAAGAACCCAGACGTGTGACACAAAAACTGAACTTTGGAACTGAAATTGAATTTCAGACCTGAAAGTGAAAGTAGTCAAACTGAATTTTCAATACAAAGCAAATCAATTTTCAAAGCAAACAAGTTCAGTTTTAAACCATTATATTCAGTTTTGGTTTAGTGAAATTCATTTTCAATCCAATGCATTTAATTTCCAATTACACAAATACAGATTCAGTCAAAGCAATTAAAACTCAGTTTCTGATGGCACAAGTTTCTTTCCATAATGGTCCACAACATTTTTTTTTTATAAATCTAATTTCACTGTGCTGAGTAAAGCAAATCCAGAAGCTTAAATTTCATTTATAGGTGCAGAGATTTTTTCCTTTTCCCTCACAGAGAGGTGTAAATGTGTGTGTTGGTGTGTGTGTGTGAGACAGAGAGGTTTCTTCCAACCAGCATCGGTGAATAAAGACACACCGGATTATTATGAAACTAAATCAATAGTGTGAGGCACTTTATTGCCTGTCTGGGGAGCATCCCATTCCTAAAAAAAACACAATATTACATTATGGGATTTGTTAGCCTTGCAGTTTCGGTTATTAAAATAAAAGAAAAAAAATTTACCATCAAAACATCGAAGTCTTTGGATAATAATCCTATTCATTTAAGCATATATACAGGGGATGGACAATGAAACTGAAACAACTGTCAATTTAGTGTGGGAGGTTTCATGGCAAAATTGGACCAGCCTGGTAGCCAGTCTTCATTGATTGCACATTGCACCAGTAAGAGCAGAGTGTGAAGGTTCAATTAGCAGGGTAAGAGCACAGTTTTGCTCAAAATATTGAAATGCACACAACATTATGGGTGACATACCAGAGTTCAAAAGAGGACAAATTGTTGGTGCACATCTTGCTGGCGCATCTGTGACCAAGACAGCAAGTCTTTGTGATGTATGAAGAGCCACGGTATCCAGGGTAATGTCAGCATACCACCAAGAAGGACGAACCACATCCAACAGGATTAACTGTGGACACAAGAGGAATCAGAATCAGAAAAGCTTTATTGCCAAGTACGTTTTTTGACATACAAGGAATTTGTTTTGGCGTAGTCGGTGCAATACAATACAAATTAAACAGTATAAACATATCTACAATATAATATAAATATATGTGCACAGTTTTAAGTGAGTGAGAGTAAATGTAGAGCAGTATAGGATGCCAGAGCGGTACAACAGTGCAGGTGATCATTGTGCAAGTATGGCAGTGCGAGTAAAGCAGGAGTCCAAGCTGAGCGCTAATGTAATGTGTTGGGACCACGCAGCCATGGGTGTTCAACACTAAAACTCCGGTACATACTTTCCTGGAACCGTTCAAAATAAAGTGCATTAACCTTCTTCCAGCACAGCCAGGAAATGGGGTAACTGCGGACTTCTTGTGGCGCCAATACCCAAATAAAAGCCCCACCTTTCCACAAGTCTTTCTCTTCCACACCGATGACCATCGGGTCAGGAGGGAACACAGCGCGCGGAATGTCTTTTGCTGGCAAAAGGACATAAATTCAACTGGATCCAAGGACCGATCACCGATCATTTGCAAAAATTAAGTAGAATGAAATACTGTCTGTGTATCCGGTATTTTCATTCATGAACGGAGAAATTAAGGTGTAAGAGTTGCTTACATTTTCTCTTCGAGGCCCCACAAAAGCAAACGGTGTTCCGAGAGAAGCTGTTTCGACAAGCCGAGTCTGGAGGAAAGACGACGGCCGCAACCGTGTTTACGGTAACGGAACAGCTGGTCACCTTCTGATCGGGAGAAACTGAGGAAGTTAGCGGGAAGCCAACCTTTGTTCACAGAACGAACGCACCTTCTGATCGGAGGAAACTGAAGAAGTTAGCGGGAAGCTAACTCTTTGTTCACGACTGATATCTTCTTCAAACTTTGCCCTTGGACAACCTCAACAGGTTCAGAGTTTGGGTTTTGGGCAAATTAACAGATTGGTTTAGGATGAAATGATCTAAACGTTTTCATGTTATGAAGTTTGTTTTGTGGAAGTCGGCTATCTTGGTGCTAGCATGCTACCTGTAGCACCCAGGCCGGTTCGGGTTCTTTGTATGTTTTAAAGCTAAGATAAACCTTATTTAAAGGGTGGTTTTAACCAGAACATTGCTCATAACGCGCCGTCAGCGCTTATGCATTTTAACCCTGGTATTTTAAAGGTATGTGTTGATTCTGGCGCTAAGCTATCTCTAGCTTAGCACTTTAGCTAGCTTCTTTGTTAGCCCAACGGCCAGCCGGTAAGAACACGTGTGCTAGCATTAAGGCTAGTCAACAAAAAGGTTGTTAGTTTTCAAGCTAGTGAATAATAGTCCCTGAACATCATTTACTAAAGTTGATAACTAAGTAAACACCATTAAGCCCCATTTCTCCAGAAAGATTTGGCTCTTTTCCAAAATACTCAATAATATTTCTTCAAATATTATTTTAATAAATGAAGGCAGCTAATTAGACACCATTGAGAATTAGTCATCCAGGAGGTTGGTTTTATTAAGCAGATCATTATTTAAAACATTATTTTATTAAAATAATATTTAATCTGATCTTGCATTGTGAAGGGTTGTCTAAAGGTTGCTGATTATTTTCTAAGTTAGTTCCAAGACTAACTTAACTTCACTTCCAGATCCTTCAAGATAATCCTTGGTTCTCAAACATAAACATTGCATGGTAATGTTGCATCACTCTTTTTGGTCATAATTTCTAATCATCTTTAATCAACTTGTTTATATTGTACATAGTCCGTTAGTCTTCATTATTCTTTAATTCTGCTTGGTAGTTTAGTTGGATTGTTTTAGCATAGTAAAGAGTTTGTTGATTGAAATATGTTGGACTTTGAGTTGACTTATTTTTGTTAATAAATTCTTGTATTTTAAGAAATTGTGTGAATTCATTCCATGTGTGTGCAGAGTTTATGCTGTTCAATAATGTCAGAGCTCATCTCACACCTTTCTATTTTGTCTTAATACCATTGCCTTAATGGGGCTGGTATTCACAGGACAATCCTTAACAGACCGGAATATTATTTGGTAAAATATTAATATTAAAATATTAATATCAAATAATATTCTCAGATTCATATTTACAACAAATGCATAGGAAGCTGTCTGAAAGGGATGTTTGGGTGCTAACCCGGATTGTATCCAAAAAACATAAAGCCACGGCTGCCCAAATCACGGCAGAATTAAATGTGCACCTCAATTCTCCTGTTTCCACCAGAACTGTCCGTCAGGAGCTCCACAGGATCAATATACACGGCCGGGCTGCTATAGACAAACCTTTGGTCACTCATGCCAATGCCAAACGTTGGTTTCGATGGTGCAAGGAGCGCAAATCCTGGGCTGTGGACAATGTGAAACATGTATTGTTCTCTGATGAGTCCACCTTTACTGTTTTCCCCACATCCGGGAGAGTTACGGTTGGAGAAGACCCAAAGAAGCGTACCACCCAGACTGTTGCATGCCCAGAGTGAAGCATGGGGGTGGATCAGTGATGGTTTGGGCTGCCATATCATGTCATCCCTTGGCCCAATACTTGTGCTAGATGGGCGCGTCACTGCCAAGGACTACCGAACCATTCTTGAGGAACATGTGCATCCAATGGTTCAAACATTGTATCCTGAAGGCGGTGCCGTGTATCAGGATGACAATGCACCAATGCACACAGCAAGACTGGTGAAAGATTGGTTTGATGAACATGAAAGTGAAGTTGAACATCTCCCATGGCCTGCACAGTCACCAGATCTAAATATTATTGAGCCAATTTGGGTGTTTTGGAGGAGCGAGTCAGGAAACGTTTTCCTCCACCAGTATCACGTAGTGACCTGGCCACTATCCTGCAAGAAGGATGGCTTAAAATCCCTCTGACCACTGTGCAGGACTTGTATATGTCATTCCCAAGACAAATTGATGCTGTATTGACCACAAAAGGAGGCCCTACACCATACTAATAAATTATTGTGGTCTAAAACCAGGTGTTTCAGTTTCATTGTCCAACCCCTGTACATCTAAAATAGTGACTTTTAAAAGACTAAGAATATAAAGGAATACACATTACTAGATTTCTTAATACTCACATTTGAACAGGAAAACTCAGAAGGACTGGAGTTTCTGGGATGAGGTACAACTACATGGGTCAAGCACACCTTGATGAATGAATGTGCTCTTATGTGCATTTGTGTTTGTGGTTATGGAGGGAATGATCGGAATGCGCATACTCATGAGTGCTGTCAGACTGAAACTCAGTTTGGGCAGTTAAATCCCTGTCAGACCGCTGGGATCAGGCATTTGGATCTGCATTGAAGGGCTGCTACTTTAATAAATGTTTTACACCAGAACAATCACATTATCTTACTGGAAAGGTTTTGTTCATTTCACTTACTCCCTCTTAGCATTACACTCTCTTTCAGAAATACTTTCTCCTACTGAAGCAAAACTGAAAAAAAGACTTTGTATGCTAAATAGTTTCACGATTTTTTAAGACATCCGTCTGTCTGAAGGAACCACCTTGACAGTTTGAATAATTAAAAATGTTAGTTGGTCAATTTTCATTACTTACAATTTAAACTGTGAAAAGCATTGTTTACTAAAAAACTGATGTTAAACAAAAGCTTTAGAGAGATAAAATTTGGAGGAAAAAGCATAAATTCCTTTTTTTGAAAACAGCACTATTGTCATGTGAAAAATTAGGACAACCCATTAAATACTCAGTTCTTTCAAAAGAAATGTTCACATATTAAGGTCTAAGTTTTTCTCTTTATTTCTCTCTGCAAGAAAGTGGTTCAGTTTTAGGTAAACATAACAAAAATAAGCTAAAAACATAACAAAGATGTTTTCTAGAAGAGGAAAAAGTTAAGACACACCATCCTTAATAGCAGTGTTACCTCCTTCACCTGAAATAACTGAAGTAGCATGCTTCTTGTCGCCACCTATGAACGTCTGACAATAGTCTGAAAAAGTCTGACCCACTTGCTTGGATGGCAAAGTCTAAGCATGTTGGCAGCTAGAAGACTAATGCTTAGTGTTCAGAATATTGACTGATTCAAATCTTTATTCCCCCTGTTTGAAATGTCCCTTCAATTGTTTTCTTTCTAACTACTGATTGATGGGAATTTTTTTCTTAATTCTTTCCTTTGCTGTTGACTGGAATGGTGGTGATGGTATATAAGGAACTACAGGTGCATGCTTGTCGGAGCTAATTAATAGGTCTTAGCTAATTAAAAGTCTGTTGGTTTGATGATCATATTCAGCAGGGACTAAATATATTTCACCATGGTGAATATTGCTCCATCAGATGTTTGTACAGCCACATACCGATGTAGTTTCATAAGTTAACCATCTATCATCAAAATATCATTATCCATAGTTGAAACTCCTTTTAGATCTCTGCCCTCTAGGTGTTAAAGCTGTCAGAACTGATTATGTAAAGGACGAGATGACAGTGAATGGAGTTTGTGTGTGTCTGTTTTTATTCTCCATGTGTGAAAGGTGAGTGTTGCTGCTAGCTTGGACAGTTCGCAGCCCAGCAGGGACATCGACACTCCGGCTGGGTAGGTAATGACATCAGATGCCGCGCTTGACAACAACAGGTGCCTTGGCATTGCCACCTTCTTCTGCCACGCTGTGTCAATGACATCAACACCGACCCACTGGTTAATTATAGATCAGCAATTCTTCTGCATCTTTGCTGCCCAGCAATGATAGGTGCATCATGCAATGGGGGTGATGTTCTGCAGAAGTGGGATGACAGGTTTGGTGAGGAACATATCACAACACGTTTTTTGCACTGTTGCAATATCCTGTATGAATAGAAATTTACACAACTTTGCATTTTTGTAAACTGAACAGTGACTTGTCATCTTTATATTATTGCTTTATTACAACAGACCAAGAAACAAAATACACAATATTACTTTTTGCACCCTGTGAATAAGAATTTCAAAAATGTGAACAGCTATTTCCCTCATGAGGGACGTATGCAGTTCATTGTCTGTTGCCTCTCATGTTTTTGAAGCCCTTGTCACTAATTTAGTGGAAGCGCTCAGCTCCAGGGTGGAGATTGGGAGCAGATTTAGGTGCAGCATTTGGATGACCATATGGAACTCTTTGTGGCGCCAAGAGACCATGCAGCTTGGAAACCTGATCACCATCTCCCCGGTGACAGCTGGAGCCTTTACACCATCAGAGCATTTGTAGGCTTCTAATTTGTCATAACCACCTCCTGTGGCAAGGAAATATGCTGCAAAAATTAGGTAGGCAAAGTTTGGAATTTCTTGGCTCGAGGGAAAAAGGATTCCAGGAGTGAGGCCAAGGGGATAAGAAGAAGGAGAACATGGGTGGGAATTTGTGTTAGAATGTGTTTGAGAGTATGTGGGAAACTTGTTTTATGCTTCCGCATTTCAGTCCACCTTGTTCACATACGAGCCAATAGATCTGGTTTAAATTTTGAGGGTGTTATTACTACAATTTTTTTCAAAACTACTTTTTTTTGCAGAAATGTCTTTTGAGTCCTGCGTCCCGCAAAGGTATGGGAGGGGATGTCCCAGCTCTCATTTTGTCACATTACAAGCACAAACTTCAACTTATTTTGATGTTTTGATAAACCAACACAAAACGGCTAATAATTGTGAAGTGAAAGGAAGATGAAACATTTTTTTCAGTGTTTTCACTAGAAACAAATCTGAATAGTGCGGCGTGCATACCTATTAGGGCTCCAAGAGACAATACATTGTAGAAACACCTTTTGCTGCAACTACAGATGTCTTTTTGGGTATATATATACCAGTTTTACTCATCTAGAATCTAAAATCTCCCACTGCCCAGTCCTCTTTGCTAAATAAATCAAGCTCATACAGGTTGGAGGGAGAGCATTTGTGAACGGTAACTTTCAAGTCTTGCTGTAGATGTTTAATTAGATTAGAAGCTAGAGTTTGACTGAGCCATTCTAATACACAAATTAGTGGACCTAGACCATTTTTTGTAGCTCTGGCTGCATGTTTAGGGTTGTTATGCTAGAAGGCGAACCTCCACCATAGGTTTTGTTTAAGTTTTACCCTGTATTCAGCTCCATCTATCTTCCCATCAATATTGACCAGTTGAAGAAAAGCAGCCCACAGCATGTGGGCTACCACCATGTCTCATCATGAGAATGTTGTGTTCAGGGTGATGTCCACCATTAGTTTTACTCTACACATAACATTTTACATGTAGGGGTTCAGTTCAATTTTCTTCTCATCTTACCAACTTACCTTCTACTTTTTTGCTGCACAGCTAATAATTGTCCTATTTACGGATTCACCCACCTGAGCTTGGCTTCTTCTCTAAATAATGCTCTAATTACCCAGCCTGTCAGCTTAGGTGGGTAGCAATGTCTTGGTAGGTTTGCAGTTCTGTCATACTCGTTTTATCTTCAGATGATAGATGGATAGTGCTCTGTGAGTTGTTCAATGCCTGGGATATTGTTTCATAACCTGACCCCGTTTTGAATTTTTCAACTACTTTTTCCAGATCCATCTGCTGTGTTCCTTGGTCTTCATTAGGCTGTTGGTTTACCTATGTTCTCTAACAAATATCTGGGGCCTCTACAAACCAGCTCTTTTATACTGAGACACTTATTCGGCAATTGTTGCAGGCAATTGGTTGAACTGCATTTTAAGAGGCATAAGATTAAAATTGGTCTGTATAGAAATCCAGGCACCACTTTTCAGATTCTAATTTGTTGAAATTTTTGAAACCTGTGCATTGTTTTTTAATTTACCTAAAGGTTGTGCACTACTTACTTTTGCTGTATCACATATAACCCATATGAAATGTAATAAAGTTTGTGATTTTAAAATAACAAAATATAAAAAGGTTCATGATCTATGAAAGCTTTTTTAAGATACTCTATGAGAACATTTCAGTTCATGTACATAACCCAGTGTTTGTCAGTCAAACAACCACCACATCTCTTGCTGTATCCCCTAAAGATACCTGCTTGTTGTGACTGCTTTTCTGTAAATATACCCCATTAATATTTCATGAAATTGTATTTTTGTTTCAGGTTTTTCCTCAGCTTACCTTCTTGTCTTTAAGCCATTTGTCTGAACAGACCATGTACCTTACGCTCATCGAGCAGAAAGTGCTCCCCTCCTCCCACTCCCCTATCTCTGGTGTATTAAGTGTTTTCTGCCTGAAGGCACAATGCTCTTGTCATTGTTGTACACTCTGGGCCTTGTTGTGCTGTGATGTAATTGTTTTCTTCGGAGACCTTTCACAGCACGAACTGAAAACAAAGAGTGGTTTCATGATCTGCTCAGCTCCGAACCTTTTAGACTCACAGTGAGGATGTGTAAACTGTGACTGCTTAGCTAACAAATTAAGGTGCGCTCGCAAATACAAGATGCAATAACTGCTCGAACACAACTCCTCTATTAGAAATCAGATGGGTGTTGTGGGTCTGTATAGCTGGCAGCAAACCAAGAGACTTGAATTCTCATTGCACTTAAAGGAGCTCTGGGAAAGGCTTGTACGCCAGCATTTTCTAGTGGGAAATAGACCTGAGTGTATTTTTGTTGCTTGGTATTAATGTGCTCTAATGCTGATGCATGGTTCCCTCTCTGCATGCTGTCTCACAATTCTCTGATGGGCCTTCCCTAAAGCACAGACTGAATTAAGTGTATATAGCAGCTAGATTTTTAAAGTGTGTCACGGGGCAAAGACTGTTGGTCCTCCGTGACATTAGGTGGTTGTTAACTGTTCTTTAGTGGATTTTAGCAGGCACTGGCATGTGTCTGAATGAGCATATAAAATCCAGTTTGCCTAACACTGAACAGAGAAGGGATAGATTCTGTTTCCCTGAGAACAGCAGAGAGAAATGGTGAGCACAAGTGCTGCTTTTGAAAACAATAGAAGAGAACCAAATGTATCAAGAATAAAATAAAATCAGTTGGTTTTGATGTGGTTTGGTGTGAGTGAGATATTAGCTGTGTGTTGCAACCACTGCACATCTGTAAAGTAAATGTTTCCAACATGAGACAGCTGTATTTTGTATCAGGTTTTTCTTTCCACAACAAATCTAATGAAGCCATACTTAGCCTTAGTTTGTCACAATCAGTTAAAACCACTTATTAAAATAAAACACTATAAAACCTGAAAAGGAGTGTGTGACCAGTTTTGCCAGATGGAATGGGCCAAAGATCCAGTAAAACATTTGTGAGAAGCTTGTGTAAGTATACCCAGAAGTTTTAACCTATGTCATACACTTTAAAAAGCAAAATACTAAGTAAATGTAAGTCAACTTATGGATTTAAAAAAAGTAAAAAAAACAAAAAACAAAAGACGTCCAATTATTATCATTATTCTGACATTTAGGTTGCAGACATCAATTTAATAACTGACCTAAAACTGGAAAAAGTTTAGTCTGATTTGATGTAAGACAGTGAAAAAGAAACGTTATGTGTCATACAGTGCATGTGAAAATCTGATTGAAGGCAATACAATGAAATGTAAACCGTCATCCATTTTTCTATACTTCCTTTGTCATGTCAGCAGCTAGAATATTTTTTTCACAGCTGTTAACCAATAGGCTACAATTTGGATGTGTCACTAGTTGAGCACATGGCCAAGATAGAGACAGTGTATTACCAAACTTATCGGCTCCCACGACCAAATCAATGAATTCCTGTGGTTCAATCACTTCCATTGCTGGAGGTGTATAAAGTTTGGTGTGGAGAAACTTGACTGGCCTGCACAGAATCCTGACCTCAACCTTATTGAACACCTTTGGAATAAATTAGAGCAGAAGCTAGAATTCTGGTTTTCTCATCTAACTATAAAAACACTCCTAAACCTTGTGGAAGATGTTTACGGAATAGTTAAAGTTGATATTGAGGGCAACAGTGGTTCCATCAACAAATTGGGCCTCATAGATTAAGAATAGGATGTGATCACAGTTCGTGTACGTGTAAAATAGACAAAAAAATACTTTTCGTAATATAATGTATAAACCTCCATGCACGCGTACACTCACTCCTAAATCACCAGATAAAATGCACGTTTTTGGACTGTGCAAGGAAAACTGATCATCTTGGGAAAACCAACACTTGCACTGGGAGAATCTACAAATGCGACGTAAAAATCCGTGGCAAGCAAAGAAGCACTGGGCAATGAGTACTTCCTGTTGGATAGAAAATAAGGAGACTTGAATGGATCTGTCCAGGACAGAAACAGCCAAACACAGAAACACTCAGCCAGTTTTACTTTCAATCAGAAAAACATATAAAATACCAAGTTAACTTGCAATAATTGCAAGTATTGCACTGATGGAGAGTAACAAGTAAAGCTACCAGATTTAGGAAAAGTGATCAGAAGGTCCTCCTATAGTTTGTGTCTAGCAGCGTAGGTATAGAGATATTTAGAGAGCTTTACAGTGCCTCACCCACTCAAAGTTTCTTCTTAAATTTTTAACACAAAGATAATAAACACAAAGATAAGAAACCCTTTTCCTTTTCTGCTCATATCAACAAGCGGAAATATCTTCTTAAGTAGGGTATCTGCAATTCATAGGCTGGAGTTTTAAAACTGTCACCTTAACAAGAGTGAAGAGAAAAGCTCCTTGAGTTTCTGCACCACAGCTGTTTTCGTTTTTCACCATTAAAACTGATAATAAACAGCTTAATGTATCTTTCTTTTATGTAAAGTCTAACTGCAGCTTTCCGTCAGCCAGCTGACCTGCAGTGTGCTGCAGCAGGGGGGGAGGGGCATCACTGCATAAGTCCGGCACTTTTGCTGGCATCACTTAAACTGTAGGAATGGTATGACAGTTCTGAAACCTCCACATTGTAAAATGCAAATATCCATGATACTCGTAACAAGCCCGTGCCTAGTTAAGTTTAAGATCCAAATTAACTTGGTTTGTTTCAAACTTAACAAACTGATTGCATGATAGTTGGTGATCCATAATTCCCAACCAGCAAATGTTAGAAAGTCACGTTTACGTGTTGATTAGTTGTTTGTTTTCTTACAAACAGTTGATTCTTGAAACACCTCTGAGCCTAAATGAAGCCGGGCGCTTTACCTTTAACTATTGTTCGCCTTTTTGGTTTTATTTTTTCCAGTTTCTTCTAAGCACAGAAATAGAATTGAAAAGGGCTAGCCTTAGAAATGCACAGGCAAAATGGACTGTAACGTAGATACGTAGTTTTGCAGAGTGAGAGAGAGGGCTATGGATTTTAACCCATCAGTCGATAAAGGTCAGTGTTCAAAAAGGTTTTATTCCTCAGCTCCACATCAAAGTGTAAATCCACTGATTGCAGGCCCTCAATGGGGAGACAACAAGGCTCCATTTGTGGTCTGTTTCTATGGCTCAGTGTGTGTAAGGCTCCGCGTGCGCAGACCCATAATACAGGGGGTTTCTATCAGGGGCCCCCTAGATCAATGGGCCGTGTGACCTTTGTATTGTGCTGCCGGCTTTGCCCGTGATGTCATGCCATCTATCCGGTGGCTCCACTTAAAGGGGTGAAAGAAAAGCAAAGCAAAGTCCCACACCTTCCACCCACTGAGTTGCAGAAAAGATAGCATGAAAGGCATCATCTGCAAATGTATCCACCTGAAACCGGATTTATTCCCGTCAAACCACCTTGACAGATTTTGGTGCCTCTCTGAGAACTCGGTAGAATCTCAGACTGAGTCTGACTGCGACACTGACTGCTCCAGGTTATGCCTCGGTCACAGCTTGCATGTTTGTTAATGTTAACAAAAGTCCTGCGTGCCGATTCAGATCGTCCCATCACTTCTGGAGTGTTGTTCAGCATTGATCTATGGCTACTGAAATGAAACATGGTGGAGCAGAGACTCTGTGCCAAGAGAAAAGAGAAGCCCTCTCATTGTTCCCGAGTGAAAGGTCCTCTTTGTAGCGCGGGGAGACGATGGCAGCTGGTAGGTTCTTCCCTCTATAGAAGATAGAGCACTTTCACAGAGTTGTGGAGTGCATTTGAATGGAAATCTAAAGAGGTAGGCGTGAACCATTTGTTTTGCTATGTTTGTGTTTGCTGTCAACATGTCTGTCTCTGTTGTGGGGCGGCCCCTTTTTACTGCACAAAGTGGCTAAACCCCCACAAACTCCACATCCCCACCCCCCCTAAAACCAAGACACATTCAAGGGGTAGGAAGAGTCACCCCAAAAGAGAGTGGAGGACCAATCTTTGTCATGATGACAGATGTTGTAATTGCCAACTGATTGATCACTTGTCAAGGGCGTCATTAGGACTTTGGTGGCCAAGCGCAATGGTAGAAGAAAAGGGGTTAAAAAGGACAAGTGGGAAAGGACAGAGCTGGCTCAGGCTGGAATGAATGGCAGATCAGGTCACATATATTAGCCCTTTGACTAATAATGTGATTGGCCACGCATTAGAGGAGACACCACAAAGAATAAAAGGGATTCTCTCGCTGCCTTCTTGTGATGGCATGAAAAGTCTAAAAGATGGGGCGTCTTAACAAAACAAACCCTCAGTGGTGTCCCTTAAAGCCCCATCTTGCACTCTGGTATTGTGTTTCAAGAGATGGACTTTGTGTGACAAATGATGTCCACATGTAGATTCTCCCACAAACAGTTTTTTTCCCAGTTCTGCAATAGGATTCAGAACAAAATATTCAAAAATGTACTCTATAAACAGGAAAAAGCCAATAGGACCTCTATGTGGACCGTGATGAGGGACATTCATTGACATTTACCTGAGCAAAAGTGTCACTTGGGACCAAAGTAAATTGTCAGTTTGTTAATACTTGCCATTTGATTGTGCAAGCCACCCTCCACCACCACACACATGCACACGCACACACATATACGTATGCACACACCAAAAGCTCCCCAGAGGTCAATTAGGACAGACAAGGGGCTTTCAAACAAAGGGTGCTAGTGGCCCAGAGCAGCCAAGGGAGCGACATAATTAACAGTTATAAAGTACTTTGCTCTGTTAATTTAATTAGTTAATCCTTTTATCAGTGATGCTTTGTTGAAGTGACTCATTACGGGGCTCCTCTTCCGCTGTTGGGGCTGAAGGCTTGGTAATGGAGCTTTGCAAGTGATCAGATCTGCGAATGGCTGCAGTGGCACACAGAGGGCCCAGAGCTGTGGATTTTATTTGGAACGTCCTATGTTGATTTTCCTCACCAGCCTGCAGTCATAGTGATGCGTACAGTGCTTTGCAGTATTCAGGCCCCTCGATTTTTTTATTTTTTATTTAGTCACATCGCAACCATATTTTGTTCTATTTTAATGGAGGAGGGGGGATAATGACATTTCAAAATTGTTTTACACATAAATATCTGGAAGGCCTGGCTTCCATATGTATTTAAATAGAGGCCAACTATGTGTGATTTAATCTCAGTATAAATACAGCTCTTCTGTGAAGGCCTCAGAGGTTTGTCAGAGAACATTAGTGAACAAACACCTTCATGCACCGCACCAGAGGAGTGAAGTGTAAAGTTCAGAAGACGTTTTAAGCAGGCTTCAGTTATAAAATATCTATCACAATCTATCACACATCACATCATCTTCCAAAAATGGAAAGAACGTTAAAAAACTGCAACTATCTACCAAGACATGGTCATCCACCTAAACTGACAGGCCAGGAAAGGAGAGAGTTAAAGGGAGAAGAGAGTCATGAGCTCTATGGTAACTCTGGAGGAGCTCCAGAGATCCACAGCTCAGGTCGGAAAATCTACCAGTGGTCCAATCTGATCATTATGGCAAAACGAAATAAATTTTTAAAATAAAGCCATAAGAAGTAAAGCATAACGTTTGCCACAAGCTATGTAGGGGAATATGTCGTTAGGTGAGACAGAAATTTTACTTTTTGCCTTCATGCAAAAGCCTATATGTGGTGAAACCACATCACAACATGGTTACTGTGGTTAACAAAGTTAACAATAGTGATGGCAGCACTGTGCTGTGGATATACCTTTCTTCAGCAGGGACAGATATGATGGTCAGAGTTAATTGGAAGATGGATAAAGCTAAAAAACAGACTTTAGACAGCATTAGAGTTTCACTTTTCAGGAGGATAACGAACCTAAACATACAGCCATGAGCTACAATGGAATTGTTTAGGTAAAAGGATTTGCATGTTTTGGGATTGCCCATTTAAAGTACATTTACATCCAATTGACAATCTGTGGCTAAAATTGCAAAAAGCAGTTTCCAGACACTCCCCATTCATTTTGACTGACAGGGCTTCTAAACCTGTGTATCAAAACTGGTAGAGACATACTGCTGGAATCACCACTAAAATATGTTTTGTACATGTATTGCAACAGGGCGGTGCATATGCTTACCAGACTTTTCAGATTTAAATTTCTAAGAAGTTTTTAAATTATGTATCCTTTTCCTTCCACATAACACTACTTTGTCTTAGTCCATCACATAAAATCCCAACAATCCAGAACCTGATATTAGAGCTTCGTGTGCATTAGTAGATAGATGTTTGACATCAAAGGAACGTCTTTATGTGCCACAATGTCATGCCTTTATGTCCTTCTTTGAACACTCCCCAAAAAATTGTATCTGTATTTCCACTCCTAAAATTATTCAGATGAGCAGAACTTGTCATTTATTTTACACGACCACTTGGAGTGTTAACAATAACATGCATGTAATCCTGTGTGATGTCACCTCGTTTCAGGTCCAGCACCTTTGAACATCAAATCTTTATTTGAAAATGTTTAACTAATCGGCTCCATTACCCCCTGTCGGGCGGCTGAACCTGGCCTCCTTGGATCAGGTAAAGCTACCAGACACCCTCCGGCCCTTCCCTTTGCAACACTTTACACAATTTAATTCACACCCAGGGATAAGACTGCAAGGTAACTTTAAAATTTACCTTAGAATATGCACAGAGGAAAGAAAAAAAAAAAATCATCATCCAGCTCTGTGTGTGCCGTCACCCCCCATTCTGTATTAAAGTGGAACACAATGTCCCGCTGATTGCTACAAGCCTCACAGTCACAGCATAAAACCATTACTGATTCATGTTCTGGGCTGCAGGTAGAATTCTGAGCCACTGTATGTAAATATTCTGCCACACAGTTTGTGTAACACCTTCACATTTGCAACGGTGCATTTTGTTGATAAAACATGAGCAGCGAATGTGGCGGGTCTGTGCCGCACGACGGAACATTAAGCAGCGACTGTTTCTCTCTGAAGAACATTTGCCACACCTTGGGTATTCTTAAGAGGACACGGATGTAATAACTCAAGAACATAGTAGTTGTCAAGTTTGCCTAACCAAGACAGTGACTGACTAATGACAAGAAAACAGGTTCGAAACCCAAAACACTACTCCTCTTTTGACCAGATGGCTGATTGTTTACTTGTGTGGAGAAAAAGGCATTTCTCTGATTGCAATCATCCTCAGCCATCGCAACCTCATTAGGCAGCATTTGGAAATCATGACAATGTAGGCACAAAACCCTTGTTAGTTACCGTCTTAATGTGACTCCGGACCAGGCGCTTCTTCTAAATATGTCAAGAGGAAGTCCGAAGGCATATTATTTCGACTTTAGCAAATAAGCCTCCAGGTAATTAGCTGCACCTGCTGGAGTTTGCCCCACAGCTCTTCATCATCTGCTTAACAAAACTGATCAACATAAAAAAGAACTACAGCTATTATCAGTGTTGGTGTGTAGTGTAACTCAAATACAAAAAGGAAATACCTACATCTAGTTTTTTTTCAAACAGGCCACGTAACACAAGAGCCTTGGTGTCTGTTCAGTATACACCACCACACTTTGCAAATGATCAGATGTTAAAATTTAAGAGGATGCTATTTTATTGTTCAAGCTCTCAATGAGGAGGAGACTCTTGATACATTTAATCAAATGCTGTAATCAAATATTTGATTTTGACGTTGTTTTGCTCCACTTAAGTGGTCAAATTTGCATTTGGTAATATTGGCACTCGAGTAATTTTCTGTGGAGCTTTTGTGGAAAATGGTGTGGGTAAATATATATATATATAAATATAAGCTATACATTTACACATAGAGCTGTGAAAAAAGGATTTCCCCCCTTCCATATTTCTTCTGTTTTTGATTTTTTACATATTCAGATCATCATACTAATTTTAACATCAGACAAAAATACCCTGAGTAAATAAAAAATGCAGTTTTTTAAATCATGATTTCATTTATTAAGAGAAGTAAGCCATTTAACACGATTTTGGTCCTCTGTGAAAAAGTGATTGCCCCCAAATCCTAACAACTGGTTGTGTCACCCTTGGCAGTAACAACTGCCATCAGTCATTTGTGACAACTGACAATAAGTTCTTTACATTTCTGTGGAGGAATTTCCACTTTTATTTGCAGAATGGGTTGATTTCAGCCACAGACTTTTATTAGACCACTCCAAAGCCACTGTTTGAGTCATTCAGAATTGGATTCTCTGGTGTGCTTTGCATCCCTGTCCTGCTGCATAACATAAGTGCACTTTAGCTTCAGGTCGTGAACAGATTGCTGGAAATCCTTCATCAAAATATTCTGGTAGAGAGCAGACATCGTGGTTTCATCAATTACAGCAAGTTATCCAGGTTCTGAAGCAAATAAGCCCCAGACCATCATACAACCACTACCACATTTGAATGTCGGTATGGTGTTTCTTTTCTGAAACAATATGATATATTTACACTGTGCTTTTCTCTCATCTGTTCATCTGTTCAAAATATTTTCTCAAAAATGTGTTTTGGCAAATGTGCGTTGGTCATTTGTGTTATTTTGGTCAGCAGTGGTTTTCACTTTGGGACTGTGCAATGAACACCATTTTTTGCCCAGTGTCAGTCTTATTGTTGAATCATAAATCTTTACCTTGACCAATTTATATCTTTAATGCTTTAGATGTTATTCCGGGTTCTTTTGTGACCTCCTGGATGAGTTGTCAAGGGACTCCTGGAGTAATTTTAGTAGGCCTACCACTCCTGGGAAGTTTCACCACTGTTTCACGACTCATAGCTGTCACTGTGTCTCGAGTCCCAAAGCCTCAGAAATTGTTTTGTCACCCTTTACAGGCAGTTCTCGAAAATCTTTAGATTGGGACATTATGTGTTGGTTTTTCGAGATGTTTTAGCCTACTTCATGTTGTTAGATAGATTTTTAAATGAAACATTCATACTGTTTGTGTAAACAAAACAGTTTTAGGGATTGTTAGGTTTCCCAAAAATGTTTTTAAAAATCTTGTCTTGTCTCATTCCTGAAAAGCCAATATTAAGTAAAATATTGTCTGCTGTTTGTAGGTGAAGCAAACAGATACAAGTTTCAAAAAGGTTCCATGAGTCATTTTGACCCATTGCAAGTTTGTTCCTGCTATTTAATCCCTTCCTACAAACATTTTATTCTTCTTAACAAAATATGTTTTGCCCATGTACCTAAAGCATAGCATATCAGTTTATACTTCTTGCTGGATGAGTTTGTGGATAAATAAGGAAAATATATAATATATAAATGCCCTATCTCACATATATTTCAATTAAATTGCATTATTGTGTTATTTCTGAAGATTTTAATATTATACCCTATTTCCTTTGATAGTAGTTCAGACCCATTTAGAGTGGCTGAGACATATTAAGTTTGAGAAGTTATAATTCCTAATACAACCAAAATAACTCCAGTTGGTGGATCTTATTTAGTAGTTTCCCTGAACCACATTTTTTACAGAAAGGTAGAAGTTGAAATTACTTTGAGTAATTGTTTGTTAAAGCTGGTATGAAATCTCCCTAAGGCAGGCATAAGATAACACAAAATGGTCTGAATGAAATGTTATGTGGGAGGCTCAGTCTGGTATGACAAAATCGAAGCAAAACTGAAAAGGTACAAAATGAGAAAGGTGCAAAATGAAAACCACTTAACTGCCTCTCTATTCCTGTCTTTGAACATTTAAAAAATATCATTAATATCAAATGTTTACACAAAATACATTAACATTTTTTCCAGCACACTAACAAATGTTGACATTATCTAATACTTGACATACACACTAATGTAAGGCTTTAACCAACATAGGCTATAGGCTATACCATCAAGTTTATAAACTCCCCCATCCATAGAAAACTGCCTTCTTTATGATTTCTAGCGGTCTTTGATTGGGGATTTGTGCTCAAATGAAAATGCATTTGAAATGAGCAGCCCTCTGCGGTTCCCACAGTGTGCAAAGATGGCATACAGCAATAATCTTTAAAAAATGTAATTAAACACAGATAAGATTAATACAATCAGGGAGAGATGATTGAAAGATGCTGTTGTTGTGTAGGAGGGTGGTCAGGCCCCAGGGCCCCCGGGCCCCATAAAAAAACAGGCAAAAACGAGGAGGCTAGCTGTGGGGAAGGAGGGAGGGGGCTTCGCACTGGGATTAGCACGACCAGGTGGGGGAGCTTCGTGGTTGGAGCATTTAAATTAGCGGTGAGATGACAACCCCCATTAGGAGGGATTAAAGGCCTGCTGGCAGGCAGAAATGCGCTGGCACTGGTAGGGGCATCCGTCACAGAAAACCCAAGGCAATGTGGCACAAGTCAGTCACTCGACAGCTGCTGTGGCCCTCATTACAATCACACTTGACAATGTAAAGTAATCTAGCTGTTTTTAAATTGTTTTTGATCAAAGCACTGCAGTTTTCTTTCAATGACAGACGCAACATAAAGCTAAAGTGGCATCCTGATCTCAGAGTAGCTTAAGTGTAAGCATAGTTGTCCATTGTTTGGTTTAAAAGTCTAAAAGTCATGCTATGTGGCATCTCCTAAAGTTAATTCAAAAGGATAAAACCCAAGTTCAGAGGTGAGACAGTAGCCAAGTCCAATAACCGTGATGGTCCCTGCAGAAAACCTGTCTGTTGGTGAAACTATGCTGCGAGAGTAATCATTGGCTTACTGCCACCTCACAATGCTGCTCTTTGTTTGGGACGCATTCCCCAGTTTTGAAGGCGAAAATGAAAATAAAGCAATAACCAGCAATCCGATTAAACCAATCTCTTTCTGTGTCCTAATTAACATACATTTACATGAGAATAGCCCACCGTGATCAAACAGTGGTAGGTGAGTGAGGCACCCTATGCGGTGTTATAGCCCCACACCACAATCGGAGCAACGTGCGGCATATTCCCCTCCTCGCTTGTATCTGCACTGGCTGTTTGGCCTGCATTGCTCATTGTAAATGTGTCATCTCTCCTTCAGCAGCTTACAAACGTGAAGTTTTAAAGCCCACCACCTGCTGCCCTCAGAGCCAGGTTCAGTGTGTGATGAGAGGATCGTATCTCTATGCAAACTAACGATGAAGACTTCCAGATAAAGCTAAAAAAGCTGAGGGTAAAAACAGAAATATCAGGCAGAGGGGATCTTACATTTGAAAACCCCATTAAAAAGAAATTATAAAAACTATGATATAGTATTTTATTGGAAACAAAAATGGTTTGTTCTTACCTTTTGAGTGCAGGTAAGACTGAGAAAGCAAGCAAAATTGTCGGCTTCACATGGCATGGAGGGGTAAACAGGATTATATAAAAAATGAAGGAAGTGTAGGCAGACGGCGTCGGATGTCACTATTTGATATTTCTAAAAAGCTCCCAAGAGAAAGGTTAGTCTGAAGCCATTACAGTGTTTTAGACAAATAAAATGAGGGCAAGCTGTGCCAACCACACCCTTTTTTTTCCTCTATAGACTACCGGACTCTCTGATGAGTATGGAAAATCAAACAGTTAGCAAGAGGGTAATCTTTGTTACCCTCTGGACCTTGTGAAATATGGTAACAGTGTTTAGAAAATACTACTGTCATGTGGAAATGCTGTAATGCACACCATCACAAAAAAAGGTTTATGAAGGTGTCAATTGACATTTTTCTTAAGTAGACAAAAAAAAACTTATATTTTGCCTTTTAAAATTGTTATATAATGGGGTCAGATTTTATTTATGATTCTAAGCAAAAGAAAATCTTGTGAAATGAAGTATAATAACCAATATGAGCCATATTCACATTTTTCTCTCACAGATATTCATTTGTATAGATTCAGTAGATAATTCAATGTTATAAAAGTTTATGACTCAACCTAAACTGTTTTCATGTACTTTTGCTCAGCCAACTGGGCATTAAAGCTCCATTTAAAGCAGCTTCAGAAGAGAGCGAGCGGGAACATGAATCTCCCTCTGTACCGTGGCTGAATGCGGCTTGCTCTCTAAAGTGGAAATCTTAACTATGGGACCCCTTCACAGCGAGGAGTTCTCTGCTTACATAAAAGAGCCAGGCGACGTCTGGGACATTGCACTCGGGACTGGGCCATCCCGGTCCTCTTGTCTGAGTGGAAAGGAGAAAAACATGGACATTAATGTAAAAGCAGAAAACAAGGAACATGTTTGTTTTTCAGACAGGAATGAAAGTTTCTGGCTTGGGTTGTTTCATCTGAACTGGCAGTTTAGAGTTTTCTACAATTTTTTATTACGTTTGTAGTGATCTTTTGTTATCATCATGTAGATATGTTTTTCTTAAACTGTTAGTTTAAATTTATGTTTTTTTTTTCTTTCAAAAATATAATTCAGGAGACTTACTGACACAAATGAAGGTAGAAAATACAAATTGCAAAGAAAATACCATACTTATTAGATTCCTTTCACAATAAATCTTAAACGCATGTAAATGTTTTCTTTTAGAATATTGTGTCACTTTGTAAAATGGGCTATAAATATTTCTTAATATGATTCCCTTGCTCTGAATAAACATTGATTGTTTACAAAATATATGTTATGTACTCTTTATTACAAATGGTGTATCCAAGCAGAAAACGGCCTCACATATTTACACTAACATAACCAGAATTTCAATCTATTGGACCATACAACCTGTTTGTCCAGCAAAGTCTCCTGAAAATTGATATTTATTACGAATTCGTCCTATATTATTAAACTGACTTAAATTAAATTGTATATTAGTTCTTCTTTTGCACAATTCTAAAAAATTCAACATAAACTTGTCTTAATATCTCAGCATCGTCAATGTGATGTTCATTTTCTTTAAATATTGAAAAAAAAGGAAACATTGTCATCATTTAAATCAGGATGAATATGATCAAACAAAGCAGAAAAGATACTGGATTTTTATGGATTTTGATCTATATTGTTGCCGTACTAACCCATAACTGATTAAGGGTTAGATGGTCTGTGTCCAGGCGAAATTGGACAAACAATCTGACTGTTTCTTTAGATAAAACAAAGTGCAAAGAGTGGTTCTGTTAAAATTATATTCATATAAATTGTTAGTATGTAAATACATGAGATTATTGGTATATATTTTCATGTAGGTTTATACCTATGAATCAGATGTTTTAATAATATTTGTGACAGCTCGTTACAAATGTCTCATTTAGTTTTATTTTCCAGTTAGTCTAATCGGTTATTTGAATAAATAATAAAACTATCTATCATAAACAACCTTGTCTTATTAAATATAAAAACCCAAATAATTAACTTTATTTCCTTTAGCTTTACAGCATTGATTGCGCCCGTCTTCCTTCTATTTTGGCAATTGTTTTTTCCGACTCCCCCCACTCGTTTCATCCTGTCTCTTCACATGAAGCCGAGGACACACACTGCTCAGAGTCCATAGAGCCACTGGAGTTCAGTGTTGGCCTGACCTGTCCACATTTTCTCCAGCCTGTCTCAGTGCTCCCACAATACCCTTGTAAAGTGTAGTGTTTCATACTCAGGCACCCCGGATCAGGGTTGCGGGGACCAGGGGGCATTTGCTTTGGTAAGAATGGATGTGCTGGTCCTACACTGCCCTCAAATGGCAGCAGCCACACTCGCACTCTGCGTCGGATCTGCTAGTTAGGAGTGGAGTACATGGAGGCTGAGGCCACTGTGAGGCCAAAGGCAAGAGACTTCCAATCTGGAAAACCACCGCGAGCGGATGAAGCCGTGCAGAAGAGGTGTGCAGTGGAAAGTTATGAATGGGGTAAAGAGGTTTACTCATTAAATCCTGCAGGAAATAAAAGTCAGAAAATTATATGTTTTAAAATTTTTTATGTTTTATGGATGCTTCAAATCTTTTTTTTTTTTTTAATATTAGGTAGATTTCTCCCTTGAAACAATAGGTGGTAATGTATTTATTGTATTTTGCCCAAATAAGAGGATGTATATTGTATGAGCTGAAATCCACAACTGACTCATAAAATATACATGAAGTGTTTCACACTTGATACACACATTTTCACCACAGTCTTCTATACAACATTTTTTGATATTGTAAATTATTTTTTGTTGTATTGCTGTATTAAAGAATAATTTTTTAGGATAATATTTTTTTTATTACATTTATAGCCTGGATCCATTAAACAAAGAATTCTTCTTCTTGGAAAATGCATGTAGCCATCTTAGACTTATATCATCTTAGACTTATATCTAAGACTTACATCTCCCACTATGTAGTAGAAGCAAAGTAAGTCCATTCTTTCCATTCTTTAAGGAATGTGGCAACTTTGTTAAAAATAAAGGTCTCAGACATACCCCTAAAATAGTTATTCATTTGTGTTACAGGGTAAGTGTGTACAAAGCACCACAATATGGATTTATTATCTACTATCTCTGTCTCGTTGTACTTAAAAAAAAAAAGAAAATGCACACATACACTTGCAAACTCCCATGCATATAAGTAAGCATGCACACAGTCAAAAAATTCTACATTTTCAAAATTGGCCAGTTTGATACTTTTAATGAAAGTTTTTAATCATTTTTACCAGGATTTCTCTTTTTTGCATGTTGACCAATACGTTAGACATTTATGGTCATGTATGCATTGTAAATCCCCTCACCAGAAGAAATTATTTAAATTGTATACCTTAAAGATACACATGAAAAAAAAACCAAACATAAAATACACCTGAATACCTGAATTACCACACTTGATACATGTTCTTTTTTTCATAGATTTTATTTCCTGCGGCCAATACAAAAAACTATTTTTACTCCATACTTCTTAAAAAGTGTGAGTAGCCATCTTATTCTCTGATCTTCCACTAGAGGGCAGAAGACAGGTATTGTATTTGATACAACAGGTTTTTGAGGAAAGTACTAACATTTTTGAAGAGGTAGTGGTTTTAGAAATTTCAAAAATTATAAATTTGGCATCATTGACCTAATCTCAGTTAATTGTGTTTTCTCTAACTAAAGGTCCTATAAAATAGACCCAAATACCAAAAGTGTTGAACCAGATGCACACATCTTCATTATTTATTTAAAACATAGCTTTTTAATACATAATAATTCTGCTTCTTAAAAACTGCAGGTAGCCGCCTTGGATTATACTTGTCCAGGACAGCTAAACATACCTTTGATGCAGCAGGGTTTTTTGAGGAAAGCACCAAATTTGTTAAAGATGTAGTATTCCCTTAAAAATTCGTATCAGAAATGAGACATTTGGCATAGTAGCGTTAAGGTTTACAAACAACCAAAATGTACATTTAAGGGCGTCTAATGTTTTCCTCTACTTCTACATTTAAAAATGCAAACATGCAGTGAAAATTCCCATTCAAATGGACACCAATAAGTAAAATTGCAGACAGTGCTGCATATAGTTCATAAAGATAAATCTAGACAGTGAGCTGAGGCCCAGATGGCTTAGTCACAATGGTGATGCAGGGCCGCCTTTGATGGGTGTGAGTGATTGATTTCAGGCTTGACTGGCTCTGATAGAGTCACCTCAGGAGGCGCCTGGCAACCACAGGCCCATGCCAGAACCTTTCTGCAAGGAACAAGATGGAGCTGAAATTTGCTGGATGCCCAGCAGCTCCATTTCCCATCCCCATAGAAGTCCAATACATTCTGGGTACTTAGGAACCACTGGAATAGGATAGGTTTTGTCACTAGCTTCAGTTTTCAATGGCAAAAAGCAGTTTACAGTAGAGTAATTGGTCATTCAATACGTCCCAGCGTGTTATCTTCAACACAAAACGCATCTATTTTCAAGTGTTTCTTCTTCGTTTATTTTTAACCTTTTTTCATATCTTGTTCTTTGAAAAGTCCAGATGCAACAGTGAGGCCGTGATTTACAACAAAACTCAAAGATAAGCACAATTTGTATGGCACAGACAACTCACAAAAAATTATTCTGGTTTATTTTACATCCATATGGCTTTTCCTTTGTTGCTTTATGCTCCGTTGAAAATGCTGTAATTTGCCCGGCATGAAGATATTGAGCGATAGCTGTAATGGAATATGACTGTCATCTCGGGGTGACATTTTGAGCGCTGCCACTGCGCTGCGACCGACTCCGCTGTGCACACGGGGCAGGAGGGCATCGTGTTCTCCAGTAATATATTTGCCCCGGAGTCATCTCAGTTACCGGCTACAGTGTGACATGATTTGACAATCAATTAACCGTCCCCTCGACGAACAAGACCCCTCAATTAGAGCTTGCCCGTGACGTAATGAAAGGTTTTCCTCAACTAGAGGACCTTTCATTATCAAAATAAAATATTGACTTAAAAATTCGTCTGAATCACCATTTAGTTTATTTGCAACACAGGTTTCCGAAAGAATGTACGTGCACGGATCATAAAGAGAAAGTAACAACAGAAGCTGTTAAAAATACATTCACACAAAATGAAAATAGCTCATAATCTAATCACTCTGCCTAATTGCTTTAACTAACAAACCCCACTCTGATTTGCCGTGGCAGTAGAATTTCATTGGTAATAATTACTTCTGCAATGACATTGACATCAGGCAGGTACACTTGGCCTCATTTGAATAATTAACATCTTAAGACACATTGCTCTTTCTCAGTTTCCCCTCTTTCTTCAATGATTCTTCATTTCAGCTTCTAATTGTGTGTTGTTTTTTTAAAGGATTGGGCCTGTGCATAATGTACCAATTAGTTCTACACATGTATAAAACTGCAGCATATAATAACAATGTCACATTTATTTAAGATTCAAGTTTATTGTGTCTTGCTGCAGATGACTTGAGAAATTAAATGATCTAAGAAAATCCCCAAACCTATTTTGCTGGAATATGAATTATATGTTAAAATACAGGGAAGCACAAAAGAGCAAAATTTTGACACCCAAACTCTTAATTAATATCTACTTTAAATTATACTGCTCATGTTAAAGTCCAAACATTTTTTCATATTTAAAAGGTCTGTTTTAAGCTATAAGAAGGGTACAGCTGCCACTCACATAGGCCCGGCTCTAACCAGACATATATCTTGCTGGAGACAGAGGGGCGGGCAGTGAGGTGACAGAGAGGGCAGGACGGCTTTGCCCGCCTGGGGAGTTTGGCATGTGCCCTCCCTGGGCCTCCTGCAGACCCGAGGTCAAAGTAAATAAAGGGGCGATCGCGGACCGCCCCCAGCAACCCCCTTACCAGCCCCTTCTCCTGCACCCAGTAGCAGAAATCAGTCTCTTTATGCAGTCGCCACGCCCTCCCCATGCTATCCATACCTCTAGTGCTTCATCCCTCCTTTTTCCGTGTTGTCCAGCTCCACGTTGAAACATGAGGCAAGGCCCTCTTTCGCAACCAAGTCTATGCAGCACAGCTGAACAGCATGTGGAATACACAGGTGATACATTCATTTTCAACGTAAATGATGGAAACACTTAAAATGTATCGCCGTACTTAAATTATGTGTAAACATACATAAGATACAGTGCCTTGCAGAAATATTCATCCAAATTTCATCCCATGACCTTTCCTGCATTCTGTCACGTTCGAGTTCTTTGAATAATTACTTTATACAGTCACATTTAGTTGCAATTACAGCTACAGTGTCTTAAACCCAAAGCTTTTTAGCCCAAGCATAGCCAAAAGGAATGGAGAGTGTCTGTGAACAACAATTTTCAAGTCTTGCCACAGATTTTCTATGGGATTTTGGCCATTTTAACACATAAATATGTTTCGATCTAAACTATTCCATGGTGCCTCTGACTGTATGTTTAGGGTTCTTGCTGGAAGGAGAACCTCCAACCCAGTCTCAAGTCTTTTGCAGCCTCCAAGAAGTTTTCTTCCAGTATCGCCTCGTTTTTAGTTATTTTCATTTTCTATTAACTCTTTCTGATTCCCAGTCTCTGGGAAGGAAATAATTCCCACATTAGGAAGCAGCCACTTCCATGTTTCACTGTGATTCATTTACACACATTGCATTTTGCATGATGGTCAGAAAACTCAATGTTTGTCTCATCTGACCCAAACACCTTCTTCCATGTGTTTACTGTGTCCACTACTTATCCTTTAGCAAAATGACATTTTGGCTTTCTTTCAATGAAGGCTTTCTTCTAGTCCCTCTTATGTAAAAGTCATATATATTAAGCACATATTCAAGTTGTTGTGTCACTGGATTCTTACACCCGAGCTGTGGATCTCTCCAACTCCTCCAGAACTGCCATTTTATTCAAATGTTGATAATCATGTGCTACTTTGTTTTGGTCTATCACTTAAAATCCCAATAAAATGTTTTTTGCATGAAAAAGTTCAAGGGATATGAATACTAAATCAACCTGTATCATTGTGACACCCCATGTCACACATGTGCACATATTCACACACTTACATACCTTTAATTCAGTTTGGGCTGTTCTCCGTCTTACATACATTACAGGCAAGCACACATGTATAAATACAAACATATGTGCATGAAGATATGCACACCTTCTCCAGTAATCAAATCCAAACCTTCAATTCATTCAAGCAGATGAATGAAGCATACAGACTTATTTCACATAGACAGCATGTTGGGCAAAGAGTTTGCATTCCCCCTATAGGTTTAGAAAGTGGAAAATGGTTCGCAGATAATAAAAGAACAATAGGAAGCCGTAGAGTTTGCTGAGCTCATAGCGGGAACGACAGGATTTGCAGTATGAGATCAGAGCTTAGCAGACCTGTAAGCTTGTATTAAATGTCTGTTCATCTATAGAGGAATACGCTCACTTGTTGTTCCCTTGAATAGGTTTACCAGTATAATAAAGCAAACTTTCACTCATGTTACACATTTTGACACCCACCCTCCTCCGAATGAATGACAGCGACTCATCTGGAGCCATAAAACATCTGAAATCGTTTACAACAATCCACAAAAGAACGCTATGCCTACATCCTCTAAGTTAATGTCAGTGCAAAGACGACACGTGGAGAACGACTCCCTTTCTCCTCCTCCTCTTCCTCCACCTTTTCCCATCCCTCCATTTTCCAATCCCTCCCGCTGGAGGAATTCCCAACCGTCTCTGCAGGTAACCAACCAGCCAAGACCAGCAGAACATGTGTTTTCCTGCCCTGTTTGGGTCAAAGCGGGGTCGTTCATTCATTCTCAGTGATATAGCGGCCCAAATTGCCTGCTCATACGCTTTGTATTGTTCGCTGGGCCCTCACAACAGTTGATGAATTCCACTCATCCAAGTATGGATAGATAGGGAGATAGAGGACAGGAGGAGGATGGAAATGAAAGATGGGGAGAGAGAGTTAAAGGCCCCCCTCCGGTGCCTCCAGACGCATCTCGTCTCAGCCAGTTTGCAACTCAATCAGAGACATATGCAATGTTTGTAGAGGATTTGTATGTTATGCCATTTTTTTCCTTTTTCAGATGTTCAAGCCGGGGATGGTTTTGAACTTTGACCACAAAGTTATGAATTTTCTTTTTAAGGCTCAAAGGAACTTAAGGAAAACATTTTCAGGAGAATGTACTCAGGATATTCAACTTTCAAAGCCAGCTCATATTATATGGGGCCGTCTTGCTTTTAACCATGTTTTATCATCAAGTTGGTTTAGCTCATTCTTTGGAACATCCATAATATTTTTGTAAGGAACTACCAAAACATAACGCTGTTAAACAATATTATGATACTTTCATTTATTTTGTTAAGATGTGAGGCTCTAAGTACGCATAAATATTTACAAATTCTACAGACACAATTTGCTGATTTCAGCCAAATTCTTTCTTCTTATCATGCCAGAAATGAAGGGCTTTGTATTTCAACAAAAAAGGTCACATAAAATAAAATAAAAATAAATAAATAAAAATTACATGGCTTGTTTGTGAATGATAGAAGTACTCTTTTTCACTTTTTCTTTCTGTAGAAGTAACACCCAGCCAAATGATTATGTGTTGAGCTTTGTATCTTTCCTGGCGGAGTGTTTGACGACGTTATTACTGCCATTAAGAATTTGTTTTCTGTCCCTTCTTTCCACAGAAAGCATTAACGACACAGTGTTTCTGTGTTGTGAGAAGTCTCTCTCCTGGACACAACATAGCTGACAACAACAAACCTAATGCTAACATTAACTGTGTGTATTGCCTTTTTCTTTCCTATACAAAGTACTGCCAGCTCACTACGTATGTGTTTAGCTGTATCTTTCCAAGATAAAGTAATTGATGTGTATGTAGTCCTTTTATTTTTGGTTTCCTTTAAATATCTTCTGGCTGAGTGATTCTGTCTTTACCTCTGTGTTAAGGATAAGGGTGCCATTGCTTTCATTAATTTTGCTGACTCTTTCTTGCCTAAAAGTCCTCCTGGCTCAGTGTTTCTGTTTTAGGCTGGGTTTCTTTATTGGACAAAGCGATTTAGATGACATTTGTTAGGAATTGGTGCAATATAAATAAACTGAAGGGGTTTTCAATATACATTAAATTGTCACTTGGCAAAATATTTTAAACACATTTAACTGAGTCCACTTTCATATTTGAAAAGATAATTTTTCTCACACCTCAAAAGAAAAAAAAAAAATCTGTGTGCAAGATTAGCATACTGTTAACCATGCAAGTCCATAAAACAACAGCTGTAGAGAAACTGAGATGGCTGCAGCACTAATGAGACATAAAACGAGTAAACAACAATAAAACACTTAGGTATCACAGCCTCTACTTAATGTTTATCAGGTGTCATGGCGCCCATGACACAGTGCTGAGTAAGATTCGCGACAGGAGGCATCCTCTTGGCCCCGTTACCAGCATGTGGGCACCGACTGGAACTGAAAAGGCGAGACAAGAGATTAAGGAGGCAAGGAGCTTTGTCTGTGTACCCTCTTTGCCTCAAACCCCATCTTGTTTTCTCACTACAACACACACACATGCACATACACACACATATACATCGTGAACCCATTTTTTCTTATTACCGTAAGCACGAAGAGAAAGGAAAGGGTGTAAGAGTACTTACTAATGGACCAAAAATGTACCTAACTCTGTAGCTTTTCACTTTCCGAAAGCGCTGAAAAACCATGCACTCACAAAATCTGTTCTCTTTCCCACTGTTAAGGACTACATTTAGTCAATCATACAGCGCCCTGTAAGGACTAGATTTCGGGACATCTTGCAAGACTGGATGAAATGCGAGTTAATGGGTAGAGAGTTGGTGGCTGAGTGAAGAAGCCAGGGAGAGTAGGTAGTTAAAGAGCAGAACAGTGCCTTAGGGGTACTCAGTGTATCCGGACTCACACTGGGAAAAGTGTATTTATCAACTTAATAGCAGGTGTCTGATTGAACATGACTATGATTACAGTAAGTTGTTCCTCCTTTTGCCTCCTCTCCTTCCTCATCATACTCCCCCTTTCTCCACTCCCTCCTGCTTACAACCTCGCCATCCGCCAGCTTCTTTTAACAAACATTGTATGGTGGCTGCTATTGTCAGCACAGAGTGATTAAAGTTTTATTTATTTACATTTTTTTCCCCCAAGAGTATAGTATGAATTAAAGGCATGCAACATTTAGATTGGGAGTAATGCCAACAACTTCGTTACTATTGCTTTACTGTGAGAGCTATAATGTAGGGTTGCAGTGCATTTTCAAAATGCAACAGCATTCATGGATTTGTAAAATCCTTAGCACCTTCTGCACCATTTTTACAATTTAAGTGTTGTATTGTTGTTTAGTTATAAGATGTCTCCAAGTACAGATAAATTATATAAAAATATACATTTTTGCAGATTTCTGTAATGTGCAATGTTGCATTTTGCAGACGTGAAGAAAAAGTGGGGGCATCACAGGTAAAGGTGCTTTTTTGAGACAGAAACATTTGAATAAACAAAACTAGACTTGTGGAACAGGGGGAGAGGAAGCCATTAAGCTGATAAGGCAGGGAAGGCCCTTCAGGTGTCTCCTGCTCTACTGCTGTGTAAATGAGCTCCAATTAAACAGGCAGCCCCTTGCTCCAGATCTCCCCACAGCCCTCCCCAGTCTCTTCCATCGCTAAAGCCTCCCCCAGCCCCTTGCTGCTCGCCGTAAGGCCCAGCCCACCCCTCGGCTCCTGCAGCTGCTCGCTCGCTCCCAGTCTCTGTTTCTAACTCACACTGCGTGACCCAAAGGCCTGCTCAACTTGTGTGCGTGTGTGTGTGTGAACAGTTGTCTGTTGATGTGTTTGCTTGTCTTTGCATTTCTCTGTGTTTGGAAGCCCCAAAGCATTTCAGCCTGTTGTCATCTCCTGATAAGTGACAGAGCAATCTATCTGCGGCATCCCTACGTCAGGTTACTTTGTTCATATTGCTCTAATTGCTCTGAAATTAAAAACTCACTGTTGTTTAAACATGAAGTAGAAAAAAATAGACTTATGTTTGATACTATTCATTTCCTTAGATCCCATGCACTTGTATGTTACAATTTTTAGAACCACATTTTGGGCACCAACAGAACGTTAACAGTTTGCAAACATTATATGATTCCTCAGAAGGCCTTTGCCATGCAGCAGCAGGGGCCAAAGAGCAGCAGGTTTTTTGGCCAATTAGATGAGGTGGTGATGTCAACCATTACTGGCTGCTGTCCAGGACACTAGGTTGCAACCCCCAGATCAAGAAACCATGCCGTGAGTTCCTGGAGGACCAAAGCAAGAAGACAAGACAAAAGGGAAGCAAATATTGTTCTCACTTCCTGTTTATAGAACATGGCTATAAAGATTTGGTGATTTCAAAAAGTGCTTTTAAAATGGGGCTGCATGGTGGTGCAGTTGGTAGCACTGTTACCTTGCAGCAAGAATGTCCTGGGTTTGATTCCTGGCCGGGGGTCTTTCTGCATGGAGTTTGCATGTTCTCCATGTGCATGTGTGGGTTCTCACCGGGTACTCTGGCTTCCTCCCACAGTCCAAAGACATGCCTGTTAGGTTAATTGATCACTCTAAAATTGCCCTTAGGTGTATGAATGAGTGTGTGTTTGTGTGTGTTGCCCTGCGATGGACTGGCGACCTGTCCAGGTTGTACCCCGCCTCTCGCCCATAGACTGCTGGAGATAGTCACCAGCTTCCCCGTGACCCACTAAGGAATAAGCGGTAGAAAATGACTGACTGACTGGCTTTTAAAATGACTTACTTGCTTTGAAAGACATTGGAAATGTGAATTATCATTTACTTATGTTTTCAGACTTTAGATAATTAGGGTTTTTGCCTCTAAAATATATTTTCCCTTTAAGTTTTGCAGCTAACAGTTTACACTACATTATAGTTTGGCAAAACCCATACCATAGGTTTGTCTTTTTCTGTCACTCTAAAATCTGCAAAGTTTTACTTAACAAAAGAACCAAGTCTCCAACATGGCCTACTTAAAGAAAATAGGCAAAAACCAACACACGACATACTGTATGCCTTTACATATCGATTTTTTTAAAGTCCATCACAATAACCATAGTGAGTTCATTTGAGTAGAAGCTTGTGGGTTTGAAATATTATTTAGGTATTTGTTTGGTATTAGTCTAAAGCATTAGTCTAAAGCTGGTGTTTTTTAGCTGGCTAGTCTGAGGAGCCTTCTCCTTACTAGGTAAACGGTTTTAAAATTCGTATGATCATAAAACCGTTTGCATATGGCAAAGTATGCAATAACTATTATTATGAGTCCTGAATATCAGTGTGTGTTTTAGACTTGACACTCTGTTGCTCTGCAGTACATTTGGGAAGAAAGAAAGTATCTCTTGAGCTGGCCTGACATGTTGAAAGAGTTGCCTTGGTCAGGCTAGCCAACATCACAAAAGCATTTAAGAATAATCCACCATTTCTACACTGTTTTGTGGCAGAATTTGGGGTTCTTTGGGGGACAAATAAGATACAAATGATGTGTTAGCACTGTGAGAGTGCAGGGTCTAGCTAACTGCTGTTGCTAACAATTGCAAAGTTCGTATCTGCTTCTCATCTGTCTATTGGTCCTACAGAGCTGTTTCACAGATTTTTAATTTGGACTGTATTTAATTGTCAATATTTCAAAATCAAAAACATGTTAACTGACCAAGCCTGAAATGGATAATTTTACACTTAACAGATATTGTTTTAAACAAAGTTTAAGATTTATGAAACATTTATTATTCTTGTGTAAACTCAAAAAGGAGCATTTCAATGCTTTTTTGGCATTAGGACCACCTTAGAGCATAAAAAAATAGTCAAACCTGGACTGAATTATTGTAAATGGATTACGGGTTAATGTTTGTCTTTTTAAGCTTAAAACTTAACAAGTGTGTTGTCCAGCTAGACAAGCCTCCTCAAGATGAGACAAGTTGAGAAATTAATTGATCCTTTTTAGCGGACAAGCCAGCTTTATTGCCTGTTTTAGTGAGTGTACGCTATTATCATGACCCCCAGATATAAGGATGTCTCTAGGCTTGAAATCCTTTCTTTGAACATTTTGTGCACTCAAGAGAAAACAAAAGTACATTGGCTAATCATTAGCCGTTAACAATACAATAACATCTGCTGTATTGGTTACGTTTGGTACAACATTATAGGCCTAATAAGATTTGACTGCATTTCTTTATATAGTTAAAAATCTCCCTGAAAGGTATTCTTTTAAACACAGTTTATCTTTTCTTCTATTTGTGATAGACATTGCCCTCATTAAAACTACAGTGGGAGTCAAAACTTTTAAACTTACTAATTCAAAGCAAGCATTTTGATAATTAGACAAGCCTTGTACAAATCTGCTAAAATAGTTTCAAAATGATAGTAGACAAACCAACTTTATTATTTCTGCACTAAGTGCTGAAAATGTACTATCATGTGTTATAAGGGGCAATAAAATGAGGAAGTGTTATAGTTTGAATCCATCAATAATATTTTCCTGTCTCATGATGTTGAAATTTCAGTTCTGCATCAAATCTAAAATTGCCTCTGTTTATGTCAGAGCCACTTGTCAATCTGTTTCCCAGATCGGTCCCATTTACTGTAAGAGGAAGAAACAATTACCTGCTCTCCTCGAGGTATATAGGCCCTGTCAGCGGCGCCTCGTGCATAATACATACCTGACATTCTCCAAACTGCCACATGTAACCAGTCTCACAGTAAAAGGTATTTGTCTGCACCCCTGCTGCTCGAAATGCTAGATATTTAAAATTAATGACAGAAATTAAGATACCTTAAAACCTACAAATGGTATATTTAAATATTAAGTCACATGTAATTAAGCAGGAAGAACTATCCATCCCTGTTGTTAGGGCAATTATAACAATTTCCGTTAAGGGATTTCTCAGCTTGACTTTTGTTCTGAGCGATAGTGATTAAAATTATGGCTAATTGAAGACATTTTGCCTGACTTGAGTATTTCTCATCCCTGGCCTTAGGAAACGAGAAGGCTGGACAGAGCACCAGCCGCAGGTCAGTGGTGGTTTTAACTATTTGATTTTCTCCTCTCTGGTTTCTTCCTGTGAGCATATTTGACTGTGCATAGGGGGGTCGTCCGCAGGTGGGTGAGGTGGTCAGTTCTCCCAGAGGGAGCGGCGAATCAGCAGACAGTCGGAGATGAGGACTCCGTGGGGAAACACCACTTGGGTTAACAGCCATTTCCTTACAACACTTAGGGAAAAAAAAAGAAATTAATGGTGTGATGTCCACCTTGATGGGTGGTAACAGCTTGTTAAGACTCACGATGTTGTGTTTCTTCTCTAATCAGGCAACCCCATTAAAACTACAGTGGGACGCAAGATTTTAAAGTGAGCTTAAAATTGGACATTTTATGAAAAATTTTATGGGAATCTCTTACTTTTAACGTGACAGGAACACATTTTGATAGAATAATTCAAAATCAAACATGTTTTAGATGGATTTAAATTAACGATTAAACTTGAAAATAATATTTGAACAAAATTGCTGTTAAGTTGCTCATATATTTCGGATGGATGGATGGATGGATGGAAAGTGAAAACCCTTTCAGTATGAAAAATATTAATTTATGTCCCAGAACACAGGTCAGTGTGGACAGTGGTCTTATCTCTATTTCTGCGACACCTTTTAGCATTGACATGTGGTTGATTTAGGGAAGGAAAACCAGGAAGTTCGATCACTATACATACAGTAGTGTTTAATGCAGGAAGAAATTTGCTCCAACGTGTAACATAATCTGCATCTTGGATGTAGAGCTCTAAACTTTGATATGTTGTGATTATGAATATGAATATATTATTTAATATTTAGTTATAATACTTTAATATCTTATTAAATAATATTTCCATCTTTTAAGGGTTGTCCTGTGAATACCAGCCTAGTAAGGCGGTGGTATTAGGACAAAATCAAAAGGGTGAGCCAAACTCTGACATTATTGAACAGCAAAACTCTGAACACACATGGAATGAATTCACACAATTTCTTAAAATACAAGAATTTATTAACAAAAATAAGTCAATTCAAAGTCAAACATATTTCAATCAACAAACTCTTTACTATGCTAAACAATCCAACTAAACTACCAAGCAGAATTAAAGAATAAGGAAGACTAATGGGCTATGTACAATATAAACAAGTTGGTCAAAGATGGTTGAAAACCATGATCGAAAGAGTGATGCAACATTACCATGCAATGTTTATGTTTGAGAACCAAGGATTATCTTGAAGAATCTGGAAGTGAAGTTAAGTTAGTCTTGGAACTAACTTAAGCAAAAATTGGTATACCTTCAAACAACCATTCACAATGCAAGAGCATTAAAACAATATATATTTTAAAGAATGATTTGCTGAATAAAACCAACCTTCTGGATGGCCAGTTCTCAACAGTGTTTAATTAGCTGCCTTTATTTATTAAAATAATATTTAAAGAAATATTAGTAAGGAAATGGTAAAATAGTTAAGGAAATATTTTAAATAAGAACCAAATCTTTGAGAAATGGGTCTTAATGGTATTTAATTAGTTATCAGGTTTAGTGAAATAATATTTAGGGAAATATTATTTCCTACCTTGAAAACGAACCTTTTTTGGGTAAATGATCTTTAGCAGGCAAGCATGTGTTCTTGGCTGTTAGCGGTTAAAGCTAAAAAAAGAAGCTTATAGCTTATCATTAGAATCAAACACATACCTTTAAAATACCACTAATAAATGAGGTTAAAATGCATAAGCATGGATGGCGCGTTATGGCCGATCTGTGTTTAAAATTACCTTTTAAATAAAGTTTGTCTTAACTTTAAAAAAAAAACAAACACAGAACACACAAACTGAGCACATGTGCTGAGCAGATAATCTGCTAGCACTAAGATGGCTGAGTTTTCAACACAAACAAAACCAAATGTCATAACACAAAAAATGTTTAGATTATTTCATTCTAAACTACTTCTCTCTGCCCAAAACACAACCTCCTACGTGAACCGTGCTGAGGAAAAGTTGTCTGGGTCGACGAAGTTGAGGAAAGCATCCACAGTGAACAAAGAGTTAACTGCAGCAAACCTCTGTAGCTGTGGGGGGGGGTGCTTGCTCTGTCAGCTGGCCAAACTGCACATTACTGCTGTAACCACGGTGATGCGGTCCCGTTGTCCTTCCTTCAGACCGGGAAAAACTGCTCCACTCTGCATTGTAGAGACAGGGTCTATGCTGGGAACTCTCTGGAACACAGTTTGCTTCTGTAGACCTCAGAGACAAAGTCAAGCAACGCTTGTATCTTAATTATCCCCGTTCATGAATAAATACCAGATACACAAACAGCTATTCATTCCTACTTGACTTAGTGCATATGATCGCGTAATCGTATGACACTCTTGGACCCAGTTTGAAGAGTTATGTCTATTTGCCACCAAAGAGACATTAGCGCGCTGTGTCCCTCCGTCCAGTTCCTCTGGGGACCTGCGTGGAAGAAGTCAGTTTGTTGCAAAAGCGGGGTTTTTATTTGGACAGTGATGTCAAGGGAAGTCCGGTGTTACCCCTTTTCCTGGCTGTGCTGGAAGTAGGTTAATGTGATTTATTTTGAAAGTTCCAGAAAAGTTCTTACTGGCCTTTCATGTTGTACCCATGGCTGTGGTCCCAACAGATACATATACAAGTGTTCTCTTTTGGTAAAAGTTGTCTTTACGCAGTTTTCAGAAGGTTTAAATAATATATTGAACCTTATAGTTTACATAACTTAAATTTTTCCACTTAATTTGTTATGCAAACTGTCACCATCTATTACTGGCAGTTTTGGCTCTGTTGTATCAATGTTCCTAAGGGTGGATCAATTTAAAAAGGTCCCAAAGATGTTAAGAACTGCAGATGAAAGCTTTTTCTCACAACTTCCACCACAGCATTCAAAAACAATGTTGGATTCAGGATGATGATAATTTTTTATATTTTTAATATTTTTAAGAAAACCAAGAATTCAATTTTTCTGTTTTCACAAATCAAAGACTGGTTTCAGATAATTGAGACAGTGTTTTACAAAATATTTAATCAGTGCAAAGTCATTTAGTCTGCATTTGGCTAGTATATATACTGTATATTGTGGTTTTTAATGTTTCATGCCAAATTCCCATCAATTGGTCATGCAAATAACGTCTCATACTATTCACACTATTTTTAGCATAGTTGCTGAAACAGGGAGCAATAATGTGTAGGAGAAAATAACTGAAAAATATGGATTCTCAACAGCATATCAATACAGTTTTTGTATCTTCCTGGTAGATACAGTAAGTTATTTAAATGGGGAAAACAGCATATCTCCCCACAATGTAGCATCATTTTTGTCTTTCTGTTTCTGCTCATGACTTGACCTTTTGTTTTCTTTATCTGTTCGGTGTTTGGAGCCAACTTTTTAATGGGAGTGTGATTGTTGCTGTCAGCAAGCTCAGTCAACATGGTCTCAAAAGTCCAGGCTTCACTCCAACATCCAAAGAGGTGGCACAGATGATGAAATTTGTCACACACACTCTTTGCAGTCAAACAGATGATTGAGCGTTCTCGGAGGCATGAATCAGACCTTACAGATCTTGTTTGGGGAACAAATGATAGATATAACTTTGTTTTTCGAGTGCTTTTACCACCCCTAGGTGGTATTGTGCCCTGAGAGACCTTATAAAGTGTGCCGCCACTCAGACGTTTGTGTTTGATTATGACAGTTTTCTGATTTCTGATTCTTGTAACTAACAAGGTAAATTAAGACCTTGCCCACACGTAGGCAGACATCTGGGAAAACAAATAACTTTTTATGCGTTTTGGCCTTTCATCCACACATAAACTCCATTTTACATCACTAAAAACAAATAATTCTGAAAATTCCGGCCAAAGTGGAGATTTATAAAAACTGTGTTTTTCAGTCTGCATGTGTACATGATCAAACGGACTTTCACGGTTCCGCGCATCACTGTCTGCAACAAATATTGCAAGGCTAACGTCGAATGTGCAACCATTGTTTATAGACTTGGCCGTACAGTGAAGTAAAAATGAATAATGAACGATTCCCAATTGACATCATCTTGTGTTTTATCAGCATTATGAGAAATTCAACTTATTTTTCTATGCACGCAAACGAACCTCATGGCGCCATGTTTTATATCTAACAGGAAGTTGTGTTTGTTTCGAAGGGTTCTGATTGGCTGACATATGTTATATTTTTGCACTAAACTGTCCCCTTTGCGTCTGGAGTATTTGACACAACGCTCAGTGGCGTATTTCTGCATATTTCTGCAGGTTGATTTGGATGAAAACGTTTCTGAAAAACCTCACGTGTGTACGATATTATTTTTAAAAACAATGTAGGGGAAATATTCATTTTGTTTAATACTCTGCTACATGCGTACAAGGCCTACATTTAAAAGAAAACTAGGAAACAGTAAAGGACAGACGAAAATAAGTCCCAAAGTCTAAAATTAGGTCAAGTGTTAAATTTACCAAAAAATTAATGTTATCTACTTTTACCAACACCATCAAATTGTCATAAATTGCCGTTAAACTATCAGGTACTGACTTTTTTTTAACAAAGTTCTGTTGAAATTATAATATACATACACTGCCTTGCACAAGCTGTATTGTCCGTTGAACATTTAGTCCTGTTACGTTCACAAACGTTTGTGCATAACATTGGGATTTTATGTAGTAGATAAACACAAAGTAGTGATGTTTGTGAAGAGGTAGAAAACTATGATGGCTTTCCAAAGATTTACAAATAAAAACCAGGTAAGTGTGGTGTGGGTATGAATTCAGGCCCCGTTAATAGCATCCCTGACCTCCAGCCATCCATTGTTTATAACCACTTGCCTGTGCAGCATTTGTGGGGGGCTGGTGCCTATCTCCAGCAGAGAGAACCCATACATGCATGTGGAAAACATGTAAACTCCATGCAGATAGAGCTTAGGCTGGGATTCGAATCCAGGTTCCCACGTTGTGAAGACCCCAGCTTAGGACATCTCAGAAAAATGTTCAAACCATGAAAAGAGTATGGCACAACCCCAAACCTAGCAAGACAAAGCTGTCCACCAAAACTTATAGGATCGATTCGTTCATTAGGGAACAGAAAGCTGATGAGGAAATTGATAGGAGTATGGGCTGAGCTGAAAATAGGGCAGTCCTAAAAGCAAACCTGTTAAAGGCTGTGGAAGGCTTGAGACCAAGGTCCAGCAGGATTGAGACCTTACACATACATCCATAGATCGATAGTTACAATAAAATAACTTTTATCAAAGCAAAATCATGTGTAACAATTTCTTAGTTACATATGATTTGCATGTTCTCCCCGTGCATGCGTTCTCATTGGGTACTCCAGCTCTCCCCCACAGTCAAAAAACATTACTGTTAGGTTAATTGTTCTCTCTAAATTGCCCTTAGGTATGAATGAGTGTGTGCATGGTTGTTTGTCCTGTATGTCTCTGTGTTGCCCTGCGATGGATTGGCGACCTTTCCAGGGTGCACCCCACCTCTCGCCTGTAGACTGCTGGAGATAGGCACCAGCTCCCCCGTGACCCACTATGGAATAAGCAGTATAGAAGATGAATGAATGAATAAATGAATGAACAATTTCTTAGTCAAATTCCAGACCTAAATCCAATTGTCAATCTGTGGCAAAATGTTTTGTTTTGAGCTACTTTAGCCCAAATTTCAGCCTGTTGATGTGCAAAGCTGGCATAGACATATGCTGAAAGACATGAAGTCATAATTACATATTATTGAGTGAGAGGGACTGAATACAATTTATTGCCATATATTTCAATTTATTATTTGTAAAACATGTTGGAAACAATGTGTTATTTTCTTTCCACTTCCCAATTATCCACTACTCTGTGTAGGTCTAAGATATAAAATTCCACAAAAAAGCTATTTAAATGTGAGGTTGCAATGTGATGTAATGGTAACAAGTTATAAGATTTTGACACTGGATAAATTATGGCTACCTAGAACTTTCTCAAGTCCATTTTAGAAAGAATACTTTAAACATTAAGCTGCTTAAACTTAAGGTGTGCTCCATTTTTTAAATTCTGCCAGCGTAAGAATGTTTTGCATTGGTCCAGAGAACATTGGTCCTTGCAGTGCAAGGATGTCATTGAGAAATTTGCACACAATCTCTCATTAAAAGATTGTATGCACAGTAGCATCCTTTCCTTGCAATTGGACTAAGTCGATGGTTTCTGAAAACCTTTAGAAGAAGCAACACCTCGGTATGTACTAAACTTTCCAAGTAGCACCATAATGATTGGCACTTTCAAACAATAACCCAAAATGGTTTTCATAAAGAAAGAAGAAGATGAGAAGAAATAATTTCTTATCCATTGGCACTGGATATTTGGTTGAAGGATGGAGCATTCTAGTTGCACCATCTATCCTTATATACAACCATCAATCCATCCATGGTGTCTTTTTTTTAAAGTCAGTGGTGGAGAGGAGGGCCAAACCCTGGACAGGCATCAGTCTTTATTTGTACTAACAAAGTTTTAAATGTACGAGTTCAATGTCACGTTTAAGCTCAGAATTTGAAGTAGGAAATCGGGAGGTTTTGCATTAACCCTAACCTAAAATCCAGTACGGGTGTTGCAAGTTGAAAACACCAGCAGAATCAAACTGTCCTGATTGGTTGTATCGTATTAAACCTTTCTCACACAATACTGTATAACCTGTTAGTGAAGCTGTTTCTTTAGTGTATGAACACATAAAATGCAAACAAGTACACTATTGTTGCTTATACTGAGACTGTCACCGGCACAGTAATTGGCACATCCCACTGCTTTTCTGACTTGCAACTGGAGTATGGTTAGGTTTGGTGTAATTCTCAGATCCACTTTACAATTCCAGAGTTGAGTAAGTAGCCACCAGCAGTTGTTCCTGGTTCATTGTAGTCCAATTCAGCTTATTCTGATAGTTCTTGAAATGTTTTCATATAGTTTCTATATGAAGCAAAGATACATGTTCTTGAACACATTATAGATGGTTGAACCCAAAAGTATTTTTCCTCGGGATGATTTAAAGCCTTTCCTGTTGTATTCCAAATTAGAAAAAAGTTCCCCTTGATGCAGTAGATGGTTCATATTGACGTACAAATGTTGCGAAGGCCTAACAAAGTGTTTTACACTTCTAAAGAACATTAACAGTCATAAGAACAGTGGAGTATTTTTACATTAGAAAATGTTTACAATGTATTAATAACTGCCTATGCTGAGAATAGGTTTTAGTAATGCTGAGTTGGGTGAATCGTAGAACACGGCACAGCAAAACTAAGTAGGACTGACATTGTCAGTCAAATTGATAAATTGGTATATTGAATTTCTGTTTTGGGTGACAAGTTCACAACTGCTGTTTGTCATTTATCAGAATTGTCATCCATTACGTTCAAGTTACTCACCTCATAATTTGTCAAAGTCCAGTCTTAGTATCTAATGGCTGCTGCACGGAAAGTGGTGCAGTAAATCACCATGCTTAAAATACTTGAATAAAGATACAACAACATATCTTCATCAGTCGGTGTTCATGCCAGATAGTGAAACTCCATTTCTAAATGTGTCTCAGTGTAAGTAAAACGCCTGCAGACTGTCATGAGTGACACGGGTCTCTTCTTGGCAGCGCAGTGACCCAGTTTAAAGATCAACGCCAACCCACAAGCATGTACGCAGCGGTTGTCCTCACACTGAATTTTATTATAGAGAGAAGGAAGGTCAGACTGCTGACTTGATGATACATGGGAAGTACTTTCAGATTAAAGAAAAAAAAGTCTGCTCTTTTTTGCTGCCGTGTCGCATATTGACCTTGGCGTTTTTGACAATAGCATCCATCACACGCATAAAACCGTTCCAATAGGCAACGCTGGTCCGCTGAGCAGCCAAGTGAATCAGATTAAGGAATAACACCATTAGATGAATGCTTGATGTCAAAGAAAAAGAGGGATCAGTCCTTCTATTCAGTATGCATTCCACTTCCTCTGCAAACCCCCCACATACACACAGCCTGGCTGGATTATGTTTCCCCAATTTTGACACTAATGATTAACGGCTGCGGGATTACAGTATTTTTTTAATCGATACAGCAGCACTGAAGAGGTGCTTAATATAGAGGAGCACTGAGATGTTGTCAATTTAATCAGCTGTTGACTGCATGGTCAATCAGTTTAGGAAATGATGATGCTTTGTCTCCATTAAGTCAATTACTTGTAGAATTTTAGCGCTTTTTGTGTTTTTGAGAACAATCTTCACTGTATTTAAAAAAAAGTTAAATAGAAGGGCAAAATTTATACAGCATATTTATAACAAATAGGACTAATGAAATACTCATTTACCACTCACAATATTACTGTGGATAATATTGTTCATCTTATTTCTATATCCAAAAATCCTAAGAGGCAATGCCAAGATAAAAAAGAACAAATTAATACATTTAAATCAAACTGCTGCTTAATCAGAATCAGAATCAGCTTTATTGCCAAGTTTGTACATACAAACATACAAACAAGGAATTTGACTCCGGTAATGTTCAGGCTGATAGCCGAAGAAATATGATGTTACTAAATGTTGATAAAATTTGTGGAATTTTATAAAAATTTACTTGAATAATTGTCTTATTCATGTGTTAAAACAAGAAAAAAAAAACTGGGACTGCTTGAGTTTTGTAAAGCAATAAAGCGCTTAAGAGAAGCTAACGCTCTCTGCTCCAAGGCTTTTCAAATATGGATCTAAGTTGCATAAAATAACTCCAATATAAAAAAAAAAATGACCTGACTTATCTGTTTAAATAAAACTAGATTATTTAAGATTATTCAAGACTCAATATTATTTTCCTGAGTGGAGAAATAAAGGCAGCACAATAGCCAAATCTATATACAGGGAGCAGAACATGGAAAAAGACATTAACTTTACACGTGTGGATGTGTGTGTGCATGTTTCAGAGAAGGGCTGCACTGCAACACTCAGCTGGGAGCATTCACTCACTGACCCCTGTCATCCCAACTGCGTGGAGAAAACTCTTCAGTGTGCAATGCATGTGTGTGTGAGTGTGTCTGTGTGAGTGTAGAAGAGGAAGAGGAGTGTATGTCTGCAGGACAGAAAGTCAGTGAGAAAGAAGTACAGCACAAAGAACAGAGGAGCATTGTGCAACTCAGGCCCTCTCGTCCACATGCTGTCTGTACACAGCCCGAGGAGAAGTTCTGAACCGCACCGGCCTTTGCTCTTTGCACTGACACTGACTCACGCAGGGCAACACGGCGGGCCTCGCTATGTTTGTCTTGCATGGCCAGGTTCGACATACTTCTGAAACTGGCTAAAACTGAAACTTGTGATTTTTATGGAGCTGTTTCTAATTTAACTTTTTTTTAAATTGTGTTATTTCTTCTAAACTTAATTAATAAAATATTGCTGGTTTGCTTAACTTGTAAAACATTAGAAAAATGATTAGTGCAATGTGGGAAATGTAAATAAAATGTAAAATACATATAAATATGTATATTTCTGAATAAATATAAAGAATTTTAAATGTTTTTAAAAAATGAAGCTGCTGATGATTTGTTTAGGCAACAATTAAGGACATATATTAATAAAAAATGTAACTGACAGTGAATTAATGTCATGCATAATAGTTAAAAATTAAACAGATTTTCCACTGTCATTAGTCAACAACAAAATGAAAAAAAACAACATTTGCAAAGCCATTTCTTTCCTTGTCTGCTGCTGCAACCAAATTTAAAAATAAAAGCCTCTCCAATTTTCCTCTTTATTGGTCTCAGCATGATGGGTGTTTTCCACAATCAAGTTTTACGGTGTGCCAGCAGGACCCTGTGTCCACAGGGACTCTCTGGGGAAGGAGGTGAGTACCAAGTGCTGCATTTGCCCTCTCATGCTATCACCACCACAATGTCATGGCTTTCTGTCTCATTTTACTTTGTGTTCAGCCTCTCCACCCCCCGATGCTGCAAGACAACAGGATGGTATCGCAACAGCTGCATGATCTGCAGCTCTGTCCACTTAAAGCTTATTTCATAGAATTCACTGAAGCTTTCCCTCTTGCTGATATGAGTAGAATGACAGAAAAAAACGGACTTTTTTGCAACTTACAAACAAGCCTAAAGTGAAGACGGTACTTTCATCTCTTTCCTCTTTTTAAGTGGTGAAGGCAATAGAAGGGTAACAGTATAGGGCTGCAATGCACTGAATAACATCAAACATGGAGCTGGAGCACCCTCTACGTATCGCAAATCAAAATGCAGGATTTCACCCTGCTCCTAAAATCCTCCCTATTTCTATGCCTGCAACTGAGAGTCAGGCTGCAGTCTTTCTCCCCAGAATTTTAACAGAAACCATGAGAAAGGAAGCAGCTTTAAAGGCTTCATCAACTGTGACCAACCGCCGTCAGCGGTAACCCGTGTTATACAGGCCGCAGTTATGACACCCTCAAAGGGCTGCCCCTGTGGAGGCGGGCGACAGGGAGGGGTTACAATGGGGGAACAGGGCCTCAGAAGTTTCCCACCTTCCCTTGAACCACAGCCGCACACCCTCGGCAGGAGGCGGACAGGGCCTGCTTTGAAAAACAACACCTTTGTGATCCCATTTTTGGGGATGGACCATGGTCTGCAGATGGCTCTTGATACTCTCTGTGTGGATGGATGAAAAGAGAGAAAGGACCAGAAAGAGGAGGAAAAAAACAAACTAAACAAAGTTATACATGATTATCAAGTGTAAGGACAATGATACATGGTTTTAACATTTTTTACAAATAAAGATCATACAAGTGTGGTGTACATTTTTATTCAGTCCTGTTTATTCTTATCCCCAAAATAAAATTCAGTTAAACTGATTGTCTTCAGAAGTCATATGAGTCTAGTGAAGACCTCAAAAGTATATGTTAGAGCGAATTGGTGAACAAACAGCCTCATGGAGACCAAGTAACACAGCAGACAGGTCATGTGATAATATTCTGGAGAAGATTAAAACAGGGTTATATTTAGAAAAATATCATAAGCTTTGCACATTTCACAGAGCACTGTTCAATTCATCATTTGAAAATGGAAAGAGTATGGCACAACTGCAAACCTACTAAGACATGGCCGTCAACAAAAACTGACAGGCTGAGCAATTTGAGCATTCATCAGATAAGCAGTCAAAAGGCCTACGGTAACTCTGGAAGAGCAGGAGAGATCTACAGCTCAGATGGGAGAATCAGTTGGCAGGTCAACAATCCAAACAAGTGTTCAAAAAACCTCACCATGTAATAGACACAGCAGACAGGTGGAGGAAGGTGCATTGGTCAGATGAGATCAAATATAAACGTTTTTGGCAAAATGTTGCAAAATTTGAAATGTTGCTCTGCACATTATCATCCATAATGTGGTGGTACCATCTGCTGTAGGGAGCTATTTTCTTCAGCAGAGACAAATAAGCTGGTCAGATTTGATGGGAAGGTGGATGGAGCTTAGGACTTGAGACTATGGCGAACGTTCACCTTTCAGCTCGACATCAACTACAGGCTACATTGGAATGACTTAGATCATAGAATATTCATGTGTTACAATGGCTTAGTCAAAGTCCAGACCAAAATCTCACTGAATATATGCAGCAAGACTTAAAATGTATGTTTGCAGATGTTGTCCACTCACTCAGCCTGACCTGAGCTGTTTTGCCATTGAGAAAGGGCATTTCAGTCTCTAGATGTGCACAGCTGGTAGAGATATACCAACAGACTAGCAGTTGTTCTTGCAATGAACACTTGTCGTAAGTATTGAGTTGGTGGTCTAAATACACTTTTCAGATGATTAGTAAAAAAAAAAAAAAATTGCAAACCATTTATCAGTTTCCTTCCAGTTAACTATCTGCTAGTCTACTACATGTTATACCATCAGAATGCCTTGAAGTTTTTGGTTTTAATTTGACAAAATGTGAAAACATTCAATAGCTATGAATACTTTTAGCCACTGTAAGTAAAATCAAACAGACAGACCGAAATAGAAAAGAGACTAACTGTTGTTGGCCCAGACATGCTTACAGTCTTGAGGCAAAAACATTAAGCTGAACTTCTAACCCTGAATTTTGAATTGAGTTTTAGTTGTGGCTGACCGTTAGTAGCAGCACTTTGCAGCAAGTTCACAGAAGCTGACAATATGAACAGCCCATCCCACCATAATCAATGATTAATAAAATAATACTGATTGTCACCTTCTTTGCCTCAATTAGATTTTAAGGGTAAGGCTGTTAATAAAAGTGTCAGAATGTGATTATCCACTCTTTAAGTATGGAAACGGATTTTCAGGCAAACAATCTTCTGTTTCCACACATTTGAACTTTAAAATACATTGGTCCTTACTCTGAAGTTACAGCTTTCAAACACAAGCATGCTGCTTGCAAAGTCAGCACGGGTGTAGGTCTGGGAGAAGGCAGTGTCTCGTGGAGGCTTGTGTTGCCTCCAAACAGCTGTGGTTACCTCCTTTGTGTTATTTGGAGGGCCTGTTGCCCCCTTCCCTATTCACGGCTTTCAAACCAGTCTCACTCACTTCTCACTCCCTGGGTCCCTCCTCACAGGTCATAAATTAAGCCGAGGGAAGGGAGTCTAGAGATCAGAGGGGGAAAAAGGGAAAAAAAGATCAGTCAGGGCCTTATTTCAGTTACACATTAAAACATATAAAACATGCTGTCTCCTAGAGTTCCCTAGAGCTACTTGTAGGAATTATCTGCATACATTTGCAGATTTGGGAGTTTAGCTGGAGCGATTGGGTTCATCTGGCTGCCGTTGAGAGTATATGTTACTTTAATGACCACAATTCGTGAATAAGAGGTTCTGTGATGTTGTGCATATGTTGGTGTGCAAGAAGGAGGGTGTATTGTGGGGTCACAATATGGTTATAGTGACAACCAAACAGCCTTTCCTGCCAAAACAAAGCCTACTTGTGGTGAATTAAAGCCAGCAGCAGCACGCTTCCAACCTTTTTGTTGCCACGGACCTGAGCTCAGATGGACCAAATTCTTATTTTCACTTCCTATTTTGTAAGCTAAAGCAGCATAATAGACACATTGTATTCAGTAAGGTTGGCAGAACATACTGCGACAATGACTTAATGACATGAATAGGAGAAATATTGCACAGTTCAGCGGCTCACTTCACATGCTATTATCCTCTTTTGTGATACAGAGAGATCAAAATTATGAAATATTACGCGGGACATGTGGGATCTATTCAGAGATGTCACAAAAACTCCCATTGCAAAAAAAAAAAGTGTTAAATGGCTTTGCATGGCTGTGTATGGAACCATATGGACACCTCCACATCTCCTCATTTCATACATGTTTCTTTTGACATCAATAATGCCTTGGTATCCAGTGGCGTCTGGAACGCATCCAAAACAATTATAAAGTTGCCTTGGAAACTGAGGTCCTGTGCCAGGGCGAGGCATACTGTCTGCGCTCAGATAACCACATGGAAAGTCAGAGCAAACAAAGCACTTGACAGGGGTGCAGAAATGAGAGAAATGAAGAGACAGAGGGAGGTGAGGGATGAGCAGTGGTGGAGAGACAAAGATGGAACAAAAGCCATGTTTTTTTTGGAGGGGAATACAAAATATTAATGATTAATTGGAATATTTTTAAACTAGGGTGTGAATAAGTCAAGAAAGCCTTTGCCATAGGTTGTATCCTCCAAAATTCCCTAAGAAAAAGATACCTATACTGGAGATAGAAATCATGTCAAAGTTAAGCTTCGGCAGGCAACACAGCCCCTCCAGTAACACACTAAATTTTCCATGTGCAACATAGGGCCTGGATGCATTGTAATCTTATATGCTTACCTAATGAACAAGAGGATGAAAGTGGTGTAATGGGGGTATTTTTACATTCATCTTTAGGCTCCTCATTATGCGGCCAATCTGACAACCTCGTTAGGAGTGCACGAAAGATTACCCAAGCAGATAAAGTGAACTACCTTTAAAAAAAAATAAGAGCAGAGAACAAAAAATGAATCTTGAAACAGGTAGGAATGTCAAGAGCAAAGCTTGTGTGATTGGTACACACACATATTATCCAAAGGCTTTGCCCCGGTGGGAGTAAGTGGGCTGTGGGAGTCAGTAAGTCAATATGACTGGCTTTCAAAGACCCCTGACTGTCCAGTCTGTTTATTCAGATGAGACGACTCAGTCGCTGCATCACTTTGTTTTGATCACACTGATGAAGAACATGTGTTGTGTAGCTCTATGTGAGCAGTTGAGATGATGATAAAGAAACACAAAATTATCAGTATATACACATACAAAATGTCTATTGTTTTACGCATACCAGGTCACTATAAGTGATTGCCATAAGATGAATCAATTAAAACACATTTTTAGGCATTTGCACCTGAAGTGTCAGCAGATCTGTGTGCGAGTCATCATTTGTTCTCATTACCATTGCTTGAAAAAAATCAGTAGTGCTTGAGAAAATCAGGTAATTTGTATTCGCAAATAGGGATACCCAACAACGGCACACCATTTATTAAGTGCCAGCAAGTGCGTTTGTGTGCGTCTGTGTGTTCTGAGTAGGGTTCAGTGCAGTCTTTTGCAACTGCGTTAGGCCAATGTTGCCTTATCGCCTTTAGCTCAACACTGCACTCTAGTGGACGCAAAATACCACAACAATAATTTAGAGTTTGTTTTGTTGTTTTTTTTTTTGCTTTGATGTTATTTGTTAAGGGGGTTGTATTGAATATGCTATTATTCATCTTTCCCACACTAAGAAGATGTAATGCTATAGTTAATTTATTCTTTTAATTATTTATATGCAACATTGCAAGGCCACAGTTTCAAGCTTGAGATATATTCACAGTCCACTCTGCAGGAAGAGATTATGATAAAAACAGATTATTTCACACCATTCCTCCCTCCCTGAATGAAAAAGGAAAGATTGTAAAATCTTGGTATTGGATTATAAGGCACAGGATTTTCTTGGGCGTGAAGATGTCAGAGTTATTGATCTGGTATAAACTAGGTCTGCAAAATAATCAGGAAAATAAATAAAGCTATACTCATTCATTCATTCATTCATTCATTCATCTTCTATACCCCTTATGCCATACTAGGTCACGGGGGGGCTGGTCCCCATCTCCAGCAGTTTACGGGCAAGAGGCAGGGTACGCCCTGGACAGGTCGCCAGTCCAGTGCAGGGCAACACAGAGACATACAGGACAAACAACCTTGCACACACTCATTGATACCTAGGGACAATTTAGAGAGACCAATTAACCCAAGAGTCATGTTTTCGGACAATACTATTGTGGGAAATTACGATGAGAATTTTGATTGTGAATCACTACATTTTCCTGATGCTTTTGCTTTCCTGTCCCTATCATTATGCTATGGCCCCATTACCCTCTGTGAGCTTTAGCATCTCATCCACTAAGAATACATATCAAGTGTGCGCAACAATGACTGTTAGAGAAAATATAGTATCCTACCACATATTGCATCCAAGCAGTGTTCTGGGATTTTTTATATTGCACACACTAATACTGCAACCATGCTTTGAAGAAATGTATTGTGCAGCTCTAGTATGAACCATTTGGAACACTGAGCTCATTAGAACGCTCTTCACTTAAAGTTGTGATACCCAGAAATAAAAAAGGGGAATCAAAATCTAGTTTCTATGCTTCTCAAAAAACTTACTGAAAACCTGTTTACTCCAAGTTTCCAAATTATGGTCAAAGCTTATTTTAGCAGTTCAGTTTCATCATATCTTGGCTATTTATTTATATATTTTGTATTTATTTATTGTATGTGATGTTTGAATTTTACTAATTTTCTTTAAAATATTTTGATGCCTCAAAGATAATTTTCTTTGCCTCTGTTCCCTAATTCTTCAAAGCACTTTGGATGACCCTTAATACAGTTTCAGATTTACATATGATGGCGATTGTTGGTGATGCCAGTCTCTGTAAGAATATCTCAGCTGCAGGTATCTAAAAAAAAGTGAGTTATTTGTTGGCTGCACATCCATGATGCAAATCTCCTGTTTCACCACATCCCAAAGGTGCTCTATTGGATTGAGATCTGGTGACTGTGGAGGTCATTTGAGTTCAGTGAACTCATGTTCAAGAAACCAGTCTGAGATGATTCGTGCTTTATGACATGGTGCATTATCCTGCTGGAAGTAACCATCAGAAGATGGGTACACTGTGGTCATAAAGGGATGGACATGGTCAGCAACACTACTCAGGTAGGCTGTGGTGTTGACATGATGCTCAATTGGTACTAAGGGGCCCAAAGTGTGCCAAGAAAATATCTCCCACACCATTACACTACCACCACTAGCCTGAACCGTTGATACAAGGCAGGACTGATCCATGTTTTCATGTTGTTGATGACAAATTCTGACCCTACCTGGGAGTATAGAGTATGTATGGGGAGTGTGAGTGAGTGTACGACGTCCATTGCTGTTTGTCTTTACGTCGGGTGCGTGGGTGTGAGTGTTTTTATGTGTACGCATGAGGGTGGGAATGTGTGATTGTGTGTGCCTGTTTTTTGTGTCAGGTTGGGTCTTGGACTGCTCCTTCTCCTGGATCAGTTTAGGCCGCCATCAAATGTGGGGCCTATTCCTTCCCCGCCACACTGCCTGCCGATGGTTGGTATCTCTGCCCGCCGGTGTACTTGTGGTTCTCGGTATCCGGGGCTGGGTGCTTTGGTGTGTGCTGGCTCACTACTGGTGGCTGCTTGCCGGGGCCTGGACCCCTGGGCTCAGTCGGGCCTCTGCTTGGGGTATGATATGTCCCGTGGTCTCGGGCTTCTGGGTCCATGGCTGGATCTGCTCGGGCGTAGACGGCTGCCGACGGGGCCTGTGGGCTCATCGCTGCAGCTCCCTCGGGCTTCTGCACTATGGCTGCTAGGTGGTTCCCCTGGGATTGTCCCTGCTCCTCTCTGGGGGGGTTACAGTAGTCCCGGTGGTGGTTCTCCTGGGGTTCCTGTGCTCTTGGGGGCTTTTGGATGTCTGTGGCTCAGATCTCCTCTGTATCTGTCCTGGGTCCAAGGGGTCAGGTGTGTGGCTCCTCACACTCACTATATTTTTATGGAGAAACCTTGTATGCACAAGCACGCTCACACTCAGACCCACAGGTGTTTAGATTCAGGTGTTAACAGATACACAAATGTTCTATACTAAGCCGCATTTACCACTAAATACATCTTGCATTCATAAGTAACGTGCATCTTTCGGTAAAAAAGGCTCGTAATACAAACATTTCTGCAGGTGTGGAAGCAAGCAGGGAGTAATTTTGTATTCTCTTCATCCTTCTTTCTTTCTTCCATTCTATTCTCCTTCTCTCCCCATTTCCTTTTTGCCCCCCTTTCACTCTTTCGTGCTTCTGTTTTTCCTTTCTGTTTCTGTCTCCGTGTCTGCAACAATTGAAATAATCCCAAAGCAGTTTCTAATAAAGTTTATTTTTATGAATATCAAGCAGAGCTTTAAAGCGTTAGCTGTAATGCTCCACTTGTGAAAGTAAATCTGTTGGGGTTTTCTTGGCACTCAGACAACTCTGCCAGACAGAACACGGTAAAAAAAAATATTCTGACCCTATCAACCTACTCAAGGTTCGACGTGTTGTGTGTTCAGAGATGCTCCTCTTCATGCCTTGGTTGTAACGCGTGGTCATTTGAGTTACTGTTGCCTTTCTATCAGCTTGAGCCAGTCTGGCCATTATCCTCTGATCTCTGGCAACAACAAGGCATTTGCGCCCACAGAACTGCCACTCACTGGATATTTTCTCTTTTTCTGTAAACCCTAGAGATGGTAGTGCGTGAAAATCCCAGTAGATCAGCAATTTCTGAAATACTCAGACCAGCCCGTCTGGCACCAACAACCATGCCACGTTCAAAGTCACTTAAATCACCTTTGTTCCCCATTCTGATGCTTGGTTTGAACTGCAGCACATCGTCTTGACCATGTCTACGTACCTAAATGCGTTAAGTTGCTGCCATTTGATTGGCTGATTTGAAATTTGCGTTAACGAGCAGTTGGATAGGTGTACCTAATAAAGATATATATATATATATATATATATATACAGTGGGGAGAACAAGTATTTGATACACTGCTGATTTTGTAGGTTTTCCTACTTGCAAGCATGTAGAAGTCTTTAATTTTTATCATAGGTACTCTTCAACTGTGAGTGACAGAATCTAGAACACAAACCCAGAAAATCACATTGTGTGATTTTTAAGTAATTCATTTGGATTTTATTGCATGACAAAAATTTGATCACAACCAGTAAGAATCCTAGCTCCCACAGTTCTTCTTTAAGAAGCCCTGCTGTTCTCTACTCATTACCTGTATTAACTGCACTTGTTTGAACTCGTTATCTGTATAAAATACACTTGTCCAAACTCAGTGCAAACTACAACCTCTCAATGGCCAAGACCAGAGAACTTTGTAAGGACATCAGGGATAAAAGAGGAGACCTGCACAAGGCTGGGATGGGCTACAGGAAAACAGCAATAACTGTTGGTGCAATTATATGAAAATGGAAGAAGTTCAAGATGGTGGTCAATCTCCCTCGGTCTGGGGCTGCATGCAAGATTTTACCTTGTGGGGCATCAATGATCATTAAGGAAGGTTATGGATCAGCCCAGAACTACACGGCTGGACCTAGTCAATGACCTGAAGAGAGCTGGTTCCAGTCTCAAAGAAGACCATTAGTAACACACTACGCCGCCATGGATTAAAATCCTGCAGCGCACGCTAAGTCCTCTGCTCAAGCCAGTGCATGTCCAGGCCCGTCTGAAGTTTGCCAATGACCATCTGGATGATCCAGAGGAGGAATGGGAGAAGGTCATGTGGTCTGATGAGACAAAAATAGAGCTTTTTGGTCTAAACTCAACTCGCCGTGTTTGGAGGAAGAAGAAGGATGAGGACAACCCCAAGAATGCCATCCCTGAAGAATGGAGGTGGAAACGTCATTCTTTGGGGATGCTTTTCTGCAAAGGGGAGGATTGAGGGGAGGATGGAGGCATGTATCGCAAGATCTTGGCCAACAACCTCCTTTCCTCAGTAAGGGCATTGAAGATGGGTCAAAGCTGGGTTTTCCAGCATGACAACATTGGAGTGGCTCTGTAAGAAGCATCTCAAGGTCCTAGAGTGGCCTACCAAGTCTCCAGACTGAACCCAATTGAAAATCTTTGGAGGGAGCTGAAAGTCCGTATTGTCCAACGACAGCCACAAAACCTGAAAGATCTGGAGAAGATCTGTTTGGAGGAGTGGTCCAAAATCCCTCCGTCAGTGTGAGCAAACCTTGTCAAGAACTACAGGAAACGTCTGATATCTGTAATTGCAAACAAAAGGTTTCTGTACTAAATATTAAGTTTTGTTTTTCTGACACATCAAATATATGTCATGCTATAAAATGCATGACATAAAATGCAATAAACCTGCAAGACACCTGTACCATCTACATGTATCAACAATTAGATTAATACAGTGACAAATGTACATTCATATGGTTTTAAAGGCATTAAAAATAGAACTCTGAAAAGTGTGGTGTGAATATTTTGAAGAATCACAGTAATGACAACACAAAATTTTGTTTAAGCTTCTAAATTGTATTTAGTGGGTTTTAACTTGACATGAATATTCTGTTATCTGAACCACCTTATTGTATCTCTGGCTGCACAGTCAAGATGGTTGACCTGCTACAAAGTCACTGTCTCAGTCTCAAGTCATGTGTCATACAGGTGGGAAAGCCTCTCCAGACCAAATATATATATATATATATATATATATATATATATATAAAATCTGAGAGCCAGTTGTTAACTATCACTCTCTCAATTATTAACAAGGATAAATACCTCTTGGAATATAATACACTGCACTTTTTTTATTGTTTGTTAGTTTTGCCCAATTTAACCTACTGTATAGAAAGTTGGGGAAATAACTATAAATATTTACTGTATTCCCCTACTCCAAAAACATGCTGTGAGAGAAATACATTAACTAAGATTTGGTGATCACACAAATACTTTATTCTTGCAGTACAAATTGTAAAAAATATACACTGCTCAAAAAAATAAAGGGAAGACTCAAGTAACACATCCTAGATCTGAATGAATGAAATATTCTCATTGAATACTTTGTTCTGTACAAAGTTGAATGTGCTGACATCAAGATCACACAAAAATCATCAATGGAAATCAAATTTATTAACCAATGGAGGCCTGGATTTGGAGTCAGACACAAAATTAAAGTGGAAAAACACAATACAGGCTCATCCAACTTTGATGTAATGTCCTTAAAACAAGTCAAAATGAGGCTCAGTATTGTGTGTGGCCTCCACGTGCCTGTATGACCTCTCTACAATGCCCGAGCCACTTGTGTGGGTTGTAGAGTCTGTCTCATGTTACCACGAGTGTAAAAGCAGCACCAACATTCAAAAGTGACCAAAACATCAGCTAGAAAGCATAGGTACTGAGAAGTGGTCTGTGGTCCCCACCTGCAGAACCACTCCTTTATTGAATGTGTCTTGCTAATCGCCAAAGATTTCCCCCTGTTATCTATTCCATTTGCACAACAGCTGTGAAATTGATTGTCAATCAGTGTTGCTTCCTAAGTGGACAGTTTGATTTCACAGAAGTTTGATTTACTTGGAGTTATATTGTGTTGTTTAAGTGTTCCCTTAATTTTTTTGAGCAGTGTATTTAGTAGATTTTTATACTGGACAACGTCTACATAAAGCCAATAAAACTATATAACCTACTAATATCCAAAAATTCTTTACAAGGAGGGAAGGGGGTTATAATCTCAGGTGTTGTGGTAAAATATCCAATCAGTGAGAACCACTAAAACAAGTTTGTGTGTGTCTGTGTGAGGTGTTAAACTTTTGAAACAGATTCGGCTCACACCTCAAGCAATATCCAAAATATTCATCAATTTAAATCAAGATACAAAGAAATGGTTTGCTCACAATACATGGTTGCTGGTAGTGGGGTCTGATTTGGTCTGTACTTTATATTAGTATAATGTGGCTATATTAACTATATATTGCATATGTTTATTCTTTCCTTTATGGCTATTGTTATTGGTGTAATATGTGATGTTGATATGACAGCGAAAAATTTAAAAGTTACTAAGCTGTAAATGGCACAGATCCTATTATTTATTAAGGAATGGTAATGTAACTATTTTTTTCCTTCATCCCACCCCTTTCCAAGTTATTATTACTATTATCTTTTCTTTGTTGGTATTCTGTGGTACATTATATTTATTTTATTTTTGGTTTTATAATGTATCTGTTTTCCTACTGGCTTAGAATAAACCTTTACATAAATAAAAAGCGAAGGAAGGCAGGACAAGCGTCAATGTTTTTAAGTGGTCGTCAGAAAGTCCTGACCTCAGTCCCATTAAAAAGTTTTGGGCAAAGTTAAAAATGTGTGTGTCAGCAAGAAGATTTATATTCTAAGTAAATAAGGTTTCAGTTGTATATTTGAGAAATCAGAGATTTAAACTTTAATTCCATAAGTGGATAATGGCTAAATTGTTATCACCTTCAGCTGATTTGTACCTTTATGAGCTGATAAGACATCACAACAGTGAAAAATAAATGAAACGCCTGTGAAACGTACGATATTATAATTTCCATCAGATTTTTTGCTTTAATAATGAGCTCACATTCTTGAATTCTAGATTTGATGATTATCTGGTTAAACTGGATTAAATGTCTTCCAAACAGCTTTAAACACCTTCATGTGCTCTATTTAATTCAGCTCTAACGGCTTCTGCTTGCTGCCTTTGTTTAGTTCTAGTGTGCTATATTCCTATTGGCGCAGCAGAGTAGGAAGTGCAGTGACGTCGTCCAATCAGATTAGAGCTTTATTCCATAGCTTTGGTTCCATTCTGAGTGCCCCGTTATTAGCCCCGTTATTATTGGAAGTAGCAGGTTAAAAATCGGTAAGTATTTCTGATTCTCCTGTTATATTCATCGGCTTTTATGTGGACTTTCAAGCAGTGGCTGACACGCGTGGAAAGTGCAGGACACGGATCGCTTTTCACGAGTGTCTGAATAAAGAAGCGGGCAGATGAGACGTCGGTGTGCGCTCGTCCCTTCCCATTTGACGAGACGTTCATGGGGAGTAAACATGTTAAACACGATCCGTCACCGAGATCTGATGTAACCTCCACACGGAGGAGACACGGTTGGCGTGGCTTTTGTTCGAGTTCACGGTTAGGTCTGTTGCTCGCGTGTAAACCAAAGTAAGTGAGGATTTCCCACGCTGCTGAGTTATATCTGGAAGCGTTTTACTGGAAGCGTTTCACTTCCAGATATAACCAGGTATGTCTGTGTCGCCCACCAGCACGTAGACCCTCGCCGCATTCAGATCTCCAGGGCGAGACTTGGTGAATTGTAGGGAAGTCCACTTTCCTGCAGTTTGTTTATTTAAATATATTAAAATTAAAAAAAATGAAGCGAAGAGACTATCCCGTCTAATTTTGTCAACTCGACGGTTCAGCATTTGATGATGACGGTGACCTAAATAAGCACAAGATGGCGCCAGTTTGCAGTTTTAAGCAGCTTCCCACTCATCAACAGGTCTCCCAGCATTCTGAAGACATGAATATGTACGCTATGCCCAGCCCAGGAATACCAGGATGTCCCCCAGGATTAGAGTACCTGACACAGGTATGAACATGGTCCCTCATATTAAAGTGCATTTCATAAACCTAGAATATTACTGAAAAGTTTATTTATTTAATTAATCGAATTAGAAAAGTGAAGCTCATATATGAGATTGATTCATTACTTACATGATTATGCGTTCCAAGAGTTCATTGCTTTTCAATAATTAGTGATTACAGCTAATAAAATGCATCCAGTGTTTCATAAAATATGAAGATATGAAACAAAAAACTTTATTATAGATATGCCTGCCTATAATAATAATAATAATAATTTATTTTCATAGCTCCATCACATAGAGTGTAACTTATGTGCTGTACAGAGCTTAAAGCTACTGCTCATTTTCAGCTCTTGCTCCTAGCTGGGCCTTTACCCAAAACAACTGGTAACTATGTTTTAAAATAAAAATACCGCTATAGATACGACTAAATATAATGTACTGCCGTAAAGTGTGTTCAGTACAGTATATTCACTCAATGCTCGGTCAGGGCTCCTTTTGCATGAATTACTGCATAAGTGCAGCATGACATGGAGGTGATTGGTCTCTTGCTTTGCTGAGACTCCATCAGTCTGCATTATTTGATCGATTTCTCATTTCCTTCTTGAATCATTTAGGTCAGGCAAGTTTGCTAGCCAATCAGTAAGTAAAGGTCATTAAAACAGGTACCAGGCTGTGTGGGCAGGTGTGAAGTCCTGCTGGAAAATAAAATCAGCATCTCCATAAAGATGGTTAGTAGATGGAAGCATTAGGTGCTCTAAAATTTCTTAGTAGATGGCTGCACTGACTTTGGGCTTCATAGAACACACTGGACACCAGCAGACACCCTGCCCTCCTTCCAAAAGATGCCCCTTCTTTGTTTCTTTTGTTTCTTTGATTCTCTGTTGTTTTCTAGGTGGATCAACTCCTCATCAAACAAAAGGTTGAGGTCATCGAAGGTACAGTATGTAGAACAAGTATTTTCTGTTTTTTGCTGCAACAGCAGTTTATGTTTTGTGATTTGATTCACACAGCCCTCGTCGGTTTCGAGAGCAATAACAAGTATGAGGTGCGAAACGTCATGGGTCAGAACGTGTTCTATGCTGTTGAGGAGAATGACTGTTTAAGCCGGCAGTGCTGCGGCCCCCTGCGCCCCTTCAACATCCATATTCTCGACAACTTTGGCCAGGAAGTCATCAGCATCACCAGGCCGCTGAAGTGCATGTCTTGCTTCTTTCCTTGCTGTCTACAAGAAGTGAGTTCAGTTACTTGGACTTACAATTTCTAAGATTGCATCAGCCTTGCACAAGTATTCGCTCCCATTTTTCACATTTGGCATGTTACTTTAATACATCTAATAAGATTTTAAGTGATAAACGCACACAAAGTGGCATGCAAGTGTGAAGTTGAAGAAAAATATGCATGCTTTTTAAAGATTTTGTCAAATGAAAATAATAAAACCTTGGCAGACATTTTACTTTTATTGCCCTTAATACAATCCAGTACAAACCTACAAAGGTTTGGTCGTCCAGCTAAAGCCATAGGTAGTGCTAGGAGAGCATTCGAGAGAAGCAGCCAAAGTAACTCTTGAGGAGCTACAGAGATCCACAGCTCAGATGGTTGAATCTGTTGACAGGACAATCATACATTTTTACCTCTACAAATCTGACCTTTATTGAAGAGTGGCAAGAAAACCAACATCGAAAGAAAGTTAGGAAAATTATATTTAAAGTTTTCCAGGAAATGTGTAGGTGACATGGCAAACATGTGGAAGAAGGTGCTAAGGTCAGATGAGGACACAACCAAACTATTTGACCTCCATGCAAAACACAAACTAACACTTCACAATATCCTGAATGCACCATCCCCATGGTGAAGCACTTTAAATAGTAAGTGAGCAAATTTTATTTATATAGCCTTTTTCACAGATGAAAATATTACAAAGTGCTTCAAAGTATAGCAAAAAATACCACTAGGTCAACAGTTAGCAGGCTTAGGGGGAAAGAGTTCCAGAGTCTGGGGGTCACACCACCAAATGATGTCTCATTTTGCCTTTAGCATGGTACACAAAACAACCAGTAGGCTTTGCTCACTGGACCTCAGAGACCTACTGGGGGTATTAGGATTCGAAAATTAATGACATATACTGTCGCTTGTCCATGGAAAGCCCTAAAAACCAGAGACAGAAACTTCAAGTTAACTCTGGAGTTAATGGGTAGCCAAGGAAGCTGGAAAAGTAGTGGACTGACATGAGTGTACTTAGAAGACCTAGTCAAAAGCCTAGCACAAGCATTTTGCTCCATCTCTAACCGATTCAAGAATGTTTTAAGACAGGTAAAAACAATAATTTCAAGAATAACAACTTCCAGTTCAGAGCATGACACAGTGGAACTCAAATCAGCAATATTCCTGAGATGATAAAAGCAAGAGCGAACCAGAAACCCAACATTAAGCTCAAGAGTAAGAGCTGAATCAAAAGTTGCACTAAGATTCCTATTAGACTGTTTAGTGTAAGATGCAAGTGGCAGTAGCATCATGGTGTGGGGATGCTGGACTTCAGCACGGACATGAAAGATGATCAGAGTTGAAATGAAGATGGATGCAACTAAATATAAAAAGAAAACCCGTTAGAGGCTACAAAAGACTCGAGACTCAGGTGTGGGTTTAAATTCCAGCAGGACAGCAACCTAAAAAACTAGGATATAAAGTCTTATTAAAATACACTGACTTTGGTGGCATCGTGTTACAAAATGTAAGAAAGTTAAAAAGGTTATTAATGCTTTTGCATTTTAGAATATTCATATTTTTGCATTAATTTTGAAAGCTTTGTAGTCTTTAGCTTTTAAATACCAATCACGTTCTTCTGCCTTATTCAGCTGGAGGTGCAGGCTCCGCCCGGTAACACAGTGGGCTATGTGATACAGCAGTGGCACCCTTTGTCCCCTAAATTTATTGTAGCAAATGAACACAATGAGCCCGTGCTGAAGATCCACGGGCCCTTCTGTGGATGGAGCTGCCTTCCTGATGTGGACTTTGAGGTGAGTTTGTTTGTTTAAATCATTTCAATCAGTTGTAAAAGTCAAACAATATTTCTTTTACAAATGTCCTTGTCAGGGAGTTTCCTCCTGCTATGTTTCCAGTCAGTGTTTTGTGGAACAGAACACGCTCTCATTTTGATACAATCTGGCTTTTGTTCCATGGCTCGCATAGTTTTACTAACATGAGCTGTCAGCAATGCAGACATTTTACAAGACCCAGGGGATGGAGAAATGAAGCATGATATTACAGTTATGATTCCTCCCTCAAGTCCTTGGAAGTCATTACAGAAATAGAGGAATTCCTGTGGCCACAAGCAAAAAGTAGACATAAATATAAACTGTTTCTTGATCCCCCTCCAAATGAAGTGTATGGTGTGAACTCCATCATAATTTAACACATTTCTATGTCCTGGATGCTTTTCCTCAGATTTTGACAATGGATGAAGTCAGTAAGATCGGGAAAATCAGCAAACAGTGGACAGGTCTGCTGCGGGAGGCATTCACAGACGCCGACAACTTCGGCATCCAGTTTCCCATGGATCTGGATGTGAGGATGAAAGCTGTAATGATTGGAGCATGTTTTCTCATTGTAAGTGTGGCATCAAAAGCATTTCTTTTATATATACTTATGGGTATAAATCAGCCTGAAATATGATGATGACCTGTAATGTTAAGATCTTGTAAAGGATGTAGTTTGGGGATGCAATTTGGGAGCAGCGTCTGTACAAGTGTGGGTGCCGCAGACGTCGTTGCCTCACATGACCCTGCTCTCCTCAGGAATGTGTTTCTTGTCGCTGATAGAAACTTTACCGACCTACTAATTAGATTACCTCTTAGGCTACATTTAGTGTAATTTATGACTCAAAATGAACCCAGTCACACTAAATGCAAGACAGTTTGTCTGAGCTACAGTCCAAGAAACTTATACATGGACCCATCAAGGGCATGAATGCCAAGTTTGGGGGCTTTATTTGATATTGTTTTTTTAAAAACATGTATTAGATACACAAGGTTGAATTTAGTTGGGGATTTTCTCTAATCCACACATGGTCAAAATTATGTACACAGAGTCATACTGTACACCCAAATAGGTATTTGGGTAAATATCCCTTGGCAAGTTGAACACAGACTTTCTGTAGACTTCAGCAAGCTTTTGGTATGATTCTGGCCAGTGTGATCTTGTCTGAGCGTAAAACCTTTCTCCAGAAGACATTTGGTTGTCTATACCTGCAGCTTGGCAGAATAGGGGGAGTACTTCGGTTAGTTATCTAGCATGGATCTGGCTTTTAAGTATAGACTGCAAATATTCAATAGGTCATTCCAAAACGCTAACTTTTTTCCTGCTTTATCCATTCTAAAACCACATTTGGTGTGTGTGGGATCATTTTTCTGTTGGAACATCCAATTGTGTCAAAGTGTCAACTCAGATAGAAATGGATGGAGACAGTCCTCCTTCCTCTTTATTCATTCTACTTTGTGCAATGCACCAGTACCGCTGGCAGAAAAAGAACCCCACAGCATAATGCTACCATCATCCTTTTTGACAGTCGATGCAACTGTCTTGTGTTCAAAACATACTTCTTGTCATTGGGCCCAAAAGTTCTATCTTCATCTTCTATTTTAGCCTCATCTGACCATAAAACCAAGGCAGTTCAGATGAGCTCAAATGCAATGACTTTGGAATGGGGACTTCTTTCTAGTTTTTTTAACCTCTCAATCCATGGTGACATAAAACTCTCCTAACTGTGGGAAATGACACCGATGTTTCAGCAGTTTCTAGTTCAATGGAAACATCAGGTTCCTGTGTTGTTGCTGAACAATCAATTTTATTTCAGATGAGTGTGACAGATTAGGTGAGATGATTGGAATTTTGACCCAGTTAATACAGGTCCTTCTCAAAATATTAGCATATTGTGATAAAGTTCATTATTTTCTATAATGTAATGATGAAAATTTAACATTCATATATTTTAGATTCATTGCACACTAACTGAAGTATTTCAGGGTTTTCATTGTCTTAATATGGATGATTTTGGCATACAGCTCATGAAAACCCAAAATTTATATCTCACAAAATTAGCATATTTCATCCGACCAATAAAAGAAAAGTGTTTTTAATACAAAAAACGTCAACCTTCAAATAATCATGTACAGTTATGCACTCAATACTTGGTCGGGAATCCTTTTGCAGAAATGACTGCTTCAATGCGGCGTGGCGTGGAGGCAATCAGCCTGTGGCACTGAGGTCTTATGGAGGCCCAGGATGCTTCGATAGCGGCCTTTAGATCACCCAGAGTGTTGGGTCTTGAGTCTCTCAACGTTCTCTTCACAATATCCCACAGATTCTCTATGGGGTTCAGGTCAGGAGAGTTGGCAGGCCAATTGAGCACAGTGATACCATGGTCAGTAAACCATTTACCAGTGGTTTTGGCACTGTGAGCAGGTGCCAGGTCGTGCTGAAAAATGAAATCTTCATCTCCATAAAGCTTTTCAGCAGATGGAAGCATGAAGTGCTCCAAAATCTCCTGATAGCTAGCTGCATTGACCCTGCCCTTGATAAAACACAGTGGACCAACACCAGCAGCTGACACGGCACCCCAGACCATCACTGACTGTGGGTACTTGACACTGGACTTCTGGCATTTCCTTCTCCCCAGTCTTCCTCCAGACTCTGGCACCTTGATTTCCGAATGACATGCAGAATTTGCTTTCATCCGAAAAAAGTACTTTGGACCACTGAGCAACAGTCCAGTGCTGCTTCTCTGTAGCCCAGGTCTGGGGAATGCGGCACCTGTAGCCCATTTCCTGCACACGTCTGTGCACGGTGGCTCTGGATATTTCTACTCCAGACTCAGTCCACTGGTTCCGCAGGTCCCCCAAGGTCTGGAATCGGCCCTTCTCCACAATCTTCCTCAGGGTCCGGTCACCTCTTCTCGTTGTACAGCGTTTTCTGCCACACTTTTTCCTTCCCACAGACTTCCCACTGAGGTGCCTTGATACAGCACTCTGGGAACAGCCTATTCGTTCAGAAATTTCTTTCTGTGTCTTACCCTCTTGCTTGAGGGTGTCAATAGTGGCCTTCTGGACAGCAGTCAGGTCGGCAGTCTTACCCATGATTGGGGTTTGGAGTGATGAACCAGGCTGGGAGTTTTAAAGGCCTCAGGAATCTTTTGCAGGTGTTTAGAGTTAACTCATTGATTCAGATGATTAGGTTCATAGCTCGTTTAGAGACCCTTTTAATGATATGCTAATTTTGTGAGATAGGAATTTTGGGTTTTCATGAGCTGTATGCCAAAATCATCCATATTAAGACAATAAAAGACCTGAAATATTTCAGTTAGTGTGCAATGAATCTAAAATATATGAATGTTAAATTTTCATCATGACATTATGGAAAATAATGAACTTTATCACAATATGCTAATTTTTTGAGAAGGACCTGTATTTTGAAGTGGCGTTTCCAAAGCCTCGACCTCAACTATGTTTAAAATTTGTGGACTAGGCTTAAAGGTTGCCTGGACCAAATCAGTAGTACTTGGCTGCAAGTGCATAGTGAAATAAAGATAAAGTATGATTTACTGTTAATCTGTCAATTACTTCAGTAAATATATTTTGAGTCCTGGATAATACATTTCCGCCCAACAATAAAGTGTTACATGAATACCACTTTTAGTTTTTGCTTTATTAACAATCTCTTTTTCTTTTTAACAACAGGATTTCATGTTTTTCGAAACCACCAACTAGGAGCCATACGGGATTGTGACAGGATATTCCTGAAGGAACAAGGTCCTAAAGCCATGATGATCATTCCTAAATGCAGATTCATTGAACAACCTTCAAAGGATACAGAAAGCACAAGAAATGTGCCCAAAAGTTCTAGCATTGCATGAACAATGAAATATAGAGGGTTTGTTTTTGTTTCGGCTCCTCAGGTTTATTTGTCATGTTTCTGGGCTGTATGGCTTCACCTTTCTTGTTTTGTTCTTTTGTTTGAATAGCAGTGATCGTAAGGATGTTGCCGTGTTTATTTATAGGGTGTATTTACATTTGGGGGACCCAATAGCTACAATGAAAGTGAAAATTTTTACTATGAAAATGTTTACAGAAGGATGACATCAATTTACAATTTCAAAAGGGAAAACAGCCATGTTCTGTTGGAAAGAAAAGTTAATGTTATTAGAATTTTGGTCATGCAGATATTTATTTAAAGATTTACCAAGATTGTAGCTATATTAGATTGAGTGATACAGGATTCATGTAATGTAGACATTGGTAACTGCAAAAAGCAACTTTTCCATTGAGCATTCAGTGTGTTTTAACTGAAACATTTACTGTCATATATAAGGTTCTGCAGCATTTATACATTTATTTACACAGTTGATATTACACTATGTTTTATTTTCATTTACTTTATTTTATTTAGGGATTAATTGTAGCTTCTTATGACATGTCAGCACTGACCACAAGAGGGAGCTAGATTGTTACTTAGTATTGGTTCATTTTTCCAAATGAACAATCTCAAAACCCACTTATGGCAAATAAGTTATTTATTTATTAGTTTTTCATGTCAGTGTGTATTTTTGGACTAACTCAGGTTGAAATGCATGCTGCTTTACTATAGTGCTGATTACTGCTGATTCTGGAAATTACACACCTGCATTGGATTCTAAGTATATCACGATGATTTAATTATTTATTTGTTTGTTTAATTGTTTGTTTCCACCCAATGGAGCATGCATGAAATGATCTTGATATCCATTTTCTTGCAGTTTCATTGCATCTGTGACATTTCTGCTGTTTAAATGTAAGAAAACTTACAAAGCCAGTAGCTTTCATCAAAGCCACTTGCCTCCGCTTGGTCTTCATTAAAATGGAAATTTATAACAACTAAGTTATAAACATGAATTATGCTGATATTAATGCAAGTATTTTTGTAGTGCTGACAATTTGCTTTGTAATTTTTTTGCTTTATACAGCCTAATTAAGACTGAAAAATATTAATTGTAAGCCATTTTATGTCATATTAAGTCCTAAAATTCTAAAGACTTTTATTTTTGTAAAGATTACTGAATACTGCCAGTCACAGATGCTGATGATGCCTGTGTAAACCTAAGATGTCCCTTGTCAACGTGTTTTATTCTGCCTTCAGTGTGCCGACACCTGCTTGTAGAATTATCATAAGTGGATTTAATTCTCCAGATCTATTTCCATTCTTGATTTGGAGACTTTGCACTAAGCAAAGAAAATGAACTTATTACACAGAAAAATAAAAAAAACAAAGTTTAAAACAATCAGTGTAAGCAGTGGACATTTGTTTTCTTATTTAATAAATTTTATTATCACAGAAATGCTTTATGGCCTATAATATACAGGTATAAATACTGTACAAAGCTGGAACACCTGCCTCTGCTGGGTAGTTAAAGTCTAATATTTATTATTTACCTTTTGGAGATGAATGAAGTGGAAATGACTAGTTCTAAAGTTGAGTTTTAACAGCAAACAGTTTACCTGAGCTAAATTTTATAACACACGTATTATACCCACTGGCCTGAACATGTTACCGTGCATTACAAGTATGAGATGCTCTAAGGCATTTTTGTTTGTGTGTAAACATCATCGGCGTAGGACAGAATGTGACTCAATCGAATGTTTTATTCAAGAACAGTTTAAGCCTGTACTCTACTTTTGCACTAATACTGTGAACTAATAAAATGTTTAGTCCTTGCAATGTATTGATACTGAGCTTGGTTTCGATTGTGCAAATAGTCTGTAAAACCACCTCAATAAAATGAGTAAAATGTGTTTTTTTGCAGTTCTTTTGATTGTCATCTTTGTGTTTGTTCAGAATTGACAAGGCTTAAAAGGCTCTTAAAAAATACATCAGATCATATTAAAGGCTGTTAGCAACCTGAAGATGACAAAGGAATGCATCACTTTAGAACTTTTCTTTGTGATAACAAATGGACAAATGGAGAAAGATCATGATGCAAATTATTAAATTTTACCTAGTTTCATTTTAATGTAGATTCTCTATATGCAGCATATGGTATTATACACCCAGGCTCTTATCTGGTGTTTGGGTTAATGTTTAATGCCTTAATTATCTGGTTTGACACTTGACTGCTCTTATTGGAAGAATTTGGTAGATTTCATTTAAATTGCTAGGTTTCCTGACGTTGACCTGGCGTTTAAGCTTAGTCCACAAATTTTGGGTCAGGGCTTTTTGGAATTCTCTTTTCAACTCATGGTTTTAATGTATTTTCGTGATCATGGTCATGAAATATTGCACTGTATAATAGTTTCAACTGTCTAGGTGTTGATTTGAGGTGAAGTTGATGAATTTTAAGCTAATCAAACTAATACATTGGTTAATCCACCTTCTGCATCGCAAAATTGCCACTGGAAGCAAAACTGCCTGAAAGCAGGATGTGGCCACCACCATTGACATCTCCTCTGAGTCAAACAGCTCAATCTTTGTCTCATCCATCCAGAAGGGAAACTTAAAACCCCTCTTCCCAGCAGCACTCCAATTTGTTCCCATATATATAGTCCCTCCAGGAGGTTTTGGGTACCTCCCAGTGGGCATGATGTTAGGCCTTTTCTGAAAATGAATTTCCTTTTATCGGAGGATGACAGATTTAGAGCAGAGGTTTTGTTCTTGGCCAAAGAGAAGATGTTTGAATCTGCCAAACCATTATCAGCTCCCACATTTTTCACTTTGCTTACACAAACAGATTTGTTTTGCCAGATATTAACATACATAATTAAATCGTGTTTTTGTTTTCTTGGCAGTGCAGCTCCCACAACAAGGAAGCACCATCATCCTATTTGCAGACCAGCTGATGTGCAGACATTAGGCCAAATTTTGATCAGCCTAATATTACGACTGTATGATTTTGACTAGATCTTTTTTATTCTGGCAAAAAGCTCTAACCTGTTAGAAAAAGAGCATTTGCCTTGAATAGTCTAACACCAAGACATTAACAATACATTTATTTTGCATGCATAGTTTTAATTTTGTAAATTTATACCTTTAACAGTAAAAATAATAAATTTGCATTCCAGCTCTGGGCAAAAAGGTGCTTCTCCAACAATATTTTTCAATCACGAGATGAACAAATGAACAAAATCTTGTGTTGCCTTCAGAAGTCACCTAACAGAGTCCACTGTTTGTAAATTAATCTCCCTATAATTACAGGTGTTTTGTGGAGGCCTAACGATTGAACATGTTGGTGGCAGCATCATGCTGTGGGAATAGAGGGAAAGTCTGAAAACCTGTTAGAGGCTGTAAAATACCTGAACGTGGGTGGGTGTTCACTTTCTAGCAGGACAATGATCTTAAAATAGAATTTGGATTAAAGCATATACATTTGTTAGAATGGCCCAGTCAAGGTTCAGACCTAAATCCAACTGAGAATCTGTGGCAATAGTTTAAAATTGAGTCTCACAGATACTCCTCATGAAATCTAACGGAACTTTAGTTATTTTGCAAAGAAGAATGTGTAAAACTTGTAGAGGCTTACCCTAAAAGACTAAGATGTTTTGGAATGTATGGACTCAGGAGGTGCTGAAAGCAAGTGTATTCCACACTTTAGATTTCTTTAATTATTTGAAAACCATGTGTTTGGTCACAAAAAGCCCCAAAAAGTGGCAGTTCTACTTCTCTCAGACACTGTTTGTTCTTCAACTGTTGCGCAAGGAAGAATTGGCAAAGAAACGCTGTCTCTACACATGCATTTCCCTTTTAAATGGTCTAGCTGCATATATAACATAACCATTGATTAGTATCTTCGTATTTAGATTGCTTTCATAGAAAACCTGCAACATTGTAAAGATGTTTGAGGAAAATTGTAAGATGATATGTTTTCTCCAAATCTTTTTGTAGACTGGACTTTACAGATGTCCAGCGAAAACTCCCTCAAGGGGAGGTACACTGCAGGAGAAAATTCTTTTTTTGGTTTAACTGCAATTGTACTAGGAAATGAGGGGTTAGAGTAATAGCCACATTTGGTGTGAATGAATGTTAACTGTTGGGGGATCTACACAGACCACAGAAAATATATTGCCCCTGATGTCAATACATCAGGGGCTTGCTGCCTGTGAGAAATAAACAGACTTTAGCTGGTGCAAGTGAAATCAGGTCAAATGGAACCTGGACCCTGCTTTCTCCAATTTGGTTCTCATAAACTATACAATCTCTGTACGCTCACTGTGTGTGAGTCAGTAGATTTAAGAAAACAGCAGTGGAGAAAGTTTTGGTTCGTTCTGTTTGACTGAATGAATACAATTTATCAGCTAGAACAGCCAGCTGCCATTTGTTGTAACTTATGTACAGCACTGATTGATTCCCATGCTGTTGCGAGAGCAGCCTTTACTCTTTAACCAAGTCGTTCAAATCCTATTCAATAAATGTTTCTGTATTGTCCTATTTTGGAGAGTATGGACCTTGAATGTAATTATAAACTACATTATTTGTACATTAAAACATTTTCTTTAATGCAGACTGTGGTTGATAAATTAATACAGACCTGAGCCTCAATAGGAGCCGTTTTCAACCTATTAAAGGTCAGAAGAAAATATCTATTCTCATCATTTCTGCAGCTCAGCATGCACTGGGAATTCTGAGGAATGCATTGTGCTCCGCGATGGGATGACTGCATTGGGTTCCCAAAGGCAAACACTCACTGGAATTTGTGGTATTTGTGCTTTTAGCGTACTGGGCCAAACACATGGCTGAGTCTGCATCATGGCAAACGGACCCTAAGAAAACACCACACTTGTTAAAGACAGAACTTGTAATTACCACATAATCATCACGACTGTTTGTCTGAAATGACGAATCAAGTATAAAAGAGTCGTTACACTTACCTAAAAATAAAAAGTAGAAGCTTACTAAAATGCGGCCTGTATAAAGATAAAACCTAAAATCTTTGTATTGTTTTCCCTAAACATAGTAATTAATTTTACAAGTTTTAGATCATAAAAGAACCTACAGGATTAGCCTTTCTATGGCAGCGTTATTAGGACTTTAGAATGGCTAGGGGAATGTTTAAAGCTCTGAATTATTGTCAGACCATGCAAGACAAAATCCCTTCTATCCCTTCTACAACACACAGCAGTAAAGTCATATTCAATAAATTATTAAATATTTTTAAAAAGTTTCAGTAAATCAATTCACTAAGTGAAACACATTATATAGATTATTTACACAAAGACTGATGTTTCTCAGCCTTGATTTCTGTTTATTATGATGATTTTCTGCTTATAGCTGATGAAAACACAACATTTTAGATTAAACATTACATGAGATCAATAAAGAAAATATTTTCAGTACAGATATATGGGCTTCATGAAAAGTTTGTTTAATACATCAAAGGTTGTTTTTTTTTTTTTCCAAAAGGTAGTTTATATCTGACAAATGAGCCTCATCATAAAATATATTTAGGAAATCGTGTTGCACCATCTCAGTCACTCATAACTACAGTCTAAAAGTGGCTCACAGGACATATAACCTGTACAGTCCAGACTAGTGGAAACGGTTGAACTTAGGTTTAATGTAAATCATATTTCAAAGCAAAAAAGAAATAGGAGACCTGCCAACATAAACAAAAGGAGGAAAAAGCATCCAAAAGTCAAGCATTTGGTTGTTGCATCCGGGCCACTTCCCTGGCTTTCCAAATACAAAAGCTAAAAATAGGAAATTATGACAAATGGCAACTCCTAACCCAACCAATTGTCTGAAATTAAAAGTTATCTCAGAAACCATAGTAGCACAAACTAAAAATTTTATGACAAACAAACAGCACAAGCGAAGCCTTAAAAAATGGGACCACTCTGGGTCATTTTGGAGCAAACAGGGGTGGGGGGGGACCTCTGAATGACCTAAAAATAATTGCTAATATCTCAGAGGCTATTGCAGCACAAACAATAATTTTAATAACGCAGACCAGCACAAACGAAGTACTAATCGCTCAGCCTATTTGTCAAACATTTTCATGTGGGTAGGGGGGTCAGATTCACTCTGCTAAAAACAAAATGTTTAAGTATAGTTAATCATAAAAACAGACACACAAGGTGCAAAACACTAACACAGAAAGGAAATGGACTCAGAAATCTCTGTAAAACACACTGATGCTTCCAGTTTAAGTCCCAGTTGAAGAAAATTGAGAGAAGTATCCAATAAATCAAACCTATCCTATGAAATAAACTACCACACATAATGTAGAATAAAAAATATGAAAAAAACGACTAATGAGAAAAAAATAAAATAAATAGTTTGGGGAACTTGCTGATTAGGCTGAAGCTTTTTTCTGAAGTTAGATGGAAAGAAGTCCACTGGCAAGAATTTACACACTTACACAATGTAAGTCGACTGTAGCAGCCTTTATCGCAACCAAATATTGGCAGGCTGATCTGTCCTCATTCCAACTGGTTTTGCAAGACTTCTTGAGGTTCTAATGTTTTTTTTCATAACAGAGCCTGAATCTCAGAACTCAGCTAGTCCGGTAACTGAAGAATCTGGAAAGGGGCTGATCAGGCAATCAGGGATCGAATTTGGGATGTATGTGGCCATGTCATGCTACATTGCCAATAAGAAAAAACTGGAACCTAATGGACATTTTTACTTTATTTAAAGTCAGTGACAGAGTGAGAATCAAATGAAAACAAGCTTTCCTTGTGTATAAAGACTGTCTTGCTGGCTGAGGCAGCCTCGCACATACAAAGTTTACGACATGTAATCTTTCCGTTGACTAAAGAGACAAATTTGGACCACAGAGTTTGATACATCAATAATAAATTAAAGTTAGCACTGATGATGAAAACCTATTATGAAATTCTAAATAATACAGAAAGGATCATTCTTATTCAAAGGACACTTTGACCAACAGCTTTTGACCATAACCGTATGTTTTAAAGGCATAGACTCCTGTGTGCAATCTGTTTACCATATGAGGTAATTTTAACCAGGTCTAAAGTCATTGCAAACTGTTAAGAACCCACTAAGGACATGTAAAAGGTCAGATCTGGTGGGTTTGTGTGCCTAAACTGCTATGTTCATCTTGTGCACCTTTGTAACTTTGCCATAGCTAAAGATCTTCTTTATCACATCTCCATATAAAAAAATTCTAAATTGCTCCAAGATTCTGTTTCTTTAAAGTTATTGTTTAATTTACCTTCACTATCCTTTGGGCGTGTTGGCAACAGAGGTCATTACAGCCTGGCAGGCCCAATTCTGGGTTACTACTATTACTTTTAATTTGCAATTAACAGCCCCTCATCCTTTTAAACTCTCTTCCTCTCCTTTTAGAACTAATTATGTGCTTTAAACACAATACTTAGATAGCACATGTTAATGAGTTTTTAGATTCCAAGGCATCTTAAAGAGGGGTTCTTCTTTGCAATAATATCACAGAACCGTGTGGTGGAATGACCTGCCCAAGGCCTGGTGTGGTAAAAATACTTCAGATCCTATTTTTAGTTACATGGACAATAGTGACTTGCTAAAAGACTAAACACAAATACCAACTCATCCCATTTTCTTCTGTTTATTCTGTGGTAGAACAGGTCTAGGAAAGAAAGCAGACACCTCTCTCCCCAGCAACATTCTCCAGCTCATCCCCAAGGCGTTTCTAGACCAAAAGAGTCCCTTTATCGGGTTCTGGGTCTTTTGAATCTCCTTCCACTAGGACCTGCCCGGAGAACCTCCAAAGGGCATCCCGATCGGATGCCCAAACCAACTCAGTTGACACCTTTAGATGAAGAGAATCTTCTCTATATATCTGTATCTGTAAGGCTGAGCAGCTTGGGTCCAAATCCTCATTCATTTGGTCATAATCCTTATCTAATGAGCCCTAGTGAATAGTAGGAATGAAGACAGACCAGGGACCAGAGAGTGTATTCCAGCTGTCAAGGATCAAACTTCTCATCCTCCCTGGAAAATTATTACAGTGTTGGAAAGAAGGATTTGACTGTTTGCTGAACCTGAGATTTAGGAGAAGCAGTGTGGCTTATGTCTTGGCATATCAATCATGTACCAGATCTTTACCCCTGCAGTTACTTAGGGGATAGGAATTTGGTTTTCTGGCCCACTTGTGTTTTGGGGATCTGTAAAAGACCTAATGGCCATCTGGCTCTTGTATACCCAGGCAGGAACTGTGTCCACATTCTTACCACAAAGTTGAGCTTGTTCCCCGTGCAGATTGGACTCTCTCATGGGTTGCCACTAGTTCCCTATCCTGTTTGAGGTGTTCATGAACAAGATGTGAAGATGTAGGCATGGAGAGGAGGGTGTCACATTTGGAAAACTCAGGGTTTCATCTTTTCTTTTTTTAAATTATATTGTTCTATTGCTAACTTCATGCCATGACCTTCTTTGTGCACTGCCGAACGTGAAGCAGCTGGGATCAAAGTCAGCTCCTCTAAGACTGCGGCCATGGTTATCCACCAGAAAAGGTGGACCACTCAGTATCTGACTCAGGAGGGGTTCAAGAATCTTGATATCTAAACCAAAATGCAAAACGTACATAACTAAACAGGTTCCACAAAAATCTTTCTAACATAGTCCTATAACAATGTGTTTGACATAGAAACCAAATTACAGTATTCTTTGTTTACCCTATAAACAATGTTCAAGCCACCGTATACCCAACCTTCTCCCCATGACCTCCAGAATATATAAAGAGATCATGTGTCATATAGACTGGAACCACTGTCTTCAATGATTGAAATCAAAGCAATAATTTTGTTTTCTACAAACTGCACTTAAAAAAGAAAATTAGTAGTGTACAAATGTCCTCTAAAGCAGCGAGGGTGGACTGCAAGAATAGGTTTGTAGCAGGTTTTAATCTTCATTTCCTTAAACTTTTTAACATGATCACTTAATAAGGATGTCCAAATGAAACTAGCCAATGGAGCACGGTCCAACTACCCCAGTCTACTCAATGGAAATGCTTATTCATAGGACTAAAGAATGCAGGTTTAAGATGTGCAAATATCTTCAATTGTCGCTAAAAATCTGCAATGTGCTTTTGTTTTAGATACAAGGCAAGTGAAGTTATCCATGCATAACATCTAACAGACAAGCTTTGCATGTGTATTAAACTTCATACGCTCTGCTGGGTACAGTTGTTGGCATTTTAATTAAATGCAGTGTTGGCAAATCCCCTTAAGGGGCCCTCTCCAGTCCACCCTTGCGCCACACCCCAGGTCAATAGATGCCTAGAGTCTCCATCAATGTGGCCACAAGAGTCAGAATTAAACTAGGCATGACGCAGGGTTTTTTTTTAGGAGGATGAGCTGATTTAAATAAATGCCCAATACTCTTTCCACCAGTCTGGGCTGGTAATTAAAGTCTCTGTGAAGTGATCAAAGAGTTCAGGATAAAAATACAACCCATTCTTCAACAATCACGGTGCAGTTGTGGGTTCTTGGGAAAAGGTTTTGGGAGCTGAGTTTCTAGGATTTGTGACTCACCAGTATGATTGCAAAAACATCCAGTTTTACCACTGAAAGAAGTTTAAAGTAGAGTAGAAAGTAGATTGAAATCCAAGGTGTGTCCAGACCACATCTCCAACGAATATACTGACTTGTGTAGCACTCTGAATCACATAAAGTGAATTACAACTTTCCAAACATTATTATTTGTAGTTATTAAAGAAAAATAATAATAAAAAAGATTAGTTAAAAATCTTAAAATCTTTGTGTTTGCTTTAAGATGTTTTTCGCTCATTATTAGGCATCCTCTTTGGAGTCTGTCTTCCTAGTGTGGCTTAATTACACATAAACAGTGCTTGCAAACCCACTGTCTCCACAATACCACCAAAACAGAGGAGACATTACTGTTGTCAAGAAACTACATCACTATTGCTTTTCATTAGGTCTGCAGGTTTATATGTTTAACTGATACTAGTAATAAAGTAAAATAAATTAAAAAATGTGACATTGTACATTGTGATCATTGTGTTAAAGTGTTTTTAGCTTGAGGGTTGGTTTTACAGCATCCACTGGTATTGGGCAAAGTGGGGGTAATTATTTGCAGGTTTGCCTTTTTGTCCACATGGGCTCCAAGCCTTTTACTCTGTCCACCTCCAACTCACCGCAGCCACCTCTTAACTGAGGCATCTGATAATTGTTGCACAATTAAATGTAATTTTCTCAACCACGCCTCCTATATCCTCCACATTTAAAGTTGTCGCCAGTCTAACTGCCACCACCTACAACTTGCTATATATCTGCAAGTAACAACTTAGAAAGGTAGAGGTGTGCAAACACAGTGTCTTGGAAAATGATTACAACCCTTGAAGTTTTGCACATTTGGTTACATTACAAATACAAACTTTAATGTGTTCTTTAGGAATTTTATGTGATAGACCAACACAAAGTAGCACATATCAAGTACATGATGGAAGAATGCTGCATGACTTTACTTTTTTAAATAATAAAGCATATTACCAATTGAAATGTCAGCATCAGGGGGCATCCTTTTTACCTTTCAAACTTTTCTTTTGAATGTGACATTTTCCTAGGCAGATTTGGAGCACCCACCTGTGCTGTGGATCTCTGCAGGTTCTCCAGACGTACTGTTGGCCTCTAGGCAGCTTTTCTTATTGATGCTTTCCTTTCCCAGCCTGTCATTTTAAGTGGACAACCATGTCCATCTGAAATGTTTAGAATTCTGCAATACTTTTAATATTTTCTAACAAACCTTCCAGAATCTTAGCAGCTGTATTAATATTGAGATTAAATTACATACAGGTGGGCTCTCTTAGGTGACTTCTGCAGGCTACTGGTTGCACTGGATTATATTTAGGGGTAAAGAGCTAAGCAGTCTGAATACAAATGCATGCCATGTTTTTCAGACTATAAAAATATAAAAAACAATATCTTTTTAGTCCAATTTTGTGTTGGTCTGTCACATGAAAGTCCAATGAAACACGTAGAAGTTTTAGGCTGCAATAATTTAAGGAGCACAAAGGTTTTTTCAAAGTACTTCACAGAACATGACATTGATAGGATAATGAACCTGTTATTATTTCGGGTTTTTTCTTTATATGTTATTTCACAGTTGAAGTTTTGAATCATGCTTCTGTTTATTTTTCTGGTCATGTTTTAGTCTTGTTCATGTTTTGTCAAGTTTGGTTTTTGGATCTGCTCATCCTTTAGTTTCATGTTGTTCTAGTTTCTGTTAGTTTCTATTCAAGAGTCTGTTTTGCTCCAGCCACGTTTTGTTCTGTCTGCCAATTATCTTTATTCGGTTCACCTGCTCCAAGCTAATCTGTCTCCTTGCTCCTCCTGGTTCACACTCCATATATACACCTCCGTTCTGTTTATTCCTTGCGGAAACATTTTTCAAATCATGCTCATGTCTTGCTTTCTGGATCATGCTCATAGTTATCTCAATCATTCTCACGTCTTGTTTTTCTCGATCATGTCATGCCTGTCTTGTTTGCCTCATCTGCCTGTTTTGATCCTGCCTCATCTGGAGTGAGTTTTTTGTTAATTAAATCCTTTTGCACTTACCGTCATGCTGCCTGCTAGTCTGCATTCTGGGTTCCTCCGTTGCTCTAAGCCTAACAGAACCACTCAGATGACATTAACACATTTTGTAAGGGTTTCCTCAAACTTAGAAAACATCTAATTTCTAAATAGGTGGTAGGTGTGAAATGAAATAAGCCAGGGAAATGAAGCAAGATAATATGTGTCTACAAAACACCCTGCAAAAATGCAGCACTGGTTTCTGCCCCACACATCCTGTTATTTTTATGTTTCAAGCAGACCCTCACAAGCGACTGAACAAATAATGAATACATTTTGTCAGATATTTGAGCTGTTGAAGATTGCTTTGGAATACTAATGTAGGACTGACGCCTTTAAACAATGACCAAGAGGAGAGGTAATCTGTTGTTAGTACTTTGTGTTTGAGTTTCACAATGGGGGAGTGACCTTTTTCAGATGTGTTACAATGCGGGAGACAGACAGCAAGTGTCAAAGTGGTAATTTTCTCATGACACACCAATTTCCATAAACATGCCAGCCCCAACTCACTGTAGTGTCAGTTGTATGCTAAACAGTTGTAAAAAAGAATAGCTGACATTCAAGTCAAGCTTCTCATGCTGACTTTCTGGCACAACTCTGCATTTCCAAGGTTTATCAGGGCCTCAGTGGAAGCATGTAATTTACTTCATAAAAAAGCTTGAATTTCTACTCACTCTGCATTCAAATCTATAATCCCATGATGTCATTACATATGCTGGAAGTCATCAGGACCGCCATTCACTGCCAAAAAAACAATGGTTAGAGCATATGGGACAACTCTATTCTATAGCATTCTATCTACAATTTATTATGCTCCTTTTATTATGCTCCTTTACTCCTTGTAAATCTAGATTCACACCATTAACTTGCTGATGTCATTATGGCAACAATCAGCTGTCAGGCATTACAATTGTCCTGTCAAGTGTTTGCCAGGAAGGGAAACCATGGGGTGCGGTAGGTCTTTTCTTATTAATAAGGAATGCAGAGAAACAAATGATATGAAGCATTTGGTATAAAGTTCAACAGAGACACAAAATGAATCTGACAGGAAATGGAAGCCACATTCAATGCCAGTGTTTTTGCCTTATTAATCTGTTTTCCCAAAGGAATAAGGGGACACATGGCTTTTACCACAGAATCTGATGTATATACCAGAAAAGGCACCAAAACCAAATAAGCATAGTGCAGTGCTGGTGGATGGAAACTTGACACACTCAGTCCTCTAAATGAAGTACAAATACCACTGATGGGAAATGGGTTTCCTTCAGTGATATGTTCCATAGTGGTACTATATATGTGTGAGCCATTGACAAAGTAAGTACAATGCCTTTCAGCCTTGTTGGTGTGTTAGAGCAGGGATGCATCTAAAAGTTGCAGGGTTGAATCTCTCGAGGACTGAAGTTTGGCAATCCTGCTATAGAAGATACAAATTTTCCCCCTCTATTGATGTCTCTCTCTCCTGGAAAATCTGACTATCCACTGCCACCACATGCTTCTTCAGGAAGATAAACGCAAAGTCAATGTCAAAAATCTGTCATGAGTTGGGTTTTCTTAGATCGAAAACTTACCAATTGGTAAAATACACTGAACTTCACTGCATTATTTCATAACTAAGATTGAGTTGGGATGTTCTGTGTGGAGTACCACGGGGTTCAGTACTTGGGCCAATTCTCTTTACTACGCTGATGATACTAAGCTTTACTTATCCATAAATCCTGATGAACCCAACCAGTTAGACTACAAGCATGTCTTGAAAAAATAAAAACTTGGATGACTTAACATTTTCTGCTTCTAAATTCAGACAAGACAGAAATTGTCATTTTTGGACCGGAGTCTTTAAAAAAGAAACTGTTTAGACAATCACTTAACCTGGATGGCATTAAATTGACCTCCAGTAATGTCAAAAACCTTGGTGTTATTTTTGACCAGGACATGTCAAATCCCATATTAAACAGGTTTCTAGGATTTCCTTCTTTCACCTCTGGAACATTGCCAAAATTAGAAATATCCTGTCCAAGAGTGATGTTGAAAAACTAGTCCGCGCATTTGTTACTTCAAGGCTGGACTATTGTTATTCTTTACTATCAGGATGTCCACAAAATGCAGTTAAAAGCCTTCAGTTGGTTCAAAATGCTGCAGCAAGGGTTCTGATGAAAATTAAAAAGAGAGATCATATTTCTCCTATTTTAGCCTCCCTTCATTGGCTCCCTGTTAAATTCAGAATATAATTTTAAATTCCCACTTTCAGTCCGTGAGGCAGACACCCTGTCTACTTTTAAGGCTAGGCTTAAAACTTTCCTTTTTAATAAAGCTTATAGTTGGCTTATAGAGTGGCTTAGGTTATCCTGAGCTTTCTCTGTACTTATGCTGCTATAGGCTTAGGCTGCTGGAGGACATAATGACCACTTTCACTCTTTTGCTACATTCTTACACTATTCTCCAATTTTGCATTATTTGCTGTTACTTCAGCTTTAAATTTATGTTCTCTCTATTTTCTCTTCCTAGAAGCTACACCTGGCCTGACTCTGTGTCTACCTATGACAACTTTCTGGAGGGGGTCATCGTCCAAGCTTCTGCTGGCAACAACTTAATGCTCACCCTCTACCAATGATCCACATGGCCCTGTCTTTCAGTGTTTAACCCTTTCTCTCTCCTAGACATATATACTGACTGAGCTTTACTGTAACTAATTAAATGTGTTCTCTTTCAGACTCTAACCTTGAAAACTGGCTCAGAGTTGATCTGTTCTTTCTTTCTAGATGAAACGACTAAAGGAGCTACATCCATTAACATTTACTTTTCCTTCCCATAGAAAGGACTCCTGGATCAGTGCTTCTTTGTTCTCTTTGTGTCACTGCTCTGTTCTCTCAAACCCCCAGTCGGTCGTGGCAGATGGCCGCTCACACTGAGCCTAGTTCTGCTGGAGGTTTCTTCCTGTTAAAAGGGAGTTTTTCCTCTCCACTGTCGCTACATGCATGCTCACTATGAGGGATTGCTGCAAAGTCAACGCCAGTGACTGTCCACTGTCTCTACATGCTCATCCAGAAGGACTGACTGCTACAAGTCTCTGACTCGATGCGATCTGCTGGGTTTCCTTAGATAGAAAACTTTTTATCCAATTTGAATAAATAACTGAATCTGACTGCACTGTTCAATGATTAGGATTAATTAGAATGTATGTACCTGACTTTTGTGAAGTGCCTTGAGACGACATGCGTTGTGAATTGGCGCTATATAAATAAACTGAATTGAATTGAATTCTATTTTGAATCTGCCTATATGATTGGACTAAATTAATTATATATTTCGATAAGTAAATTGCACTGGTTTGGTTTCTAAGGTGCCTTGAAATGACATTTGTTGTCAGTTGGGGCTAACTGAACAAAATGAATTGAAATTTAATTGAAAAAAAGTTAGAAAACTATTATTTTTAAAATGTACTAAATACTCAACACAAGCTAACTACTATGAGCAATACAAGCTAAAACCAGAACATTTCTTTGTATTTGTATTTGTATTTAAACGCTTCAGGAACATCTTCCTAATGTGGGTTGTACAACACCATTTGTTTGAAAGATTTAATGAGATACAGCCAATAAGAAGTCAAAGTGGTTTATTACTTTAGTTTATTTCAGGATCTTTTGCTACATTTTAAACACTCAGCAGCCATATTGGGTTGTGAGATTGAGGTAGGTAAAGATGTCAAAGACTAGGATACCTTCTTTTTTACAATTCCAACTTTTTCCAAAGGTTGGAAGCTGCCACAGTATGACTGCCACCACAGCGTTTTACTATGGGGATGGTGCCTTCAGGGTGGTGTTCAGCTTTAGCCACACATAGCGTTTTGTATATAGGCTAAAAAGTTCAGTTATGGTCTACTCCGACCGGAGGACCTTTATCGACATGTTCACTATGCCCATATATGGCTTATCCTAAACTGTAGGACTTATTCTGACCTAACATCAAAAATTTCCGTCTTCCTACCTCTCCAGCATGGAGTCCAGATTTGTATAATGCATGACTAATATATGTGTTGGCAGATTCTCCCACTTGAGCTACTGATCTCTGCAGCTCCACTGGAGCTACCATGGGCCTCTAGGCTGTTTCTCTGATTGATGCTCTTCTTTCCCTGTCTGTAGATAAAGACCAATGTCTTGGTAAGTCTGCAGTTCTGCCATACACTTTCCATTTTTAGATAATGGAAACAGTGGTCTGTGTTGATTCAAAGCTTGGGATATTGTTTTATAACTAAACCCTTCACAACTTTATCCCTGACCTGTCTGGTGTATTAATTCATCCATAATGCTGTTTGTTCACTAAGGTCACTTCTACCAGCGATTGGTTGGACAGGATTTTGTTAAGAGGTATCATAGCAAGGAGGAGTGGAGACAAATGGACTATTATTATCCCACACACACACACACACACACACACACACACATACTTCACCCTCCCTTATTTCCAAAGCAAACCAAAAAAAGAAAAAAAGTAGAATTGTTGGTAACAACCCCATTTCCAATATTTGCTGAAAAACTGTAGTTTATCAATTTGAAAATTAAATATATTGTCTTTGTAGTGTATTCAATTGCATATAGGTTGAACAAGATTTGCAAATCATTTTATTCTGTTTTCATTTACATTTTACACAACATCCCAATTTTATTGGAATTGGGGTTGTAACCTAAAAAGGTTTGTGGGGTGTGAATACTTTTGTAAGGCACTTTATATTCACAGAGCACATAGTTTGAAGAATATCTATTTTCAATAAAACACCTAAAATCCTATCTTGTATCCAATACAAAATAACTGCAGTTTGTAATACAGAATTAGAAATAGAATTTGTGTTTTCCTTGCTTTATTAAAAGTTAGGGTTTAAAATGGGGGTATATAGTTGTTACATTTTACTGTGCTGTGAGTGTTTTTCATGAATTTCTCCTAATGAGCGTGAGTGTACAGTTAAATGGTCAGTTTGACCTCAGGGGGAGGGAACCATAGGGGAGATATTTAACAGCCAGTGGGTGTGGGGCACAAACACAGCTGTGTTTAGTCGCACTTTCACGCAGGACGTCCTGTGTACGTGAGGAGGACCGTTATCCTCCCTCTCTCCCTCCTCCACCTTCTATCCTACGAAACATAAGTGGCTGCTGCGGCAATTAGGGAACCACGCCTGCTGCGCTCTTATTTCTCTGAATTGTGCTCCTTATATACAACTCCTCTCTGCTATTGAAGAAAGTTGTCTCCAGTGGCTGCAGGTCTGCTCGTTCAGAAAACGCCTTATTATACATTTCCTAATTATTCTAATATCGCGAGAGCTTATAGTAAGACCCCTCCGGGGCTGGTCTTGACAAGCAGGGAAACTCGGTCGGTCATTGTGACCGGTAACAAGCCCATCGACAGCCATGGAGTACCTCAGGTTCTGTTTGGTGTTATCATGCTGCATGAAGTTAGTGAGTTCTATCTTATCAAGTAACACCCCTCAAGCCCCTGCACCTATTCCTAAAGGTAAGAAGTTATAAACCTTTTGCGCCTATTCATCCCATTTTAATCTTAAAGTGTGTTAATGCGTGAATAGAACTGTCAAACCTCTCACTTTATGTAAGGGACCTCGGCTTTAATACCCCTAAAATTATATCAGTTCAGCCTATTTATGAAGCGCTGGTTTCATGCATGCGTGGTAATCTCATCGTGTTTGGCGCAAACATATGTATGCTGCGTGAAATTACACGACTGTGCGGTTTCTCGCAGACTTGTCTCATTTATGTTTTTTTGGCTGCGCGCAGCTTTTATGTTACAGACGAGAGGCAGTAAAAGTTTTAGTGCGAGAAACGGCTAATTTGAGAGGAGGGTCTTTCATGTTTTTTTTGTTTTTTTTGTTTCTGTAAATACCACAACAAGGGTAGTTATTAAACATGATATAGGCTATTAAAGCTTAGAATGCGAAAAAAAAAAACAACTTATAACTCATTTAGCCAACAAGACAGTAATTGTGAAACAGATATGTGCTTGTAAGTTTGTTTATAAGCACTGTAACTGCTAAAAAGTTTCTTAGTGTTGATTAAAGCAGTTCCTCTTTGAACATAAAGGCTGCTGAACCCATGTGTCTCACTTTTATTGACCTGACTGATAATACTTCCCATATTGGCACATTGGTGCTGGGGAATTGCTACAAATTAACCTAAAATCCCATTACTGTTGCATAGAGGTCTTGTAAAAACGGCAAATGTTTAATGTTTAATCGTTTGAAATTTGAAGATAAATATAGGCTTGTAAAGATTCACTGAAAGAATTACACCACTAGAAACTAAAGGATCATTGTTTAGGATAATTCCATGTCTGTTTTCGTTATTTTTTTTTGTTCTACAAGTTTGAAATGTGCAGGTTTAAAAGCAAAATGACGCATCAGATCTGCATCACCAGGGCTTGCCTGAGATTGTATGGGCCTCTGAGAAGCGTTTTTTTGGGGGGGCTTGAAGCTGATCACCCTCCATATATCTTTTAGATTGGCCAACCCTGATTACTGTGTTGTGTTAAACATTTAAAACCTCATTTAAAAACTTGTTTTACAAATAAGTCTACAATTAAATTGGCTGATAGGGCTAGTTTGATTTTTTTTTTAGATTAGTTTGTGTAAACATATCATCAGGAATAGTTATTTATCTGTGGGAAACAGAATTTATATTGTGAAGAATAATGGATAAATAAAAGAAGTCCTGAAAACCCTGGAAGGTTAGCAGGTTGTCAGATGGTCCCACCATATCCATATAATATCCATGGGATTCTAGGCTATCTTTATGGAGATGAAATAGCTACTCTTTCTTAAGAAACCATAGTCAAGTTTGTCACTGTTTTTAAACCGGACAACTTCCACCAAGTCAGGCTCAAATTACAGTTCTCTTAGGGACCCTCTTGTGGCCTGTTTGTAGCCAACTATTTATCTCATACCCTGGGCTGGCACTATGCAGCACACTGGGTTCAGGAAATGACCACTGTTAACTCACTTGCTGGATACCCAGAATGCTGTGGTTCAAATCACCAAGGCACTTTCAAAACTTTTTGCTTTACATTTCGAAATTTCATAAAGTTTAAGAAGGAGAAATAGTTGCTTGATTTACAGAACTCCAGAGGACCCCAGCTTTAACATAAATAGTTTTAACAACTGGGTTACCACCGGCGTTTTTCAGGCAGTGTTTAGTGGGTGGCACACAACGGGACATTAACCATATTGGACGGGCTTCCCTGCAGCAATAGTTGAATCAGATGTAATCAAAAAAAAAAAGACTTTCCTTTTTTCACAGCAAAGATGTGAGTTTTCATAGTGAGAACCTAAAGCTCACCACATTCTGACAGCTTTCCTCCATTTCTTCACCGAGGGTACCCTTCTGCGGTTGAAGTTCGGATACAAACAGTGATTCAACATTGAAAGGGGGCAGTGGAAGAGGCAGGAATGCAGAGTTCTGCCCAGTTCTCACCAGCATGCACCTAGCTGGACAGGACATTGCTGTTGATTTGGTCAGTTTTGGAAAGTTACAAAAATTGGGCTGCGCAGACGCTGCTGTCCAGCCACCTGAAAGGAGCCTTTCACTTATGTCTGCCTGTTTGAACAGCACTTCTGACAAAGTAGTGGATTTAACATGTAGGTCTGATGGTGTGAGGCAGAAACTGTGCAAAGTTTTGTGCATGGATGTAAAACTGAATACTTTGCCATAACACTGGATTCAAATTGTAATTTGTTAGAGTATTTAGAGAGACTTACTTAGATTTGAAAATCTTTTTTTCAGAGTTCTGGATTTATGTTTACTGTATTAATGTTAAGTTAGCCAGTCATTTGTTTTGTACTTTTGCGCATGTCATCATATTATTTCCATATTTTTTCATTGCATTATTAACTTCAGTTCTCACTATGGATAACAGATATTCATGAAATGATTATTTCCAGTAAAATATATGTAATTGGATTTTTTTCTTTGCGTGAGTATTATCCAAGCAAGAGAGTGTAAAAATTGGCAGCAACACAAATTCTGATCCGACTTCTATTTTTTGTATAAACCTGTTAAAAAATCATCAAAAAGTAAATTTTCCCATCCCATAAATGCAAATTGGTAAATTTACAGTACATTAAAAAATATCTTCACATGGTGGAAGATGAAGGGTTTATGACACAAAATAAAAAAAACAAAAAGTAATCAAATTAAAATGGAAGTGTATTCAAACAAATGATTTTGAATTGGAGTCAATAGTACAAGAAATACTAAAGGGACATACACCCACCGGCCACTTTATTAGGTACACCTGTCCAACTGCTCGTTTACGCAAATTTCTCATCAGCCAACCAATGACATGGCAGCAACTCAATGCATTTAGGCATGTAGACATGGTCAAGACAATCTGCTGCAGTTCAAACCGGGCATCAGAATGGGGAAGAAAGGTGATTTAAGTGACTTTGAATGTGGCATGGTTGTTGGTGCCAGACGGGCTGGTCTGACTATTTCAGAAACTGCTAATCTACTGGGATTTTCACGCACTACCATCTCTAGGGTTTACAGAAAATGGTCCAAAAAAGAGAAAATATCCAGTGAGCGGCAGTTCTGTGGGCGCAAATGCCTTGTTGTTGCCAGAGATCAGAGGATAATGGCCAGACTGGCTCAAGCTGATAGAAAGGCACCAGTAACTCAAATAACCACTCGTTACAACCAAGGCATGCAGAAGAGCATCTGTGCATAAACACAGTCAAAATATGCAAAAATACAATTCCAAAAACACAAAATTGTCAAGGAAGCACAGAAGGGTTAAACAGTAACATTTAGTTAGGAATGCTTAAATAATACTTAGGTCAGACTAGGTAAACACCATCATTCATTATCTAGTAAACTGTCCCTCTCTCCCATGGTAAAGGCGAATCTGGATTATACCTTACCCAGACATCTCTGACGTGTAAGCAGGGAGCATTTTAAAGAGAGGAAAAGGAAACTCCACCTAAAGTTGTCCATGCCTTATATATACTGTATAACGATGCTCTCTGTTGCCTTTAATGTCAGTCTAACAAACTAACAAACCCTGGTGGCAGGCACAGTCTGTAATCATGCCTTAGAACATTGTCACTATATCACCACAAGGTTGGGTTCATGCCTTCTTTTCAGACAAACATGTGTTGAGCTGTTTGTTTTTTACTTGGAGTGTCTGAGGTCTAGCACTGTGAAAACTACTGAGTCACACCTAACTTCATTAGATTTTATGTTAGTTATTGGCAGGTATTATCTCTTTCACTTATTTACAGTTCACTCAATCCAATAATTGCCTATGCCTGTAAAATAGTAAATATTGGATATAATAGAATAGTACGCTTATTATGTTATGTCATTCTGTTTTTTTTTGTAACAAAGCGTTCTAACTAAATTTAATTAATCTGGGTTACGTAGACTATATTATTGTGGAACATGCTAACTCTTGTTTGCTATTACTGATATTTTCTTAAATATACTTATACCTTAAATAAATATTTCAGATTTTTAGAATTGATGATTTTTATATTTTATGCTCTTTGAAACTATTATCAGTAGTTCCACAACCTGTAGTAGAAAGATGTCATATCACAGTATGTTTCTTGAAAAGTGAAGAAATCCTGAGAGGGATAGAAGGCTAACAGCTTGTAAGAACAACCCATTTTAACTGCTTCTATGAATTTAAAACAAATCAAAGGAAAAAAAGGGGGAAAAAAACTGCTATCCAAATAAACCTGGGCCTAAGCGAAAAGTAATTGCCTCCTAAACCTACAACTGATTGTGCCACTCTTGGCAGCAACATCTGCCATCAAATGTTTGCAATAATGTAAAAAAGTAACAATTAATCTTTTACATCTCTAAAATAATTTTCCAAAATCGTTTGTACATAATTGTTGCATTTCAGCCAGGGTTTCTGAGCACGAATGGCTCGTTGAAGGTCACACTGCAACATTTCTATCAGATTTAATTCCAAATCTGGACTAAGTGACAAAAAGATGAGTCTTCTGCTATATAACCCAAGTGCCCTTGAGGCCGGAATTTATGTCCAGACCATGACACAGCTGCCACCATATTACCCTGTATGTATAATGTTCGTTCGTTCGTTCGTCGTCCTCCGCTTATCCAGGACCGGGTCGCGGGGGCAGCAGACTCAGCAGAGACGCACAGACATCCCTCTCTCCAGACACCTCCTCCAGCTCCTCCAGGGGGAGCCCAAGGCGTTCCCAGGCCAGCCGAGAGACATAGTCCCTCCAGCGTGTCCTGGGCCGTCCCCTGGGCCTCCTCCCGGTGGGACGTGCCTGGAACACCTCCCGAGGAAGGCGTCCAGGAGGCATCCGGTATAGATGCCCGAGCCACCTCAACTGGCTCCTCTCAATGTGGAGGAGCAGCGGCTCTACTCCGAGCTCCTCCCGGATGGCCGAGCTCCTCACCCTATCTTTAAGGGAGTGCCCGGCCACCCTACGGAGGAAGCTCATTTCAGCCGCTTGTATCCGTGATCTCGTTCTTTCGGTCATGACCCAAAGTTCATGGCCATAGGTGAGGGTAGGAACGTAGACCGACCAGTAAATTGAGAGCTTTGCTTTTCGGCTCAGCTCTCTCTTCACCACAATGGACCGGCACAGCGCCCCCATTACTGTGGCAGCTGCACCGATCCGTCTGTCGATCTCCCGCTCCATTCTTCCCTCACTCGTGAACAAGACCCCGAGATACTTAAACTCCTCCACTTGAGGCAGGAACTCCCCTCCAACCTGAAGAGGACAAGCCACCCTTTTCCGGTCGAGTACCATGGCCTCGGACTTGGAGGAGCTGATCCTCATCCCAGCCGCTTCACACTCGGCTGCGAACCGCCACAGCGCATGCTGTAGGTCTTGGCTAGAGGGGGCCAGCAGGACCACGTCATCCGCAAAAAGAAGAGACGAAATCCACTGGTCCCCAAACCAGACCCCCTCCGGCCCTTGGCTGCGTCTAGAAATCCTGTCCATAAAAGTTATGAACAGGACCGGCGACAAAGGGCAGCCCTGCTGGAGTCCAACATGCACTGGGAACAGGTCCGACTTAGTGCCGGCAATGCGGACCAAACTCCTGCTCCGCTCGTACAGGGACCGGATGGCCCCTAATAAAGGGCCCCCGATTCCATACTCCTGGAGCACCCCCCACAGGGCATCACGAGGGACACAGTTGAATGCCTTCTCCAGGTCCACAAAACACATGTGAACCGGTTGGGCAAACTCCCATGAACCCTCGAGCACCCTGTAGAGGGTATAGAGCTGGTCCAGTGTTCCACGGCTGGGACAAAAACCACACTGTTCCTCCTGAAGCCGAGGTTCGACTATCGGTCGGACTCTCCTCTCCAATACCCTGGCGTAGGCCTTACCAGGGAGGCTGAGGAGTGTGATCCCCCTGTAGTTGGAACACACCCTCCGGTCCCCCTTCTTATAAAGGGGGACCACCACCCCAGTCTGCCAGTCCAGAGGCACTGTCCCCGACCGCCACGCAATGTTGAAGAGGCGTGTCAACCATGACAGCCCTACAACATCCAGAGACTTGAGGTACTCAGGGCGGATCTCATCCACCCCCGAAGCCTTGCCACCGCGGAGCTTTTTAACCACCTCGGTGACTTCAGCCTGGGTGATGAAAGAGTCCAACCCCGAGTCCCCAGCCTCTGTTTCCACCACGGAATGCGTGATGGCAGGATTGAGGAGATCCTCGAAGTACTCCTTCCACCGCCCGATAATGTCCTCAGTCGAGGTCAGCAGTCTCCCGCCCCCACTATAAACAGTGTTGGCAAAGCACTGCTTCCCCCTCCTGAGGCGCCGGACGGTTTGCCAGAATCGCTTCGAGGCCAACCGGTAGTCCTTCTCCATAGCCTCACCGAACTCTTCCCAGGCCCGAGTTTTTCGATATCTCTCGACCTCCCGCACAAGCTAAGACTCCTTCCCCCCTAGCGAGGTGACATTCCATGTCCCTAGAGCCAGCCTAAGCATCCGGGGATCGGGCCGTTGAGGTCTCCATCTTCGTCCGCCACCCAATCCTCTTTGCACCGGTCCCTCACGGTTCCCCCTGCAGGTGGTGGGCCCACTGGGGGATGGCCTCGCGTCTCTCGTTCGGGCTTGGCCCGGCCGGGTCCCGCGAGGAGCAACCCGGCCACCAGGCGCTCTCCGACGAGTCCCGACCCCAGGCCTGGCTCCAGGGTGGGACCCCGGCTCCGCCGTACCGGGCGACGTCACGTGCCTCGATATTGTGTTCTTCATGAGGGGTTCTTGAACCATTCTTTGTCTGACCCATCACCTAGAACCTGTTTGCCATGGGAGACCCTACCAGGGGCATTTAGGCCCCAGACAACATAGCCTCTAGGATCATTTGAGCACTCAAACCCCTCCACCACGTTAAGGTGACGGTTCAAGGAGGGGTGTATAATGTTCTTTTTCTTAAATGCTGTGTTAGTTTTTAAGTCAGATGTAATCTAATGTAACACACTTTCCAAAGACTATAGTTTTTGCTTCTTTATGTACAGAATATTTAGCCAAAAGATTTGGGGTTTATCAGGATGTTTGTTTCGGTAATCTGAGACGGGCCTCTGTGTTGTTTTTGGTCAGCAGTGGTTTTTCATTATTCTACTATTTTTGCCAGTCTCTTTCTTATTTGTGATTAGAAAGTCCTTAAGTGAGGCAAGTGAGGTCTGCCAATCTTTATATATAGTTCTATTTTTGACTTGATAACAGTTGCTAATTTCGTAACGTGGCTCAGCCTCTAATGTATTAAATGAATTTATCAGTGTGGATTATCTCAGTAATAAGGAATTTAATGGTCTAAAGAAAATGGCCATTATAACTTTTGGCACACCACTTGAAGCAAAATTATGTCTGATGTGACTAAAAAACTGTTTCTGGCACAATGTTTTAGAAACCATGCCTCATCCCAAGGCCAAAGTGCCTGTGGTTTGACACATGTAATTGAAAATACAGTCTTTTTTCTGTGGGTTCAGTGTGTGGCTACTGTGTCATGGAAACTGTGCGCTGTAATGATTAGGGCAACTTTAAAAGATCATTATAAAAAGGACAGTTATATGTGTTTGATTAATTTGCTCCATTGTGCAAAACCCTTTCTTTTAGCCTTACAACCTTTTTATTTGGATGTTCAGTGTTTTTCACTCGCAGTCCAGTCAGAGGAATGTGAATTCCTAAATTTTTCCGTTTTAGCTAAACACCTCAACACTGTCTGAATTACTCATGTAAAGGTAAACATCACAAGACAAAATGTGGCACAAATTTCCCATTTCCAAGCAATAGGTAAAGAAATTACAGCAGTTTGAAGAAACAACACAAACACAACACAAATACGGAAGGGGGCACTGATGATCTGACTTTAGTTGTTCAAAGGTATGGTAACAAAATTCAATAAATGACTTGTATTTTTCTTTAACTGACAGTTATTGTGAGTCTTGGGGGGGAAAAAAAGCATTTATTTGCTTGGATGACCAAAATAGAACAGCGGCTTGTGCTCACAGGCCATAACAAAGTAAATCCTGTTATTCTTTTGTACAAGCTTGGAATACTTTCCTTTTCCTACATAAGCTATTCCCTAGTAAGTAATTCAGGACTTCACCTCACTGAAGTGTGAAAGTTTAGAGAAATGTCTGAACAGAAAGTGGTCCAGAGAAAGAGTGCAAAGAAAAAATTGCTTGGAGTCAATGCCTTTCTTAGTAAATAAATTCAGTAGCACCGTCTGTGCTACATTCCTCTCCTCCTGAGTTGTTCATACAGCACTGCCAAGAGAAAATTCTCTGTTTACCTTGACTACACACTCATCCTCTAAAATCACAGCTGTAGAAAACCTCCCTTGTTCGCTGATGATATCTGGATCTCAGCTATGCTTTAACCTTTTTTTGTCTGTGACATAAAAGTTCCAAGTGCATGGTTCTTGCTAGTGACAAATGTGCTTAGAAACTTTAATGTGGTTATAGTAATAGGCAATATTTCATTAATTGTGCCAACCAAGAAGCTTTAGTTTAGCTTTAGTTATTATACCGTATTATGTGCCACGTCACCTTTTGAACTGTAAGTTCAGCTAATAAATAGGCAGTATCATTTTTATACAATGTCCATTTTTGCAGAGAAGTCTGTTAGCCTGATTGGTGTGAACAGTAGAATATTTATTTGAAGTTACTGGAATGACAAAACTAACCTACAGGGGTTGGACAATGAAACTGAAACACCTGGTTTTAGACCACAATAATTTATTAGTATGGTGTAGGGCCTCCTTTTGCGGCCAATACAGCATCAATTCGTCTTGGGAATGACATATACAAGTCCTGCACAGTGGTCAGATGGATTTTAAGCCATTCTTCTTGCAGGATAGTGGCCAGGTCACTACGTGATACTGGTGGAGGAAAACGTTTCCTGACTCGCTCCTCCAAAACACCCCAAAGTGGCTCAATAATATTTAGATCTGGTGACTGTGCAGGCCATGGGAGATGTTCAACTTCACTTTCATGTTCATCAAACCAATCTTTCACCAGTCTTCTGTGTATTGGTGCACCGCCTTCAGGATACAATGTTTGAACCATTGGATGCACATGGTCCTCAAGAATGGTTTGGTATTCCTTGGCAGTGACGCGCCCATCTACCACAAGTATTGGGCCAAGGGAATGCCATGATATGGCAGCCCAAACCATCACTGATCCACCCCCATGTTTCACTCTGGGCATGCAACAGTCTGGGTGGTATGCTACTTTGGGGCTTCTCCACACCGTAACTCTCCTGGATGTGGGGAAAACAGTAAAGGTGGACTCATCAGAGAACAATACATGTTTCACATTGTCCACAGCCCAAGATTTGCACTCCTTGCACCATTGAAACCAACGTTTGGCATTGGCATGAGTGACCTAAGGTTTGGCTATAGCAGCCCGGCCGTGTATATTGACCCTGTGGAGCTCCCGACGGAGAGTTCTGGTGGAAACAGGAGAGTTGAGGTGCACATTTAATTCTGCCGTGATTTGGGCAGCCGTGGTTTTATGTTTTTTGGATACAATCCGGGTTAGCACCCAAACATCCCTTTCAGACAGCTTCCTCTTGCGTCCACAGTTAATCCTGTTGGATGTGGTTCATCCTTCTTGGTGGTATGCTGACATTACCCTGGATACTGTGGCTCTTGATACATCACAAAGACTTGCTCTCTTGGTCACAGATGTGCCAGCAAGACGTGCACCAACAATTTGTCCTCTTTTGAACCCTGGTATGTCACCCATAATGTTGTGTGCATTTGAATATTTTGAGCAAAACTGTGCTCTTACCCCGCTAATTGAACCTTCACACTCTGCTCTTACTGGTGCAATGTGCAATCAATGAAGACTGGCTACCAGGCTGGTCCAATTTAGCCATGAAACCTCCCACACTAAAATGACAGGTGTTTCAGTTTCATTGTCCAACCCCTGTATATATACCAACTGTATTACGCTGAATTTTCTTATATTTGATTTAGTTAGACACATTTTGTGTAAAGAAAAATAAAATTCCTCTTTTCATGTATATAGACAAAGTTCTTAAACTAAGGTCATAACCACAATCATAGCACATATTATCTGTGAGGGAAGTTTTATCTATTGTTTTGCCAAGTTACACAAAGAAAGCCCTGCATTGTTGAATTTCATTGAAGATATACTGCTCTAGAACACACACATTTCCATAATGTTAGTGCTTTCTTTTTTTATTTAAGCATACTGTTCGGCAGAGTAGCACTCAGAATTGTTGTCATGTGCCAAGAAGAAGCCCAACAGATTTACATTCACATGTGGAACATTACAGCTAACGCTATAATGCTCCGCTTGTTATTTATATATAAAAAAACTTTATTATAAACTGCTTTAGGATTATTTTAATTGCAATGGACACGGAGATGGAAACCAAAACGAAAAAAAAAGAAGCAAGAAAGAGACAGAGGTCAGGCAAAAAAAAAAGGGAGAGAAGGAGAAAAGAATAGAGGTGAGAAGGAAGGTTTGAAGATAATGAAAGATAACACCCTAGAAGACTGCTTCTACACCTGGAGAACCATAAATAACAACATCAATTTTACAGAAATGTGCACGGTACTAATGAATGTGAGATGTATTTAGTGGTAACTGTGGCTCAATATAGAACATCTGTGTATTTGTTAACACCTGAATCCAAACACCTGTGGGTGTAAGTGTAAGTGAGGTTTTTACCATAAAATTATGCAATAGCGAGTGTGAGGAGCCACAGACTTGCCCCCCCCCCGGATCCGAGACAGACACTGAGGAATTCTGAGCCACAAACAAGCAAAGGCCCCTCAGAGCATGGGAACTCAAAGGACCACGGCCGGGACTACCGCAAACCCTCCAGAGAAGAGCAGAGGAGAGCCTCAGGGGAACCACCCAGCAGCCACAGTGCAGAAGCCCCAGGGCACTGCAGCGACCAGACCACAGTCCTGCCGGCAGCTGTCTATGCCGGAACAGATCCAGCCATGGACACAGAGACCCAAGAGCCCGGGGCACATCACCCCACAAACAGAGGCCTGACAGAGCCAGGGGGCCCAGACCCCGGCAAGCAGCCACTGGGAGTGAGCTGGCACACACCAAAGCACCCAGCTCCAGACACCGAAAACCGCCAATAGACCAGTGGGCAAAGACACCAGCCATCGGCAGGGAGTGTGGCGGAGAAGAAATAGCTGATCCAGGAGAGGGAGCAGGCCAAGACCCAACCTGACACAAAAATAGCTGCACACTGTCACAATCATACATTCCCACCCTCATGTGTACACATAAAAACACTCACACTAACACACCCAATGTAAAGACACACTCCCCATACATACACTATACTCCCAGGTCCAGATACCGATACCCCAGAGGGGCAACCAGCTTCCAGACCCAGGAGGCGGTCCCCTTCATTCTGGGATGAAGACAGGCAGGCCGCCCCAGCACCAGCCCAGACAAGTGCTAGCACCGCCTGAACCCGAACAACCCCAGCCCAGACCCCGACACCCCACCCCGACCACAACCCCCAATGACCCCACGCCCGCCAACCAGAACCTTGCCAGGACAAAGCAGTCCCAACACCCCAGTGAATTTTGATCTCTGCCCCATGAGCCCCTCACCCGGGTTAACCCCAAATGAATTTTCCCACAGGGCCACCCCCAACCAGGACACGGATATCGAACACATGCCCCCGAGCCCAAACGCCAAGAATACTTGGGACCCAAGCTGCCATGGGATGGAATACAGCTGTCCCATGCCAGCTCTCTGGCTGACCCCAATAGAGAACCCCGTGTTCGCCGAGTTCCAAAGAAGGAGGGAGGCACAAGCACATCTACCAGTCCCCTAGTGTCAGTGCTTTCAAGTATTATTTTTGGATATAGATACAGATGGTCTAGAAGAGGGAACTTTTGCCTCTTTCAACACATTTTCCCTTTGTAAGGTTTGCTAAATTAGAATTATTTTAAAATCCATGCAGGGTCAGAATCAAACATTTTTGCCTCATCTCTTTTAAATGAAAGATGGTGTGTACTTCATGGTATACTTAAGAGGGAGCTTGCATGTTTTGATGGATTTATGTGGCTTGTATAATTATGATCGGACTAAAGGGTGTGTTTCCATAAGTTCAGGGGAAGGTCAGAGGAGTTGTTAGTGATGTTAGCTGTCAGTTTATTATTTGCTGCTGGAAAATGTCTTCTTAACATGACGAGCATGTCATGATGAATAGTTTTTGTTTTCAAGGTCTTTGCAGATGTGGAGCATTTAATTATTTAGTTCTTCGGAAACATTTTAAATTTACATTGTTGTTTATCCAGAAGTATTAAATGTAAATAATGCTGTTGGTTCTATGTGAAAAACGTTTTCACTTTTTTTTTTAGCCTTGGCATTGTGACAAGATGGGCTGTACTGAAGCAACATCTGAAATCCTAGAGTCCTTTTTACACTTTGGAATCTCTTGAAAATCATGTGTTTGGAGAAGATAAGGTGAACTCTTCCAAGTGTTATGCCAACAGTGACGCATCCTGCTATTATCCATGCGTGGGTTTGCTTCTTATCCAAGGGGGAAGAGTTAGTCCCAATTTTAAAAAAAAGAACTCCTCCATGAGCAGAGTGAGTTCAAAATGTCCTCCAAGAGTAAAAATCCAGAAACATATGGGGATGATCTGTATATTTCCTGGAAAATTGGAGCTCTAGGCTTTAAAGAAACCGTGATAACAGTGTCATAAGATTTTAAACCTAGGTCCAGGAAATTTCCCAGATCTTAATCCAATCGAGAATCTGTGATCAGTTTTTAAAAAGTATGTGTATCAAAAGAATCCAGCAAACGGATCTACTGTAAGCACTAAGACAAAAATTATCATCAGTCAGGAGTTCCCCAGGATGTTGATATCAGCATGTCACTACAAAATACAGAAGTGACATAAATGAAGGGTGAACTGTTTTAATAGTGAGTATTCATATAAAAGTCATGTATTAGGTGATAAGACTAATGATTTCTTTCTTTGGTCTTTGTATACAATAAAAACATTTATCTGTGACTGTAGACCAAACTGTTGACTGTTTGGGTTAAGGTTAGGGGGAAAGGAAGCCTGTAATTTTCCCATGTAACCAATAAAAACACCTGCTTTACTGAGATGTAGGAAAATGTGTTTCCAATATGAGGAAACATCCCCCTGGTTGTGCTTCGCTCAAGTCCTCCTTCAAGCTAAGAACAAGAACAGGGAACACACGTTGCTCAGAATAAATAACCTTATCATCTGGGTGGTAAAGTCTATGTTCTTCTCAGTTGGCTTTGTTGTGTGTGGGATAATGTTTTATAATACTAGAACATAATGAGAATCTAACTATTATCACCCAGTGACTGAACCATAGGATGGAATACACCAATCTGGCATAACATTGTGACTACTGACAGCTGAAGCGAATAACAGATTGCTTCTTTATTATGGCACCTGTTAGTGGGTGGGATATATTTGTGACAGGCCGTGGCAAAACCAGGAACAAGTCTACCCGGGGTCATTTTGAGTTATTTACAGATCCTGAAAGAGTGGAGTCTAAGCTTTCCAATGATGTCAAACTTGTGGAAATTGAAAAATAATTTTAAAAAGATATGACCATTTGAATGTTGGCACTCTCCGAAGTATTTTAGTTAGAAAATAGGCTTCAACATTTTGTTAGAATCACCCTGAAAACTGGGCAGCAACAAAGCTGTTAGTTTGAATAACGTATAACTTGCTGCAACACCTTCTCCAACAATGTTTGTCAACAGAATCTCCAATGACTGCGCTGTCATTAACCTCATTGCACTATTTTTCTATGTTAAGATAATCTACAGCACTGCATTACAATATTTGTGTGCATTTAACAAACATCTTTCAACTGTTCAAAATATTACAACACCAAATTTAATGGTAACACACACACACACACACACACACACACACACAGACACAAGAAAAACTAAGTAAAAAAACTTAACTTAAAACACTTGAGATTTACAAAATACATGATTTATTTTCAACATGATGCATCATAATAGTTTTTTAAAAAGTTGTCAAACTCAACCCATGAGAAACTGAAAAGTATTCCTGCAGACTTCGATGCCTACGATCAAATAAGTTGTCCTGGTGTGTTTTCTATTCGTTGGTGTCTTCTTGGTGGATGTTGTCATCGCTGAAGTTTCAACTGTATGCCGGATTGCTTCAAGATGTCCAATGATTCTCATGTCCTGCCACTCCCTTTCTGCTGCTTAACATTCCATCTGTATGTTGTACATGAGCTCTGGAGAAAGTTTGCGGGTACAGGACTGTGTCCTAAATGAAGAATTCTCCTTTATTTTCCCTTAGCATTTACAGTCAAAGTTACGGATCTTGTCCATTTTGCTGTCTCTGTTTTCTTCAAATGTTGTGAATAGCTTCTGATATATTATGTTCTAGCTCCTCCTTTCTTTTCTTAGAAATTGATGGTTTTTCCCATTTTTCTCTGTTTGCGTTCTACCGACTTGTTCCTACTTTTCTCATGACGCTTCACATTTCTCAGTAAGTGAACATTTTGCTCTCAAAGTCGATGAGTTTGAAGCAAAAGCAATATTCAAGCGTTACGATTTGAGAGTTTGTCAAGGACCATATTGGGAAGAACTGGTTCACAGAATCTCCAGCACTGAAGCTCTTTTAGGGTGTTGCCAGTCTGCAGCACTTAATCCCTAATAAATATGGTCTAAGTAAGGGACAGTGGATAAGGCGGCATCATGGCCTCAAACCAGTCAGGGTGTCTATCCTGACCTCTTTCTACTGCTGAAAGTGCCATTGACCAATGGAAAAAGATGGCCTAATGAATCATGTTTTCTTGAGTGATGCTTCTGGCAATGTTCTTCCGTGAAGCCTGGGATGCTGCCATGCCTAACTTTGACATTCACCATCCTTCTAAGCATTGTTGCTGGAGTATACGCAGGATAATGTTCTCATCGACAAGGCAAAGGATCACAGCCACAGGTTTGAGGTGTTTACCAGGCCTCCAAAATATAATTTGAGAGCTCAATTATGCACGACAATAAAGTCCAACCTCGCAACATAAAATCTTAAAAAACTGCTGCAAACATCTTGGTGCCAGATACTACATCACATCTTCAGGGTTCTAGAAGAGTTCATGCCTTGAAGAGTCAGAACAGCTTTGACAGCAAAAAAGGAACTAGCACACTAGAGGCAGGTGGTCATATTATCATGCCTGATCAGTCTTAAATATAATTTTGTTGTTAGTTGGGTTAAGTTAGAGAGGTGATGGTTGTACTAGCTTCTTAACTATGATGTGGTGCAATCTGCCATTTATTGCCAATTATTTTTGGTAAAGCCCTTTAAAAGACCTAGCGAAATTGTCTCTCATACTCCATTCATAATCAATTCAGTGTGCCATTGACCAATAAATGATTTAAAAGTGTTTGATGGAACAGTGCTGCCTATTAAATAGGGGACAAATTTGCTGTTCGTTTTCAAGTAGTCTCATAAAACTGTTTTAACAGGCCAATAAGTTTTTCTTGCCCTCTCTGAAGACAAGCACATATTTAGCAGACTTGTAGATGTCTGCCAGTAGCAAATTAGTGTTCCCCCTTCATATAGTAGCAACATTTGATGAACAAGATAAAGAGATGCAGGAAATGTCCTCATTTTGCTTGCTATACAAAAACTCTTCCTCTCTCTAGTAGTATATTAGACTACTGGTGAAAATGTGTGTTTGGTTAACCCTTCCTTAAACCTCAAACGTCATCACTCAAGGCAACTGGAAATGTCCTTGAGGTTTGTGGGAGTCCATCTATCCCAAGAGGAAATGGATAATTGAGTCTACATTTGAAAATATGCCGCTGTTTTTAAATGAAATAAAAATTACACAAGTCATTCCTAAATTGAGACATAGGTTCAGACTTCTAAACCAAATGGTCACCAATATGTTGACATAGGTTTGAGGTTTACAAGGGACATGCTTCATAGGATAGCGGAGGGAATCTCAATACTTATATTTAAGCTTAGAAAAATACATTTTTGTGGATATGTTTAAACTTAAGCCAGTTTTTTTGTGTGTGTAACTTTAAATGTTGCAGTTTTCCTGTGCAGGGATATATCCCTTCATTCCTATAATTCAGCAGCCAATAAATATGTGATAAATTTTAACCAAGGTTGTACACTTCTGTCCATTACAGAAAAGCTGCTAGTCTTAACTGTAGCGACAGAGGAAACAGATGGCTTCCGCCGCTTCATGCAGACCGCCAATTATTTCAACTACACTGTGACGGTAAGAGTGTCTAATTTACTAAACCTATGCTGAAAAATCTTGTTTTTAATGGTACAGCACTCATACCCACTCAGCAGGAAACTACTTTCTGCACACACTTGCCTGAACTGACTGAGTCTGTTAAAGGAAATAAAGAAATGGAGCAAGCTGCAAAAAAACTTCCATCCCAAAGGGAAACTCCATGATGTAGCTCCATAATTTCCCTTTTTGGATTAAAACCACTGTTTTTGTTTGTTTTTAACTTGGAGGTTGGTAGTGGTGTGCCTGCACTGGTAACCCCATGGGGCCGCATTTGCAATACTTTTATAGCTGTTTGATGCTAAACTAATCTAAATTCTTCAGAAATCAGTTTACTGAACCACATCATTGGGCCACAAATCTTACCTGCAGTAGATAACTGTATATGTCTAAATTTACCTTCATCTTCAGTTAATTGGAATATTATTGAAAAGTTAAATTTCAGTAACTCAATTCACTGTAAATCATGCTGATTTGCATAGACATTTAAGATTAAAATATTACATCAGACCAATAAAAGAAATTTACAGAAATGTGGGCTTAATCAAATATATGTTTAATACCCACTTGAAGGTAATTGTTTTCAAAAGGTACTTTTAATCTGACAAACAAGCCTCATGAGAACGCATGATAATTTACTGAATTTAACTGCAAAAAAAAGCCAAATTAGTAATTAGCAATCATGACTATAGTTAAAGCTTTATAAAATAGCGATCACATAAGATTTTATTTGAGATAGGATTCATTTTAAAATTGTAGAAGTCTGCTTTGGTCTTGGTCCGTCTCGTTATGTTCAGCCTTCAGGACCTGCAAGTCTGGCTTTACACTATATCTACACATCAAGAGAGTTACCATTAAAAGTCCACACATCCCACCTAGAATGCCAGGTTTTGTGTTAGACCTCCACAAAATAGGATCACGGTTATTAAATTGTTTTTCTCCTTTAAGATGGCATTTATCATGTACAGTTTACCTGAAATATGAATATGTTTGAGGGAAAATTGTAAAAAGGGAACATACCTAGTTGCATTATTGTGCAACCTTAAATACTTTGCTGAAGCATGTTTAGATTCACTTTCAGCATTCAGTCTTCTTAGGCAGGCATATCAATTCTTGACTTTGCAGTATTTGTTCCCTCTTTAGTGTAAAGGTTGTCTAAATCTGTCAGATTGTGAGCACATCTCTTGTCCACTGTCATTTTGTTTGCAATACATCTGACCCACATACTCCAAAGAACAGAATATGTAAAGGATGTTTTTTGTGACAAAGATAATCAGGAACGTAACGGATGATTCTCCAACTGTATGGGAAGAAGGGAGTTCAGATATATGGAAAATACAGTTATGAAAATATTTATCTTAGTCTCATTTTTTACATCACGAAAACATGGCATTTTAAGAGGCGTGGATAGGCTTTGTATATCTACTGCTCACAAAAAAAAACACTATTAAAATAAATCTCCCCATTCAAAAATATACATGGGGTATAGTTATTTTTGCAGCATTTGTAAATGGGAATTCATGAGATGTTCCTTCCTGCCTTTCATTATGTGTAACGGGGCCAACTCCCTTTAAGATTTTTCAGTTACTTATAATGAAGGTGGATGAAAATAGATATTTTGGCAGTCAATCTGTTAGTGTTCACTCAGGTCACAGTCTGGACATTTTGTCTGTCTTGTTCACTGTCTCAGGTGTTGGGAATGGGAGAGACCTGGAAAGGCGGTGATGTTGGCCGTTCTATTGGTGGAGGGCAAAAAGTCAGACTACTGAAGGAGGCCATGGAGAATTTGGCTGATCAGGAAGATCTGGTCATCTTGTTTGTGGATAGGTATGTTATAGACCAAACTGCTATGGATGCATCTATGTTTTCCACCAGTCTTTTTATTGTAACATCTAACATTTGAACTTGTGTTTGAGATTGTTTTGTTCCTTTGCAAACTTCAGTTTGATTTACCTTTGATCTGATCTAGATTTAATTTCCAACCAAGGACGGGATGCAAAATAGTTTCAAATAGAATATGGTGCAAATACTAACGATCATGTGCTGTAATAACAGATTTAAGAGTCAGACATCCTGGGTGAAAGGTGTTTTGGATGGAGCAAAAACACTAATCGAACATTCAGAGAAAGGCATTATTATATGTGAGGAGAGAAATTCTCACATGCAGGTAGCTGAATTATGACCTCTTAACACTGATGGAAAATTACTGGGTTAAAGTGAGGGGTTTAAAAGTAAATGCTTTTCAAAAGCTTTTCTGTTTAAATAGAGCAAAAGATGATAATATTTACACTACTGTGTTATATGTATAATTTTAGTGAAGTTCAAAGCTACTGGAAACAGGTAGTTGGAAAGTAATTTTATCTTTTTTAGAGGAAGCAATTGTAGTCTAATAAATTGCTTCGCTACGTCAGAGGATTAAGGTTGTGTTTTATATTTAAGATTCTCCTGGCCCACCAAGAGTGTGTTGACTGGTTCTGCTTCTGTGACCATCACCAACTCTTATTTTGCTTTAGAATAAGTTCAGTAACTAAACATTAAATAAATTTTGCAGTATTTCTTTGTGAAAAGCTGTGTTCCAGAAAATGTAAAGTTTGTGAAATGGATATAGAAAAATGCAAATAATTATTAAACAGTGTAAATTCAGACTACAGCCATTTACTGAAAGAGTGTTGCAGTTCAGGACCTTGCAAAAGTAAGCATACCCTATACCTTTTTTCACATTTTGTAAAGTTACAACCTTAAACTTCAATGTGTTGTGTTGGGCTCCTCTAAGATAAAGAAGCACCTAGTATTGCGAATATGTGATGTGGAAGGAAAATTGTTCCTTTTAAAACGATTTTACAAATTAAAAATGAAAAAAACATGGTATGCAATTGTATTCAGCCCCATTTCTTCTGATATTCCTAAATAAATTCCATTGAAACCAGTTGCTTACGAAAGACATCTAAACAGTAAACAGAGTCCACAGCAGACAGGCTGAAGCTTATCTGTTTAGATGAGACCACAATTTTAATTTTTCCCTACTCATTGCCAACTCACATGACCCAGCATGTGGAGTGGGGCTAGGCTTGGGGCACATGGGGTAGACAGAGCTTAGCCTGTGCGGCTGGAGATGAAGGGGGATGGGTTGGGGGGCTCGATGGCTTACTTCTCAACCTGTGTCACTTTTGCCTGGTATTATTTGCAACCATTTTTAAATAGTTGCAAATCATACAAACACAGATTACTATTACATCAATATGACCTGCCTGCTTTGATGCTGGATCTGTTATGATTTGTTGGTGTTTTTGGGTTTTGTTGGTCTTATTTCACAGTTGAAGTTTTGAATCATGTTTCTGTTTATTATTTTTCTGGTCATGTTTTAGTCTTGTTCATGTTTTGTCAAGTTTGGTTTTTTGATCTGGTTATGCTTTAGTTTCATGTTTTTCTGGTTTCTGTTAGTTTGTATTCAAGAGTCTCTGTTTTGCTCCTGTCTGTTAATTAACTTTATTCGGTTCACCTGCTTCAAGCTAATCTGTCTCCTTGCTTCACCTGGTTCACACGCCACATATACACCTCCGTTCTGTTTATTCCTTGCGGAAACATTGTCTCGATCATGCTCTTGTCTTGTTTTTTGGATCACGCCATGCCTCTTTTGCCTGCTCGTTTATTGTTTTGTTCCTGTCTGTTCCTTTGAGTGAGTTTTTTGTTTATTAAATCCTTTTTCACTTACCGTCATGCTGCCTGCTAGTCTGCATTCGGGGTTCCTTCGTTGCACTGAGCCTACCAGGATCGAGTCTGGATTTAATCAAGTCGATCATGGAATTAGGATTTAGTCTTGAGATATGCTTTTTGTAGAGTAAAACTGCCCATGACACATAAAGGTAACCAGCTTATCTACAGGGGTTGGACAATGAAACTGAAACACCTGTCATTTTAGTGTGGGAGGTTTCATGGCTAAATTGGACCAGCCTGGTAGCCAGTCTTCATTGATTGCACATTGCACCAGTAAGAGCAGAGTGTGAAGGTTCAATTAGCAGGGTAAGAGCACAGTTTTGCTCAAAATATTCAAATGCACACAACATTATGGGTGACATACCAGGGTTCAAAAGAAGACAAATTGTTGGTGCACGTCTTGCTGGCACATCTGTGACCAAGACAGCAAGTCTTTGTGATGTATCAAGAGCCACAGTAATGTCAGCATACCACCAAGAAGGATGAACCACATCCAACAGGATTAACTGTGGACGCAAGAGGAAGCTGTCTGAAAGGGATGTTAGGGTGCTAACCCGGATTGTATCCAAAAAACATAAAACCATGGCTGCCCAAATCATGGCAGAATTAAATGTGCACCTGAACTCTCCTGTTTCCACAAGAACTGTCCGTCGGGAGCTCCACAGGGTCAATATACACGGCCGGGCTGCTATAGCCAAACCTTTGGTCACTCATGCCAATGCCAAACGTCAGTTTCAATGGTGCAAGGAGCGCAAATCTTGGGCTGTGGACAATGTGAAACATGTATTGTTCTCTGATGAGTCCACCTTTACTGTTTTCCCCACATCCGGGAGAGTTACGGTGTGGAGAAGCCCCAAAGAAGCGTACCACCCAGACTGTTGCATGCCCAGAGTGAAGCATGGGGGTGGATCAGTGATGGTTTGGGCTGCCATATCATGGCATTCCCTTGGCCCAATACGTGTGCTAGATGGGCGCGTCACTGCCAAGGACTACCATTCTTGAGGACCATGTGCATCCAATGGTTCAAACATTGTGTCCTGAAGGCGGTGCCGTGTATCAGGATGACAATGCACCAATACACACAGCAAGACTGGTGAAAGATTGGTTTGATGAACATGAAAGTGAAGTTGAACATCTCCCATGGCCTGCACAGTCACCAGATCTAAATATTATTGAGCCACTTTGGGGTGTTTTGGAGGAGCGAGTCAGGAAACGTTTTCCTCCACCAGTATCACGTAGTGACCTGGCCACTATCCTGCAAGAAGAATGCCTTAAAATCCCTCAGACCACTGTGCAGGACTTGTATATGTCATTCCCAAGACGAATTGACGCTGTATTGACCGCAAAAGGAGGCCCTACACCATACTAATAAATTATTGTGGTCTAAAACCAGGTGTTTCAGTTTCATTGTCTAACCCTTGTATATGGTGTGCCTGAAATGATGTGACTGGACATGTGAAAAATAAAAAAATGCAACATCCGTGGTCATACCCCTGAAGCAGATCTACATAAATACTATGGTCTTCCAAACGTTTTTTTCTCACTCTTTAATTTCTTCTATGGAGATATTGCACTGTATCCTTGCCATGATAAGTTAAGAGCTCTATGTTTTGCAGTTGCTGCTCACCTTATTGCTGGTTTAAACTCATCAAACACACAATTCAGTGTTTATTTAACATTTCCATCTCCATCACATTATAGATTTTAGCTATTTAGTTCCATTACTAAAGCTCCTAGGTTTTGGTAAACAGTGCAAACAGCTGCAAAGTTTACATTTAAATAAACAAAAATGTGAATATAAGGTTTCCTGGCTGTATTTGTCTTGAATTTATTTCTATGTAATTCTCAGAGACAATTTTAAATGGTTCCAATAGGATAAGTAAGTGATTTATGATTTAACAAGTTGTAAGGGATCCTTATATGAACATGTGTCTGCCAGATGTGGACCAAACATTTCAACGTCCTCACCTACATCAGACTTCCTCTCATGGCTCAACCATTACTTTTACTGCCATCTGCAGTGTAAGGCACATAAATGTGCCTTACACTGCACTATTTTTAGACTTAAACTACACATTGTGCTCTCATAAAAGCAAAATATAGCCCCTAATAATAAAAGGTAGTGTGAATGACTCTGTTGTGAAGCCATATTGATTTAGCTTTAAATGTAAACTGCACGCACCAGATGAGTTAGATTACTGATACTTAAAGATCTGTCCTTTGAAAAACATGTTTCTTTTTGTGTGTTAATGTCTGGCACAAAAAAACATTTTTGAAAAAGTGTACTGCACAGGCTTGCAGAAAACTCACTGTTACCAAACACAAAGAATGTGCTTTGTTTACATTTAGATTTATATCAGTCTCAGGCATGTCAAAGCCTACACTATGTGTAAAACTTTAGAAAATATGTTGAAGAGAAAACTGCTCCTCTAGGATAAATAAAAACTAACGGTCTGTTATGTTTTATCTTCTCTCCTCCCGTTAAGTTATGATCTTATCTTCGCTGGGGGACCAGAGGAGATCCTCAGGAAGTTCCAACAAGGCAATCACAAAGTGCTCTTTGCTGCAGAGGGAATGATATGGCCTGATAAGAGACTAGCTGACAAGTACCCCTTAGTCCGAAGTGGCAAGCGCTACCTCAACTCTGGAGGTGGGTTCCAAAAGTTTAGTTTGTCTTTATCAGATGATGTATTTTCACAGTTTATGGAAAGCCAGATCACTGCTGTTCACACTGTAGAACTCACCCTCAGAAACATGTTAACAGATATTCCACATTGCTCTAGTTGCTAAACCTACAAACTAACTTTGAAACAAAACTATGTTCATTGAGTAGCACAAAGACATAACCACATTTTCTCAAACTTTTAATTTGTTATTCTCAAACATCAGCAGATTTTCTAGAAAATATGCGATGACATCAGCAAAACCTGCCTTTTACATTAAAATTATTGCTATGTAATATTTTCTAACACATACATACTTTAAAGTACTTATAACAAGTACCACATCAATAAAAAGTTTTTCCAGTGCCTCTCAGATAATAGTTATTTTTAATAGTCGTACAAGACTTTTGCCGTTAAGTTTTACCAACAAAAACTAAAAAACTAAATAAATAAAATCTTACCCATCACTGCTTTGTGTTTCGTTGAAGTTTAATTATATGTTCCATTTATAGAGTTTAACATTTCCAAGGTCAAAATCACAAAAATAAAAAGGGATCCCCAAAGTCAGAGGTTTGGCAAAGTCAGAGGTTTCCCAACAAGCCATCCTCAAAAAAGTGAATTTTGAAAGATTTGGCATGGAAAGCACAATTGATATTGGGAGTTGAGTAATGTCAGGGAGGATAACGATCATTTAATACCTTGATTAGGGGTCCTAATCTACTATTTGGGAGTAGATTCAGTCTGTAGTCCAACTTTTCTTTCCTTTCCTTTACTGTGCCATTAAAATGTACTTTTTTAGGTTTTCTTTTCTTATATTTTCATCATGTACAGCACTTTGAATTGTCTTATTGCTGAAATGAGCAAAACAACCTGCCTTGCCTTCCATTATTAAATGAATTCATCATTTGAACCTCTTTTTGTATTTGCTTAGGTTATCAATCTACGGTTTTAAAATTAGTTTGATGATGTAAAACTATAAAGTTACAGAGATCTGTAGGGAGTAAATACTTTCACAGCACTGTACCTTGAGGTAAAATCCATAAGTATACAAGAAACACTGGAATCACTAGATCATCTAGTTGTTTAAACAGTCTGTCTGAGCTTAAAACTGCCTTTTCCTCACTGATATAAATATCTTTCTATAGGATAAGTACAGGGATTTTGTATTAAGGGTTTCCATCTACATTATGTCTTTATTGTACAATAACTCTAAAACTACCTCAACGTTGAAACTAATATTCAACCACACATTGCACTATGTCTAACCTTTGCAGAATATTTTATTGCAGCCTACTGTGTGCATGTTATAGTTGATGGTTAACTGAAGGTGACAATGCATACTTAATGTAAGAAATGTATAGGAGAAAATGGTTTCGTGAATAAGACATTTCTTCCTAAAGTTGAAGTCATGTTGGATCACACCGGTTTTACACCACTTACTCACCCCACCTGCCTGGATGCACTGTGTTTAAACATTCCACTATCAGCCAAACGTTGAGGACTTGCAGGCCTTGTTGGAATTTAGTGGGGTAAGCACAGTGCTCAAATTGTGTTTTTTGTGCAAATAGTGCCATAGCACCAAGAAGGAATAGCAATTGCCTTGTGTTGGTTTTAATATACAAATCCCCAGGATTTTAATTACTAATTCAATGTAAATTTGGAGATTGTTTTCCAAGTAAACACTGACTGCGAAGTATTTCCTGTCCACGGTGAACAGGATGTGGGAGGAAATAATTCATGTGAAGTTTAACCAAATGCTTAAACATCTTTCTTTAGCAGTGATCCTCTCAGTGGCTGATTAGACATATATTACAGTTAGATGTGGGGATGTTTCTAAAAATAACTGCAAATGGTGCATCTTGCAGACTTAAAAATTCTAAATAGGTAGAACATTTTGCAAAAAATCAAAAGCTTATTTGTGGTTAACCCAAAACCCGTTACTTCCAGTTCCCTGTGGCATTGAATTGCTTCTTTCCCTGTGGTCATCAGTTTGGTCTGACCTCCCATAGTGGAGCCTTACTGTCTGAGACTGATCAGAGACTGTTTTTAGCATTCATTGTCATTGCCTTGACATGTGGATTTGTCTTTGGCCCCCGAATGTACCACAGTTTGCATGAAATTGCAGGTTTTGTTTGTGTTTCTATGGCTACCACCCAAGTGACCAGTGAGGAAAGTTTTACCACATTTAGACATGCACAGCTGTGTCACAGAGGGTGCAGTATTCTGGGGATGTAGTCAAGATGTAGTAGAGATGGGGATGGTCTGTGTTGTTGTTTATCTGTTTGTAAGTATGTTTAAACAGAGCAACTACTACAGGGAACTATCTGTTGTGTTTAAAAATAATGGTCTGAAAAATATAACAAGAGATCAAAAACTCTTTCTTACAACCAAAGTATGAAATAGCATAAGCACAATCTTTGAACACTTCACATATCAAACCTTGAAGAAGATGGGCTATAGCAGCAGAAGACCACACTGAAGGCCATCCTTGTCAGCAGACAAGAGGAAACGGAGGCTACAATTGACTCAGGCTCACAAACAATGGACAGCAACAAAATACAAAAAACAATAACTGGTCTGATGAGTCTGGATTTCAGCCGTGACTTTCAGATGGTAAGGCCAGAATTTGACTTAAATAACATGAAGGCATGGGCGAACCTATCTTATACTTGCAGTTCAAGCTGCTGGTGGTGGAATAATGGTGTAGGGGATATTTCCTTGGCACATTGGTCCCCATTAGTTTGTTAGTTAGTTAAATTGCTGCTTCCTACAGGATAATGATGTTGCAATACTCAGTTAAAGTGTTTTTCTTGAACAGGGCAATTTGTTAACTGTTTTCTAATGGCCTCTACAGCAACTAGATTCTAATTCAATAAAGCACCTTTGGGAATTGATGAAACAGGATACTCACATCATGAATGTGCAGCAGACAACTGGCCATCATGCCAATATGAACAAAACGCTCAGGAATGTTTCTGACATCTTGTTGAATCTATGTCACAAACAATTAGGGCACAGCAGCCAGTCAGTGTAGTTCCAAACTGCAGACATGTTGGCCACACTAGTTGGCACATTTAGTTGCAACATTTATGGTAACTATTAGTTTCAGGCAACATAAAACCATTGACATTAGGGCACCAACATAGATCAGGAGTTGAGTGCATTAAGCTACTCTGATATCAAGCATTCAAAAATGCTTTGATCAGCTCTTCAAATCTTGTCTTGGCTCCCCAGAATGAAACTAATTACTGACTTTATGTTTAAAAATAAGAACTTAGAAAAATTCAGTTTAAGCAAATGAACTGCACAAACAAATTCTGACTTTTTATACTATGTGGTTTATGTAGTTTTTTTGGTATTTTTTCAGAGATTATATTTTACATCGAGCAGAGTATCATGTCTTATAATAATTTTTAACCCTAAAAGATGGGGACACTCAGACACTTCCTGCACTTTCACCAGGATCTGTGAAATGGACCACATACCAAAAATATAATCTGCATAAATGTATGATTTTGCGTTGAACCCCTCCCCTGTTCCTACCATTTACATTATGTCATGTCTGTCTATTGACTTGTTTATAGTGACATTTTTGACATTTTTTCAAATAACAGGATATAAAACGATGCACACCAGTGACAAAACGAAACACTGGAATCTTTTACTGTGGTTGCCATCCTTGCGCGAAAAAGAGAAGAAAGAAACTCAAGTTAAAGTGGAGAATACCATGAAAATGTACATTTAGAGTGTGTGACATATGGTCACAACAAATAGACTGCATCTTTTTGCAAACCACTTTTGCAGCACTTTCTGTGGAACATAAATCATCCCTGCCCTATGTTTATGTGTGCCTCAGATAATTGCCAAAAATCACACTTTGTTTAAGGCGTCCAGGCTTCCTTGGATGAAGTTGGAAGCTCTTAAGCCAGCCAGCAGACTGCCAGTTGTGTAAACATCTCTCACCATATCATTTACACGTTGGTATGCATTTGACACTGTTCATTTCTTGCAGGCATAATTGGCTATGCCCCATATGTAAACAATATAGTTTCACAGTGGAACCTCCATGACAATGATGATGATCAGCTCTTCTACACTAAGATTTACCTGGATCCATTGAAACGAGTATGCCATTTTTTTTTACCTTTTTCTTTGTGTGAAGAACATTTATTCAGAAGAAATACTTTGGACAGCTTACATTTCTATGCTCACATCTTATAGAAATCTCTTAACATGACTCTGGACCACAAGTGCCAGATTTTCCAGAATCTAAACGGGGCTGTTGGTAAGTAATTACATTTCTAGCTATTTTAATGTGATTGCACAAGGGAATTAGAATTAGTTAATATGGAACAAACTTCAGATTAACATTTCATGTTTTTGGAAGTGAAGAGCATGTAGTTTTGGCATCACATACCTCCTCACATTTCAGGTTTTATAAACTGGCCTTAAAATCTTGTGTTCTTCGTGTTTTTTGGCAGATGAGGTACTTCTCAAGTTTGGAACTGACAGAGTGCGAGTCAGAAATACGGCATACAACTCTCTGCCTGTTGTCGTCCATGGCAATAGAGACACTAAAGTGAGTACATGGCTTGTCAACTGTCAATCATAGTTTGCCAACTGTAACTCGTGGTTGACCAAATATCAGCCATAACTTGCCAAGTGTTGAAATTTCCTGGCCAGACTTTTTTTTTATTCATTCTAACTCATATCACGTAAACAGGGGTTGGAAAATGAAACTGAAACACCTGGTTTTAGACCACAATAATTTCTTAGTATGGTGTAGGGCCTCCTTTTGCGGCCAATACAGCATCAATTCGTCTTGGGAATGACATATACAAGTCCTGCACAGTGGTCTGAGGGATTTTAAGCCATTCTTCTTGCAGGATAGTGGCCAGGTCACTACGAGATACTGGTGGAGGAAAACGTTTCCTGACTCGCTCCTCCAAAACACCCCAAAGTGGCTCAATAATATTTAGATCTGGTGACTGTGCAGGCCATGAGAGATGTTCAACTTCACTTTCATGTTCATCAAACCAATCTTTCACCAGTCTTGCTGTGTGTATTGGTGCATTGTCATCCTGATACACGGCACCGCCTTCAGGACACAATGTTTGAACCATTGGATGCACATGGTCCTCAAGAATGGTAGTCCTTGGCAGTGACGCGCCCATCTAGCACAAGTATTGGGCCAAGGGAATGCCATGATATGGCAGCCCAAACCATCACTGATCCACCCCCATGCTTCACTCTGGGCATGCAACAGTCTGGGTGGTACGCTTTTTTGGGGCTTCTCCACACCGTAACTCTCCCGGATGTGGGGAAAACAGTAAAAGTGGACTCATCAGAGAACAATACATGTTTAACATTGTCCACAGCCCAAGATTTGCGCTCCTTGCACCATTGAAACCGACGTTTGGGATTGGCATGAGTGACCAAAGGTTTGGCTATAGCAGCCCAGCTGTGTATATTGACCCTGTGGAGCTCCTGACGGACAGTTCTCGTGGAAACAGGAGAGTTGAGGTGCACATTTAATTCTGCCATGATTTGGGCAGCCGTGGTTTTATGTTTTTTGGATACAATCCGGGTTAGAACCCGAACATCCCTTTCAGACAGCTTCCTCTTGCGTCCACAGTTAATCCTGTTGGATGTGGTTCGTCCGTCTTGGTGGTATGCTAACATTACCCTGGATACCGTGGCTCTTGATACATCACAAAGACTTGCTGTCTTGGTCACAGATGCGCCAGCAAGACGTGCACCAACAATTTGTCCTCTTTTGAACTCTGGTATGTCACCCATAATGTTGTGTGCATTTGAATATTTTGAGCAAAACTGTGCTCTTACCCTGCTAATTGAACCTTCACACTCTGCTCTTACTGGTGCAATGTGCAATGAAGACTGGTTACCAGGCTGGTCCAATTTAGACATGAAACCTCCCACACTAAAATGACAGGTGTTTCAGTTTCATTGTCCAACCCCTGTAGTTCACTGTCTGTAAAACAAAATGTCAGTTTTCCAATTTGTTATACTATTTCATTATAAATCGTTATTTACCCGGATAAAATATAACCTTACAACAAACAGTGGACATCACTCAGTGATGTTAGAAGCCTTTCCTTTGCTAAATTTATTATATTATTTATTATAATATTTAGTTTGCTAACTCAATATTTACTTCTCAAGCTAAATATTTAGCTTGCTAACCTAATATTTAGTTTGGAACTGTAATATGTATACATTTTTGAATGACATGGTGAAAATATGAGTTTGAAAAATTAACCCCTATTTTGAACTATAACTCAGTTTTTGATTGTTTAATTTTTGCCATTGGGAAAACCACTTTACACCAAATTCCCTACTAGTCTGGACACTAGTGTATGAGAGCATGCGTGTTAGACTGGGTGAATGTGGCTCTTGTATTAAAGCGCTTTGACTTGTCAGTCTGAAAACTTATAGAAGTTCACTCTATTAACCATTAATATTGAGGTATTAACTTTAACACAAACAACAAGGTGTGTTGTTGAAAGTTAAAGATCAAAAATCTACAACATAGCCCCCAAATTATCTATGCAAATAACAAACTGAGGTGATACCACCAAGATAATGGCAATTTAAGGTGGAGAACTTGCTTTAAAATTAATACGATGAAACATTTCAAACCAGAACATAAGTAGATTTAAACCAGATTAACTTTTAAAGATGATTATTATTCTTATCACAGCTTCTTTCAGCCTCTACCTGCTTGTTAGCATCCATTCTGCAATTTGGACCATAACAGTCATATTCTGTCTTGAATATATAAGTTCTGAACCCCTTGCAGCTCGAAGGCTCCCTCTGTATTGCTCGGAGATCAGAGAGAAGAACTGAACAGAGTGCAGTAAATATTTGCTAATTATTTAAGTACCATGCATTCGGGCTACCTAAACCTGTAATATATTTGGTCTTATTTGTAGTTTAATGCGGCATTAACAAAACTGAATGTAAAGCAATGGTAAGGTGGTCAAATCACACCAACATCTAAGTTATAATGATTTGGTTATTTATCGCAAGTCATTGTCAAGGTTTGTGTAGCGGAGGACCCCGGAATGCAGACGAGCAGGCGGCATGACGGTAAGTAAATGTTTGGTAAACAAAACTTACTTCAGTGGCAAAACAGACATGGACAGGCTGGCAAGACAGGCTTGGCACGAGTAAAGGACATGACATGAATAGAGATGAATGATCCAAAATGTTTCCGTCAGGAATGAACAGAACAGATGTGTATATATAGAACAAGAACCAGGTGAAACGAGGAGACTGAATGCTAGGTGCAGGTGAACCGAATGAAGTTAATTGACAGACAGGAGAGAACACAATGTGACTGGAGCAAAACAGAAATTCAAGGATACAAACTAATGGAAACATAACTAGAAAAACATGAAACTAAAGCATAACCAGATCCAAAAACCTAACTTGACAAAACATAAACTAGAAGACAAAAACTAAAGCATGACCAGGAAAATAACAGAAGCAAGATTCAAAACCTATCGAGAATAATAATAATAATAAGAAGAAGAACCCAAAAACACCCACAAATCATGACAGTCCTAGGGTTATTGCAAAATTTCCCAATAATATGACATATCGAATCTTCAGTATTCTGCAGCTCTACCTGAAACCCACTTCTTTGTGACAGTCCCAGTTGTTTCCCGTTTTTCATCATCTCCTGTTGGTAGATAACATCAAATGACCCAGATGTTCACTATGCGGAAATTATAGTTGGGAGTTTATTTTCTAGTGAAGAATGGCTTTAAAGGTGGGGCTTTTAAAATACATCTTTTTGTAAAGTTTGCATGAGAGATTCAGGATAATTATACAATTATTGCAAAGGAAATTGATATTTACATTAGCAGGAGGGATGATGGAGCTCCTTTAGTTTGCAAGCCATGACTTTTAACATCTGGAGATATTTCCAAAGAGAAGATTTTGTCTTTCTTAGGGGTAAGAGAAGAGCGTAGCTGCCCTCATTATAGCCATCTGACCAGCATTGTGCAACAAAAGGTTGGGAAGGGGTAGCACTGCCCTGCTCTATACTCCTACAGCCTGAAAATACTCCAGTCTCTCTGGCTACTTATGATATAACAACTTTAAACCCCAGGAACAGTGTAACAGAACATTTTTGTGGTTTTAAAACCATAACTTTTTATAACCTTAGTATACCTTAATGTTGGATGGATTTGTTTTTACCCTAACCTTTCATATCTTAGTTTGGCAACCACTTCATCATGAACAATGTATTTCACTTGATAAATTCCACCTCATAGGTGGGAAAAAAATGCAGTCTATTGGATGCTTGCCAGGTGACCTTGACCATAATTGCCTTCTCATTACTCATTTATGTCAAGGTTGTAATGTGTCAGACCATATGTTTCTCATTTGCTCAATGCCATCACTCAGTTATCAGTCCGAGAGAGTCAGTAAGTTACTACGATGTCTGTAAGATAACTCGATCGTTCTGTGGAGGTTGTGTCTGACATTTTCCTTGCTTTAACTCATCACAATGTTTTTCCAATACCAGCTGCACAAGTTATGAACCAAACCCACCAAACTACTGAGTCATTTTTCCCAAAATGTCTGAACAGCTAGAGTTGAAGCTCTTAATACTGGAGCCCTGACTCCATGCCTTTCTAGGACTTAAGAAACCCAGCTGAAGTTTTGACCTATAGTTGAATATGACCTCATGTTCAATCATCTCCCAGTTCATTCTAAACAGGCTTTCTAACAGCATAAGATGTATTGCTGAGAACAATTGCTACAAAAAAGAAAATAAATCTACCAAATACAAAGTTCTTTACGTTTTATGTTTATTTGCTTTTGTTCACCGAAAGCTTCCTGTATCATGCTCATAAAAAATTACTTCTGTGCCAAAATAGAATATTTGAAAATCAATGTTGGTTGTGTCTTCTTGTGACTGTTGATCTCATTTCATTATCTGTAAATAGGTTACATTGAAAAAAAGGTCTACTTTGGTTTTCTTTCATTGTAAAGCAACATTCATCAAGAAAGATGGTCAGTGGCTTGCAAGTGAAACCATTTGTGTTTTTGTTATAAATAGATGCTGTCAAAGGTTTTGAGATATTCAACAGTTACTCTGCAGCCCTTGAAATAGCTGTTTTTTTATTCTATAAAAAAATAAAATAAAATAACCAATGCTCCAAAAGAACAGTCAACAAAAAGGAACATACTTATTTTTTTAAGAGTGCTCAGTTAAAATAAGTAAAGCAACAAAACATTCATTATTATCAAAAAAGTTAACACGAGACAAGGTAATATGTATATTTGGCATATTTGAGATGTGTTATTCCAGTAACTTTCATTACAGCTTCCAAAAATAAAAGTTTTGTCCACTGCTTCTATCACTGAACATTCTTTGGGTTTTACACCCATAATTTAGTTGCCCCACTGATTCTGACCACTTTTGCTGAATTATGAAAAGTAGAAATTATACACTGAATTTGTTCTCTCCACAGATGTACTTGAACTACCTGGGGAACTATGTGCCCAATGCATGGAACTATGAACATGGCTGCAGCCACTGTGATGATGATCTTCTGGATTTGTCTCAGTTACATGTAAGAGATTCACATTTAGCACTTTTACATCTGTTTGCAACGCTTGTTCTTTTTAAAACTATTGCCTTGGAAACTTTGTCTTTGACCTCATTTCTTGTGAACCGAGGAAAAGATTAAACTGATCCTGGTCTTTCCAGTATGAGCCATCTATCTACGGGTAACTGTCTAGACAGGCAGATTAGAGCTCAGTGTTTCTTCTTTTATCTGATAAGTGAGAATGTAGCCTCATACTTTTTGGACATTTTTAAGGGGCACAAGTGTGTTTGAACTGCTCAGGAGAAAAGGGAAGCATTGCATTGCTGTGGGTGCAGGATATGGTTTCTGAGGTTTTGAGAAGTGCTCATTTAAAGGGGAGTCACTGTTGTTTAGTGGGCTCTGCAATGCGGCTTTTTTCCACAATAGTGAGTTATGGTGGTTATGCTGAAAATTTGTTAGCCTAGGCTGGAGTTGGGCAAGAGTGGCAGTCTTTAAAAAATACATCAGGCTGTGTGCTTCAATCTGTCAAGAATGTTACCAAATGTGTCCTCCTTTGTGCATTGAGCTCGACATAAAACACGGCTTTTTGCTGTGTTTCTTCACAGTTCATCAACAGTGTTTCAAAAAGCTATACATTTTTCTCATTTCAATCACACACTTCAATGTTTTAATGGGATTTTATGTATTTGGCGACCACTATTTACACATTAAATGAAAGAAAAATGTGACACGGTTTGTATTTGTATTCGGCCCCCTTTAATCTGACACCCCTTAATAAAATCCAGTGCTGCCAATTGCCCTCGGAAATTGTGTAATTTATTCTACTTATAAATGCAGGTTTTTTATGAAGGCTTTATGGGCTTGTTATAGAACATTAGTTAAGACAAAGAGCATAATGAAGACTAAGGAACGTACCAGAAAGGTTCAAGATAAGGTTGAAGGAAATTTGAATTCAGGATTTGTTTAAAACAATGGATATTGCAGAGTATACTAGCTCTATAAACCTACCAAGACATGGCAGTGGACCTTAACTGAATAACTGAGTTAGATGAGTCTTTATAAGTAAAGCAACCAGGAGGTCCATAGTAACTCTGGAGGAGCTGCAGAGATCCACAACTTAGGAAGAAAAATCTGAGCAGGACAGCACAGCACACTGTCCACACGGTGATACAATGTAGTAGCAATATCATGCTGTGGGCATGCTGAGAAGATTGATGGAGCTAAATACAGGGCGATCATAGAAGAAAACCTTGTTACAGGTGGCAAAAGACTTGAGACTGGGGTGGATGTTCACCATCCAGCAGGACAGTGAGTCTAAACATGTAGACAGACCTAGAATATAATTGTTTAGATTGAAGCAAAGTCATGTGTTAGAAAGGCTCAGCCAAATTCCTGACCAAAAGCCAGTGCGAAACTTGAAAACAGATGCTCACAGTGGCTTTTAGTTCAGTCTGACTGACATTGAGCTAATTTGCAAGGAAAAATTGACAAAACTTTCAGTCTCCAGATATGCAATGCTGGTGGAGATATACCTTAAAATACTTGCAGCTGTTAAAGGTAATTTTAACTTATTTGTACAGGAGGGCTCAATACAAATGCAATTTGTATCTGCATAAAATTAGAAAAATACTATATATAGTTTCCGTTCCTGTTTACAGCTACGCACCACTCATTTCTTTACATAAAATACCAATAAAATACATTGGAGATCGTGGTTATAATTTGACAAATGTGAGACGGTCCAGTGGCTATGAATATTTTGCAAGGTGCTTTAAACCCTTTAAAAACTGCACACACCTAAAAGTAGCCCTGAAGCACCAATACATAAATAAGGTTTCTTCAGGAGTTTAACTGAAATTACTTTAACAAAAGCCTAGGTACATAAAAAGCATCCAGCTGACCTTCAATAAAGAATGCAGAAATGGTTGCTGAAGTAAAGTGATCTGAGTAGACATATTATTCCACTGAGTCTCTGTTTGTTTGGGGCAGAGACGTCTGGGAGATCAGGTCATGTGGAAACACTGCTCCCACTGTGTCCAGGCTTTTTACTGGGGTGAACTCAGTCCACAAGCAATCCTGTGTGCCTTTTTATGCACTTTAGCTTTGAACCTTTGGCCCAGCAAAGACAATGGAAGTCTTATCCCACCAAAGACAAGTAACGTGCCAACCAGACAACCTCACTTTCTTCTTCTGCCTCGTGTTAAACCCCATTTTAAATGTTTTAGTTTGTCAATGCCACCTTTTCCTCTTTATTGGTCCGGTCGTCTGCAGTCCTGGTGTAATAATGTAAGCTTGTGTTGGCTTGATGGTTGAGGTTCCCTTCCTGTGCCTGAAAAACAGTCATTGCGGAATGTGCAAATTAGATGGTTCGGCTGAGATGGCTTTTCATCCCCAGCCCAGTCTTTTTGCTGTGAACTGGTCAAGAGGATCAGGAGTCCAGACTGGCCTGTGTGGGCTGAAACAGTGTCATGGGAAAATCTTTCTTCATCTCTGTGGCCTTCTTTATTCCCATCTATGTATAGCATGTCCACAGTGTCATTTTGTGAGTGTATTATGTGCCTTCAATCATCAGTTGGCCTGAGAGTAGAAGAGAACACATGCAACGCAATGACTTGTAATAAAAAAAAGGTAGTACTGGAAGTAATGCTGAACACATCTGTGGAGCCACACTGTTTATATATATTTAAGAAGTGGGGTGTAAATATTCTTGATTTATTTAAAAGCAGTGCTGTATCACTGCGATCAGTTGTTTATAACAGAAATGATTTATCTTTCTTGTAATCCAAACAGGAGTATCCAGACGTGCTGGTCGCAGTCTTCATCGAACAGCCAACTCCATTCCTCCCTGAATTCTTCCAGCGTCTGGTCACCCTAGACTATCCAAAAGATAAATTGAAACTCTTTGTTCATAACAATGTGAGTGGGTGCAGCTGCTCTTTGGTTTTTCTTTTTTCTAGATTACTGCAGTCCAAGCCCTTTCCCCTGATAATCTGTTAATATTGGCTCCTTGACCAGGAGGTTTATCACGAGAAGCACATTGAGAGGTTCTGGGAGGAGAACAGGAACCTGTTCAAGAGTTTCAAAGTTGTGGGACCTGAAGAAAATTTGAACCAAGGAGAGGCCAGGAACATGGGAATGTATGTATGCTTTTTATAAATTAAATATCCTTTAGATTTTGGCATTTGAAGAACAATATTGATATGGCCAGTGCAAAATGTCCTATCACTAAATAATCCCTGCATTTAGAGTAGAGATGCACTGATCTCCAGATTTTGGAAGATTTTTTCAAGTCATGAGTGATGTTTAATTATTAGCAGCAGAGGCGACATCCCACCTTGCATGACAGAACAGGTGCGCCAAAAAGGACCCTTTATGGTACTTATAAATTTTAACCAACTGGGCAGCAGCTAAATTGTCCATTTCAGAAGTATATTTGATTTTTGTTTGAGATTGTTTGCATGCAAATGTTCAGGGCAACTTTCCAGTAAGATGTTCAGCCTTTCTTTTTTCTGCTAAAGTTTTCTCCGGGTTGATGCAATCCACATAGTCAAATAAACATTCCCAAAGCGGGTAAGAATTAACATCCTGTCACAGACAGCAATTTTTGTACCTGAAAAATTCGAGTCCACCTGTAAGTCTAGCTTTCTGTCATAGCAGCCTGAATGAACACCTAATAACAGCTGAAATGCCCCTGTGAACATTGCAGTTCCTTTTTAAATAACAGTTACCAAAAATCTAATTTTTGAGTTTCCAATAATCCTGTCATCGATCAGGGTTGGTCAAGTTGAAACTTGCCGTATTCTGTTCAGAAGCCTATTTCTTGGTGAATCTCTAATTTAAACTTCTTAAATAAGCTTGAATGTATATGATCCCTAATAGTATTTTATATGCAGTAAGCATAAATAAGATCCCATCATAAACAATGCATGGCTAACTGCATTTATCTAAACATAGAATTAAGAAACATACAAGCAGTCTTCTTTAAAAAAAATCTTAATTAACTACATGTGGTTTAAAGATACTCAGGCTATTACAAGTCGAAGATTTTTTTGACAATGCTATGTGTTTATTTTATCAGGGATCTTTGTCGCAAGGATGCCGCATGTGAATACTACTTCAGCATAGATTCCGACGTCATGCTCACCAACCGACAGACACTCAAGCTCCTCATCGAACAAAACAGGTAATCACACAGCAGCTGGAACAGGAGCCACACCAGGGGCCCTTGAGCGTGCTTTTCTAGCTGTTGTGATCACTGAAGCATCGGATTCATCCCTGAAGTGGCAAACCCACAGGAACATTACAGTCAAGCCAATTAAAGTTTAAAAAGGGCCTCTCTGGCTTCCTGTTTTTTTTCCTGTCCTCATGGAAACAGAATAAGTCTGCTGCACTAACCCCAAAATGCAGCTTGGCATTGCATAAAAAACAAACAGGCAGACCCTTTTATTCCACTTTGCAGCACATGATTGTGAAGAAAGCTTCCCATAAACTGGATGTCACTGTGGCTTCTGCAGTGGAATTGTGACTGACTGGAAGCATGCAAGGGGGGAGACATTCTAGGATATTTAAAGGTAGCATGAGAATTTTCTGCTGGGACCAAGGCGATGGAAGAAAACCAAGAAAATGTGGTCTGCACAAGTCTGTTGTAGTGCATACATTTGCATACATTTGCATACATCCTTACCAACACTTACCAACACACATTTTGGCATGTCTTTTTTTATTTAGGTGTAAAAAACAATACTCAACAATACCTTTTGAATCTTTTTATTGATAATAAGATTTGTGGAAGTACTTTCTGTTTTACGAAATGTAACACAATAAAACACGTTTAGAGCTTCTAGAAGCAAGGTATGGGAATTATTTCAATTCAGTCAAGAAAAATAAACAGATCCATTTTGCCTGGTTAGAAATAAATATTTATAGGATCTGTTACTGAATTGGCAGTGACGGTGTATTTATAGGCAGATTTTAATTACTCAGATCCAAAACAATAGTTTTAAAGGGTACCAGTACATTAGGCTGTTGGCTGTTTTTGCTAAGTTTTATCGGCTCTGACAGAGGCACCATCTTTTTTCACTTCACAGAAAAATAATTGGTCCACTTGTCACCCGTCATGGCAAGCTGTGGTCAAACTTCTGGGGTGCCTTGAGTCTGGACGGGTACTATGCACGCTCTGAGGATTATATCGACATTGTACAAAGGAAACGAGTGTGAGTCAAGAGTATAGCAAGTAACAGCTTTGCACATTTTAATGTTTCAAACACAGCTTGCAAGTTTTGATCTTAACCATTATTAGCTATATATAGCAACATGAGGTCCTAGAATGTAGATTTGTGTAATCATTGAATATATAAATCTATTTCCTAAAATTGTGGGGTAACTCATGCAAATTTAGAATTTAGAAAAAAAAAACAATTACATTACAATGAAATGTCCAACAATTTATCTTCCTTTTTAGAGACTAGAACAAATGGCAGTTGATTCACTTATAACAGTCCCTTTATTCAGTCTAAGGGTCATGTTTGTCACTGTAGAATGGGGTATTTTTACCATTAAAAACAGCAACATTCTGCCCTGAAACAAAAAGACCTTCCACTTGCATTTTGTTTCAAATGAAAATGCTGTTAAATCCTGAAATTAAGTTGAACTATTTCCAATTTTTTGATGCAATATGGACTTTGCTTGGGTTAACTAAAATGCGGTTCCTATTAAAATCAGTTGTTTTTTGGAATACAGTTAAATTAAAAACCTTAGCAATAAACCCTATACTTGTTATTAACAGGAATGAAAAAAATAGTGAGAGTCATATTGTGGGTATTTTTACCTTATGCTATCATGAGAAATTCTCAAAACTTGCAAACCAAAAAAAAGCAGCCAGTTACTACTCTCAAAATAAGTTTGCTGTCATTTTAAAACATGGCTGCTCAAACCATAGCCGCACGACATGCTAGCACCAAACCACAGATATGTAAGCAACACTAGAAACTATGGTACATCATGTTTTAGGTACAGTCTACATAAAACTATTGATGGTAGGGCAACAACAGGTATGGGAGTTTTGTTAGGAACTAAGATACAGATAATCCAAACCAAACTGGAACAACTGTTGATTACAGCACATTGTGTCACAAGCAAACAAAAGCTGCTGAATATCATATTATACTGTATATTCTAACTTATTTTACCACATAGTTCAATGCAAGTCAATGATTACTTAATCCCAAATTATAGATAAGAGTGAATAATATCAGCAAACTCTCAATGTTCTCTTAAAAGAGTGTGAAAGGGAAGTGAAATGTTCTGTTTCTTTTTGTTTTAAGGGGTGTGTGGAACATTCCTTATATGGCTCACGTATACCTCATCAAGGGAACCATATTAAGGAATGAACTTAAAGAAAGGAATCACTTTGTTCTGGAGAAACTGGACCCAGATATGGCTTTGTGTAGAAACTCCAGAGAAATGGTAAGAAGTGCAAAATATTAAGTAGGATTTTAAAAAGATGAATGTATTTTAGTATTGATAAACTCTTGTCACACTGTTTCTAAACGCAGCACATATGTTGGCGTATCAAAAAATATTTTTACTGTGTGTGAATAGAAAGAACTGTTGATGTCTTGTGATGTATCTTCATAGATTATCTTATCTTTAATATTGTGTATTTGGAGGAAGAAACATTTACCGTGCGTTACTGCATAAAGACAGTAAGTTAGGTTTAACCTTACAATCATGACTTGTTTTTTTTCTTTTTTGATAATTTCCCCTAACTTGACCTCAGTGGGCTGAAAGTCCAAGGTTCTATATAGATTCTGTTGATACCTCCAAGTGATCAGGTATTTATTAGCTAAATTATTTGGCATGTTGAGGTAAATAAACCTTTTGTACAAAGATGTTTATCTCATGTCACAAACTCCATAGTGTGACATGAGATAAACTGTTATTAATGGATCATTGCTACGAAATTAGCTTAGCACTGATGGAAATTTCATAGCAGCAAGGTCTATGGGCAGTAAATGTGTCTTTTCTCTAAGTTGTGACACTGATACCACAGTGAATTTCAACATGTTCAAAGAATATGTGACTTCCTGGTCCAGCTGAAGATCAAGTCAAGTATGCTACAGTATCAGATTCATTAAACGGCAGTGTTGGAATGTTGTTTCCATAAGCTATAAAAATCCAAGTATCTACGCAATAGTGTGACAGAGGTATCCACGTATTAAAAAGGGACATTGTTTACATACTTAGAAGACATAACAAAGCTAGTTGAAAAAAATGTAATACATCTAGCTTGTAACTAATGGCGATGGAAACCAAAAACAGGGAAGTATTAAAGTGTTGGGATATACCTTTGTCTGTCATCAATGCCTGACCGAACTCTGTTCATGGTTTGTCTACATTACATTAAGGTTCTCTGCTCTACATGTATCCAACCGTCTTTCATTGTCTTCTACCATTACTGCCATAATCTCAGTCAATTGCAATGCCTGGGTTGGTAGCTGACAGCATTTGTCTTGTCTTGCACGTTTTTTTCTTAACACCCTTAAACTGCTCACTCAGCTGCGCTCGGAGCCACCTACATTTCGCCTCTGCTCAACGTTGAACCGCTACCATGCGCTGCATGAATTCCTCCCATACTAATCCACAAAAACATCAGCTTCAGAGGGAATCTTGCTCTTTTGATTATGCGGGTGCATTTTCACTCCTAAGTTCTAATATGTGTGACATGGACATATTTTAACTGTCACTTTGTCTCTTACTCTGCGTAAAATTTATGCAGTCTTATTTACATGATGCTTCTCCTTTATTTTAGACCAGTCACAGGGAAAAAGACTCCCCTTCTCCGGAATCATTCCATATGCTCAGATTCCCAAAGGTCAATAAGTACTTTGTTGTTCTGCTTTCTGATATTTTCAATGGTATTGCACTCAGAAACTAATTAATTTGAATTCCTCCCATAGGCAGACCTAAGTTAAACTGTCAGGTTTCAGTAACATGTAGCATTTAGATCTAGAGTATTCTACAATGCATTGAGCATTGGAAATGACTTGATGATAGAGAGGTTTTAATAATTAGGTGCACCCCTTGAACTTTTTTAAAATTTTCTCACTTTACAACCTCAAACATCAGTGTATCTAATTGGAATTTAATGTGATTGACCGGCACAAAGTTGAGTATATTTGAGAAGGATTAAATTTTTTTATAATAATTTTTTTATATCTGAAAAATGTAGCATTTATATGCATTCAATCCTTATCAATTGAATACCCCTAAATAAAATCCAGCACAATCAGTTCATAATTAATACTCATCAACTTAATAAATAGAATCGACCTATGTGTAATTTAATCTCAACATAATTACAGCAGTTCTGTGAAGACCTCAAATGTTTTTAGAGAGCCTTAGTTAACAAACATGAAGGTTGTAAAAACAATAGTCCAATCTTTGAACATCTCACAGAGCATTGTTCAACCCATCATCAGAAAATGGAAAGAGTAGGGGGAAACTGTAAATGTATTAAAATATGGCCATCAATCTTAACTGACAGGCCAATGAAGAAGACCATTAATCAGATTAGCAGCTAAGAGGTCCATGGTAAATCTGAAGGAGCTTCCTAGATCCACAGTTTAAGTGGGAGATTCTGTTGATAGGACAAATATTCATATTACTTACTCATTTATATAGCACATTTTACAAATCAAAAACCAAAAGGGCTTTACAATTTTTAAGCAGAGATTCAAGCAGATGATAAAAACATAAAAGAAAAAATGTTATGTGGTGGTAGCAGCAGCAAGCTGTGGGGATGTAATTTTTCACCACAGACAATTGAAGCTATTGAGAAGTGACAGGAAGATGGATGGAGTTAAATACACAGAAAATCTGTTTAAAGATGTAAAGTAAATGTAAGGTCCAAAGGTTCATCTTTCCCCAGGATGGCATCTGTGAAAATAAAGATTATATATTCCTTCCACTTCACTACCATGCACTACTGTGAAATAAAAAAAGAAATGCATCGATGTTTGTGATGGAAACATGACAAAATAAAAATAAAAAAGTTCAAGGGGTATGAATGATTTTGCATGTATGTCATAGCATCAGAAAGTATAATTGCTTAGAGTTTTTTGGAAATTGACGTGAACCTTTTATTGTGAAAGTTTAGATTTAAAAACTGATAGAGTAAGATAGACCTTGTAGGGCTTAAGAGTCAATTCGCAAGTCCTCTGTCCTGATGCTTTAACCTGATAAGCCAAGCCTCACCAAAAGCACAAATTAGCAGCCACCCCACTGAAAACAGTGACTGATCTCAGACTAGGCTCTAAGAACCCTTCCTTTCATCTTACTTCCTATGCATTTGGCCCAAATCACAGCTTTGATAAAACTGAGACATTTGCCATTTAGAAACTCACACCACAAGATTGCTAAACAGACCCATAATCTTTGATTTCTAATATTAACAAAGCCTAGTCTGATAGTCCAGATCCACTTCCACACAGCATCCTCCCCATGCATCACTGTAATTAGAGTGTCCTCTCTAGATCTGCTTAATCCTGATATGCCCTTCTGGTCTTGCCTCCCCCAAGCCCCCTAATGACTCCGTCTTCTTCTTACAAGGACAACTCAGAGAAGACTGACCAATAAATAATCACAGATTATTTATATGCCACCTGTCTACTTGAACCTAGAGTTAAGCATGATTTCAGTGTGTTTAGACATACTTAAATTAGTTTTTATTGTCTTTGTGTGCCAGTGAAAACCACTAAGGGATTTGCTGTGACTTAAATCTGCATGTTTTATGGTTATGTAGACATGCACATCTGTTATAAATTGTGAGACATTAGAGATTTTTCACCTTTATCATTTGTATGAAACTAAAGAGAATTTATTTCGCTGTTTGCTGCAGGGAGTATTCATGTACATAACCAACCGGCATGACTTTGGAAGACTCATTTCCACAGCTAATTATAACATATCTCGTTACAACAACGACTTGTGGCAGATTTTTGAAAACCCTGTGGTAAGTCATTATGTTCTTTCATTATTTTTACACGCATGTGAAATCTATTTTCTCAAAGATAAACAGCAGCCACCTGCAAATGTTACTAGAGGTGATGGAAAGATTATAATTTTGAGAGAATAGAAAACTGTAGTGTGAGAAGTGTTCTGGCTGGTAGGGCTGTGGGCTGGGGATTAGCTCTGTGAGGTATGCAGGTCAGCAAAATGTCTACTTATCTGAAAATCTCTCTACATGCAGGACTGGAAGGAGAAGTACATCCACACAAACTACACTCGAATTTTCACTGAGAACCAGTTGGAGGAGGTTTGTATTTATGTGTGGCTGCACGTGCACAGACTGAGAATGAGTAATGACAGTGACATAATGTCGCATGGAAATCCCAACATCTGGTTTTTTGCATGTCTGGGTATTGCATTACAACAGCTACAAAACCAGGTGAAAGTGTGAGTGAAGTCTGTTCTCAGCAGTCACTTTATGCATGTGGTTATGTGTGTGTTACAGCCTTGTCCAGATGTGTTCTGGTTCCCGGTGCTCTCAGAGAAGGCCTGCGATGAAATAGTTGAGGAGATGGAGCACTATGGTTTATGGTCTGGGGGCAAACATGAGGTCAGTACTGTTGGTGGAGACTTCCTGAACCTAAAAGTGAAAGGTATATCACTGCTAGCACAGAACTGTTTCAGTTTTATTTTGCTTTTTTTGTATGCATTCAGTGATTACATCTACAGTCATGGTAAACGAAAAATACACCCAGTTTTAAGATTTCGGTGTATAAATGATCTGGCGTAATCCAACTTCTAAAATGATTTTAGTTTAACCTTGAGTTGCAAAACCACACACCACACATGTTTCACTGGCATTATTTATTAAAGAATGATGAAGTCAAGTAGAAAGATTTCAGAAAAACATAATATGTTATAAACTTCAATAAACCATTGTCATTGCAGAGAAATAGCTGAATGCTGCCAGTTATGAATAATGTTATGCATGAAAAAAAAATCACAATCTTTATTAGTGTTGTTAGTATTAGCATGCTAAAAGTATTAATGATTACTCTCACACTTCAGGTGGTGTCCATTTCCAGTTGAGATAGCATGAACATAGGTAGAAATTTCTGAGTAACAATTGTTCTGTAACCTGTGTATATTTAGATCCAGTTGTGTTATGTTTAGGTTGTTAAGTTTCTTGCATTTAGGGTTGACTTTGATTTCTTGTTAGTAGTTTCCTGTTTTATTTTGGTTAGTCTGGCTCTTTCTGTTCTGTAATCTCTTTACTTCCTGTTTTGTTACGTTTATGAGTCTCCTGTGGGTTTTGAGTCTTTCTTGTGTTCTGTTTTTGTAATGCTTATTAGTTTCTGGTCTCTGTTTAGTTCCTGTTCTGCCATTCATTCTCTTTTATTTCTTCTGCTCTCTGATTGCATTCTCAGCTGCTTCCACTGTGCTCATTCGTCCCATCTGTTTGTTGTTGGAATCATCAGGTCTCCTCAGCATATATTCTCCTTTGGGTCTTTAGTCACTGCTGCTTTATCTGCTAGGTGTTGCTCAATCCTGTTCCGTGTAATTTTTGTCCTCCATCGTCTTCTCTCCATATTTCTGGTTTGTTTTTAGATTTATTTAGTTTCATAATCTTCATGAGTTCTTCATAAGTTTCATGAACATGGCTACTGATTGACCAAGAAGATAACGTCACAGGTACATTACGTTCAATGCAATTTTCTTCAAAGACCCACTTGAGAAGGAATTCAAATTCAATTCAAAAATACTTTATTAATCCCAAAGGGAAATTAAATGTTGTTGTAGCTCATATTATGAGGGTTTCTTCAAAGATGTAGATGCTGATGGCTGTGGGCAGGAAGGATCTCCTGTAGCGCTCTGTCTTACAGCAGATCTGAAGAAGCCTCTGACTGAAGACACTCTGTTGTTGTAGGACAGTCTCATGAAGAGGATGCTCAGGGTTCTCCATAATGTTCTTCATTTTATGAAGAATCCGTCTTTCCACAATGATCTCCAGAGGTTCCAGAGAAGTCCCCAGAACAGAGCCAACCTTCATTATCAGCTTGTTGAGCTTTTTTAAGTCCCTGGCTCTGATCCTGCTTCCCCAGCAGATGATGGCAGAAGAGATCACACTTTCCACAACAGACTTATAGAAGATATGCAGCATCTTGCTGCAAACACCAAAGGACCTAAGCTTCCTCAAGAAGTACAGTCTGCTCTGTCCCTTTTTGTAGATGGCTTCATTAGAATTAGTGTATTATGTATGGCAAATATTTATTGAACATTTTTGAATTTAAGAAATATTGTAAAAATAGCAACATAATTTAAAGTCTATTGAATTCATGTTGATATTTATAGTTATTGCTGGTAACTACATGAAGTGAGGCAATTGAGTTTGAATAGCTCAACAGTTCTAATTTTAATTCAACAAAGATTTCACTTTGGTTGATGCATTTCTATATTAAAGCAGACCAAAACTACAGGAAATTTCATACTTTCACTATTTTGGTCTTTTGGTATTAAAAGGATCTGACTGCCATGTTTTATATCAGCCAATTATCACTTTGTACTCACCTTAGATGTTTTGTGTCTGGTTTGACAACTAGAGATCCTTTTATATATTCTACTCAATATCTATTGCAAGGAAAAGTGGTTCAGTAACTAATAAGTAATATCTATGAATAGGAGGTATCTGGGTTAAAAAGAGTCAACCAGAGTCGACCAGCACGAAAGGGCATCAGAACCTCAACCATTGGAAATAGGGTGTAACATAAAATCTTCCACAAGTAAGTTAGAATTAAACTTAAAGGGAAATACATACCCTGCGAGAACAGAGAAATGTCTTCTCTCTCCCTGAGCTACAAGAAAAAAATGACATGATTCTGTTCTTACAGCCCTGGTTTGGGAGTTCTTCAGCTTGTTCTTGTCATGGAGTTCTTTTGAAGTATGAAATGTCCTGGGCAGAAAGAACTTAGTTCTTATTTTGCAGCCTTGGGAAAAAGAACACATTTCTCTGTTATGGAGTATGCATTGGCCTTTGATTAAGATATTTGAGCATTTTTTTGATTTGTTGTCTCTGTAATTCAGTTTCACTACTGAGAGTTAAACTGAATTGTTGAATACCAACATTACAACAAAAACTAAGCAAAAAATATGTGCTGTTTATTAAACATTTTATAAGTAATGTTGTTGTAGTTTTTGAAATAGCTCAGTGAAGAAATCTTGCTTTTGTTTCTGTTGGCTCTGTGATTTTAACCATTAGCTGGATGTTAATCTTTATAATTCCTCTTTAGTACTTTTTAACTGAAAAACTAATAGACAACTAATAGACATTATGTCCAATAATGGTGATATCTAAAGCAAGGAGCTGAATTTTTAAAAAGAAAATATGATGCAAACTTATTTTTGTGAGGTTTTAATTTGTGTGGCCTGTTTTGGTCATATGCAGTTTGCCTGCAAAGATTGAATGCATACAGATACTTTGAATGACTGTGCTTAGGAAATCACTGTCCTGGATGGGTCATTAAGCTTCATGCAGAGAGACGGCAGCCCAGCCTGCGGTTTTAATGGCACACAGACGCATCATCATCATCATGTTAAAAGCTGTGGTCACTCACTTTCAGAATAGCGGGTCATTTGTTCCATGGCCAGTCACACTGCTTTCTTTTCTTTTTCTCAGGACAAGAGGATCGCTGGAGGCTACGAGACAGTGCCGACGGATGACATTCACATGAAACAAATTGGGTTTGATAAGGAGTGGCTGCACTTTCTCCGGGAGTTCATATCACCCGTCACACTAAAGGTTTTCTCTGGCTATTACACAAAGGTTAGTCTGACCTGTTGAAGGAAACACTGAAAACCCAATTCTTTCTTCCAAAAACTAAAACTTGTCAAATATGCCTGTATGGGGTTCTCACAGTATAATAACCTTCACTAAAAATACCATGGCAGCATGTATTCTACTTAAATGCTCTGTATAGCATTTACGCAAAATAATTCATGCTTTCTTCTCAGAGTCTCCAAATGTCTCCAAGAACTCCAGAATAAGTTACTGGATTTTTTTGCTAGTTGCTCTTTTGATAAAAAAGGTTTGCTGGAGCATTCTATTAACTCATTCAATATAGCAACACTGGTTTTAAACAATGTTAATTTAATAAAAGTGACACATGGCGTTCTTTCTACACCATTACTGTGTTTTTATGGCACTAGCATACCCCACAGAGCTAACAAACAAATTTGCCTTTCTTGTAAGCAAGGAAAAAGCCTGTCATAGCCTGTTCTTAGCTAAGGCAGAGCAATAGGTGGTATAAGGACAGCTCTGCACTATTCTATGCTCCATACAGCCAGAGAACACATCAGTCACTTTCTCTGGCATCTCCTCAAATGCAGTTTTAAATACAGGAAGCTGTCATGGGAAATTACCGCTGTTTTGCAAACATAACTTTTTAAAACTCCCTGGCCCATGTTTTTGTGTCATTTAGACTTTCCACATGCTTTAATTTTTAAGTATGAACTGCTGACTGGCGGCTAACACAATGTAATTCTATCCTACCATGGCAGGGATACGCATTAATGAACTTTGTAGTTAAATACACACCGAATAGACAAGCCTCCCTGAAGCCTCATCATGACTCCTCCACCTTCACCATCAACATCGCTCTCAACAACAAGAACACTGATTTTCAGGTAAGCAATGTTTTAAAAATAAGTCACAAGCTTCTCTCTTTCACATGAGTAATCAACTCCTGCAGATTAAATCAATGTGTGCTTATTTCTTAATAGGTTTGATATTTTTCTCTCTTCAACCACAAACAATGGATGCGGAAGTGATAAAGAAAAATGTTTAACCTTTTTTTTTTTTTTTTACTTATTTTTTATTGAACATTTCTTTAACCAGTTACAGTGGAGAGGTATCAACATCTATACATCCATATACTATATCAATGTTCATTTTGGCTTATTGTGAAAGTGGTATCATCCTTGTTTTTATATTCAGTCCATTTTTCAACAAACTGGTCTTCTTGCAGTCTCATTACAGGTCCTTCTCAAAATATTAGCATATTGTGATAAAGTTCATTATTTTCTATAATGTAATGATGAAAATTTAACATTCATATATTTTAGATTAATTGCACACTAACTGAAATATTTCAGGTCTTTTATTGTCTTAATACAGATGATTTTGGCATACAGCTCATGAAAACCCAAAATTCCTATCTCACAAAATTAGCATATCATTAAAAGGGTCTCTAAACGAGCTATGAACCTAATCATCTGAATCAACAAGTTAACTCTAAACACCTGCAAAAGATTCCTGAGGCCTTTAAAACTCCCAGCCTGGTTCATCACTCAAAACCCCAATCATGGGTAAGACTGCCGACCTGACTGCTGTCCAGAAGGCCACTATTGACACCCTCAAGCAAGAGGGTAAGACACAGAAAGAAATTTCTGAACGAATAGGCTGTTCCCAGAGTGCTTTATCAAGGCACCTCAGTGGGAAGTCTGTGGGAAGGAAAAAGTGTGGCAGAAAACGCTGCACAACGAGAAGAAGTGACCGGACCCTGAGGAAGATTGTGGAGAAGGGCCGATTCCAGACCTTGGGGGACCTGCGGATGCAGTGGACTGAGTGTGGAGTAGAAACATCCAGAGCCACCGTGCACAGGCGTGTGCAGGAAATGGGCTACAGGTGCCGCATTCCCCAGGTCAAGCCACTTTTGAACCAGAAACAGCGGCAGAAGCGCCTGACCTGGGCTACAGAGAAGCAGCACTGGACTGTTGCTCAGTGGTCCAAAGTACTTTTTTCGGATGAAAGCAAATTCTGCATATCATTCGGAAATCAAGGTGCCAGAGTCTGGAGGAAGACTGGGGAGAAGGAAATGCCAAAATGCCAGAAGTCCAGTGTCAAGTACCCACAGTCATTGATGGTCTGGGGTGCCGTGTCAGCTGCTGGTGTTGGTCCACTGTGTTCTATCAAGGGCAGGGTCAATGCAGCTAGCTATCAGGAGATTTTGGAGCACTTCATGCTTCCATCTGCTGAAAAGCTTTATGGAGATGAAGATTTCATTTTTCAGCACGGCCTGGCGCCTGCTCACAGTGCCAGAACCACTGGTAAATGGTTTACTGACTATGGTATCACTGTGCTCAATTGACCTGCCAACTCTCCTGACCTGAACCCCATAGAGAATCTGTGGGATATTGTGAAGAGAACGTTGAGAGACTCAAGACCCAACACTCTGGATGAGCTAAAGGCCGCTATCGAAGCATCCTGGGCCTCCATAAGACCTCAGCAGTGCCACAGGCTGATTGCCTCCATGCCACGCCGCATTGAAGCAGTCATTTCTGCAAACGGATTCCCGACCAAGTATTGAGTGCATAACTGTACATGATTATTTGAAGGTTGACGTTTTTTGTATTAAAAACACTTTTCTTTTATTGGTCGGATGAAATATGCTAATTTTGTGAGATAGGAATTTTGGGTTTTCATGAGCTGTATGCCAAAATCATCCGTATTAAGACAATAAAAGACCTGAAATATTTCAGTTAGTGTGCAATGAATCTAAAATATATGAATGTTAAATTTTCATCATGACATTATGGAAAATAATGAACTTTATCACAATATGCTAATATTTTGAGAAGGACCTGTATATAAGTGAGTCTTTCCATCACATAGATCTCCTCCACAATGCCCAGCCACCGCTCCACAGTTGGTGGTTCGTCTTTGTACCATAATCTTGTGATGGGTTTCTTAGTTGCAGAAAGCAAGATTTTTACCAGGTATTCATCTTCTTTTTGAATTATGTCGTGTGTAAGACAGCCCAAACAGAGTGTCTTACATGATCTGGGTATTCCATATCCGAGTATGTTTTTTCAAAATAACACATATGTTATCCCAGTATCCAATTAACCTTAGGCAGGAACAAAATATGTGGGTATGGCCTACATCCATTTGACCGCAGAGTCTCCTCCAGCACTGCTGAGAGCTGGTTACCATCCTCCTTCTAATCTTTGGGGTTATAAAAAATCTGATTATATTTTTCCAATTGAATTTTCCCCAAACTTTGGAGCAAGTAGCTGTACACTGTGTTTTACAGATTTTAAACCATTCTTCCTCACTTATATGTTCCTGCAGGTCCTTTTCCCATTTATCTTTAATATATACAGTACATGTTCCCCTGCCTCCCATCAACCCCCTATACAGTACCGAAATAACTCTACATTTCTTCCCTCATAAGCCTTCTGAAATATTCCAATTATTGTACTTATTTTAGTTTTTACCTCTTTCTCAAAGTAGTCTCTTATCTGTAAATATTGATATTGATCATGATCAGCCAGTCCAAATTTTGTCTTCAAGTTCTCAAAACTCAGCAGCCTATCTTGTTCTAGCATTTTGCATGTTGCTGTAATCCCCTTATCTCCCCAATGCTTAAACCCTTTACCATAAACCCCCGGTCTAAACCTCGGGTCCCAAGCAAACCAGCTCAGACTCTTCGTTTCTTTCTCTAATCTATAACTGTCAACTACTATGTTCCATATTTCAATTGTATTCCTGGTTATTAAATCTAGCTCATTACTTAGTTTGCCTAATAAGCCGTTATGTGCAACTAGATTTCTGATTTCCATTCCTTTCCTACCTATTTCCATATTTTTCCATTTTAAAAAAATAATCATCATTGCACCAATACACCAGGGGTCTTATTTGTGCAGTCCAGAAGTATTACTCGAGGCCCGGCAAGCCCAGCCCTCCTCTGTCCTTTGGAAGCTGAAGTGTTTTATATCTGACCCTAGGTTTCTTCCCATTCCATATAAACCTTGATATCCATTTGTCCCATTCTACAAATTGCTTTTGTGCTACCATAAATGGTAAGGACTGGAACAGGTATAACAGTCATGGTAAAATATTTATTTTAATTAAATCCACTCTTGAACTGAGATCTAGACCAACATCCATCCATCTCACCAGGTCCTTCATAATATCTTGATTTATTTTTGGATAGTTTGCCTCATAGAGTTTACTTATTTCTTTGGTTATGTTTTCCCCCAAGTATTTTATATATTTTCCGTTCCACTTGAGTTTGTAGGTGTCCCTTATTTTCTGCTGTGGAGAGTAGTTCATTGCTAGAATCTGTGTTTTTTCAACATTAATTTTGTATCTAGAGAATTTTCCGTATTCCTCCAGAAGTCTCATTGTTTTTAAAAGGCTTTCATTCGGATGTTTCAAATAAATTAATATATCGTCTGTGAACAGCCCTATTTTATGTTCTTCCCTTCCTATCTCCACTCCTTTTATTTTCTCTTCCAGTCTAATCATCTGAGCTAGGGGCTCTATGAACAATGCAAAAAGGTTTGGTGAGAGGCAACAACCCTGTCTGGTTCCCCTCTCCAGTGTAAATCTTCCTGACAGATTGCCATTTATTTTAATCCTTGCAGTTGGGTTCTGATATATTGATTTAATACAATTTACAAATAACTCATTAAATCCAAATTTTCCCAAAACTTTATACAGAAAATTCCAATTTACACTGTCAAAGGCTTTCTCCGTGTCTATACTTACTAGAATTGCACGATCCCCTCTACTTTGTAGGTGCTCTATGATATGTAGAGTCCTTCTTATGTTGTCTTGTGTTTGTCTTTCTTTGATAAAACCAGTCTTATCCTCATTGATCAAATCCTGCATTAAGCTTTCCATTCTTTTGGCTATGATGGAGGAAAACAGTTTGCAGTCAACAGTAAGAACTGATGTTGGTCTATAGTTGTGGCAATATTCCTGGTCTTTACCTTCCTTTGGAATAACAGATATAATAGCGTCTTTCCAGGATGGAGGGATCTTCCCAGTCCTAAGCGTATAGTTAAATGAGTCATATAGTAGTGGGGTTTATTCCTCTTTAAAGATTTTATAAAAAGAAGCTCCCAGTCCATCTGACCCTGGTGATTTTCCTGTTTTAGTCCTGCCAATTGCCTTTGTTATCTCTTCAACTGTGATTTGAGAAGTCAATGTTGCATTTTGTTTTGTGCCTATTGCTGGCAAGTCTGATTTATCCAAAAAGTCACTCAGTTCTTTTTCCCCTGCTGAACGCAATTGCTTATATAGTCTTGTAGTATTGCTCAAATATCCTTTGTATATCTTCTTGCTCATATAAAATTGTATTAGTCAGTGAGTCTCTTATTTTATATATATTACTTAGTGTTTGCTGTTTCTTAATACATCCAGCCAGATTTTTTGTAGCTTTAGGTCCTCCCTCATAGTATGTTTGGTAAGTCTAGCGTTCTTTTCCACTTCCTCCCATAAACTCTCATCCAATTGTTTCCTGGTTTCTGTGTTTTTTTCATAAATGCTGTGTAGGAAATCATCTTCCCTCGTATGACTGCTTTCAGGGAATCCCATAGTATTAATGGGTCGACTTCGGTGTTATCATTTTCCTCTCTATATCGAATTATTTCCTCTTTTACTTCACTAATTAGTCTCCTGTTTAATATTCCTTAATATAGTCTCCACAAAGTATTTTTTCTTTTACTGTTCAAGTGAATCTTAAGATAAATTGCACTGTGGTCTGAGACATCCGTTACTCCTATCCTACATTCTTTCACTCTATGTAGTTCTTTCTTATTCATTAATATATAATCAATTCTGGAATAGACAGCATATGGTATTGAATAGTGAGTGTAGTCCTGTTCTGAGGGGTGAAATTATTTCCATACATCTTGGAAAGCCATTTCTGACATCATGGTGTTCATATATCTGCTGATTTGTGTTTTACTATTTTTGTACTAGTTGTATCTGTCCTATGATTTAATACAACATTAAAATCTCCACCCCATATTATCCCTTCTGCTTCCAAATTAATAAGATCAAATATTTTCTCAAAAAGTGCCTTGTCGTTTTCTGGGGGGGGGGGCGTATACATTAAACAATGTAATTAACTGATTTTCCAATTTGCCCTTCATCAGTAGATATCTTCCTTCTTTGTCCTTAATTTCCTTGAACAATTCGAACTGAACATTATTTGAAATCAATGACATAACTCCCCTTTTATGTTTCTGCCCTAATGAACTGGAGAAAGAATTTCTGTATCCCAGTTTTTTGTACTTTTCATGTCCTTCTTTCGATAGATGCGTCTCCTGAAGGAGAGTGATCTGCACTTTTTCTTTTCTAAATTTGGTCAAGACCTTATCTCTCTTCTTAATATTATTTAAACTGTTAACATTCAATGATACCACTGTTATATCATTAGCCATTATTTTCTATCTTAATTTGATTCACACCTTCACTGAACAACGACCAATCAACAAACATTTAATTAACAAAAATTCTGAACTCCGAACTAAGAGTGGGCCAAATTCCCAAGAGGCCCTGTCCCCCTGCTGGTAAGGGAGGGGAGTGACATTTCATAAACAAAGGGCCCCCCATCTAGTGGTTTTGGGTAAACCCAAAATAAGTTTTCCCGACCTGCTAGATAAGTCCAACAGTCACTTGTTTATTGATTCCCTCTGTCGAGTCTTGTCTAAACTTTAGAGAAGTCTGAAGACCCAACCCTCACCCCCTGTTTCTAATGGGTGATTACTTCCATTTACCCTAATAGACTATGTCCAGCTTCTTACCCTTTTACCTCGACAACGGTCTTTGGGGGCCGTCATCCATAGACCATTTATTCCCCAGTTACCTCAATGCCCTTAATGTCCTCATCTTTTAAATTCCTGCAGCTTTTCCTTCGCTCGGCTCCCTGCATTCCGGCCCATGTCCTCTGAAGTGGTGGTCCTGCAGTCCGTTCTCCGTTCCTTCCCGACGAGCTGCCATGGTAGCGCCCTCTGGATTTTCTTGTCCAGTGGAGGTTCGGTGCTGCTTTTGTCCTGAATCTTCAGTCCTCGTCCCCTCATGTCTTTTGCAGCCTCTTCCGCACTGTTGTAAATCTTGGCGCCATCCAACCAGTGAATCCGTATCTTTGTCATTGGCGTCTGGAAGCAGATTTTTTGTTGTTTCACAGCCTTTTTAATCTCGGAATAGGATTTTCGTTTTTCTTTTACCTTGGTGGGGTAATCATGATCAAAAAATATACGTCTTCCCTCGACTTTGATTTTCTTTTTCCAAGCTTTGGTCAGAATGTATTCTTTGGTTTCATATTTGAGAAAATTGACCACTATGGATCTCGGAGTAGCACCTGGTGGTGGCTTCTTTCCGAGGCTTCTATGAGCCTGCTGGATCTGCAGCACTGTTCCGTCCGGTAGCAGCAGCTCCCGGTGCAGGAGACCCTCCACCATTTCTCGAAACGATTCGTTGTCTTGGTCAGCAACAGTAAAGATTCTTATATTACAGCGCCTACCGTGACCCTCCACGTCAGTTAACTTCTCTTGTAGTTTTCTTTGTTGTTTTAACAGACTCAGAATGGCGTCCTTCGCTTCCGTATTCCACTCTTCCAGCTCTGCTATACGGCCCTGCGCTTCGGTGATATCTTATTGGTGTTTCCGCAGTTCCGCGTTGTTTTGTGTCACTGTTCTTATAATTTCTTCTTTGAAATCATTGAATTCTGGCTTCACCTCATCCTTGAATTCATCTTTGAATTTTGTGAGGTCCTGCTTCATCTCCTTTGTGAATTCCTGGATTTCTCCCGTGATGGTGTGTAACCCCTCCAACATGGCCTGGAGCTGCTTCAAGTCACCGCTTTCTTCTTCCATTTGTTCGGCTTCAGAATCGTGTTCTTCGGGCGTTTTTTTCTTCATACTTCTCCGCTTACGTCTTCCACTCATTTCGTGTCTGGGCAAATCGTGTTTTAATTAGTTTCTTTGTTTTATGGAGGTTTTTTGTCATTTCCTCGACACAGAAGCTTGGTCTTATGCTGCCATCTTGCTCCGCGTCCCTCCAGAAGCCCCAATGTTGAACCTTTTTATTAACTCAATTAGCCCTCCTGGGCCCCTTTTAATGCCGTTTTTGTGTAACCTTTAGCTTTGTTGATTCAAATGGGTTAAAATTTGGCCAGATGATATATTTTATTTTTATTCAAGGCTTTACCTTTTTAACTAAATAGATCAATCTGTGTCCATTTTATTATTTTGTCCCACTGACTGCTAATCAAAATGCAAGTTTTGAATTCACTAGTTAAATTCACTGGACAAGTTGATTAAGCAAACAAATTATTTCTTTGTGAGACAGAAATAAACAATTTTTGATGCATGACAATTGCTGAGGTCATGAAGACATTCACATTTTGGGGATTAAGGGATGCCACTTTCTGGGAATAAGACATTAATATGACAAAACCTATTGTCTGTAGCAAGGGTATTTTAAAGGGACATGGAGAAGTTCTTGTGAGAAGTTCTTGCTTTGTGCTCTACACATCTTAATTAATAAAAATAAAATTGAATTCCATCTGCTCTATCTACATCCTTATTAGGGTGGAGGTTGCCGTTTCCATCGGTACAACTGCTCCATAGAATCACCAAGAAAAGGTTGGAGCTTTATGCACCCAGGACGCCTGACTCATCTCCATGAAGGTTTACCAACGACCAATGGCACTCGCTACATCGCGGTGTCCTTTGTCGATCCTTGAACTGTCTTTTTATAACGTAATGTAAATTATTTTTTTTCCTTTATTTTTGGTTTCTTTTTTGTCTCTGATAGTTTTAATGATGCAGTTCTTTTTTGTTTTACTTTTTTAAAGCAAACGCTTTGAAAGATTTATGTTTTTTTCAAAGAATCTCTGTCAAACAGAGGGAAGATGGCAGAGGAAAGTAACAATTGAAATAAATGGCATAATGTAGATTGGAAAAAAGCTAGATGGGTACAGAGTTTTACTACACTACAACTGTAGAGGTCCAAGCCAAAGCACACAGCATTTATGTGTACTCTAGGCTACCATGCTTTTTATTATAGTGATTTTATACCATCGTGGTAGCCGTCATACACACTGGTATCCTAGCAAACAAGCAGCTGGAGCATGTGCACATTTAACTGCAGTAATTGTATTTCAGGTAAAGAGTTCTGCACAGAATGATGCTCACTACTGGTGCTAGTCAACCTCAACTTCTTTGCATCCAGGACAAAGATCTTTATTTGTCAGAGAGCATGTTAATTTGTAGCTTATTCAAGACTTCTGTTTAAAGTAACTATGCAGTAGATTTCAGTTCACTCTTTGGTGTTTTTCACATTTTACTGCCTTCTACTTTTTCTTGCTTTATTGAAAACGGCAATATTCATTTGCTTTTCTGATATCATTTCTGTATTTTCCTTTTTTCCTGACGAATGTGAGTGACTAGATTTTGAAACTCAGAAAATGAACATATTTAAATTATTGTCAAGATTAAATAAAATTTGTTAAAAAAATGTATGCTTTGTTATTTTTATTACCTTTCTGTTACAGTTTTTCAGACAGGGTCAATACTTCTGCAGACCTCTGCAGAACAATGTTTGGATGACATTACCTGGTTGATGTTGCCGTGCCCATTTTATCAGGGCATGTGCCCCAATACATCTGTATGCCATAAAATTCCCAATCACATGTAAATCTGACGACTGACGAAAAACCCTAAATATCCAATGAAAGATCACTCAAAAGGTCTGAATAGTTCCTTTCATCGAACTGAAAAGTTGATTGGGTGTCCACTTTTTGCCACGTGTTCACATATCAGTCTCAAATCTTTTTTTTTATTCAGGTAAATACAAAAACATTTACCTTGTTTTACCCGTTAAATGAAAGATGGCAATAAAAATGCATGCGGAACTGAGTAAAATGTTAGGATACCCTACCCGTTTAAAGGTAGTCTTAGCCCTGTCCGGTTCTGCTTCAGCCTTAGGATTTCATGGTGTAGGCACACAGTTTCACATCATCGACACCAAGAGCCCTATATAGGTACTGTGAAAATATTTTCAGGTTTTTGGAAACGTTTTGAGTACTTTCAGACTGCTTTCAGGATGAACTGACTTTTACAGTCAGACCTTGCCATGTTGGCTGTTGTTTATTGCCTTCCACTTGTACTTGTTACTACTGTGTAGGAGCTCGATCTGTAACCAGTGGGTTGCCGGTTCAAAGCCCCGCTCTGTCCATCTCAGTCATTGTGTCCTTCCCTGCTGATGGTGGTCAGAGGGCCCGGTGGTGCCGATTGTATGGCAGCCTCACTTCTGTCAGTCTGAGTGTTAAGTGCTTTCAGATCTCTGGGGACTTGGTAAAGTCCTTTCAAGTGCAGGCTGTTTACTATTTACAATCTTCTCTTTGAGGGCCTCAAACTGCTCTTCTGATCCTTCCATGCTGTTCACTCTCACCACAACAGTTAGGACCACACCAAGCTAAATGTCTGAGTTTAATTAATGATTTATATTCAGGCCTTTGACCTGCAGCATGGTTTCATGTTTAGCAGCTTACCCCCTCATCACTGCTGCAGACAGACTTGGTTTATCACTGTTTTAGTTTGTCTCCAAGTTTGGACACGTCACATGTACAATCAATCAGGTCTGTTTACTCTGCAGGAAACTGCACTGGTTTTGGGGTGTGGTGTGATGATATACATTGGTAAGAATGTAGTTCAGTAACTTGAGGGCAGTGTGTAAACATGTACATGTTACTTAATGAAAGCTTTATAGAAGAGGCATGTAAAGACTGAGGCAGAACAAATGGGGAAAGTATGTTGGGTGGGGTAAGTACACTGTCAAGCTTTAAAAAAGTAAGTCAGTGTTTTTTTTTTTATCGGTCAGTTCGAATGAGAGGGTATATATTTTAATTTGGGAATAATGCATCATTGATATGAAACATCAAAGTTCTTATTCTCCATAAAAATCTTGTTACATTTTAACACCCACAGCCTCTAGAGAGTAACAGGAGGAGATTTGGGTCTGACTAAGGAGGGCGGCTCATGGTTGCTGAAAGAGGCTTTTGTGTCCATCATTTCCCCTGAACTGCTTTGACTCCATTCCCTCTGAAAGGTGACATTGATTGTAACCAGGTATGCAGCAAAACCTGCACTCTGACCGAGGTAGAAAAATGCCACAGAAATGGTTCGATCAAAATGAGAAGGGATAAAGAAAACGTGACTTATTTAGTCCAATGGAAGTTTAAAGCAGATGTTGTATTTGAAACCTAATGGCAGGTTGTTTTAGGTATGCTTTAATTTGGTAAATTTCTCATGGTACAGTAATAATATAAGATTGCACAGTAAAGTAAATTCAGATGGTACTGTTTCCAAGTGTGAATTGGTATTTAGCCATTACCACACCACACACTCCAGCCGAGTTTTAAAGCAGTACTTATAATCACGCTGGAATTCAAATGCCTTAAGCCAGTCTGTGTGTCGTCACAGTTGGTAGCCATTACTCAAAGCCCGGGGAATTGCATGTGACATTTAAAAGTAAAGGAAACGGTGGCAGCAAATGTTACACAACATATGTTACCCATTTACCATTTCTACTACCTTACCATGTACAGCCTTTATGGCCATGTGTGCCAGGTTTCTTACCAGCCATTTGTCTTTAAAGCATGTAGTAAAACAGTTGGCCTATATATTGTTGAGGTTTGTCATTCATATTTTCTAAATTCTTTGTGATCATTTGGGGTGATTTGATGATATTTTTTATATACAACCTACAAAAATGAAAAAAATAAATAAATAAAGGTAAATGTTGTATCAGCTCTAACTCTGCAGGCTTTCTAAAGTTCTATACACCTGAAAGTAGTTCCGTCACGCTACTGCACCAATCATCACACTGTGCATTGCTTTGCAAAGATTCTATTGGGTTTTTATATAGGAGAAGTACACTAAGTTACGTCTTTTTTTTATTCTGAAAAGACCAATTTCAGTCCTGCATGTTTACAGGGGTATTGTAATACACGAATAAAGTAGTGTAGATGTCCTGCTGGAAAATTGATCTTCGGCACCGGTCTGAAGTTTGTTGCAGCCCTATTGGGTTTGTTCCAGGATTGCAATGTATTTAGCTCCATCCATTTCTCCATTAACTCCGACCAGCTTCCCTGTCCATGCAGAAGGAAATCTTCCCCACAGCATGATGCTGCTACCACCATGTTTTATGGTACTTCCAATGTGATGTGCAGTTTTATTGCATTTTGGAGGATGTATATTGAAATCTTTGTCTCACCTCATTAGACCTCCATATTCCACATGTTTGCCATGTCCCCTGTATGACTTGTGACAAACTGCAACTAGGACTTCCAAACCAAGGTTTTCTTCTTGCCACTTTTCTATAAAGGGCATATTTGTGGAGTGCCCTGTAGTAGTAGATGTCCTGTTAAGTGATTGTCTACTTGAACTTTGGTCCTCTGCAGCTTCTCAATAGTTAACATAGGCCTTTTTACTGCTTCTCTGATAAATGCTCTCCTCTCAGGGCCTTTCAGTTTTGGTGGAAGGGATTTAGGGGTTTGGTTTATGTTTGCATTTGTGTCATACTCTTTGCATTTTCATAGGATGAAGGGAATAATTTCCTGTGGAATATTTAAAGCTATGAATGTACACTATATTTGCAAAGATCCAACACGTTTATTGTCATTGGAATACGTTCCAATAATTTCTATTGGCAAATTTGTATAAAATCCAGCACTTAGGCATGCAGGCTGTGAAAGAATAGGCCACTCTCAGGGCTCAATACGTTTAAGAGTGGCTGTGGTAATATTGTGAATAAGAAAATTTGCATTAACTCAAAATGTCAGTCAAAATTATTGTAACCGATCAATAGGATCGGTTACAATAATTTTGTAAGAATTATGATTATTGATTAATTAATATTTATCAAGAATTATAATTTAAAATCCTTATTTGAAAAAAAACATTCTTAATCAAAAATCATTACTTACAAATAGAAATCAGAGATGTCCTCTGGTGTTGTGGTTATGGGCTCAAAGTTCTTAATAATTACAATTAGTTATTCATCTCTAATAATTGATAAATTATTAACCAAAACCACTAATTGTCACTGTTTATTCAACAACTTCACTGAAGGTGGGGGAACTTCGACCTTGTTTTGACAGATAAATCACTCTTGCATTAAATAAACACAAACGCTTCTCTTAATTACAGTGCCTTGCGAAAGTACTCGGCCCCCTTGAACTGGTCAACGTCTTGCCACATTTCAGGCTTCAAACATAAAGATATAAAATTATAATTTTTTGTAAAGAATCAACAACAAGTGGGACACAATCGTGAAGTGGAATGAAATTTATTGGATGTGTCAAACTTTTTTAACAAATAGAAAACTGAAAAGTGGGTCGTGCAATATTATTCGGCCCTTTTACTTTCAGTGCAGCAAACTCACTCCAGAAGTTCAGTGAGGATCTCTGAATGATCCAATGTTGTTCCAAATGACTGATGATGATAAATAGAATCCATCTGTGTGTAATAAAGTCTCCGTATAAATGCACCTGCTCTGTGATAGTCTCAGGGTTCTGTTCAAAGCACAGAGAGCATCATGAAGACCAAGTAACACACCAGGCAGGTCCGAGATACTGTTGTGGAAAAAGTTAAAGCCGGATTTGGATACAAAAAGATTTCCCAAGCTTTAAACATCCCCAGGAGCACTGTGCAAGCAATCATATTGAAGTGGAAGGAGTATCAGACCACTTCAAATCCACCAAGACCCGGCCGTCCCTCTAAACTCTCATCTCGAACAAGGAGAAGACTGAGAAGACTGATCAGAGATGCAGCCAAGAAGCCCATGATCACTCTGGATGAACTGCAGAGATCTACAGCTGAGGTGGGAGAGTCTGTCCATAGGACAACAATCAGTCGTACACTGCACAAATCTGGCCTTTATGGAAGAGTGGCAAGAAGAAAGCCATTTCTCAAAGATATCCATAAAAAGTCTCGTTTAAAGTTTGCCACAAGCCACCTGGGAGACACACCAAACATGTGGAAGAAGGTGCTCTGGTCAGATGAAACCAAAATCGAACTGTTTGGCCACAATGCAAAACGATATGTTTGGCGTAAAAGCAACACAGCTCATTACCCTGAACACACCATCCCCACTGTCAAACATGGTGGTGGCAGCATCATGGTTTGGACCTGCTTTTCGTCAGCAGGGACAGGGAAGATGGTCAAAATTGATGGGAAGATGGATGGAGCCAAATACAGGACCATTCTGGAAGAAAACCTGTTGGAGTCTGCAAGAGACCTGAGACTGGGACGGAGATTTATCTTCCAACAAGACAATGATCCAAAACATAAAGCCAAATATACAATGGAATGGTTCACAAATAAACGTATCCAGGTGTTGGAATGGCCAAGTCAAAGTCCAGACCTGAATCCAATCGAGAATCTGTGGAAAGAGCTGAAGACTGCTGTTCACGAACGCTCTCCATCCAACCTCACTGAGCTCGAGCTACTTTGCAAGGAAGAATGGGCAAGAATTTCAGTCTCTCGATGTGCAAAACTGATAGAGACATACCCCAAGCGACTTGCAGCTGTAATTGCAGCAAAGGGTGGCGCTACAAAGTATTAACGCAAGAGGGCCGAGTAATATTGCAAGCCCCACTTTTCAGTTTTTTATTTGTTAAAAACGTTTGACACATCCAATACATTTCATTCCACTTCATGATTGTATCCCACTTGTTGTTGATACTTCGCAAAAAATTATAATTTTATATCTTTATGTTTGAAGCTTGAAATGTGGCAAGAGGTTGACCAGTTCAAGGGGGCCGAGTACTTTCCCAAGGCACTGTATATGAAGATTTATTGAAGCCAAATAATTCTGATATACCATTATTCTGCTCCAAAAACCTTCACCTAACTAACAAGCACTAATCTACACAAAGGGAATAAAATTGACAACCTAACAATAATAATAAAAGAAAGTATGTGCGCATTGAGTGTCTATGAAGATCAAACAAGCAGTTTTATGGACAAAAAGTGTAATTTGGGTGAAATGGAAAGAGAAGTCCTCCTGGTGTGCTGATGTCTCGATTGCAGCGGTCAGCTGTTAAAACGGTGGGGCCACGCCCCTTTAGTCATACAGCTGATTGCCCCAAATCTTGAACAAAGAGTCATAAAACTCTGAGGTGGGAACTCAGTGGAAAAACTCCAGTAATAAAACTGGAACAAAGCAGTGGTCAGGCGAGGCCCAGACCGCAGTTGCTTTGAATGAAAAACTTTTCAAAGTCCAACTTCTAACTTCTTGCTGATTTGGGATCGGCCGGACAAAACATGAACACACACGATTCAGCAGTGCTTGTACAGCAAATCAAAACACAGCTCAGCATAAAACACTTCAATCGGTATTGCATGCAACAAGTTAATACCTTAGATTAACTACAGGTGATTCTAAATCACCTTAACTATGCCTTATCCTGCCCAGACTTCTAAATGCACCTATCCAATTTAACATAGAAGAACAAAATTACATTGATGTTGATTTCTTCTCTCCACCAGTTGAGGATGGATCAGGTCTGAAGAAAAACGAGGGGGGGAATCACGCGTCCGTGATCAACTCAAGAAAAAAGAACGGTAAATTTCTCATCCGTCCAGGAGGGGAAAAATATGAAGAGCCGTTAGTCGACTGAATCAACAAGGAGGAAACTCATCTCCTTGGAAATAAAACCTCTGTGGGTCTTTCACCTGCGCCGGGTGTCGGCGTGGTCTTCGATCGGTATATTAATCTTCTAACCTTCTTGTATCAGACAGATTTCCAGCTTTCAAGCTCTTCCGGGAATGGCCTTGTGGAGCGAAGGTTTGCCTGCGAGCTTTTGTCTCTCCAGATATGCACCTCTGTTGCGTCGTCCCGTGAGACACGCTGGAAATGGCAACAAAAGTTTATTTTCCGCGGGTTTATAATCCCGGGTGACGTCAGAACTGCGCTGTCTGTTGAGCTGCACATGTTCAACTGTGCGACCAAAATGGATGACTCCAACATAGGCAATTTGTTAGTAGATGAAGCCAATTATTTGCTTACTTCACATATTTGATTTTGCTGCTGTTTTTATGTGTTTCCGAAGCTGCTCCTTGTTTCACAGGACTTGTTTGACCTTGGCTTCATGCAGAAGAATTCAGAAAATATTTAACTCAAAGAAACATAAAATCTAGCCCAAATCAGCATTTTTCTTTGAGGAATTACAAGGAATGCAGCTGAAGCTTTTAATCCAAGATGCATCATATGAAGGGGTCTGAGTATGTGTGCAAGTGTGCATTATATATACAGGATGCCACATGGAAAGCTCAATGTAAATTTCTTTAATCAAGTTTGGAGAAGAGGGTGGAGGTTCAGAGTGTCTGGGTTCATGCACAGTTCAATTTGGAGTTAGTGGAAAAGTACTACAAAGAGACAAAAATCAGGACAGATTCAGTGCAGTTTTGCATTTTTTGACTTTATATGCATTTCTATAATTTTCTTATTTTCTTTGTGTGTTATCTTTGCTTGGTTTTAGATTACAGGATCAACAAAGTAACCTAGAAAATCTGTAAAGTAAAACATATATTTACTTGTTTAAGTCATGCATATGCCTAAAAAAATCAATTTCAACATGAAAGCAGTATCTCAAACTTTATAAGAAATGGCTATCAACCCAACCTTAGAGGCCTGGCAGGGAGAGTGTTAGTTAGATAATCATCCAGGAGGATTATGGTAACTCTGGAGGTGATGCAGAGATCCACAGATTAGGGGGGAAAATCTGAAAAAGAACAGTAATCATACACTTCACAAATCTTCCTTAAAAGTGTGAGAAACAAAGCAATTGCTTTAAGAAAACTACAAGAAGTCAATTTTTAAATTATTCTCAAGGCATGCATGGGACACAGCAAACATGTGAAGAGTGCTCTGGAGGAAAACTAACTCTGGACAAACTATTCCGACTTTAAGATGTGGTGGTGGCAGAATCCTGCTTTGGGAGGTTTTCTAAAACAAGGAAGCTAGTTAAAGCTGGTAAGAAGATGGATGGAGCTAAATACAGGGCAATCCTGGAAGAAAACCTGTTAGAGGCTCCAAAAGGCTTTAGACTAGGGCATACAGTACCTTCCAGCAGGACAACAACGCTTAACATACAGCCAGAATTGTTATGTATTGGTCTAGATCAAAACACATGTATGTGTTAAAATGGCCCTGTCAAAGTCCAGACCTAAATCTCGTGAAAGATTTGTTGCACGACTTGAAAATGGCTGCCCCAGATCATTTCCAACCAATCTGACTGAACATAGCTATTTTGTAAAGAATGACCAAACATTATATCCTTAAATTTTTAAAACTATATGTCAATTTTATTACACTTAATAGTCATGCAACATTTTATTTTAGTTTTTCACCTAAAATGAAAACAAAATATATTGAAGTTTGTGGTTGTAACGTGAAAAAATAAAGGTAAATCATAAGTGTATGCATTAAATTTTATATTTGCTCATGACTAAATCCCTAGTTTGAGATATACTTACAGTGTCTTGCTGCAAGTGCTTCTCCAGCTGCAGTGAGTAGCAGGATTTCATTCCTTTTAACACAATTAAATATTTGACAGCAGTAAATGCAGCTGTAGCACTAACAAACTGTAATGACTTGACAGGACTTAAAAATATATCTGGGCTATTTACAATTTTAAACCTATGTGTAAAATCCCATATAATACCCATGCATAGACTCCCTTCTATTAGGCTAATATCTATGATTATATACAACACACAAAAAACATGCTGGGAGGGACAAGAAATATGATCCAGGTGGTTTAACACGAAAAGGGCAATTATTACGAGCCTCTCATCACAACTATCATCCAGGTAAATAATCAAATATGCTCAGAGTCCACACTACCAATTATAGCAGATTGTATGCCTTGAGACTATCAGCACACTCCCTTTTTAACCAGCCAGACTGTTTACCACCGTCAAAGCAAACTGTTTGCACGTACCATTTATCCAAATTACACATCTACGCCCTGTAAAAACAACCAGCAGCCCCACACTCCCAAACATATATTGATTTATGGAGAAAACAAAAGTGTAACAGAGAATGGGCGGAGGATGAGGAGTTGTCAAAAGCCACAGGAGCACTGTTTATAGCCAGCAAAAAAAAAAATCAAAACATTTTTTATGAGCTATTCTGGAGACTTCTGAATGATCTTTCAGAGTGTTTAGTCTGTGTTTTGCTCCTTTAATCATTTCTTTTTAGGTTGAAGTTTAGATGAAAAAAAAAAGGTAGAGTTGGGTATTTTGGTGTTAGGGTGTGTCTGCCCGGGTGCACAGAGAGGCTACGTGTCTTAGGTTAAAAAAAGTGCTTAACAAAAGAAAAAAAGGCTTGAGTTCAGGTTCCATAGCCCCTCTGGTTAGGACCCATCATTCCTGAAGTAGTAAATGGCCTTTACTTGTATGCATTATCAAGTTGAAGTACACCGAAACGCCTTACACTTCGATCAGTCATCCACAAAATTCACACACACATTGACAGTGGTAGGCTACATTGTAGCCACAACTTCCCTGGAGCAGACTGACAGAAGTGGGGCTGCCATGCAATTCGCACCACTTGGCCCTTTGACCACCATCAGCAGGCAAGGCAGGTGAAGTGTCTTGCTCAAGGACACAACAACTGAGATGGACAGATGGGTTCAATCCGGCAACCCACCAGTTACAGGACCAACCCTTACCACTGTCGCCACTGTTTATACCATTTTTTCTTAAGATGAATGAATGATGGCTGTACTGTTCTACAGGTACATCTACATAAATTACAGTTTTATTGAAAAATAATTTCAGTAATTGAATTTAAAAAATGATGTAATGCAAATTCATCAAACATCTAGTAATATGTTTTAGGCATTCATTTCAGTTCATTTTAATGGCTTACAGCTAATGAAAACCCAACACTCATTTCTCAGATAATTAGAATATTGCGTAATACAAATAAAAAATAAAGACTTTTAATACAGAAATGTCATGTTATGGCTTACATAATCATGGGAAAGAATGGAAGCACAGAACTACTCATACCCCTCACAGACATAGGTTTAAAGCAATCTTTAATTTTACCATGTTTTTTCTAGCTGGAAGTAATATTAATGTTTTGGAGTGGCTCAGCCAGAGCCCTGAGTTGAATCTGATAGAGAATCTGTGGAGGGAGCCAGAAATTAGAATGACTGCAAGGAGGCCTTCCAACCTCAAAGTCTTGGATCACATGAACATATCATTTGATTCAAATTAATTGACACTTTCATAAAGCTGAAATGTATGTATTTATTTATTTTTCTATCTATATCATGTAATGCTATGATTTTCTGAGGAACTAAATGTGTTTTTTTTTCCTGTAAGTCACAATCATCAGAACTATAAGTGAGTGAAATATTTCAATGTGTGGTAAATTATCATTTTAGCTTAATTTTGCTTCAGAATTACTGAAATAAATTACTGAATAAAAATTTTATTATATTTTCAAGGACATTGTATTGTTTTGAGGTGCAAATGTCTGAAAATTTGAATTTTTGCACTTCAAAAAAACAAAATTATTATCTTGTAGACACAAGAACAGATTAAAACTATGATATGGTGAAAGCAAATTTAATGACCCACAAAACAAAATATTCTGACTGTATGTTTAGAACTAGACAACAAACTAAAGCAACATGTAATTTGCGAAACTTGAAAAACAGAAGCCTTCTTTGAATCTTTGAAATATTTGAAATATTGTATTTAGACACTAAGCTCAAAGTTCTCCCAAAGTTTGATCTTGGCACAACACAGGAGATAGCCACCTGACTTGTCATTTCCATGCTGGATCACAGTACATAATGTGGTTCAAAAACGTCTCACTGTTTGATAGAACACAACCTATATTAGTGGAGATTTCATATGTTATGGCTCTGTTAATCACCTCCTTCTCCCACAACCAGTAATCCAATACTGGGTTGTGGGGATAATAGCTGTAGCAAAATATCACAGACCCCATTTCCCTAGCTACCTCCTGATTTAACCTTGGTAAAATGCCCTATTAAAATTTAAAAACAAATCTCCAGGTTACCCATTTTTGTCTAAAAAAAACTTTTTACTGTAAAAAATGTCGACACCCAACTGAGGCCCAAAAGGGCATTATTACTGCTCTGCCTAGACTATAATTGACTACCTGCTTTACATCAGCAGTTAGGTGGCACTGAATTTTATTAAGAACAAGATTGTAGTTATTCTATTTGAGCCCCACAGTAAAAGCAGGACTCTTTATCAATCTTCCTCCCTACCTTTATTTAAGAACCAATTATTACAAATGTCAGTGTTCCCCTAAACTTGGTTCCCCAAGAGTTGTTGCAAAACCTATGCCATGTATGAGTTGGGGTCTCCAACTCTGGTCCTCAGGAGCTACTGTCCTGCAACTTTTATATGTATCACTGTTCCAACAGAATTGAATCATATAAATAGCTCATTACCGAGCCTCTGCAGAACCTGATGATGTTCTGAGGAGGTAATTCAGTTGTGTATTTCAGGTGTTTCGTCATTGCAATAGTTCTCGAGGACTGGAGTTGAAGACCCCTGAAATTTTGGGAAGGCACAGCCCATACAGTAATTAGATTACCCCCTAAGTGAATGGACTAATGGGAATTTTGTGACAGTTGGCCTCGACATCCAGGACATAGAACCTTATGTTTTATGGATATGTACCAGAAATTTCAGAATAATTAAAAGCACAACAAAAAAAACTTTTTAATTACAAAAAATATTTATTATCTGACAGCAACAGTATTAATATTAGTAACATTGCATCAATCTATACATGCAAGTATGTCTCGAAGATTTAGCATTGTACCAATTGTACCCATTGTTTTAAGACATAATGAACCAAATCTTAACCGCCAACAATAAAATTTCTATAATCAAGCAGTAATTCAGTCTTGGTATGTTGTGTACAATAGAGTCTACCAAAAGTCTGATACTTAAAAACTTTGTGACCACTGTTAGTCTGTTGTATTCCAGAACAAAGTAAAATGCAAAAACCCAACAAATTTCCAAGCAAAAAATATCGGAGGCTGTTTTTACTTTATTGGAAAAACAATATTAACATGAAAATGTATGAAACAGTTCATATATTAAGGATAAGCGGGCAATGTTGGTTTGTTTTTCTGTGGCTGGATAACCCCATAAATTCAAAACCAAGAGTAAACTAGCAATTATGTTATATTAGTTATACTCAGAAAGACTGAAACTAAGTAAAATAATAAACTGTTTCTTTAAAACATCAAAATAAATTAATATTTCCACATACACAAAACTACAGGGGTCTGCCTAAACCTGCTATTTTTAGCATTAAGGACTAAGTTAAACATCTCATTATTCTCAGTCAGGTTCCTCCATGACCATGATATTCATCATCAACACCTTTTTCATCCTGCATTTATACCACTTTTAAACTTAGTTGTATTTTAACACTGAAGGCTATGCATTCAGAAAGAGAAAAGAAGACATGAGATCATTCCCATAGTTACTCTTGACTTTACTTCATAGAAGCAGTGTATCATTTTCCATCTATATAATAGCTTTATTTAATTGTAGGCTGCCAGTTTTGTGGCTTGGTAAGATTTGTAGCTGGCACTTCTGTCCTGAAGTCTGATCAGATACTGTACTTTAGAGAAATAATCCCTTGCTGTGGGCGTGTTTGTTTTGAGCCATCCATGTGAACCTGTTGCCCTCTAAGGAGAAAGAGGAAGGGCAGTACCAGAGTGGCAATCCGGTAACCACAACACATCAAGACAAAAACCAGTGGTGATCCACCCTAACCCTTCTAATTGGTTCTTTGGCTTCAACTTAAAAGACCAACCACAAGTGAGGGATTTTTTTTTGTCTCCCTTGAATACCTCTGGTATATTTACAATGACATATTCCCCACTGGACGTTGTGGTAAGCCCTGTGCTGTTGCACTGCATCGTCCATCTGGGCATCTTGCCTTAGCCTTTGTTGTGTTCACAGTTTTAGAAATTTGTCTGAAGGGATCAATTATGATTAGACTCAAGGTTAACTGCTTTATAAAATTCCATGAGAGGTTTGCTAAGGCAGAGAAACACCAGAAATTATAATTGAGTCTATGAGTAAAACAGGTCTATCTTCCCTATTATATTCAAAAATATATATATATTTTAAATTGCACAATTAAAATGGGACAGAAAAACAGACAGAAGACAAAAAACAGAGAAGTAAAGTATACCAAAACCAAAAGCCTTTTGTTCTCTGTCAACAGTGACAATACATACAATAGTTTCTTCCTGTCTAGCCTATGTACTTTGACAGGCAGTTGATCAAATACAATTTTAAGAGATTATTAGGGAAACTGAAGCTTGCATTACCTTAGTACACACCTGGTCTGTAGATACAAAGCCTGACTAATCCATCCATCTAACCCGATGAAAAGGAATTTTCCTCACAGAGGATTGCTCCCTTAAGGTCCAGAATCAGTTTCTTTTTTGATGTCTTATTTACAAGGGATTGGAACAGGAGGTGAACAGACGGATTGGGAGTTGTTTGCAGTAAACCGGTTACTGCTCTATTTCATTGTGATGAAGGAAGAGCTAAGCCAAAAAGCAAAATTCTTAAATTACTGGTAAATACAAGTTTAAGTCATTACTATTAGATATTGATCTTAGCTAAAATAACAAGATCTTCGATACAAGCAGCTAAAATTGCTTCATGGTAGAATAGCTGGGCTCAACTTGGGAAATCTGGGCTTTCTAATGCGGGGGGAGCGTAGAGTAAAGCCGCTGATACTCCACATCTATGTAAAGTGGTTAATTAAAGTGGCTCAGACATCTGATCAGGTTGCCTCATGAGCACCTTCTATTGGAGGCACGTCCCATTGAGTACAGACCCTAATGCAGACCCAAAACACACTGGAAGGACTGGCAATACCTTGCCACTCTGGCACTGCCCTACCTGGGGATCCCGTAAAATGAGCAGGACAGGGAAGCCTGGGTTTCCCCCTGTTATCTCTGCAACCTAATCGTCATCAAGCAGAAGACAAAGAAAGGGTGGATAATTTATGTGACCTTTGCATAAAAATCACAGACAGAGCCCATGCATGCCCAAGGAGAGCATGCAAACTCCATACGGAAAGGCTCCAAACCTGGGACCTTTTTGCTGCAGGACAACCTAACACTGCTAATGCCAATTCATTTAATGAATGAAGTGAGATGTTGAACAAATTAGCCATCAATCAAACTGCAATGTAAGAAAAACTGCTAAAAAATCTTGTAGTCATTTAAAAAACTGAATCAGAAGTCAAAAAAAGTAGCCCAGGATTAAAGCTTTGAGGAAGTACTTGTGTGATCTGTATTTACCAAGATTTATTATTGCCAAAAACTCACAACAGACTCACAACAATCCTACTTGGCAGACCAAGTAGGACTGCAGTGAGTAGCTTTTAACATTTATGTTGTTGAGGACATTGCTTTAATGTTGGTGTTGAATAAAAGTTTGTCTGTCAAGGAGTGACAGTCTAAAAATGTCTGCTACCATGCCAGTACTGCATTCTGGATTCAATACTTACATAGACAATTTTCATCAGGCAGCTTAAAAAAACGTTGCACATGAAGTGAGTAATATGAGTTATTCACTGATATTTTTGGTAGCAGGAAGTAATGCCCTTCGGTTTGGTTCATCTTTAGAGGTACTTCTATGTAATATTAGGGTTGGTCAGTAAAATTATAGAGTAAGACCAAGCTTACCAGTGGGTCCTCTGTATGAGATAGTTGAGTAAATTTAATCATAGAAGGGGAAGGTTTGATGAAATCAGTACTGAGCACAATTCCAAAGTCAAGTGGTGGTATTATGAAGGACATGCGGAAATTCTGCTTCCCTAACTTTACCTCCCATTTCAGGGAGGTTAGAAGCCACAGGAAATTGAGACAGAGCTAGAAATCACACAGATCTGTTGAGCATAACACGCTCTCTGGAATGCAAAGCTGAAAACTAACTCAAAAGGTCAAATGTCTTTCTTCCCTCTCTGTCCAATCCTTTTAATTCCCTCTCTCTCAAGCATTTTAGGCCCCACTACTGTGAAAGTGTGCGTGACCACTCATTAAAACTGCTAATAACTGCAAGGTATTGAACATTTTCTGCTCTGAGTCTTGATAGTAACCCGAGAGCGCATTTATGTGGAATGAAATTTGTTTTTTTAAAGGAAGGAAAAATAATATGCATGATATCTCTTTAAATGTGCTTTCATCCTTTATACACAGAAAATTATACTTCAAGTCTTAATTTAGCTACCAATATTTACTAACACATTTTTGTTCAGTTTTAAGGTGTGTTACACTGCATGCAGCCTGCAAAGGTTAGTTTAAAGCTTATCCAATTATACAGTAAAACTGAAACTCAATTTTTGAGGACAAATCCTCTGTTTTTATGTGATTTGATTTTTTTGTTAAACTGTTTTTAGATATATAGCTATGTCCTGTAATAACAGACATGGCTGTTTGGTGATTCATGCGCATCATTGGCTGTAAAGACAATATATGTACTTTTCTACACACAAGTTTGTTAACTGGTACAAAGCAACAAGAGCATATAACTGTTATTAGCTACATTGCACTGGTTTTCCATTTATTTTAGGATAAAGTTCTTAATTTCTTTGAAATCTCTTATTGGCGCCAGCATATTTGTCCAGCCCGCTGCATCCCTATGCTCCATCTTGTTCCCTCAGGTCAGCTGATCAAATGCTGCTGTTGATTCCTAAATCACAGCGGAAATTAAGAGGTGATTGAACTTTCTCTGTAGTGACCCTAAAGCTCTGGAATGAACATCCTCTGCAAGGCCAGCTCCCTCAGCTGTGTTTAGATCCCACTTGAAAACAAACTTTTTAGTCTTTGCCCTTTAACCCAGTGTGAGATTCACAATGATCGTTTGTGTTTTTAGGATTTTAACTGTTTTTATCACTTTATGTTTTACCTGTTGTGCAGTACTTTGGCCAACCATGCATTGTATTTTAAAGTGCTATATAAATAATTATAGTATGGTATACAGCAATCAGAACTTAAATGCCCTCAGGACTAAAGGTATTATTCCAGCCAAAAGTATTTTGGATCTCCTCTGAGGTATCATGGTATTTTCTTTTTGGACTCTGAGATTGTAATTTATAGGTTCCTGATAAACATCAACTGTTGCGACCATCTATCATTCTACTGCATGAATTATCATAGTAGCATTGTGTGTGGGTTGTCTCAGTTCAATAAATGAATTTCTGAGCTCAGAAAGCAACTGGTCCAGAGCAAAAACCTGGACTTACAAGATCTTAAGAACTATTGTGGATATTATATGTGTAATTACTGCAACAGCTTCTCTGTCTTTGCAGAAGGAAGAAATCCCCACAACATGATAGTCCAAACACTACAGGTCCTTCTCAAAATATTAGCATATTGTGATAAAGTTCATTATTTTCCATAATGTAATGATGAAAATTTAACATTCATATATTTTAGATTCATTGCACACTAACTGAAATATTTCAGGTCTTTTATTGTCTTAATACGGATGATTTTGGCATACAGCTCATGAAAACCCAAAATTCCTATCTCACAAAATTAGCATATTTCATCCGACCAATAAAAGAAAAGTGTTTTTAATACAAAAAACGTCAACCTTCAAATAATCATGTACAGTTATGCACTCAATACTTGGTCGGGAATCCTTTGGCAGAAATGACTGCTTCAATGCGGCGTGGCATGGAGGCAATCAGCCTGTGGCACTGCTGAAGTCTTATGGAGGCCCAGGATGCTTCGATAGCGGCCTTTAGCTCATCCAGAGTGTTGGGTCTTGAGTCTCTCAACGTTCTCTTCACAATATCCCACAGATTCTCTATGGGGTTCAGGTCAGGAGAGTTGGCAGGCCAATTGAGCACAGTGATACCATGGTCAGTAAACCATTTACCAGTGGTTTTGGCACTGTGAGCAGGTGCCAGGTCGTGCTGAAAAATGAAATCTTCATCTCCATAAAGCTTTTCAGCAGATGGAAGCATGAAGTGCTCCAAAATCTCCTGATAGCTAGCTGCATTGACCCTGCCCTTGATAAAACACAGTGGACCAACACCAGCAGCTGACACGGCACCCCAGACCATCACTGACTGTGGGTACTTGACACTGGACTTCTGGCATTTTGGCATTTCCTTCTCCCCAGTCTTCCTCCAGACTCTGGCACCTTGATTTCCGAATGACATGCAGAATTTGCTTTCATCCGAAAAAAGTACTTTGGACCACTGAGCAACAGTCCAGTGCTGCTTCTCTGTAGCCCAGGTCAGGCGCTTCTGCCGCTGTTTCTGGTTCAAAAGTGGCTTGACCTGGGGAATGCGGCACCTGTAGCCCATTTCCTGCACACGCCTGTGCACGGTGGCTCTGGATGTTTCTACTCCAGACTCAGTCCACTGCTTCCGCAGGTCCCCCAAGGTCTGGAATTGGACCTTCTCCACAATCTTCCTCAGGGTCCGGTCACCTCTTCTCGTTGTGCAGCGTTTTCTGCCACACTTTTTCCTTCCCACAGACTTCCCACTAAGGTGCCTTGATACAGCACTCTGGGAACAGCCTATTCGTTCAGAAATTTCTTTCTGTGTCTTACCCTCTTGCTTGAGGGTGTCAATAGTGGCCTTCTGGACAGCAGTCAGGTCGGCAGTCTTACCCATGATTGGGGTTTTGAGTGATGAACCAGGCTGGGAGTTTTAAAGGCCTCAGGAATCTTTTGCAGGTGTTTAGAGTTAACTCGTTGATTCAGATGATTAGGTTCATAGCTCGTTTAGAGACCCTTTTAATGATATGCTAATTTTGTGAGATAGGAATTTTGGGTTTTTATGAGCTGTATGCCAAAATCATCCGTATTAAGACAATAAAAGACCTGAAATATTTCAGTTAGTGTGCAATGAATCTAAAATATATGAATGTTACATTTTTATCATGACATTATGGAAAATAATGAACTTTATCACAATATGCTAATATTTTGAGAAGGACCTGTATGTTTCATCATAGGGAAAGTGTGTTCAGAGTTAAGTTTTATGACTCCTTTTAGCATTTTACAACAGACCAAAAAGTTTAAGTTGGTTCTCACCCAAACAAAATTTTCTTCCACATGTTTGTTCTGTTCCTTGTAGACTTCTTTCAAAAATCTTTTTCTTCCCACTTTTCCATTAAGGTAAATTTTGTGGAGTACACAACTTATTAGCTGTCCTTTCAGATTCCCCCTCTTGAGCCTTCGAGTTTCTCCAGAGTTTTTCCACATCTTGGTTTGTTTATAGTTTGATTTAAACTGATTTATGTTGTATATTTTAAGAAACTTTAACACTGAAGAGATGGTATAAACATTTGGGGAAGCCACAGGCATGAACAGAAAGTTTACATTCAAGAGATGCTGCAGCAAAAATTGGTAATCCAAAATAATTTAAGATAAAAGATGCAAAGGCACACAATTGGAAAAAAACTCAAACATAAATGGCAGATTAGACTTGTCTTGGAAATGTTTAAAAATGGGCAAAAAATAAGATGACCTTTAGACAAATGACAACAAGGCAACTGTTCCGGTTATGGTTTAAAAGGTTTTGTTTGGTGATCCAAAGCATACTGCATCATCTATCAAAATTGGAGAAGGCAATGTAATGTCATGAGCCTGTGTGGCAGCCACATCCTCTGTAAACTGATGTTTACAGATGATGTGGCTGAAGACAGAAGTAGCAGGGTTGACTCTGAGCTATACTTAGTGCCCCATTGCAGTTTGCTGAACTGTTTACCTTAAAGCAGTGACCCAAAAATTTGTGAACTTGTAAGACATCTCAGACAATGATTTTCTTGCACACTACATGTAAATTTCTCCCCAACTTTTTCCCAATCTAGTCTGTTGTGTCCCTTGGTCTTTATAATTCTGTTTTGTAACCAATGGTTTCCAACAAACTTTAACAAGGCCTTAACAGACCAGCTGTATTTATGCTGAGTTTAAATCCCACACATATGCATTCTAGTACCAATAGGTAATTGATTGCAGTGAATCTTTTAAGGATGTTAGAGTAAGTGAGTCTGAATAGGAAAAAATACATACTACACAGAGATTTTTACATGTGTTTGTAAAACAAAAAATCTGAAAATAATTTAAATTATTCTTCATAATGAAATAGATTGGAGTTTGTGGCTGTGACTTGAAGAAGTATGAGAAAGTTAAATGGTTTTACAAGGCACTGATTTTGATGACTGTTCAAATTGTGTCGTTTCAGTGAGGTTGGTTGTTCTACATATGGTGTTTTTGAGGTAGGCAAACAGGCAGGTAATTGGGATAAATTAAATAGGTTTGACAGACCATCTCCTGTGCAGTCAGGTGGGTGTCCTAGAAAATAATTGCAGACAGGAGTCGAACCAGGAAGGAACCAAGGGATCAAGAAGGTAAACAAGTGGATAAATTAGGTGAACTTTAGGTAGGTAATTAAAAGGCACATGAATTTTACGGGGGGAATAACTAAATTTCCATGAGGCATGCAATCCAGAAAGGCTGAAATACCACAACTAAGACAGACAACAGTTGGAAGTCCTGCTGGTCCACTTAAATTGGAACTAGATGAGATGATGCATTGCAGGTGGGTGAGCTGCTCAGCAGGAACAGCCTTGGCCTCAGAAGTGATCAGCACCATAGAAAGAAAGTGGGGTGGAGAGGACAGAGAACAACAAGCAACTCATAAACCACATTGGGACCTTGAAATTTGTGTAAACATAGCGTTAGAGTAGTTTTCCAAATTATGAAGGAAATCGGATCAGATTATGAGCATTAAAAAACAGTCTTGATGTAGGGAACTCACAAAGCCATTTAGATTATTAGTTCCCACTTTAAATAATACCAAACTCAACAAATTTTCTCATGCCAAAGAATAACAAAAATCATGTAAACTCTGACCTAACTGTTTTAGCTCTAATATAAGCAGAAGAAATGGGCCATAATCTCCTGCCAAAAATGTGCTGCCCTTAAGCAAAACTTTACAACTCAGACTCACTCGCATTACTTATTTTATTTAGTCAGTAGGCAAAAGTACCTTGAGCCAAAAGGAAAGGGGATTAGGCTATGTTTGTCTACATGCATATTCACATGTAATTTTCTACAATTTCGTTTTTTGCTGAAAGTAGGTTAAACGGCCTCTCAAGATATGCACGGTTCGGCGCCGGACGAGTTGATTGCCTGCTGTGGTGATTGCAGTTTTCAGATTCTCCTAATGAGATCTTACAATCTAACTCTGCTCTGAAAAGAACTTCCTCTGTGTTTGAATTTGCTTTGTGGAGGTTTTAGTGACTTGCCTCCTGTTTCCACTCCCTGGTTAAGATGCCCATATAAAGAAAAAAAGAAAAAGCATCCAAAATACTCTAAATTGCTGCAATTTACAGCTCGCTAACAAGAGATCTGCGCATATGAGTTCCGCCTGCAGTCTGAACCCTGAATAAACCCTCTGGCTTGTTTGTAATGGATAGAAGAAACATGAAAATGCAGTATGTGTTAAGAGGAGAATGTAATGCACCAGGTGTTTTTCCCTCTCAGTGTGACACTGCCAAGACAGTCATGACTGCCAGGGCCCCTTAATGTAGGGTAGCATGAAAGCTCAGGCTGAAACTAATGAATCATGGTTGTCTGGGCAAAGGGTGACATCATTTCCTTTAAGCCTCATTGGGCCTGGAATCTGACACCGCTTCTCACCCTCCCTCAAGCCCTGACTGCAATGCACAGAGCTGTGTAATACATCCAAAATGCCAGAATGTTCTTCAATTGAGATACAAGCTACAGCAAGTTTAAAGAATAATGTCACTAAGGGCATTTTAAGAGCTGCTTTATGTTTCAGAGCCTGCAAAAGACAACAATATTCTGGTGCTTCCCAAAGTCGCTTTTTATGGAGCTGAACAGTGATGTATTTTTTAAAATTGTAGGGTAATGCCGCAAAAACACCCATTAAGAGGTTGATTGTTCCATTGTGTTTCACTCATAAATGTAACAGGAAGCTAAATGTTAGGCTGCAAAGTGTCATTATTTTGGTCCAATGAAACATATTAGAATTTAAACAGAACTGTGCAATAAAAGGCAGTGTTGTGTAGTGAGATGCTTGGAGAAGCTTTTTTTCTGCTCCCAGAGAGCCCAAAGAATGATTCTTTAAAATGACATATTTTCTCGAGAGTTATTTCCAGTGAACTGACTTTGTGACTCAGCGCTGATAAAAATTCCCCAGCAGTTTGAAATGATGTATGAAGGAGAGGTCTGTTAAGAGTCATACATTATGGCTGTAACACTCTATAGCGTCTCTGCTACGTGGGAAAGACATGTGATCAGTGAGGAATGAAAGTAGAATGAAGCCAACCATGCAGCAATGTAAGAACAAAGCCCTTCCTCCCATGAGTTTTGGTTCTACAGAAATGTAAGAGTAGCCTTACATTTTTCACCCCAAATCAGAACATTAAAACCTTAGTTTGTGTCATTATGTTCATTTGAATGTGGGAAAAACTCAATAAAACATTTAAAATACTGCCTATCAGGCTGTACATTATGACCACTGACAGGTGAAGTGTTTAACAATTCATCATAACAGTGGCAACAAGTGGACATTTTGAGCTTGTTTGACATAGCTGGACAACTGGGTGAGAACGTCTACAGAACTGCAGTTCCTATGATGTTCTAGGTCTGCAGTAGTCAGTATCTATCACAAATGGTCCAAGTATGGAACATTGGTGAGTGGGCAACAGGCTCATGGGAGACGAGGGCTCACTGAGGCATGTGGGAAGCGAATGCTGGGCTATGTGTTTCGATCCCTTCTTAGAGCTACTGTAGCTCAGATTACCCAAGAAGTTAATTCTGGTTATAAGAAGAAGGTGAATCACAGCTTGTTGCTGCTGAGCAGATTAACATTGTTTTCATCTTTCTTGAAAAACATGACATCAGAATACACTACTGGAAGAAGTAAAGGTAGGGGAGGCAGTGTGATGCCTTGGACCATGTTCTGCTGGGAAACCCTGGAGCCTGATGCCTACTCCCCACTGCCATCCATGCAGATGTTAGTTTGGCAAATACCAGCTAGCTAAGCATTGCTGTAGACCATGTGCAAAGGGGTGTCCAACTGAAGAATCAGTGTCCTCAAGTTTTAGACATGTCTCTATTTTAGTAAAGCTAATTAAAATGCTTGAAATACCGCCTCTGCATGTCATCAAGTTCTGCAGGGGCCTGGTAATGATCCATTTATTTGATTCATTTTGGCTTAACCATAGAAAGGTATAAAACATCCAGGATACTGGCTTACAGGTTCATGAAAACAATGTTCTATGTTGGCTGTGGTCTCTTTCAGCATTGTAATGCGCCCTGTATCAAAGCAAAAATGTTTCAGGGACTGTTGGTGGAACGCAACAACCAGTTTGAGGTGTTGAATATGCTTCCAAACTCCACAACTCTGCTTGGCGCCAGATACCACAGCACACCTTTAGGGATCTAGTGAAGTCCACTGCTTAGCAGGTCAGGGATGAATTGGAAGCAAAAAAAACTAACACACTAGTAGGCAGGTGGCCACAATGTTACAGCTATTCAAGGGGACTTGCAAGCAATTTAAAATGTCCTTGAGACTCTTAACTCAGTCCACACCCGCTGGTCAGACTGATGGGTTATGCTCCAGCAACCCAACCCCACCCCACACTCCACCCCATGTGCCTAACCATGATAATCCTGGTCAAGAACACTGAAAAAAAAAGTTGTGAAACTGGGGTAAGGCTATGTTTATCAATCTGTGCAATATTTGCAGAAGGCAGTGTGTTTTCTTGCAGTACCAAGCAAGACCTCCAGGTCCTGCCTCTAAAACATGATCACTTGTAATTAACCCCGAGCCTTGTCACTGACAGTAATGGAGGTCTCTGATTTCAGGACATCCCTTTACTTCCCTCTTCAGACCAAATGATGTAACTCTCATTGACATTTTTCTTACATATTTAAGTTTTAGTCATTTATCTATTTAATATAGTTATTAGAAAACAATTTTCAAAAGCATCTTTAGCTCATGCAGTGAAATCCATTGTAGCCTGTTATAAATGCAATATAGTCAAAGCCATAAAGATCACAACCACTTTATTTTTTCATTTTCAAGATTGTCACACTTACAAGTTTATATTCAATTCATTACAATTCATACATTACAATTAATCCTAACCATTGAACAGTGCAGTCAGATTCGGTTATGTATTCAAATTGGATAAAAAGTTTTTCTGTCTAAGGAAACCCAGCAGATTGCATCCAGTCAGTGACTTGCAGCATTCCCTCCTCCTGGATGAGCATGTAGAGACAGTGGACAGTCACTGGCGTTGACTTTGCAGCAATCCCTCATACTGAGCATGCATGTAGCGACATTGGAGAGGAAAAACTCCCTTTTAACAGGAAGAAACCTCCAGCAGAACCAGGCTCAGTGTGAGCGGCCATCTGCCACGACCGACTGTGGGTTTGAGAGAACAGAGCACAGACACAAAGAGAACAAAGAAGCACTGATCCAGGAGTACTTTCTATGGGAAGGAAAAGTAAATGTTAGTGGATGTAGCTCCTTTAGTCGTTTCATCTAGGATAAAAGAACAGATAAACTGTGAGCCAGTTTTCAAGGTTAGAGTCTGAACGAGAGCACATAGTTAGTCACAGTATAAGCTCAGTCAGTAGCTATGTCTAGGAGAGAGAAAGGGTTAAACACTGAAAGACAGGGCCATGTGGATCATCGGTAGAGGGTGAGCATAAAGTTGTTGCAAGCAGAAGCTTGGACGATGCCGCTCTCCAGAAAGGTGTCACAGGTAGACACAGAGTCAGGCCAGGTGTAGCTTCTAGGAAGAGAAAAGAGAGAGAACATAAAGTTAAAAGTTGAAATTACAGCAAATAATGCAAAATTGGAGAGTAGTGTGAGAATGTAGCAAAGAGGGTGAAAGTGGTCATTATGTCCTCCAGCAGCCTAAGCCTATAGCAGCATAACTACAGAGATAGCTCACGATAACCTAAGCCACTCTAAATATAAGCTTTATTAAAAAGGAAAGTTTTAAGCCTAGCCTTAAAAGTAGACAGTTTGGCCATCTAGAGCCCACTGATGGCCATTGTTATACTAAAACCATATGAAACAACAGAAACTATATTAAGCATCATAAATAATGAAATTCACATATTATATAGAGATCTCAATTGCTAAATTGTATGTCTGCGAGACAGTTATGAACCTGTCCTGATATTTATTTGTGAAATTCCTATTCTCCGCTACATGTGTAAAAGCCACTCGTGTTGTTTAGCTTTGGTAAGCTAACCCTTTTCACTGTCAGATCTTTTGTCCCATAACACAAACTTTCAGTCTTTTTTTACCACCATGTCTCTCGCATCCAATTTAAAATGGCTGACTGCCTTTTAAATTGAGGTTTTGTTGTAGCAGATATCTTACATACAGTAGATAACTTTCTTGGCATCTTCATTTAGTGTAAATCCAGATCAGATGTTACTGAGACGTTAGCTAACAGCTAGTTTGAGAGTCATCAAAGAGGACCTTCACTGTCCTAAAACAACTACAACGCAAAATTGTATTGTGTTTTATATAAACGCAACTTTATAAACCTTTAAACATTCATCAAGCCAGCGATTATTGAAATGACAAATAGAGGTAGGAGGTGGTGGGCAATCATTGATCTTCTTGTGTGAAACACATGTAAACATATACATGCAAAGTGTTTTCAGTCAGAATAAATGTTTGATACAAATAAAGTTGGTGTAAGATAACTAAAGTAGCATTCAAATAAACCATCTGCTTATTTCTGCTTTCCTTTCATGTCAGGCTGTTTCTCGTACCAGAAATGCTTTAAATGTTGTTGAGTTCTCAACACATGTTTCACAGAGGGAGATTGTTTATGGCTGACTGCCACCGACATTTCCTCTCCCTAGCAGCTACCATTACCCCACTGTTTTTGTATGTCAAAAGCCAGATAATATAAACATGAGAACAGTTTTAATGTCATAAAATAGAGGTTGCAAAAACTGCTAGGATTTTCTGAGATTTCAGTTTTTTAAGACATTGTATGTCCAATGTGGGCTTGTCAAACCCTCACTAGCTGTTAGCTTTGCTAGGATCAACTTGAACCAATTAAACTGCATTTAGATTAAATGAAGACACCAACAGTTATCTACTGAAGGTAAGCTATTAAATGCTTATAGCCTTTTTACAGAACTTTACCTTTTTAAAAATCCTAAACTATCCCATTAAGTAATAATTTTCCTTTTAGGAAACAGAGAAGGTTTATTTGCTATCTGTAAAACGCAGATTTTAAATCCTTATCCTTAGAATCCTTATTCTGAAAAGCCATGACTGCACTTTTAGGAACTGAGAGAGCAAGAACTGAAATTGCTCGTTTTTTAAATTTATTTCTTAGGTTCTTTTGTTCCTTGTTCCACATTTTAAATCCAATTTTGTCCAGAACAGACCCTTTTTATGCTGTTGTGCAGTTCACACTCTCTCTTATTTCTATCTTAAAGCATCTCAAGTGAGTGCTTTAATCATCTTCTTCCCATCAGTAATTATAAAATCATTAACTAAAACCACTAATTTGCACTTTAACATGCAACTAACACTCATGGGGAGTTAGGGTATGTAAATCTTAATATACTCATATTTCCATAGCTTAGAACTATGTATGTTTTTTCAGTCAGTAGAAAACATTTACCCATCCACCCCCTTGTTTTTAAATTTCGCTTTACTTCAGCTCAACTGTTAAGTCGTTGCAGGTGAAAGTCAATAAATCTGTGTGAGCAAAGGACCAGATCAGAGTATCATGAGAGGTGTTGCATAATTTCCTCTTTAAATACTGGATTCTGACAACATCTTATATGCATCTGCATCTGTGTGTTTATGTTAGTTACATGTGTTTCTGATTAAAAACAAATAATCAGAACTGAAATGTAGAGATTATCCAGTGTCTTTATTCTCTACACTTTTCTGCCAGTAATAATGAATTCTCTAACAACAAACTCAGTGAAACTTGTACTGTTTGTTATAAAGGTTTATGATACTAAGATGAGTTCAAACATATTGTTTTTGTCCTCCACAAGGTGTCACTGTGAGATCAACCCTGCTTAAAGTATATGCTCCTCCATTCTAAGGCCAGATAATCACATTTCAGAGAGACTTTAAAAGTATGCTCCTTAAAACAGTTCGGATCAGAAATTCTAATTAGGATTCGCTCATTTGCATTTGTCAAACACCCAGCCATCAGAATTATCAGACGCTGACTGAAGTTTTTGTCAACATCATTAACAATAAAGCAGAATTTCAAATGAAAAGGAAATATTTGATCACTGAGATGAGAAGCTCTGAGCTTTTCATCTGTTCCACTTCTTTCCCCATGCTCTGCTAAAGATGGGACGCAAAATCGGGGGGATTATTAAACTTGTAAGCACATACTTAAAATGTCCCAATGTTTGCTTTTAGAGACAGAGAAAAGCTGCAGGATGTCTGATCTTGGCAAAACTAAAGTAAACATCAGTAATAACCTTATGTAACCTGCTGTTTTATTCAAAGACAAATCTTAAAAAATTGAGCAATAATCTCAACTGTTAACATATTTAAACTGTTCCACTGAGAAGTAGAGAAACATGTTTGCTCTCACACCACAAGGGGGCCCCAGTGTTCTTTAAATACATTTCTTGTTTAGGTCACAGCCGTGCAGCAGTTTAACTCCAAAACTAACTGCTGGCACTGGCTGTGAGCTGGTAATTCATGATGTTTTTTCTTTTTTTTTTTTTTGCTTTTTGGTTTCTGTGTCATTCAGTCATAGCAAACTAGGTTATAATTAACAAACATCATTTAATAATAATGCCAATTCATTAGTGCAAGACCCAGGCAATCTCTTTCATCAGTAGAATAGAAGAATGCTACTGGGGCTTGAAAGCGGGTCGGGGCCTGGGGGGGGTGTAAAAGAAGCAGGGATGAGTGGGTAAACAGCACTACTGATTCTCTGGTTTATTGGAGCTCCCTGGTAGATTTTCTTTGCCCTCTGTGAATTTGTAATCACAAATAACATCATCTGCAAAGCGTAAATGCATTTCTTTCATAAGGTGCAGGAACAGTTTGGAAATCATATTATGTCCCGAAGAAAGCGCTTCTTTATAAACTGGTTGACCCAAATATTTTGTAATAATAATAAAAAAATAACATAAATGCAAGATGTATATCCCCTTGAAGATAAAAACCTATTGGTTTCAGGATTTTCTGAGGCAGCATGAGTTTAAAGTGTTGTAAACAAGAGTTTTCATTCAGTCATCCTGCCTTGTAGATGATCAAAGAAGACAGAAGCTTGGTTTATATTATCAGTATTTGTGTTCTGGGTGATATATTAGTATCTAGGACACCAAGTGGCTTCTATACAGCAATGGCAGAGTTGAAAGTGTGGGTTTTTTTCTCAGTCTGGGGTCTTCTGTTACCCCAGGATGAGACTGCTTATCTATGAAAATTGCACTCTTGAGAGGAAGCATCAGTTGGAAAAGGAACATAAATGGCTGTCTTCCTGCTCTTTGTGTCTGATAAATAGAGGCACCATAAGCATTTTCCTCAGATATTGTTCAGTAGTCTTGCAAATCTCCACTCATATAAGAGACAACATGTAGGGTGAATATAAACATGAGCGACAGCGGTAGGATGAACAACAAACACAAAAATTGTAATGATCTGTTGGACTTTATTTTTGTTCTCCATTCTGGTTTCTGATGCTATTCTTGTGTTCTGGGATTTAGTTCTCAGTGTTTCTTTTGTGTTTACGTATATTTTGTTTTTGTCCCATTTATCCCTGTTTTCCTATGTGCATTTTACTCTGTTAATTTCCTTAGCTGCAAAAAGCTGCCTGTACCTAACAGGTATTCTACAGCATTCTGCATTCCTTGTCTCAGTCACGCTCCTCTGTGTCTATACTCCTGGTTTGCTTTCAGTCATTTTTAGATTCATCTTTTACGTGTTTTCGTGTTTTAATAGTACCTTCTTAAGACAAAACAGGTATGTCAAACGATAGGGACTTTGGAGTATCAGGTATTCCAATACCTGTCTCGTTTTAAGTCACCCGGACCCGTTAGCTTGCAATCTATGCGAAAGCATTCTGTGCAGCTGTAACAGTTTCGAATTTGGACATGGTATCAGCAAAATGAGTTACCCAAGAAACTACATTTTATTGTCTCCTAATTAATGCTTCATAAAATGTAGGAATTTTTTTAAGAAATCAGACAATGTATCATTATTTTAATTGTTATTATGATCATATTTATTACTTTAATATCTGGACATTTGAAAAAAATGTAAAATTCAAAAGAATAAGGGTTTATAGTTTTAGAAAAAAATATTTACCTTTCAGCAGAAAATAATTGAAAATATCTCCATTTTCTACCATCAATAATGATAACAATAATTAGTCACACTGATTAGGAGTCATGTCAATGATGACGTTTGTCAGAGGCTGACTAACCATGGGTCTGCCTATTAGGTTATCCTAATTTAGTAGCTAGTAGCTAGTAGCTAATTTAGTACTAATTTTATCCTATTTAGTAGCCCTCAAACACATAATCCCGTTCCTCCGTGATACAGCACATTGAATTCTGAAAGCATTTCAAACTGCTCATCACCCGAACCAATAACACGAGTCATAGAACAGGACAATGCAGGAGGTGAATTGATTGAACTGCAGATAAAATCTAATCAGGTATTCACACACATTTTTGTGTCTTGGATAAAATCCCCACCTGTGGAAATAATTATTATTAAAAGCCAGTACTCAGCTTGATGTGTCTGTCTGGTATTTTATGCTACCACACAAAAACAGACAGCGGTCACAATATGAATCAGTTCTTTGTGTTGGAAGACTGTTTTTATATTAACTTTGTAGAATGGTGAGTGCACATATTCAGGCTGCTGAGATATCCCCCTAAAACTTCACTTACTGCAGTCTTTATGAACTCTGCCATTGCAGTGTTTCACCTGTTCCTTAGAGGATCACAGACTCCGCTCTTGTGTGGGTGACAAAGGCATCAATAATGGCGACAGGTGGTATCTCAGTGATAAATTTACGAACAATGCGGGAGGTGAATCATAAATTGAGACATCACCTTACTACTACTGCAGACTGTTGCCTGAAGTTCTCTATCTTTCACATTCCCATTACATTCTCCCACTGTTTTGCCTCCAGTGAATCCAAAAAAAAATAGTGGTAAATAAAAGAACCAATAAGACATAAAAATATAGAGCTGAAGAGAACCTAAAATACAGGCGCTCCATATCTGTAGTCCTCCTTTCATAAATGCCTTTGTCAGTGCTGGATGCACAAACAATTAATCTCAGCCTGCAGAGGAAAACAGCTGAGATGCACAAGTACAAAAGCTTAAGATGACAAGATTTGGTATTTTCTTTTGGTGTATGAATACAATTATATGCAAGCTTGTTAATATTGTGTGTATTTCTTATGTTTGGTCTGTAGTCAGTGATATTACCCATGATCTTTTGCGATGCCTGAACAACATTTTAGAGAGATTTGTAATATTTGTACAATTTTGTAATTAACACAGCTTGCACTTGAGATCCTTGTCCAAAGAAAAGTATCTCTTTGCAAATATTGTAACCAACAAAAATGCAATGATTCCGTTTTTTTAATAATGGGCAACGCCCCAAAGACAAATTAACACATTTTCTGGTACTTGGCCCCAAATCAGACAATGTGCAGTCATGGTAAACACAAAATACAGACTGTGTCAGTGCCAGGGTTTAGGCAGTGCTGCAAAAAAGACACTTTTTGACACACATGTTTCAGATTATTGATCAAATGTTCATATTTAAGGTTTAGGTTAAGTTTCACTAGCCACACCCAGGCCTGATTACTGGCATACCAGTAGAATCTAGACACAACTTAAACAGAACCTGCCTGACAGCATGAAGTAAGCTAACATATATCAAAAAGGAACACATTCTACATTTTACAGATTCAACAGTAGACAAAAAATAAAGTCAGTGAAAATATCAAATATCAGTTTGGAAAGGGGCCAAAGCTATTTCAAAAGCTTACCAACTTACCAAAATTATTCCAAGAGAATCAACAACCTATACTGGCGGTCACAGAAGAACTCAGAATAATATCTAAAGCAAAGCAAACCTCACTTCCCTCAGTTGAGGTGGGTTTTCATAAATCAACAATAACAGAGAGACTGGGCAAAAATGGTATTTATGAGTGAGTTTCCCAAATAACATCTCGTTGTTGGGACCACAGCCATGGATTTCAACATTAAACTCCGGTACGGACTCTTCTGGAATTTTCAAAATGAAGTGCATTAACCTTCTTCCGGCACAGCCAGGAAACGGGATAACTGCGGACTTCCTGTGACGCCCCTACCCAAATAAAAGCACAGCTGTTGCTACATCCGCTCTCTTTCCACTGCTCCTCTGCGGGACCAGGATAGGGGAGGCCCAGCGCGCTAATGTCTCTTTGCTGGCAAAAAGACATAACTCTTCAACTGGATCCAAGAGTGTCATAAGATCACGCGATAAGTAATAAATCACTTTCTGCGTATCCGGTGATTTTCATTCATGAACAGGGTAATCAAGGTACAAGTATTGCTTGACTGTTCTCTCTGAGATCTGCAGAAGCGAACTATTTCCAGAGAGTTCCCAGCACGACGCCGAGTGCAACTGTCCCCCAAGGAGGACAATGGAGGCCACATCACCGTGATAACGTGCAGTGTGGTTGGCGGACACAGCGAACCGTATTTCATCCACAGCTACTGAGGTTAGCTGGAAGCTAACCCCTTTTGTTCACACAACGAGCCGCACCTTCAAACCCCTCTGCAGCTAAAGAGATTAGCTGTAGCTAACCATTGTTCCCTGTGGATACTTTCTTCAAATTTCGTCGTCACCCGGACAACTCCTCAGCATGGTCAGAGGTTAGGTTTGGGCAGAGCAGAATAATATAGAAGTGATTTAAATTGAAATGATCTAAACGTTTTTCATTTTATGAAGTTTGGTTTTGTTTGTGTTGAACTCAGCTATCTTGGTGCTAGCAGAATATCTGCAGCACACATGTTCAGTTTTGTGTTCTTTGTCTGTGTGTTTTTAAATTTAAAGTTGCCTTACTGGGCTGGTATTCACAGGACAACCCTTAACAGATTGAAATATTATTTGATAAAATATTAAAATAATATTAAATATTAAATAATATTCTCAGATTCATAATCCCAACATTGTCATAGAGCTGGACAGTGCAAACAGGAGAATTAGGGAATCATTTAGAGAGTAATATTAATACAACATAATTTGACTGGAAACATGGAAGGAGCACTGCCAAATACAGAACAGCCTGACCTAACTGGCTTACCACTGCTTAGGAGGTGATCAGTGACATGATAAACATAAGAGTTTAAAATACTGCAACCATGTCATGACCGCAGTGGATTCTGCTGATTGACAACCCTAAAAATGTTTAAAATTGTAAACCCTAAATTTTGGGGATTTACTTTATCGTTTCTATAATGAACAAAAGAGGGGGAGCTTTGGGGAAGAGTGCCATCTGGAGATGAGCTTTGCATTGAATGACATGAAATAAGTAATTACAAAGATTTTAACAAAGAAAGTTGCAAAACTGTTCTTACCTTTCCAATGTTGCTGTTTTCAGTTTTGCTTTAGATTAATTGGTAATTAAAATATTTTAATGTAATAATCATCAAAATTAGACAAAACATAATTGAGAATATTTTAATTCTGCATTTAAACACTTCACAAAACCCACAGTTTAGTTACAGAACCTCATCTGTGTTTTAAATTGAAACTCAGAAAAAAATATTTTGCTAAATATAGGTAGAACTGTATGTGAAATAATTGGAAACTTTACCATTTAGGAAAACCTGACAGGATATAAAAACTTGCATTTAAAACAGTGATAGCTGTTGTCATGATGATGGATGACTAATGGTAATGAACTTGTTTTAGTGTTTATACTTACAATCTGTAAAGAAATACTTACAATCCATTTTACAAACGATTTTCATTGAAACATGACTTGGCATCTACTACACTCACCGTAGTCTATATATATTACCCAATCCAAATAGATAGACTTTTTCTAAATATACACCCTTGTTACATATGCCATTGCCACTCTGGAGGTAAATGCTCTTTCTGTGATGCAGAAAGAGCATTTTAGTTGGTTTACTAAAAAAATAAAAAAATAGTTTCTGTCAAACACATGGTGGGAGCTGAGGTTCCAAAGAACTGACAGCATTAAAGGGTAATTCTGTCACAGATGGAATGAATCTCGTCACTGATATTTCAAAGAAAGTACAAATCCTGGGTTAAAAATCCTCAGATTACTTCTCATACTGCTGAGACAGTTGGATATGTTTTCTTTAAAGTTTTAAAATGTTTTTCAGTGTCTGACTCATTTCTCAGGACATCAAACGGCTCTAGGATACAAATGGTAAACACAGACTGGAAATCAAATCAATGTATGTGGAGCACAAAGGTATTCAGACTCTAAGTGATAATCAGAAAATAGCCTAACAGAGACAAATACCCAACACACAAACACTCTTGTCTTACTATATGTTGTGAGGACATCGCATTGCCTGTCATTGACATTAACTGATTTCTATTCATTTTCAACCCTCTCTATGGTCTAACCCTACCCCTAAACCTAACTATTACCAGTATATACCTGGCCCTAACCCTAACCAAAACTCAATTCACACCTTAGTCCTACACTTAACCCCTGGCAAAACACACACACACACACACACACCTTATTTTATTTATGAGGACAATGTTCCAGTCACATTGCCGAAGACAGTAGTAGTTGGCGCGATTCACTTCACCACAGATTTACATCAGTTCATGTCAGGATTTGCAGAAAGACTTAGACTGAAGAAAAATAGTCCCTATTGTTTGTAGCAAATCTGCAGATGACAGAAATGTAAGTGCTTATTGTTGTGTCTTATATGTTTTGTACTGCCGTTTGACTTGAACGTGCTTGTCATGTAGCATTTAGCAATAACTTACCATGTCCACCCCGCTGTGAAAATGGTTAGTGGACTGTGGACTGTGTGTGTTTCTTTTATAGTTCCTACATGGTAAAGACCACTAAACAGATCCTAAAATATTAACCTTTGAAGCAACTGCTACTTTTCTAACTTTCAGTAGCAGCTGGCTGTGGTCCAGTACTAATGCTAGCTAACAGAACCAAATTGTTGTTTTTTAATGTACTGAAGAATGGTTTTACTGCTAACTACAATTGTGTTAGCATCTCCTCTTAAAAAAACAATACAGGATTTCTTTGCAGTTTGGTGTTAACATGTCCTGCTTTGATTGTAGTTGGCAGGGACTGCTGCATGAGGACAGGACTGCAGGTGAGTGCTGTGGGATGGGCCCATGGCAGAACCTGCTGTTTGTTAAGTACAGTAAGACTAGTCAGTCAGTTAGAATAACACCTAGATTTGTCACTAGTTGTTTTTTAAAGAGTTGCTAAAGGGATCTGACAACTTGCTAAATGTAGCAACAAAGCTATCAAGTTGGCCACACTGCTTTTATTTCCATTGCCTTTATATTAATACTGGAGCTAACTGTATTAGAGATTACAACTCAACTGGAAAAAAAATTGATATTTTGTTTCTTGATTGTACATGTCTGCTGTGGTTACAGAAGTTTGTCTTTGTGCATGTGCGTTACTTCTTTGGTAAGGAAAACTATTGAAAAACATTTTTTCAAAGAAAAAAAGTAGGAGAGACAAGTCAGGAGAGACATAGTCAACAAATCTTCAAGGTTTCTAAATTTTAAATCTGTTGTCGTAAACTTTAAAAAAAACTGCATTCCACAAACCGGAAAATAGAAACTTTAACTCATAAAACACCTTTAATGTATACTTTAATTTCATTTTAATAATTGAACTGTGGATACCACTCTGTCTACTAAGAGTAAATGCTTTTGTTGACAAAAAACAAAATATAGATACAGTATAGACTTCCAGGAAGATTTGTGAGAGTTTTGCATGAATAGAAGTCTTTTAATTTATGATGTTAAACATTTTACTGTCAATTTTCAGTGACTTTGAGTAAAGTGTTTTACTTATAAGCCACAGTACAATTCTGTGAGTGCTTAACTTTGTGTGATTGAGTTAATGAATTAGTGTGACTACATTGCTATTGTTTTATGTGTAGGTCAGTTCGGAGAATGTTTGCTAAAGGCACGTACAGCATGGATTAAGTCATAAAGACCATTAAACCACATACAGAAAATAAAAGCAGTCTATGGGTGAGAGGCAGGGTACACTCTGGACAGGTCGCCAGTCCATCGCAGGACAACACAGAGAGATACAGGACAAACAGCCATGCACACATTCATTCACACCTAGGGACAATTTAGAGAGACCAATTTACCTAACAGTCATGTTTTTGGACTGTGGGAGGAAGCCATAGTACCCGGTGAGAACCCACACGGTTATATAGTTATTTCAGTTTTATTTTTTTCTTTGGGAATGAGTCACTGCAGGTTATTCTTAGGGGCAGGCATCAAATGATGAAAAGTTTTGCTGTAATTGAGTTTCATTGAATAAGGGGTTTACTTTTAATGCCACAGAGGAACTGCATGTCCCAGGGATGTGAGCAATGGAGGAAATTATGTTTACAGAAGCAAAGAAGCACCCTTCTCTCAGAGGTGCTTAACCACTTTACATTACAAAAGAGGAAAAAGGCAACAGGGAAAGCTCATTATAAACCTGATATTTACCATTCAGCCAGACAATCTAACACAGAGGGTTGTTTTTGTAATTTTTGCCTCTGTATTTGATAAGATACGGAACACAGTCCCGACTTTTAATAAGGCACAGGCACAACGCTGTCTTCCTGCCCCCCAAAAAATCCACCAGAGAGGGACGGGAAAATGCATACCAAATAGAAAATCATTATTTCTGCCTTTGACAATGCGGAAAATGAGGGGCAAGAGTCTTTTTGTTTGGTTCGAGGCTGAATGCAAATCACTTCATTCTTGTTATTATAAATTACAGTCTGTTTCAGGCAGTTCACAGAGCTTTAATTTCTATAAAGTATTTGAGAGGCAGGCCAAGTATAAACCATACATTTCCTCCTATAACACAAGTAACCTTTAGCAAGGCATTAATGATTTCTAAACAATAAACACTGACAGTGTCACATACTTTGAGAAAAGAGAAAGAAATGCTAATTAAATAGCTAAACCCAGGGCTACTTTCAGATTCTGCATGTAAATGTATATTTCTTTTGTTTATGACTTCTTTGAAACATCAGGGGCTTTGAATGTTATGAATTTACATTTTATGCCCAACTTAAAAACCATTGAGCGGCAGAGTAACTTTTCTTTCCTTATTATTTTTTATGTCCTTTACTTTCTTCTTGGATGGTCTCCACTTCTATCAACATGTTACTTGACACAATAAACTGTAACAAAAAATGATTTCACTAGATTATATTAATCTGAGCAGTTTAAATCTTAAACTGTCAAACCCTGCAAAAAGCTGCTGCCAATGCACTCCAGGACTCATAACATTAGACAATGTTTTGATTGGATGTTTTACAGTAAAACTCCCACATGTAAAGCAAAGAGCAACAGCAGGATACACAAAGAAACAGGGGACTTCCTCCATTGCTGCTGCAAAACAACAGTTATACAACTACACTTAAAAATCTAAGTAGGTCTTACTTATTTACGTTCATGTACCTATGCTTAATATTGTTAGGTGATTTCCATATAATTTCCTTCATTTGTGATTTATTCTGGTGTTCTTTATACTTCTCTCGTTATATTCTGTAAGATACTTCCTTGTCTTTCTTTGTGATTCTCTTCAGCTCTGTTCTGGTTAATTAAGGGCAAAACAGTCGCACGTATTTGACTATGCGTAGGTACATGCAGACACAAAGCATACGTCCACCGGACATGCCTGCCCAAAGTTTAATTTTTACAACCGTGTAACTGGTGTCACACAATTAACTGCTTTGTGGGAAAAAGCCTCCACATCAAACTGTTTTATATGTGACACACTGCTCCAAGGACTCGGTCGCGAGTACGCGCATTGTCACTGCCACTCTTTATGCCACACTGACAGGTCTATTCCCCTTCTTTGTCCCCAGTGTGGTTTAATGGCAATTAATACCCTCCCCGTCCGTCATGGCAGAAAGTGTGGGAAATTTGTCACAAGAATTTGTCACCAGAAATGTAAGAAATTGGTACGCTCGACTATGAAGCCTCAAGCATCCGCAGACAGTACGCGTGGAGTTGGCACAGAGTCCATGCTGCTCACAGTACGCCCAACTATGTTTGGCCCATTAGTCTCCCTCCATCAGCTGCTCTGCCTTCACTCTGCCTCAGCTGCTCCACATTTCCTCTGATTAGCTCTTCTGGTTCATTGGTCAATTCTACCTCTGCCTCAGCATATTAGCTCACTGTTTTTTTGTGCTCAGCTGGATTTTCCTAATTACCTGCCTGTTTCCATGTCTTTTTCATTTTTTGTGTGTAATGTCTGTTCTCCTTGTGCAAGTTCTCGTTATTGTTTATTATTAAAGTACTCAACTTCACCTCAGTTTGTCTCATTGAGTCCTTCACCAAGCCCAATTATGACATTGAGTGCTTTTTCACATATGTTGCCAAAGTCTCAATCTTAGTCTCACCACAACATATGCTTACAGTTTAAGTCCCAGAAGCATCCAGCAGAGTCCACATGTTAAAGTCTGTGACCACTAAGACAGAAAAAGGCTATTTTCTAGCATTCCTACCAAACAGTTGGTTGGAATGTAGATAGAACCTAAGAATTATTATGGTAAATTTGAAAATCCAAGATTTCAAGCTTTGGAAAAAAATTTGTTTCCCTTACCATCCTACTCACCAACTTTTTAATAATTGGTCTCTATCTATCTATCTATCTATCTATCTATCTATCTATCTATCTATCTATCTATCTATCTATCTATCTATCTATCTATCTATCTATCTATCTATCTATCTATCTATCTATCTATCTATCTATCTATCTATCTATCTATCTATCTATCTATCTATCTATCTATCTATCTATCTATCTATCTATCTATCTATCTATCTATCTATCTATCTATCTATCTATCTATCTGTATAAAAATTGATTAATAATTAATGGTTGCATTCTGTGTTCCCTGTGTAAACTATATTTACTATCAAATCATTTTTATTTCACTTTTACCATAGCAACAGGTTGTAAGAATTGTAAGGTTGCTCTGTTCTCTCAAACCCACAGTCGGTCGTGGCAGATGGCCGCTCACACTGAGCCTGGTTCTGCTGGAGGTGTCTTCCTGTTAAAAGGGAGTTTTTCCTCTCCACTGTCGCTACATGCATGCTCAGTATGAGGGATTGCTGCAAAGTCAACGCCAGTGACTGTCCACTGTCTCTACATGCACATCCAGGAGGAGGGAATGCTGCAAGTCACTGACTGGATGCAATCTGCTGGGTTTTCTTAGATAGAAAACCTTTTTATCCAATTTGAATAAATAACTGAATCTGACTGCACTGTTCAATGGTTAGGATTAATTGTAATGTATGTAACTGACTTTTGTGAAGTGCCTTGAGACAACATGTGTTGTGAATTGGCGCTATATAAATAAACTGAATTGAATTGAATTAAGGATACTGCTGATTTTGTAAAATTGAGTCGTTTGGAGAAGTTCAAACATGTGGCACAACTATAATAAAAATAAATTTAGAATCAATTTGGAAGTTACAGTTGACTTTTGTTCTGTCATTTTGGAGGTTTAGAAAAGTTGAAAGGTTTAGAAAGTTTATTGGCACAGTAAAAATGGACTTCTAGAGCACAGATGTGGCAAAAATTTCTACAGTGCATATGTCCAGGACAGATATAGATTAGATTTATCTGTCGCCTGACATTACAAACAAAACATGCAGCTGCAGCAGACATAGTACTATATGTGTTCAGCATAACAAATGATTTACTTACATGTATGGATTCATAAGGTAAAAGAGATTGCATTACACGTATAGAGTTACACAGCAGTCGCTGTGTCTACAGTAGTATTATTAGGCAGCTTTGCTTTCTTTTAAGCAAGATAGCCTAAGAAAATCAGAGCCTCAACAAAATAGGAATAGAGCCGCAACATGTACTACATCCACAAAATCACAAATAACCTGACAAAGATAGAGATGTCCCTAAAAATATGATGTAGGACAGCTCTGTTCTTCACCAAGAATACAGACGGTCCAATAATTTAATCTGCAAACTACTTCCTAAAGAAAAATGAAATGGGAGTAAAAAATTATATTTTTTATTGTTTCATTCAAAGTTTCTTACACTATTCTGTTAACTCAGATCCACCATTTAAAACAAGGATAGAGTGTTATTTTTATGTAAAAGGAGAAAATGATGAAAATTTAGGCAAACTACAGGGGTTGGACAATGAAACTGAAACACCTGGTTTTAGACCACAATAATTAATTAGTATGGTGTAGGGCCTCCTTTTGCGGCCAATACAGCGTCAATTTGTCTTGGGAGTGACATATACAAGTCCTGCACAGTGGTCAGAGGGATTTTAAGCCATTCTTCTTGCAGGATAGTGGCCAGGTCACTACGTGATACTGGTGGAGGAAAACGTTTCCTGACTCGCTCCTCCAAAACACCCCAAAGTAGCTCAATAATATTTAGATCTGGTGACTGTGCAGGCCATGGGAGATGTTCAACTTCACTTTCATGTTCATCAAACCAATCTTTCACCAGTCTTGCTGTGTGTATTGTCATCCTGATACACGGCACTGCCTTCAGAACACAATGTTTGAACCATTGGATGCACGTGGTCCTCAAGAATGGTTCGGTAGGCCTTGGCAGTGACGTGCCCATCTAGCACAAGTATTGGGCCAAGGGAATGCCATGATATGGCAGCCCAAACCATCACTGATCCACCCCCATGCTTCACTCTGGGCATGCAACAGTCTGGGTGGTATGCTTCTTTGGGGCTTCTCCACAGCGTAACTCTCCCGGATGTGGGGAAAACAGTAAAGGTGGACTCATCAGAGAACAATACATGTTTCACATTGTCCACGGCCCAAGATTTGCGCTCCTTGCACCATTGAAACCGACGTTTGGCATTGGCATGAGTGACTAAAGGTTTGGCTATAGCATCCCGGCCATGTATATTGACCCTGTAGAGCTCCCGACGGACAGTTCTCGTGGAAACAAGAGAGTTGAGGTGCACATTTAATTCTGCCGTGATTTGGGCAGCCGTGGTTTTATGTTTTTTGGATACAATCTGGGTTAGCACCCAAACATCCCTTTCAGACAACTTCCTCTTGCGTCCACAGTTAATCCTGTTGGATGTGGTTCGTCCTTCTTGGTGGTATGCTAACATTACCCTGGATACCGTAGCTCTTGATACATCACGAAGACTTGCTGTCTTGGTCACAGATGCGCCAGCAAGACGTGCAACAACAGTTTGTCCTCTTTTGGACTCTGGTATGTCACCCATAATGTTGTGTGCATTTGAATATTTTGAGCAAAACTGTGCTCTTACCCTGCTAATTGAACCTTTACATTCTGCTCTTACTGGTTCAATGTGCAATCAATGAAGACTAGCTACCAGGCTGGTCCAATTTAGCCATGAAACCTCCCACACTAAAATGACAGATGTTTCAGTTTCATTGTCCAACCCCTGTAAGCAGAAACTCACATTCTGTTCACATTGAACAAGTCCATAAAGTACTAAGTACTCTTGGCATATTCAGAGGAAATACAGTCAAGGAATGGTTATTCAACACTCACATTCATATAAGGCTGTTTTATCAGATCACAGCTGTTTCAGGTAGAAAACATGACAAAGAAGCTAGCCTCTCATTTTTGGCTTTAAGTTCTGCAAGTTAATAAGTGAAACAGCTCTTTCAAAAGTGCCAGATTATATGCTATCAGCTTATAACAACAACAAAACCCACCTCCTAACATTATTTAGCTCAACTGTAACAGAAAGAACATGTTAGAAAGTTTATCATCTGCTCTCACATAGTCCATAAATTCATTCAAATGTTTCAGGACAGGACAGAAGTTCATGGAGAGATATTTTGACAGTTGTTTAATTCAAAACTATAAATAGTGATGACTTGCAAATTATTTACCGAAATAAAGAAATATATAAACAAAAATGGATTTGGGAATGTTTTGCTGCATAACTGGTTGGTGTGTTATTGCTTTGCCCTGCATTGGTTGTTACTCCCTTTGAAAGCTAGTCAAGACCTTTACTGGAATCCATGGAATAAACTCCTGGAGTTATTTATTTATGTCTACTTTTTTAGTTGCTGAAAAAATATTTTGTTTTCCTCAACTTAACAGGATTGGTATAACAGTAACAGAAATATGTGGACTAGGCAAAAAAAAAAAAAAAAAAAATTACAATACAAAACATTTTACGAAAGCAGTAGGACTTGAAGCAAGGGCAACCTGTTCTCCAGTTGAACCTTTTCTCTACGGCCATAAAAGTTAGTCTGGTTTCTTCAGAAAAAAATTATTGATAGTGACAGGAGAATTTTTAACCATGAATAATTTATTCTGACTTCTTCTCCAGTTCTAGTTGCAGTTTCTATTTTTTTTTCAGCCCCCAGCTGGTTGTTATGGATGGCTGCTCATACTGAGCCTAGTTCTGTGGGGTGTTGTTGCTGTTAAAAAGGTGTCTTTGATTTCCACTGTTGCCACATGCCTACTCAGGATAGGGGATTAGAGCAATGCCAACAACTTGATCTAGAATTGATGATCTTCCTTGGATATATAACTTCTACTAGTTAGCATAAAATGATTAACTGAATCAGTCACTGTACTATGCACTCATAGGCCACTTTATTAGGCACATCTCCTGTTCAACTGCCTGATAAAACAAATAGCAAATGTAACAATCACTTGTTGGCAACTCTGTGCATTTAGAAACCCAGTTAGTTAATGAAGTTTAAATTCAGCATCAGCATGGTGATGAAAAGGGATTTAAGTAAACTTAAACGTGTCATGGTTGTTGGTCTGGGCAGGTCTAAGAATTTCTGAAACCGATCCACTAAGAGGTAGGGTGTGATGTTTGTTTGCTGACCACAATGAACCTATCTTTGGATGGCTACTTTGAGCACGATAATGCACCATATTACGTAACTCAAGCCATCTCAAACTGGTTTATTGAAGATGACAATGAGTTCACTATACTCCGATGGCCTCCACATAGACCTGATGACAATTCCACACAACACCTTTGGGATGTGGTGGAATGGGAGAATCACATCATTCATGTGCAGATGAAAACAATCATGTCAATATGGGCCAAAACCTCAGAGGAATGTTTCTGATACCTTGTTGAATGCATGCCATGAAGAATAAGGGCAGTTCTAATACCAAAAGGTGGTCCATCTCTGTATTAGCAAGATGTACCTAATGAGGAGGCCGCTCAGACTGACTGCATGTAATTGGATCGAACTATATAACTTTTTGAATTATTCACTTTAATTTGAACCATATTTGATTTGTCATAGCTAAAAATTAATTGCACCATTTGTGATGACATTTGCTGTGGAATGGTGCTATATACTCTACACTATAAATGAACAATCCATCATATTCTTGCTACATTTAGTTTACATTAAGTGGACTTCTCCTCGGTGAGGTGCTCCGGGCACGTCCCACCGAGAGGAGGCCCAGAGGAAGACCCAGGACACGCTGGAGGGACTATGTTTCTCGGCTGGCCTGGGAACACCTCGGGATTCCCCCAGACAAGCCGGCCCAAGTGGCTGGGGAGAGGGAAGTCCGGGTCTCTCTGCTTAGGCTGCACCCCTGCGACCCAACCCCGGATAAGTGGAAGACGATGGATGGATGGAATTCAGTGTCCTGTGTCTGAGAGCTTTTTAGTGAACAGTTACATGTAGCAGCCTATGAAGTTTGATCAGACTTTAGCAGAGAGAGACAGAATATCAAAAATAAATAAAAAGCATGAAAAAAGCTCGTATTCATTTGTAGTTGACGGAGTGAAATAAATATTTTACACTCCAGCAAAATTGTTTGGTAGTAAGACTCCCATTGGCAAGGAACAGGAGTGACCTGGTAACCTTGTAGTTGGTCGCCAGATCTGCACACATCTCAGAAGTGATATGGGTCCACTCTTCTTGACAGATGCTCTCCAAAACCTAAAGGTTTTTAGGGCTGTCGCTTGGCAACTTAAGTTTCCTCCACAAGTTTATATTAGGATTAGGTTATGGGGACTGGCTAGGTTTCACCAAGACCGTAATTTGTTTCTTCTTGAGCTACTCCTTTGTTGCCTTAAGCCATATGTTTTGGGACATTGTCATGCTTGTCCACAACGACTTTTCAGTGGTCTGAATGAGGCCAGAAGGTTTTCAAGAAAATTTCAACAGAAGATGGCCTTGTTCATCATTCCCTCAGTGCGGTTAAGCCTTCGTGTGCACTTGGCAGAAAAGCCCAAAAGCATAATGTTTCCAATAAATGTGTGGCTGTCGGGCTGGCGATCTTGGATTCATATTCCACATTTGTCTGTTATCAAACATGTCAAGGTAAACAGCTCAACTTTGGCCTCACTTTCTTTTTAAGATGCTTCTTCCATCTTCAAATTATTGAGCCAGCATTGGTCACCTTCTTACCAAGCTTTGTTAATGATCTCATAGCGCATTCCAGCGTTTAGAACCCTGTTTCCATTGCCTTTGTAAAGCCCAGGTTGTGCTTCAATACAAATTTACCCAGGTAATTTAAATTTCCCGGCCTTTACTTTAACAAGTTAATGGTCCTATTCTGGAGTTGGTCTTATCAGCTTTCCCCAAGATTTGTTAAAGGCGTGGAGCTGTGTGAAGTGAGGCTTGGCATCAACAGCTTCAGTAATTTGTTTAACTTAGAAAGTAGACCTCAAAACATAATCTGTGCAGTCAGTTAATCAAGAATGAGCCTGCTTTTGAATGTTTTTTCAAAGCAGCAGAGCTCCGCTTACGGGCTGGTCTGGCTTCTAAGCTAACTGGGGAGCTGGACTGGGACTTCCGCATTAACCTCTGCCTGATCTGGGCCGCATTCTGGGATATTCCGCTACCTGTTATCTGTTTTACCTTTTGTGAAATGTTTTCCTTTTTATGTATGTTTTGTGAAGCACTTTGGTTGCCTAGTCGGTAGTTTTGAAGGGGTTATACAAATAAATAAATAAATAAAAATAAACCTACCTTAGTGGAGTTGGAGCTCTTTAATATATATTTTTTTATATAGTTTTATGCAGACAGCTCTGCAGGAGGAGAGACAACGGTTCCTGGTTTGGATAGAGAAGCTCTGATCCTCCTCATGTCCTGCCATCCTCTACTCTACTGTCTAACCATCTTCTACTTTATATAAATATTTGCTTATGATTAGACAATAAAGGTATTAATTCCCTGTAATTCTGGACTGATTATCAGTTTTTTTATTCTAATAAATAAATGTTTTACTAAAAACATGTTCTGTAGTTATCTGATATGAGTGTAACTGATGATAATAAGAGAAAATGAGTGTTAATCAGTGTTTAGTTGTTATTGTAAATAAACTCTGCCCAGATCCAGATTGGAAAAGTAAAGAAGTAATGCCATCTGCTGCAATGAAGGTGTATTGCAGTTTTTTCACAACTTCCCCATACATCATTGGGCTGTTTTAAATATGGCTCATCACAATGGAAAAAGAACATACGACATTTCCTATTACCCGGGTAAAACAAATCCTGGGGCTTTAAATCCTGGGGATTGCAGTTGAAAAGGTGCTTAGGAGGTCTACTATCCTGTCCCTGAATTCTTATGACAGCTCTTTGGCCCATTAATGGTGTTAGAGAACTTTGAATGTAAGACAGTAATTCTGTGACTTTTATTGACTTTACCAGTTGAGTACTGTTTTAAAGGGCCTGATTTGTGTGCCTGATGGGCCCATAACCAGTCTCAGAATTCATCCCTGTTGCTAGGGGGTCGAATTACTTATTTATGTGTAATGATGTGTATTTATCCAAATACATATCAATATATAACCTGTATTTAGATTGGTTTATGTATTATTTTTGTTGATATTTTGTCTGCCATAGTTAAAATAACACAACCATTAAGATTTTAGACCATTCAATTCTTTGTAAGGGTATAAACTTCAGTTGTGGATCAACTAATAAACTGAATTGATTCAGATTAATTCTCAAAACTTTTCTTTAAGTTCATGATCGCGTTTTTCTACGCATACAATTGTTTACTTGTGAGGTGCTACGGAAATTACTTTGGGGTATACTTCCCTCTGCAGTAGTCATTTAAAATTCAACAGGTGGTGCTGTGTGTATTCTGCTTCATATACAAAACTGTGCTACATTAATCTCTATAACAATACTCATAAATATTTGTTTGTATTCTGTTAGACCATCCACGGCATACTTTTTATGTAGATGGGAACCCACAGTTCTCTTTAAAGATGCTAAGAACAAGAAATTGTTCTTAGGATTGCCAAAGTTATAACCTCAGGTAAGAATAATTTGCTCTGTTGTGTCGAGAATGTTATTAACCAATCTCATCTGAGTAAAACAGGCAGTCTGCATTGTCTGTCTCCAAGCAATTTTACTGGTTCCTACTGATGTTTTAGAATGAAAACAAAACTATAAGAGCCTCTTGGAGAAGCTTAATTTTAGGGGACACTCAATGGATTCCTGATCATTTAATTACAGTGTACATTTAGTGGCAATGAGGAAACCTTTGTCTTGACTAAATTATTCACAGAGAACAAAAACTGTGCTTTTGAAAGAAAAAAATAAATTTATAATGAATAATTAAACTTGCTTTCATTATTGTTCCTATATAAAATGAATAAACATGGAAGGCAGGTTATTTTTAGAGTCCTGAATGTAGAGGTATTGTTGTCTGAGGTCTCATCCAACAGCTACTTAGTGGCTTGAGAACAGATGGCCGCTCAGTTAGACTTGGACAATGAGTCAACAATATTTGCATATCAGATCGCTGTTGGCGCAGAAGTCACTCAGTTTGATTTCACCTGTTTCACATTATGCCAGTTGGAACGTCTGCATATTGTACCTCAATGTATAGAGTGAGATGTATGTGGACTGTTTTCAGGAAATTATATTGTTGCTACATCTGTTTGAAACAAAATAATAACATTGGTTTTAAGTGTCATCAGTACTGAGTAAGGAGATTTTCCTGCAAATAAATGCTGTAATAAAATGCCAGAAACTGTTCAAAGACACTGCATTTCTCTTGTTGCAGGGAATTCATCTTTTTATTATCTCTTTGTTCCATTTCCTCTAAAACAAGAAATATAGTACACAGTGCCTTGCAAATGGATTCACACCCCTTGAGCTTATTCGCATTGTGTTATGTTCAGATTTCAGTTAATTTCTTTGGGATTTTATTTGATAGAGCAACACAAAGTATCAAATAATTGTGAAGTAGGAGGAAAATCACATACTGAAATGTGTTGTGTATACAATTGTATTCTGCCTCCGTATTCTGATAATCTTACATTAAAATACAGTGCAAAGAACTGTCTTCAGAAGTCACCTAAATCAGTAAAAGTCTGCTTGTGTGTAAATTAATCTTAGTATAAGTACAACTATTCAGTGAAGACCTCAGAGGCTGGTGAGAGAACATGAATGAATGAACTCGATCATGTAGACCAGGGAACACAGCAGACAGGTCAGGAATAAAGATTAAAAGCACATTTTAAAGCAGGGTTTGCTTGTAATACAATACCCAAGCTTTCTCAAATCCATTAGCTGAAAATATAAAGAGTGTGGCACAACTGCAAACCTTCCAAGATCTGGATGTCCACCTCAAACATACAAGTAAAGCCTAAACCCAAAGGGAGGAACATTGATCAGAGACATAGCCAGGAGGCCCATGTAAACTTTGCAAAGATTTACAGTTCAGGAGGATAAATCTGTTGACAGGACAACTGCTGGTTGTAGGCTCTAGAATTTTGCCTTTAGACTTGTACCCTAAAGACTTGCAGCTATAATTGCAGTAAAAATGGGATCTTCTAAGTGTTGACTCAGAAACGGGACTAAATATTAATCCAGCCCATACTTTAGAAGTTTTTATATAAAAAATTGCAAACCATGTATTCTTTTTATTTCACTTCACAATTATGAAGTACAGGGGTTGGACAATGAAACTGAAATACCTGTCATTTTAGTGTGGGAGGTTTCATGGCGAAATTGGACCAGCCTGGTAGCCAGTCTTCATTGATTGCACATTGCACCAGTAAGAGCAGAGTGTGAAGGTTCAATTAGCAGGGTAAGAGCACAGTTTTGCTCAAAATATTGAAATGCACACAACATTATGGGTGACATACCAGAGTTCAAAAGAGGACAAATTGTTGGTGCACGTCTTGCTGGCGCATCTGTGACCAAGACAGCAAGTCTTTGTGATGTATCAAGAGCCACGGTCTCCAGGGTAATGTCAGCCTACCACTAAGAAGGACGAACCACATCCAACAGGATTAACTGTGGACGCAAGAGGACGCTGTCTGAAAGGGATGCTTGGGTGCTAACCTGGATTGTATCCAAAAAACATAAAACCATGGCTGCCCAAATCACGGCAGAATTAAATGTGCACCTCTCCTGTTTCAACCAGAACTGTCCGTCGGGAGCTCCACAGGGTCAATATACATGGCCGGGCTGCTATAGCCAAACCTTTGGTCACTCATGCCAATGCCAAACGTCAGTTCCAATGATGCAAGGAGTGCAAATCTTGGGCTGTGGACAATGTGAAACATGTATTGTTCTCTGATGAGTCCACCTTTACTGTTTTCCCCACATGCAGGAGAGTTACGGTGTGGAGAAGACCCAAAGAAGCGTACCACCCAGACTGTTGCATGCCCAGAGTGAAGTATGGGGGTGGATCAGTGATGGTTTGGGCTGCCATATCATGGCATTCCCTTGGCCCAATACTTGTGCTAGATGGGCGCGTCACTGCCAAGGACTACGAACCATTCTTGAGGACCATGTGTATCCAATGGTTCAAAAATTGTATCCTGAAGGCAGTGCACCAATACACACAGCAAGACTGGTGAAAGATTGGTTTGATGAACATGAAAGTGAAGTTGAACATCTCCCATGGCCTGCACAGTCACCAGATCTAAATATTATTGAGCCACTTTGGGGTGTTTTGGAGGAGCGAGTCAGGAAACATTTTCCTCCACCAGTATCACGTAGTGTCCTGGCCACTATCCTGCAAGAAGAATGGCTTAAAATCCCTCTGACCACTGTGCAGGACTTGTATGAATGACATGTCATTCCCAAGACGAATTGACGCTGTATTGGCTGCAAAAGGAGGCCCTACACCATACTAATAAATTGTTGTGGTCTACAACCAGGTGTTTCAGTTTCATTGTCCAAACCCCTGTACTTTGTGTTGGTGCACATAAATTCCATTAAATCTGTGTTTATAACTTGATAAAATGTAGGAAAAGTTTAGGGAGTGTTCTGACAAGTATTTCAAGTCAATGAATCCTGAAGAACCAGTTATTAAAAGAAATGATGAAGCATTTGAGATGATTTCCTCACTAAGAAAAGCTGTTAGTTCTTTTAAGACAGGCGCTAACAATGATGAAAGAAAAGCTTTTTCTACAGGCAGAAGAAAAGTACGCTCCCCACTTTTGGGAATAACTTTTCTTATTTTTTGTGGTTACGCACAATGAGGCTTGTAATGAACTTGCTCACTACATGCTTGCAGGTTATAGAGAAAGATTACGTGCCTGATTAGACTTTTCTTTCAGGTTTTCCGTCTGAGCTCCTCATGGATGTTTGCTGGAAGGGTGCTTTGCCCCCCAACACTCATAAATTAAAGCAGGCAAATGTGATTTATTTCTTCCCCTTGCAGATCCATTCAGCTGACTCCTTGAAATAACAGTAAACATAAATAGGGGCTATGAAAGGAGCCCTGAAAGCTTGAGAGTGTGGATTATGCTATGAATCACTTTATTAACGGCAACCCATAGAGCTGTGCTGGCGCTGGAGGAAATTTATTCATTCATAAAGCAGTGTTTACAGCATTTATCTTCACCTGAGAGCATGGCTCTTAAAAAGTAACAAAGCACCCAAAGACAAAGATTTGGCATGATGGATCTAGGAGTTGCAGTGTTAAGGCTGCTGGCAGACTCAGAGGTATTTCTCTGCTGCTCTAGGTCTGCTAAGGGATAATACTATCCTCTGTACAATGATGTGTGGCAGACAATGCTGCTATTGTTTCAGCACCCTGATTGGATCTGTGTAACACAGCACAGGCCTTGTGTGAGGATGACAAAGATAGAAATAAATGATACTTACAGAAGATCAACAATCTCAGTGTATTGGAATCTGCGCAAAAGGATTTAATCTTAAAGAGATGTCTTAGCTGATGGGTATCTGTATTACTGTAAATATTCTTTAAATATTGTGGTTTGAATCCTCATTTTAAACAGGTATGGCTTCATTAACTAGGTTCCTGATTGTTCAGTATATAAAGAAAAATGACTGATATAATTCAGTGTCGATGGTTGACTTTATTGTTGTGTATTAGATCTGCGGCCACATGTCTTGGAGACTCAGGTGAAGAGGGGAGCGGAGCTTTCCACTGACCACTATCTGGTGGTGAGCTGGCTCAGATGGTGGGGGAGGATGCTGGTCAGACCTGGAAGACCCAAACGAATCTTGTCTGCTGGGTACGCCTGGTGGAGTCTCCCGTGAGGCGGCGCTTTAACTCCCACCTCCAGGAGAGCTTCAAACATGTTCCGGGGGAGGTGGGGGACATTGAGTCCGAGTGGGGAGAGGTACATCACCAACACTGTTTACATTGGGGAGAGTGTGCTGTTGACCTCAGCTCGAGATGTTTTGGGTCAGTGGGCAGAGAACTTCGAAGACCTCCTCAATTCCACTGGCACATCTTCCACTGAGGAAGTGGAGCCTGGGGACCTTGGGGCGGGCTCTCCAATCTCTGGTGCTGAGGTCATCGAGATGATTAAAAAACTCCTCGGTGGTAAGGCCCCAGGGGTGGATGAGATTCGCCCGGAGTTCCTTAAGGGTCTGGATGTTGTATGGTTGTGTTGGCTAACGCGACTCTGCAGCATCGTGTGGACATCAAGGGCAGCTCCACTAGATTGGCAGACCGGGGATGGTGGTCCCCCTATTCAAAAAGGGGGACCGTAGAGTGTGTTCCAACTATAGGGGAGTCACACTCTTAAGCCTCCCTGGTAAGGTCTATTCAGGGGTTCTGGAGAGGAGGGTCCCTCGGATAGTTGAACCTCGGATTCAGGAAGAGCAGTGTGGTTTTTGTCCTGGCCATGGAACACTGGACCAGCTCTACGTCTGTTTACGTCTACGTCAAGAGGAGCCAGTTGAGGTTGCTCGGGCATCCGGTTAGGATGCCTCCTGGATGCCTCCCTGGTGAGGTGTTCCGGGCACGTCCCACTGGGAGGAGGCCCAGAAGAAGACCCAGGACACGCTGGAGGGACTATGTTTCTCGGCTGGCCTGGGAACACCTTGGGATTCCCCCGGACGAGCTGGCCCAAGTGGCTGGGGAGAGGGAAGTCCGGGTCTCTCTGCTTAGGCTGCTACCCCTGCCACCCGACCCCGGATAAGCGGAAGACAATGGATTGATGGATGGATGGATGGATGGATGGATGGATGGATGGATGGATGGATGGAATTCAGTGTCCTGTGTCTGAGAGCTTTTTAGTGAACAGTTACATGTAGCAACCTGTTTGATCAGCAAGTTTGATCAGACTTTACAACTGAATGTGGTTAGAGCTATAGAGCTTTAGGACATTGAAAGTGCAAATATGCTGCAAATTCCCAAGTTACATGTCAAACTCAGGACAGAACATAGTCCAGGAAGCTGAAGGATAATGTTTAGTAAAATAAGGTTCTAAACACCAAAGAAAAATAGCCAGTATCGTCAAGCGTTTTAAAATAAATAAAGTTGAAGTATCTTCAACTGGAAAATGTTACTGAGCTGACATCTACTGCTGAATTTGTACAGTGCTACCAGTGGATCTAACCACCAATCACAGCCTCTTAGTATTAGAAAAAAAACTACTCACAAAAGTATTTATAACCCTTGAACTATTTCTAATTTTGTCATGCACCATGATGACAAATGACCTAAATGAAAGAGTGACAAAAAGGAAAGCCAAAAGAGGTCTTGTTTGCAGTTTACTACAAACCATAGCACAAAACAAACATGTGAAAGATAGTGCTCTATGGTTTACCTACAGCCACAGCTAAAATGGGCTGGTTAAGGTCAAAGCATAACATGCAGCGGAAGGAAGGCAGAATACAAATGCACGGCACACTTTCAGACTTGTAAAAAAAAACAACTATGAAAACAATATAATGTTTTGTCTTTCCTCTTTTACAAATAAGCTCATATTTGTTTGACTATCACATAAAAATCAGAAAAGATACACTGAAGTTCAACATTGTAAGGCAATATATTTTGAAAAATATCAAGCTGGTACAAACACATTTACAATGTGCTGTATCTATGAATGTCTAATTATTTTCATACTCTGGTTTCTAACTGATGGATGTCTATCATTCATTAAAATTATTTTTATTAATTGAACAAAACAAAATATTTCTAAAACAATTTATAGCAATCTATTTTAGAGCGTAAATACTTTTTTAACCTACAAAGTGTATTCTTTAAAAGCACACTGCTGTTTTTTATTACTAATTAGTCATGATCCATAAGTACAAATGTGTTGATAACCTGACAAATAGCATTTATTGTATTATATATATTTCAGGAAATTACTTACTGATATTTGGTGTTTAAATGGGCCGAAATGCAGGGAGTCCAGAGGTAGACAGGTGAAGTGAAACGTTTTATGATCAAAACTAAAGACAATTAAGCAATGAAGAGAAAAGGCAGAATCCAGCAAGGAACAATGTAACAATGAAAAACAATGGGATTAAAAACTGAGGCACAGGTTTAAAAACAACATAACCAGGTGAGAAAACCGGGGGGGGGGCAGCTTTGGTAGCCGTATCCAACCTTTCATAGCAGTCAGAACAGCCCAATTCCAATCCTTTCACCTTCAAAAAATGCAAATTCTGCCACTTTCATATGTGGTACTAATTTGGGTATGCATCCAATAGTTTTTGAAGCATCCGCAGTCTGAATGGTCATGTCAAATTTTATTTGACTTTTACATCATTGTCCTGGCTCAGACTACACATCCACATAGACCTCTCTACAGAAGTAGACGTCACTGCCCAACAAAATGCCCTTGTAATTAGTTATGATCTTTTTTTTAACCTTTCTTCGTCTTGTTATGATGTGCCGATAATAGTGTTGGCTCCCCTTGTTCAACAACTTAATAACACAGAGATGCCGACATTCATTATTACTTTCATAAACAATGTGCTGCTTTGTGACGTCTTGAGTTTCTTTTGCACATGTGGATTGCATTCTTTTATTCCTAACTTTTCATCTCTTCGCCAAAATTCCGGAAATATTGGACTAAAACTACTTCTTACCAGCGACTGCCAAGGATTATTATAATTTAAATTTTTTTCTAAAGTATTTTGATGTTTTTATAATTGAACCCAAAAGAAGGACAAGTTGACGCCAGCTAATCAGCACAAAATGCCTTCCTTCACCACAGAGGACTTCGGCAAACTTTTACAGAAATTGGCTGTTTTGGAGATGAAAATCCCTCGACTAGACATGAATGTGGAGGTGAATATGGGGTACAGCAATGATTCAACTCTGCCTGTGATCCCAAACAGTGACAGCCAGCTCAATGACTCAGCCTGCAAACAGAACACTGAGAATAAACCTAACGGCAGACCCCATCTGGCATGTTTTCGGCGCATGCCCAAAAAATCAAGGTAGACTACTCACTGGAAGATCTCAGCAATTAAATAAATTAGAATGGTCAGAATTACAGAGAAATGCCCCCATTTCCCCTGGGAAAAGGAGACTTCGACAGCAAGCTACTGTCACAACAACTGATAGGAGTGAGCCAACCGGAAACAATGGAATTCCCCTCCAAAACAGATTTGCCCCACTGCAGAATGAAAACCAGGAAAATATCCATCTTCCGAGAACAATAAAAGGTTTCAGAACAACCTTCATTCTAAACAGTCTTCTCCTAAATTGCCAGAGAAAGAGCGCCCCTCCGGGTCAAGAACCCTAATAGTGGGCAACATAACTGTGAATGGGATTAAAAACGTCTGCAACAAGAAAAACACAGACGTTATGATTGGTACCAGTAATGTGGTGTCCGATATCTCAGAGAATATTCTGGCAATCACAGAAAAGCGCCCGTCTCTAGAAAACCTTATCATACACTGTGGAGCCATGGATGACGTGGCTAAGAAAAAATCAGAAGGACTGAAGGAGGATTTCACTCATCTGCTGGATAAAGTTTGAGATCTCAATATCAAGGTGTTTCTCAGTGGACCCTTTGTATCGATTTTCTGTGGAGATGAAATTTTTTCGAGACTTTGGATGTTTAATAAGTGGTTGAAAAAAACATGTGCTACTACATCTGTGAACTTCATCAACAACTTCAATATTTTTTGTGAAAAAAGACACGTCTTCAAGCAAGATGGTTTCTGTTTTAACAAGCCGGGAGCTAGATGTCTCAAATCTAATCTCTTTTATTCAGTAAATAATCCGCCATTAGCTTCGACCTTCAGCAATGTCAACAACAATGATAACGCTGCCACCAACAGCTCCAGCAAAGACAACTGGGCAGGTGGCTCAGAGAGAGAGGTCATCACAAAAGGCCTCAACGCCAAATTCCACTGGAGAAGTGGACCCCCCCTGTTATACCCCCCTCCACCCAAACCCTGACCCAGACCGACCCCCCGTTAAACCCCCCACACCCCGACCCAGACTGCACAGAACTCTCCCATCTCCCCACTGAGCCTAGTTTTTGCTTTGCTGGATTCTGATAACATGAAAGGAGCTCTAACGATCTGGACCCAAATGGCTCTGACATCTTCTCCATTCAACACCCCCCGTGGCTGAGGCCCTGCTACTAAACCAACATCTTCCAGAAGCGGCAGAGCCCCACCACCTCCTAATCTATCTCCTTCTAATCAGGACCTTCAAACCACTTCTCTGTGATACAGTCTGGGCCCCAGTGGTAACGCTATCAGAAATGAGCATGTCCAGGAGAAATTTGGGCCCCTAATAAGACATAGTTTTAAAATCTCTGTGCTTATACGTGACAGAAAGAACAAAGCTAAAAGGATAAGAGACAATAATAAACAATCAAACTTAAAAGCCATAAACTGTCAGGTACAACCAGACACAGACTTAATATCAGCAACTAAGTAATATAAACTGGCTTTATTAAACATTAGATCTCTGTCAGGAAAATAATTTTCAATTAATGACTTAATTACTGACCACAATCTTGATGTTATGTTTTTAACAGAAATATGGTTACATGAATTTAATGAAGCACCGTGTCACGGTGTGACATTTTGGACATTGTTTTATGGTTTCTTGTGATGGTTTATTTTGTATAGATGTTTCTATTTTGGTTTTTGTATCATGTTTATTAGATTGTTTTGCTCCCTCTACTGCCTCCTGGTGTTTTGTTGTTTTCTTCCCTTAAGTTTCCTTTATGGTTGTTTCCTTATTACTATGTATGGTATTATTATTATTATCATTATTATTATGGTTCTTTGTTCTCCTTGGATTCTTTTAGTTTAGTTTCTCATTTAGTATTTCTGTTAGGTATTTGTTCTCTCCCTCTCGGTTTAGTCCTCAGCTTTGTTTCTATAATTTCAGCCTTCCTTTTCAGGTTAGCTCTAGTTATTGTTTACTTTTGTAGTCTGGGTTCCCTTATGGTTTCTATTTTGTTTAGGCCTTAGGTTGTTGTTGTTGTTCTTCTGTTCCCTCCTGTTTCCTTTAGTTGTTGGTTATTCTAGATTTCTTATGCTTTTGGTTATTTTATCGTAGTCTATAGTTTTGCTTAGGTCTATGTTTCTCTTTATTATTAATTAGTTCCACTTGTCCCTTCAGCCTCCCTGTCTCCATGTCACACCTGTTCTTAGTTCCTTTGATTGCCTGCCTTTGTTCTCCCTCAGTATTTTAGTTGGTCTTGTTTTATTTTCCTCGCTGCTTTCTCTGTTCACAACCCTGATTAAGTTCTGTGTTTTGCTACGTTCCTGCAGTGAGAGCACTCATGTAAGTTTTTCATTGTTCTCATACTTGAACCTGCAGTGTATTTTTGCTACGTTTTGCCATGTCTTGAAATCACTAAATAAAACTGAAGACTGATTCTAACTGCTGCTTCCAAGCTCTCATCTGCAATTTGGTCCACCCCAAAACCCCATCGTGACACACCCATTTTGATAGAGTCGAAGCCTCCATACTACAATTTTCTTTGTGAGAGCAGACAGCAAAGAAAAGGTGGAGGGGTGGCCACTTTGTTTAAAGATTCACCAAAGTGTGAAAAGGTATTTCTAGGCAAATTTTACTCTTTTGAATATATGGGTCTCCAGGTTAAAAGCCCGGTCCAAACCATGTTCTTGAATATTTACAGGCCTCCTAAGTCTAAGACAAACTTCTGCAGTGATTTGAAAGAGCTTTTACCTGTGATATGTGTTTATTATGACTATGTAATTATTTTGGGAGACTTTAAAATTCACATGGACAATCCTGAAGACAGAAGTGCAATAGATCTATTTGACACTCTTAGAAATTTTAGTTTGACTCAACATGTTAAACAGCAAACACACAAACAGGGACATATTGGACAGTTGCCCTATTTGATCACTTTTCTGTTATTTTTGAAAGCATCATCTGCAATGACTCAGTTAGCCAAAGCGACATTATGAGAAAATGCATATTTAAGGACGGTGCCACTGAAACCTTTAAGCAGATTTACTCTTCTACCTTCACTTTGCCCTGTAACACTGTAAATGAGCTGGTAGATAACTTTCATTCTAAAATCTCGGATATCATTGATTGAATTGCTCCAATTAAAGTGAAAGTTGTTCCTGGGAAAAAAAGAGTCTCCGTGGAGAAGTGCTCCACCAGTCAGAAGTGAAAAAAGGGAGTGTCGAAAAGCTGAACGCAGGTGGCGAAAGACCGGACTCCAGGTTCACCATATTATCTATAAAGAGAGACTATACAGATATAACCTACAACAGAAAAATGCAAGGGAATCTTTCTTTTCTGAGATCAACTGTAGCATCTGAACTCCACTCTACCAGGGCCTGCAATAAATTTGCTAACTACTTCACTGAAAAACCCCAAAAGATCAAAGGGGCAGTCAGCACATCCACATCAACTCCAGTACCAAAGTTGTCTCTAACTAGAACTGATTTTGACAAAATTTCCCAATTTCACCAAATAAACGCCAAAACCTAGAAGAAATCGTACACCAACTAAGCTCTTCTTCCTGACCAGCCGCTTCGATGTCTTCCAGTCAGACTTCCGTGCTCACCACAGTACAGAGACTGTCCTTGTCAATGTGTTCAATGACATCTGTAGAAATGTAGACTGTGGAAGAACCACAGTGCTGGTATTATTGGATCTTAGTGCAGCATTCGACACTGTTGATCACTCCATTTTAGTAGAGCGCCTGGAAAACTGGGTCCGCCTTTCTGGTACAGCACTTGATTGGTTTAAATCCTACTTAAAGGACAAGGAGTTTTTTGTGACAGTACGTAACTTTAAATCAGAGACCACAAAAATCACATGTGGCGTTCCCCAAGGGTCCATCTTGGGGCTCATCTAATTCAATATCTACATGCTCCCCCTAACTCAGATTTTAATAAACAACAACGAAAGTTATCACTATGCAGACGACACACAGCTATACGTTATAATATCACCAGGTGACTATGAACCCATTCAAGCCCTGGGTAAATGCATAGAAGAAATCAATGCATGGATGTGCCAAAATGTTCTTCAGCTGAATCAAAACAAAACTTAAGTAATAATCTTTGGACAAAAGGAAGCGGGTTTAAAAGTTAGCACATAGCTTCAGTTAATACAGCTAGAAACCACCAATCAGCTTCGAAATCTGGGTGTAGTGATGGACTTTCAGAGGCACATAAAGACAGTAACAACGTCAGCCTTCTATCACCTACAGAACATCTCCAGGATTAAAGGACTAATGTCTAAGCAGGACCTTGAAAATCTAATTCACAAGTCAAATAATTCAAAAGTCGATCAGACAGCTGCAGTTGATCCAGAATGCTGCTGCCCGAATCCTCACTAAAACTAAGAAAGTGGACTAAGAAAAACTCCCAGAAAACTATCAAAGCACTGAAACCCTAAGTTGCTTCAAATCAAAATTAAAAACGTATTTGTCTAGAGTGGCCTTTGACTCTGCTATATGAACTTTATTAGTTAAGTTTTCAGTCCAACTTTCCTTTCATTTTCTTATCCATCATTCTATTCTCTTTATTTTTTAATTATCTTTATGTCACTGTAATGTACTTTGCCTATTATGTTTCTTATTTTTATTTTTTTGTTCCTTCATGTGAAGCACTTTGAATTGTCTTGCTACTGAAATGTGCTATATAAATACCCTTTATGACCCCAAAGCAAGGCAAGGCAAGGCAAGTTTAACAGATATTGGGTTTCTGTGATAAATGTTTTAGAAATTGTTCACCTGAGATGAAACATTTGGAGAAACATGGAAATTACAGACCTGCTTTTGGATATGCACAAATACACAAATGAAATGAGTGACCTCTCGTTAGAGCAAAAATAGATCAAGCAATGTAGAAATGAACAGTCTTAAAACCTCCACAAAGAGTGTCCAACATATTATAAAGCATCATCATATGATTCAGCTATCTTTAAATAAGGCTAAGGGATAAGGATAAGTAATAAAACAAAGCAAACCGATTGTAGATAAGTGTTTGGGTTTCTGAAGCCACTTTGCTGGACATTTTCTAAAAGATGACTATCTAAATATTAAATAACAAATGTTCAAGGAAACATAGTGTTTTACATTCCTCATATAAACCATGAAAACGTCAAGTACTCACAACAGCACCACCTTGCCTGCCAGATAGTTGTGAATGTGAAAGTCATTGTAAGCAACTTGTCAAACGTCAGTATGGCCCAAAGTATTCTTCTTTCTTCTTTATATTGAAAAAAGCATGTTTCAATAAAGAAGACACCCAGTAATTAAGACCATATACGGTGGGAGGAACAAGTATTTGACACACTGCTGATTTGGCAGGTTTTCCCACTTGCAAAGCAAGTATAATTATTTAATTGTTTTCATAGATACTCTTCAAGTGTGATTGACAGAATCTTAAACAAAAATCCAGAAAATGACATTGTGTGATTTTCAAGTAAATAATTTGCATTATATTGCATGACAAGTATTTGATACATCGGAAAAACAAAAGTTAATATTTTGTGCAGAAACCTTTGTTTGCAATTACAGATATCAAACGTTTCCTGTAGTTCTTGACGAGGTTTGCATACACTGCAGCAGGGATTTTGGACCACTCCTCCATACAGATCTTCTCTAGATCTTTCACGTTCCGGGGCTGTCGCTATGCAATACGGACTTTCAGCTCCCTCCAAAGATTTTCCAGTGGGTTCAGGTCTGAAGACTGGCTAGGCCACTCCAGGACCTTGAGATGCTTCTTACGGAGCCACTCCTTAGTTGCCCTGGCTGCGTGCTTGGGTTGTTGTTATGCTGGAAGAGCCAGCCACGACCCATCTTCAATGTCCTTACTGAGGGAAGGAGGTTGTTGGCCAAGATCCCAGCCAAGAGACACAGTCCCTCCAGCGTGTCCTGGACCGTTGCTTGGGCCTCTTCCTGGTGGGACGTGCCTGGAACACCTTCCGAGGTAGGTGTCCAGGAAGCATCTGGTATAGATGCCCGAGCCACCTCAACTAGCTCCTCTTGATGTGGAGAAGCAGCGGCTTTACTCCAAGTTCCTCCTGGATGGTTGAGCTCCTCACACTATCTCTAAGAGAGTGCCCGGCCACCCAACGGAGGAAACTCATTTTAGCCGCTTGTATCCGGGATCTCGTTCTTTCGGTCATGACCCAAAGTTCATGGCCATAGGTTAGGACCGACAGGTAAATCGAAAGCTTCGCTTTTCAGCTCTCTCTTCACCACAAAGGACCGGCACAGCGTCCCCATTACTGCACCAGCCGCACCGATCCGTCTGTCGATCTCCCATTCCATTCTCCCCTCACTCGTGAACAAGACCCCAAGATACTTGGGGCACAAACTCCACTTGAGGCATAAACTCCCCTTCAACCTGAAGAGGACAAGCCACCCTTTTCCGGTAGAGAATTATGGCCTTGGACTTGGTGGAGATGATCTTCATCCCAGCCACTTCACACCTGACTGGGAACCGCCCCGGTGCATGCTGTAGGTTTTGGCCAGAGGGAGCCAGCAAGATCAAGTCATCTGCAAAAACAAGAGACGAAAGGCTCCTTCCCCCCCCAGCGAGGTGACATTCCACGTCCCTAGAGCCAGCCAAAGCATCCGAAAATCGGGCCGTCGAGGTCTCCACCTTCGTCCATTCCCCGATCCTCTTTGTACCAGCCCCTCATAGTTCCCCCTGCAGCTGGTGGGCCCACTGGGAGATGGCCTCACGTCTCTCATTCGGTTTGGCCCGGCCAGGTCCCGCGAGAAGCAACCCGGCTACCAGGTGGTCTCTGACGAGTCCCAACCCCAGGCCTGGCTCCAGGGTGGGACCCCGTCTCCACCGTACCAGGTGACGTCATGTGCCTTTATGTTGTGGTCCTCATGAAGGCGTCTTGGACCCCTCTTTGTCTGACCTGTTACCCAGAGCCTCCATGGGAGACCCTACCAGGGGCATTATACAGGTCCTTCTCAAAATATTAGCATATTGTGATAAAGTTCATTATTTTCCATAATGTCATGATGAAAATTTAACATTCATATATTTTAGATTCATCGCACACTAACTGAAATATTTCAGGTCTTTTATTGTCTTAATACGGATGATTGTGGCATACAGCTCATGAAAACCCAAAATTCCCATCTCACAAAATTAGCATATTTCATCCGACCAATAAAAGAAAAGTGTTTTTAATACAAAAAATGTCAACCTTCAAATAATCATGTACAGTTATGCACTCAATACTTGGTCGGGAATCCTTTGGCAGAAATTACTGTTTCAATGCGGCGTGGCATGGAGGCAATCAGCCTGTGGCACTGCTGAGGTCTTATGGAGGCCCAGGATGCTTCGATAGCATCCTTTAGCTCATCCAGAGTGTTGGGTCTTGAGTCTCTCAACGTTCTCTTCACAATATCCCACAGAATCTCTATGGGGTTCAGGTCAGGAGAGTTGGCAGGCCAATTGAGCACAGTGATACCATGGTCAGTAAACCATTTACCAGTGGTTTTGGCACTGTGAGCAGGTGCCAGGTCGTGCTGAAAAATGAAATCTTCATCTCCATAAAGCTTTTCAGCAGATGGAAGCATGAAGTGCTCCAAAATCTCCTGATAGCTAGCTGCATTGACCCTGCCCTTGATAAAACACAGTGGACCAACACCAGCAGCTGACACGGCACCCCAGACCATCACTGACTGTGGGTACTTGACACTGGACCTCTGGCATTTTGGCATTTCCTTCTCCCCAGTCTTCCTCCAGACTCTGGCACCTTGATTTCTGAATGACATGCAGAATTTGCTTTCATCCGAAAAAAGTACTTTGGACCACTGAGCAACAGTCCAGTGCTGCTTCTCTGTAGCCCATGTCTGGGGAATGCGGCACCTGTAGCCCATTTCCTGCACACACCTGTGCACAGTGGCTCTGGATGTTTCTACTCCACACTCAGTCCACTGCTTCCGCAGGTCCCCCATGGTCTGGAATCGGCCCTTCTCCACAATCTTCCTCAGGGTCCGGTCACCTCTTCTCGTTGTGCACCGTTTTCTGCCACACTTTTTCCTTCCCACAGACTTCCCACTGAGGTGCCTTGATACAGCACTCTGGGAACAGCCTATTCGTACAGAAATTTCTTTCTGTGTCTTACCCTCTTGCTTGAGGGTGTCAATAGTGGCCTTCTGGACAGCAGTCAGGTCGGCAGTCTTACCCATGATTGGGGTTTTGAGTGATGAACCAGGCTGGGAGTTTTAAAGGCCCCAGGAATCTTTTGCAGGTGTTTAGAGTTAACTCGTTGATTCAGATGATTAGTTTCATAGCTCGTTTAGAGACCCTTTTAATGATATGCTAATTTTGTGAGATAGGAATTTTGGGTTTTCATGAGCTGTATGCCAAAATCATCTGTATTAAGACAATAAAAGACCTGAAATATTTCAGTTAGTGTGCAATGAATCTAAAATATATGAATGTTAAATTTTCATCATGACATTATGGAAAATAATGAACTTTATCACAATATGCTAATATTTTGAGAAGGACCAGTATATATAAATATATATATATACATATATATCTGTTCTGTGTTTATTGTGTTAATTTGTCTCACTCCCTCTGTCTCCCTGCAGTCTGTTCCTCACCTATTTCCAATTTCTCTTGATTACCTGGTCCTGTTGTTCATTGGTTTTCCCTGCATTTCCTGTTTGTATTTAGATTCCTTTGTTTCTTAGTTCCCCGCTGGTTCCTACCGTTATGTCTCCATTCGTTACTCTGTGTCCTGGCCTGGTTCTAGTCATAATCTCCATGTTTCATGTCATCCGTGTATCATGTCAAGCCTGCCCTGTCTGTGAGTGAAGATAGTTAAATGCTACTAATCCTTTCACGTACCTTGTTCAAGAGATTTTTGGTCCAACTACAGCACTCCGCATTACAACAATTGGTGCATCCCATCAAAACGTTCTATTTTTTTTGTCATTTTCCAGAGGCATGTTGGTTTTTAAATTATTCTTCTTTATATTTTTGTGTCAAAAACTCTTGGAAATTAGCTCAAAAACTTGACAGAAAGTTAAGAATAAAATTTTCAAAATGGAAACGGTCAAGGATCTCTCTATCTATGTTCTATTTGTAAGAAGTTTATGATTTAGCAGCACATTGAAAACCCTGATTGGTAACTGGCTCATATCAGAAAGAAAAAAAATCAGGTTTTGGTTTTATATTTGTAATGTCATTGCATATATTCAGCGTCCTCTAATTTTTTTTTTCTCACCTTTATAACGATGTGTAAGGAGCCTAGAAAAACAACTGTTAATATGGACAAGTTTAAGTGAGTGCCTAGTTTCTTGACATTTCCTGACTCATGAAGATCAGTGCACTGGAATACCGGCATAGCATATTTCCTTGTCTTTCTCTTTTAGAAGAGTGGCCTAAAGAATTCATCTTTAAAAAGTAAAATATAAAGAAATAGTTCAATTACATTTAGTTAAAGGAATATGCAGATGGACAATTGGTGTTACTCATCACAATTTGTAAAAACTATAACAATAAAATAATACTGCTGCAATAAAATATACATTTATTTTAGGGCTTTTTACACTTCATTGGACATAGCATAAATAAATATGGAGGAAGGTGTAGATTGTATCTGCAATGGTATTTTCAACTCATTGCTTTTTTTTTGTCTTAGTATGTCATAGTATGTTACCACATGTTTACATACAACATACTGTATATTTAATTTCTGTTCTTAGTTTCTGTTGATAAACAACTAATTCTGACTCTACAGCAGCTCATTAAGAACACATGTTTAGTTCTGCTCTGTATCTTAAATGTTTGGAAGTATTTTTCTCTTCTACTAGAATACTGATTTTAGAAGTACAGAATCATCATAAGAAAAGGAAAACTACCATTTACCCCAGTTAAAGACATCTGGGCTGTGGTTTTGCCTGTATGATAATTATTTAGATTGAATGTTAGACACAACATGTAAATGTGAATGTTCTGCTTTCCTTGACACCACAAAAACTTCAGGTCTTATCATATGACTGGCTGTCTCTAATCTTGATTTTGCATTTTTAATCTTATAACAGTCTTCATCAGCCAGGATTTATCACAGTGTGTGTTTTTGGTTTGGTATTTGTTTACGTTTAGTCAGGTGCTTTTCTGTTCTAAGTATGGTTAGTTCTTGAGTCCTCCTTGTTGGTGTTTTATTTTCTAGGTTCTGTTATGGTAACTGTGTTATTTAGTTGCATTATTAGATCTGTTATCTTCCTGTGTTCTGGTCTCTTGGGTTTGTTTACTGTTTGGCTTGTCGGGCTTCTCATGTTCTTGTTTATCCCTATTTGGTTCACCTGCCTCTCAGTCTCCCAGTCTGTCCACACCTGTGTCCTGTTCGTCCCTGATTACCTGCCCTATTGTTTCATGTCCAGCTTCGTTGGTATTTAAGGTAATCTTTGTCCTTTGTTCCATGTGGTGTCTTGATGTCTCTTTTGATGTTTCTTTGGATTTCGTTCTGGCTTCGGATCCTGTTAGGTTCAATTTTGAAAAATCCCTTGTAATCAGGATTATCCTGTCACCCTGCACCTCACCTGCATGTAAGTGGCTTCTCTTGAAATTAAAGAAGGAGTTTCGAACCCACTTTGCTTTTCTCCGTGCTTGTCTGCTTTTGGTCCAGCAAACAAACCTCATTATGACAGGATTACTCTCTACTAGTGTTGTGGTGCTGGGGGGCAGTCTCACGACTGGCCTTGAGACTATTTTGCATGTTTCAGTGCTTTTTCATTCTTGAAGGAGCTGGATACTGGATTTTTTCTCAAAGTGAGTCAGGTCAAAACAACAGCTTTAACATTATCCTTTTCTTTTTACTTCCAGTTAATGTAAAACTCCTGGCTGCATTCCAATACAACTAGTAATGTTTCTTAGTTTGAAAATCTTAAATCTACCATCTGTGTCCCCTACCTGCTGAAGATGAGAAGGTGAAAGGGATGAAAAAATAATAGCGAAAAACATGTTAAAGTCTTTCTATCTGTAAAGCATGTAGAAAAAAAAAAGAAAAAGTGGTAAGACAATTATGCCGATTTATGACCGGATCTTCTTCCCACAATCTTGAGGACACCCCGATTATCATGATGGCTCTAAAGATAATCTTATGAGATATTCCTGATGTGTGTGGTGTGCTAAGAGTGATCTAGTCTGCTCGAAATGGCATCGGCTCTGACCATTTTGAATTGTTTTGGCCCAATATCCTAACTTGTGGAGTGTTCCTCAGGGACAAACAAGCTTGCAGCCTGTTGAATGTGACGTATAGCCAATCAGAAAGCGAGGTAGCAGAAACACATACGGGAATCCAAAATGGGGAAAAGCTCAATGAAATATCACAACATAGAACAATCTAAACACAGTGTGTAACGAAGTTTCCAGAGGAAATACACACAAAAACTCACCTCCATTTCATAGTGTAGCAAGTAGAGCCCCTACTTGCTGCACTCCTTTTAACCAACAGTTTTTCTTTTTGTAATGGAGTTTTGATGAAAATTAAATCTGGAAGACTCCACTCTACCACTGGCTCCGTCCTATTACTCCATCCTGCATCTCTGCTCCAACCAATCAGCCCCAAGTCTGTATTCCTTCTCAGTCAATCCCCCTTCAAGGCTTCGCTTTTAAGGACCTCCAACCTTGGATATCCCTGCTCTCCCGCCTTGCTTAGACCCTCCTCCACCTCATCGCCACCATCTGGCTTCCTAGCTCCTTCCAACTCCCATATCTCCTCGGGCCTCCACTCCCATCACCAGTATCGGATCCCAGGGGGGGAAGACATCTCTAATCCTAAATCGTTCAATCAAGCTCATGTCATGCATAGCATTCATGTCTTCCTCCGGGGTCCGAGCACCAAAGAAATAAACATCTGCTATTTAACTTCTCTAATTGCCATCTTTCTGTTCTTATTGTGAGTCTTTACAGGACTGAAATGTTTTTTCTCTGTTAAAATTAGTCCACAAACTATCGGCATCTCCCATCTGACATCTGAATGTTTGTGAGTATTATCTGTTTGTGTGTGGTGTGCTGTGCTTGCCATGTGACTGTATACCCCACACAGTAGGACCAAACCTGTTTTATCTACAATTTTATGTCATGAGTGGGGTCAGGTTTTGAAAATTAACTGACATTTTTTTTTATCTTGCCATGTGAACCAGGCATAAGTAAAGTCCACCACTATGTGTTGCCTCCACTCACTCTGCCTGCACCCAATGCTAAGTTAGTTAATGTTTAGCTGGCTCTGTGCTCTATGTAAATGAGAGTCTGTTGATAAGTTTGTGTTCACTTAAAGGATTACGGCAATGGTCTTGAAAACAATCTGTTTTCTTTTATTTATTTATTTTTTTGGTCTTGGACTTGGTATTGCCTGCTTAAAAGTCTAGGTCTTGTCTTAGTCTTGGTATTATTTGGTCTAGTCTTGCCTCGTTCTTGGGTAGGTGGTGTTGACTGCAACACTACTTTCAACTTCATGATTTTAGCCAACAGTTCATAATGTTTGGATACCAGTAGTCTGGTGGGCTTAAGCTGTGATTTAAGCTAGTCTACTAGCGTATTCACTTGTAAAGTCAGGAGAACATGCAGATGCTGTCATTTCAAATAGAAGAATATCAAATTTCTATAAAATAACTTTTAATTGGGTGCTGCAAAATATACACTTAACATGAAGGCAAAATAATAGAAAAATGACAAAAAAGATTAACGCATTATAAAGATACTTGCAATAATTTTTATCCTACTTTGACCATTAATAACATTGCACTGATACCCTCCAAGATTAAGGAAACAGAGGTCATAAATGAACAGCAGACTTGACTGTTGATAGAGTCCATGAAGTGTAAAGCGAGTGAGCAGATAGATGGTAAAGGGACTTTGAGATGAAACGTAGAGCAGATGGCACTCTGTGGGTGGTACCGGCCATCTCAAGCTGTGTGAGACACAGTCTGTCACTGATTGGTGTCTATCTTGGCCCACTGGTTGGTTGATTTCTAGCATCAAAGACAGCAGGAGACAAGAACCAGTGTTTTTGTGGTGACAGCATGGTGGAGGAATCATTATTACCAAGGACTGACTTCTGTGATCATCAAGACATCATTCAAGTAAAAAGAAAGAAAGAAAAACTAAAGGATTCTGCATTATATACAGATACATCTAAAAAATTAGAATATCATAAATATTTTCAATATTTTTTGATAGTCATTTCAGAAAGTGAATCTCATATATGATATAAATTCATTCCACATAGAATAAAATATTTCAAGACTTTTTTTTTTTTTACTTTGGATGATTATGTCTAACGGATATTGAAAACTCAAAATTAGGTGTCTCAGAAACATTTGAATATCGCATAACACCAGCTTAAAAATAATAGCCTTTTCAATGTACAAATGTTATGTAATGGCTGTATCCAAGCATATTCATGGAAAATATGGAAAGCTGAGTGGAAGAAAAATGTGTGGTAGGAGAAGGTTCACCATCAACAGGGATAACTGCAGTTCTGATAGGATTGTCAAGCAAAATGTTGCATTCGCTAAGGAAAAACAGAACTGGACTGTAGCTCACTCGTCCAAAGGCCTATTTTCAGATGAAAGTAAAGTTTACATTTCATTTGGAAACCAAGGTCCCAGAGTCTGGAGGAAGAGTGGAGCGGCACAGAATCCTTGATGCTTGAAATCCAGTGGGAAGTTTCCAATGTCAGTGATGATTTTGGGTCCCATGTCATATGCTGGTGTTGGTCCACTGTGTTTTCTGAGGTCCACAGTCAACATAGCCATCTATTAGGAATTCTAAGAGCAATGAATGCTTCCTTCTGCTGACCAGCACAACTTGGCCACTGCTCACACTACCAAAGGTACCAACAGCTGGTTTAAGGACCATGGTGTCACTGTGCTTGACTGGCCAGCAAACTCACCTGAATCCCATAGAGAATCTATGGAGAAGTGTCCAGAAGAAGATGACCTGAAGGCCACTACCAAAGCAACCTAGGCTTCCATTACATCTCAGCAGTGCCACAGGCCGATCGCTTCCTTGCCTTGAAGCACTGACGCAGTAATTTATATAAAAGAAGGTCTAACCAAGTATTGAGTGCATAGAAATGAACAGACTTTTCAGAAGGCATACATTTCTGTTTAAAATGCCCCTTTTTGTTGATGTTATGTAAGCTTCCAACCCTCTGAGATGTGGAATGAATCTATATAATAGATGAGTTTCCATTTTTAAAATAGGTGACCAAATATGTTCAACTTTTTCACAATACTTTTGAGACTGACTTATATTGGTATTTCTACATTGTTGAGGATAATTTTACATTTCCATGTATGAAATGTGGTGTAGTGATGTGTGTTTTTATCAACAACTATCAGTGTTTTCATAATTTTAATTGAAAAATTATTATATCCACCTAAATAAAGCTTATGACCTTAAAATACCTCTGAATTATAAACATAAATATAAGGCATTATTCTAAATAAGAGACAAAAAAAACTGCAAAAGTGGCCAAATTATCTGTGCTAACCTGTATAAGCAATGTGATCAGTCTTTGCACTGGGAAAATCACCCTCTGCCAAATGGTTGCACTACACAAAATCAAAATTGATTCTTTGAGCCTCTGTATTCAGCTGCCAGAGAACCCACAGCACTGCCTCATTTGGTAAAATATTATTATAAACACTGAAGCAGTTTTAAAGCCTTAAAATGTAAATAGGGTTGCACCCAAAATTGGATTCTCCTATAGCAAGACTGATCTTAATAATATAGGCTGCATGGTAAGGGGTAGGCATTATGTCTAAGACAGACAACACAGTGATGGCTGTCAAATTATTCCAATTGATTGTTCAGTATTAATTTTAGTCAGACAACTGATATTTAAAAACCTTGTAAATCGTTTGTGAAAAACCAAAAAATAAAAATTAGAATTTGCGTATGGATGCAAAGATGCACAGTTGCTAGTTGTCTTGCATCCAGAATGTCCAGACCAATCAGAGGTATGATTCACGTCCTGAGGTCTCTCTGCACCGAGTCTGCATGTTCGTGCATGCGTGAGTTCTCTCACAGTCAGTTCAGAATGCTGCAGCTAGTCTCTTAACAAAAAAAACCAAAAAACATTTCACCCCAGAGCTTCCTTCCCTTCATCCACTCCCTGTTCATTTTAGATTTCATTTTAATGTTTTATTGACTACTTATAAGGCACTAGCCATAGGACCATCCTGGATCTAGGGCCTTTTGAGTTTTAGCTCCTTAACTGTGGAACCAGCTTCCCCTTCATATAAGACAGTCTTCAACTCTTGGTGTTTTCAAGTCTCTTCTAAAAACATATTTGTACTCACTGGCCTTTAACACAGTATCAGAGCTGACTTGTGGTTTTATTTTGTCCTGTAATGGTTTTAATAGTTTTTAATTTTGAATGATTCTTGTAATTTATTGTGTTGTTTGTAGCACTTTAGCCGAGCAGTTAGATAATCTATATAAATGAATTGGAAAGGAATTAGTCATCTGCCTGCCATGACCCTGCAAGGTTATACAAGTATTGACAATGGGTGGATAGATGGATAAGTTGGAGTCTTGGGTCCAATCTCTATGTCAAATCACTCAATGAGCATGTTTCTCAGTGAATAATTTTCCCAGAAGGAGGAAGTGAAGAAGTGGCTGAAGACAAAATCAGAATTTGGTATCCTGTAAATAAAACACTGACTGGGAGTTAATGTTGGATGATGGATGGAGGGGGCAGATCACATCTAAAAAATGTTGCACACAACCTTGTTCAATCAAGCGTATGCACTAGTAGCGTTAACGTTTTGGAGAATTTTGAACTAAACAATGCTGTTTATGAACTTTTCCCCTCTCCTTTGTGCAATCGATTGCACAAAGGAGACAAACAGGATTTTTCGGAGGCTTTATTTGCCAGAAAGAAGTTGAGACTTTACTGACTGCTTGTCATACCCAGCCAGGGACTGGGTTTTGGGTTTGTGTTTTTATTTATTATACCTGGTCTGGTTTCACTCTGTATCCTAGTAGTGTCACCAGCACTTGTTCTGTGTTTTACTTGATTACCTGGTCTTGCCGTTCATTGGTTCTCACTGTATTTCCTGTTTGTATTTATGTTCCTCAGTTTTCTCAGTTCCTTGCTGAATCCTTGTGGTGTTTACGTCATTGATATGTGTGTTACTTGCTATCCTGTGTTGCACCTTGTTATGCGTGGTTAATCTCAGTTCTGGTCTGGTTCTGAAACTCCTGGTTTCCCTGTCTTGGCTCTGTGAGTAAGAGGAATATTAAACTCACCTTCATTCAACTTGCTCCTGGCCTCTTCTCTGCACTTTGGTCCCACCATAAACCCTGAAATATGACACAGCTATGCGTACACGTGCAGGTTTAGTGCAGGCTGTTATGCACACACTTCTGTTTTTGTGGGAACCCAATTTTCAGTTTATGCTACTCCACTTGCTTGAAACCTGACAATATACACAAAATAATTAAAAATATAGAAAAATAAACAGATTACAGAATAACTTGGCGTGGTTGCTTATGCTTCATGTTGATACAACCAATATGCTCATTTGGGCATGACATCATGACCTATTTTTTAAAAACCTAAAAACAAAATTAGAGAGGATGAGAACTACATGTTTATAATGAACTATAAACATGCAGTGTGAATTCAACATAAAATATCAGTTTAGTTCAGTTTCCACATGTGTGACCAGAAATTAGTGCTAGTTCTTGTTAAGGGTTAACTAGTACAACACTGCATCTGCACCTGTGGAGCAACACTTAGCAAAAGTAATTTAGATGATTTTAAGACATCAATGTGCTTTAGATCAGCAGAACTTATTGCTAAATTATTTTCTAACATACTATGTCTTTACAACTGAAAAAGTACATGGCTGTGGAAGCACTGACAGAATTTGACAGCTGCAAACTGCATAGCTCTCATGTTAATCAACCGTATTTTGGAAGCAATATTGTCTTTTTTACTATACAAGTGATCCGCAATTGAGAATGTTTAGTAAAATTAAAGGGGGATCAATTAAGAATTTAAACACTGTGAAAGTCACAGCCACCAATAGCCAAGGCAACAAAACATTTTTATTTTCCTAAAAGAGAAGCAAATGATACTCAATTAAACAAAACATTGAGATAAAACACAGGTTTGATAAAAAGTTTAGAGAATAGGATAAAAAAGGAGAGAGCAGACCAAGCACACAGGGACAGATGCACTATAATCACATGGGAAATAACCAATAAAGTACTTGAGGTGTTATATTGATAGGTCATCCTCAGGATACAATTTAGAAATGACCAAATTAATTCCAAATTGGCCAATGATGCACATTTATAAATGCAAGTTTGATAGAGGAACTTGGAGGTTTCCTTGATCTGTTCTTTACATTCACTTTGAGAGCTATTTTTGTCTCGCAAAAAGTAAGTAATTTTATTTATAATGCACCTTTCTCAGACTGCAGTCACAACGTGCTTCACAGTAAAAATACAGTTACAAAATAATAATTAAAAAAAACTATGAAATACATCGTAACAACAATCGGTCATAGCAGCTCAAGCGCCAATGAGATTAAAATTCAAAGAATTTCTTAGCTTTTTAAAAGCATCGACAGAGTCCAGTGATCGCAAGTAGGGTGGGAGTTCATTCCACGGTCTTGGTCCAACAGCTTGGAAGAAAATATTCATACCCCTTCATCTTTTTATGACCTGTCCAGGGTGTACCCCGCCTCTCGCCCATAGACGGCTGGAGATAGGCACCAGCTTCCCCGCGACCCACTATGGAAGAAGCGGTAGAAAATGACTGACTGACGGATCTTTTTATTTACTTTTGCAAGACACTGTACAGTTGTCTAATACTGATGATGATTATTTCATGTTAAATATTCTTCTTTATATATCCCCGATGCTATCATCTTGTATAAGAGATGGTCTGCTTTTGCTTCTGTTTACATAATGCATCTGAGGCTAAGACAAGCTGTTGCTAGGAGGTGTGGGAGTGGGCTGCATGTGGCAGGGAAAGGCACAAGCCAGCAGGTGGGCACAGAGAAGCCAGAGCAAGAGAGACATAGGGGTCAATTGCATTAGCTGCCTATAGATGCAGGGATCCTGTTTAGTCTCCATTATTTAAAAAAATATATACAAATATCAGGACTATGTGTGTGTGTAATGTGTTGTGTGACATGTTCCAGGTCAAACATTCAACAAAACAAATTAAACATGATGCTAGATTTAACAGCTAACATCTATAAATTGGAATTAAATTTCCTCCCATAACCTGTGGGAGGAACCTTGAAGTGCTTAGTATGTTTGTATGTATATATATATATTTCACATGTATGTTTTTTCCCTTCTTACTTAGATCCCTACCTCATGAGGGGAAACACTAAATTATTTAATGTACCACCTCCCTGTGCATGGTGGTGGAGAGTATCTAGTGTTTCTAGAAGCAGTACAGAAAATGCATTTCTAATGTAGCATCATTTTTTCAAAGCTGTGGTTCAGCTCACCTGGGCCTTCTGCTAGAAAAGACTCAAAAGTGCTAAATGCACTCAGAAATATTACGTGCTTAACAGTCATATATGGATTCCTGATCCTCTCTGAAAGACAGTTTTCACAGCCTTTCTTTTCACAGGTGGGTTGTTGACATGCTCTCTTGTTCCAATCTGCTGTCAACCTCGGACCTTATTAGCTACTTGAGAAGGGTCTTTTGCTCTGGGTCTTGTCTCTAGAGTCTTGATTGGCCTAATAAAGCATGTCCACAGGCATGTACTGCACATTGATTCAGCCAATTAGGAAGGTGACAAACCCTGGACATGCTCTCTTTGCAGACACAGACTCATGTTAGGATAATGGTTCAGGGGATGAATTCTGAAAAGCTATGTCCAGATAAAGCAATGTTAAAGACATCACTGTTAGGTAGTAGTGCTCAAAGAAAAAGTTTATTTTCCAGCACTTTAATCAGGTAGTTTAACATATACATTTTTGGAAATTGTAATGACAAACATTTATAGTTAAACATTGTTCAGTAGAGTGAAAAAATATTTGTGTTATTCAGATTTCATGAAACACCTATCAAGTAAAAATCACAATACTTGCATTTAAGAAGCTAATTACACACTAAAAGGTTACAAGTGTTGATGACTGCGATTACAGTTCTAATGGCCTACAGTTTCAAAAGACCCAAACAACAACTTTTGATTTCTTCATGGTTCAACTGCGAGTTGTGATTTTTATTTGATGCCAATTCAATAGAAAAAAGAAACACAAGAGGGAGTATTGATCTCAAACACTGGGCTGACATTATGGAATACCAACTACAGAGACAAACAATGAACAGCCGAAATATTGTGACAAAAAATAGGTAAGGTGAGGAAACTTTGCTAATCTTGATTGTAGTATATTTGTGTATTGTAGGAATATACTGTATATAATGTTTAAGTATATTTATGACCTGGTACAAAATCAATTGGCTAGTTTATTTAGAAGATCAGTACATTCAGAAGCAGTGGACAGAGAGTGAAGATTTATCATTTTCTGGTAATGCCATATATTTAATGTACAAAAAGACAAGAAAAACAAGGGACAAATGAATTAATCAAGAACAGTTCATTATATGACAGTACAGATTTCTTGTTTTTTTTTTTTCCTAATAATAATCCACTGTTGTAATTATGAATGTATTATTTAATATTTAATATTAATACTTTAAGATTTATTAAATAATATTTTGGCCTGTTAAGGGTTGTCCTGTGAATACCAGCCCAGTAAGGCGATGGTATTAGGACAACATTGAAAGGGATGAGCCAAGCTCTGACATTATTGAACAGCAAAACTCTGCACACACATGGAATGAATTCACACAATTTCTTAAAATACAAGAATTTATTAACAAAAATAAGTCAACTCAAAGTCAAACATATTTCAATTAACAAACTCTTTACTGTGCTAAACAATCCGACTAAACTACCAAGCAGAATGAAAGAATAAGGAAGACTAATGGCTATGTACTATATAAAAAAGTTGATCAAAGATAGTTGAAAACCATAACCAGAAGAGTGATACAATGTTATTTATGTTTGAGAACCAAGGATTATCTTGAAGAATCTGGAAATTAAGTTAAGTTAGTCTTGGAACTAACTTGGGCAATAACTTGGGCAATAACTGACATACCTTTAGACAACCATTCACAATGCAAGATCAGATAAAATATGATTTAAAAAAAATTATATATTAAGAATGATTTCCTGAATAAAACCAACCTTCTGGATGACCAATTCTCTACAGTGTTTAATTAGCTGCCTTTATTTAGTAAAATGATATTTAAAGAAATATTATTTTGACTAAGTACTAAATCTTTCTGGAAAAAATGGGCTTAATGGTGTTTACTTAGTTTTCAAGTTTGGTAAAATAATATTTAGGGAAATATTATTTTACTGGATTGAAAACTAACAACCTTTTTGGGTCAATGATCTTTAGCAGGCAAGCATGTGTTCTTAGCTGTTAGCAGTTAGAGCTAACAAAAGAAGCTTATAGCTTATCATCAGAATCACACATATACCTTTTAAAATACCATTAATAAAAGGGTTAAAATGGATAAGCATGGATGGCGCGTGTTTAAAATCACCCTTTAAATAAAGTTTGTTTTAACTTAAAAAAAAACAAAAAACACAGGACACAATTGAGCACATTTGCTGAGCAGATAATCTGCTAGCACTAAGATAGCTGAGTTTCAACACAAAAAAAAACAAACTTCATAAAACGAAAAAAAATGTTTAGATTATTTCATTCTAAATTACTACTTCTCTCTGCCCAAACCTAACCTCTTAGGTGAACCGTGCTGAGGAAAAGTTGTCCAGGCGACGAAGTTTGAAGAACGTTTCCACAGTGAACAAAGGTTTAACTGCAGCTAACCTCTGTAGCCGTGGGGAGGGGCGGCTCGCTCTGTCGGCCGGCCAAACTGCACGTCACTCCTGTAACCACGGTGATGCGGTCCCGTTGTCCTTCCTTCAGACCGGGAAAAACGTTTCCACTCAGCATTGTAGAGACAGGGTCTCTGCTGGGAACTCTCTGGAACACAGTTTGCTTCTGTAGACTTCAGAGACAAAGTCAAGCAACGCTTGTATCTTAATTATCCCCGTTAATGAATGAATACTGGACACAAAAACAGCTATTCATTCCTACTTAACTTAGTGCATATGATCGCATGATCGCATGACACTCTTGGATCCAGTTTGAAGAGTTATGTCTTTTTGCCTGCAAAGAGACATTAGCGCGCTGAGTCCCTCCTTCCAGATCCGCTGGGACCACTGTGAAGAGACAGAGTCTCTGCGAAAGCAGGGTTTTATTCAAACAGTGACGTCACCGGAAGTCCGCTGTTACCCCTTTTCCTGGCTGTGCTGGAAGTAGGTTAATGCGGTTTATTTTGAAAGTTCCAGAAAAGTTCTTACTGGACTTTCATGTTGTAACCATGGCTGGGGTCCCGACACCACCAACAAAGTTTCCCCAGCAATCGTCCAACAGCAAGGTTTCGCACTCAGTTGATTAAACCCAAGCCGGGTATATTAGTTCAGTCCAGAGAAGCTGAACGTGTCATTTCCAGTGCAGATTACTTGGTTTGGTGAAATAAGTTGGGGAATAAAAAGTTCATAGGTTGCAAGGAGTCACCTACTAGCCTGGCAGGAGAGGTAGCTGTCTTCACACTATAATAGTGCAACAGTCTTTATGTAGGCTCTAAGCCTGCTCCATCAGCTCGCCATCAACAAGGTACCGCGGTTTACACTTCACACACACCCATTCAACACAGCGTGGGTCACAATAGACGACTCCTGCAGCTCTGCTTCCTTCGGCGTACCCCCTCTGCGTCTCACAAATACTCTTGCTCACATTAATAAGCTTGATAGTCAGCAGCAGCACACGTAACTTTGTGAATATTAACTTGACTGGCCATAATAGATAAGGTAAGTTATTTAACGAGAAAACTACCAACTCAATTGGGAATATCATGAGACTTCACCTATTGGCAGAACACAGACTAAGAGTAAGGACAGACTCAGGATTTAACACCTGGGTTACATGTTACAACACCATTATCCAGTATTCTGGTATTCATGTAGATTATGATCTTTAAGCTGCTGTTTCTATCTTTTTATATCTTGCTATGTTAGTTGTTGTAAGAGTGGGATTGTCCAGTTTGCTAATTGATAACAACAGACAAATTACTTTTTGTTGTGATTTCACCACCACTTCTATTTTCTTATACTCACTTAATGACTTCCTGACTATCTTGGGCTGAATGTCCAATGCTCTATACAAAGTGCTTTTCTGTCTCAGAGTGGTCAAATAATCATTCGCAAATTTAAATTAATCAGGTTCACCTCCCCTGCCATGTCAGTCACTTCATATATTCGGGATGCCGACGTGAGTAGATGATCAGCATGGACAGAGCATCTGCATAGCATTGTCGAACTTTACAAACTATATTGCAAAGATGCATATTTTCAATATTTGTGGTGTCTCAAAGTTGCAACACTCATTACATTTTCAGTATGTCAAAAAAATCTTTGGCAGCCTGGTTTAGGCTTAGCTGGAGATCACATTCACACATCACATTAGATGCATGGACAGGCAACACTGAAGTGTTAATTACTTAGCAGTGCATCTTCATGTGCCTTAAAAATGTAAGGCAAATGAGCAAAATTGCACTGGGAGAAAACTCTGCCACCTACAGTCATATTCAATAAAGCAGAATATAATAGAAAAGTACATTTCTTTCAGTAACATTATGTAGCTCAATTATACACAGAATGATGTTTTCAAACCTTTATTCCAGTTTATTATTATATTTTCATTTTCCATTACAATATTACATTGGACCAATAAAAAAAACATTCTAATACAGATATGTTGGCTAACTGACAAATATGTTTAATACATGCCTAAATGTCAGTGTTTTCTAATGGTACTTTTATACTGACAAACGAGCCTCATTATAACGCATGTTTTAATTTATTCAATAAGACTGTATAACACTATATATATATATATATATATATATATATATATTTGAAGACAAAAATTTTTTACCAGAGGTGCAAAAAATGCAAAATTGGCTGTACATTTGAATGTAGATCATTAGATATTAATCACCAGGCATATTGTTATTTTTGTGGATTTGTGGTGAATTTCAAAAAAAATTGAAATGTTGAAACAACAACTTTATGTCGTTATAAGTCCAACATATATCATCAGTTTATTTTTTATCAGTTTACTTTGACCAGAAAAAAAACAAAACATCAAAGTTGGCAAAGTACTATTAAAAGTTTAGCAATATCATAAGAGTAAGTTTTACTGTGTTTCTATGTGATCTTACAAAGACATGGAGGGTGTGTGTAAGAGGAATTTTTATTCAGTGTGCAACCTTTTTTTTAACCTCAGTTGAAGGTGACATAAATCACTTTCTTAGTGAGTGCTCACATTCCACCTTGAGAGCACCTAGTCCCATTTTTATCAGTATTAATGGTTGTCCCCCTTACTTAGCCAAAGCTATTTCACACTTGGTTAGGTTCGGTATTAGAACGTCTCCTTGACTGTATATTTTGCAAAGCCCTCCTAAATATTTTCGAAATCCCTAATAAACCAAGCTCAGGCTACAACAAACATGCTGGGCAAACTAACAAAAGTAATTCTTTTTTGTTTCCCATGCTGAGCATCTCTGAATTAAAGCGCTGTGCTGTTCACGGTGAGCGTCTTTAAGAATCCTAATTGGTAAATGTTCAATAATGCTAAGAAGTCCTGGCTTAGACTGTATGCACACATACAAACCCACACTTACACACATTCCCCCTGCAGTCAGCCCACTTAAAAATCATTGGCTTCCAGTGATGCTTAAAATGCTGAAGCAACTTTTCACAAAAGAGCCAAAAGGAGCAAAAGATTGGTGGGATCGGTTTAATAAAGACACTTCTAAGAGAGGTTGTTCAAAGAAATAAAGCTGAACTCCATTTCACAGTAAAGCCTCAAATTTATACTTTCCAAGGCAAGAAGCTTTACTGGCTCACAATTGTTAAACTTCCACAAAGCTAGACTTCATCCCTCACCCCACGTGGCCTCCACAGAAACACTATTTCTTCCTTCCTACTCTGCGTTTGGAACACACTGAGGGAAATTTGGGTCAATATCCACATAGCTTCCTGTCTCCATACTCTTTTCCTCTTTTCCCACCTGATTCACTTCCACTTTTATAGGTCCTGGAAAAGAAAAAAAGAACATAAGGCACAAAGATGTGCCCAAAGATCCTCATTTAGGCAGGTGGAAACCATTTGCTATTCAATTCCCATTACAAAATGGTAGGTTCAGGAAGGGGTGGAAAGGTTATATCTATGGCTGAGGTAAGGCTCAGCTTGTAGGACCTGTATGTTCATAAAGTGATCTTATTATTTCAAGTAAAGGCAGGAACTTGCCTTTCTTGAAAAAGGATTGTGAACTGTGAATGTGAATTCTAGAAAGAAGGCTAACATGTCTAATTTAAAAAAAGGTTAAAATTCACAGCGGGATAATTTTTCTGTGTGCATATATAAGACCAGAATAGCTGTTCGCACTATTCTTGCTAAACCACTGTTATAACAGCCTGCAATATGCTTTGCATAACTCACACCTAAACATAACACATAAGATATGTGTTCCTGGATGGCTTAAGCTCTCTTTAAACAAGGCATGAAATAGAGTTTGTTGTTCAGTTCAATCCAAAGAATTCAACTTGACTTTGACAAACTAAAGCAGCAAACAGAGCCAGTGAAACATTTACCTAAACTGATCATGAGAAGAGATATCATATCATTTGGATGCATTTGAACTGCTGTTTTACTGGGGAGGAACAGAGTTTCAATGATTTTCAAACACTAGAATAGGGTGTGCAAATTTGTTTTCACTAATTTTCTATAATTCACACAGATTCAAAATCACGCATATGTGCTTAAATATTTACGTAGACACTCATTCATATGTTTTGGATGTCTTGTATCAAGTTGCAGTGAAATCACAAACTCTTTGTTGCCATAACCAAGGTCAGGAAATACTTATTTGTTACAAATATGTTTGTTGTTTGACATTCCATCCAATGAAGAATTTGGCTTGACAGTTGTGTGTTTCACAAAGAAAAGAAAAATCTGAAAGTAGTCCACCTTCATTGGTTACTTTATCCACCTTGTGCACTATTGTGCACTTGTACCAATGACAGCGAGGAACCTACAGCAAAGAGCCCCAATAATTAAGCCAAGAAGGGTGGTGAAATGTTCTGCCAGAATGATGCAAAGACCTTGCTTAAGATGACAAAAGCAGGTGTTTTCTGCACAACTTTCTTAAAGATATTTATTATGATATTGGTGGAAGTGTATGTATATATTTAAGCATGTAAGGATAATTGTAATTATGTAGATTGAACACTCAAGAATTTCAAAGATGTACAAGGTGAAAATTAGAAAGCTGTTTGTTGCGTAAAAGTCTAAAATTAAAAACATACACAGCAATAGTACAGTGTGCAACATTATTCTAAGAAACGAAAGCCGAAGACAAGCAGATAATTACAAAAGCAAACACATTTAGGCTAAAAGCATTTCTAATTTCACAGATGGGATCTCCCTTTTCAGAAGTCTCTTTTTCTCTTCTGGTATATGGTGAAATGCCTCGCTCTCCGGGGGGCAGGGGTTTGGGATACACAACAGTGATGATGAAGTGCATAACAGGTTTCTGCTCCACCCTTTGTCACTCCTCTGTCTTGGTGATTCGAAGACTCTTCTCTCTTCAGCAGTATAGTGCTCACAGCACACCACTGGACCATGAAACTGCCAAGTTTGCCCTTAAAGCAGCTGGTCTACCCTTGAGAACTCACTCTGGCCTGAGTAATTTTAGGATATAAAATCTGACTTCAATAAGGGTAGAAGTGTTCCTCCCATAGTGATGACAAACATTACTTTGACAGAAATGATGATTAACAGCTATGTACCAGGCCCTCCACTAACATCAAGCACAATTGTTGACTATAGTGAACCCAACTACTCATTTGCCATGAAGGTCAATTGAGAACATTTAATAGAACTGTGGCTCTCCTCTCCTCCCCACTCCACCAAGAGCCGTCTAACATTAACTTTAAGTGTGACTGCAGGTGTAATCTGTCAAATGGGCCCCTCACAGTGAGTCATTGGCTGAGTGCGCATAGATTCAGCCCAGACCTCAGAAAAAGCCCATGATTAAATGGGCAGTGTGACATAACTCTTGTTTAATGGTAGAAAAACAGTGTGTTGGCAAACAGCCTGGCCCATGGAACATGAATTCAATGTCCCCAATGGATGCTGCTTGTAAAAGGTCAGCATGACTTTGAATTATTTTACTCCTAAGAGTTAAGAAGAGGCAGAGGAGACTGATCCTTGTTTTCTATTTATTTGAAGATTGCCAAGTGGCACGTTTGTCAAGATGGGCAACAGGTTGTCCTCAAAACTGGTTGAAGCAGTTAAAAAAAGTCAATAATTGTATGCAGAGGGATTTCTCTATCTTCAACCACTTCAAATCCAGATAATGGATCAATAGATTGCATCAGGTACTGACTTTTTATGGTGTCTTATAAAAGTGTTTGGACTTATAAAATGTTTTTCCATTTTTTTCACAGTTTAAACCACAAACTTCAGTGTATTTTACTAGAATATTATGTAATCATCAACTACTAGCACATAATGGTAAAGTGAAAGGAAAGATTATACATTGTCTAAAACAATTTTAAAAATGAAATAAAAGCCTAAAAATGTGGCATACATTTATATTCAGCCCCCTGTACTCTGATAACCCTTAATCTAAATGCCTTCAGAGGCCAATTAATTAGCAGAGTCCAGCATTGCCTACTTCGATCTCAGTGTAAATTCAGCTGTTATATGAAGGCCTTAAAGGTTTAACAGAGAACATCAGTGAAGTAAAAGCATCATGAACACCAAGGAACACAGCATATAGGTAAGGAAGAAAGTTGTGGAGAAGTGCAAAGCAGGGTTAGGTTATAAAAAAAAATATCCTTAGCTTTGAACATATAACACAGCACTGTTTAATGCATGGCACAACTTTCCTTAAATATAATGTTTTTTTATGGAAATGTAAAATAAACTAAACTAGACTACACTGTTTTAAACTAGAAACAAACTGGATTGAATGTAATTCACTTGATTCTTCTTTCATCATTGAATTGATTCATTTATTTTATTTTCCTTTTTTTCTGTACATAAATGTATCTTGTAAATTGCCTAGTGGTGACATTTGTTGTAAATTGGTGCTTTATAAATAAACTGAAATGAACTGATCGGAATTGAACTGAATTAAATAAAGCCATTGCAAATCCAATGGTTTGAAAATATAGGGAGCCACAGCAAATGTGTGGAAGAAAGTTCTCCGAGCAGATAAGAGCAAAATTGAACATTCAGACCTACTTGCAAAACACTATGTGACTATGGCAAAAAAATAAACACTGCACATCACCCTAAACAGACCATCCCGAACCCAAGACAGCTGCATTGAGGACTAAAGTTTCTGTACATGTGTCAGGGGTTTAATTACACTGCAGTTTCTGGTTCTAATGTGACAAAATGTCTTTGAGGAGGTATGATGAATTCTACAAGGCTTCATACGACTCAAAAGGAAAATAAAAGCTTTTTTTAGACTACATGCGTAATTTCTAAAATATTATCCCCATTTGAACCAGAAAAAATACAGTGTGTTTTTATATCTGGAAACCATCAAGACAAAATATGATTTTTGCACTGAAAGCAAAAGAGATGCTGATTTCCAGCTACGCCAGCAGCTTTAACACAACAGTCTCACCTTGATAAATATCCCCCTCGGCATCGCTTGTGTACATAATACCACCACGTCAAAGTCAATTCTCTGACAACCTGACAAGCATGCCTTTAAGAAAAAGCAGAGCAAAGCATATGACACAAAGAAATTGACATTGCCTAGGGTCCTTCTCTGCTTGACCAAAAAAAAAAAGAAAGGGACAACAACTCAGACAACAACTCAGCGAGTTCTTGGAAATAATCGACTTTTCCCTTGGAGGATGCAATGAATAATTCTCTTTTACCAGGAGAGACGGAAAAAACTCCCCCAGGGTGTTGAACCAAATCGTCCTTTCTCTCTTCATTAGAAAAAAAAAGTCTACAACGTCTTATCAGCATTCTGCATTCTCTGCCATTGGAGCTCAGATAATTGATTATGTTTAGGAGGTTCACTATTGGATATGCTGTGCCATTGCAGTGGAAAAAGATATAGCAGTAAATTAAGCTTACCTTTGCCGGGTACAGTCAGACAGAGATTCTGTGGCCTCAGAGAATACTGGTAAATTGAAATTATATTATACGGAAAAATCATTCAGAAGCCCAATTGGCCGCACTGTGCTCCCAATTCCTGTTTTGCTTTCTGTGTTCATTTTCTTCTTTTTAAAAGACGCATGTATTTAGATCTATGCTAGCTTGTGTTTAGTGGCTGAATTAAACTGCTTCTGGGGGAGCTGTAACAGTAGCATGCTGTTGCTCCTCCTGTGTCAAAACTGCACCTTCTTCTAAACCGCCAGTGCAGATTCACAACAAAAGCAATTAAACATGCAAAGCAGACCACTGAGAAATTGCTTTTCGGAGTTGCAGCCATGTCAGAATGTGCAGCCATATGAAATAACAGGTGGCCTTCAGTCGGTCTGCCAAATGGGCTGCTATATTTATTTTAATGTGTTTTCTCTCTACTCAAAAAAGGATATAAAACTTGTTCTTTTCCAGGCTGTGCCTTTAGAAAAAAGGTAGAGGTCTTCCTAAGGTTATGGCTTACAAAAATCATTAGTTAACCTTCCATCTGCTCTTTGTGCCACAGTAATTTGTTACCCTGTGAGCAGTGTCAAGCTGTGTGCTCTGTGTAGCAGAGGTGTTGACAGAGAAATCCACCATTTTGACTTTTACTCTACAAATAGAAAAAATAATCTGTTTTCCAGCCAAAACCACAGTCGATGTAGACGTTCTATTGTTCTAGAAGAAATGCAATATAATATTCTAAAAGATATAGACAGATATTAATGCTGAACCAAGTATATCATAACCGAGGGATACTACTTTGTAACTGCAGAAGACGATATTTAAACTGTATGCACCAAAGTCCAAGATGGTTTCCACTGCAGGCCAATCAAACAGGGACTCCGGAGAGGGCTTGTCATGTTTTGTTTTCGTAGAAGAAGGTCAACTAAGGGCCTTTTAGATGGCTCACATCTTCATTTCTGTTGTTAGATGTCACTAGTTTTCATGTCTTTACAAATTGAAATAACCCACTTACAGTGTAGAACGACATAAATGTTGAACATTCTTGTTTTCTATAGGATTTATTAAATTAATCAAATAAATCTAGAGCTCTTGATGTGTATTTATTTTTTTAAGTCTAAGAGATAAGCTATTGCACTGTGTATGTAAAGTACAAAAGTCCCTCCTGGAGCCCAAAACACCGACAAAATGATGCTGCCACCTCTGTACTTCACATTTGTGTGTTCTCTGGCTTTGACAAAGCCGTGAAATCATTCTCTGAGGTTTCCCAAAATTGTTTAAAGCCAAGGTAATTTTAGTGTATGTAAACCTCTGACATTAAAGAAAGTAATCTTATTATTCTGGTGATCAGGTATTCTTTGGTAATCCTAAATGTTTAACCTAATGTGGTTTCAGCTATATACAGTAACTGTGGAACAATAAAAAAATTTTAAACCAAACATTTTTGTTAATTGCTCCAGATGTTCCTGACTTCCTTGTGGGGGAAAAAATGGATAATTTCATGCCTGCACTTTAAACAAATATCCCAGTTTGTCCCCTATTTAGTCTCTGGAGCAAGTAAACACTAAGAGAGTGCTGACACAATAGGTGTTACCATTAGAACTTGTAGGTGTCAAAAAGAAAAAGCTCAAATCTTCACCGGCTGCTGCATCCTTCTACCCATAAAACAACACAGAACCATAACAAAACACTTATCCCACACAAAAATGTACATCCACCCTAACAGTATAATTTGCCCACTCTCTTTGATTACTCCCGAAGATGGGCACACATCTCAGTTTAGAAAAAAAACAAAAAACGACATTCCTCCATGCTGGCTGTGAAATTGTGGGTTTATTTTATCACCTCCGGAGTGAATACAAAATCCTCTAAAGAGGTTTTCATATGAAAAGCCTCTAGTCTAAACGTTCAAACCAAAGTTTAATTTTTTTCTGCAGTCGAATACATCCTCTGTTCATGAATGTTTCTTTTATCACAGTCCACAGAGGGACCTTGGGAGATGAAGGGGGCTATTAGGAAAATAAATAAGTCTGTTCAGACACTTAGCTTGATACAGAGCAAGCATTAAATAATTACTGTAATTCACTTAGGTTTCTTTTAAGCTGTATAACGATTTTTCCTGTTTCCCTCCTGCATAAAATTGATCTGAAGAGGAGGACTAAACAAAGGACCTCTAAATTATTGGGATTCTGTCCTCCGAAAAAGTAGTGCATCTGTCTCTCCTCTGACTCGGGAAATCTTTTAAAGAAATGTAGATATAATAGTGCAAATGAAAAAAAAAAGAAAAGATGTGAAAAGCTTGCCACAACCTTTGCATCAGGCAGAAATGTTGTAATAGAATTGAAGGTGACTGGTACATTGAGAGAACCAATGCCACTGGGTGAATTGGAATATCACCTTGTCCTTCTCCTCTAGAGAGACAGAAAGAGAATAAGGAGAAAAACGAGAGGAAAACAAATGTTTGAACGAACCAATTTTTTATCATGTTCAGCGAGCATCTGCATCAATGCTGAGGCCAGTCAGCTGTAAAATAGACTGAATAAGGGGGAGACATGAAAGAGATAAAGAAAAGAAAAGCACTTAAAGTAGCCACACCCGAGGTGGACATCAGTGGACATGACACAAAGTTAAGCTTGACAGTTTCGGGCGGGCAAGCTTAGAGGCCACATCCTCTCAAAATCAAATAAGATTGTCCTTGTAACTTAGCTGACGATTGGCGTCTGCCTTCCAGAGCGAAGCGAGTGTCCAGAGGCACAGGCAGAGCCATAAAGTGAACAGTAATCTCAGTGCTGCTCTGCAACCATTCTCTCCCATCTCCTACTCCTGGTGGTGGTGCTTCAAAGAACCTCTGCTCCCTTTGAAGTGGAAGGGCAGTCCGCTAGGGGAGGTAGGTTTGCTTCTTTCCATAGGCTAATGAATCAAATTTTTCTCCTGATTATCTCTCCGTACAGAGGGAAATTGCAAAAACATCTCTATTCATCTTACTTTTCTTTTGCCATCAGCGGAGGCAAATGTGAATACTGAGATTCTGGTGGTGTTTGACTTCAGTCCATAAAAACTATTTTAGAGTCCACTCTATTAATGCGCAGAGGAGGATGAAAACCCACAGAACGCATTAACCCTACACCAGGAAAACAGCATTTGTGACTAATGCAGAGACAGAGCGGACACAAACCTATAACTGATTTTTACAGTCTTTTAACAAAACAATTAAAAAGCCAATTTCCTAGCAGCACAGACTCTTTCATCTACAAGATAACTCCATGTAATGACAGATCTGGCTTTTGTGGGGGCTGATGCTACGCATAATAATAGAGCAATTACAGCGATAGTTTCCAGATGAGATTGACTAATACAGTAAACATAATTTTATTAAAGGTAATTCCAGTTTTAAAGGAAAAACACTGTTGTTCACCATTTCTCTGAAACAGGAGACTGATCTTTCTTTAAGAGGAGTTGTAACAATGAATATTTTAGGAAAAAAGAAGAAATTTAAACAGATTTGCCTTGTAATAGAACCTATGCTGCTTAAACGTTTTCACATTTGGTCACGTTACAACCGCAAACCTGTATTTTTGAGGATTTTATGTGATAGACCAACACACACCAGAAGAAAGTGGAAGGAAAATGTTACATAACTTGCTATTAAAAATCAAAAAAGGGCCCATGCCCATGTATACAGCCTTCTTTATTCTGATACCCCTTGATAAATTGCCTTTAGACGTAAATGCAGTCGGCCTGTGTGTAATTAGTGAGTATTAATACAGCTGTTCTGTTAAGTTCTCAGAAGTTTCTAAGAGAATATTAGTAAACAAACAGCATCATGAAGATCAATGAACCAGTTTAAAGACCAGCATTTTTACATTTAAACATGACAACATCATGCAGTGGGGATGCTTTGCTTTAACAGGGACAGGGAAGCTGGTCAGAGTTGATGGGACAATCAACCTTTGAAGAAAACCGGTTGGACGTTGCATGAGACTTGAAACCGGGACTTAAGTTCACCTCCTAGCATGACAACGACTTCAAACATACAGCTAAAACTAACATGGGATGATTTAAATCAAAATAAATGTATGTGGCCTAGTCAAGGTCCAGGCTTAAATATAATTGAGATCCTGAGGCATCTTTTGAAAATTGATGTTCACAGACTCCCTCCACCCAGTCTGACTGAACTTGGGCTACACTACTTTGACAAAAGTATTTTTCTGTCTACTTTTAAATATTCCCGAACTTTGATGACATTCTATTCTTAATCTAAAAGGTCCAATTTGTTGATGGACCCACTATTGCCAGCAATAGCAGCTTTAACTATCCGGTAAACATCTTCCACAAGGTTTAGGAGTGTGTTCATAGTTAGATGAGAAAACCAGAATTCTAGCCTGTGCTCTAATTTATCCCAAAGGTGTTCAAGAAGGCTATGGTCAGGACTCCAGTCAAGTTTCTCCACACCAAACTTTATACACCTGCAGCCGTTGAGGTGCTTGTAACACCGGAATTTATCGATTTGGTGTGGCCCAATATTTTTGGCAATATAATGTATTATGGAAAGAACAAACTTAAAAGAATTGAAAAGCATGTTTTCTTTTCTATGGGAAGAAACTTGTGCCATCAGAAAATGAATTTGAATTGCTTAGACTGAATCTGTATTTGTGTAATTTGAAATTAAATGCATTGGTTTGAAAATAAATTTCATTAAACTGAAACTGAATATAATGGTTTAAAACTGAATTTGTTTGCTTTGAAAATTGCTTTGCTTTGTATAGATATTTAGTTTCATTATTTTCACTTCCAGGTCTGAAATTTAATTTCAGTTCCAAAATTCAGTTTTTTGGGTCACACATCTGGGTTCTCGAAGCCACAGATTAATCAAACACATATTTACTGATTTATGGATGTCATTCACTATTGCTGGGTCCAGATTCAGGACTGCATCCTTTGAAGGACGCATTTGTAGGCTGATAACGTCCTGGATGAGGCGACGAATGCTGTCTAATCTCCAAGGTTCCAACAAATGCGTCCTTCTTATCCCCAGATTTGAAGGAGAGGTCCGGTGTATCCTCCGTGTCCCACCCTATCCCATGATTCATTGCGGGTCGAAGTAGATTGTTCAAACGGAAGTAGCAAAAGCCGGAGGAGAGAGAAAAGTTGTGAATAAAATTGGATATATTGCACATTCTGTGAAACAACTGAACTTTTACAATGTTTTTAGACGAGAATGTAGTTGTGTAAACCAAGAATATCTGATCAGTTTATCAAGATATCGCTTAATTACACAAATGCGCCGATGTGTTCGTCCGCTGCCCCAGCAGCCGGCTCGCCTCTGGCCAGGTCGTTGAGGTGCGCTAAATCCTGAGAGAACAGCTGACTCCCGGCACATTGTTTTCAAAATCCCGCTGGGTTTCCCTAATGGGTGGAAGTTAAACAGATATAATTCAGTCAGATGAAATCTAATATTAATATTTGGTTTATTTATAATAATAATAATAATTATTATTATTATTATTATGCTCTGAAAATAAACTAATTTAAACTTTGTTCCTAAAGTTAATATGTTAGTGTTTAAGTTGTTGAAAGTTTTACAAATAAATTTGTCATCAATGTATTTTATCTAATGTTAGATTTTTACATCTATGAACACAAAAAATATTTTCAACATTTTAAATGGCTGAATAATTAATGTCATAAAACAATAACATTTAAAACACAACAGCATTATAAGCCATCAGCAATATGTTAAAAGGGTATATAAGTAGAGACAGCGTTATTAACCTTCGGGCTCCATTTTTTCAGCTTCACAGCTCTGCGCTTCACGCTAACACAGTTGCTAGGCAACAGAAGTTACACTGAGGTAAGGGCAAGAGAAACGCAGACCGACGTAACACTGGTAGCACACTATGCTAATCTGCCATGTTTAGCTAATAGCTACAGGTAGCATACGTGTTACTGTTTGACCATCAATTTATTTACATGACGCTTCTTGTAGACGTTTATTTGACTTGGTGATTGACATCCGCCAAGCTCATGTATGCTGCACTGCTCCACCTCAACATGCCGTAAAGGAAGTTTAACCTGATGTGAAACGTAAATCGATGAATCTGTGTTTGATTAATTTGTGGCTATCCTCAAGGACCCGGATGTGTGACACAAAAAAACAGAATTTTGGAACTGAAATTGGATTACAGACCTGAAAGTGAAAGTAGTCAAAATGAATTTTTAGTCAGTCAGTCATTTTCTACCGCTTATTCCATAGTGGGTCACGGGGGAGCTGGTGCCTATCTCCAGCAGTCTATGGGCGAGAGGCGGGGTACACCCTGGACAGATCGCCAGTCCATCGCAGGGCAACACACAAACAACCAAGCACACACTCATTCATACACCTAAGGGCAATTTAGAGTGACCAATTAACCTAACAGGCATGTCTTTGGACTGTGGGAGGAAGCCAGAGTACCTGGTGAGAACCCACGCATGCACGGGGAGAACATGCAAACTCCATGCAGAAAGACCCCAGGCCAGGAATCAAACCCAGGACCTTCTTGCTGCAAGGCAACAGTGCTACAGACCTGAAAGTGAAAGTAGTCAAAATGAATTTTTAATACAACAAAATACATTTCAAAAGCAAACGAATTCAGTTTCAAACCATAAATTCAGTTTCAGTTTAGTGTAATTCATTTTCAAACCAATGCATTTAATTTCAAATTACACAAATACAAATTCGGTCAGAGGAATTCAAATTCATTTCTGACGGCACAAGTTTCTTCCCATACTTTTCTTTCCAATTCACAATTATTTTGTACTTTGGGTTAGTCTATTACATTAAATCCCAATAAAATACTTTTAGTGTGTGGTTGCAATGTGACAAAATGTGAAAAGAGTTAAAGGTATAAAAAACTTTTGCACTGTATTTAAAAACATTAAATTGGTTAGCAATTTTGACATTTTCTGTACAGTTTTACCAGTTGTGATGAATGGATTGCAACTAGTAAAACATGTTGATCCATAGACAATCAGATTTCTTTTTTAAGCAGTGTCTTGTGTATATAGAATAATAACTTTTTTCATTCATCAAAATGATCAATGATGACCTCATACAAGTAAAATACGTTCAAACCATTTGTTAGGAAGGAAGGGTAGCCCTTTCTGTCTGCTATAAGAAATGTAAATTACTGGAGTTTGCTAAAAGTTACTAAGACTTTAAGTGAAACTGTAAGATTGGCCTTTCCTGCAACAAACACACCAAGGGTGTGGTGTAAAACAATAAATCAATTTGTGGTAAAAAAAAAAAAAAAAAACTACAGTGGAGGATATATGTGTGCCTGTTACTTTCAGAAACGCCCTGGTAATCTTGTTAGAGTGCATTTTTAGTAAAAGTCTGAAGGCCTCTGACACAAAACTGAGAATGTGGTGTCAATGGGAAAAGAAAGACTCCTATCTCTATATATTTCAACTATGAAAAATGTTATAGAATAAGTTGTGCTTTTCTTTTAGCAGAACGGAAGTATTTACAGCAGTTGTTAAACAATATTCAAAAAATAATAATGAAAAAAGAATAACTGGACTGAAATTCAAGATTGGACATACTAATTTTAAGGCATTTTACACATCTTAACTTTGGGATCTGAATATCTCAGTATATTGCTCTTGACAATCTATGAAATAAAGTTAAGGTTACTTACAGTACTCTCAGAAGCTGTGTAATACAATACAATCATCACAGATTTGTATGCTTCTTTGTGTCACTGTTACAAAATTTAAAAACTCACTTGCATCCAGCTGTGCTAATTCCAAATATTACATGCAGTGTGAAGAGAACTGCACAAACTGACAAACTGATTACACCGATGTCATTTCTGCATCTTCAGGCTGAGCTTTCTGTTCTTGTTCATTCTCATCAGCCTTCTTTCAGCCACAAGCAAACTGTTTTAACAGCTAAATAGCCATCACTAACCTAATTTGACTTTATCAAATCAAAACCTTAAAGCAAACAGGAAAGGCTTGCTACTAGCTGGTAAATTGAGAAATGCACTTGATAATAAGCCTAACATTTCCCTAAGAGGTACTTACTGAGAGGAAAATGAATATGGACAGACATTTTACTTCTGCCTAGTTTTCTTTTATTTTCTTTATTTATTTCACCTTTTTTTACACATGTAAATCTCACTGAGCCATTGGGTTCTATTTTCAAGAGCGACCTATTTTAGTTGATGTCAGCAAATATGTAGCAGTACATAAAAACAAACACTGGTGTTTTAGGGTGCACACCTCTTCCATCTTGTCTTTATCTATGAAAATGTAATAATCTCCTCATAGATGTCCCCATTTGGACAAGTTTCCAGGTCCCTGGACCTTTCACTTGCTACAACATGTGGTAGGTATATATTGTTTATGCTTTTAAACATTCTAAATACAGCATAAAGCATATGAACTTGGAATTCTGTAATTTGCACATTGAACCAGCACCTGCTCAATATTGAAAAGAGTACAATTCAAAACTGTTTTTGTTAGAGGATTAGCTTTAAAGGGTATATTTATCATTTTTACAACTGCACTGCCCTGGCTTGTATCATGTGAGAAATATATTCATGTCCTTGGACAAAATCAAGAAATTTGTGAAAAAAGAGTGAAAGAATTGAAAGAGAGCACAAGGCAGCCACAGACAAAGCTGAAAGAGGTCTAAGAGAGGTGAAGTTATGTCCAGAATGCCAGACTCAGGTATCAAAGCCTAAAAAAATAGCCACTCAACACCAAAGTTGTCTAACTGGAATTTAGGTTCAGTCAGTACATATTTACATTGGGATAATTCAGGATGCAGTTTTCAGGACAAATGTTTTCTTAGTACAATAGCTTGGTGACCCAACAAATCAGCAAGTGTTTGTGATAAAACCTGTAATTCAAAACATAAAAAATCTGTTAGCATTCACACAGATGTTGTAATTTCAGTTTAGGTTCTGACCACCTTTGTTACTCTGATTTGTACAGCCAAGCATCAGCACGTTCCTCCTGGAACTGGCACCAGAATACCCAACGTTATATTAGTGAGCCATGGCGTTGTGGTGTCAGTGTGTAACTTTTCAGAATTTCCTTTTTCTTAAGGTTTGTGCACACAAATAAGGAATTTGACTTTGGTTCTGCTTGCTCTAAATGAAGATATATAAAAACACCTTTTTTCTTTCTTGTAAATATGTATATATACTGTGTTTTTACAAAAGTGAAAGACAAGGTTGAATTATTGCAAATATCCATGGTTTCTATCTGACTGGTAAGTGTTCAGAGTGCTCAGAGTGCACCTCAGCTTTAAGCTTAAACTGAGTGAAAAATGTCATTAATAACAGGTCAGGTAGTCAGGAGATATGTTTAGATAACATAAACTTAAGTCTTTGTTGCAATAATAGTTAAATGTTTTTCATGATATCAGTAACAAAATTTTATACCTGTTTTTGTCCTGATACTTAGATCAGGAAACATGTCTTGACCTGTTACTTGTAATTTATCTCATTATCTCAATGTAACGAGGACTCTAGCTGATAACATTTCATTGTATTATCTTGTGATTACATCAGCTTGATCTTGTTTGTTGTGTTGGGTTTATGATTATTGATTGATTAATCTTGATCAATAATTATAATTACAAATCATAACCTGACAAAATCAACTTCCTAACCAAAATCCTCATTTATGAATCGAGACCAGAGATGTTTCTGGTGTTGTAATTGTGGCTCAACGCCTTTGACAATTACAACCGTTAAATACTCCGTAATAATTAATAACTATTGCCGGAGATGTCACTGTTTAATCGACCGTTTCTGCCGAAAAGTGTGGAACGTTAACCTTATTTTGACTGACGAATCACTTTCGCACACAATGAACACAAAACGCTCTCTCTTTATCTATGTGAATATTTATTAATTTTCACCTACTCAACATGCAAAATTCTACAAACACAGGGGTAACACATCTAAATAAGCAAAATTCAACAAACGGCAGTGGGTATGTATTGAATCAACCAGCAGTTTATGGCAAAACAGAAGAAGGAAAATGAGAATATGAAAAGTGGTGTGGTGGCGAGTGGTGGGGGGTTGGAGCGCAGCTCCGACTGTCCTCAATGATCTTCTGATCATAAAACGTCCCCCCAACTCCTGAGCACAAAGGATTCTAATTTTTGGCGGCAAGCTAGCACAGTGAGATTGAAGACAAAGGGGAAATGGAGAATTTTACCATGAGGTCGTTTAACAGGCCAGTCTTACAACGCACCCGCGTTGACTCTCAGATAGTAAACACAAGCAGCTCTAGGACCGCGGCGGATCCCGATATCAAAATAACACATCAAAGTTTCAATAAGCAAGGTTACATGCACATATTATTCAGAACACATGAGATCCTAACCAGCGATTCTGATCGCTTCTACACCTCTGACCCTGCCCAGGCCTTCTAATAAAGAAATAAAAGATTAAATAAAAGATGGGTTTTACTTGGTGAAGTTTCTTCTGGTCAGCGAGTGAGAGGGAAAAAGGGGGGTTTGAAGCATTGTTGCGCGTCCGCAGTTACACTCCAAGAGAGCGGTCAGTCCCGTCCTTTGGTCTTTTTGACGAAAAGGAAAAAAAATAGGATCTGACCATCAGCAGTCGACTAGGGATGAAACACGATGGCGGTTCATTTCCTCGAACTCCGTGTTTTAGTTACGTGTTAACTCACGTCTTCGATCGGCAAAGTGAAATTCCTGGTCTTCTTAGTCCAAAAACCTCAGTTATGAATTGTTCGTTGGCCAATGAGAGAGAGAAAATAACTGGAAACTCCACGTGGGATTTCTGTTACTTCCAAGGACGCTCCAGTTGCGTGGCGACCCCGTCAAGATTGCCAGCTGGAAAGCGAGTTTTAAAAATGTCCGCCTTCCTATATAGCGTCTTGTGACGTCAGACTTGAGACGCCCCGTCATAACAGTCGTGATGCTTGACTGGATATGGAGGCGCGGACTGTCCGGGATACAAAATGGCTGCAAGCATCAGGAGGCCTGGTGTCTGTGCAAGTAGTCCAATATTCAGCAACATGTGGTCCAACAGTTGTTATAAAATGTAAAACTCAAAGTTGCTTTTGTCACAATAACAGTGTAGTTTTTTTCAATTTCAATGTCTCATTATATTGATAATGAGATTTAGGTGATTTTCATCACTAATGTTGAAAACAGTATCTCAAGTTTATTTTCTTGTGGTAATAGATTTTATCCTAATAATTCCCATTTTTTTTCTTTATAAGCTCATTGATTTCATTCTCTCAAGAAAAATATAATGAATATGCTGTGATATCAACAATTCTGTATGTTCAGGAAAAAAAAGAAAAACTATATCAAGCTAAATTTTTTGTGGTGACATTTTCAGTGTCTCATAGGATCGACAAGACTTTTAACTAATTTTGTTTCAATTATCATTATAAGTTTCATATTCTCATAAAGTAAAAGAATATATCTTAAACACATTTTGTTGTGACAAAAATTTATTTATCCAAATATCTGAGGTTAAGAAGACCTCAAGTTTTTGCCAAGATACCTGTTTAATCCATTATCTATATGATAAGTTTTATAATCCTATTGTGTCGAGAAAAGATATCTCATGCTTGCTTATTTGTGAAGACAGCTTCATTATCTAATCAGATCAGTAATTTTAAGTGTATTTTGTTGCGATATGTTTAATTTATCTCATTTCATAGAGAAAAAGTGTATTACTTGAAATTAAACTCTCCCTTTGAGTAGTTCCAAGAATTTGAAAATGCCTCTATACAAAAGAGGAATAAGACAAGGACAGGTTTTTGCCAAATCAACCCAATGGTTCTCAGTATTTTCTCTTGCAAAACTGACGTTTGCACAGTCTAGAAGCTTCTAATGAAGCAATTTCAACTTTGCATTGCTTCTTTATGTTTGTTTTCAAGCGTGATATTGTTTAGCTTTAACCCCTTAGGTCTGTTTAAGTTCGATTTACTTCCGTGCAGCTTGAAGGAGCAGAAACGGGTGTATTTATGGCTTTATTTGTGAATAATCTAGAAATGTCCTGGTAGACTGTAATGGTGAAATAGTAATTTCTGATTGTATTTCCGTTGTATACATATCTTTAGAAATACTGTTGGACTCTTACTTATGATTGGGTCAGTAACACCGAGGGAATGACACTGAGCCAGATGGCAGGAAGCCTGGTTCACGGGTGTATTACCGCTAAGCGAGCATATTTTAATTTAATTTAGATTGTAATTTAGTCAGATCACACATAGAACTCAATGTTGTTTTTGGAAATAATATGAATATTGCCTCTGATAATCAGCAAATTTGCAAAATACAAAGCTACTGAGCAATATTGTCATTGTTCGCATCCGCTGTGTGAATAGGAGCAATTCAAGCTGGCTTTCATTATTCTAGTCATGTGTGAACAATCAGAAATTAATACAAGAGAGGATTTTACTGGAAGCAAAATAAATAATTTCAGGTTTCTTCTATGTAGAGCTAAAATAAACATTTTTAATGGATTTTTTAGCATTTGTGTTATTAATTTGAAACAGTTGAATGCTGTTAACTACTGAGTTACCTACATGTTCTCCCATGTTTTATTTTTTAGGAGATAGACAGATCACAGGTGAACTGAGATGCTAAACGCTATATACCCTTAAATGCTGTTTAAGGGTATATATGCTAAGTGATTATGTAACATCTGTTACTACACAAAAAGCAGTTTATGACCTTCATATATAGATATTAAGGAGTTTGACCTGTTGCTCTTAAAGACATTTCAAAGGCCTTATTTTTTCAGAAATGTACAGTAGACAAGGTAAACCAGGATGAGTTTTTGTCTGATTACATTCACGTGTCATTTTGAGAATTATGATGGGCAGTGCTTAGCAAATATACTGTGTTGTTGCATGAATAAAAAGTGATATAAAAAACAGATGTATCTTCAACTCATCCAGCATCTTTGCTTTTTTTCCTGCAAATGCTCTGACCCAATTCTGTCCCATTAGTTCCTGTATACCCATTATGTGACTCTTATACATTGCCTTGGAGAAATATACACAGTCCTTGCCCTGCTCCCCTTTTTCACCATTATATCCGCAAACGTCAGTGTATTTTATCAGGAATATTTTGTAATAAAACCAACACAAAGTAGTGCATAATTGTTAGGTGGAAAATCAATTATACATGATCAAAGTTTAAATCAGGGTTAGGTTATAAATCAATGCTCGCCCTAACACACAAGGATGTTAATTGTAGGGCACAACTGCAAACCTACTAAGACATGATTACTCTGAGGAGAAACAGAGACCCATATGGGGTAAGAAGGTTGTCAAAAATAATGTGTATGTAAAGATGGAAATGTGTGCATATTAGTCAATAGTTGTGCATAAGTAAATTCCAAAGAGGTATTGTATATTTTCTCTGTAAGAATACAAAATAAAATGTTACAGCTTCAAGAAATTACAAACACAAAGTTCAAGTTTACAGTTGTGGTTTATTCTTTATGAATAAAATATGCTATAACAGTTTGTGAATACGATTTATTTTCTAAAAATATTCTTATTTTTTACATATTTAATTGATACCTTATATATTAGTCTTTTTTCTTAGTGTCAGAAAATGGGCAAGATGCAGGATAGTTTTGATTATTTCATAATTTACCTTAATTTGCCCGCCAGAGAAAAACTAAGTATAACAGAGCATCTTTACATTGCAGAGCCCTGAAACACGTGGAGCTTCCTACTAATGGGAAATCAGAAGACAATGGTGTAATCTCACCGTGGGATGTGAGATGTCTTTTGGCATTTGACTGCTGACTAATAAGGCTTAATGCCAACAAGCTTTATTAAAGCTGAACCTACGATGAGATTTCAGCTTTGGGCACATGCAGCCTTGTGGCAGATTGAAATGAATCACCCCTTCAAATCCGTATCTCTCTCCCTCCAGTGTTGTTTTTCACAGCAACATTACTGCCAAGGCATCAACCCACCAGAAACACTGCACTTTTCTTCTTTTCTGACATAAATTGGCAAAAAAAATAACTACTTCATGTAGGCTTTTCCTGTGCCTTAAAACAGATGCACAAAAACACCATCCGCCCCAAATAGAAAATCTAATCCTATTTAACTGTGTCATTTGGAGAACCTGTGGCATAGCAAGGAAAACAGTAAGCTGCTCCTTTCTTAAGGCCAGCATGAGGAGAGTGGGAAACATTAATCACAAGGGCACGCAAGGAAGGATCGCAAAGCGGAGGATTGGAGTGGGGAGTGGGTGGTTGAAAGGTTGCACTGGCAGAAATTACCACCAGTTTGTCACTGTTGTTGGTTCACACGCTGGAGGCACCGGCACACCAAGTTAGCACTGATTCATATTGGTTCCAGCAACATCAGGTTGGGGCTTACTAATCAGATTACAGAAGCTAGAGAGTAAATACTTGCAAATGGTAGCTGTTATGCAAGTAATTCAACAAGCTATATTCATGTGCATGCAAAACACTTTGACAGTTTATTTCTATAGGGATTGAGAGTCTGATGTTGGAAAATGGAAAATGGAAAATCTGAAGCAGATTTGTAATGCAAAGCAAAACTGCAATAAGCTAAGCTCTGAATTGTTAAAAAGTATATAGTGGAAATTAGGCATTTACCTACAATGTATAAAGAGATGCATAACTTTTTTATTTTTTTACTGTCTGAAGTTAAATCGGATTCAGACATAATCAGAGTTTAGATCAATTAGGATTACCAAAATTATTTCAGTTTGGTTAATGCAGGAATAATGCAGTGTTGTGTCAGTTCATCCTCAACAAGACCTAGTTCTAAATTCAGTTGAGCCATCCTAAAATGAATTAAGTCATGTTCATAATTCCCCACCTAAACATTTTACCTAAGTTCACAATTCCAAAATAAACTAGTTCTCATTCAATTGTTATATTGTCTAAAATTGTTTATGCCATTGCCTGGCATCTATTTTATTCTCTCCTGTCTTTGCTCACCTAAACTGTGCTTCAAAATTACTCAATTTCCAAAACAGCTGCTCTCATTCACATAATTTAGTGCTTTTATCAACACAAAGGAAAACTGAAACTTGGACCAAAAATCACTTAATTTAGATTGTTTGTAACTGCAGTAAATCTTAACCCTTTTATAACTATCAAGTTATCACAGATGTGATTTGGCATTAGTTTTTTTTTTAGTTTTTGCCCATGAAATTATTTTTACAGTCAAAAACCCACTGTGCTGTGGATTAGCAGCCAAATGCTGAAAGTTAAAGTTGTCTTGGACAATAGTACTCATTCATTTTATGTTCTTTTAACTCCGAAATCTCACAATTTACAGCCAGAAGTACTAGAAAATTCATGTTTTATAGTGACCATCACAAAGCCCTGATGTTAGTGCCTTTGAAATTTTGTGGACAGAGTTGAACAAGTGTGTGCAAGCAAGACAGCCCACCAACGTGTCTCAGTAACACATGTTCTGGAGGAATGGGTTTAAAAAAGTAATGCTACAAAATACTAGTGAAATGCATATAAACTTCACGATTTAAAAATAGTTATTCCAGGTTCACACGGCAGGATTTTCATGCCGATTTTTGCCCCCATCTTCCCCCCCTTCTGACATCCCTCAATTATCATGATGGCTCTTAAGATAATCTTATGAGATATTCCTGCTGGGTGTGGTGTGTTGAGACTGATTTAGTCTGCTCGGAAGTACGTAAGAACTACTCAGACCTCAAATCGGGCATATTGAACATGTTGGATTTTGTTGGGCAGACCAGTGTATAACAAAACAATGAGCAGTGAACTTTGGGAAAGTATTTATGCTATCAATATAGGAGCAAGTAGTCAATATATATTTACAGGAATAAATCTTTATTTTTAGGTATTCATTTGTCTTTTAAATTAAGTTAGCAATTAAAAAAAATGCTGGTTAAAACAAAGAAGCAATAATTACTAAATAACTGTGACTCAACACAAAAGAACCAGATGTTGTTGAAGATTATTTGTTAAACTGAAGAAGTACAATTATTGTCACAAAATCCACTCTAACTTTTAGAGTCATATTATTTTATTTGTTGTATGCACAATTGTACATGTGCATCAGAAGTAAAATGTAAAATTTCAACCACTCCAAAACAGTTATAGACAATATGCCAAAAACCTTATACAGGTTAGCCTAAAAACAATTTTATATTTTTGTCACTCATTTCAGAAAGTAAAACTCATATTTATCACACATAGAGTAAGATATTTCAAGCCTTTATTTATTGTAATTTTGAAGATTATGGCTTACAGAAAATGAAAACCCAAAATTCAGTGTCTCAAAAAATTGACATTACATAAGATTTATTGAAAAGAAAAATCTAAATAGAAATGTCAGGCTTCTGAAAAGTAATGCTCTTTTCAATAAACTCAATAATTTGTAAGGGCTGCTTTTGCATGATGTTCTGCATCACTGCTGCTTGGCATGGAGGCGATCAGCCTGTGGTTCTGCTGAGGTGTAATGGAAGCCCAGGTTGCTTTGAGGGTGGCCTACAGGCCTGGTGTCTCTCATCTACCTCTTGTCAGTATTCCATACATTCTCCATGGGATTCAGGTCAGGACAATTTGCTGCTGCTGGCCAGTCAAACACAACACCATGGTCACTGAACCAACTTTTGGTACCTTTGGCAGTGTGTGCTGGTACCAAGTCCTGCTGGAAAATGAAATCCGCATCTCCATAAAGCTTGTCAACATGAGGAAGTATGTAGTACTCTATAATTTTTTTGGTAGATGGCTGCATTGACTGTGGACTTCAGAAAACACAGTAAACCAACACTTCACTCTGTACTTTAAGCAACATTTATTCTTTGCCTCTCCACTCTTCCTCAAGACTTTGGGATGTTGAATTTCAAATGAAATACAAACTTTACTTTCATCTAAAAAGAGGACTTTGATCCACAATGATGTCTGTAAGTTGCTGAATTATACATAACTCAGATGAGATAATGTGAGGTTGTGCATACAAGGTACGTTTAACAGCAGACTGGGGTGAAATGTTGCTTTTGAGTTAAGGCCAGACTATACCGGCTATTGCAGCTACATCCTTGGTGGGGACCAGTCAAGCAAGCAGCAGCCAAGTCTGGGGAAGAGAAGAAAAGATAAGGATCCTAAATGAATTGTAAAAAATCTCCCTATATTTAATAATTAGGCAGACAGAACTCTGTATCTATATCAGGTTGTAATGCTCCTGCTCCATTTGTACTGTCTCCTTGCACAATTAAAACTTTAATGTATTTATTCTGAAGTCTCCCTATGGTCTCATTTTAAGTTTGAATTTACCTGACAGCAACATTCCAGTTCCTTACTCCTTTGCCCATGTAACGCTTTCAATGTTGTCTCTGGTTCAGGAGTGGTTTGACATGAGGAATGCAACATTAGTCCACTCCTTGTGAAACCGCCATAAATTCTTGAATGAGTTTTGCTTGACAATCCTCACTGCAGTTATCCTTGTTGCTGGTGAACCTTTTCCTACCACACTTTTCCCTTCAACCCAACGTTCTATGAATATGCTTGGATATACGAACAGTCCTTGTGGAAGGTGTCAATGACTGTCTTCTGGACAACTGTCACGTCAGTAGTCTTCCCCATGATTGTCTAGCTTACTAACCCAGACTTAGACACCATATAGAGGCTTGCAGTATTTTTAGTTAATTAATTCTTTAGCATTCACAATATTCTAACAGCAAATTTTTCATTATTTTTAAGCCGCAGTCTTTAAATGACCATAAATAACGGCTTGAAATGTGTCATCTGTATGTAAGTATTAAAATTTTATTTAATATTATATGTTTTTGAGATGTACCTGTATTACTGTTCTGAGGGGGGTAAAGCAAAATCAAATTTTGAGTTCCACCCCACCCATGTGTCTCAGTCTGTGACTACTATTTGTTCTTTTGTTTCAAGTTTAAACAGGGAAACAAATTCCCCCTAAAATGTACACCCTTACTAAAACACTATCACTTGCCACAATTTGTTTTATGCATAAGGAGAAGACAGGCATTACAGTCAAATCAACAAATCTAATATAAGTTACCAGTTATCCAGCACAACTTGTGGTAAACCGTGCTGATAATAATTTCTCAAGGAAAATTTTACAAAGAAAGGTAACCCTTCCTTTTTGCAGAATCTGTCTATATCATCCAAAGTCCTGGCTACCTTTTACAGGTCCTTCTCAAAATATTAGCATATTGTGATAAAGTTCATTATTTTCCATAATGTCATGATAAAAATTTAACATTCATATATTTTAGATTCATTGCACACTAACTGAAATATTTCAGGTCTTTTATTGTCTTAATACGGATGATTTTGGCATACAGCTCATGAAAACCCAAAATTCCTATCTCACAAAATTAGCATATCATTAAAAGGGTCTCTAAACGAGCTATGAACCTAATCATCTGAATCAACGAGTTAACTCTAAACACCTGCAAAAGATTCCTAAGGCCTTTAAAACTCCCAGCCTGGTTCATCACTCAAAACCCCAATCATGGGTAAGACTGCCGACCTGACTGCTGTCCAGAAGGCCACTATTGACACCCTCCAGCAAGAGGGTAAGACACAGAAAGAAATTTCTGAACGAATAGGCTGTTCCCAGAGTGCTGTATCAAGGCACCTCAGTGGGAAGTCTGTGGGAAGGAAAAAGTGTGGCAGAAAACGCTGCACAATGAGAAGAGGTGACCGGACCCTGAGGAAGATTGTGGAGAAGGGCCGATTCCAGACCTTGGGGGACCTGCGGAAGCATTGGACTGAGTCTGGAGTAGAAACATCCAGAGCCATCGTACACAGGCGTGTGCAGGAAATGGGCTACAGGTGCCGCATTCCACAGGTCAAGCCACTTTTGAACCAGAAACAGCGGCAGAAGCGCCTGACCTGGGCTACAGAGAAGCAGCACTGGACTGTTGCTCAGTGGTCCAAAGTACTTTTTTCGGATGAAAGCAAATTCTGCATGTCATTCGGAAATCAAGGTGCCAGAGTCTGGAGGAAGACTGGGGAGAAGGAAATGCCAAAATGCCAGATGTCCAGTGTCAAGTACCCACAGTCAGTGATGGTCTGGGGTGCCGTATCAGCTGCTGGTGTTGGTCCACTGTGTTTTATCAAGGGCAGGGTCAATGCAGCTAGCTATCAGGAGATTTTGGAGCACTTCATGCTTCCATCTGGTGAAAAGCTTTATGGAGATGAAGATTTCATTTTTCAGCACGACCTGGCACCTGCTCACAGTGCCAAAACCACTGGTAAATGGTTTACTGACCATGGTATCACTGTGCTCAATTGGCCTGCCAACTCTCCTGACCTGAACCCCATAGAGAATCTGTGGGATATTGTGAAGAGAACGTTGAGAGACTCAAGACCCAACACTCTGGATGAGCTAAAGGCCGCTATCGAAGCATCCTGGGCCTCCATAAGACCTCAGCAGTGCCACAGGCTGATTGCCTCCATGCCACGCCGCATTGAAGCAGTCATTTCTGCAAAAGGATTCCCGACCAAGTATTGAGTGCATAACTGTACATGATTATTTGAAGGTTGACATTTTTTGTATTAAAAACACTTTTCTTTTATTGGTCGGATGAAATATGCTAATTTTGTGAGATAGGAATTTTGGGTTTTCATGAGCTGTATGCCACAATCATCCGTATTAAGACAATAAAAGACCTGAAATATTTCAGTTAGTGTGCAATGAATCTAAAATATATGAATGTTAACTTTTCATCATGACATTATGGAAAATAATGAACTTTATCACAATATGCTAATATTTTGAGAAGGACCTGTATATACACTCTGGTCTATCCCCACAAGTGTTAATGGGATTTTGGTCTGGGAACTGAAATCTCTTCTTCCTAAATGATTTGGCTGTGTGATTTGAGCAACTGCGCAACTGAAAGACCCAGTAATAACCCGTTTTTAGTTTTGTAAGAGAGTGTCCCTGAGTTTTGTTTGAAATGTCACAAAGTTCATAATGTCATGTGCTCCGACTTTGTTCCCAGGGCTTTTGGAAGAGAAAAAGGCCCACACCATCACATATCCTCCACCGTACATAGCAGCAGACATGAGGTACTTTTCCATTCATAATTTGTGTTACAGTATGTTTTGTTCCTAGTTTCCAATAAGCTCACTCTTAATTTCAGCTGACCAAAGCACAAGGTTCCAGTTAAGATCCCAGTAACATTTAGCAGCCTTAACACACATTTGTCATGGTAAAACAGAAAAGGCATTTTTTTTTTGTTTGCCTCCCAAACAACAGATGGGCATGTCATGTTTAATGGTTATTGGGGACTGAGGTACTCCCAAGATGCTACTTTTTGCTACACTTCTCTACCAGCGGCCTTTAGACATTTTCTGTTTGAGTGGTAATGGAGTTTATGTTAATTTTAGCCCATTTCCTTCTGGAAATATCTCCAAATCTTCTGCAAAATACTGCAATTCTGTAGGTCAGAATAACAGTAAACCTCAACAAGGGAAGATGAACTGAGAATTCATTTTTGACATTTGGGTTTTTCAAAATAAATAGCTGCATATTTAAATTTGATTGCAGATGGCCAAAATGTCAATATCTCCAAAGCATCAGAAAACTGCATTTGACCTTTTGTTTTCCTTCAGTCTGATAATATAAACAGACTGTCAACATCCTCCATAGCTCTTTTTGCTGCAACACACTCATGCTGATATTCATCTCACATTCTGTATAAACACATTCAGAGAATTAATCAATGTTTTTCTCCATTTAGCTGTCAAAGTCAGCACATCCAGACTATGTCAGTTATTTTTATGAGCCTCAGTATATATGCTTTGGACTTGTCACTGTGTGTCAAAGGTTAAATTATCTGCATGTGCTAAATGCTTACAGTATGAAAAGACAATCTTTTAACAAAAAAACCCAACACTTTGGTAGTAACACAAGGTCTAAGATCTGCTGATTGCCCCTTGATGACATTTAAAATCATTCAACCTTTTGTAGAATCTGCAGAGCCTGAAGTGCTTCACAGATCAAATTAAAGTTGTTTACAGTTTTTCGAAGGTTGTTCACAAGCAAAACTATAGCTAAAAGATGCCATTTTGTTTACTCTCTGTTCTGCTTCACAGAAGTCTCCTGGCTGATTTCTTGGCATTTGGCTTGAGGGAGAAAATCTGAAGATGTTGAGTTTTCTTTCAAGAAGTAATTACAGGATCTTTCATGCGTGTGCTTTTACATCAACTTCTGCTAATCCGTCCTCGGAAAAGAGGTTTTAATAAAAAAAAAAGAAATATTCCGTTCCTCTTCACAGATCACAGTGATTTGTGGTGTGACCAAAACAAACAGTCTGCTAATGGACTCTCAGGCACTCTCATGGTGACCTGGATTCTCCTGCTGGGTGTGGTGCTGCTCCAAATCCTTTTCTCATCTCCTAAGACATCAAACCAAAAGATGATGTTGCTTTGCAATGAGCCATCCATAATATTTGATGCAGATATAAATACACCTGTTCAATTGCTTTTAAAAGAATTGCATGGCAGCAACTCTGTATTTAGGGGTCCAGACGTGATAAAGATGACCTACTAAGGTTCAAACTGAGCATCAGAATAATGTAGAAGGGGGATTTAAATTACTTTCAATGTGGCATGGTGGTTGGTTCTGGTCTGAGTATTTAAGAAACTCTTGCTTTACTGGGATTTCCAGATTTGCTTTACATAAGACTGTTCAAAATTAATAGCTCGATTAACCACCCATTACAACTAAGGCACGAGGAACACCATCTCTGAATACAAAACACATCAAATCTGAACAGTTACAAATATTTACATTTTGTGCTGCTGGATCCTAACCGGGTTGCACGTAATGTTTCAAAATGTAAAACGTAAACAAGAGACAAAAAAAAACATTTTAAAACATGAATAAAGCACCTTTTAAATTCACCAAGACTGTTCAACAGCTAACTAAAGGTTTAGGATGATAACCCAAAACCAAAAAAAGAACTAAAGTTGTCAGGTTTTACAGGTTTTTAGATCTTTTAACCCTTCTGTCATAGTTGCCTTTTTATAGTTATTGGGCTGCAGTAAGCGGTAAGGGCCCGAGATGAGAATCAGACTGCTTGGAGAAGGTGAATATGTTTTGTTTCTGCCTCTTGTTCTTTTTATCTTATAACCAATGTCTTATTTTGGCCAACTTCAGCAATGATGTTGCATTGCAAAAGGCCTTTCTTGTGGATTTCAAAAAACCTGCCACGTCAAAAATAGAAAACCTTTTGTCTATGCTATCAAGGGGTCAGGACAATGTGAATGCCTCAAAGAAAATGACATGAAATTCAGTTTTATATACCGATTTTGAGTTTTAGGGCTTTGGTTTTAAACTGTTGATTAGTTGATAAACAGCCGTTTTTGAGTATAAATGCAGTTTTAATAATTTGCCAACTCTATTTGTTTTGATCTTTTTCTGTTTCCTCCTTTTTTATTTTTAAGCTCTGCTTTCAAGCTGGTTTCTATACAATAGCATGGAAGTATTTCCTATAATTTCTATCCCACTCTTAAGATTTAATTCAGGAGTGTATTGATGAGTTCAGAAAACAATACATTTTTGTGTGAACTTGGACTGCTTTCGGGCATAGTGCTGGGCCACTTTAAATATTTTGACAGTTGCTGTCATGTGGACTACTATGATTTCTTCTTTTTTATGCTTATGTTCTATATCATTTATATGGTCATGAAACATAAATTTAAAAGAGATCGTGAAAAAATTTATATTTTTTATGAAAACCTACTTACAGACCATGAAAAGATCAGCAATAACAGTTATGAAACAAAATAACTTAGTATTATAAAAGCTGCTCTTGTAACAAACCACGTTAACATAATGGATTACTTATAACATATCAGAGACAGAACAGTGTTTCAGTAACATTGTACAGACTGGAATAGGAACATGTCTTCATGTAGGATGCAGGAAACACGTGATATTTGAAAGTCTCTTGGGGCATAAAACATTTAACTTCCAACATTTTTACACATCAAACCACCTTACCACAACCCTCTATTCCCTTGCAAGAGGAGCCTCGCTCAGAACCCCCTGCCTCGCTGTAGCCCTGGCAAAACTGGTACCATCTGTAGCTTCAGTAATGATGATGGAACAGAGACCAAGCACAGCTTTGAAAGTCAGCGCTTTGGCTTCGCTGGGCCAAGATTAGGAATCGGTATGTGTTGCTTGGAACGGTGCTGCAGCTTTGAACCTTCATATGTGGTTTGAGACGGAGGGGTGCATCTAAATCTCTTATCTTTGATACACATGCTTCCTAAATCTATAAGTAATGTCAGTTTTAATGTCATTGATTGATGTGACCAGTCCAAAGACTGGTCACATCAATCAATACACAATCAATAATCATATACAGGTTCTTCCCAAAATATTAGCATATTGTGATAAAGTTCATTATTTTCCATAATGTCATGATGAAAATTTAACATTCATATATTTTAGATTCATTGCAAACTAACTGAAATATTTCAGGTCTTTTATTGTCTTAATACGGATGATTTTGGCATACAGCTCATGAAAACCCAAAATTCCTATCTCACAAAATTAGCATATTTCATCCGACCAATAAAAGAAAAGTGTTTTTAATACAAAAAATGTCAACCTTCAAATAATCATGTACAGTTATGCACTCAATACTTGGTCGGGAATCCTTTTGCAGAAATGACTGCTTCAATGTGGCGTGGCATGGAGGCAATCAGCCTGTGGCACTGCTGAGGTCTTATGGAGGCCCAGGATGCTTCGATAGCGGCCTTTAGCTCATCCAGAGTGTTGGGTCTTGAGTCTCTCAACGTTCTCTTCACAATATCGCACAGATTCTCTATAGGGGTTCAGGTCAGGAGAGTTGGCAGGCCAATTGAGCACAGTGATACCATGGTCAGTAAACCATTTACCAGTGGTTTTGGCACTGTGAGCAGGTGCCAGGTCGTGCTGAAAAATGAAATCTTCATCTCCATAAAGCTTTTCAGCAGATGGAAGCATGAAGTGCTCCAAAATCTCCTGATAGCTAGCTACATTGACCCTGCCCTTGATAAAACACAGTGGACCAACACCCAGCAGCTGACACGGCACCCCAGACCATCACTGACTGTGGGTACTTGACACTGGACTTCTGGCATTTTGGCATTTCCTTCTCCCCAGTCTTCCTCCAGACTCTGGCACCTTGATTTCCGAATGACATGCAGAATTTGCTTTCATCCGAAAAAAGTACTTTGGACCACTGAGCAACAGTCCAGTGCTACTTCTCTGTAGCCCAGGTCAGGCGCTTCTGCCGCTGTTTCTGGTTCAAAAGTGGCTTGACCTGGGGAATGCGGCACCTGTAGCCCATTTTCTGCACACGCCTGTGCACGGTGGCTCTGGATGTTTCTACTCCAGACTCAGTCCACTGCTTCCGCAGGTCCCCCAAGGTCTGGAATCGGCCCTTCTCCACAATCTTCCTCAGGTCACCTCTTCTCGTTGTGCAGCGTTTTCTGCCACACTTTTTCCTTCCTACAGACTTCCCACTGAGGTGCCTTGATACAGCACTCTGGGAACAGCCTATTCGTTCAGAAATTTCTTTCTGTGTCTTACCCTCTTGCTTGAGGGTGTCAATAGTGGCCTTCTGGACAGCAGTCAGGTCGGCAGTCTTACCCATGATTGGGGTTTTGAGTGATGAACCAGGCTGGGAGTTTTAAAGGCCTCAGGAATCTTTTGCAGGTGTTTAGAGTTAACTCGTTGATTCAGATTATTAGGTTCATAGCTCGTTTAGAGACCCTTTTAATGATATGCTAATTTTGTGAGATAGGAATTTGGGGTTTTCATGAGCTGTATGCCAAAATCATCTGTATTAAGACAATAAAAGACCTGAAATATTTCAGTTAGTGTGCAATGAATCTAAAATATATGAATGTTAAATTTTCATCATGACATTATGGAAAATAATGAACTTTATCACAATATGCTAATATTTTGAGAATGACCTGTATTTTAGATTGGATTGGGACAGGGTGTGTGTTTGTGAGACAGGATTTGCAGTGAAGCTATTTTGTTTTAATGCAGACAAAAGCGCTGAGTGGACATTTTACACCAGGGTAGTCCCCTAAAACTCACTGAGGTCCAGTTACTAAAATTTTCTCCTAGTAAAAGGTCCAAACAGAAGTCCAGCTTTTGTTTTTTCTTGTCTTACCTACCCAGATGTTGACATTTCAACTTTTAACAAAGTACACTTTAAACAGCTATCTGTTTTAAAATAAATAAAAGCAGTCCCTGGCAAATAAATTAAAGGCATTTATTTCAGAAAATAAACCTCTAAAATACATTTAAAAGTAGAAACAGAGCCCAACAACCCTTTTCTTTCTCGTAAATTAAAGAGGTCCCAGCCTAAAGAACTGAAGGCTAGGAAAAGTCCAAGTGCAAAACAGTGCAAGTAAACATTTTTCTCTTTTTTGTTTAAATTAAAGAGGTACCAACCTAAAAATAAATAGAATTTCAAGTAAAACAGGTCAGCGTCTTCAGAAAACAAATGACTCTTTTAGGAAAATAATAAAAATTGAGCTTTTAACACCATCTTTTCCCTTTGGATTATTTTTCTATTTTACTTTTCTTAATGAGAGAAATGGGCGTGGCTCTGCCCTGCTAGTAGTTTAAATCTGCGTTGGAAAAAATGCTCCATTAAAATGATCCATTTTCATGAATTTATAAGATTGTGCATGAGTCCAGACAGACCCATCACTCGGTTGGGATTTGGACTGAGGTACACTATTTGGTGATGCTTGTTTTATAGTGTCTTTAGCATTTTATATTAGCAGTTAGCGTGGCTGGCATTACTAACTTGAAACATCTTCCATATGTATTCCTCTTACCTTAGCTCGGAGATTTTCAAAAAGTTGACAACATTTCTAAATCTTGCATGATTCATGACATTCAGAGGGGGGAAGCAGTGTGTAAAATATTGATGCTGTCCCTGGATCCATGTTCAGTAGCAGAACAACAAAGAAAGAGGTGTGAATCATAAGCAGATCTAGCTTTTTTTCTATTTTTGGTACAAAGCAACTTAGAGAAATCTTTTGTCAGTGTTATTATGCATTCCTCTGAATCACTTTGTCTTTGAAAGTAAATTACAGGATGAGTTGTGGTGCAATTCAAACAGCCTTACTCTCTCTGGGATTTGTGCCACTTCTGCATCTTAGTTAAAACTTATATTTCCACTGTCTCACAAAGCATTTATAATAATGAAGAGATTTGCGGCACACTTTTAGTGCCTTATCTGCATATATAAAGTGGATTTGCTTTCACTGATCTCTTCAAAAGATAATAAAAAAAAAAAGATACTGTGCAGTGAGTTGAAAATGGGTACAGATGATTTTACAAAGATTTGTTTAGACCACTGAAAATGGAAAGCTGTAGTTGTATAAGGTAAAATATAAAATATGCAACAAAGTAGGTGTAGATCATTTTCTAAAAAGGTCTTTCAGTGCTTTGAGATGAAAATTATCAGGATTCAAAAGGATCTTTCTCTGCAGAATTAAGACTTTATCGAGGCCACACAGGATCAAAATGAATATTGTGAAAGTATTCCTGCTGCAAAGTGCTTTTTAAGGTCATACTTTCTCCAAAATACATAAACATTTCCATCACCATAGATTGAACTGAAAAGAAAATCAAATTCTTTTTATGTCTTTGTACCACTCAAACTCCAAAAAAAAAAAAAAAATCATAATTTTAAGAAGCAATAGACAGTTTAATAAGCAATAGTGTTTAATAAAAGTGTTAATTAAAACCATTCCTCAAAAATATTTGCACCAATTTGTCAAACAGAACATATTTTAACTGACACATTCATTCTTTTAACTGTCACCAATTTCAAAACAAAAAAGGGGAATTCTTGCTCTGCCTCATTTTCCTTCTCAGTCTTATCTCCCATAAACTGTGTCATTATATCAGACCAAGCGATCATCCCTTTTTCAAACACATCTGAAGTAGCAACTCACGAGCAGTCTAAGAAATCCCCTCAAAGAGAAATCCTGATATTTGCTTTTATCTGTGTTGCTCTAAGTCTCTAAATTCCTTGTCATGTGTACTATCTCTGTGATGCACACAGGGTAGCAAATCAGGGAGTTGTTGGTTATGATAGCTAATTATGTGCAGCATAGAATAAGGCTTCTCCACAAACTGTGGATCATGCAGCCCATGAAGAGGAAAAAGTAGAAAAGGGATTACAAATTCTCCGGATGTTTCAGCTATCACCCTCTGCATTTAAACAGGCTTTCCCCTGTGCTGTCAGACATTGTAAAAGCCTTTTTTTAACAGATGATCAGAAGCATGCTTTTATCGTGCATATATGTCTCCAGACGTGACATTTGTTTTGTGTTTAAAGTTCAGATTCTCAGCTTTTAGTGTGTTTACGCAAGTAAAGGAACAAGTCACAAAATAATCAAGAACATGAAGTGAGACATTATTATTCTGACACAGTACATGCGGTACAAGCTGTGCCTTGCAGTAAAGATCAACCAGGGTTTTCTTCAATGTGAATTACAGCCACTGATTCTCTAATCCATTCTGCCACACCTATCATTCCCACAGCAAAATGTGATTGAATGTGACTGATCTGAACATCCTGAAATCAGTCTGGGATAACATTAAGAGACAGTTGGAATTGGTGAATCAAATACAAAAACTAACTGTGGCAGAATGGCTGGAACAGCCATGAAGCCAGTTCACTTTAAAATGAAAACTTTTCACAAATGTTGTGTGCACAACATTTTCCTTAAGCTAAACTAATTGTGTTTTTTAAATATATTTTATATTATATTTGTTATTGGAGCTGTCAACAGTATTAACCCTATAATGACAAATTGGTCTTTCTTGAGTAAGTTTTTTACACTTTTTTTTGAAAATGCAAAAATGTCAAAACATGTTTAATGTTGTAAAAGTCATATATGGAGTTTTAAGTGTGCCAAGGTTTATATTTATGATAACCCTGTGACTGCAAAAGCCTATATCAAATATATCAATTATGATACATACATAACTGGGAGAAACAGGCTAAGCTTTAAAAATTATGGAAGCCCTGAAGGGCAAGTAAGAATATATGTGTGTGTGTATATATATCACTCATGTCAATATGTCAATATTTTGTGTACCCACCAATATTTTCCAGGACATGGAGTTGACCAGAACTTCACAGGTTGCCACTGGAGTCTTCTCGCTCTCCTCGGTGACGACATCATAGAGCTGGTGGATGTTGGTGACCTTGTGCTCCTCCTCTTTCTGTTTGAGGATGGCCCACAAATGTTCAAATGGGTTTAGGTTTGGAGACATGCTTGGCAATTCCAGCACCTTTACCCTCTGTTTCTTCAGCAAGGCAGTGGTCGTCTTGGTGGTGTGTTTGGGGACATTATGATGTTGTAGTACTGCCCTGCAGCCTAGTTTCCGAAAGTAGGGGATCGTGTTCTGCTTTAGTATGTCACAGTACATGTTGGCATTCATGGTTCCCTCAAAGAACTGTAGCTCCCCACAACTGTGACACTCCCACTACCATGCTTGATTGTAGACAAGACACAATTGTCCTTGTACTCCTCACCTGACTGCCACCACACATGCTTGACAACATCTGAACCAAATAAGGTTGTGTTGGTGTCATCAAACCACAGGACATCTTTCCAGTAATTCATAACCTTAGTCTGCTTGTCTTCAGTAAACAGTTTGCAGGCTTTCTCCTGCATCACCTTTAGAAAAGGCTTCCCTCTGGGACGACAGCCAGAAGATTCAAGGGGTGGTTTGCTTTTTTGGTGGATGTTTTTTGCATTGAGTAGAAATGCTTTAAGTCATACAAGGTCACCATGACTGAATAATGTTTAGACGTCCATAACTCAAGACAAATCTGTGTAAAGTGTGGAGAGAGCCTAAGTTAATTTCAAATGACTATTTACAAGTTCACTCTTTAAATACAAATCAGATTTGTTGGAAGGAAGAGAAAAATTATGGTAAATTCTATTTTTACCCACCTGCATCTGACCCCTGTTGTTAGCTGATAACTGAGTGGATTGTTGTATAACCACTACCAGACAGTTATGCACACAAACCTTATCTCTTTCAAGCGTTATTATTATTTTGTTGTAGTCACCAGGTAAAGTCATGTATGGACAGCACAGAGAAGAACTTTTTATAGTAACAATATAATTTATCAAAAGAGTTATAAATAATAAAAACATTCTTCACTATAAAATCAACCTTACCAACAAGTTCACTGTGAGATCACTGGGAGCTGTCCAGAAACTGGATTCATGCTGGACTTGCCCTCGGCCTTCCTGCATGAAACAATAAAGAAGGGATTTTATTGTAAACTGCTGTGGCTTGGGTTTACAATAACAATCCTAATAACAACATGTATTTCTTCTTTACAAAGAACATAGAAACTGCTCTGACTGATTATTAAGAGACTCTTGATTTAAATATTGTTATCAGTAATCATAGTGCATTTAAACCATCTTCAGAGATGCAGTCTCAAGCTGTCAAGCTAATGAATATGCTACTTCCGAATAGTAGAGACAGACAGTGTCCTTAAAAATAAGAGTTGCAGCACAACAGCATTCAGGAACGTTCGATTATCATAAAATATACCTAACTCTGTCCATAACAATATACATCATATAAGTAATTTTCTTATTCAGCTACCTGTAGTTTCACTTAAACCAACTATGAACATCAAATAGATAGCAGTAAAATGAAACTGAGTCCTGCCGAGATGTGGCCGGACTCCGCGGGGTGATCTATGTCCAACTCCAGCTGAAGCCTAGGTCTGATGCGGGCCTTTTCGTCTCCGAAACCACCGTAGTGAATCTAAAAGCAGGCTCATTTTTAAAGGACTGATTCCATATATGGCGTTTTAAGGTAAAAATTTCTCATCTGAAAACATCCCAAAACATCTTTTAAAATCAGACCTGTAGATTTTTTAAACAAAATGTAACCTTTTGCACTCATCGCTACCTCGGTCCCTGGCTCGCTTGCTGTGCCACCCCTTTTTAGTGGACAGAAGTGGTATTACAAAAATAAACACAAAATAAGACAACAGCAAGTTTCTTTTTGTTTTTGTTTTTTTTTCCACTGGCCTTTCTGAGCTTGAGACAAGAAAAAAAAAAACAGACATAAAAAATAAACCAAGATTTATGTCCTACTCTCTTGACTGAGAGAAAAAAAATATATATTTTTTACAATGAGTTTTTATTCAACTGTTAAGGCCATTTGCAAGACACAGTATTGGTCCCAAGTCATATTGGGCAATTGTCATTTGTCCTACAGATATCCTTGATCAATGCTGTAGTTAATTCTATATCTCACATGAATATACAGTCTTGGTATGATGACAACAAAACATGGCCAGAAAATGTACTATTTATGTGCTTTTGCTGTTTTTTTATTTGACTTTACAGCAATCTCATTTAGAAAAGGGAACATTGGTTCTTGGAAACCAGCCTTTTGACCATTCATTTGAGCAATACAGTGTATGAGGGACCAAAAATTACAAAATGAAAAATAAATATGTAAATAAATAAAATGGGTAATTGTTTATCCTGTACAGGTCTGATTGTACCCCCCATATACATATGCCTATCCAGGCCAACACTGATCTGGCACCAAACCGATCATGCTAAACATTGTTGTAGGCAGCATAACATTTAACACAGCTTCTCCAGACCCTTATACATCTGTCACATGAGCTCAGAGTGAATCTGCTCTCATCTAGTTAGCAAACCAAATATTTAGTTTGTAAAGTAAATATTTAAGTTGCAAACTAAATGTTTAGTTAATAAACTAAATATTAAATTGTTTAGTGTACAAAAAATATTTTTGTAAGCAAGCTAAATATTTATTTCCAAGCTATATATTTAGTTTGTAAAATAAATATTTAACTTGCTAATTAAATATTTAGTTTGGAACTGTGACATTTATAAATGTATAAATGACATAGTGAAAATATAACTTACATGTAACATAAACAGCACCCCATACCTCTACAATTTAACTGACCAGATCAATATTGCACAAGTTTAACTGATGGGATACTGTACTGTTTTCCTTTAATTTTTGTGAGCATTGTACATACAGCATATATCCCAGTATAGGTCAGGGTGGTGGTGGTTGAGATTTCTGTTCAGTCATTAGTGAGGAACAGCACAGAAAACGAACTTAGAAATTAACAAGTCTTATCATAGTTTAGTACTTTTTTATACCAAAAACTGCTTTGTAAATAAAGATTTCTAACGCTCAGTTTAATTAAAATTTTTAAAATGTCATGTGACAATACTCTGACATTGACATTAAACTCAGTAATAGACATGTGTCTAAATCTTAATAAATCATTGTGTCACAGCACACTCTTCCAGTGGATAACAGGTTTTACAATGAAAACTGCTGCCTGAAGTAATTTTGGGACAGCCATGATCTTGCTGGTTAATAAGGTTTTTAGTGGCTCAAACTTGCTGCAGATAGGAAAACTTAATTCTGGAAGTTTTTACTGATCTTTGCTAAAAATTACAACAAGTACTTCTGCCATTTCAGTTTGCTTATATATTTACAAATCTAAAGCTATGTCTTAGTATCTCTGGGGATGCAGTTTTGTGGTCGGTTTTAACACTAGGACTCTCAGAATTTTGACACTACCAGACCTCCCACTAGCAGTCAAGTTGACAGGTGACATTCTGCCCAATGGGATGTGAGATTAGTGATGATGTCATCGACTAAATGGTTCTAGTGGGCTATATTAACCCATTATGGATATGTAGGCCTAATAATGCTGGTCTAAAAATACAATTTTATCAAAGCCTGCAGTATATGCTGTTATTATTTATAGTCTAAGATTGTACTGAAAATAAAACTGTAAATTCAATAAAACAGATTACAATAATAATGAACATATAAAAATCTTAACATTCAACAAGTGGAACGACAAAACAAAAATGTTTACAAGATGTGAAAACAGATCAAATACATTTTTTGCATGTCACAAGCACGTCCTCTGTACATTTCCTTCACACCACCTTTTCACATTTGTGACAGACATTGTGTGAGTGGTTTTTTATACACTGTTGACACACCTGACACTGTCTTCTTTGCCTCACAAAAGACGGCTCTTCCGCGGTGGAGGGTTTGCTAACCAGCGGCTCTTTAGAGCGCATGTGGTTGGCACGCAACTGTTTTGCCAGTTCGAGGATAAAATCTCTGCGTGAGACGGTCATGTTCAAACAATTCCTGAACAAAATCAATGCATTTAGCAGCTATGTCCAGGAGATTGTAAAAGACTGCCACAAGCCACAATCGCTTTGGAGCTTTCACCGAATACTTCCTAATGATCTGATCCAACACATCCACGCCAACCCTCGTGTGGTTGTAGTAGACCACGGGCTCTGGTTTTGCTTTTGGGCTGCTGAAGGTACCGGTTGAGGTGTGGGCAGTGCTAAGCACACATAAGTTTTTGGGTTTTGCACTGATAGACAGTGAGTGTCACGCTGCTGTTTTTCAGCACCTTAGTACTGAACAGCGCATTTTTCTCTTTGACACATGGGGGAAGCTTTCTTCTGCTTTTGTTCATTGTGCCAACAAGACACGTCTTCTTGGTCAGCAGTTCTTCAAGTTTTAGAGACGTTAAAAAGTTGTCGGTGGTTACGTTTCTCCACTTTCCTGTAAAAGGCTCAACCAGTTTCAGCACCATACTGTCCCCCAGCCGCTGACCTGCTCTGCATGTCTCATCCCTGCCTAGCACCATTCAACATATATTTAGTGTTCACATCTTCTGCAAGCCACGTTTTGATTCCAGACTTATCTGGCTTATTTGCCATGTACTGCAAAAAGTTGCATCGGGCCTTGGTGGGAAAGAGCTGCTTGTCTATGGTAATGTCAGCTCCAGGTTTGTAGCAGGAAATGCTCCCACGAGTCATCCCCCAAACCCATATGTGCTTCTGTTACAGTGCAATCCCATATGTGCTTCAACATGTTAGGGTCCACTAAACAGAGAAAGGCGTTCAGGGCTTCCTGGATGCTGCGCTTGGCATACGTGGTGGGTCCCTCGGCCTCAGTGAGTACATTCTGACTCGGATGTCTCCCTCTGTTTTCTCCGTGGTCTACTGTAGTCCACACTGTGCCATCCTTTCCCCTCTCCTGTCCTTCCATTGGGGAGGAGGGGGAGGGGGGTTGAATGTGGGCTGAGCGGATTTACCCTCAGTTGATTGTGGAGTTACTGTATAGATATAAGTTCATTAGTTTACTGATCTCTACTCTTTAGCCTATAATGTCACTATTATAACACTTTGTCATATTGCAATTTTGTTATCCAAACCTTGAACAGAAGTTTCCCTATTGTCTGTAGGGTGACTGACACGACTCCATTTTGCTGGGGGCAGGTGTACATTTTCAGACTCACTATCAGTCTGGGCCGCTGCCTACTGACCAGTTGTCATCATCCGTTTCTCCCTTTTCACCTGAATCAGCTTCATCAATACTTTGAAGCATTTCTAAAGCCTCTTTTGCTGTTAGATTTCTTCTAAAAGCCATTTTAACGGCAGCATTAGCTAAAGATTTCCAGTTTATAGATGGAATGTTGGTTGCTAGGCAACGGCAGCGTTGTCCAACAACTGCGGGAAAAAATTACAATGCAACTAATAGAGCTGTCAAAATGACGCTTGTGGGAGACAAAGGTAAAATTAACCAGATCTGTTTTTCGTTTTTTTGTTTTTTTTTGGGAAAAACAAAACATGGAAATGAAGGACATACAGAAATGTGAAAAGTCAGATAGCAAGACCAACATAAGAGTAATGTAACTAAAGTTATTTCACTTCAAAATCTGAAAACTGTCAAAATGACTGTCTTGGGAGTTCTAGTGTTAAAGGCGTGCTTTAAGAGACTAGAATAACATGTTGCCCCTATAGAGCGCTACCATGACTATGTTTGGTTTCTAATGACCATCCTTGACATAAAGGCAATACCAAAATGATGTTTTGTTCCCTTGATCTCATCCATCCAACATTCCTGCAGGCAGTTAATGAGAGGTTAGGTACAATGTAAGCAGATCACCAATCCATCACAAAGACACATGAGACTACCATGAGCTCATGTACTTTCAACCAAGGGTAATGTAAAGTCTTTAATTTACTTAACATGTATGTTTTGGAACTGTTGGATTAAGTTGGAGGTCCTGGAAAACAAACACATGAATGCACAAAAATTTACAGAAGACTCCAGGTGTGGCTTGAACCAGTGACAATGAATGAACAAAGATCAGAAAGTTGATTCCACTGCATGATGCTGACACCATCATGTTTCACCATGGGGATGAGGTGTTAAGGCTTTTCTGAATAATGCTGTCTTTGCCATGCCACTGTTTAGTAAATTACCTAAATACAAAAACAACCACAGAAAATGTTTAAATATACCAAGAAATTACTTGAACATAACCTTAACCTTTATAGTTTTCCCGTCTTTCCTTTATATCAGAATATCCATCATTATTATCCAAAAAATCACATCTGTATTCATCATCAGATGTGGGGCGAAATGTGAACCTGCTTATCATCCCTCATGGGTTACTGGTCAGTCTTGAAAAGTCAAAGACAGATCCTGCATGCTGAGATAGAAGTTGTCCTGTACCACATTCTTCATTTCTCTTTGAACTTTAGATATATTCTCAGGAGAAATAATGCCTGCTCATAAGAACGCCATTTGCCAGATCAAATCTCTTATCAACTCCAGCCTTTTCATTATGTTCAGATGTGTTCAAGTTTATCTAACTGAACTTTATCCTGTATTCATCTATATTTACTTAGTGATTTTAGAGGATTATCTTAAAGGACCAAGGGAAATCTACGTACCCCGACAGAAATTTGTGTTCAGAACACATCATACATCACTGAAAAACCGTTTAGAGGTATTAAGTAAAAGAATATATAAAAAAAATCAGCCATTTACTAATGATATTGATGGTAATTGATGGGTGCATTTTTCTGTAAAACATATATCCAATCCTTTTTGGAGTATCCAGCAGAAGAAAAACAAAAAAACAAATCAAAGGTAACCTCATTGGGAGGTGGTGTCACATGTCTGCTGCAATCTTTTTCTCATCGGTTTGAGAAAAGAGGCCTCTTTGCATTCTGTGGTGTATGTCTCCTCTGAGCAAAAAATAAAGTCAAACAGCCACAGAATGATTCCACCACCTTGACCTCTCCTGGGATCACACCTTCTTAGCGCAGACAATTACGGTCTTATTGACTTGCAAAACAATTTTCGTGCAGTAGCTATCCGGGGCTGAGCAACAATATGACATAGGGAACTAGAGGCTAGGAGATGTTTAGTTGTGTTCTTCTCTTTTTTTTTTATTTGTCAACATAAATATCATATACAAATATGACTGAAGCCTATTTGGAAACCATTTTATCTTAATTTCAGAATACAACCATTATGTCTACATTAAAAAGTATGGAATGATCAGAATGTCTGATTGTGTTTTGCTTTTTTAAATAAATTTCTTAATCCATAGTAATGAATATGACCTTTTTGAATGCGTAAAAAAGATTGTTAAAAGCCAATTAGTTATTGTAACCACTGAAAAAAAATGCAATTTCTAAAAAAGAATTTGAATTTTTTCGTGATTTGGGGGTCACAGCAACATATCAACAAATAATTGTTTTTGACAAAATTGGAAAATATTGTGATATATATCTTTATTTTTTTCTATATCAAACATCCCTAATGGCAGAAGTCCTCTTTGGAGTAGGCCCCAAGTCAGGAACCTCAGACTACTGGCACAGCTAATCTGGATTTATACTAAATTAAGACCCTAAGAGAGTTATCTATTGCAGGTAAAATAATACGTCCTTCTAACCTAATAAAATCACTAATTTCAGAAATTTGGAAATATTACTTTAAGACACTAGTCTACTGTATAATACAGATAGAGCTTTTTTAGAAAATCCCAGATTTAATCAGATGCACACTTTGAACCTGTCTGATAGTGGTTTTAATTTGACATGTTTTCAATAACTTAACTTAGCAATATACTTGAAAAGTACATTTAATAGTAAAGTGTTATGAATTATTACTGTACAGCTTTTCATTTAAACGCATCGTTTTACTCGTATGTGACTTGACATGAAACAAAAGAGCAAAGTGTAAATTAGAGTGGGCAGTTTGATTAGGTAAGGATTTTTCTGTCAGGGGGGAAGAAAGGTGGGTCTGTGAGGATGCGGGCACATCCCTCCTTTCTCTTATCCCCATGCTGATTAATGGCAGAGCCTCACATTCCTCTGACAGATCGCTGAGGCCCAAGGAAACCTCCAGAGATGAGGCTCCCTGCCAATTACCTTCCTCAATAATGCCTGCTCAATGCCTGAATGACAGGGATCCACCCCCAAGGATCTAACTGAGCTGCTATTAAAACCAAAAAAGTGTGTGGCTGCATAAGGACACATGTAGGTGTGGGAGAATAAAAATCTATTATTGCTACAACACTGCTGCTACCTGGCACAGCTTCTGCTGTGTGATTATGTATGCTTGAGTGTGAAGAGGGTAAAAAAGAACAACTATAATTCATTTACCACGGGCAGGACTGTAGAGTTTGAATAAACACAATGATCGCAATAGCCAAATGCTTTGAGACACTGATAAAATACTGTCAGGCAATATCTATGCTGGGCTGAAAAATGGCACAAATCCATCCATGGCTTTATAAAAATGGAAATTCTGAAGTCTGGATCTTTGCATGCTTTTGTTTTCTTTCTAAATGTCTGCATATGCTGGTATATCTTGTAATGGATTAAATAATTTTCTGGATCAAAATTCAAAGAGATATTCAATATTCCTGAGGAAGTGTTAGGAGCACATGCTCAACAAGTGGACAAAAGTTTTATATTGTAAATTTCAATACTTTTTCTACTGCTCACAACTTTTACACGAGGGACTCTGAAAGTGGACAAGCTGCCAAACATTGTAATTATTTATTCTTGGGGTAATTTTGCAATATGCCAAACATAATTTGGAATAGTTCACCACAAGTAATAAAATAGCTTTTTACATCCAAGGTAAAGCAACAACCTAAAAAGAGACAGGTTTGTGAACACTATGGCACATTAACATGCATATTTTACAATGACTAGCACTTTTCTTCTTTTTGTAAATATTATTATTTTCTGCTATGCTCTGTTATTTTGAATCATCTATATGTATAATTGTATGTTTCTCTTGAGTCCTTTTGTAACTCTAGTATTCTATATGTTTCTTTGTATCTGTAGATTTAAAGGTTAACTTTTTATTGGCTTAACTGGGCCTGCAAAATAGCTTTCAGCTAGAGGGACTGCAGAAAGAACATCAGTTGTTTTTATTGTTGTAAATGTAACTGTTTTATGTTCAGGCCCTGAATAAATAAAGTAATACAATGCTCTGAAACAGTATTTTTCCCTTACATGTTTCTTCTTTTTGTCACACTTAAATGTTTTAAGTTAAAACAAGTTCTAATTTCAGACAAAAATAATGTTTGAGATTAAATACAAAATGCAGTTCTCAAATTATGATTTTACTTGAGGAAAATAAGCTATCCAAGCCAATGTTGCCCCATGCAAAGATGGGTTCTATGTTGTGCTTTGTGTTATCTGGACTAAATATGATCAGCTTTTATTTAGAAACACTTTTTAATTATCAAACCTAGATTGGATAATCTTACACTAAATACAGATTGTTTGGGGTAATTTTGGTAGACTGCCAACACCTAGAGAAGTTCACCACTGACATGTTTTCTCCACTTGAGGATGATGGCTCTTGCTTTAGTTTGCTGTAGTTCCAAAGCATTTCAAATGATTTTGTTAGCCTTTTCAGGCAGATAGATGTTGCAGCAGTAATTTTTTATGTGTTCTTAAATTTCTTTCAACACATCTTAAATCCAACACATTTTACGGAAAGATGTGCTGGATTTCAGATGATTTGGCCAACTCCATGTTGTCAGAACAATTCTCTTTAATTGATTTTTTCATTTTATGCATCTGGCAGTAATGCAGCCTGTGTGTGGTTAGTGAAAATGAACTTATCCCTCCAATAAATGTGGATTTAACAAGATTTACAATTTAACAAGATATACGATTATTTTCTTACAGGGAATGGTTGGGTTGGAAAGCTTTTTTCTCTTTATAAACTATAAATAATACAATTATCTTTTGAAAACCACTTTTTGTATTTACTCTCATTTACCTTTGTCTGATAGTAAAATATGCATGATGGTTGAAAACATTAAAATTTGATGAAAAGGCAAAGAAAGAGAAAAACTGCTCTGAGTTCATACTGTTGTTTTTGTCATCACTTTGTACAGAGAAATGAAAAATGCGAGGTGACATAAACGGAAGTTGTTTGAACAAACTTTTTGATTACATGTCTGGGGAGCAAGAAGTTAGTTTTCAAGGACAGGGCACAAGGACCTCCAATTGTTCCCCCTTTGGGAAACTTCCTCTGAGATGGTGCAGATAAATGAGGCTGAAAAGAGAGATTAGGACCTTGCAGGAGAATATGCTTCTCCCTGCTGATTTGGACATTCATTTTAATGGAACACTTAACACTTATTCAGGAGCTAAACTTGTAGGCTCAGGGTTCCTCATAGCACTGTCAAACCACTCCCTTAGCAGTGAAAAGGTAGCCATTGAGAGCATCAAAAATGTATTACCTATGCTCCATCTGCTCAGTATTCTCATCAGTCCTGTGGCATATTGTCGGCATGGTACCTCAGTAACAGAAGTCATCTGCAGAATAAAAGAAACAATGCCGTAAAAGAAGCTATTCCAGATTTTACGATTATATTGCGGCAGTGCAAAATGGTTATCCTTAGTTAAGGAAATGGTTGACATTTTTTAAGAGAAATAAATAATAAAGACATTCAAAGACATTTAATAACCTAAACTTTTAGGGGGAATCTTAGCTTGTGAAATCCATGTACAGGGGTTGGACAATAAAACTGAAACACCTGGTTTTAGACCACAATAATTTATTAGTATGGTCTAGGGCCTCCTTTTGCGGCCAATACAGCATCAATTCATCTTGGGAATGACATATACAAGTCCTGCACAGTGGTCAGAGGGATTTTAAGCCATTCTTCTTGCAGGATAGTGGCCAGGTCACTACGTGATACTGGTGGAAGAAAACGTTTCCTGACTCGCTCCTCCAAAACACCCCAAAGTGGCTCAATAATATTTAGATCTAGTGACTGTGCAGGCCATGGGAGATGTTCAACTTCACTTTCATGTTCATCAAACCAATCTTTCACCAGTCTTCCTGTGTGTATTGGTGCATTGTCATCCTGATACACGGCACCGCCTTCAGGATACAATGTTTGAACTATTGGATGCACATGGTCCTCAAGAACGGTTCGGTAGTCCTTGGCAGTGACGCGCCCATCTAGCACAAGTATTGGGCCAAAGGAATGCCATGATATGGCAGCCCAAACCATCACTGATCCACCCCCATGCTTCACTCTGGGCATGCAACAGTTTGGGTGGTATGCTTCTTTGGGGCTTCTCCACACCGTAACTCTCCCGGATGTGGGGAAAACAGTAAATGTGGACTCATCAGAGAACAATAAATGTTTCACATTGTCCATAGCCCAAGATTTGCACTCCCTGCACCATTGAAACCGACGTTTGGCATTGGCATGAGTGACCAAAGGTTTGGCTATAGCAGCCTGACCGTGTATATTGACCCTGTGGAGCTCCCGACGGACAGTTCTGGTGGAAACAGGAGAGTTGAGGTGCACATTTAATTCCGCCTTGATTTGGGCAGCCGTGGTTTTATGTTTTTTGGATACAATCCGGGCTGTCACCTGAACATCCCTTTCAGACAGCTTCCTCTTGCGTCCACAGTTAATCCTGTTGGATGTGGTTCGTCCTTCTTGGTGGTATGCTGACATTACCCTGAATACCTTGGCTCTTGATACATCACAAAGACTTGTTGTCTTGATCACAGATGCGCCAGCAAGACGTGCACCAACAATTTGTCCTCTTTTGAACTCTGGTATGTCACCCATAATGCTGTGTGCAATTCAATATTTTGATCAAAACTGTGCTCTTACCCTGCTAATTGAACCTTCACACTCTGCTCTTACTAGTGCAACGTGCAATCAATGAAGACTGGCTATCAGGCTGGTCCAATTCAGCCATAAAACCTCCCACACTAAAATGACAGGTGTTTCAGTTTCATTGTCCAACCCCTGTATGTTGATAATGTAAGAGGAGAAAGCTAGCCTGCAATCTGGTCTCTAGAGAGAAAGTTTTGTTTTTGATGTCTAAGGACTTGGTGCTTAACTTCATGCTTCTTTTGTCCAGCAGACAGATCGATTCTCAAAGTGAAATCTCATTAATTATTTTCACTGTAGAGCTACTTACATCTAGCCTCTTTAGAAAGTGGCACTGTCCAACCCTGTAGGGTCGACAGACACTGTGAAAATCAATTCGAAAGACACTGAAGGTATAACATCAGAAACATCAACAAAAAGGTATAATTAAGAATTACAGAGATTTGCCCATTGACAAAAATTGTGGCCTTACCTATTTGTATGCTTCAGCAGTTTCTGGCATTTTATACTCTGACTGGGCGCATGCCTGAAAACATCAATTAACGATGCACTCCACCCAGAGCCACGGCTGAAGCCAGATGTTTACATAAACTAAAAAAAAAGACACAAACTTTTTATTCTTAATGCTTCACATTAAATCAAACTAAGCCTTTTCTATTTTTGGTCAGCTAGCACAGAACAATGGGAGAGATAATTTTTTACTTTATTCAAATTTAGAAATTTACATAAATTTCCTTAGTTTTAGTCATATTTGTTGTTTTTTGGCAGCAGGACAAATGAATGTGTATGGCTGAGAGGATGACTAATGAAACAAATTTAAAAACCTACAACACATGAGGAAACCATACAGGAACCAGGGCAATAACAGCAGTAGAATTCAGCAGAGAATGACAGGAACTGAGAGAGCTAAAATAATGGGCAGTGTGATTACTGGAGTGAACACAGATAGGAAGAACACAGGAAATAAGAAACTAAACACAAAGGAGTGAACTAATATTGTAATACCCTAATGAAAATAATGAACAACAGAGAATGAACTGAATACAACAAGATATTGCTAACATAAATAAACACATAAATGATCAGAACACAAACACAAAAGAAAACCATAACAACCATGGATCATGGCAATTAGGTAGAATCGCAGCCCTGCCCAAACATTTTCCATAAGCCTGAGATCAGGGCTTTGTGATGGTCACTCTAAAACAATGACTTTATTGTCCTTAAGCCAATTTGAAACTAATTTGGTCATATACAGGTCCTTCTCAAAATATTAGCATATTGTGATAAAGTTCATTATTTTCCATAATGTCATGATGAAAATGTAACATTCATATATTTTAGATTCATTGCACACTAACGGAAATATTTCAGGTCTTTTATTGTCTTAATACGGATGATTTTGGCATACAGCTCATGAAAACCCCAAATTCCTATCTCACAAAATTAGCATATCATTAAAAGGGTCTCTAAACGAGCTATGAACCTAATCATCTGAATCAACAAGTTAACTCTAAACATCTGCAAAAGATTCCTGAGGCCTTTAAAACTCCCAGCCTGGTTCATCACTCAAAACCCCAATCATGGGTAAGACTGCCGACCTGACTGCTGTCCAGAAGGCCACTATTGACACCCTCAAGCAAGAGGGTAAGACACAGAAAGACATTTCTGAACGAATAGGCTGTTCCCAGAGTGCTGTATCAAGGCACCTCAGTGGGAAGTCTGTGGGAAGGAAAATGTGTGGCAGAAAACGCTGCACAACGAGAAGAGGTGACCGGACCCTGAGGAAGATTGTGGAGAAGGGCCGATTCCAGACCTTGGGAGACCTGCGGAAGCAGTGGACTGAGTCTGGAGTAGAAACATCCAGAGCCACCGTGCACAGGCGTGTACAGGAAATGGGCTACAGGTGCCGCATTCCCCAGGTCAAGCCACTTTTGAACCAGAAACAGCGGCAGAAGCGCCTGACCTGGGCTACAGAGAAGCAGCACTGGACTGTTGCTCAGTGGTCCAAAGTACTTTTGTCGGATGAAAGCAAATTCTGCATGTCATTCGGAAATCAAGGTGCCAGAGTCTGGAGGAAAACTGGGGAGAAGGAAATACCAAAATGCCAGAAGTCCAGTGTCAAGTACCTACAGTCAGTGATGGTCTGGGGTGCCGTGTCAGCTGCTGGTGTTGGTCCACTGTGTTTTATCAAGGGCAGGGTCAATGCAGCTAGCTATCAGGAGATTTTGGAGCATCTGCTGAAAAGCTTTATGGAGATGAAGATTTCATTTTTCAGCACGACCTGGCACCTGCTCACAGTGCCAAAACCACTGGTAAATAGTTTACTGACCATGGTATCACTGTGCTCAATTGGCCTGCCAACTCTCCTGACCTGAACCCCATAGAGAATCTGTGGGATATTGTGAAGAGATCGTTGAGAGACTCAAGACCCAACACTCTGGATGAGCTAAAGGCCGCTATCGAAGCATCCTGGGCCTCCATAAGACTTCAGCAGTGCCACAGGCTGATTGCCTCCATGCCACGCCGCATTGAAGCAGTCATTTCTGCAAAAGGAATTCCGACCAAGTATTGAGTGCATAACTGTACATGATTATTTGAAGGTTGACGTTTTTTGTAATAAAAACACTTTTCTTTTATTGGTCGGATGAAATATGCTAATTTTGTGAGATAGGAATTTTGGGTTTTCATGAGCTGTATGCCAAAATCATCCGTATTAAGACAATAAAAGACCTGAAATATTTCAGTTAGTGTGCAATGAATCTAAAATATATGAATGTTAAATTTTCATCATGACATTATAGAAAATAATGAACTTTATCACAATATGCTAATATTTTGAGAAGGACCTGTAATTAGGGTCATTTGTGGCCAACCTTTAATTTCTTGGTTGATGTCTTGAGATGTTGCTTTAATATTTACATGTAATGTTTTCTTCATGATGCCATCTAAATTCTGAAGTGCACCAGTCCTTTTCTCTGGTGATTTTATTTTAGGACCATTCCACAAACACCCTTGCTCATTAAAAGGACATGATGCTTTTTATGCACTAATTTACACACATTGATTTTGAACACAGCAAACGTATGCAGGAAAATACAGAGGTGAGAAGGTTGTCGAAAATGGTAATGAGCACACTTCTGAAAAAAATAAATAAATCAATAAACAAACTCACATATAAAAGGTTTACAGTAAATTGGAACTGGAATAACAAGAATCCAGTAATGGTTATTACAAAACAACAGTTTCCCGAATCCTCCTATTATATTGCGTTGTAAGTGTGTCTTGGTGACTTGCAAATTTACATATTTTATGTCTATTGCTTGTTTTGGTCCTTTGTCTAAAAAATTTTTTATTTTATAGAAAGTGAAACTCTAGGTGAACTATTCAGGTATGTAGCCAGTTATAACCAGATGCAAAAGGACCATTCGTTCTAATTGCCAAGCAGTACCATTAGTTTTGCATGGTTCCAGCCTGTTAAATTCAAAATGAGGAGTTACCTTGCTATTTAACAATGTTTTAATTTTGCCTTATGTACTTCAAATTACACTCAACCCTCAACAACATTTGGCACTCCTTTTTTCTTTCTGATGCTCTGCAATGGAAACATTTGTTTTTGTATTCACAAACTTCCCTATGATATATCCAGAACACATACACCTGCGTCTATCAAAACCAGTAGATGTGATTGTGCTGTATATAAATAAAAAATGATCATTGGTAGAAAACAGTATAAGCAACGGAATGCTTTATTCCAGGTTTATTTCTGTTCTTTGTTTTTCCCTATTTTGTTTATTTTGCCACATGTTAACTTGCTGGTAGATTCAAATGACTATTCAAACTACATAGTAACATTTTCCAGCTTAATTATTTAATGAGTTGTTTTAGTATATGTTTCCATGGTTTTAAAAGTTCAAATGATTTGCACAATATTATATTCTTTATTTACTTGTTGCACCACATCCCTATAAATATTTGAAAATTGGCTTTTATAATTTCTTTGCTAATATGTTCTTTTTCTTTTAGTTGTTTGAGCTCACAAATTCCCCAAAAACAACTCAGAATCTCAGGAGGTAACCAATTTTAAGCCATTACAGGCAGAGCCAATTAGACTGAGTCAAGTACTGTAACAAAGCCCCCCCACCGAATTATTTTTCTCACTTTCCTTTTTCTGTCCTCGACAGAAACAGGCTTCAGACCGTTTGTGCATGCTGTGCGCATTCATATCATGTGATGATTCATGTGTATGGGTTGGGGGAAATTCCAGTCTTCATCAACTCACACTGGCAAGACACATGGCTTATAGGAGCAAAAAATATGTGGGGGTGGCACTGCTCCTGACTTATAAAATTGCTTTTTTTATTCTTTTTTTCTGGCTCTGACCTGCATATTTTGTTTATCACAAATAGCCTTAATTTGGTCATTTTTATTAGATACTGCATTGACAATAATCCACAATTCTCTAAATTTAGGATCCAAAATGGTATATGATACCTTTCAGTCCAATTCATAGTTAAGTTTATTTCTGGTAAAGCATTAACTATCTTCTAGATAATATAAATTTAGACAAAAAAGGAGTTATTTATTGATAGAATATTTACTCTTCAGAATAATGTGACAAGCACACATCTTGGTCATAAGGCTTAATTTAGCAACAGAGAATGGGAAGAAAGGACTGTGAAGAGAGAAAGTATATAACGGTGTTTAGTTTGAAAACCTGGAAAGTGAAATGAAAATTACTTTTGGTCTTGTAGTATATGATAACACACTTGGTCTTGAGGCCTTAGGTTGGGCTTGGAGTATAAGTCAGAGCCTTATGCTGAGAGTGATCAAAAAGGCACCTGAATGTGCTTAAAGACTGTCTAAATCACAAGCCAAGGGATGCCAAATATAAATAGTGTGTGTCTGTGAAAAAGACTGCTTAAAGTTAGAGCTATGTCTTGGGAAATGCCAAATATGATACTGTATGCACAGGTCCTTCTCAAAAAATTTGCATATTGTGATAAAGTTCATTATTTTCTATAATGTAATGATGAAAATTTAACATTCATATATTTTAGATTCATTGCACACTAACTGAAATATTTCAGGTCTTTTATTGTCTTAATACAGATGATTTTGGCATACAGCTCATGAAAACCCAAAATTCCTATCTCACAAAATTAGCATATTTCATCCGACCAATAAAAAAAAAGTGTTTTTAATACAAAAAACGTCAACCTTCAAATAATAATGTACAGTTATGCACTCAATACTTGGTCGGGAATCCTTTTGCAGAAATGACTGCTTCAATGCGGCGTGGCATGGAGGCAATCAGCCTGTGGCACTGCTGAAGTCTTATGGAGGCCCAGGATGCTTCGATAGCGGCCTTTAGCTCATCCAGAGTGTTGGGTCTTGAGTCTCTCAACGTTCTCTTCACAATATCGCACAGATTCTCTATAGGGTTCAGGTCAGGAGAGTTGGCAGGCCAATTTAGCACAGTGATACCATGGTCAGTAAACCATTTACCAGTGGTTTTGGCACTGTGAGCAGGTGCCAGGTCGTGCTGAAAAATGAAATCTTCATCTCCATAAAGCTTTTCAGCAGATGGAAGCATGAAGTGCTCCAAAATCTCCTGATAGCTAGCTGCATTGACCCTGCCCTTGATAAAACACAGTGGACCAACACCAGCAGCTGACACGGCACCCCAGACCATCACTGACTGTGGGTACTTGATACTGGACTTCTGGCATTTTGGCATTTCCTTCTCTCCTGTCTTCCTCCAGACTCTGGCACCTTGATTTCCGAATGACATGCAGAATTTGCTTTCATCCGGAAAAAGTACTTTGGACCACTGAGCAACAGTCCAGTGCTGCTTCTCTGTAGCCCAGGTCTGGGGAATGCGGCACCTGTAGCCCATTTCCTGTACACGCCTGTGCACGGTGGCTCTGGATGTTTCTACTCCAGACTCAGTCCACTGCTTCCGCAGGTCCCCCAAGGTCTGGAATCGGCCCTTTTCCACAATCTTCCTCAGGGTCCGGTCACCTCTTCTCAGGCCTCAGGAATCTTTTGCAGATGTTTAGAGTTAACTTGTTGATTCAGATGATTAGGTTCATAGCTCGTTTAGAGACCCTTTTAATAATATGCTAATTTTGTGAGATAGGAATTTTGGGTTTTCATGAGCTGTATGCCAAAATCATCCGTATTAAGACAATAAAAGACCTGAAATATTTCAGTTAGTGTGCAATGAATCTAAAATATATGAATGTTAAATTTTCATCATGACATTATGGAAAATAATGAACTTTATCACAATATGCTAATTTTTTGAGAAGGACCTGTATGTTGTCTGGAAATCTTTAAAAGAGGTAGTGTTTAAACATCAACAGGGGTTGTTCAACCTTCGGCATACAATTCCTCTTGATCAGTGCACAGTTATGTAATTATTTTATATGTGCCTGGTTTATAAATAAAATCCTTCTTTGTTCAGCGAAGTCCTTGTCAACATATATATCTTCCCTGGAGCATTCTCACAACTGCAGTTTGAAGATTAGCCAACCCAATACACAAAAGTCCCCTGTAGGATTATTGTGTCTTCGCCTTGCATTTTAATTTTGTGCAAATATATGTGAAAAAGCATCACAGTTGGGAACATTTAATACTGTGGTAAAGGTAATTTAATCTCAAGTTAAGCAAGGCTGCCATGGTTTCTTTTGACCAAACAATCTGCAGTAGGAGTATTGCTACTCAGAGATGCCAGACATCGGTGTCAAATGTATGCTAATGCAACTTAGATTTTCCAGAAAATACAGGATAATAATATTAATAAATCAGATTATTAAAAATTATTATATTATATATATTATATTATATTATATATTATTATTATAAAATATTCTCTCTGGTGAAGAATAAATTATGCGCAACCCATATTTATTCACTCGTAAACAGGCTAAAATAAGACATCAGTTGCACATAAGGTACACATGTTCAGAGCATCACTTGTTTAAACCTCAGACATTTAGTTTGCTGTGCTGCTGATTGTTAAAGTAAGACTAAACACCATGATAAGATCGAAAAAGCTGCCTGAGGCCCTCAGAAAGAAGACTGTAGCAGCTTATGAGTTGAAATTAGCTAGTCCTCTGTGAGCTGAACAGTCTAAAGTGGAGGACATTTACATCGACTGCCAATCTGTCAAGGTCTGGCTATCCAAGTAAGTTCACTCTGAAAGAAAACCGTCAGATGCTGAAAGAAGTCTCTAAAAGAAATTAATTAACACTAATTTGTAGTGTTTACCCGTGGTTCAGAGATTTTATTCTATTATAATAAGGAAAATGTTGTATTATGTTTAGACCTTACAGATGAGAGTGTAAGTTACCAAACACAACTACTTTTTGTAAATGATAGTTGATGTATAAATTATTGCCTGTTTTCTGTAGCGCTTCTATATTTACCTTTTTAAATCCACCAACTGGGGAAATCATATCAGTAATACATACAGAGCACAGTGTATCAATTTGCATAACCTTTTTCATCTGTCCCCCTCTCCCACACTTGATAAGGGCAATAATGAGAATACGACAGAAACCAGAAAAGAGAGGATCAGCTTGTTTGGTTGGATTGCCTCCTTTATCTGAGCTCAATCCATTGACCTTCTGTCTCCAATCTACAAGGAAATAGCAAAGGTGGCATCTGAGCTTACCTACCTCTACATTTTGCTGATGTGCCCAAGGAAGTCATCAATACTTTTGTTTTCACATTTAAACACACCAGTGAATTAAAGTAGATTGGAAAGCAGAACTCCTCGGCCCGTGTAAACCCACTTCAAATAATGATACTAACTGATGTCAAAGGTACAATATGAAACTGGAGCTGCAATGTGACTAACTCAAGTCATTACCACAAAATGATGCTGCAAAATGATGCATTTATTTCTGACGGCAAAGGTTCCAGGAAAAGAAATGTTGAGCTTCACACCTGCACTAATCCAATCAGGTGTAAGACCATTTCTGTCTTCACTGATTTCACCCATGTCACTCAGGATTCAGAGTTTTTACGAATAACTATTACTTTCTCTACAAGGGTGATCTTTACAGCAAAATGTGTCCACAGAAAGGAAAAAAAGCACTTTGTAATATTAGAAGATAGCGCTAGATCTTTTTTAAAGTAGAATCACTACCTTGTGGCTCTTTATATGGGCTTCTTTTATTGTTTTTGAATTGTTCTTTTTAAATAAATGCTTTGCTGCTATGAAAGAAAATAAAGATTTTAGTCTGGGGAGCCCAAATTGTGACAGAACGGGATAATTCAGCTGTGGTGAATAATCGGGGCCTTCACGGTATTCAGAGGAAGTCATGAGAGGACACACAGATGAACAAAACTAAATTAGTTAATTGTTATCTTTTTTAGAAAATGAACTCAAATAATTCATGGACTGGTTGTCTGCAATATAACAGTGTAAAAAAAATAAATGTTTTTATTTCTGTTAGAGCAGATTGGTTTTGTGTTAGGGGAAAAAATAAGTCGAATTAATCGGAAATTCTTCTGCACAGTCTACAGAGAGTTTCCTCTACCCCGAGTATTCTTAATTCTCATTAACATACCAAGGTCATTAAACCAAATGAGGGTGCAAATTTTGACATACAGTATGATTAACCATTAATATTTTTGCTGCAAATTTGAAAAACCTATTTCAGTGTGAAGGCCATCATGATGCTACTTTACTCTTAGTATTCACTATAAGGTTTTGTTCTGCTGCTTTACTGGCCATCTTACCACAGTACTACCATGTCACATCTGTCCTGTCTCCTCACTATTTACATTGTTATTATTTAAATAAGAGGTTCTGAACCTCCAACATGAGTTGACGCTTTCCTGTGGAGGAAGAAACACTGTTAGGAGTTTCATCAGTTTATCGGCATAAGAGGATGCAGATAGAGATTTAGGAGTGCTTCACATAACCAAACATGTGCTTTAGTAACCTTTAGTGGCTGCAGTGCTCTCTGTACAAAGCACTGCACTGGGAGAGCTCAATGCTGCGTTCTCGAAGAGCTCAGTCAGAAGGACTGTTCATGCAATCAAAACCCAAGATGTTTCAGTGATCATCCTGCTCAGATCACACTAAGGCTGAAGTAATTTTTTGTTGTTTGTATGTATGTATTGTGTATGTACATGTATTGTAAGTAAGGAGGCTTGTGCCATTTCTTCTCTCATCTTCTGTTCCTTGTCTTCCTTCTCCCTCCTCAAAACTAAATATGAAGCAAGAATTTTCTTTGAAAACATGAAAAATACATTGTCGGTAGGCTTTGCAGCCTTAACAATTCACAGGTTTGCTCAGTCTCCCATAAAACATATAGGCAATTTGGAGGTGTTCTTGCATCTTATCGGCCTATTCTACAGGGAGTGCCAGCCCATACTAATCTCTGCGTGCAAGGGGCTTGATCATGGCACTATATTTTTTGGTATGGCGATTGTGGATTCAGCTTGGTGACATCTATTTTGTTACAGCCAGAACAGTGTCAGGAGGCATTGTGGTGTATAGCAGCCAGCAACACCTTTTCATTAAATAATTTGAGGTGACATCAATGTGGTGTGGGCTTGATGTAGTTGCAGCATTTGCATGATAGATTAGAATAGAATAGAATAGATTTATCCTTTATTGTCCCTTTGTGGGACTTTCAGGTGTACCTGCAGCAAAGAGAAAAGCAAAGGGAACCATGCAGATTCACACAAGCATAAAAATATGAAAACCGAAAATAAGAATGAGACTGTAGGGTACTGGCAAATTTATAATATAAGAAAATAGTAATTTATAGCTATTAAAGCAGCCTAGTCAGATTAACAGAAATGTCCAACTGGGTAAGGCAATTTTAGGAAATGTGCAAAATGTGCATATTGCACATAACTGCAAAAACAGCAGGGATGTAAACACTTATTGAGTTTGTTGGGAGCAGTGATGATTATAAACTAACAGCTGCTAGGAGGAAGGATCTGCGATAACACTCCTTTGCGCATCTAGGGTGCAGCAGTCTTTCACTGAAAGGAGATCTCCAATTCGGCAACAGCCTCATGCATGGGAGACATTGTCCAACAGTGATGTTATTTTTGCTAGCGTTCTTCTGTCTCCCAACATATGCACCGGATCATCTGGACATCCTAGGACAGAGCTGTCATTCCTGATGAGCTTATTCAAGAACTTCCTCTCACCTGCAGATAAGGGGCTGCTCCAACATAGTATGTCATAGAAGATGACTGATGCCACCAAAGAAACAGAAAAGGACTTCAGGAGCACCCCTTGCACTCCAAAATATCTCAGTCTCCTTAGCTGGTAGAGCTCCTTGGAAATCCTTGCGCTGATTAGAAATGGCACCAGTCCACAACCTTCTGTGCCCACTGTGTACTGTATACTGTATACTGTAGGCAGCCAGTGAGGTAGTCAAGTATCCTCTGGGACAGGTGGTGGTCCACTCTTGACAGTTCCAGCTTGTCCCTTAGAACTCTTGGCTGGATGGTATTTAAAGCACTGGAGAAATCAAACAACATAAAATCAAACAACATGATCCTAACAGTGCTTAGTGGGTTAGAGCTAGGTGCAGGAGGTAGATGATAAAGATATATGATGGCATTCTCCTCTTGCTGCAAGGCAACAGTGCTAACAACTGCACCACTCTGCTGCACTCTTTCCAAACAGTTGTCAAAAATGTCAACTGATCATCTGGTGCTCCTAAGCCCTGAATTGGTTCGCAATTTCCAGGTTAGCAAGCCGAAAACTTTATTTGGAATTCAGTATGTTATGTGGTTTTTACAAATCTAGTCTTAAAATGAATTATGTCGATATTCATAGAAGAGGAAAAAGTGGCAATATTAAAAACTAAATTGGATGGCTTTAAAGAAAGATCATCTCAAACTAGGCCTTTACTCAAAGGAAATGCCCCTAAAAGAATGGCGGAAGGATACTCCCCAATACTAGCCTCAAGATTCACAGGCAGATCTAAGGTAGGCTTAATAGAAAATAGTGCAAATAGCATTAAAGTGACAAACATCATTGACCGAACTGAGTAATCGGGGCCATTCGGTGTTAAACAGTTCACCCAGGCTAATAGGCTCTGAGTTTCCTCATTGATTGCAATTCTGCTTCGACTGGTGAACAAAATGTTTCCCAACAGGCCTTTGTTCTAAGTGCTGTGCCTTTCAAAGTAAGGCACAGCATGTCTTTGTTTGACAGTTGTGTTTATCACTACGTAGCAAAAAGAGGAAAAAAACTACATTGTTTAAAACCTTATGTGATCTATAGAAGCTGTTAAGAGTTAACTAAAATGTTCCAGAACACAACTGTAATATAAGTAAATAAAAAAAGATTTCTTTTTTTTTGCATTTCTTTAGCCGACACTTTGTTTATTATGACTTGAATAGCTACCCAAAACAAACGGTAATGGAATACCTTCTTTCACTTTGATATTTATACAGCCCCCATTCCCCCTTCCCAGCACACTGTCTGTTGCTTAAAATTACCCTGAATATTTGTGTTCAGTTCCTTTTTCAGACTAAGATAAATATTGTCAATCTGCCCCCCCACCCCCTTCCTCCTGCTCAGCTCTTATGCTGTGGCCAAAAAGAGAAAAATAGTCTGCTCTCCCAAAGGGGCAGAGGCAACGCAGCTACATGCAAGGTTACAAGGACTAAAGATGTTTTAGATATTAGATTGCAATTTCTGCCACGGAAAATTTATCTCTCTAGTCTCTCCCATCAAGATGGGAGGAGATGGTTTTGTCTGTACAGAAGTCACAGGTGACATTTTGAGACAGCCTGCTCAAATCGAATGTTTGAAGTCAGTCAACACAATACCTCAAATGATGATGGCACGGGTATGCCAAGTCATATGAGAGTGCATCCCTCAAGTGATGCATTTTACAGGCTGGCTCCACCATATGCCAGATGGAACAAGATTATGATGCCCTGGAAACGCTGACAGCATCTGGGCTTGTGCTGGCAGACACAGAATGCTAAATCTGTTCACTTATCAATAGCTACCTGTCTACATAGCCACATAAATAGAATCACTTCATTATCCTGCTTGGAAGGAGTATCATTCAGAGCTCAAACTGACTGAATGAAAGTTTAATTCGCACTTTACTTTGACAGAATAATAGACAAATTTATTCAGAGGAAGACATAATAGTTTTAGATAGGTATTCAATAGCTGTGGCGAAAGAACTGTGATGCATTCGATCTCAGTTATAAGTGTGGATTATTCTCCTATAGGGGTGTCAAGACATGTATAAAATGAAGAGATCTTGTCTTGGCATCAATTGGCAACCTAACACTTCCACAATAGTAATTAGCCCCTATGAGACATAAACAACACAGTGCAGAAAAATATATCATTACTTCCTCATGCTCCTGTCAGGAGTCATGAATCCTGTCCCAGTTGAATAAATAAACTAAAATCAACAACTTTCAAATGTAAAACATGTCATTATAACATCTGTCAGTGTTTTGCAGGCATGTTTATCCATCTTCTTTGAATCAGACTTGAAAAGGCAAATGCATATTTCCACATAAATTTGCATCTGTACTTGGGCATTGTGTTTTCAAAAGGGAATACAGATTCAATATAAAAACTGAAAGTGCTACATTATATATTTTCAAGGATTTGTTTTGTGCTCCCTTTCAGATGGCTCTTGTAATTCCCCAGATTAAGTTGCTTATGCCCTGAACCCACCTTGATTCAATAAGCATAAAACAAGGCCAGAAATAGATAAAAAGACAGGCAATACACTGAAAACAGAAGAGGGAAAACACTTCCACAGAATATGAATTACACTATAAGGTTGGCCAAGTCGGGGACCGTAAATACATTATCATAATCAAAAAACATTTTGCCAAAGAAGAAGCTGAAAAAACTGGTGTTTTCTGCTGTAATAGCACATGTGCAGCATACGTTTCATGTTTTTGACAGAAAGCAATTTATCAACATATTCTTTCTTAATAACAATGACACTTTTTATAGTATATTGTATCCACTTAAACAAACATGGAGTAGAGTTTTAGCTGTATCATAATCTTTGATATACAAGATATTGTCCATAAAAGCTATAACAAATTGTATTGCTATTATTTAAAACTACATTTTTAATATCCCTCCTTCATAATAGAAAATTAAACAACAACAACAATAACAATAATAATAATAATAATAATAATATTAGGCATAAAAAAGTTGGATACTAAATCCAAAAAAGCAAGCCAGACTAAATTTGAATCTGTAACAGAATGACTCAAAATGGTCAAGTGTTTAGAGCTTGGTTGGCTCTTGATTTGATGGTGAGCAGGCAATTCCAAGCAAACTGTATTTGTGCTAGAATATGCATGTATGGTACTGGGCAGATAGTCATATTTGTTGATCTATAAGAAAAAAGAAGCAGATGGATGGATTTTGAAATGACTGAGATATACTTGATGTTCTTACCGAGTCGAATTTAGCAAGTTAATTGTATGTTGCTGACACAAAACATACCAAGCTTTTACAGTGAAGTAGAGAAATATTCTGAAATGGCAGACTTAACCTCACAGCAACTGGATCTAGCAGACTCAATGATCCAACAAACCATGACAACCTAAGAAGTTCCAATTAAGTTCTTGCAACAAGATGAACACAAAATAAACATTTTGAATGCCATTGCTGAGGTATTGAAATATCAGAAATGGTAATACTTGTAATACTAAAACATGAAGCAACAGAAGCATCACTAAAAAGTGTAGTTATTTATCTAGGATTATATGAAAAAAAATTTGAAAAAAACATTGACCTAATAAATAATGATTACATTCTTTTTAAACTGGTGTCTTTTCTAACAACTTAATAAAGTAAAATGAACACAAAAACAACAAAGATAAAAACAAAGATACTAAGTTAATTATACAGAGTACTCCTACGACTGAGATGGAAAATTTTATGAATAAGAGATTGGACATTCAGAATATAATGTGAAGTGGTTAACGTTTAACCTTTATAACAGGATATTAGTCTCTCTGGAGGTTAAAGAAAGGGGTTTGTAGCATAATATCTAATGCAGTGTATATGTTATCTTATATGAGAAATGCAACAGGTAGAACTGGAAAGTGTCTCACTGGGTCAGATTAGGTTTTTTTATTTTTTCAGAACTACTTGCTTTTTGTATCAGGGCCTCCACTGCGTCTGTCTCTCTCTAGGTCACAGAATACCTCGGGGGTGTAGAGGAACAGCAAATGAAAAACTCTTTCTACAAAGACATTAAAAAGCACATAATGCAAGCAAAATTGATTATCTCAACTAAATCTCATATAATGAACAGGTTTGGTTTTTACTAGTTGGAAGAAGGCTGGTTCTGGCTCTTTTTTGGGTCTTCCATTGACTGAGTCAGAACGCAGCAGTATTTTTTGAGGGGGTTGTTGCCATGATTCTGAGGTGTTGGGTTTTCATTTTCTTTTGTGTACATATTTTGACTGTTTCTTTGCTATTTATTGTGTTTTTTAGGTCTTGCTTTAGCTATTTCCTTATGCTTACTATTGTTAGGTGTTATCCTTATAAGTTCATTCATTTGTTTTTAGAGGTCTTCATACTTGTAGAGGTACTTTCTTGTTAGATTTCTGTTAGAAACTTTCCTGGGTTTCTCTGTGTATCTGCTCAATTCATGGTAATTACCTCCCTCCTTCAGCTGCTCTGCCTTCTTCTCTCTGCCTCAGCTGCAACTCATTTCCTCTGATTAGCTCTCTGGTGCCCTGTCATTTCTCTACCTCTGCCTCGATATACAGCATATATTTATCGGTTCTCTTTACTCCTTGCCGGATCCTTCCATTCTTCTGCCTTATTGTCCGTTATTATTCCCTTTTTCCTGCTCTCCATGCTCAGACCTGCTCGTGCCTGTTTTGCAAGTTTTGGATTTTATTATTAAAACATTTTTTTGCCAATTACCCTCAGCACTTTTGTCTTTCCTCGAACATATCATGACAGTCATCATAAGCCAACTTGGGAAAACATGCAAGCCATGTCACGCTTGTCAACAAAAATAACATTATATATACAGTACAGACCAAAGGTTTGGACACACCTTCTCATTCAAATAGTTGTCTTTATTTTCATCACTATGAATATTGTAGCTTCACACTGAAGGCATCAAAACTATGAATTAACACATGTGGAATTATATACTGAACAAAAAAGTGTGAAACAACTGAAAATATGTCTTATATTCTAGGTTCTTCAAAGTAGCCACCTTTTGCTTTGATTACTGCTCCGCACACTCTTGGCATTCTGTTGATGAGCATCAAGAGGTAGTCACCTGAAACATTTAGTCTGTGTATATATATATATATATATATATATATATATATATAGTATATAAAGTTTTTTAAACAACATTCTTCCAACTAGAGAAAAAACAAGAATGTAAACAATCTATCCTTGCAGATAAAAATTCCCAGACAATACTGTTTTCACACTCAAGGTTTCAAACATGTAGTCATTCTACTGTGTAAAAATATTTATTTTGAGAGGTTTAAATGTTTTATCAGTACAGGTTATGACCAAAAATGACTATTTAAGGGTCTTTGAATTTTTCAATTAATAAAATAAGGTTGTTCACAGAAGAACAGTGTGGTGTGTATATTTCAAGACATTCCGACAATACTTGTTGGCATAACACTTTATAGAGAAAACAATATTTTGAAGATCAGCAGCTGAATCTAAAAAGTCTGTTGAGGATAACCTAAAGGTACTTGGGGGGGGGGGGAGTTATTGCGGGTACGAAGTCAAGTATGTTTTCTATGCACTACAAAACAAAGCAGACATTGTAGTCTGCGTTCATAAAATGTAAATGTTGTCCTTTGTATTTCCTAACATTTATTTGCTTTGATCATCAATAATATAAATTGCTGAAATTTAAAAAAGAAAAAAAAGGTAAGGCGGTCAGAAGTGTGGCACCATTACAGAATCATGTTATATTGATCTATAGTGTTTCTGGAAACCTGGAGTTATTTCACACATTGAGCCTATGCAAACAGTAGAGATAAGGCAGAGCCACAGAGGAACCCAATGTATTCTATCCTCATAGCGACTCAGGTTTTATGTTTTCTCTGTATCAGATTGATTTTCTACGCTGTACCACTTGTAATGCCTGGCTGCTGTCTGCTTTGTCAGCTGTTACAGTGATCCTTGAAAAGGCCATTTAAAATTGCCTAACAAAACAGAAAAAATCTAAAATGCAGCATAACATTAAAAACATGGAACAACTGTGAGGTCTTTGAGTTTTTTTCTCTCAGTGGGGCAATCATATCAAGAAAAAGCAAATGCTTGTGTTTTCTGAGCCTGTTTTTTCATTTAATCAATGTCAATCTACTTTATGTGTTGATAGTTTCGCCAGTGTCATCATAATAACAACTGTGACTGTAAATGCAATTACCAAAACTGGTTAAGTTGATAAAAAAAAGAATTACCTGTACTGCATGAATAACAACCAATATATTAGCACATTCCCTTAAGAAAACAGTTTGTTTCAAAATACATTGCAAATTGTATTTATCACAGTTAATTGAATGCACTTTGAAGTAAAATTATTACCTATTATAAGACAAAGATACCCTGTTATTTAAAAACTGATTTGTATTTACAAATCAGAGTTTTAAATAACATTTACTGAGGGAAAAACAGACATCCAAACCAACCTGGCACTAGATGAAAAAGTATTTGCGAATCTTGCTAAATTTTGAATTAAATGGCAAAATCAAGAAAAGATGTAACTACCACCTGCAAGACAAAATGAGGTAGCCAACAAGACCCACAAAATCAATACATCATGCTCTACTCGTACTTGTCGTCTTCCGCTTATCCGGGACCGGGTCGCGGGGACAGCAGACTCAGCAGAGACGCCCAGATGTCCCTCTCCCCAGAGACCTCCTCCAGCTCCTCCGGGTGGAGCCCAAGGCGTTCCCAGGCCAGCCGAGAGACATAGTCCCTCCAGCGTGTCCTGGGCCGTCCCCTGGGCCTCCTCCCAGTGGGACATGCCTGGAACACCTCCCGAGGAAGGCGTCCAGGAGGCATCCGGTATAGATGCCCGAGCCACTTCAACTGGCTCCTCTCGATGTGGAGGAGCAGCGGCTCTACTCCGAGCTCCTCCCGGATGGCCGAGCTCCTCACCCTATCTCTAAGGGAGTGCCCGGCCACCCTACGGAGGAAGCTCATTTCAGCCGCTGGTATCTGGGATCTCGTTCTTTCGGTCATGACCCAAAGTTCATTGCCAAAGTTCGACGAAATCCACTGGTCCCCAAACCAGAACCCCTCCGGCCCTTGGCTGCGTCTAGAAATTCTGTCCATAAATGTTATGAACAGGACCGGTGACAAAGGGCAGCCCTGCCGGAGTCCAACATGCTCCGGGAACAGGTCCGACTTAGTGCCGGCAATGCGGACCAAACTCCTGCTCCGCTCGTACAGGGACCGGATGGCCACTAATAAAGGTCCCCCCGATTCCATACTCCTGGAGCACCACCCACAGGGCATCACGAGGGACACAGTCGAATGCCTTCTCCAGGTCCACAAAACACATGTGAACTGGTTGGGCAAACTCCCATGAACCCTCGAGCACCCTGTAGAGGGTATAGAGCTGGTCCAGTGTTCCACGGCCGGGACGAAAACCACACTGCTCCTCTGAGACGACAGTCAGAGACCTATCCCCAACCCGAAGGCGCAGGGATACGACCCTCTCATCCACTGGGGTAAACCCCAACACAAGACGGCTGAGCTGGGGGGCAACAAGCAAACCCACACCTGCCCGCCGACTCTCCCCGTGGGCCACTCCAGAGTAGAAGAGAGTCCAACCCCTCTCAAGGAGATGGGTTCCAGAGCCCATGCTGTGCGTGGAGGCGAGCCCAACTATTTCTAGTCGTTATCTCTCGACCTCCCGCACAAGCTCAGGCTCCTTCCCCCCCAGCGAGGTGACAATCCACGTCGCTAGAGCCAGCCTAAGCATCCGGGGATCGGTCCGCTGAGGTTTCCACCTTCGTCCGCCACCCAATCCTCTTTGCACCGGTTCCTCACGGTTCCCCCTGCAGGTGGTGGGCCCACTGGGGGATGGCCTTGCATCTCTCATTCGGGCTTGGCCCGGCCGGGTCCCGCGAGGAGCAACCCATCCACCAGGTGCTCTCCAGCGAGTCCCGACCCCAGGCCTGGCTCCAAGGTGGGACCCCGGCTCCGCCGTACCGGGCGACGTCACGTGCCTCGATATTTTCGTCCTCATGAGGGATTCTTGAACCACTCTTTGTCTGGCCCATCACCTAGAGCCTGTTTGCCATGGGAGACCCTACCAGGAGCATTTAGGCCCCAGACAACATAGCCTCTAGGATCATTTGAGCACTCAAACCCCTCCACCACGTTAAGGTGGCGGTTCAAGGAGGAGACATCATGCTCTAATCTAAAGAAATTTAATACAAATTATGATAATTTACATCTACCAGCCTAGAGGGAGATACACATCCATTTCCACAAATGATTATTTGTCCATTGGTTAAAAAACATCTTGATGATCTACAATAACCTTTTGAAAAGTGTGAGTTCCACAGCAATTCACCAAAATAATAAATAAAACCAACAGTCAACATGGTGGTGGTAGTGTGATGGTCTGGAGATGCTTTGGAGCTTCAGGACCAGTAAAACATAAACTGAATAAACTATTAATTTCTTTTTTTGCTTTAAAGTCCTAAAAGAGAATGTCCAGCCATCTGTCCATACCCTTAAGCTTAAGTATACTTTGGTTATACTTCAAGACATAGATCTGAAGGACACTAGCAAGTCTACATCTGAGCAAGTCTTCATCTGAATGACTCAAAAAAATGAAATTTAAAAACAGATGACAAAACAAAATGTTTGATGATCTGACACGTTAAAGTGTGACAAAAAACCCAAAACATAACACATTTTTAAAGAGTGAAATACTTTTTTATGTTTTCTGTATCTAACATACTGCACATTAGGAGAATACAGGTGGAGTCAATTTGGATATGGTATTCAGAAAACCATGTATTTTGTGTTTTTACAAACCTTAATTTAAAAAAAATCTATTTTTAGTTATTTTTATTGAGAAAGTCCATCAACTTGAATATTTTTCTGACATGTGCAGTAATCTGCTACAATATAAAACATAGAAACAAAGTTTCTATATCGCCAGGTGAAACAAGCAGTCATACACTGTAATATTTTGTTGGACTACATTATGGCCGTAGCCCTCCTGGGTTACGCATGTTTCAGTGTGTCTGCCTTTTTGCTCCTAATTTGTGCAGGTTGCTGTAGATTTGGAGCACATTGTATATAAGATGTCTTTTTTCTCCTTCAAGGAGAGAGAAGAAGGGGCCTATCTCTTTGCTTGTGGTTTGCACGCTCCTTGTATGTGTTTGGGCTGCTCTGCTGCTGGCCTCGTCTCATCCTTGTTATGCACATCTGAGTTTGTCTTTATCCTTAAATAAATGTTCATTTTGTTCACTTTTATCTGTGGCATGGTCTCCTGTATATGTTATGGCCCTGAGCCAGTAATAAAAACTATCTTTTGCTTTGGTTGCAGCACACATTCCATGTTCCATGGCTGCAATAAGCTTATGAAATCTTACAAGAGTTAGGGTTAAGCTCTGGACTCAAGGTTGGCAGGTCTACACTAGAATACTTTTTGAAATACTGATTGAGTTTTTCAAAAAACGAGTTTGTTGGTGTCAGCATTAGAGGGTGACACGGGAGTGGATTTTCTCTCCTGTCCCATCCCGCTCCCACAGAAAAATGTCTTGTCCCATCCCAGGCCAGCATAACGAAAAAAATCCTGTCCCGTCCCACTCCTGGTAAATTGACTCCCACTCCCGTCCCGCTGCCATTCAGAACGACTCCCACTCCTGTGCCACTCCCATTTTTGTTTTCTTCATTTAGTCTTTTGGCAATTTCTTTGTTTGAAGGACCAGTTAGGTCCCTGTTTTTAGCTGTAGTAAAGGCCAGTTAAAGTACAAAGAATAATAATGAAGAAATAATAAAATATTAAACAAGGAAACAGACCATGCCTATCTTAGTTGAATAAACAAAATGTACATAGTTGTATTTTACTTATTTATTAAGTGACTGTTTCCTTTGAACAATGACATCACTTTTATGTTTCAAGTTGCTGAAACGAAAGAAAAATGCACCTAGTAAGAGAACTGTACTTGTTGAACAAAAGGCCAAAAAGGCATTACCTTCACAATTTAGAAACTGTACCTCAATGGTTCACAACCCTGGTCCTCAGAGACCCCTTCCCTGCAAGTTTTAGATGTGTGTCTGCTCCAGAACATCTGATTTAAATTCTGACATGACCTCCTATACAGGCATCAAGAATGGAGGGTCAAACTGGACAAAATTAATACAATAAAATCATCATTAAATAAATAAATGTTGTAAATGTCCCACAAGTGAAGTAAATGTAACATGAAAGAAATGTAACATTAAATGTGCCATTAAATTAAAGGTACCATTTATTTATTTAATACATCATTAGAAACAATAAATGTACCATTATATCATGAAATGGACTATAATGCAATTAAATATGCCACTGAATAATTAAGTATAATTTTAAAGATGACATGACGTAATTAGTGGTACACTTAATATTTAATGATGTATTAAATAAATTGTACATTTAATGGTACATTCAATTTTTTTTCTATTTCCCAACATATTTATTTAATATCTTCCCTTGATGAAGCCTTTCTACGAGGTCCGCAATGGGACATGGGGAATTTTTTCTCTTTTGTGTCCCCACGCAATAGTCTTTGCGTTATTTCGCAATACTTTGTGGGATAGTTTTCAAACCAGAAAACTGCAAAAATGAAACAAATACTACTCCCGTTTTGAGATTTATTGAGTTTTATTTTGAAATCAGCATTAAATAAAATTATCTTCAATCAGACTAAAAGACAGTTTTTATTCACAAGCTGTCAAACAAACTACTGAACTCTGGACCATAAAACTGCACGAAACCACATCTGTGACACTTTATTTCCTTATTACTGCTGCATGATGTGTACTTTTTTTTTGTACGCCATTAGTGTTTTTGTTTTTATCGTGATTTGAACGGTTCTTCTTATCCTAAGCATTTTATCGCATTGTTTACTGCGTGTTAACTTGCATATGACAAATAAACCTTATCAATGACATATCAGTGTTTGTTTTATGAGCAGTTTATCATCTGTGCTGTTGCTCCAAAATGCCGAACGCAAAAGTATTGCGTGGGGACGCAAAAGAAATAAATTTCCCCATGTCCCCTCACGGGCTTCCGTACCTTACCTCTTAAATCTTTAGAGCACATGCAGCAATTTTGTTGGTCAGATGAGACTTGACACATGTTGGTACTTTTGGTTTGATGAATGAAGAGATGCAGGGCTGATTTAATCTGTTTTACAAGTGTCCCTTAATCACTGGTGAACTTGATTACAACTAAACACGTTTTACAAGCAGCATACTGTGTGTTAACACCGCTACATTCAACTCTCCTGAAGTTCGGTCATATTTGCGACTTTCCTGTCAGCTCTATGAGTTTAATAGATAAGTCCTTATTTCTGACTTTACGTTACAAATCCAATTTTACCACGTCCAGTTCTCCACCTGCGTTTGTTCCCTCCATCCTGAACGCAGGTGGAAAACATCGAGCAGAAGCACTGTTGGCTTGTGGGTCGTGTAGTTCGTTTGACTCACATTATAGTATAGGCTTCTTGGAAAAAAACTACACAATGGCGGCGTCGATCCAAGTTTTTTTTTCTTAAAGTTTATAACAAAGTCTCAGTTTACATTTCCAAGGACAATTGATCCTAGTTTATTTTCCCTCCTATTGGTTAGCTCCCGCTCCCGTCTGCTCCCGTTCATTTTTTCTCCTGTACCATCCCAATCACGGGATCTTTACTGATGCTGTCTCCCGTCCCGTGGGTTTCCCGTGGGAATCCCGTGACCCGTGGGACTCCCGAAAAAATGTCAGCCTCTAGTCAGCATCACATGCCCAGTGTTGTTCACTTTAATCTTAAGAGCAGTTTATTGTTTCAGACAATTTATCTTCTGGATGCAATGTGCTGATGACCAAACAATCACATAACCGATTTAACTAAAAAAATCCCCACCCTGGGCTGCCACCTTACCGTCTTGGAGGGGTTTGAGTGTCCCAATGATCGTAGGAGCTATGTTTTCAGGGGGTTTATGCACCTGGTAGGGTCACCCAAGGCAAACAGGTCTTAGGTGAGGGTGTTGTGATTATTAATCTGAGAATATTATTTAATATTTAATATTAATATTTTTATATTTTATCAAATAATATTACGGTCTGTTAATGGTTGTCCTGTGAATACCAGCCCAGTAAGGTGATGGTATTAGGACAAAATAGAAAGGTGTGAGACGAGCACTGACATTATTGAACAGCATAAACTCTGCACACACATGGAATGAATTCACACAATTTCCTAAAATACAATAATTTATTAACAAAAATAAGTCAACTCAAAGTCAAACATATTTCAATTAACAAACTCTTTACTATGCTAAAACAATCCAACTAAACTACCGAGCAGAATTAAAGAATAAGGAAGACTAATGGGTTATGTACAATATAAACAAGTTGATTAAGGATGATTGAAAACCATGACCAAAAGAGTGATGCAACATTACCATGCAATGTTTATGTTTGAGAACCAAGGATTATCTTGAAGGATCTGGAAATGAAGTTAAGTTAGTCTTGGAGTCCTTAGAGCGGGTGTTGGAGAGCGCCCCTCCGGGGGACTCCCTTGTTTTGCTGGGTGACTTCAATGGTCACGTTGGCAAAAACAGTGAGACCTGGAGGGGTGTGGTTGGGAGGAACGGCCCTTCCGTTCTGAACCCAAGTAGTGTTTTGTTATTGGACCTCTGTGCTCATCATAGATTGTCCAGAACTAACACCATGTTCAAGCATAAGGGTGTCCATATGTGCTCTTGCACCAGGACACCCTAGGCCGCAGTTTGATGATCGACTTTGTTGTCGTGTCATCTGGTCTGTGGCCACACTTGGGGTGGGTGGCCCCTCGGGTGAAGAGGGGAGTGGAGCTTTCCACTGACCACCACCTCGTGGTGAGCTGGCTCCGATGGTGGGGGAGGATGCCAGTCAAACCTGGCAGACCCAAACGAATCTTGAGGGTCTGTTGTGAATGTCTGGCGGAGTCTCCCGTGAGGCGGAGCTTCAACTCCCACCTCCGGGAGAGCTTCAAACACATTTCAGGGGAGGTGGGGGACATTGAGTCTGAGTGGGCCATGTTCCGCACCTCCATTGCCGAGGTGGCTTACCGGAGCTGTGGTCGCAAGTTTGTTGGCGCCTGTTGCAGCTGCAATCCTCTAACCCGCTGGTGGACACTGGCGGTGAGGGACGCTGTCAGGCTGTAAAAAGAGTCCTATCGGGTCTTTTTGGCCTGTGGGACTCTGGAAGCAGCTGATGGGTACCGGCAGTCCAAGCAGCATGCGGCTCGGGAGGTTGCTGAGGCAAAAACTCGGGCGTGAGAGGAGTTTGGAGAGGCTATGGAAAACAACTTCCTTATGGCTTCGAGGTGATTCTGGTCCACCATCCTGCGTCTCAAGGGGGGAAGAGGTACACCACCAACACTATTTATGGAGGGGAGGGTGTGCTGCTGACCTCAACTCAGGACATTGTGGGTCGGTGGGCAGAATACTTCGAAGACCTCCTCAATCCCACCTGCACATCTTCCACTGAGGAAGTGGAGCCTGGGGACCTTGGGGCGGGCTCTCCAATATCTGGTGCTGAGGTCACCGAGGTGATTAAAAAGCTTCTTGCTGGTAAGACCCCAGGGGTGAATGAGAGTTGCCCGGAGTTCCTTAAGGCTCTGGATGTTGTAGGGTTGTGTTGGTTAACGCAGCTCTGCAGTATCGCATTGACATCCACTGGATTGGCAGACCAGGGTGGTGGTCCCCCTATTCAAAAAGAGGGACTGTAGAGTGTGTTCCAACTATAGGGGAGTCACACTCTTAAGTCTCTCTGGTAAGGTTTATGCGGGTGTTCTGGAGAGGAAGTTCCCTCAGGTAGTCGAACCTCAGATTCAGGAAGAGCAGTGTGGTTTTCGTCCTGGCCGTGGAGCACTGGACCGGCTCTACGCCCTCACCAGGGTCCTGGAGGGTGCATGGCAGTTCACCCAACCAGTCTACATGTGCTTTGTGGACTTGGAGAAGGCATTTGACCGTGTCCCACGGGGAATCCTGTGGGGGGTACTCCAGGCGTATGGGGTACCAGGCCCTTTTGATACGATCTGTTGAAAATTCATTCAATCCATTAACTCTTGTACTTCTGTTTTAAAAATGTCTGTTGAGATGGTGGTACTGAAGAAAATTTGGTATTTACTGATGTCATACTTGTTATAAAAAGTTATAGCAAGTTAGAGATGATGCTCACTGCCATAGATCATCTTTTAATTCACACATGTGTGTCCCTTTGTTACATCATCTGTGTGTCCTCCTTCCAGGAACCAACAGCAATAAAGTTGCAAAAGATAGAAAGGGCTTTCGTGTGGAAAACAATGGTGCAATTCTCATTGAACAAGATTGTCAGGCTCTAAATCTTTCCATTAATTTGTTTCATAAAGTCAAAGTCCCATAAATACATATGCAACATGACAGGGTGGAAATACCAGCTGTCACTGTACAATAAATACAGAAAGCTTGCTAATTTTAAGCTTACTTTGTGTAAGATACAAAGACACTTAAACTGGTCCTGAGCTATATCAGCGCATATTCCCCCCAGTTCCTAACATTTGAATCATTTCAACTTAAAATGTTAGAGAAAACTATTGCATTTACACCTGGGATATACTGTTTCACCGTTTGCTGGTGACACCTGAATAGAGTCTGACAGCTACAAAAGCAACTGCTTACAACAGAGGCCCTCTGTTGTTAATGCTGCACACTTAACAACTGAGACCCTCTGTTGTTAATCCTGCACACTTATCTAAGATATCCTGGGGCAATGTTGTCTGTGCGGACAATACATCAAGCTGTGAAATTATATGTACTTGCCTAGAAACAAATGAAAGCCTCTGAATGTTTCCATCAGAAAGGCCTGCAGGCCACATTTTTCTTATGTTTAACAGTATTTAGAAGAATGGACTGCTTGGAAAGCATAGTACATAAAAAAAAGAAATACAGGTTGTATCAATACTCTCCACTTGGCCGATGGGTTACTTGTTAACAGTTTGTCAATTTATTTTTCTCAGTAATAGTGGAAAGCATGTTTCCTAAGTCTAATTTAAAAAAAAATGGAAATACAGTAAGTAAAGATATCCATTTCTATATACTTATTTCAATATGTTCTTGAATATATAATTAAATAATTAAATGCTAAAGGAATTCAATAAAAATTTGTACATACAGTCTCTCACAAGAGTGAGAACACCCCTCACATTTTTAAAAATATTTTGTTATATCTTTTAATGGGGCACTGAAGATACACTGTAAAGTAGTCAGTGTACACACAGCTAATATCTAAGACATTAATGTGTGACATTAGGACATTAAGACAACAAACATGAGTACACCCTTAAGGGAAAGTGTGGCCACGATTATTTTCCACCACTGCCATAACTTTCTTGGGCATGGAGTTCAGTAGAGCTTCAGAGGCTGCCACTGGAATCCTTTTCCACTCCACGATGACATTATGGAGCTGGTGAAGATCTTGCACTCCTCCACCTTCCGTTTCAGGATGCTCTATAGGGTTTAGATCTGGAGACATTCTTGGCCAGAACAGCACCTTTACCCTCATACCCATTTTCCACCAATTTTTGGAAAACATTCGACCTGTCCCAAGTCCCAAACATGATTTTGAAGTGGTGACACGTTTCCACAAACGAAAAGAGGGTCCACAGCAACTCTGGCATGGCAGAATACTTAGTTCTTCTGCGTGAACCGTAACGTGGCCTATGGGCAGGTCGAAGCTGCAGACAATAGAAGCAACTAGTACGGAGGTGAAGACGAAGAACATACCGTGTAAACATTATTTATATATACGCAAAAGCACACTAAACACGCCCTGCATTACTACTCATTTCTGTTTCACTCGTGGATACAAAACATATACAAATAAAAACATTGTACATACCATTGTTCTTGCACAGAGTTGCCATCTCCATTTCCGTATTAACTGTGGTTTATGGATGCTCTATTTTTGAAAGAAGGAATATTCTGCAGCTCAGCAAGTTCCACTATCACACTACCACGCTGTTGATGACTCATGCTTGGTTCCCATAACTGGTGGAAATGCACGTAAGTGCTCAATAAAGTACCAGAGTTTGAAGGCACACTAACTGAACTGAGAATGAGAGTTCCTTCGGTGGAAGAACGTTATCAGTTTATTTAGCAAATCAGTGTTCAACTTGGAGGTGTGTTTGGGGTTGTTATGTTGGAATTCTGCCCTGCGGCCCAGTTTCTGAAGGGAGGGGATCATGCTCTGCTTCAGTACATGTTGGCATTCATGGTTTCCTCAATGAACTGTAACTGCTGAAAGCCGGCAGCGCCCATACAACCCCAAACCAAGACATTGCCAACACCAGACTTTACTGTAGGCAAGACACATTTGTCTTTGTAGGCCTATTCCACACCTGATTGCTGCCACACATGCTTGATATCATGTGAAATAAAATAAGTTTATCTTGGTCTCATCAGATCACAGGCCATGGTTCCAGTAATCCATGTCCTTAGTCTGTGTATCTTCAACAAACTGTTTGTAGGCTTTTCTGTGCCTCATTTTTAGAATAGGCTTCTTTCTGGAATGACAGCCATGTGTTACAGGTCTCAAAGAAGGTCTGTATTTTTGGAGGAAAAAAACACAGATGACATGTTAGATGCGATCTGCCGGCAGGCAGGTTCTGGTCTCATTTATTACCAGTAAATTCACATCAATAAATAATACATATCAATCTTACTTCAGTTTCACAATACTTAATTCTTCTGAACCTTTTTTCCAAATACCAAGTTACTTCTTGGTCCATTCTTGTATACCAAAATTAATATGGTTTCATTTACGGTTTACTGTCACTTGAGTTTAGAGCGTCTCTTTTACTCTGCTAACGTACAACTTAAGAATACAAAATATAAATGCATCACATTCAGTGCTACGGTATGAGGGACCAAAAATAACAAAATGAAAAATAAATATGTAAATAAATAAATACACATCTAAATGTATAAATAAATAAATAAATACACATATAAATGTATAAATAAATCAATATAAGAAATAAATACACATATAAATATATAAATGCATAAATGAATAAATATAAAAATAAAAAATACACATATAAATGTATTTATTTATCTATTTATTCATTTATTTTCTCCTTTTTGTGCATTTATACATTCATGTATTTATTCATTCATTTATTTATACATTTTTTCATTTATACATTTATTTTTAACAAGACAGAAAATAGTATTCAGGTAAACAGGATTTTGTGTGCAGCTGTAAGGGCTTCTTTAAAAGTTTTAAAAAGCTGTAAGACTTTTATGTGTGCTCATGTAATGGCGTCCAATCTCAAGTTGTGACACACTGCAAATAGTAAAGGAAAAGTTTATTATTATTTTGTTGTAATACAGAGTTATCAGTATAAGCAAGTCTGCATTACTAAAAGCAATGTTATGTTTATTCAAAAGATTCAAGATGAGGTGCTCTATGTGTGCTATGAGTTTGTTGGCACTACAACATGCTACAGTGAAGTTATTGACCATTTTATGCATATTTTACTGAATATTTGGCTATTTAGGCTATAGTCTTTGGGAAATTCCAATTTTTTTAAGTATTAATTTCCAATTCAAGAAATGTAGTATGAAAAACATGACATCACATACACATACAATGATTTTAATGACAATACACCTCTCCCTGGTGACTTTATTGAATATTTATCAATCACATTATTTCTGGAGTTGCAATTTGCAGATGGTCCCTGCGCATTTGAGGAGCAGCGATCTCTGCATAGAGGCCAAAGTCTCCCAGCGCGGTGTTAGGGTCGTTTTGAGGAAAATACGATTGATGCTCACTGTCTGCCTTGCTGTGGTTACAGAGAGGTGTTGGTTTTGTAGAGGTAATGTTCCGCTGATGAGTTATTGATCTGGAAAAGCCGAATCTGTGAATATCTTTCAAACTTTACCAAAGTAAGTTGGCGGCCAACTTCCTCCAGACTGTCCAATATAGTGGAGTCAACCTCCACATCCATCTCAGCTTGGAGCTGATTGAAATCCTCCATGACCCGAGCAAAACGAAAATGGAGGTAGTCATTTTGATTAATATAATTTGCCAATAACCTTAAATTATTGGCAATGGCTGTAAGAGAACCCTCTGTCATGCCTACCAAAAGAACTTCGGTACCAGAGTCTAGGCAGTAGCAGGATCATACACACAATTCTAACCAATGGTGCTGAAGACAAATGTTAGAACCACCCACCTCATTAACATACGGAGACAGAAAAACAGAAATAAATAAATGTGGAAATGTAGAAATACAGAAATAAATCTAAGGATAAATAAATAAAAGTAAAAATAAATGAATGTATGAATAAATACATGTATAAATGAAAATGTGGAAATGTAGAAATACAGAAATAAATGTAGGAATAAATAAATACAATATAAATAAATGAATGTATGAATAAATAAATAAATGTATAAATGAAACACTGTATAAATGAATGAATAAATACATAAATGTATAAATGCACAAAAAGGGGAAATTAATGAATAGATAAATACATTTATGTGTATTTATTTATTTTTATATTTATTCATTTATGCATTTATATATTTATATGTGTATTTATTTCTTCCTATATATATTTATTTATTTATTTATTTATACATTTATATGTATATTTATTTCTTCTTATATTTATTTATTTATACATTTATATGTGTATTTATTTATGTATTTATTTATTTACATTTTATTTATTTACATATATTTTTCAATTTGTTATTTTTGGTCCCTCATACTACAGTTTACCTGCTCCTCTAAACAAATTACTGAACAACTCTTAACATAGTAACCATCTCTTTACAGCAAACACATTCATTCATAGTTACTACACAAATAAAGATAAACTCAATATTACCCAAAAACTGAACTCTTGCCTATATTCTGGAACTCACATTAAATCAAATATTATAAAAGTAATGGATGTCGCGGAGCCATATTTAAGCTAAATGAAACATGCTAAGGTCTGCCATCTTTTAGTAAATCACACTCGCTCATACTGAACACAATTGGTCTTCTTTTCTAACTTAACTTATCTTCAGGGATAGAAGTTAGCACACTCAGTACCAAAGGCGTTCTTAAAACATTAGGAGTCATTTGGGTCCAAAACACCCATGCTTTTAACCTGTATTTTTGCAGGAAAAAACACAGACAATATGTTAGATGCTGTCTGTCGGCAGGCAGGCTCTGGTCTTAGCTCCCAGCAAACAACCACACCTAGCATGTACTTTTGAGAGCAACTCCTTCTGCTGGTGACTATGGGAATTACAACTACAGCAAAACTCAAATCAGTGCATAATTTATGGTGATGGGACATTCTTCATTAATACAAGAAAATATTAAATTACTGCACAATGTTTCTACCTTGGAGGGTATCACACATGCAGACCAATTTGATGTAACATGCACCGTATGGTCTGATCACTGACAGGCTGATCCCAACCCCTTCAACTTCTGCAGCAATGCAACCACTTGACATGACGCTAGGCATGTGCACTCAACTTCTTTGGTCGCCCATGGCATGGCCTGTACTAAGTGGAATCTGTCCTGTTAAGCCGCTGCATGGTTTTGGCCACTGTGCTGCAGCTCAATTTTGGGGTGTCAATCTTCTTATAGTTTAGGCCATCTTTATGTAGAGCAATAATTATTTTTCTCAGATCCTTGGAGAGTTCTTAGCTACAGTGTGCCATATTAACCTTTCAGTGAGTGGCAAAACATTAACAGTTTAAATTATTTCATGACGGTTATACAAAATGTCAAATAATTAAAAGTGACAATTATATTTAAGGGGAGAGAACCAGGACCGGTAAATCACCAACTGCACAAAGAAGGGGAGAAGAGGTAAGTCCAGAGTGATGATATGAATATAGTTACTTAAGTAATTTGGGTTGCTTACAGGAGAAGATGATTGAACCGCCAAGGGGGAAAGAGAGATGTGGAGTCTGGGAGCACAGGACTGGAGTGTTATGATTTGGGGTTGTGTGGTTTTTGGTTTCGGGTTTTTTCCTTATATGTTTTTCACTGCTCAAGTTTTGAATCATGCTTCTGATTATTATTTTTCTGGTCATGTTTTAGTCTTGTTCATGTTTTGTCAAGTTTGGTTTTGTTTGTATATTAGAGTCTCCGTTTTTGCCACAGCCACGTTTTGTTATCCAAGGTAAGTTGGTCTTGGGATACTTGAAGGAGGTTCTGGGGAGTCCTGTCAAGCACAGTCCGTGGTGTGAAAGAAGTGGTGTGGATCACTGGGTGGAGGTACTTGCATGAGAGCACATTGGAGGGTGAACAGGGTTTGCTAATGATTGAGGCTGGCTGATTGTCGAGCCAGGAAGCTGCCAGCTTGAAGTTTGTCCGGAGAAGGTAACTGGAGGCTTGAGTCTTAATCTAGAAGTCAGGAATCATACTGGAGACAGAACCAGGGCTTGAAAACAACCTGAGGAGGAGGATATTTGAAGCACTGAGAAAACACAAAGCTTAGTCATAAGACGCTTTGGTTTGGCAAGAGTCTGTTACTACTGTTGGCTAACACTCAGGCGGTGAAGTGCTGGCAGCCCCCTGCTTAAATACTCCCTAGTAGCAATCAGCAGATAAGGAACACCTGTCACCTCTGCACCATGAGCTCCAGCACCATCTATGGACTGGACAAAGTAAATAGCAGGCAAAAGCAAAACATACAGAAACTCCCAGTCCCCGACATTTACAGCTTTTTTGATATTAGGCAATCATCACACTTTATGTTTAAAAAATATTTTAAAAAACATTTTCTATGTGGCTCTAAACATCATGAAAGGAAGTGGACTGTGTGAAAAATGAAATACTTGTGTCTCTTATAATGTGCCTCAATTAGGTGTAAGGTGTGTTTGCTGAGATGAAGAGTAGTGTGCCACTACTTCAGGCCAGAGCGAGTTACTTTTGCCCTGACCACATCACAAGGGTGGAGTGAGTAATGGGGAGAGGCGGGAGGATTCATGGTGGGAGGCTGCATTCATGGGCTGGTCGGCGCCAAGGAAAAATCTTAGTGCTATTTTAAGAGACAGCAGCGGCAGTTTGGGAGCTATCATTTGACGAAAAAACCCTTGAATAGCTCACAATTGGTTGGGTCCAGCCCAATAACTCATCTCTACCAAAAGACTAGGCAGAGCAAAGAAGAGGGCCAAGCTCCTGATTAGAGCTGATTAGTGAGTAAAAATGGATAGGAAGAGATCAAGTCGGGCTAAAATGGTCAGGTTAAAGAAAAGAAAGGCATTAATGGAGGATGTTGCCAAATGTACAAAGCTTACTGGCATTTTTTCAAAAAGACAGACAGAAAAGACAATTCGCTGATGGGAGATATAATGTTGGGCCTAATTAATAATTTAACTAAAGACTAGTATAATAAATGAAGCTAGTGTCACTTTGAATGTTATGGTATCATAATAAGAAACCAAAGTAACAATAGCCTTTAAATGCTAAATATACATTATATTATTAGACAATGACTATTCACATTGATTTTAATGTTATTAAGTGGTATAATCTAAATATATCTACTATACATGTATGCTGTAAAATAACCCCTTCATGGCATTTGAGGAGCATAGTCGGGCAGAAAATCTTGATGAAATCGAAATTAGGAACAGGAATGTCACAACTGAGTTGATTGGTAAGTAAACCAGAGTAAACAAAAGTGGTTTTCCAGGACTACATATAGTTCATTGTGCTGATTACACAAATTAACATAACTAAGATGCTGTTTGTGCTCTGGCAATTTTTATGTCCATCTGAGTAATATTTCATAGATGAACCAGATGCTAAGAGAAGGGAAAGAGACAGTGCCCCGTGAGATAATGGTAGGCCAGGATATATCACAAGTAAGGGGCCAAGAAGCAGCTCAAATACCACAGGCACAGGGACAAGAAGAGGCTAGAGGGCACTAAACGTTTAGATTTTTTGATCCATCCCATGACCTAGATATATATTTTAATTACCATCTTCAGCAGTCCATTAAAAAGAACCAACAATCAAAGGTTTTTCACAAGCATGGCACAAACTGGAAATGGCTGACATACTCAGTCAAATCACAGTCAGTTTTTTTCTGTGTACTTGGCATTTGCACCTCCTTCAAGTGATAGTCCATTTGTAAAACAAGATATGAAAACATGGAAACAGTTATTACTTTTGAATCCGTATGATCTGTGTCTTCAGCAGCACATCAATAGTTGTATTGAGCAAAGCAAAAACCATATGAGAGTGATGCAAAGGTAAAAGGTTCACTGTCACTCTTTTGTCAAAGGACATTGTTGGTAAAGTTGTGGATATTCTTGGCAAGACAATAAGGAACTCAATTGCAGATGAGGTTAGAATGGCGGAAATGTTTTCAGCCCAAATAAATACCAACTTCAACAGACCAATGTGCCATCATTGTAAGATATGTCACAGATGCCATTCATGAGTGTTTGGTCAGTGTGATAAACTGACCTTACAAAAGCTTAACATTGACATTGGCACATGTGTAGGCAACTCTATTGATGGTGAAGCTAACATGCAAGGGCCATATCACGGTTTTTCAACTTTTTTCACAGCTTCTGCACAGGTTCATGTTTGGTGTTACACAGATATTTGAAATGAAGTGCTGGCAGACACAATAGACAGTGTTGTTGAAAGTGCATCCCTGTTCTCATTGCTTAATGATGTGGCAGTTTTCCTGAGAGAGTCATACATGCCCTCTATTAAGGACAGGCGTCACAGGAGACTGGTTCAAATAGGGGAATCCAGGAGGTGTGCTCTCAGAAAAGTCTTTAGAGTTTTGGTAATCCAGAAAATGATTCACTTTATGTTGCTGTTGACCCTAAAGACAGTAATGGCAGATGGGGGTATGAAGCCAACAATAAGAGCAAAAACAAGTGGCTTCATTGGAACTCTTCTAAAATTTGTTCTAAGATATAGACATTTAGTCAGAGGCCCTGTGAGCTGACAAAATGTCAGGAACAGAGCAGAACCTTAAACTTGTGCTTAACATCTAGCTGAGTTTTCAACAAACAAAACCAAACATCATAAAACAAAAAATTTTAAGATTATTTCATTCTAAGCTAAACTCTCCGCCCAAACACTAGCTCATACGTGAAATGTGCTGAGGAAAAGTTGTCCGGGTGACAAAGTTGAGGAAAGCAACCACAGTGAACAAAGGGTTAACTTGTAGCTAACCTCCGTAGCTGTGGGGTGGGGTGGCTTGTTCTGCCAGGCCAGCTGAACTGCACGTTACTGCTATAGTCACAGTGATGCGATCCCTTTGTCCTTCCTTTAGACCAGGAAAAACTGCTCCACTTGGCATTGTAGAGACAGGGTCTCTGTTGGGAACTCTCTGGAACACAGTTTGCTTCTTTAGACCTCGGAAAGAAAAGTCAAGCTACGCTTGCACCTTAATTACCCTGTTCATGAATAAATGAATACCGGATACACAAAGAGCAATTCATTCCTACTTAACTTAGTGCATATGATCGCGTGATCATATGACACTCTTGGATCCAGTTTGAAGAGTTTATGTCTGTTTGCCAGCAAAGAGACATTAGCACGCTGTGTCCCTCCGTCCAGTTCCGCTGGGGACCTGCGTGAAAGAGGGCTTTTTGTTGGCGCGTGGAGTTTTTATTCAAACAGTGACATCATGAGAAGTCCGCTGTTATTCCCTTCTTGTTCCTGGCTGTGCTGAAAGTAGGTTAATGCGATTTATTTTGAAAGTTCCAGAAAAGGTCTTACTGGGCTTTAATGTTGTAATTAAACACCCAACACCCCTTTATTTTTTATTTACTATTTATGATTATTTATCGTGCTCCATAAAAAAAACATATTCTACATGCTATATTTTTTGCCTGACTTTTTTTGTTTAATGGAAAAAAAAACATTGGCTGGTCTTAGTCATTCATCAGAGGGTTGGGAATGTTTTGTCTTTGGTTGGCTCTGGTTGGCTGGCTCATTTGGACCGAGTAGATCCCTTTTTTTTGGGCCCTGTCCCTGGATGGAGTCATGGGTCGTTGGGGGTCAGGGTCTGATCCAGGGTTATTCGGGTTGGGGCATTGCCCATCCCTTGTGTGGACTTGTGGCTCAGTTGATCGGCTGGTCTCCACCTCAGAATGAAGTGGACCACCTCCTGGGTCCGGAGGCTGGTTGCCCCTCTGGGGTATAGGTACCTGGACCTGGGAGAATGGACTATGGGAGTGAGTGTACGCCATATGTTTTTTTTTGTCTTTATGTTGGGTGTGTGGGTGTGAGTGTTTGTATGTGTACACATGAAGGTGGGAACGTGTAATTGTGACTGTGTGTGCCTATTTTTTTGTCAGGTTGGGTCATGGACTGCCCCCTCTCCTGGAACATGTTAGGCCCCTCATCAAATTCAGGAGTGCAGTGTTCCTGAGGGCCAGGTCTGTAGCTTCTCATACCTGCTATTGTATATTGTTTACATATATACCCAAAGGTGTTTGGATTCAGATGTTAACAGATACATAGAAATACTCTATATTGAGCTCTGGTTGCCACTAAATACATTTTGGATTAATTGGTACTGTGTACTTTTCAGTAACATTGTTGTTATATATGTGTTTCTTGTTTGTCCCTGTAGTTTTTCTTTTTTTTCTCTCATTTTCTCTCTCTCATTCTGCAGGTGCAGAAGCAGACTTTCAGGGTGTTATCTTGTATTCTCTTTATCATTCATTCTCTCCTTTATTTTTTATCTCCATCTTACCCTTTTACCTTTGCGCTCCACATCTCTCCCTTCCTTTCTTCTTTTTTCACATTTCGATATATATATACACAGTACTGTGGAAAGTTTTAGGGAGGTGTGCAAAAATGCTGTAAACAAAAACTGCTTTCAAAAATGGAAGTGTTGATCATTTATTTTCATCAATGAACAAAATGCAGTGAATGAACAAAAGATAAATCTAAATCAAATCAGTATTTGGAGTGACCACCCTTTGCCTTCAAAATCAGTTCTTCTAGGTACACTTGCGCACTGTTTTTGAAGGAACTCGGCTGGTAGGCTTTTCAAACATCTTGGTGAACTAACCACAGATCTATGGATGTAGGCTTTCCCACATCCTTCTGTCTCTTTGTGTAATCCCAGACACACTCGACGATGTTGAGATCAGGGCTCTGTGGGGCCATACCATCACTTCCAAGTCTTGTTCTTCTTTATGCTGAAAATAGTTCTTAACGACTTTGGCTGTATGTTTGGGTTTGCTCATTTAGCAATTTGTTAATTGATAAAAATAAACAATCATCGTTTTATATTTTTGAAAGCATTCCTTGTTTACAGCATTTTTTCACACCTGCAAAAAATCTTTGCACAATTCTGTATATCAAGCGGAGCATTATAGAGAGAGCCATAATTCTCCACTTGTGAAAGAAAATCTGTTGGGCTTCTTCGTGGCACTCAGACAACTATTCTGAATACCACTCTGCCATACAGGAAAAATAAGCCTTCTCTCTATGTGACACTGGCTTTTCCTTCTCCCTTCTGATATTTTGTGTCTGCTTAAAAATATTTCCTTCCAACTCTCCAGACAGGACAACATTATGGAATTTTGGGTAGTCCAGAATCTTTTTATCTAGAGTGATATCTCTATGGCAACATATTAAGCAGATGTCCCCTTTTATATCAACAGCATCTAGTTCCTTCTGAGGTGTTAGGCTGGTTTCCCCTGAATAGCTTTAAAAACCTCTCCAATGGGTTCAAAATACCTTGAACATCTCCAAAAGAAGGTACACAGGATGATTTATGATCATATACCATGATAATGATAGATCAAAGGGGGAAAAAAATGGTATTCCCTGCCTCCATGACAAAAAGCACCAGTGCATGCTGATAATTATGTCCTTCAGGCCAACATAAATACAATATATCCAAAGAGTCACTTCATAGATGTTTAAACCATCCTGTCCATTAAAAAGAAAGAGCAGCACTGGTAAGAAGGAGAAAAAAAAAACACTAGCCAGTGCCAACTGAAAATGTCTTTGACTTCCTGCTGAGAATACAGCTGGAATGGGTGGGGATAGCTATGAGCCAGAAGTGTCTGTGTTAGGGTTTGCGAGATATAGGACCCCAGAATGCAGACCAGAAGGCAGCATGATGGTAAGTGCAACAGATTTAATAACAAAAAAACTCACTCACTACAGGAGGCAGGAACAAAACAAACGGGCAGGCAAGACAGGCATGGCATGATAAAAAAAAACAAGACTTGAGCATGAGAATGAAAGTTTCCACGACGACTAACTGAACAGGTGTGAATATTGGGAGTGTAAACCAGGTGAAGCAAGACAGATTAACTAGGTGCAGGTGAATCGAATAAAGTTGATTAACAGAGAACACAACGTGACAGGAGCAAAACATGGCTTGAACAGAACACAAATCCAAGGAAACAAACTAATAGAACTATAACTAGAAAAACATGAAAGAAAAGCATAAACAGGAAAATAATAAACAGAAGCATGATTCAAAACTTGAACAGTGAAAAACATAAGGAAAAAACCCGAAACCAAAAACCAAACAACCCCAAATCATAACAGTCTGAGCTTAAACAATGCACATGTGTGCATAGGAATGTGTGTCTAAGTTGGAGAAGACAGAGTTGGTATTGTAGACTGCACCACATGTAGTACTGATGGTGTTTAAACACCTCTGATTCAAAATCACTAGCATGAAATTTAAAAGCATGACATTACCTCTGTTTTGTCAGCGCGAACAGACAGAAGAAAACTATGACAAAGGCATAATTAGAGTGTACTCTTTTCAGTATCACAACACATTTTCTTTCAGAAAGTGGTTTAAAACTTCTAGACTTCTCTGAGCTGCATTTTGAAAGATTTTCTACTGATATATATATACAGGGGTTGGACAATGAAACTGAAACACCTGTCATTTTAGTATGGGAGGTTTCAATACTAAATTGGACCAGCCTGGTAGCCAGTTTTCATTGATTGCACATTGCACCAGTAAGAGCAGAGTGTGAAGGTTCAATTAGCAGGGTAAGAGCACAGTTTTGCTCAAAATATTGAAACGCACACAACATTATGGGTGAAATACCAGAGCTCAAAAGAGGACAAATTGTTGGTGCACGTCTTGCTGGCGCATCTGTGACCAAGACAGCAAGTCTTTGTGATGTATCAAGAGCCACGGTATCCAGAGTAATGTCAGCATACCACCAAGAAAGACGGACCACATCCAACAGGATTAATTGTGGATGCAAGAGGAAGCTGTCTGAAAGGGATGTTCGGGTGCTAACCTGGATTGTATCCAAAAAACATAAAACCACGGCTGCCCAAATCACAGCAGAATTAAATGTGCACCTCAACTCTCCTGTTTCCACCAGAACTGTCCGTCGGGAGCTCCACAGGGTCAATATACACAGCTGGGCTGCTATAGCCAAACCTTTGGTCAATTATGCCAATGCCAAACATCGGTTTCAATGGTGCAAGGAGCGCAAATCTTGGGCTATGGACAATGTGAAACATGTATTGTTCTCTGATGAGTCCACCTTTACTGTTTTCCCCACATCCGGGAGAGTTACGGTGTGGAGAAGCCCCAAAGACGTGTACCACCCAGACTGTTGCATGCCCAGAGTGAAGCACGGGGGTGGATCAGTGATGGTTTGGGCTGCCATATCATGGCATTCCCTTGGCCCAATACTTGTGCTAGATGGGGGTGTCACTGCCAAGGACTACCGAACCATTCTTGAGGACCATGTGCATCCAATGGTTCAAACATTGTATCCTGAAGGCGGTGCCGTGTATCAGGATGACAATGCACCAATACACACAGCAAGACTGGTGAAAGATTGGTTTGATGAACATGAAAGTGAAGTTAAACTTCTCCCATGGCCTGCATAGTCACCAGATCTAAATATTATTGAGCCACTTTGGGGTGTTTTGGAGGAGCGAGTCAGGAAACGTTTTCTTCCACCAGTCTCACGTAGTGACCTGGCCACTATACTGCAAGAAGAATGGCTTAAAATCCATATATATATATATATATAAATGAGGAAACCCAGATGGCACCTTTAGTAATACTATTGTGAAGAAAAAAAAATAGTTCTATAGGGTTCTGGGGTGTTGATCACTAGGAGAAAGTTCCCCTCATTTATGTAGTAGCTTTTTTTATGTAGTTTTGGAACTGAGGTGGTGTTTGTTAAAGGGAACATGGCTTAGCACCCAGGGGAACATAGCTATGAGGTGGTCATGAGCACTATCTACATACACACACACACACACACACACACACACACAAACACACACACACCCATGTAGTGCTTTCATATCCTTATAGTGACCTTACATTGACATTAATTTATTGCTGTTGCCTAACCCTGACCCTGCCAAACCCAAACATTGCCATATTACTCCTTTCGCTAAACCTAACCTAAACTCAAAACATACCTTAGTCCTAAACCTAACCATTTACCCACATAATCCATTTCCCCTTGTTTGGACCAGGCCAAATGTCCACACAATGGTGAATGTCCACACAATGTTGGTATCCCATCAGAGATTGATCCAAACAATGTTATATATACACAAGTCCAGCCTTGAAGTAACAAATGCATGGACTAGTTTTTCATCGTCTGCTGGACAGAATATTCCTAATTTTGGCAATATTCTGGAGATGAAAAAAGGAAAACCGAGAAACCTGTGGCGTATGGCCTTAAAATAATATGGTCAAAGTTAATACTAAGGTTTTACTTTATGCCTTCCACATTAATTGATTGACTAAGCAGTTTATTTTTCAAAGGTCCAAAGAGGACAACTCCTTTCTTGTCTAAATTTAGAATCAGAAAATGACAAGTCATTCAGGTTTTTATGTCTTGAAGAAATGTCTGTAGTCTATCTTTATCCCATACTGCCTTCATAAGGACTTTTACAACAACACACGTGACGTGGCACCGTATGGGGTCCCACCCTGAAGCCAGGACAGGTCACTCCGGCAGGGCCAAGCACAAATGAGAGATGCGAGGCCATCCCCCAGTGGGTGCACCACCTGCAAGGGGAACCATGAGGGACCTGTGCAAAGAGGATAGGGCAGCGGATGAAGGTGAAGACCTTAGCAATCTGCAGGTGTTTAAACAGGCTCTAGAGACGTGGAATGTCACCTCGCAGGGGAGGAAGGAGAGTTTTGACCAGATTCCAGGGGAGGTTGTAGACATAGAGTCCGAGTGGACTATGCTCTCTGCTGCCATCCGTAGGTGTGGATGTAAGGTCTACGGTGCCTGATGCAGCAGCAAACCCCAAACCCAGTAGTGGACACTGGCAGTAATGGATACCATCAAGCTGACGCAAAAACTAGGGCACGGGAGGAGTTTGGTGAGGCCATGAAGAAGGACTACCAATTGGTCTTGAAGCAATTCTGGCAAACCATCCAGTGCCTCAGGAGAGGGAAGCAGTTTTGCGCCAACACAGTTTACAGTGGGGTTGGGGAGCTACAGACCTTGACTGGGGACACTATCGGGCATTGGACGGAGTACTCCGAGGATCTCCTTTATCCTGCCGTCACGCCTTGGTGGAAGAAGAGACTGGGGACTCGTTGGACTTGTTCATCACCCAAGCTGAAGTGTGGTTGTTGTGGGGCTGTCGTGGCTGACATGTTTTTTCAACAGTGCGTGGTGGTCAAGGACAGTGCCTCTGGACTGGCAGAGGTGTGGTCCAACTACAGGGGGATCACACCCCCCAGCCTCCCTGGTAAGGCTATGCCAGGGTATTTGAGAGGAGAGTCTGGCCTCGGCTTCAGGAGGAGCAGTGTGGTTTTTGTCCTCGCCGTGGAACACTGGACCAGCTCCACACCCTCTACAGGGTGTTCAAGGGTTCATGGAAGTTTGCTCAACTTGTCCACATGTGTTTTTGCACATTTACCTTGTACTTCTTTGATTATACATTTTTCCTAACTATCTGCACCCTACTTGTGTGTTACTAAGAGGTGCTGTAACACATTAATTTCTCCATTTTGAGATCAATAAAGTATATTTCATCAGGATATTGGGTGGGTAACAGTAGAAAAGCTGCAGAAAGGTGTGTTAAACAATGGCTCTGCATCCTGGTCTGGACCCTGGTTCGTCAGAGTTTTGGAGAGCCAATAAATTTTGCCAAATTCTGAAAAAAGAAGAGCTGAGGGATGGATTCCGTCTATCCGGATCCGACCAGGTTGTCCCCAAAATGTTTGCCAATTATCAATGTAGCCCACATTGTTTTCAGGACATCACCTAGACAGCCAACAGTTGAATGACAGCATGCAGCTAAACATGTCACCACTGGTTAGATCAGGAAGGGCACCCGAGAAAATTACGGAGTCCGACATTGTTTTGGCAATGTTGCACACTGAGGCAATACTAATTTTAGTGACCCATAATTGGCATAACCAGGTGCCATTACCACCAGCATAAATAACAATCTTACTCTATTTACGCTTATGCTTAGCTGGCAGTTTCAGGTAGGATTTGATGTTGACTGTTCTGGCCCCTGGCAAACATTTTACTATGGTTGTGGGCATTTCTAACGCCACATTTCTAGAGCTGCCTATTACCAGAGTTGCCTTCTCAGCAGTTGTTTCGCTGAGTGGGGAAACGTAGACGGGTTGGTGGTGACGTGTGGGCTGGGATGGGATCTAGGACACGTGTTCCTCCTCTCATGAATGACAGATGTAGTGAGTGATGTAGTGAGGGAAGTGTGTACTTTGACAGTGTGGTATGATATTAGGGCCCGTATACTTTTTCATAAAATGTGCATAGTTTTTTCACCATCTTTGAAAGACTATGTAAGTTTGGACTGTACTTCAATTGAGCCAAAAACATTTTGGGTCAGAATAAGAAGTTCTTGCAAATCGCAAAGCACAGTCTTGGACAAGCCATTAATTGAAAAATAACTTATCAGTCCTCCTATCACTCCTGGACCAACCTAAAATCTATACTGAAATTGCACCCATATTGCTGCTATCTCACTTGAGAAAAAAAAAAGTCTTAACTCATTATTGAAGGAAAAAAGGCTGCACCTTAATGAGAATCAGATTTACCCATGTTTGACCCTAGGCCTAGCTCGCAAAGATCAGTGGGTGCAGTTTTCTTCCACTTCCAGGTGTAACATGAAACAATAGCAATTATAGAGAAATGGAGTTAATTTATTATTCATTTAACTGACATCTGTAATTTGAGGCACTTGGATGGGATTGCCTAAAGGTGGTCCACAATCTCCTCGTACTATAGTGAGCTCCCTCACACTCTTTATGACAAAATGAAGTGCTACTCCTAGTTCACACTTCATTACCCCGAGTAATGCCTAAGCACAATGATGTATGGAACTCTTCTCTTTCCCAGACATGCTTCTAGCAGGCAGGGCTCACCAAACTTGTGAAAGTGCTCCAAAAATGTGTCAAACAAGACATTTTTCTTCAGACTTGGAAAACAACACCGTTTAGTGTTGATATTTCCATTTTTAAACTTGTTCTGTGTCACAGTATAAAATTCAAGGTATACATACAAGGAAAGCCTAAAGTACTTTTGAATTAAACACCTCACAGTCAATTTGATAAAAAAAGTGTTCAGGTCTCAATCAAAATTATTATTAAGTTTACTTTAAATGTCATAATTAAACTAATGCATAAGAATGCAGGTTTTAGCAGGCATGTTATTTTTATTATGATAAAGGGAAAATTCTGATATGATACTACAGTGCCCAGCAAACTCTTCACACACCTTGAACTCTTTTTGTCGCATCAGAAACAGAAGCTTTTTGGTATTGTATAAGAAACATATGTGATACACCAGCACAAAGAAATGCAGAACATTTAAGTGGAAGAAAAGTAAAAAGTTGTTTCCAAAAGGTTTTGCAGTTATTGAGTCTTGGTTTTTTTTTAGCAGCTCTGGATTAACCCTAACACTTAGAACAACCTTTGGCTGCAATTATAGCTGCAAGTCTTTTGATGTATATCTCTAAAAGTATATGTGGATACTGAATATTTTCCCCCTTACCTTTCCAAAACAGTTCAAGATTAGTCAGACTGGACAGAAACATCTATGAACAGCACTTATGCCAACAGTTAATGCTTTGTAAACATTAAATTGCAACCCATGAAAGTAATATAATATAAATAAAGATAATATAATAATAAAGATATAGAACTACTGAAACAATACACCCACCCCTTGCTGCCCATGACTAACCATGCCTTACATTTTCTCTCAAAGATATACTTCACTTTTACTTCACCATCATGCTATTAATCATCCACTCACCCTGCTTAATCACTCTAAAGAGACCACTGTGGGCAACGTTAATTTGAATTGTGTGGTAACCCATATAAATGCAGATTGAAGACCCAGTAACAGTGAAAAAAAGTGATAGGCTGAGAGTACAACACTTAATGGCATCGCATAACAGTATGTTAAAAGAAGAGAGCAGGAACTGCTGCTCCCTTAATGGTCTTAAGTAGAGCAAGTACATAAAAAGCTAAGGTTTTTTAAGATTCTTAATTGTACTGAAAACCTTTATGTAGCCAAGAAATCTATCACATAACTCTACTTTTTTTTTTACAGGAAAAACAAATTACTTCAATGAATCAATTGCTACGTTGCTTGAATCTAAGACAATTCATTGTAGTTAGTGGTTAAGACCAATGCAATACATAATAAATAGCAGTCTAGAAGCCACAACCGGCCAGCAAGCTGTGCTGGATGCACCACTGCTCTCGGCTATTGGCTGTTAAAACATCTTAGCCACGGCACAAGGCTGAACAGGACAAAGCAACTAATTCTAAAAACTGTATTAAATAAGCTAAAAAAGTCAAAGGAAATAAGAAAAAAATCTTTATTTGCATATCTAACCAAGGTTTGTAATAATTATCCTAATAAAAGAAAAATATTTGTACCATGATATTATTTGAACATGAACAAAAAAACTAAAATTTTCCAAATTATCTAATAATAGAGTTACATGATTATTTATTTAGGTTCTTTAGATTTGTGTTGTTTGGAGTTTGTTTAAAACAGCGATATTTCTTCAGATAGCATATTTTACCCATTCCAAGTAAGCAATCATACTTAAAAAAAGAACAGCTCTGATGGCATAACTAATTTCCTCCTAGATAATAATGAGTTCCATGAAAGGACCCTGGAAAGCCCTCATTAAAAGTTTTTGCTGTCAACAGCATGCATCAAATTCTGTAATAGGTAATCGAGACAAACAGGACTTACTAAAACAGCCAAACTAAATTTAGTAAAGCCACAAAACATTTCCTTTTCCCAAACAATAAAAGAAAACATGAACAATGCTTTTTCACCTTGGTCAAATTGAGCTGAAAGCCTATTTTTATCTTTGAGTGATGCATAATGACACAGGAGGTTTATTGTTGGCTTAGGATGGAGAGATAACCAAACTAGTTTTATCTCATTATCAACAAAGCCTATTTTCTCAATATAATCAATTTCAATAAAATGAAGCCAATTCTTCTCAAGATAATGTTATTTTAAGAAAATTTGCTTTGCTTTCTCAAAATCACAAGATGATTAAGGTGTGATGATGGCATAAGATGTGCTGCCTTAGGTATGTAGGTAACATTCCCGTATGGCCCTCTCAAGTATCTGATAGTGTATCATGCACCCTTTGATCACCGTCTAAGCCAGGCCAAAGACTTATTTGGATATACTAAAAGATTCCATGGTACGGGTACATGGGACGCCATATATACAAAAAATATGCGCCACTGCTACAAAACCTGCTCGTTTTGGAAAGTGCTCCCCAAATGTTATAGAAATATCCTAATAATTGCATTACTTCTTCCTATGCTACACTAAGCAGATGTTCTGTTTGCCCTGACATAAAATCACCTCGACATGCTGAATGCTTGAAGTAGCTAAAACTGAAGGCAGTGCAACTTGCTTAATGCTTACTGATTATTTAGCTAATAGTTATTTGATCTCTTGAGGTCAATCGTAGACTGTGTATAGGGCACTGAACTTTAATTAGGCAAATATTAAGTTTAGAAAAAGAAGGTGACTGGACTTGGTGTTCATAAATAGTCCTTCCACAATAAAGTGGACTTCTTTCATCCCAGTACGCACACACTTTACAAAACAGCAGCAACACACAAACTTTATAGAAGTGATAGGACTTGTTTTACAAAATGTATCTCATTTCTTCATGTTTATTTCGACATACAGCAGTTTTAGATGCACTAACATACATTACATGGTAAAATAAGAATTATTGTGAGAGCTCAATTAGGGATAATGTGCAGTAATGCATTTATGAATGACAGATTCCTTCAGGTGAAATGTTCAACATATTGTGAAGAAATATCCTTTTGGTTTTATTGTGATTGTGAAGACAGTATTTATGTAGGTAGAAATATATTAATCCACTATCAAATCAACCCTTTTTTATCAGTACAATACAATAACTAAACCATGTAAAGCCAAAATGGGCTTCATAATCTCAAAATAGATAGTTTTAGTAACTCAAACAAAAAATTTAAACATTTCCCCCCAAAGCATGTGTAGAAAAATTGGGAATTTCCCCACCTCAGTATGTCAAAGATGAATCTCAAGTTGACCACTACCTCAAATGTTCTTTTTCTATGTTTGTATGGAAGGCTTAGAAGTAAAAAAGATCCATTTGGTCTTTTAAAGTGAATTAGACTTGCTGTTGTTTACACTACTATCCAACTTTATTATTAAGTCTTTGAAGGTAGCTTCTTGAATTGGTGCCATGGTGAGAAATGCTGTCTGACTCTTCAAAAGAAAGAAGCATTATGAATGTTCATTTTATAACATAAACAATTTCTCACACCAATTACATCTCTAAACACAACTTTCCAGATGGAGACAAAAGGCGATCAGCCTGTGGCAATGCTGAGGTGTAATAGAAGCCCAGGTTGCTTTGATAACAGCCATTGGGACATCTGTATTATTGAGTCTGGTGTCTCATCTTCCTCTTGACAATACCCCCTAGAGAATCTATGCTCCCTAGGGGACAGCAGTGACATGACAGGTGGGAGCACAAAAACCTTCCTAAAATAAATTTTTTGTTAACTTGTATGTTGTCTGCTGGAATACGCAACAAGTTTCATTCCTACTAAATGTTATTGAAGCATGGTTTTGTAAGAATCTTGGGATTTGTAATTTTACAGACAACGGGACATAGTTTTCTTTCTTTATTGTGATAATCAAGTAAGAGAGTGCATGCAGAAAGATAATGCAAATACCATCTTCTCAACTGAGATCAAACCATCCTGATTATCCTTCCATTAACCTACAAAACCTCCAAACAACAGTCACATGACAACATCAAAGTAAATCTTTTTAAAGCTCTTTGTTGGCTGAAATCTGCAGCAGGCCGATAATAACAATTATTCTTAACAGTGGATGGAGCCCATCCACAACCTAATTACAGGGTCACAATGTAAGTGGGCCCTTAATTGCTCAATGACACTAATCCAGTTGGAGTTATTCAATTTTCTTTGTTAAAATACTGCTTTTCGGAATGTTATTTCATATTTTCATGCTTGTCAGGAAGGATTTGTCTATCCCCCAAAATCAGGTGGAGAATCCTGATAGAAAGCTTAGAACAAATAGATGGCGATGGTTTTTAATGCCATCTCAAATAATTATAAACCTATGCCCCTGGAAAATTGTCTGTGAACTAAAAGCTTGAGCCTTAAAGAAATTCAGTATTTGGAAGACTTTTTTCAAGGGCAGATATCAGAATCTGGTGTTGTTCCCAGGAGGATAGTGATGGTCAAGATCTTGTTTAACAACTTGGATTGGAATGCAACAAAGTATATAATTAGACTCATATGTATTATAGATACTTGGAAACACTCTTTTGAAACAGGAGTTTTCAGCATCATTAGTTTTTAGTGATGTCTTATACTCAATACATTGAGATGAGTTATACAAGAACATTCTAGTGCCATCTTGGTATTTACATTTTTGACATTTCTGAGATAATAAAAAATGAGGTTAGCTAAAACCTAAAGAATATCTGGTGCTATATTAATTTTTGGTTTTTTAATTAAAACTGTGAGCGTGCACAAAGCCAGAATTGTGCAAATGCATTGTTTTCCCTATAGTCCATAAAGTCATTAAAGTATATGTAATGCTGTTCAAAAGTATTCAAAGCTTAAACGTCTCCACATTTTGTTATGCTACAACCTCAAACCATTAAATTATATTGGATTTTTCTGTGATAGATAAACACAAAGTAGAGCATAATTGTTAAGTGAACAAAACATGGACAATATTTTGGAGCATTTCTACACCATCTTTACACTTGTAGAGACTGAAAGGGTGACTAATTTGTCCTTGCAAAATAGCTCAAGGTCATTAATATTGTATGTAGAGCATTTGTGAATGTCTGATTTCCATTACATTGAGACATAAATTGGTGAGAAGTGGCTTTATTAACAGGTTGCATGTTAAGGCATTGCTTACAACACAAATAAAAAGACATGGCAATGATATCAACATAATAGAAGCAGAACATAACATTAAGCCACTAATTGATGAAGTTTTTAAAACAGAAGTACATCGCTAAACACAACTTGCCAGATGGAGACAAAAGGTGATCAACCCATGGAACTGCTGAGATGTAATAGAAGCCCAGGTTGCTTTGATAGCAGTTGTTGGGCCATCTGCATTGTTGGGTCTGGTGTTTCATATTCCTGTTGACAATACCCCATGGAGAATCTATGCCCGCTAGCAGACAGCAGTGACATGACAGGTGGGAGCACAAAAACCTTCCTAAAATAAATGTTTTGTTAATGTCTTTTAACAAGTGGAAGTATTGTATAGTCTTGCAGTGTTGCAGTGGACATCCTATGCAATCCAAAAAAAAAATCTGTTGAAGTAAAAAACACTGGAGCATTAACCAGAGATTCAGAGAAAAACAGAAAGACCCTGCAGAGGTAGAAAAAAAAGAAACGATTGTATTGCAAACAAAAGGCCGCACAAACAAATGCCATGTCTTTGCTGGACATGGCCAGTTAAAGATTAACATCCCTTACATTCTAAAGGTAACTGTGCTAAAATGTTCTAAAATAATAATCATGTTCTTATTAAAATCACAAGTAGCAGCTTCTTCTATCCAAGTTTCATAAAATTGCCGCCGTTGTTTTAAATTGTGTCATCACTTCAGTTTTGCGGTATCAAAACTTTGGCCCACATGGCAAAAAGATTGAACACCATTGGTTGAAAGGTTGCGTGAAGTGCACACATTGCCACTGTAAATCTTCCCCCTATATGTACCACCTTGGGTGGTACACAGGGGTGAAAGTGAGCCGGTACGGTCCGGTACTGCGTACCCCTAAAAGATCCTGCGCCGGTACGCAGTACTGGGAAGAATGGCTGTCTGCTATGAAGCCCTCATCCAGAACCAGTTACGGCTGCAAAAATTCACGAGCACACAAAGAACATCAGATCCGCCACCAATAGGCAGTCTAAAACACGACTTAATCTGTTTATAAATATAGCTTTTTTCCCCTCATTCCATATAGTTTCTGAAGTGTTCTGCTATGCTGGAGCCTCAATGCTCTTGCTTGGCTACTCTCCCCTCGGAGTTCGAGGCTTTTGTGAACGGCCAGCCTTTAAAACAAGCACCGCTATGTTTAATGTCTGTCTGCTCGCTGCTAAATACCCCAGTTAAAAGCAAAGGGAGAGAAACTAGTTGTGCTTCATGTTATTTTCCTGAATTACTACAACACAGTATAGCTCGAAAACACCGCTTACGACCAGAGATTTCACAGATACTACACGAGAGCGCATGCGCGCTTCCCTCTAAAACAGAGCGGTTGCCAAGGAGATCGGTGCGTTCGATTTAATGGACTGGGAGATTTTACACAGGTGGTGCACAGACATAAAAAAAAAAACAGCGCTTGCATTAGGACAGGACGAACAATAAATCACTTACCATCTACAGAAATCAACCGAACTGTCAAATTTTTTATTTAAAAGAAAAGACGGAACCTGAAGATGAAAAGTTATGAATTAGAAAATGGTTTATCATTGTTTCATACATGGCAGTTCTTTAACAATTGAAATATATATATATATATATATATATATATATTTTATACATTGTCAAGTGATTCTAATTTCTGCATATACAAACAGCCTACAGTAAAGTAAAATATTGATACATTTTAATTAGTTTGAGTTTGGACTTTGCTGAGAGAGAAAGAGATCTCGAGGGGGCCGCAGATGAGAGTAACAATTACCCCAGTGCCTCCCTCTCCAACCCCCTTTTGCTCCGCCCCTATGTACCGTCAAGAATGTAAAACTACTTTCACACATGTGGTGAACCGGTGTGTGCATACCTGTGGAATAGGTGGAATACCTCTTAATTATCATAGCCCCTGGAGTGGGAAAGGGCTAACATGTGGCACCCAGTTAACAGTTTATACCAGTCAACTGATGTTCTGTTCTGTGATATTTTACCTTAGTTGGTTTATTTCTTTTTTTCATATATTTAATTTACATGAAATGCACTAACCTGCAGAGTATCTCCAATTATTTCATTTTACACTGGTTATACATTGACAATAAAGGCTATTCTACTCCATTCTATTCTTTTGCAGATACTCTGTTTTCATAAAAATTCATAGCTCACATTTAAAAAAATCAAAAAAGAGAATGGATGCCTTAGATAAAAATTAGAATTTCATCTTTAGTTATACCATTTATCTACTTGAGACACAGAGACTTGTTTTAAACCAAAACATAAAGCACCCTCCATTACTTGCACCTCTAATAAATGTGTGAAAAGAAGTCTAAATAAAATGTTTAATAGTATAATCCCACATCACCTCACATCAAAACAGGCTGCAAATTTTTAACAGTGATCTTAAGAGATTTTTTAAACCTCTCTTTCCACTGTCTTCACAGTGCTTTTCTTAGTCATTTCTCAACTTCTGAAGATCAGCAATTATCTGCCTTACTTGAATTGCAGGCAATCTGGTCAATTTTGAAGAGCAGCAAAGAGAAATGGACCTTTGTGTTACATTATATTTATATCATGAGGATAAATTAAATCAAGGATTGCTCATTTAAAAAAGTAAGGTAAATGCTTCAAGCAAACCATCCGAGAACGAGCTTGGAGTAGAGCCGCTGCTTCTCCACGTCAATAGGAGTCAGCTGAGGTGGCTCAGGCATCTGTTCCAGGTGCCCCCTGGAAGCCTCCCTCAGGAGGTGTTCCAGACATGTTCCACCAGGAAGACGTCCAGGGGATGGCCCAGGACACGCTGAAGGGACAATGTCTCTTGCCTGGCCTGGGAACACCTTGGGCTTTCCCCAGATGACCTGGGGGAGGTGTCTTGAAAGAAGGTAGTCATAGCGTCTCTGCTGAGACTGCCACCCCCACAACCTGGTCCCAGATAACCAGAAGACGAAGAGTATGATTCCAAGTAAATGCTTCAGTTACAAATGCATATAATTAAGATGTTGCTTATATGGTTAAAAACAAATACATAATGAATGAATACATTTAAACTAAAAGTTGCTGCTGCAGACAAAGATTAATACATTTTAAAGTGTTTTAGTCATCTTCAGCCATAGTGCCACTAAATGTTTAACAACAATGAGTCCATCCACTGATATTTGTCTATTTTTCCACTTCAGAAATGTTAGTTTTTTCCAGAAAGTGGATCATGTACTGTTCCGTGTTCTTCCATAATTTAGATTTTACTTTGCAGAATTTTCCACTGAAAGCTAAAACCTCCATTTACTGCTGACAGATGAATCAAAGTACCTGCTGGTTGCACCTAAATAAAAAAGAAATATGTTCCAGTTAGAACTAAACTGGCAGCTGGAATTAAAAGATGATGATATAATCATGGTTCTGTCAAGCTGTCTCACAGCTTTGGCTGTTGACCACACAAAATAAAATATATATATATATATATTGGCTGGGTTGACCTTGTATCTCAGTCGCAAATTAATTTTCACTGTATTGTGAATAGCTACAAGGGCATGTTGCAGAGCTGTATTATGAATTAAATTAGACTCCGACCACTAAACTATACACTCTATAAGCCTAACAATGAGCCCTTTTTGTAAAGGATGTGGCTCTTTGCAGTATTACAGTATAGGAGCCAATGACTTCAGTGTTCATATTAGTGAAGCCATGATATATCAGGTGGCTGCACAGAGGCGCTGTTGGTAGCACTTTTGGCTTGCAGCAAGAAGGTCCGGGGTGAGACTCCTGGCCTGGGTTGTTCTGCATGGAGTTTGATTGTTCTCCTTGTACATGCATAAGTTCTCTCCAGGTACTCCGGCTTTCTCCCCAAGTTTAAAAACATGACCCATGTTAGGTTAATTGGTCTCTCTCAGTTGCCTTTAGGTATGGATGGAGGTGTGCATTGTTGTTAGTCCTGTGTTTCTCTGTCTTGCCTTGCCATGGATTGGCAACCTGTCCAGGGTGTACCCCATCTTGTCTGTAGACAGCTGGAGATAAGCACCATCTCCCCCTCAACCCAGTATGGAAGAAGCATTTTTAGAAAATGGATGGATAATATAGAAGGAAAAAACATTCCTTTAATACTTGCATTTAGCAATTTTTGTTTTAGTAATTCATTAAGATTTGTCTCTTGCTGTGTAATGAATCTCTGTGTAAACCCAACAAACAAACAAAACTAAAACCCTTGATTAACAATAATTGAATTTATTGGTTGGTTGGTTAGTTTATCTGATTTTCGGCCAGTTAACTGTAACAATTTTGAGCCGTTTTGTAAGGACTAGAAAAAAGACTTGACTGCCATTTGGTAAAATGTTTCAAGAAGTCTTTTGACATCATTATACTTCTATAACTTTCAGATCTTTTTGGATGCCCTGGAACAACATTGTGTGACCAGAATCCTATTTGTATTCATCCCCTCTTCACAGCATTTAGTCTCTATTGTTAGTACCTCACACATTAGCATCCGACTTATTATCATGCCCAAAGGTGGTAGCATGGATCAAAGGCAAGGATGTACTGTTTAATATTTCTGCCTCATTAAAGTAGAAGGGCTTTTGATTATTTGCCTCTGTGTGCCTTTGTCAATTTAATGCAGCAATGTCCTTTGCTGTACAGCAAGAAGTGCAAAATTACTAGAGGCACGTCACTCCTAAATTAGGAAAGCATGGAAGCTGCTGTAGAATGACTTTCATGAAAGTAGGTTCTGTAATTGGTCTTCATATGTTGCCTGTCTGACAATGTTCTTCATTTGGGAAAATCTGCTCAACCCATCACATGATTTTAATTGTATACTAACAGTACCATGCAAAAGTATACCTACCACTTGGGCCTTTACATTTTGTCACATAAAAACCACAAACTTCATTGCATCTTATTGAGCTTTCTTTTGATAGGGCAACTCAAGTACCACATGTCTGTACTGTAAAAGTGGAAGAAAAATTAAACTTGTTTTAAAAATAATTTTAAAATTTAAAATCATAAAAGTGTGGTCTGCATTTGCAATCAGTCCCATTTACCTCTAAATAAAATACAGTGCAACCAACTACATTCAGAAGACATCTATTTAATAAATATTCCTCCTGTGGGTAATTTGATAGGACAACTGTTCTGTGAAGCCCTCAAAGGTAACATTAGTTATCAAACAGCATCATGAAGACCAAGGAACACAACAGACAGGTCAGGGATAAAGTTGAGGAGAGGTTTAAATGAACATTAGGCTATAAAACAATATTTCATACATTTAATATGTATTTCACTTGGTATTTTCTACATTGAAATGCTAAAATGTCTGAGATGCATGTTAGAAGCTTAACCTTGTGAATGTAAAAGAGAATCAGTGACTATATTTATTTCAAAGTTTCTTTTTATATTTGAAATTGTCCTTTAGGTGTTCAATATAATATTAACCACCTGAAAAAAAAGGTTTGTGCACTCCTTACTTTTAATATGCAATCCTAACAATTTAAGTGACTCTTGCAAGGTGCAGAAGGAGCTCCAGAAGAATACAGTTTATGCATTCTGGTTGCCCTATGGACTTAAAGAGAGAGGCACTGAGTAATTCAGTCTGAATCAAAGCTGCTACTTAATGCATCGCAACATGCCATGAGTGAGTATGAGCGGTGCAATCCAACCCAGTGTCAGTGTTATGCAGATCAGACCATTATCTACACATTCATTGGACTGTGAGGATGCATCTTTCATATCTGGCTGAAGACACCCCTTTGCTTTCCAAGCTATCCAGGTGGCCATATCTTGGCCCTATATGCTTGAGCGGTCATAGGCAGAACCTCAGGCATGCATGAAGGTTGTTATTGTTTACCATGGATGAATAAACAGAGTGATGAGATGGGCTGGCTGACTGATGGCACAAGAACTACCTGGTATCAACGCATTGATTCACTCGCAGGCTGAAGCCAGTGGAGCCAATAGCAACGTGATCATCAACCCCTCCTCTCGGACCACAAGAAAATCAATGTCTCAGATACAGGAAAGTAAATATTACCTTTGTCTGTGCGTTGTCTCTTTCATAGAGCAGGATTATATAAGGCATTCCAACACTTAATTCATGTCATATTTTCTACAGACAACCACAGCCAACAGTTAGGTCATGCAGCAGCTATTACAGTATCGACAGAATGAGATTAAGGACTTTAGTTAAAGCCGGGAGTAATTATCTGATGAACAGCTCTTTCAAAATCTTTTTCTGTAGAGGATAAAAAACGGTTTGAGTAGGGGAACATATCAAGTCATATTCCTCCTGAAGTTTTGATATTCAGTCATGATATTAGAATAAAAACGTATTTGGGTAATAATTACTTTTGTGGATCCTCTATTCTTAACTTTACTATTAGCAAAGGGAAGCAACTGCAAAACAACTACTCTATGGAGAATTAGTTTCACTTGTGACATCCACATAAATTCATTAGCAGCAGTCATGAAATTACAGCCATTGATGCCTCTACCATAGTGCAGGGTAAAGTTGAAGGATGTCTGGTGAATCCCTGTTAGGTAAGAATTTTATTACATTTAGAAACAGAATAATATCAGATATGCAAGGCTCAGTAGTATCTGGGTAGATGTTAACCTTGTTCCCTGGAGGAGCCTACCCTCCATTAAAGATGTGGAAATCCTTGATTGGGTTAAATCAGTGCAAAATATCCATTTCTTCTTTCAAGCTTTCAGTCCTGGATGAGCAGGATATCTTAGATTTTTTCCATACAAACACCCTACTTCAGTTTTACTGTTGTTTCATTGGTTTTATTCAAATAATTAATATAGTAAAACTGAATAATGATCAATTATATATATTTTTGAGGCATGTACATCATTTAAATAAACCAAAGTCAATTTTAAAAGAGAAATTATTAACTGAAATTCTTTCCATGTTTAAGCCATCAGTTTTACAGTTTGCAATTGTGGAGAGGAGGATGTGTGGTTTAGGAAGACCAGTGTCTCGGATTTGCTTTTTGTAAATGTGATTATTTTGCTGTCTGCATGCCATGACCTTCAATGTGCACTGAAGTAGTTTGCATCTAAGTTTCAAGCATCTTGGCTAAGAGTCAGCTCCTCTATGTCTGAGGCCTTATTTCTCAGTAGAGCTGCTGCTCTTCTGTTCTGAAATAAGTCAGTTGAGATCGTTCTGATCAGATTCCTCTTGTGTTGCCCCCCTTTGGAGGTTTTCTTGGCATGCCCCACTGGAAGGACACCCCGATGCAGACCCAAAACTCACTGGTGAGACCTGGGATTGCCTTGGGACCCTCCAAAATAAGCTGGAGACTATCAGTAAGGAAAAGTCTGGGCGTCCCCCCTAACCTGTTGGCCCTCTGACTCAATCTCATAAAAGTGGAAGACAACTGATGGTTTGATGGACACCAGGCCAGAGTAGGAGAGGTCAAATTTGATGATTCTTCAAAAATATGACACATTATCAACAACTGTGAAACTTTTTTATAAAAACCCATTCAATGTGCATATATGTCATGTTAACAGTGAAGTCCAAATATTATTACACCCCTAGGAGATTAAGAGTATTGTCATTTCAACAAAAATATTTTTTATTGATAGAAAACAAGACATCTTGACATCTCACAATGAATTATAAAAGTGTAAAAACTGTTCAAATAAAAAACAATTTACTATTTGAATTTACATTTTAACAACAATGTAAAAAAATACAGGTATGTGCGGGAGGTTGAGAGATATTGACTAGAAATAGTCGGGTTCACCTCTACGCACAGCGTGGGCTCTGGAACCCATCTCCTCGAGAGGAGCTGGACTCTCTTCTACTCTGGAGTGGCCCACGAGGAGAGGCAGCAGGCTTGGGTAGGTTTGCTTGTTGCCCCCCAGCTCAGCCGTCTCATGTTGGGGTTTACCCCAGAGGGTCGCATCCCTGCGCCTTCGGGTTGGGGACAGGTCTCTGACTGTCGTTTCGGCCTATGGGCCGAGCGGTAGTGCGGAGGATCTGGCCTTCTTGGCGTCCCTGTTGGGGGTGCTGGATATTGCTACATAGAACTCCATTTTTCTGCTGGGGGACTTCAACGCCCACGTGGGAAACGACAGTGACACCTGAAGAGGCACGATGAGGAGGAATGGCCTCCCCGATCTGAATCCGAGTGGTGTTTCGTTATTGGACTTTTGTGCTAGTTACAGATTGTCCTTAATGAACCATGTTCAAGCATAAGGGTCTCCATCAGTGCACTTAGTACCGGGACACCCTAGGCAGGAGGTCGATAATCGACTTTGTTGGTGTGTTGTCAGACTTTTGGCCGCATGTTTTGGACACTCGGGTGAAGAGAAGGGCTAAGCTGTCCACTAATCACCACCTGGTGGTGAGTTGGATCCACTGGAAGAGGAGAAAGCCAGACAGACTTGGCAGGCCCAAGTGCACAGTGAGGGTCTGCAGAGCCCTCTGCCAGGGATGTATTCAACTCCCACCTCCAGGAGAGCTTTGAGCAGATTCCGGGGCATGTTCGAGACATAGAGTCCGAGTGGATCATGTTCTCCGCATCTATTGTCAATGCTGCGGCCGTAAGGTCTGCGGTGCCTGTCGCAATCCCAGAACCTGGTGGTGGACACCGGAATTAAGGGACGCTGTCAAGCTGAAGAAGGAGTCCTATTGGCTATGGTTGGCTTATGGGACTCCTGAGGCGGCTGACGGGTACCATGAGGCCAAGTGTGCCGCAGGCCCGGGCTGTGGCAGAAGCAAAAACTCGGGCCTGGGAGGAGTTCGGCAAGGCCATGGAGAAGGACTACCGGTTGGCCTCGAAGTGATTCTGGCAAACCGAATGGCGCCTGAGGAGGGGGAAGTAGTGCTTCGCCAACACTGTTTACAGTGGAGGTGGGGAGCGGCTGACCTCACTTGGGGTCATTATCGGGCGGTGGAAGGAGTACTTTGAGGATCTCCTCAATCCTGCCATCATGCATTCCCTGGTGGAAACAGAGGCTAGGGACTCGGGGTTAGACTCTTTCATCACCCAGGCTGAAGTCAACAAGCTGGTGAAAAAGCTCCGTGGTGGCAGGGCTACAGGGGTGGATGAGATCCGCCCTGAGTACCTCAAGTCTCTGGATGTTGTGGGGCTGTCATAGTTGACACGCCTCTTCAACATTGTGTGGCGAAGGAGAGTCCAGCCGATAGTCGAACGTCGGCTTCAGGAGGAGCAGCGTGGTTTTCGTCCCGGCCGTGGAACACTGGACCAGCTCTATACCCTCTACAGGTACTCGAGGGTTCATGGGAGTTTGTCCAACCGGTCCACGTGTGTTTTGTGGACCTGGAGAAGGCATTTGACTGAGTCCCTCGTGGTGCCCTGTGGAGGGTGCTCTTGGAGAATGGATCGGGGGCCCTGTATTAGGGGCCTTCCGGTTTCTGTACAAGCGGAGGAGGAGCTTGGTCCACATTGCCGCCACTAAGCCGGACCTGTTCCCGGTGCATGTTGGACTCTGGCAGGGCTGCCCTTTGTCACCGGTTTCTAGGCGCAGCCAAGGGCCGGAGGTCTGGTTTAGGGACCAGTGGATTTCGTCTCTTCTTTTTACAGATGTCGTGGTTCTGCTGGCCCTCTCGAGCCAAGACCTACAGCATGCACTGGGGCGGTTCGCAGCCGAGTGTGAAGCGGCTGGGATGAAAATAAGCTCCTCCAAGTCCGAGGCCATGGTTCTCGACCGGAAAAGGGTGGCTTGTCCTCTTCAGGTTGGATGGGAGTTCCTGCCTCAAGTGGAGGAGTTCAAGTATCTCGGGGTCTTCTTCACAAGTCAGGGAAGAATGGAGCGGGAGATAGACAGACGGATCGGTGCAGCTGCAGCAGTAATGGGAGCACTGTGCCAGTCCGTTGTGGTGAAAAGAGAGCTGAGCCGAAAAGCTAAGCTCTCGATTTACCGGTCGGTCTACGTTCCTACCCTCATCTATGGCCATGAATTTTGGGTCATGACAAAAAGAACGAGATCCCGGATACAAGCGGCTGAAATGAGCTTCCTCCGTTGGGTGGCCGGGCACTCCCTTAGAGATAGGGTGAGGAGCTCGGCCATCCGGGAGGGGCTCGGAGAAGAGCCGCTGCTCCCCCACATCGAGAGGAGCCAGTTGAGGTGGCTCGGGCATCTATACTGGATGCCTCCTGGACACCTTCCTCGGGAGGTGTTCCAGGCAAATCCCACCGGCAGGAGGCCCAGGGGATGGCCCAGGCCACGTTGGAGGAACTATGTCTCTTGGCTGGCCTGGGAACGCCTTGGGCTCCCCCCGGAGGAGCTGGAGGAGGTGTCTGGGGAGAGTGACATCTGGGTGTCTCTGCTGGGTCTGCTGCCCCCGCGACCCGGTCCCAGATAAAGCGGCAGACAACGAGTACAAGTAAAAAAATAGCCTTCTCAATAATGATAATACTACACTAAATGTTAATATTACTCTTTCAGAAGAAAAATGTTGGTAGAATAAAAGATTAAACCCAAATTTGCCAGGGGTATAAATAATTTAGGGCTTAAAGGCAATTGTCTCCTACAGAATTTGACACACAACAATTTTATGTTGGTTTAAAAAAATAAACCACAATATTAAGAATATATCCTACAGGAAACTAAATTATACAGTGTTTGATGTTACAGTAAAATATTTTAACAGAGAGATGGACAAATTTATTCATCGCTTTTTTATGCTTGTAAGGATACGGACGAGCATCCTAAATGCAATACATGGGAACTCATCAAAGTAGACAATAAAGGTTTTCATTCCATTAAAATATTTTGAAGGAGACATATTTGTGAGGGTAATTGCCAGCCCAGCTCTTAGCCCTTTATTTCGAAGTGTTCCCTTGAGTTACAGTATCTCTATTTTAAGCTCAGATAGCCCTACCTCTGTATTAAAAGAAATAATGGAAAACCTTGAATTGAATTAGTGAACATGCTAAAAGAATGGGTGGACCTGGGGGCGTGGGGTAAAATGGGATATGGCCTTTATATGGGGGTTCAAATGTAAAGAAATTAGGCATATTTTGTAGCGCATCAAATTATTTATAAAGAATGTGTATTGTTCATGATGCGCTCACAAACTGTGTATTGGGATGAATTGTGCAAAATTTTAATCCTGCAACCACCCAAGGATGGAGTAAATCATCATGGTGTCACCCTCTAATTAATTTCTTTTCAAATGCTAATATTAGCCTGATCATGTTGGGCTGAAAGTTCAATGCTCTGCACACAGCATATTTATTATCTGAATTAATCAGAAGACAGGGCCAAGTCCACTTCCATGTCAGTCACCTCAAGCATTTGACATGCAGTGCATACATAGCTTTTGCATCGTGTGGCAAGAGATTAGGTAATGCTAATATTGCACCATTGCCACTGCGTTCATGCAACACTTTCATTCATGTAACATCAATTCTGTGGTTCTGTTCTATGTGTATGGTATATATATTGCATTTCTAATTTATTTCACAGATTTAAAAAGCCACAGCACTTTACAGATTTGTAACAAGCAATACCAAATTTAGTTTATTGAAGCTGCATGTACACAAGAGCCACAGAAATGCTAAACCGATTTAATAGTGTGACAGAGGTTTAGGTAATTTCTTTGTTAAAAGCATTTTTTGTCACACCTATTAAAAACATCTACTTTGGTGAATTTCTACTAGATTACATTTAATATAGTCAATATATCCTAACAAATATTAAAAATCTGGCCCCAAGGTGTTTGCAGTAGGTCCTTTTAGACCTGTAACGTGTGAGATGGTGCCTCCATTGACTGGACTTGTTTGTCCAGGACATCCTACAGATGCTTCATCATTAAGACCTGGGGAATTTGGATGCAAAGTCAAAACCTCAGACCGGTTATTGTGCTCCTCAAAAGCCACAGAAATCAGAAAATATCATTTCCTTGAAATGGTTTACATGCAGTAGTGCTTTGGAATGTGTTAAAGTTACATCGACATAGGTGCCATTCTGATATGACTCAACAAACCAGCTCATTTTCTGCCATTGCATGTCCCATTGTTGTTGCGCTCAGCAGTGGACCACGGTCAGCCGGGGTCAATGATTTGACTTTGGCCATGTAGCCCCCTATGCAAAAAACTGTGATGCATCATGTATTCTAATACCTTTCCAGGACAGTCATCACTGCTTTCAGCAATTTCAGCTTAACTCCCCACCTGCGTCATGAGCATTGGTCCTTACACTGACACAACTAAACAGAACCAGTTGAATATGTACCGGTGGTTCAATCATACATATCATCAAAAAGGCAAATATCTCAGCCAAAATAAAAGCTGGGATGTAAGGTAACTATTTTTCTGCTAGTTAAATTATGCCATTCCCCACAATCCCCCAAGTACAGCTTATTCCAGTGTTTCAAAACTGACTGTTTCCTTGTAAATTTATCAACTGCTGCAATGCATGTGTGTTTTAGGGTAACTTTAAATTCTGCTATGTTTCATAACGAATTAGCTTAAAGTTTAGGTAAATGCTGAAGTTTTATTTGTTGTTTGGGTGGTGCAATATTAATAGAGTATATGAGACTTATCTTTACTTCATTTGTTTAATACAGTGAAATATGACAGTAGTTTTACAAAATCAAACAGATCCACGTCGCTCCTAATGCCACTTGAAATGCTCATAAAAATGTAAATTATAGCCTCTCAGGGCGTATTATTGCCTCGCGGATCGGCTAGACAGCATTTAATTCACATAAAGCTAAATCACCAGAAATAATGGATAAAGATATTGAGCAATTTCCCCCAATATTTGTTAACAGCAGCTATAAACACAGCCTATTTTGTGCAGAGTATAATAATACCTATTAAGACCATTTTATATATGCCCTATGACTTGAACGCTGAAGATGATTTGAACAAAAGTGGCTAAACGATTAAACAAACTCACACAAAATCCTTTTCCCGTACAGAAACACCAACAAAGTACTGCACACCTCTTGTTTATACAGATGAAAAGGACAACTTTCAGCAGTGTGTAGCATTAAATGTGGCGGACTCCCTCTGATGTTCCTTATCACCTCATCCTGCTCGTCTCCAGGGTCCACTAATGCCTCCATGCCCCCCTCCCCTTCTCGCTGATGCTTGACAGAGCCAATGCAGCCAGGAATGAGATGTGCGGCTGGCCCAGATATGACAGAGAAACAGACAACACTAAGGTCCTCTGCCCAGTAGGGATGGGAGTAATTACTGACAATATTATCTCCAGCTGTGGGCTGCTTGTACTGCTGTATTTTTCCTGCTCTTTGCCTCGAAGCCTGTAGATCCAGTGGGAATTCCTTCTGTTGTTTTTCCCCTCAACATTTTCAATTTACTGCACACTTGGTAGAAATGAGATGCAAATTCTAAGCGATTTATACAATGCTGGGAAAAAAGTATCAGCCCCTTTTCTTCTATTTTTGCTTTTTTGTCACACCTACATTTGTAAGATGATCAAACACATTTTTAGTATCAGACAAGATAACCTGAGTAAATACAAAAAAGCAAGTTTTAAATAACAATTTTATTTAGTAAGCTGTCCAAACCCAAGAAAAGGGACTTACCCACATTTTTAATCATGAATTAACTGTGATCAGACTTCAAGCACCCCCAGGCCTGCTTATGCCCAGACTTGTAGAGTACAAAATCACGTATATAGAACCCACCTGACAATATCAAGTAAGCTAAAAAATCTCAAAGCAACATCATGCCATTTCTAAGGTTTTGGTACTTTTACATTTTCCATAAAAACATATTGAGGATCCACAAGACATTTGGGAAAATATTGTATTAAATGACAAGTCACAAATGTAACTTTTTCAAAGGTGTGTGTCTTCAATTCAATTCAATTCAATTAAAAAATACTTTATTAATCCTAAAGGGAAATTAAATGTTGTTGTAGCTCATATTATGAAGGTTTCCTCAAAGAGTCGTTGTAGATGCTGATGGCTGTGGGCAGGAAGGATCTCCTGTAGCGCTCCGTCTTACAGCAGATCTGAAGAAGCCTCTGACTGAAGACACTCTGTTGTTGTAGGACAGTCTCATGAAGAGGATGCTCAGGGTTCTCCATAATGTTCTTCATTTTATGAAGAATCCGTCTTTCCACAATGATCTCCAGAGGTTCCATAGGAGTCCCCAGAACAGAGCCAGCCTTTTTTATCAGCTTGTTGAGCTTTTTTAAGTCCCTGGCTCTGATGCTGCTTCCCCAGCAGAAGATGGCAGAAGAGATCACACTCTCCACAACAGACTTATAGAAGATATGCAGCATCTTGCTGCAAACACCAAAGGACCTAAGCTTCCTCAAGAAGTACAGTCTGCTCTGTCCCTTCTTGTAGATGGCTTCACAGTTGCATCTCCACTCTAGTCTGTTGTCCAGGTGAACACCGAGGTATTTATACTCCTCTACCACCTCCACTTCTTCTCCCATGATAGAAATAGTTTTTGACTTATTCCTGTTTCTCTTAAAATCTACAATCATCTCCTTTGTTTTAGTCACGTTCAAAATGTAACATCTTGTAACATCTGGCCTAAAACTAACACAGCAGTGCAGAAAAACAATATCACACCAACAGTCAAACATGGTGATAGGTGATTCTCTGGGGCTTTTTTGTGTCTTTCAGGACCTGGACAACCTGCAACAATTTTTAATTATGGAGCCATTAATTCTACTCTTAACTACACCTTAAGCTCAAACACACTTTAGATTTAAAACCGACTGAGATGCTGTGTCAGGACTTTAAAAAGGCTGTTTAATGCCCAAACGTTCCCCAAAGTGAATTAATAAAACAATTCTGCAAAGAACTGAATTGGGTCAAAATTCCTCAGTGACAACGTAGAAGACTCTTTTAACATTTGATTGCCAAGGGTGGTGCAAGAAATATTACGTTAACGTGAGTGTTTACTTTTTCACCTAGGTTCAGTTTGGTTTGGATATCTTTTTTCCTTGTTAAATGAAATAGTCTTTGAATTGCATTTTGCATTGACTTATGGCTTAATGTAAAATATTTATATGTTACGAAAAAGCAAAAACAAAGAAATTTGAAACCGGGCAAATACTTATTCACAGTCCCATACTATGAATGTTAAATATGGCTCCTAAGAATATACAACACCGTGTTTTTCCATATTCCTTATTTCACCTCACTACTCTGCAGTAATGGATGCATGTTACCATTCTGAAAATGATTATGAAAATCTGTAAATTAAATGAGAGGGAAGTCTTGTTAATCATTGTCTGTTGCATTTTAACCTCAGGGAATTGCACCTCAACTGCAGTTTAGTTTTCATTGTTAAGGGCATGTGAGGATGGAAATCCATTATAGGCACTGGGGATTAAAAATGAAATGCTCCTCGCCTTGTTAAAACATGTGCATGGCTCAGGAAGAAAAGTTAAATAATGAACCAATCCCTGCATTCTTTCGTTTTTTAGAATAAAAGCTTGAGAGAGCTAATGGTCCGAAGATGACAAATGTATTTTAGTCCAAGCTTTTCCTCCATTTGCAGGGCTGTTTATCATGATGAGAAGTACCCCGTGGAGCTTATGTCAGTCACTCTAGTAAAGCCAAAAGTGTAATCAGCTCATTATGGTTCTAGAGAAAGCTTTTTCCTACCTATATATATATTTGTGGCACACATTACTACTGAGAAATGGCAAATAAATAGAAAAGAGATGCATTGTTTAGCTGAATGCACATCAGTTTCCTAAAACTGAGAGTCTAGCTGGGATTTCAGCTCACATTAGCAGGAGCTCTGTAAAGATACGATACTGCATTATACAAAACAAAGAAAATGGTTTATTGATTTTGCCATTTGTAGTTGAATAGAGTTAAAGACGGAGGTACCTTTCCTTTTTGGGAGCCAAAGTGTCATTGCTTTTTTCTTATAACACAGAGCTGAGTAAGGAGGTATTTTTCCAGAAAAATACCTTGCAAAAGAATATTAATACAGTTTGTATTTCAAAATATTTTGTTAGGCATTTATGTGATAGGGCAATGCAAAGTAGTAAATAACTATGAAGTGACAGGAAATGAGTCAGTGATTTGTGGAATCAATTTAGGCTGATGGTCATGTCTTGGTAGGTTTGAAGTTGTGCCATATGCTTTCCATTTTGGCATAATGGATTCAACAGAGCTCTGTGAGATGTTCAAAGCTGGGATATTGCTTTATAACATATCCCTGCTTTAAACGTTACCACAACCTTATTCTTGGCCTGTCTCCTGTGTTCCTTAGTCTGTTTCTAACTAACCCCTGAGCCCTTCTAAGAAAAGACATATTTATACTAAGAATAGATTAAACAGAAGTGGACTCTGTTAATTAGGGGACATCTGCATGTAATTTGTTGTGCTGGAATTTATTTAGGGATATCACAGGGGGCAGAAAATGCCACACTTTACAGATTCCTTTACAAAAAATAACATGCAATGTTTTCTTTCTCTTTGAGCTGATCACTGTTGAATTGAAATTATTATTTTTACAATGCACTGTAGATACTTGAAATAGCTACAATATTATTGTATGTTTCATGCACAGTTTCTATTATTCATATGAACAGCTGAACCAAACCAAAACTGTCCAAAATATATTACTCTATTTAGCAACTGTTAGTTGATGCCTTCATGTTTGAGTATCACAGACCAATCACATGCAATCCCACAGGAATTACAGTATCTTCAAATGAATGCATATGCACTAGATGCTGTGATTAAACAAACTGTCAAAGTTACTGTCTCTGATCCTTTTCTAAGACTTAAACACACTCTAAGTAGACCTTGACAGGTATTATTAATGAGTTGCATCAGCCTAAATTGATCAGAGCCTTAGAGAAGATTATCAAAAGCATTTGAGAGAGAAAGAGAGAGAAAGTATCGATTGGTTGGGTTGGTTGCTTAGCTATTTCACTGAAATCTCATTAAGGATGAAAAGCCCTGCCACAGTTGGCTTTGAGCAGTGTTTACCATCTTCTACATAGAATTTTTTTAATTACGGGAGCTGCCTAGCTGCCAAAATCGATAGTTACGAATCCCACATTGGGTGAATTGGGAGGAGGAGAGGGAGAGGAAAGAGATGGAGCTGAGCTCTTTGCACAGGGGCCCAGATTAGCAGCAGTGTCCTTCAAAATCTGTATTTACCCTGTGGTAATCTACAAAAAGCAACAAAATCAAAAAGTACAAAACTGTGCTTGAGATGGTTTTGAGACAAAGATTTACATTTAATTTTTCTCTTCAAAAGATAAAACAAATTAATCTGTTTCAAGTTCTGACTCTTTTGTTATCTAATCTTTCAGTTTTTTCCATGTCTGCACAAAGATTTTGTTTTTATAAAGATGTTTCAGTGTAAAAAGGAAGGGGGCCTTTACCTACAACAGATTTTATAATGACTACCTGATTTCGTTCTGTGTAAATTCCTGAATAGCAACAATACAGTGTATAACACTGAAAAATAAATGATTTGCACTGGAGCTCCACGGCTCTAAGCCTAAATCTAAAAGAGATTGTGTTTCATTTGCTTTAGCAAAATGTGTTTAGCTTTATTCCCATCCAAAACTATTTCATCCTCTTTGTGTCAGGCCAATCAAAATGGGGCGGGGGTGGGGGGGCGTGAATACATATGCACAAAACACTTCTCAGACTTTTATTCCTAAAAAATTTTTTACATTTGTGTCTGATCTATTCCACTTCACAATAATGCATTAAGTGGTGTTTGTTTATTCTTTTAAATCCCAATAAAATGAAATTCAAGTTTTTGGCTGTAACAAGATAAAATGTGAAAAACTTCAAAACAATCTGATGCAGCTAATGTTTAATGAACAGCTTGACGCCTCATAAAATATCTTGCTGTTCTTGAACTTTGTGTAATGCTTATGGATTTCGCTGCTTTTTAGTCAAATTCTACTAGTTCTAAATTATCTAATATAAAGGCCACTATTAATTTTTTAGGATAAAAAAAAGCATCTTTCAAAATTAGCCATTTCCCTTTACTTTAGAGATGAAGCCACATAGCAAACATGGCTGAAGAAATCAGATTTAATGAGAGCAATGCTGCATCAGACGTGGTGAGAAAGTATAGATTTTTCAGTGAGTAGACTGAAAGGGTTCATACAGCCTCTGAATTTTTTTCCAGGCAACAAGGCAATGAAACAATTCTGAAACCTGTCATAACATTTGACTGTTTGAAACTTATTGGAAATTAAATTAAAAAAAATAAATAAATAAACACATACTAAAGTAGAGATGAGACTCCTGAATGCTTGGGTGTGTTCCTATTAAAGCGAGTCTCTGAAGGCTAATGAAAGCAGCACACGGAGATGTCAACATTGATCAGAGTAGTTTTCCAGGAGTGCTAGCAGTTCATTACATGCGGAATACATAGCTGAAAAAGGTTTAGAGGAACTTTATTTAATTAGCCATTTCCTTAAAATAATGAACCCTTCTTTTCACTCACCACACCTACATTCACCCATTCTGCTGAAGCCAATAAATACCAAGCCATAATTAGCATGAGCAACAGTAGCCCTTTCTCTGCACATCAAGAAACATGTATGCCAAGTTGAATAAAGTTGAATACTATATTAAATCCAGACCCAACTGCAAGCTAACATAGAAAGTACTTTCAAATTCTGCAGGAGCACAGTAAGCAGCAGGAATGATTTTTAATCACAGGTAAGAGTTTAGATCACGGCACTAACTAAAGCATGACACTCTTTCATTGTCCACTCAGTCTGTTTAATGGCTAATGAAAGCTTATCCAATATTGCTGAACACGGCGCGTAACTGCAAGAGGGAGCAACAAAAACAGTATCGACACACAGCATACATGTTTTCTTGATGTCCTTGTCAAGCTGTTGGGCTTAAAAGCCAGCTGCTGTAATTAGCTATGGATTTGCTTGTATGTTTCCTCATTATTTGACATGATGGTTTATGTCCAAACAGTAAGTGTTTGAGCAGCTGCAACAAGACAGAGGCACTACAACACCCATTTCTTCAACATGAATTCATAGCCATTTCATCAGAAGCAGGTGTTATTGTTGATGTCTGGTCTCACTTTTGTGTGTCTCCTTGTATTTCAGTCGTGCCTTGAGACTAATAGTAATAAGAAAGTAATGTTAGAGCTTTGCCTATCTAGTATGTTTTTCAGTAACATGAAAAAATTGAAATATTCAATCTAATCTCCTTCTTTTATTTATCTCTAAAAATGAAAGTGATTTATTTGCACTTAGTCAACAAAAAAGCCTTGTTTTACATATTTAACAAAATATATCAACAATGAGGACTTTTTTAGCAGAGGAAATGTTAGGACACCCTGTCCCACAATAGATAGTGTGGCTGAAATATCTCCAGCAAATCAGTTCTTGTAGTCATCTGTCAGTCTAAGAAAAGCTTTCCCCACTCCTCGCCTTCAGTTTGGAGATGTTTCAAGTCGCCCCACAGTATTTCAGTGAGATCAACTCATGGGTTTGAGTCAACCCATGGGTTTCCATTTTTTCACTGTCAGTCAGTGCTTCGTAGAGTTAGTGACATGTTTTGACTTTTGTTGTGTTGCAGGGTCCAGATCTGCTTCAGCTTTACTTTTTTAAAAGATGGTTATAAACGTTCCTCAAATAGTGGATTCTTTGATAGTGAGCAGTCTGGCACTGAAACAGTAATACATCCCCAAATCATAACACTTCAAACTCTTTGCTTAACTGTTGATTCTTTCCTAGAATGCTGTATTTAAATATTGCTAAACATGTCATCTGCTCTGGTATTCAAATACTTTAATTTTAGACTCATCAGTCCAAAGACAATTAGTCCTGGTTTTTGTCTGTTTACCTACTTTAGTCCACCCTCACGTTTTTGTTGAAGGAAAAGGTTCCCCTCTTGATTACATACTATGAAAGTTAAACATACAAAGTCTTTTTCTAAATGTACAAACATGCACCTTCATATCAATGGAAGTAGGATCACATTTTAGATCCCGAGATGACAAAGTTTTTTGTAGACTTGTTTTTGCATCTTGAGGACTGCTTTCTAGACTTCAATTCAATTCAATTCAGTTTTAGTTATATAGCGCCAATTCACAACACATATCGTCTCAAGGCACTTCACAAAGGGTTTGGAATGGTGCGGAGTTGTTGGGGAGGTCAGATTAAACTACTGAGTGTTAGAGTTTGGCCACTTTAGAATGGGCTATGTGTAGGGGTACTAAGTAAAATAATAAGTTGATAAAGTTTGTCCATGTAGAGCCCACTGGTGGCCATTGTTATACTAAAAGCCACAAGGATTGGGGGTACCTCTCTCTGTCAGACTGATTATAACCATTGGAAAAGAGAAGGGGTCGCACAGGTAGCAGAAAGGGTGGGTGTGTTTGCACTGTTGGACCACTAGTTTGCTGAATATTGGACCATTTGCACGTTGCTGGACGCCACTATGCCTTTCCAACGTCATAGGCCATTTTGTACTGCAGGATAGTCTGTCCTACAAAACCCAGCGACCACTGCGGCTGATATGATGGGGCCGTCCCAGGTCTGACGACACAGGAGGCAATATAGGAAGGCGAACATTTGAAAGAAGCTGCTTTTCACGTTGGAGACCGGACCAGCAACTGAAGCGCATCAATCTGGAGAAGAGTCTCAAGTGGATTTCATTCATTCTCCTTCGTTGGCCAACGAAAAATTCATAAAAAGAGGTTTCTGGAATAAGAAGGCCAGAAATTTCACTTTGCCGATCGAAGACGTGAGTTTAACATGTAACCAAAAAAAAACCACGGAGTTTCAAGGAGACTGATCGCCACCTTGTTTTATCCAGTCGACTCCTGACAGTCAGATCATATTTTCCCCTTTTGCCAAGGAGGCCAGAGGACGAAGATTGACCGCTCTTCCTGAGGTTAACTGTGGGCGCACGTCAACTTCCAACTTTCCCCCTCCTTCGCTCTCCGTCTGCCGAGAGGAGACAACGACAAGTGAAACCCATCCTTTATTTTTATTTCTTTCTTAGAAATAGTCTGGGCTGGGTAGAGGAGGTTTTAGTGCGATTAGAGTCGCCATTTAGAGTCTAATGTGTTCTGAATTGTACATGCATGCCATTGTTTTGAAACTTGCTGGTACTTTCGGAGGCCGCCGTGTCTCGCAAGTGTGTCTTTACTGTGCGAACACCTGCGCGCAGGTGCGCTGTGAAACTGGACTGCTATAATAACCTTATGGTGAAAATAAACCATTTTCTTTGTCTTCAATTTTACTGCTTACTGGCTTGCTGCCAAACGTTTTATTACCCATTGTCCTCGGGTTTTAAAACCTTGCTGGGAGGGAAGGTTTATGACTGTGCATCTCACTGAGCTACATTTTCTGGCAGGCTGCGCTCCCAAAGCTTCGTTCAACACCATATTTCCTTGTCATATTATCACTTTTGCCATAACTGCTGGTTGATTCCATAACTGCTGGTTGATTCCACTGCTGTTTTGCTTTATTTTGTTTAGTTAGATACTTTACCCCCTTTTTGTGTAGAACTTTGCATGTTTGAGTAGGTGAAGATTATTAAATCGGAAGAGCGGATTGTATCAGGCTGTGATTTAATAAATATTCACATGGATAAAGAGAAGTCGTTTGGGTTTATTTCGTGCAAGAGTGATTCGTCAGTCAAAATAAGGTTAAAAGTTCCCCAAGTTTTGGCAGAAACGGTTGATTAAAATTTGACATCTCTGGTAATAGTTATCAATTATTACTGAGTATTTAACGGTTGTAATTATCAAAGGCATTGAGCCACAGTTACAACACCAGAAGACATCTCTGGTCTTGATTCATAAATGAGGATTTTGGTTTAGAAATTAATTTTGTCAAATTACGATTGTTAATTATAATTCTTGATAAATATGAATTCATCGATAATCATAATTCCAACAGCACCTCAACCATAACTGAGCCGGTTTAGGCTAAACCTGACTCCCCCTTACTACATCCAACAGGGAGGGAGGAAGGCAGAGTTAAAAATAATTGGAGAGTGTCATTTACTGTTGCATTGTGTGAAAGGTGGTTATCTTTAAAATGGGCTAAGTCAATTCAATTGAATCCTACAGATTTCAAGTCAGGTACAAATATTCCAATTAATCCTAACCATCGAACAGTGCAGTCAGATTCAGTTATTTATTCAAATTGGATAAAAAGTTTTTTCTATCTAAGGAAACCCAGCAGATTGCATCGAGTCTGTGACTTGTAGCAGTCACTCCTCCTGAATGAGCATGTAGCTCCTTCAGGGGTTTCATTTAGGAGGAAAAAAACAGATAAACTGAGCCAGTTTTCAAGTTTAGAGTATGAGAGAGAGCACATAGAGTTAGTCACAGTATAAGCTCAGTCAGTAGCTATGTCTAGGAGAGAGACAAGGTTAAACACTGAAAGACAGGGCCATGTGGATCATCGGTAAAAGGTGACCATTAAGTTGTTGGCAGCAGAAGCTTGGACGATGCCCCCCTCCAGGAAAGTGTCACGGGTAGATACAGAGTGAGGCAAGGTGTAGCTTCTAGGAAGAGAAAAGAGAGAGAACATAAAGTTAAAAGCTGAAATAACAGCAAATAATGCAAAAGTGGAGAGTAGAATGAGAATGAAAGTGGTCATTATGTCCTCCAGAAGCCTAACCCTATAACAGCATAACTACAGAGATAGCTAAGGATAACCTAAGCCACTCTAATTATAAGCTTTATCAAAAAGGAAAGTTTTAAGCCTAGCCTTAAAAGTAGACAAGGTGTCTTCCTCACAGACTAAAACTGGGAGCTGGTTCCACAGGAGAGGTGCCTGATAACTAAAGGATCTGCCTCCCATTCTACTTCTAGAGACTCTAGGGACGACCAGTAAACCTGCAGTCTGAGAACCAAGTGCTCTGTTGGGAATATATAGAACAATCAGACCTCTGATAAATGATGGAGCTAGATCTTTAAGGGCTTTATATGTGAGAAGGAGAATTTTAAATTCTATTCTGGATTTAACAGGGAGCCAGTGAAGGGAAGCTAAAATAGGAGAAATATGATCTCTCTTTTTAATTTTCATCAGAACTCTTGCTGCAGCATTCTGAATAAGCTGAAGGCTTTAACAGCATTTTGTGGACATCCTGATAGATAGGAATTACAATAGTCCAGCCTTAGAGTAACAAAAGCATGGACTAGTTTTTCAGCATCACTCCTGGATAGGATATTTCTAATTTTGGCAATATTCTGGAGTTTAAAGAAGGAAATCCTAGAAACCTGTTCAATATGGGATTTAAATGACATGTCCTGGTCAAAAATAACGCCACGTTTTTTTACTTTATTACCAGAGTTCAATTTAATTCCATCCAGGTTAAGTGATTGACTAAGCAGTTTCTATTTCAAAAACTCCGGTCCAAAGATGACAACATCTGTCTTGTCTGAATTTAGAAGTAGAAAATTTAAAGTCATCCAAGTTTTTATGTCTTCAAGACATGCTTGTAGTCTATCTAACTGGTTGGGCTCATCAGGATTCATGGATAAGTAAAGCTGAGTATCATCAGCATAACAGTGGAAATTATATGCTGCCTGATAATTTTACCTATTGGAAGCATATACAGTACACACCAAAAGTTTGGTCATTCAAAGAGTTTTCTTTATTTTCATGACTATGAATATTGTAGCTTCACACTGAAGGCATCAAACTATGAATTAACACATGTGGAATTATATACTGAACAAAAAGTGTGAAACAACTGAAAATATATCTGATAATGGTTTTCACTTCACAGGTGTGCCCTGTTAGAATTTGTATTATGGCAAAAACAAAAGCAGCTAAGTAAAGAAAAATGAGTGGCCATCATTACTTTAAGAAATGAAGGCCAGTCAGTCCGAATAATTGGGAAAACTTTGAAAGTGTCCCCAAGTGCAGTCGCAAAAACCATCAAGCGCTACAAAGAAACTGTCTCACATGAGGACCGCCCCAGGAAAGGAAGACCAAGAGTCACCTCTGCTGCAGACAATAAGTTAATCCGAGTCACCAGCCTCAGAAATCGCAGTTTAACAGCAGCTCAGCCTAGAGAACAGGTCAATTCCACACAGAGTTCTAGCAGCAGACACATCTCTAGAACAACTGTTAAGAGGAGACTGTGTGAAACAGGCCTTCATGGTAAAATAGATGCTAGGAAACCACTGCTGAGGACAGGCAACAAGCAGAAGAGACTTGTTTGGGCTAAAGAACACAAGGAATGGACATTAGACCAGTGGAAATCTGTGCTTTGGTCTGATGGGTCCAAGTTTGAGATCATTGGTTCCAACAACCGTGTCTTTGTGCGGCACAGAAGAGGTGAATGGATGGACTCTACATGCCTGGTTCCCACCTTGAAGCATGGAGGAGGAGGTGTGATGGTGTGGGGTGCTTTGCTGGGGACACTGTTGGGGATTTATTCAAAATTGAAAGCCTACTGAACCAGCATGGCTACCACAGCATCTTGCAGTGGCATGCTATTCCATCCGGTTTGCGTTTAGTTGGGCCATCATTTATTTTTCAACAGGACAATGACCCCAAACATACCTCCAGGCTGTGTAAGGGCTATTTGACCAAGAAGGAGAGTGATAGGGTGCTGCGCCAGATGACCTGGCCTCCACAGTCACCGGACCTGAACCCAATCGAGATGGTTTGGGGTGAGTTGGATCGCAGAGTAAAGGCAAAAGGGCCAACAAGTGCTAAGCATCTCTGGGAACTCCTTCAAGAATGTTGGAAAACCATTTCAGGTGACTACCTCTTGAAGCTCATCAACAGAATGCCAAGAGTGTGCGGTGGAGTAATCAAAGCAAAAGGTGGCTACTTTGAAGAACCTAGAATAGAACACATATTTTCAGTTGTTTCACACTTTTTTGTTCAGTATTTAATTCCACATGTGTTAATTCATAGTTTTGATGCCTTCAGTGTGAAGCTACAATATTCATAGTCATGAAAATAAAGAAAACTCTTTGAATGAGAAGGTGTGTCCAAACCTTTGGTCTGTACTGTATATAGTAAAGAGGATTGGCCCAAGTACCGAACCATGTGGTACACCACAATTAACCCTGAAGTTTGAAGATGATTTATCATTTACATGAACAAACTGGAATCTGTCAGACAAGTAAGATTAAACCAGCCTAGCGCTGTTCCCCTGATCCTTACAGCATATTCCAGCCTTACTAAGAGAATACTGTGATCAACTGTATCAAATGCAGCACTGAGATCTAACAAGACAAGTACAGACACAAGTCCATTATATGAGGCTAGGAGAATATCATTAGTGACCTTCAGCAGAGCTGTTTCAGTGCTATGATGAGCTAAGAAGCCTGACTGAAACTCTTCAAACAGATCATTGCTGTGTAAATGCTCACACATTTGATTAGCAACTATTTTCTCAAGACTTTTAGATAAGAATGGAAGATTAGATATAGGTCTGTAATTTTTTTAAGTCATCTCAATCAAGCGAAGGTTTCTTAAGTAAAGGTTTAATTACAGCTACCTTAAAAGCTTGTGGTACATATCCATTTATTAAGGATAGATTAATCATATCTAAAATGGGGCTGCTAATCAGAGGGAACACTTCCTTAAATAATTTGGTTGGGATTGGGTCTAACATACAAGTTGAAGGTTTAGATGAAGCTAATATTTTTGATAACTCAGGAAACTGTAATTTTTGTAATAGATCTGACCCACATACAGAAGAACACTGAGGAAACAACTGAATCAGTGAAAGGTGTTTATTTACAGCAAGTGAGTCTGGAACGTGAATGGGTGAATTGCCAACTGTATGGAAAGAGGGGGGAAAAGAACTGGTGAAACTATAATGTTGCAAAAATAACGAAAGGTAACTATTGTAATCAGAAGAATGGCTTACTAATCAAGTGCAGTCAGGTCGCCAGGGGTAGAGGGAGTCAGGGTCCAGGTGTGCGAAGCGGAGAAATCCAGATGGTTTTACTTGTGCTGTAGAATGAGTTCTGGTGAGTTCAGGACTTAGTTCAATGTTCAGGTAGACTGAGGAAAACAGGAAGCTGCCAGCTTGGTCCTTGGAAATGAAATCCAAACGAAATCCACCAAACATAGGTAAACTTGATCGTCCAGAAACTTCTAGAACCAAAGTCAGTGTTCAACAAAGATAATCAAAAGGTTCAGGTTTCTGCCTGCGAAGGAAACATACACAGTCAACTTAGAGATAAGGAACGAAGCATAGCTTAGTAGTGGCTGAGCTTGTTACCACTGAAGGCAAACACTCTGGCTTCGAAGTACTGGCAGCGTCCTTCTTAAATACTCCTCCATGCAATCAGCAGATCTGTCACTCATAACACCTGAGAAACTCCAGCACCATCTGGAAACTGAAAACAAAGTTGCACACAAAACACAAACACACACTCTAACTCAGACCCCGACAGAATCTCCACAGGATCAAAACAGTCCAAACACAGATCAGGTTCTACAGTTATTTCCAATATTGTCTCGCTTGCTGAGGATGAAGTAATCATCTTCGGGAGTATGCCAATGATTTTGTTTTTAATAGAATCAATTTTATTTAAAAATAATTCCATAAAGTCATGACTGCTGAGAGCTAAGGGAATGGATGGCTCAACAGAGCTATGACTCTGTGTAAGTTTAGCAACTGTACTAAAGAGAAACCTAGGATTATTCTTGTTCTATTCTATTAATGATGAGAAATAAGCTGTTCTAGTTTGGCGAAGTGTTTTTTTATACAATAGTAGGCTATTTTTCCAGATTAAGTAGGAATCCTCTAGGTGTGTAGAGCACCATTTTCTCTCCAATTTTCTAACATTGTGCTTTAAAGTACGCAGCTCTGAATTAAACCGGGGAGCCTACCTCCTATAAACAATGACCTTCTTTTTCAAGGGGGCTGCATTGTCTAATGCACCACACAACAATGAAGTAACACTATGAACAACAGAATCAATTTGTGAAGGGGAAGAAACAAAATTATTGCCCTCCACTGTTTTTTCTGTAATAATGAGGAAATTTAAAGTGGAACAGATTCTTTAAAGGTTGTTACAGCATTGTCTGATAATGATCTACTATAATGAAATTTTCTTTCAGGTGTGGAGTACTCAGTTAAATTAAACTCAAAGGTTATTAAAAAATGGTTAGACAGGACAGGGTTATGAGAAAATATTGTTATGTCTTTACACTCAATGCCATATGTCAGCACAAGGTTCAGAGAATGAAGACAAAGGTGGGTAGGTTTGTTAATGTTGTGAGCAAAGCCAATTGAGTCTAAGATAACATTAAAGGCTATATTTAGGCCATCACTTTCAGTGTCAACATGAATGTTAAAATCCCCCACTATAATTACCGTATCTGTATTTAACACTAAATCAGATAAAAGTTCTGAAAGCTGATCTAAAAATTGAGAGTAAGGACCTGGTGGACGGTACAAAACAACAAACAGAAGTCGTTTTAGTGCTTTGCAATTTGGATGAGGAAAACTAAGGGTTAAATAGTCAAAAGAGTTGTAGCTATTAATTGGTCTGGGACTAATCAATAAATCGGACTGAAAGATGGTTGCTACTCCTCCTGCTCGCCCAGTATTTCGAGGTATGTGAAAATTTAAATAAGTAGTACGAGTTGACTTATTTACAGTAACATAATCCTTTTGATGCCACCTGGTTTCTGTGAGGCAAAATAAATCAATCTGATTTTCACAAATCAAGTAATTAACTAGCAAAATCTTTGAAGAGAGAGATCTTATGTTCAGTAAGCCTTGTTGAACTTGTTCACATTACAACCACAAACCTCCATGGGGGAAGGGGGGGGGAGGGTATTTTGTAAATGATAAATTGTGAATTGAAAGGAAAAGGATACATGTTTTTCAAAATTTCTACCAATAATATCTGAAAATGGTTGACCTCATTTATTTTCAGCCCCCTTCACAATGAAATGATGTGCAAACAATTGCCTTTTGAAGTCACTAGTTAAGACTAGTTAAATAAAATACCTTAAAGTATGTGGTCATGTTGCACAATCAGAAAAAAGTAACAGGCTGGATACTTTTGCAAGGAACTCTGAGTTTTTCAGATAAAAAAAAAAAAACTTGCTACAGTATTTTAAACTGCAAAATGCTGAAGTGTACGTTATAACGAAGTTTTTCAATATGTCCAAAACATAAGTGGCAGCCTGGATTAGCTGGTGATGCCATTGTGCATACTACAGTATCATCTGTGTTGAAAGGCAGTGCTGGGCCATTATTTATTGAAAGTCCCTTATCTTCATATATCATAGAAATGGGAGCAGATATGCGGTAGAGTAACAGAGGTTTAATGGAGCCACATCAGGAACATGACATTGTGGATTTTCTTATCAAAGTGGGAGAGAAATCAACTCATTAACAAGAGAAAGACCAAACTTTGTCTTTATAAGTTTATTCAAAGACATTTCAGCGTCTGAAGACTCTGTCACTGAGTTTAGTCAGTGAAGCAGAGCCACAAACAGAAGTCACAAACAGTATTTATACCAGAATGAGGGTGTTCTCTCAACTTGAAAGAGTTTAGAAATTGGCCCCTAGACCCCACCCCGGGTCAGAGGTAACCAGGTTATTTATGAGAGCACCCATCTACCATCCCTTTAGACACAACACTTCAGGGAGTGTTAACAATAAAACTCCTGATAATGAATTTAGAGCCCATCTGTTCTTAAGCAACCAAAACACAGAGGTCAGAGAGGAGAGAGGTGAAGAAAAGTTCAAAGCACTAAAATAATTTTCCACAACATCTGCATCAAAGATGTTGTTGTTGTGCTTTACACAATTTGTTTCATTTCATTACTGTAAAAGGCCATTTCTAAATACATAAACATACCTGACAAGATTATTACCTCTATGAGAGAGCACATACCATAGTGCATAAACCAGAAACCTAACTGGCACTTTTAAAATCAAATACAATATTAGTACCACAGTTATACAATATTTCTTGACTTTTGATGAACTGATGCTTCTTCAAACAGCAGAAGTACTGGTGAAATTAAAATGGTTTGAAGATTGTGTCAAGCCAGGACCAAATAAAAATCCCTCCAGCAGTTTTTGTAATGTTTAATTTCCATTCTTTGGTGTAGGACTCAGGGATGTCTGTAGACCATTTGTTTTGAAGCAGAGTTGCCTCAGCATGAAGAACACAGAGGTAATGAAGACATTAATTTTGACCAAGTTCCTTTTAGTGCCCCAAGCTTGTAGAGAAACCCTGACAATGAGCTGACATAAACAACAGCAGGATAGCCAGTCTCTTTAAAACACCTGTGCAATTCAGCCTATCACATTTAAACATCTGAAAAGTGGCAGAACCAAAACAATATATATATATCCAGACTTTCCTTAAAAGACAAGAGTTAGAAAAATATATTTACATCTACAGACAACATACCTTGTCTTTCAGACACTAGCATTTCTACAGGAACAAAGAACAGAGAAATAAAAACCTTGGACTGAAGAGGGAGGCTTTTTATTTGATGTGGTTTAGTGGCCTCTGTAGAGTCGCCTACCCCACAAATATCAAGGCGTGGCAGTGGGTCAAATTGATTAGTCCTTGGAAATAGTCCCTGAGCTCTGGTAGAATCCAGAGTAAAATGAGCTGGAGGACTAATTTATTATCTCCTTTAGCTGTGGACATATTGACTATCCTTAATGAAAGGACAGAAGGTAAAGTCACATTATACAATTCGGAGCAATACCAAATTATTTTCTGACAACTAATTGGTATTCATGTAAATTATTTTTAGGACAACATTAACAGGGTGAATGTGGACAATAAATATTTCTAATGTATCCTTATTTTTCTTCACACTATTTCACTGCTTCAAATCACAGATCTTACTCATAAAAAATTGTATGTTTCATGTGCATTATAATTTCTCCCCTAATAGCCTCGATAAATTACACATTGAACATACAGAGCTTAAATATTCTCTTTGTAGTGCTGACACTTTTCTGAACCTCGTCTCGTCGTCTTCCGCTTATGCGGGACCGGGTCGCGGGGGCAGCAGACTCAACAGAGACGCCCAGACGTCCCTCTCTCCAGACACCTCCTCCAGTTCCTCCAGGGGGAGCCCAAGGCGTTCCCAGGCCAGCCGAGAGACATAGTCCCTCCAGCATGTCCTGGGCCGTCCCCTGGGCCTCCTCCCGGTGGGACGTGCCTGGAATACCTCCCGAGGAAGGCGTCCAGGAGGCATCCGGTATAGATGCCCGAGCCACATCAACTGGCTCCTCTCGATGTGGAGGAGCAGCGGCTCTACTCCGAGCCCCTCCCGGATGGTCGAGCTCCTCACCCTATCTCTAAGGGAGTGCCCGGCCACCCTACGGAGGAAACTCATTTCAGCCGCTTGTATCCGGGATCTCGTTCTTTCGGTCATGACCCAAAGTTCATGGCCATAGGTGAGGGTAGGAACGTAGACCGACCAGTAAACCTTTCTGAACCCTTTAAGAAATTCTCATTATCTCTTTTGGAAAAAAGAGAGAGGGTCAATTTGACCACTGAATTCTGCCCATAAAATGGTCCATTGGTTGCTATTTGCAATTTCTCAGCTAAGTGTTGCTTATCTTACAATACAATTGTTGTGAAGTTTATTAAGAAGTACATATTGAAAGATTACAGGAAGTATACAATGAAGGATAATTGAAATATAGTCATTAATAAACCTAGAGATTCAATGAGTTTGGATCTCTCCGTTTTTCTGTTTGGTAAGGATTGGAACGATCTGCCTTCTACAGGTGAGAAAAACAAACAGACTGGAAGGGAAGTTGCCAGGTAAATGAACATGGAGTTATCATGGGGGAGGATTGTTGCCAGGGAAACAGACATGCACTGTCAGCATGTGGCCATGGAATTGAAGAGAACCAACCAGGATGGAGCAGTCGCAGAAAATTCAGAAATGTGGTAGGCAGCGTAATCTCCATAAACCATTGTTTGCTATAAACATGTGGGCTTTTCACACTTCTGCTAGAATCAAGTTAGCTGAATTTTCTAATAAGTCATGTTTGCTGTTTCTTAAAAAGGGCCTACTTAAAGAGAGAATGAAACTTGAGTAGATAACAGGAAGGCTGCATGTTTTGTTATTGTGAACTTTCAACCAGTTGTGGTTATTTCAAAATGTTAGCAGCTTTGTCAAAAACTAAGTGTTAAGCTAAGAATCTACTTTCTCTTTTATCGTTGTTTTAAAATAATAGTAAAGCCCTTTCTCACATTGACAGCTCTCCCACAAACATGAAGTGTCATCGCCTCTTCTAATATAAATATTGATACAGTTTATGAGTTAGGATTAATGAACAGAATAAATGCGTACAATACTAGCACCCAATTAAAGGTTGGGCAGCCATTACTGGTTAGTCAATAGTGATGCTGCACATTGTTCCTAAAATATATATCTGAACATTATAAAATGTTTTTAATGATTTTTAATACAAATATTTGTGTTGTTTTTCAATTCAGTTTTCAATTCAGTTTATTTATATAGCGCCAATTCACAACACATGTTGTCTCAAGGCACTTCACAAAAGTCAGGTACATACATTCCAATTAATTCTAACCATTGAACAGTGCAGTCAGATTCAGTTATTTATTCAAATTGGATAAAAAGTTTTTCTATCTAAGGAAACCCAGCAGATTGCATCCAGTCAGTGACTTGCAGCATTCACTCCTCCCAGATGAGCATGTAGAGACAGTGGACAGTCACTGGCGTTGACTTTGCAGAAATCCCTCATACTGAACATGCATGTAGCGACAGTGGAGAGGAAAAACTCCCTTTTAACAAGAAGAAACCTCCAGCTGAACTAGTAACTAATAACTTTATAGGTAAGACATTTTGAATTTGAAGTTTGGTAAATATATATAAACTTTGCAAAGTGTCAATATTTGTGGTTCAGATATTTTTTAAGTTACAGAAGTTAAGAGTTATACTTGTAAGGAACAATATATTTAATGGGTTAAACTGTGGATGATGTGTTGCTACATATAAATAAATCTTGGTCCATAGGAAATAAAATGTTCTTTGAGTGCATTGTAAAAATAGAAAGGACACTTCACCTATTTTAAATACTGGTAAATTGTTACATGTAGGAGGAGCCAAACGTAGGCATGAAGTAGACAGATTAAGGTGTAAATTTGATCGAATAAATCAACAGCATTGACTAGCAAATTGAGTAAATGAGGAAATATGGAGATTTGTGCTACAATTACACTGTTCTTCAAACGTAATCAAAAATAGAGAACACAACATGCTTAATTTTGAAATTCTTGTTTGTTAATAAAATAAGCTTGTCTGTTTGTTTTGCCACAGCATTCCAGCAGGTATCCATGACCAAGCCAAGTGTATGATCCAATTTATGTCTCACGACAATTAGTTTTTGTGTAATCCTTGTCGAACCAAGTTTGCCCTGACGCCTTTTCGGATCCCAAACTTTGCCTGCCTCTCAACTATCCTCATCTCGCCTCACGACATCAAGTAAGCCTGCCTATTCTGCCTTCTCAATTTATGACCCCAGCCTAGCTAATGACACCCCTATCGGATCACGTCTCAACCCGTTGGGTCCCATGTCACTAGATTGACGGTGTGTTCTCTTTCCCACTACATAACCGTCCTAGTCCCTCTCAATGCTATCGTCTCTATCAGAGTGTAAGCATCACTACCAAACTTGCAGATTACGTGCCGCTGCTCGTACTTGACTCCTTTACTTAGAAGTCCCTTTTTCACTTCACTGGTTCTCCTCTCAGGCGTTCCCTGAAAGCTCCAGCCGCTCCCTGTCTGGTCACTCCAGTTTCTGCAGTTTTGGAAGCAGGGGCTGCAAGGAGAGTCATCTGGGTAATAAGATTCTGTTCAGAGAAATTTCAACCTACTGTTGTCTGTTTTGGCATTCACCATCCTGTCTGTATTTCAGAGTCTGACTTGAGGACTGGAGAGACAAAGCTGAATGTGTTCCAAACTTTTTTTACTGATGGAGAAAGAAAAGAAATAAACACTCTTGATCTTCCACTCCTGTTTTGGTGTTTTTTTTCTAGTCCATACATATTTATGATCCATGACCATGACACATAAACTTTTTTAATTAACAGAATAAACTTACAAAACAGCAGGGAATTACTCTCCATAATTAAGTTTTTTATATTTAACATTTTGTGAAAAACGAATGCTCAAAACAACTACCTAGACGTGTTAACAAAAGCCTCAGTAGATGCTGCATAGGGTACAGACATTTGTCAGATTCTAATGGCCCTTACCCAATTGTCCCTACTCAGGGCGGTGTGGCACTGCTCAACTGGATTTTTAGGCTTTTCCATTAGTAAGGGTTCCGTGGAACCATTACTACTTTTTGTACCTGCTTGGTTGCGGTTCTAAGTGAGCCGAACCGTCCTGAAAACGCAACATCCAAAGACTAGGCGTCGTCACTAGTCGCATCATATTATAACTAATATCTTCAACCATTAAATCGCTGTGCGCTGGCCTTATCGTGTCTTTGACCACTATAGCAAGCTAGCAGGTTGCTAGGTTGTACCCTTCAGTACATACATTTAGTATAATCATAAACCAAATTTTTAATATTATATTATATTATATATTACATTTATGTATGGTCAACTTTAAAGCCCTGCAGAATAAAAACTTATTTTTACATCTTCATAAAGCACATGTTTTTGTTGAAAAATGCTGCAAAGATCGCTACAATAACTTTAAATGTTACTGACAAATCAGGCTTTAAAATGATCAAGATTTCAGGCATAAACGTGTAGAATTGGATGTTGTTTGCCCATCTGTCAACACATCAAAATGGCACCTGGAGGTGCACGTCATACATTGCAGCTCTCTCATTAGCTGACCAATCTCTGTCCCAATATCTATAATTTATAATGTATAGGGATGTTAGAGTTTCTTGGTTTGAAGAGATTAAGCAGACTATTCAGTAACAAGCAGAACTGGTGAGGATGAAAACAAGGAAAAGAAGACTGCACCTACTGAAACGTGAGGTAGAGAGTGACTTTTTTATTTAACCAGATAGAATAAAAAGTTACTTATACTGCCCTCTAATCTTCACTGCATGTGCAAGAGTAATTTTTTAAGGATAATTTTAATCCAGATGACCTGAATGTTCCAACTTTTAAATTGTTTCGTTTTGAACGACAAAAAGGTTTGTCAGAAATTTTGAGCCACTTTTGAAGTAAGAAAAAGGATATCTGTAAATGTTATTCAGCATAATTCAGAAACCCAACTGCACACATAATGAACCATAATGGCTAGACTGACGAGCCATGTGTGGCACTTAGGCAGTGTGTGGCACTTAGGTGTTTTCTCTAAAAACATAGTTGTTCTGCTAAGGATGGACCCTGATTTTCCCTGTAATAATTTTGACACAATAAATAAAATTTTATTTTGTAATTGTGATTTCTGTTGGTATGGTATAATCTACTACATATTTAATGATACAGACAATGAGCTGAATTACCTTTTCTACTTGTCATTTTAAATGCAAATTTCCTTTTCTGCCTGTGAAGCAAATGGGCCATGCTGTCGCTTATCACTTAGGGTTTAGCTGAGCATGACAGCTGTTTCTTAGTGAAACTAACTCAGTCAACAAGCCTATAACAAACCCTTGTTCTGCATGAACACCGGCTCCAACGATTTCCTCTGTGACTGATCTCCATCTTTTTCTCTGTTTCCATTAACTCAAGCATAACCAGGCAATGTCCACAGTTTCTTTAGGGTTGATTATGGAACCAATGTTTTCCTTTGTTGTAGCTTTTGCCATGTTTCTTACAGACACTATTAATGTCTACAGGCCTGAAAAACAAAATGTAATTAAAAGTTTAAAGCATACTAATTGGAGTAGACCCTAAGTCAGACAGACAAAAAAGAAATCCAAGGCAAGCTTAAGTTGTGTCTTTTAGGGAAAATAAAAGTAAGCAGATCATTAATGGGTTAAGCAATCTATCTAAAACAATTATCAGGAGTCATTTTTGTCACGATCCTGAGGTGATTGGGATTGGATATTCTGTTTTGTGCATATTTTGATTGTTTCTTTGCTGTTTTATTTTGAGGCTTAGGTCTTTCCTTCTTAAGTTTATTTATCTGTCTTCACTATTGTTAGGGTTAGGGTTAGTTTTACTTTTCAGTTAATTCTTTTGTTTTTTTCCTGGGGTATGTTCCATGTCTGTTTTCTTAGTGCAAGACCTATGCGTTTTAGACAATCTATTTATGAAAGTACTTTACTTCTTCTTAGTTTGTTTCTGCAATTGAGTCCCTGTAAAGATTATGATTATTGATTAATTAACATTTATCAAGAATTATAATTTAAAATCATAATTTGAAATTAATTAATTTCTTAACCAAAAATCAATAGTTACGAATAGAAATCAGAGATGTCCTCTGGTGTTGTGATTATGGGCTCAAAGCTCTTTAATAATTACAATTAGCTATTCATCATTAATAATTGATAAATTATTAACCAAAACCAAAAACTGTTTATTCAACTGCTTCACCGAAGGTGGGGGAACTTCGTCCTTGTTTTGACAGATAAATCAATCTTGCACAAAATAAACGCAAACGCTTCTCTTAATTATATATATGAAGATTTATTGAAGCCAAATAATTCTGATATACCATTATTCTGGTTGAAAAACTTTCACCTAACTAACAAGCACTATTCTACACAAAGGGAATAAAATTGACTACCTAAAAATAATAAAAGAAAAATATATGCGCATTGAGTGTCTATGAAGATCAAACCAGCAGTTTTATGGACAAAATGTGTAATTTGGGTTAAATGGAAAGAGAAACCATCCTGGTGTGCTGATGTCTCGATTGCAGCGATCAGCTGTTAAAACGGTGGGGCCATGCCCCTTTAGCCATACAGCTGATTTCCCCGAATCTCGAACAAAGAGTCATAAAACTCTGAGGGGGGAACTCAGTGGAAAACTCCAGTAATAAAACTGGAACAAAGGAGTGGTCAGGCAGGCCCAGACTGCAGTTGCTTTGAATGAAAAACTTAAAAAAGTCCAACTTCTAACTTCTGGCTGATCCCAAATCAGCCAGACAAAACATGAACACGCACGATTCAGCAGAGCTTGCGCAGCAAATCAAAACACAGCTCAGCATAAAACACTTCAATCAGTATTGCATGCAACAAGTTGATACCTTAGATTAACTACTAGTGATTCTAAATCACCTTAACTATGCCTCATCCTGCCCAGACCTCTAAATGTACCTATCCAATTTAATATAAAAAGGAACGAAATTGCACTGACGTTGATTTCTTCTCTCCACCGGTTGAGGATGGGTCAGGTCTAAAGAAAAACGAGGGAGGGGAACCACGTGTTCGTGATCAACTCAAGAAAAAAACAAATCCTTGTTGACGCGCCAGCTTATCAAAACGCAATCCTAGATGCAGTTAAGATGATTTTATTTTGTCGACATTGTCAATATCCAAGGTAGAACATAGGTAGAACAGTATCCAAAGCAGCACAAAAATGGATCCGTAGGATTAAACGGTGATTAAAAACATATTAGCTTAAGGCAGTCAGCAAAAAAGGTAGACCTGCCCCATCAACCACTCACTAAAAATTACCCAAGCCGCAACAGGTGATTTACAATCACTAATAGCACCACGCGATCCCACGCTATGTCAGTCAGTCAGTCATAGGCCAGAGGTTACCAGCACTTAGCCTAAATATAGTCAGTCTGTGATGTACATCTAGTTGTGGTAAAGTCAAGTCAAAATATCATGTCAAAAGTTGAGTCAAATGTGTTGTCTTCATTGGTCGGAAGTCTCCTGAAGAAGGCATACCTTTGTGATGGGTCTGCATAAGTGGCTGGTTGTGGTGTTAATCCAGACGTGACGTACAAGTCCATTCTTATCTGGCACAGTTTCTGTGATTCTGCCAATGATCCAGGAACCACGAGGTGCAGAGTCATCCATTATAAGAACCACATCTCCAGGAACAAAGTTGCGTCTAATCTTCATCCACTTGTGGCGCTGTTGAAGTTGAGGCAGATATTCTTTAATCCATCTCTTCCAAAACAAATCAGATATGTATTGGACTTGTCTCCATCGTTTCCGTGCATAAACATCATCTTTCTGAAATAAACCTGGTGGTAAGCTTGGGTTAGACTTGAGTAAGAGAAGATGGTTCGATGTTAAAGCTTCCAGATCATTTCGGCGGATTCCAATGTAATAGGTCTACTGTTGAGGATTGACTCCACTTCACAGAGAGCAGTTTGAAGTCCTTCCTCGTCCAAATACTGTGTCTGCAGGACGGAAGTAAGAACCTTTCTGATGGAACAAATCAGTCTCTCCCATGTTCCACCATGGTGCGACCCAGCTGGAGGATTGAAGATCCACTTCACTCTCTTCAGTGACAGCGCATCAGAGATCTTTTCCTGATTCCAATCCTCGATAGCTCGTCTCAGTTCGTGCTCTGTGCGCACAAAGTTGGTACCATTATTGCACCGCAGCTCTTGTACTTGGCCTCTCCTTGCAATGAAACGTCGTAAGGCGTTAATGAAAGAGATGAGGCAACATCAATATGTACTGCTCTGATCGCCAAACATGAGAAGATAACTCTATATTTCTTCACAAGACTTCTCCCACGCTTCACTTCAAATGGACCAAAATAGTCCATTCCAACAATACTAAAAGGAGGTTTCTCAGGGGTTACTCTGCTTTCAGGTAGGTCAGCTATTTGTTGCTGGCCTGCAGCTCCATGCAACCGTCTGCAGATCACACACCTTGACATGATCTTTCTAATCAATGCACCAGCACCAGGAATCCAATATTTCTGATGGAGCTTTGAGAGTATGTGGTTCCTACCACCATGACCCACCCCTTTATGGATGTATCGGAGAATAAGATAAGCAATGTGAAGATCTTTAGCTACAATGATAGGATGTTTAGAATCTTCAGACATGACAGCCCTGCTGAGACGTCCTCCAACATGCAGCACATCATCCACCAGAACAGGATGCAACCTGTATATGTGACTGCTTCATTTGACGTTCTTTCCTTTTTGGAGACAGGAGATTTCCTCAGAATATATTTTCTTCTGACAGAACTTGATTACCTGCATCTCAGCATCCTCAATCTCTCCCAATAAAAGAAAGCCAGTACGCAGCTCAACCCTATGATGAGCACCTTCACACTGGGTTGTTTCAGATGCCGACTGGAAATGTGTCTTGTTTCTTTTGTAATGCAAGAGCAATGTTTTGAATCTCAAAATCCAACCCATCACTCTCACAAGACGAGTCCAGGATGAAGCACGATGAATCAAAAGAGCCAAAGGATGATTGTCATCTTGTACGGGGGAAACACCAACAGAAGCAGACACTTTGACTTCAGGATCTTCATGTGGAAGTTCTTGTAAGTTCTCGGGGTTCACAGGCTAATCTGTCTCTCGCTGTGTAAGAAATGCAGGACCAGATAACCATGGAGTTTCATGTAGAAATGGCTCTACCTTCATACCCCTGGAGGCAATGTCTGCTGGGTTATTAGTTGTGTTCACATATCTCCACTGGGAGACGCCAGAAGCCCTGAGAATCTCTGACACTCGATTCGCCACAAAAACACGGAACCTGGAAGTCTTGTTATTGAGGTATTTCAATACAGAAGTATTGTCTGTCCAAAACACTGAATCTAGAAGCGGTAGCCTTAGTTCTCTTCTCCACAGTATGTCCATGCGAACTGCCAATACAGCCACAGTCAATTCCATACGGGGAATTGTGACTGGTTTTAAAGGTGCCACCCTGGACTTCCCATTATGAAGGAACTGTGCATTTGGGAGAGACTGTTCTGCAGCAGCAGGTAGGTAACAGCGCCATACCCCTTCTCACTTGCATCTGCAAAATGGTGCAACTGAGCGGTGATTGTTTTCCCAAAATCAGTAGATTTCAAACATCTTTTGATGCTGATGTTGTCCAACAGCTGCAATTCTTCCATCCAACTTTTCCACTCTTGAGCAACTGCTAATGGAATAGCATCATCCCATCCTATTCCCTTCTGACACAGGTCTTGAAGGATTCTTTTAGCTATGAAAATGACAGGAGCTAAGAATCCCAAGGGGTCATAGAAGGTGCTAACAGTGGAAAGGATCCCTCTTCGGGTCAATGGTCTGTTTGGGATGGATATGCAAAACTTAAACACATCTGACTGTAGACACCACCATACTCCCAATGCTCGTTCAACAGGCAAGATGTCATGATCCAGATCTAAAGTTTTGACCTCTTTAGCTCTTTCCTCCTCAGATATTACTGCCAAGACACTGCGGCTATTACTTATCCACTTCGTTAAGTGGAAGCCGCCTTTGGCTCAGATGCAGATGAGTCTGAGGTCTGAGTAAAGAAATATGGCTTCCTCTTCAGTGCCTATCTAGGCAAGACAATCATCCACATAGAAACCATATAGAATGGTATCAATCACCTGCTGGCTGAAATCTGCTTTGTTGTCCTCTGCACATTTCTGCAGGGCATAGTTAGCACAACTCGGAGATGATGTTGCTCCAAATAAATGAACGTCCATGCGGTACTCCTGCATGCCCTGATTGAAGTCACCACCAGGCCACCAGAAAAACCTCAATAGGTCAGCATCTTCCTCTGGCACATGCACCTGATGGAACATGGCTTCAATGTCAGACATCAAAACAACAGGCTCTTTTCTGAACCTAGTCAACATGCCAACCAGGCTATTTGTTAAATCAGGACCACTCAGGAGCTGTGCATTGAGAGAAATGCCCTGGAATGACGCAGCACAGTCGAAGACAACCTGAATCTTTCCCTTGATAGGATGGTTCACCCCATGGTGAGGGATATACCAAACCTTTCCATCACTGCGCTCCAAATCTGTAGTTGGCACTCTTTTTGCATAACCTTTGGATAGAAGATCTTTCATGAAGGCAATGTAGTCTTTGTGGAAGTCTTTATCTCTGATAAACCTTTTCTTTAAATTTAAAGCACGTTGTTCAGCAATTGCGTGGTTATCAGGCATTCTTATGTCTCGATCTCTCAAAGGCAAGGCAATGTTGTAGTGTCCAATACGCAAGGTTACTGTCTTACTGGCCAACTCTAGAAACTTGGAGTCTTCCTGTGACAGCCCCATCTGCTCATCGTGGCTGCTCTCAGGAAAATCTATCTTGAATGGATGCTTCCATAGGTTATCCAATGTAACAGCAGACATTCTGTTCATGGTGACAGTTGACAGACAACTTGTTCTTTCCCAACATTCTCGGTCAATTGGCCCATTCACTGTCCAGCCGAGCACAGTTTTAACAGTGAAAAGTCCATCACCTTTGCTCCTGATGACCTCCAAAGGTTCTAGAGCTCTGGGCATGTTCATGCCAATCAAAAGCTCCACTTGCGCCTTGATCTCTGGCAAATGAACGCACTTCAAGTGTGGCCAGATATCCAGGTCTTGTTGCTTTGGGATATTACTCAGGTCAACAGGCATTTTGTGCTGTGTAAAGAGGTCAGGCATGTCATAATACATGTCGCTGTCCAATCCGGCAATTTCAAGTTCAGGTACACTGAAGCTGTCCACAACTTTCTCTTGTCCCATGGTGTGCAAGAGAATCTTTGTTTTTCTCCCAGTGAGATTCACCTTATCCAAAAGACCCACTGTACAAAAGGATGCTGAATTCCCATGGTACAAAAAGGCAAATGTTTCCAGTGTCCGTTGACCTTTCTTTGCTTTCACCTTAACTGGCACAATGGCAAGCTTGCAGTCCTGTGCACCAGCCCCAGTAAGACCACTAGTCTGAACTGTGTCAGGAGAGTTCACTGCTTCAGCATCAAGTTGAACTTCATTCTTCTTGTTGTTGTGAATATGGAGTATGCTTGCATGTCTGAAACCACAGATTTTACACAAAAGGCATTTTCTGCATTCTTTGCTGATATGCCCTGTACGCAAGCAACCAAAATCTTCTCATTATGAGATTTATTTTCAAGCAAAGAGCATGACTCCAGTTTGTGTCCACCCTTGCAAAGCAAACAAATCTTCACATCAGTCTGATGGTCTTGAGCCTCTGACGGATTATTTCTCTCAACAGCAGAGGTAGTGATGCCAAAGCTATTTCCTGTGGCTCTTGGGCGAGAAAAACGTTTCCCTCCATCTGTGCTCCTGGCTGATGAATTTATTAGTGGAACATCACTTAGGTTTCCAAAGACAGGATCTGCAGTAATTTTTACTTGACGCTCAATAAAGAAAACAATGTCAAAAAATTTTGCTCTTTGACGCTGCTTCTCCTGGATGTCACATGCTACAGTTCGCCATTTATCTTTTAATTTATATGGCAATCTTTTAATCACAGCAAGCATATTAGAAGGTGTGTTTAATTCAGAAAGATCATAAACGTCCTCCATCGCATTACAACACCGACGTAAAAACAAACAGTATGCCTGAAGGGCTTTCCATCTTCTGATTTAATCAATGGACATGAATAAACCTTATTCAGGTAAGCAGATGCAATAACATGTCCATTTCCAAAATGCTCATACAGCATAGTCTTTGCTTTGACACATTCACCAACATCAGACATATGTTGACAGCTTTTGACAAGAACATTGGGCTGCCCCCTGGTGTACTGTACAAGGTAATGCAAGCAATCATCAGGATCACCAGTCTTTGATTCAATGACCTATGAGCGCATAAAGGCCAAAAAATGAAGTGGATCGCCATAAAAAGGTTGAATTTCTCTTTTGGGTAGCAGAGAGAGACTTTGTTGACAAACCAACATGCAAGTTAATTCATTTTGTTTCTCCATAATGGATAACAGATGTTTGTTGGCTGCTGATTGAGCAGCTTGCTGCAGAGGCATATTTGATATTGTTCCGCTTATAGGATGAGAAGGTCCAAGAAGAAGAGGTGCAAACTTTTCCTTTGTCACCTTCTGTTGCACTGTTTTTATTTGAAGCTCTGCCTTTTCATTAACTATATTTTTCTTTGTCTGTGGGACAAAAGTATTAGCATTAAGAGTTTCAACAGTATTTCCTTGTTTTAAAATAGGATTTCATACCATTGGATTTCCGTGAAGCTGAGCTTTGCACTGCAGATCCAGTTTTCAGCACATTTACTTTTGCAGCAATTGCAGCTACAGGTCCTTCTCAAAATATTAGCATATTGTGATAAAGTTCATTATTTTCCATAATGTCATGATGAAAATTTAACATTCATATATTTTTGATTCATTGCACACTAACTGAAATATTTCAGGTCTTTTATTGTCTTAATACGGATGATTTTGGCATACAGCTCATGAAAACCCAAAATTCCTATCTCACAAAATTAGCATATTATTAAAAGGGTCTCTAAACGAGCTATGAACCTAATCATCTGAATCAACGAGTTAACTCTAAACACTTGCAAAAGATTCCTGAGGCCTTTAAAACTCCCAGCCTGGTTCATCACTCAAAACCCCAATCATGGGTAAGACTGCCGACCTGACTGCTGTCCAGAAGGCCACTATTGACACCCTCAAGCAAGAGGGTAAGACACAGAAAGAAATTTCTGAACGAATAGGCTGTTCCCAGAGTGCTGTATCAAGGCACCTCAGTGGGAAGTCTGTGGGAAGGAAAAAGTGTGGCAGAAAACGCTGCACAACGAGAAGAGGTGACCAGACCCTGAGGAAGATTGTGGAGAAGGGCCGATTCCAGACCTTGGGGGACCTGCGGAAGCAGTGGACTGAGTCTGGAGTAGAAACATCCAGAGACACCTTGCACAGGCGTGTGCAGGAAATGGGCTACAGGGGCCGCATTCCCCAGACCTGGGCTACAGAGAAGCAGCACTGGACTGTTGCTCAGTGGTCCAAAGTACTTTTTTCGGATGAAAACAAATTCTGCATGTCATTCGGAAATCAAGGTGCCAGAGTCTGGAGGAAGACTGGGGAGGAGGAAATGCCAAAATGCCAGAGGTCCAGTGTCAAGTACCCACAGTCAGTGATGGTCTGGGGTGCCGTGTCAGCTGCTGGTGTTGGTCCACTGTGTTTTATCAAGGGCAGGGTCAATGCAGCTAGCTATCAGGAGATTTTGGAGCACTTCATGCTTCCATCTGCTGAAAAGCTTTATGGAGATGAAGATTTCATTTTTCAGCACGACCTGGCACCTGCTCACAGTGCCAAAACCACTGGTAAATGGTTTACTGACCATGGTATCACTGTGCTCAATTGGCCTGCCAACTCTCCTGACCTGAACCCCATAGAGAATCTGTGGGATATTGTGAAGAGAACGTTGAGAGACTCAAGACCCAACACTCTGGATGAGCTAAAGGCTGCTATCGAAGCATCCTGGGCCTCCATAAGACCTCAGCAGTGCCACAGGTTGATTGCCTCCATGCCACGCCGCATTGAAGCAGTCTTTTCTGCAAAAGGATTCCCGACCAAGTATTGAGTGCATAACTGTACATGATTATTTGAAGGTTGACGTTTTTTGTATTAAAAACACTTCTTTTATTGGTCGGATGAAATATGCTAATTTTGTGAGATAGGAATTTTGGGTTTTCATGAGCTGTATGCCACAATCATCCATATTAAGACAATAAAAGACCTGAAATATTTCAGTTAGTGTGCAATGAATCTAAAATATATGAATGTTCAATTTTCATCATGACATTATGGAAAATAATGAACTTTATCACAATATGCTAATATTTTGAGAAGGACCTGTATTTCTGCTTGAAGTTGAAGATGTTCTTTCCTTTTCCTTAATTGCTCCTCCTGTTCTTCAATAGCAGGTTTTCTTTGAGCATATTTTGACGTGTGAGCAAGGCAGCCATTTCAGCTTCTAACCTGAGACGTACAGATGAAGTTGATGATACTTTGGAGCTTGACTTGCTTCCTTGATTTGAAACACTGTCGGATGGCAACACATCATCTTGAATGTCATGCTGGAGATTGGCAGATAACTGAGGCTCCATTTGTTCTTGAACCTCCTCTTCTTCTCCTAGTGGAGTTAACTGTGACTGTAACCTGTCAGGATGGTCTGCTTGAGCATTTATTTGTTTCAGAAAGCCATATTTCAACATCCTCAATAAACCCTTTGTTGTATTTAATGATAATTGAAAGCCATGTATTTTGTTTATCTTTCTCATCCAGCAAAATTAAAGGCAGCAAAGATTCATGCAATACAATGGCATCTTTAAACAGGTGTGTTAACTCGTCCAGCAGTGATTTTATTTGTGAATAATTTTTATCATCTTTCATTAGCTCTTTTAGAGACGATATTACACCTTTCATTTTCTTTACACCCTTTTTCCGCTCTGTTTGGAAAATTTCAATTTTATTTATGAGAGCTTTCTCAGTGAGAACGATCGTTCTTTTATCCTTTTCAGGTTTCTCAACAACAGATACAGCAGTTGATCCACTCATTTTAATCCAAAATAAAGGAAACTTCCAGGCAACAACTCCTTAAACTTAATCGAACGCACGCAGAGCCACAACACACACTTACACACCATAAATCCCGCAACCACAATCCCACGGCAAAACTTAGCGGGCGGCGTGTCACAACAACAGCTTCGTGTGGCAGAACCAGACTACGATTAAAAGAGCAGTACGCAGCACAAAAACATTCAGGTTACATACCACTGTCGTCTTCTACTTCTCTGTCAAGCAATCTTCGTTTATAGGTGTAGTGGCGGTAGTGTGTGGGCTCGCGTTGGCGTTCCAGCTGTGCGAAAAACTCCGTTGTCGTTCTTTTTTTTGCTGACAAATGTCAGCGACTGTCAAACAAAGTCATTGAGCAGCTGAATAGGGGAATCCTTGTTGACGCGCCAGCTTATCAAAACGCAATCCAAGATGCAGTTAATATGATTTTATTTTGTCGACATTGTCAATATCCAAGGTAGAACAGTATCCAAAGCAGCATAAAAATGGATCCGTAGGATTAAACGGTGATTAAGGACAAAAAAACATATTAGCTTGAGGCGGTCAGCAAAAAAGGTAGACCTGCCCCATCACCCACTCACTAAAAATCATCCAAGCCACAACAGGTAATTTACAATCACTAATAGCACCACGTGATCCTACGTAGCCTATCCACAAGACCAAAACATGACAATTTTGGGTTTTGATCCACTAAAGTTTAAAATTGGTCAGGGTTAGAATCCATTAACAGTTACTGGAAAATATAAACTATAAAATATAAACCTCCTCTATGATGCTAGGAGTTTATGCTGTACTGATCTGGAGCATACAGATGTCTGTTAACACAATGCTGAAGAAAGTCAAAGGACCTTTGAGAAAAAAAATGCTGTTGCTTATACCATTTGCCAATTAATGTCAATGAGAAAACATATAGGAGTTCCATCCCCACAGGCCTCCGTCAGCATATTAAATGGTTACGATCATACCAGTACAATGGAAAAACTGTTAAAAAGATTATAACAGCACAACCTAAGTTTGCTAAGATTAATCTGACGGAACCACAAAATGTGTAGAACACTGTCCTTTGGACAGATGAGACCAACACAGAGATTTCTGGCCATGCTTATCAAAAACCAAACAGTTCATAACAGACCAAACCTAATGCCAACTATCAAACACAGAGTTGGCAAGCTGATAATTTGGAATTGTATTGCAGCTATAAGATCGGTGTCTTATAGTCTTTGAGTTGATGCTTCTGAATAGGAAGGTGTTTTTAAGATGAGTTTGGGGTTATCTTTCCAGCAGCTACAAAACTGGGACATCTACAGGGCAGGGATCAAAAACAACAATGTATAACAGAATTGTTGAAAAAATAATAATAAATAATGTGTTTCAATGCAAACTCTAGCCCTCAGCTTAATTAAAAATATGGTGGAATTTTTAAATTACTGGCCAGAATGTGCTTCAATATCAAATCGTAAATCGTTATTTAACTGGTTAAATAAATTAATACAGAAAACTCGCTTCTGAAATGTCATAGAAAGAATTACTATTTGTGTTTTTCTCTCTATTTTTATGCAGAGATATCACTTGCGCTCTGTTTGGCTGCAACAAAACTCTTGAGCTGTGTGCTTAGATCCTTGTTTAGGTCTCTGGATAATCTGACAACAAAAACTTTTTTTGTTGCCAGATTTTCCAAGAAGCTTTTTTGGAAGAGGACCAGGGTGCCATGGTCCTGGTGTGTGTGGTGTGTGTGTGTGTGTGTGGATGTGTGTGTGTGTGTCGTGTTGGATGTGTATGGGTCTCCCTACTAGAGGAAAAGATCTTGATCAGGGGCATGGCTCCAGGCATCTGGTTGCACACCTGGAGCTATTCCCTCATCAGCTTGTGGGAAATATAAGGGGTAGTGAGATGGTCCATCTTCGCCTCATGCTTTACCTACCTGCTAGAGATAAGCCAAGCCCTTTAAAGAGATCAGAAATTCTGATTCTACAGGTCCTTCTCAAAATATTAGCATATTGTTATAAAGTTAATTATTTTCCATAATGTCATGATGAAAATTTAACATTCATATATTTTAGATTCATTGCACACTAACTGAAATATTTCAGGTCTTTTATTGTCTTAATACGGATGATTTTGGCATACAGCTCATGAAAACCCAAAATTCCTATCTCACAAAATTAGCATATCATTAAAAGGGTCTCTAAACGAGCTATGAACCTAATCATCTGAATCAACGAGTTAACTCTAAACACCTGCAAAAGATTCCTGAGGCCTTTAAAACTCCCAGCCTGGTTCATCACTCAAAACCCCAATCATGGGTAAGACTGCCGACCTGACTGCTGTCCAGAAGGCCACTATTGACACCCTCAAGCAAGAGGGTAAGACACAGAAAGAAATTTCTGAACGAATAGGCTGTTCCCAGAGTGCTGTATCAAGGCACCTCAGTGGGAAGTGTGTGGGAAGGAAAAAGTATGGCAGAAAACGCTGCACAACGAGAAGAGGTGACCGGACCCTGAGGAAGATTGTGGAGAAGGGCCGATTCCAGACCTTGGGGGACCTGCGGAAGCAGTGGACTGAGTCTGGAGTAGAAACATCCAGAGCCACCGTGCACAGGCGTGTACAGGAAATGGGCTACAGGTGCCGCATTCCCCAGGTCAAGCCACTTTTGAACCAGAAACAGCGGCAGAAGCGCCTGACCTGGGCTACAGAGAAGCAGCACTGGACTGTTGCTCAGTGGTCCAAAGTACTTTTTTCGGATGAAAGCAAATTCTGCATGTCATTCGGAAATCAAGGTGCCAGAGTCTGGAGGAAGACTGGGGAGAAGGAAATGCCAAAATGCCAGAAGTCCAGTGTCAAGTACCCACAGTCAGTGATGGTCTGGGGTGCCGTGTCAGCTGCTGGTGTTGGTCCACTGTGTTTTATCAAGGGCAGGGTCAATGCAGCTAGCTATCAGGAGATTTTGGAGCACTTCATGCTTCCATCTGCTGAAAAGCTTTATGGAGATGAAGATTTCATTTTTCAGCACGACCTGGCACCTGCTCACAGTGCCAAAACCACTGGTAAATGGTTTACTGACCATGGTATCACTGTGCTCAATTGGCCTGCCAACTCTCCTGACCTGAACCCCATAGAGAATCTGTGGGATATTGTGAAGAGAACGTTGAGAGACTCAAGACCCAACACTCTGGATGAGCTAAAGGCCGCTATCAAAGCATCCTGGGCCTCCATAAGACCTCAGCAGTGCCACGGGCTGATTGCCTCCATGCCACGCCGCATTGAAGCAGTCATTTCTGCAAAAGGATTCCCGACCAAGTATTGAGTGCATAACTGTACATTATTATTTGAAGGTTGACGTTTTTTGTAATAAAAACACTTTTCTTTTATTGGTCGGATGAAATATGCTAATTTTGTGAGATAGGAATTTTGGGTTTTCATGAGCTGTATGCCAAAATCAACCGTATTAAGACAATAAAAGACCTGAAATATTTCAGTTAGTGTGCAATGAATCTAAAATATATGAATGTTAAATTTTCATCATGACATTATGGAAAATAATGAACTTTATCACAATATGCTAATATTTTGAGAAGGACCTGTATGTTTGTTGTGTTTTGTTTCAAGCCTTGCTGACTTAAAGTTCTCTGCTACTTCCAAGGTTGCTGTTTCCCAGCAAGAAGCCTTGTGCCGGTTGCGGATTACTCCTAGGCTAGAACTCTCCAAGACAGTTTTCTTTTGGACCAACACCCATGACCGCCTTCAAGCTGCCCCTTCATTATCTTAACTCTATGCCTGTCTGCTCTCCAGCACTCTCCAACGCTGTCCTCTTGGCACCCAAAAGATCCTATTCTGCCTTGCTCCAGCCATAAACTCTCAAGACCAAATACTATGACTCATGTCACTGCCAGGATCACCTCCTCCTCAAACTACATCCATCCATCTAACCACAGTTAGCTCTCCACTGTTTACCAACAGTTTGGGTTCAATCACGCTGTTGCTGTTTTCTCCAACTGACTGTCGCATCATCTGACACAACTGCCAAGAATGATCCCTAAGCAAACCGTCAAATGATGGGACCAGTCAAACCAGTTACCCCCAACACGGCTGCACACAAAATATAATTCAAGGTACATTATTGGTTAGATGACAAAGAATAAGATGCATTGTACGGTAGGGTGCAAATTTAGAATGCAGAATAAAATTCAGTTGTGCACATGTCACAAAAGTTCTCCACTTTGTTTATGCACTCTGATTAATATATATTACACTGGATTTGTAAAACTGTAGTAGCGGCCTGTCGCATAATTAGGTGAGGATACCAGCGAAATATGGAGTTTTCGAGGGGTAAACATGAGCAGAAATAAATCAAATTAAAAATTTATTACTTTGAGGCTACAGCCTCAGCATCCATGTTAGCATCCATCTTGGCTTCTTGATCATCAAAGTCATATTCTGGCTCAAACATATAGAGTTGAATCCCATAGCACAGTTTTTAAAAAACTTTGTATTTTTGTGACATCAGGCACTGAAAATGAATAAGTTTTTTCAACAGTTTAGTTTTCATTATAAATGTACATGCATTGAAAAGGAAATGGACCTTTGGTTATTTTGCTCCATGTGAACTGTGCAGAGGCAAATGCCAACAAACCTGCATCCACTGAAGCAATGTTGTAAGGAAGAGTGGGCAAAGATTCCTCCACAACTCTTTGAGAGACTGATAAAGTCACAGAAAAAGACAACTTCAATCGGTTGCTGCTAAAGGTCACTCTACATGGTACTGAATCATGGTGTGTACTTCGTTTTTTATTGTATTTACTTTTTCCCATGCCTCCGTATGTATGACCGTGGGATAAAATTATAGTCAGCCATCACTGCCTTCATATATATATAATTTTCTTTAAAGTATCTTATAAGACATGTTTTCCAAGAGCTACATTAATATCCAACATTTACTTTGTATTTTCCGTTTTAAAAGACATTGGAATTCTTGTGCATAATGAGTCATTACTGCGAAAATAAACATAGTAAGTACATATATGTATAGGTGCATAAAAATTTGACTTGACATACTTTAAATACCAATTCATCAGTAAAATGCATAAGTTAAACTATCTAAAAGCTTCATACACTTGCTGACCACTACCTTCCTTGAAATTTTAACAAGAGTACATAGAATATTCCTGTACTTTTTGCTAACTTCTGCAAAATAGATTTACAGACCTATATTAAAGATTTAATCTATTGCTGGCTGCAGTGAAGAGGAGGAATACATTTGAGTGAGCTAAAACACAAAAGGTAAGGAGCAATTTAATTTAGGATGATGCTGGCAGACAGTTGTGGTGTAATTAAGGCTGCTTGGCATCTCTGTCTCCACACTAGAAGAAGTGCTACTCTGTACCCGCTGAGTGGATTTTTAGAAAGATACCAGCAGACTGTGATGGATTCGTTCGTTACCAGATTTGTATGCTGCTACTCTTTTTCAGAACTAATTAAAAAGTTTGTTCTTCAGTTTTTATGTTATTGTTACCACAGAGGACTTGCATATAAATTTGGTTATTTTGGATGGCTATCATACATTTGGACCTAACACCTGATCATAGTTCTTTCGTACATGACCCAAAGTTCATGGCCATAGGTGAGGGTAGGAACGTAGACCGACCGGTAAATCGAGAACTTCGCTTTTCGGCTCAGCTTTCTCTTCACCACAACGGACCGGCACAGCGCCCTCATTACTGTGGCAGCCGCACCCTCACCTATGGCCATGAACTTTGGGTCATGACCGAAAGAACGAGATCCCGGATACAAGCGGCTGAAATGAGCTTCCTCCGTAGGGTGGCTGGGCAGAGATAGGGTGAGGAGCTCGGCCATCCGGGAGGGGCTTGGAGTAGAGCTGCTGCTCCTCCACATCGAGAGGAGCCAGTTGAGGTGGCTCGGGCATCTATACCGGATGCCTCCTGGACGCCTTCCTCGGGAGGTGTTCCAGGCACGTCCCACCGGGAGGAGGCCCAGGGGACGGCCCAGGACACACTGGAGGGACTTTGTCTTTTGGCTGGCCTGGGAACGCCTTGGGCTCCCCCTGGAGGAGCTGGAGGAGGTGTCTGGGGAGGGGGACGTCTGGGCGTCTCTGCTGAGTCTGCTGCCCCGGCGAACCGGTCCCTGATAAAGCGGAAGACGACGAGTACGAGTACCTTATCATAGTTTTTATATTTAGCAATATTGAAAAATTCTGTACACTGCCCTAGTGGAAACTGTGCTCACTTCAGCTCATCAGTCACTGAATGAGCAGATCTGAGTTTTTTATATGATGCATTTATATTCATTCTAAATCCTTGAGTCTCAGATGTGTTTAACACTCTCCAGTGCTATGAAAGATTCATGTATTTTAAACTGCAATCATTCATCTTATATTAAATATACCACAACAGAAAAGCTTCTTAGAAACAAGTCATACATTTCTGTGAGCTTTAATTTGCTACCTCAGTTGAATCACATCCTCACGAAGGTAGTAATATAACCTTATTTAAAATTACTGAGGTAGTGGAAAAATTATGGTGATTTTTATATTTATACTGATGGCAAAAACAAGAAGACCCCTCTATTAATAACAACAGGTTTTGAAATGACACAAATACAACTGCAGACTATTAAAAACATGTTACATAAATAATAGTAAGAAAAACTAAGCCAAAAGTATGTGTAAAAAATGAAACTAACCTTATTGTTTCTCTTGTAGTCAATAGAGTAAATAGTGCATAATGGTCAAGAGCAAGTGTTTACCTACACAAAATAACTTTACAATAATATTGTAAACATTTATTTATTTTAATGCACAGAATAATTTCTAGCTGATATTTCACTTTTTTTGTTGAATATGTTGGTTTGTTCAAAGTTACTTTAAACGTGAAGTAATGAGACATATTTTGTGAAAATTAGGACATATCATGTCTTGTTTGCCATTCTTAACGATCACCTGACTAACCAGAACCACAACACATGGCTCCACTCTGACAAATGGGCAATAATGATAAAGTTGGTCTAAGAAATAGCATTTTTCTATTAAACTTTATTCAGTTTTACAACATATACTTGCCATTACACCTGGAGTCCATAACATTAACAGTAACAAATATTAATAAAACAAAGCAGCAATAGATTAAAAATGAAAAACGACAAATCAAAAACTAAACACAAAAAAGGAACACCGACAGCCTGAGGCAACATTAAAGTGACATTTAAAGGTAAACATATATGAATACAATTTAACAATAATGTCCAATTTATTTCTGTGAATCTGAAGAGAATCTGTGTAGGGAGCAAAACAATCTAGTATTAACCATGACATATCATGCAACTTTATTTCTAAAGCAATAAAAAAAACAATACAACAGCTGATCAAAGTGCTGTTTGAAAAATGCAAGACAGAGATGTGGAGTAAAATAATGGATTGGTGTCTATCTTCTTTACCTATTTCCTCGTTTGTCCTAAATGACAATTTTCAAGAAATGTTGTGTTTTTCATATAAACTTACATTTGAGTTTTGGCAACTCTAGATAAAAGCATTTTGGCTTAAAATGCAAGTCCATCTCTTCAACAGCTGAACTGTGAAGAAAACTGAAGTAGGATATCGACAAATCATCTAAAGTACATAGTTAAATCAATGACAGAATGGCTGGAAAACAGAACAATCATACTAGTGCAATGACGTAGGCAAAGCCCAGACCTCAGCTCAATACGGTAGAGTGAGAGCTATGTGGTTTGTTGGTTTTTATAGGACACTCATTCTGATAAAACTAACACATTTGATTTTCAACAGCCAAATAAAAATCTCACACTCACCAATGCACACACACACAAAGTCAACAGTAATCAATTATTTTCCGAGAGTGTGCACTGTATGTGAAACATCAATATTAAAGTCTAAGAGACAGAGAAATAGGTTATAGTCATTTCACCATCCACAAGGCGAATCAAGGCTTGTTTACAGTCATAAGTATTGCACTGAATTTTATCCATGTAGCAACCACTGCTGAAGTGCTAAAATCAGTACTGCATGTCAATTAATTTACAACTCAGATGCATTTGTCATCCATATTTCAATACCTGTATATATTCAGTTAGCAGCCAGCAGTCAGCATTTTGTATGGGGCTAAAACAGTCTCAATATTCACAAATACACAGAACAAGATTCACACGTGCACATCACAATTCACACGTCCACAGAACAAGATTCACATGTGCACAGTACAATTCACACATGCACAGAACAAGATTCAATCATGTATTTATGATCCACACACAAATATATCTTGATTTACAAACTGCTTGTGGTCTGTGAACCTCACTTTATTTGAGTGAGAATTTTTGAGACTTCCCTGACTTGGCTCAACCCACTCTAGCCTTTTTAAAAAAAGAAGGAATGATCTGCAACCAATGAGATAGACCTCATTGTTTCAGCAAATCACAAGAGCACGTGGGTGATGATTTACTTATCAGCCAATCTGATTAACCCTTTCAAACTGCGCGCTATTGCGGTGGGACGTTCAGCCAGTTGAAACCTCAACATGGCTTCTGGCAACAACAGGGAGTGGTAAGTAAAACATCTAACTTAACATGCTTAGCTACTTATCCCTTGTTATGAGAAGTTGTTTAATTAGTAGTGTTAATCGATTTAATTGTGCAACTATCAACACAAGCTACCGAGCTAAGTGAGGAAGGTACTCTAGCATGCTATGCTAGCGGTTCTGAATGCTAATTGGGTGAGGCTAGTATATTTCTATTAAGTTGAATTTTTTCGTGAATGAACTGACTATTTGACAGGGTCTGTCGCCCAAGCCGAAGTAGCAGCTCGGACCTTTATGAAATTATTGGCCCAGGAGCTGTCCATGGCCCCAAGCGCACCAAGAGCGAGTACAGCAGTCAAGGCTGAAGGCAGTACTCCTCTACCGAGTAGCGATGCTAGGGTGAGACAACCCATGAGAAGGTGAAACATTCAACTTCCTATCAACTTTACTCTTTCTACATTTGCTTGTAAAGTATAAAAGGATGGCGTACTCCCTCATATAACTTATTATCCCCGACCAGGTACAGTTGGGAATCCGAACTCTAAAATCCAAAACTCATTTTATTCTGGGGGGAAATATATTCAAAATAATTGGTTCTGCTTATTGTTTTTGAATGAGACATCAGCCTTAATCTAAATGACAGGACATGGCCGCTTTGGGTAGCAGTGCAACTAGCATGTGAATTTACATGCCAGAGTGCTGTGGAGTTTGAAGTGGTATACCAGCATGTACTGTTAATGTCATGTGCATGTGTCAATGGTCAACTGTGTGCCTTCACTTTATTTAAGATAACTGAGAGGCCAAGTGCAATGCTTTTCTTTGTTGAATAAAACAATAAAACTCCTTGAACCGCAACCTTAACGTGGTGGAGGGGTTTGAGTGCTCAAATGATCCTAGAGGATGTTGTCTGGGGGTTAAATGCCCCTGGTAGGGTCTCCCATGGCAAACAGGCTCTAGGTGACGGGTCAGACAAAGAGCGATTGAAGAACCCCTCATGACGACTACAAAATCGAGGCATGTGACGTCGCCCGGTAGGGCGGAGCGGGGGTCCCACCCTGGAGCCAGGCCTGGGAAACGACAGTGACACCTGGAGAAGCGTGATCGGGAGGAATGGCCTCCCCGATCTGAATCCGAGCGGTGTTTTGTTATTGGACTTCTGTGCTAGTCTCGGATTGTTCATTATGAACACCATGTTCAAACATAAGGGTGTCCATCAGTGCACTTGGCACCAGGATACCCTAGGCAGGAGGTCAATGATCGACTTTGTTGTCGTATCATCAGACCTTCGGCCACATGTTTTGGACACTCGAGTGAAGAGAGGGGCTGAGCCGTCCACTTATCACCACCTGGTGGTAAGTTGGATCCGCTGGGGAAGGAGAAAGCCGGACAGACTTGGCAGGCCCAACGCATAGTGAGGGTCTGCTGGGAACATCTGGCGGGCCCCTTGGCCAGGGATGTATTCAACGCTCACCTCCGGGAGAGCTTTGACCAGATTCCGAGGGATGTTGGAGACATAGAGTCCGAGTGGACCATGTTCTCCACATCTATTGTCGATGCTGCCTCCCGTAGCTGAGGCCGTAAGGTCTGCAGTGCCTGTTGCTGCGGCAATCCCCGAACCCGGTGGTGGACACCGGCAGTGAGGGTGTCCTTCTTCTGTCAAGCTGAAGAAGGAGTCCTATCGGCTGTGGTTGGCTTGTGGGACTCCTGAGGCGGCTGACGGGTACCGTGTGGCCAAGCTTGCCGCGGCTCGGGCGGTGGCAGAGGCTAAAACTCGGACCTGGGAGGAGTTCGGTGAGGCCATGGAGAAGGACTACCGGTTGGCCCTGAAACGATCCTGGCAAACCGTCCGGCGCCTCAGGAGGGGGAAGCAGTGCTTCGCCAACACTGTTTACAGTGGGGGTGGGGAGCTGCTGACCTCGACTGGGGACATTATCGGGCGGTGGAAGGACTACTTCGAGGATCTCCTCAATCCTGTCATCATGCATTCCCTGGTGGAAACAGACGCTGGGGACACGGGGTTGGACTCTTTCATCACCCGGGCTGAAGTCACCTAGGTGGTTAAAAAGCTCCGCGGTGGCAGGGCTTCGGGGTTGGATGAGATCCGCCCTGAGTACCTCAATTCTTTGGATGTTGTGGGAAAGGCATGGTTGACACGCCTCTTCAACATTGCGTGGCAGACGGGGACAGTGCCTTTGGATTGGCAGACTGGGGTGGTGGTCCCCCTACATAAGAAGGGTGACCGGAGGGTGTGTTCCAACTACAGGGGTATCACACTCCTCAGCCTCCTTGGTAAGGCCTACACCAGGGTATTGGAGAGGAGAGTCCGGCCGATAGTCGAACACCAGCTTCAGGAGGAGCAGTGTGGTTTTCGTCCCGGCCGTGGAACACTGGACCAGCTCTTTACTAGGGGCCATCCGGTCTCTGTACAAGCGGAGCAGGAGTTTGGTTCGCATTGCCGGCACTAAGTCGGATCTGTTCCCGGTGCATTTTGGACTCCGGCAGGGCTGCCCTTTGTTACCGGTCCTGTTCATAACTTTTATGGACAGGATTTCTGGGCGCAGCCAAGGGCTGGAGAGGGTCTGGTTTGGGGACCACAGGATTTCGTATGTTCTTTTTGCAGATGACGTGGTCCTGCTGGCCCCCTCTAGCCAAGACCTACAGCATGCACTGGGGCGGTTCGCAGCCGAGTGTGAAGCGGCTGGGATGAAGATCAGCTCCTCCAAGTCCGAGGCCATGGTTCTCAACTGGAAAAGGGTGGCTTGTCCTCTTCAGGTTGGACGGGAGTTCCTGCCTCAAGTGGAGGAGTTTAAGTCTCCCGGGGTCTTGTTCACGAGTGAGGGAAGAATGGAGCGGGAGATCGACAGACGGATCGGTGCGGCTGCCACAGTAATGGGGGCGCTGTGCCGGTCCATTGTGGTGAAGAGAGAGCTGAGCTGAAAAGCAAAGCTCTCGATTTACCGGTCGGTCTACGTTCCTACCCTCACCTATGGCCATGAACTTTGGGTCATGACCGAAAGAACGAGATCCCAGATACCAGCGGCTGAAATGAGCTTCCTCCATAGGGTGGCCGGGCACTCCCTTAGAGATAGGGTGAGGAGCTCGGCCATCCTGGAGGGGCTTGGAGTAGAGCCGCTGCTCCTCCACATTGAGAGGAGCCAGTTGAGGTGGCTCGGGCATCTATACCGGATGCCTCCTGGACGCCTTCCCCGGGAGGTGTTCCAGGCACGTCCCACCGGAAGGAGGCCCAGGGGATGACCCAGGACACGCTGGAGGGACTATGTCTCTCGGCTGGCCTGGGAACACCTTGGGCTCCCCCCGGAGGAACTGAAGGAAGTGTCTGGGAAGAGGGACGTCTGGGCGTCTCTGCTGAGTCTGCTGAGTCTGCTGCCCCCGCGGATAAAGCAGAAGACGACGAGTACAAGTACGAATAAAACTACAAATACCTGCGGAGGGTGATCACAACTGTGAATCAATAAGAACAAGGTTGATATGCTGAATCACAATCTAAATTAACATCATTGAAATAATACTGTTGTGACTATGAATCTGAAAATATTATTTAATATTTAATATTAATAATTTAATATTTTATCAAATAATATTTTGGTCTGTTAAGGGTTGTCCTGTGAATACCAGCCTAGTAAGGTGGTGGTATATTGGACAAAATCAAAAGGGTGAGCAAAGTCCTGACATTTTTGAACAGCAAAACTCTGCACACACATGGAATGAATTCACACAATTTCTTAAAATACAAGAATTTATTAACAAAAATAAGTCAACTCAAAGTCAAACATATTTCAATCAACATAGTCTTTAATATGCTGAAACAATCCAACTAAACTAATAAGCAGAATTAAAGAATAAGGAAGACTAATGGGCTATGTACAATATGAACAAGTTGATGAGAGATGATTGAAAATCATGATGTATGTGATGCAATATTACCATGCAATGTAATGTTCATGTTTGAGAACCAAGGATTATCTCGAAGAATCTGGAAACGGAGTTAAGTTAGTCTTGGAACTAACTTAGGCAATAATCAGCATACCTTTAGACAACCCTTCACAATGAAAGATCAGATAAAATATTATTTTAATAAAATAATGTTTTAAAGAATGACCTGCTGAATAAAACCAACCTTCTGGATGACTAATTCTCAACGGTATCTCATTAGCTGCCTTTGTTTATTAAATAATATTTAAATAAATATTATTAAGGAAATGGTAAAATATTTAAGGAAGTATTTTGGAAAAGATCCAACTCTTACTGGAGAAATGGGGCTTAATGGTGTTTACTTAGTTGTCAAATTAAGTTAAATAATGTTAGGGAAGTATTATTTACTGGATTGAAAACTAACAACCTTTCTGGGTAAATATTATTTAGCAACAAGCACGTGTCCTTATCTGTTAGCAGTTAAAGCTAACAAAAGAAGCTGATCGCTTAGCACCAGAATCAAACACACCTTTAAAATTACCTTCAATAAAAGGGTTAAAATGCATAAGCTCGGACGGCGCGTTATGATCAATCTTCTGTGTTAAAATCACCCCTTTAAATAAAGTTTGTTTTAACTTTAAAAACACACAAACACAGAACACAAAACGGAGCACATGTGCTGCAGACAGCCTGCTAGCACCAAGATAGCTGAGTTCAACACAACGGAACTAAACTTCATAAAATGGAAAACGTTCAGATCATAAATCTTTCTCTATTACTTTGCCCAAACACCTAACCTCGTATGAACCGTGCTGAGGAGTTGTCCGGGCGACGACAAAGTTTGAAGAAAGCTCTGTGAACAAAGGGTTAGCTTCCAGCTAACCTCCGGAGCAGTGGCTGGGCGGCCCGTTCTGTCCGCTGACCACACTGCACGTTACCACGGTGATGCGGCTACTGTTGTCCTTCTTTCAGACTGGGAAAACCGCTCCACTCGGCTTCGAAAAGACCGCGTCTCTGCAGGGGAACTCTCTGGAACACCGTTTGCTTCTGCAGGTCTCAGAGAGAAAGTCAAGCAATGCTTATACCTTAATTTTCCCTTTTTATGAATGAATACCGGATACGCAAACAGTGATTCATTGGTACTTAACTTGTGCATATGATCGCGTGATCATATGACACTCTCGGATCCAGTTGAAGAGTTATGTCTGTTTGCCAGCAAAGAGACATTAACACGCTGTCTCCCCCCTGTCCAGTCCCTCTGGAGGCTGTGTGGAAGAAAAAGACTTGTGGGAGAAGTGGGGTTTTATACGGGCAGTGGCATCATCATGGGAAGTCCGTTGTTACCCCCCCTGCTGGAAGTCGGTTAAGTGCAATTTATTTTGAATTTTCCAGAAAAGTTTGTACCGGATTTTAATGTTGCAATCCATGGCTGTGGGTCCCAACAATACCCATGTCTATCATATTCATCGAGTTGTCCTTATTGATCCCTGAAACAGAAATAAATAGTGTATTGTCTACTGTATTGTAGAGATTTTTATAAATTATATTATTGAAAAAATAGGTAAACAAAACATTTATTTGTTTTGTTTTTTCTAACAAATCTTTTGGTCTTTTCTACATTAGGGTCTCTACTGACGTCGTCAATTATGGACGTCCACGAAAGCCCTTTTGCAAATTCAGTGTTACAAATGTCTCCTCATTCTCTCTCCTGCTGGATAACAGTACTTACATCTGAAAGTCCAGACAATATGTCTTCTCCTACATTCACCGTGTGGCCCAAAGCGCATAATAAAACTAAATTCTGACGGCAAACAAAATTTAACCGTTCCATGTCAACAGGGTGCCTCTCCAAGATGTGTAGCAGTTGGTCGTGCAATCTCTGAAGGATTTCACACCTCAATAATTCCTAAGGAATACAGAGAAATATATAGGTTATTTTATTCACTTGCTGTCAGTCAGGTTTCTATTAAGTTTCCTCTTAAATGTAGAATCAGAAGCTGTGAATAGAGTACCTTCCTCACTTAGCTCAGTAGCTTGTGTTGATAGTTGCACAATTAAATCGATTAACACTACTAATTAAACAACTTCTCATAACAAGGGATAAGTAGCTAAGCATGTTAAGTTAGATGTTTTACTTACCACTCCCTGTTGTTGCTAGAATCCATGTTGAGGTTTCAAATGGCAAAACTTCCTACTGCAATAGCGCCACTGTTTGATAGGGTTAATGCGATTGGCTGATACGTAAATCATCACCCACGTGGAGTGCGCTCTTGTGATTTGCTGAAACAATGAGGCTATCTGATTGGTTGCAGATCATTCCTTTTTTTTTTTTAAAAGGCTTGTGTGGGTTGAGCCAAGTCAGGGTAGTCTCAAAAATCCACACACAAATAAAGTAAAGTTCACAGACCACAAGCCATTTGTAAATAAAGATATATTTGTGTGTGGATCAAAAATACATGAGTGAATCTTGTTCTGTGCACATGTGAAATGTCTTGTGCACATGAGAATTGTGCTGTGTACGTGTGAATTGTGCTGTGCGTGTGTGAATCTTGTTCTGTGCACGTGAATCTTGTTTGTATTGTTTTGTTTGTATTTGTGAATATTGAGACTGTTTTAGCTCCATATTTTTGGTATTATTCACTTCAAAGAAACACAATTAATTAAAGCACCGTTTGGGTGTCAGGTGTTCATTTGTTAAAGAAACACTTTAAATGATTCATACGAGATTTTACAGCATCACAGAACACTAATTGAATATGTACAGTCCCCACCTTTGGCTCATAAAGTACATTGAAATTCTATTTCTTGCTTACATTTTATGTATATTTACATTCCTTCTATGCCCTTTGGATATTTGCTGGGTGGCCAGTCTCAGATTATCACAATGCATTAGGGGGATCAGACACCAGAGTGACACACTGTGACAGTTGTGTCCACTGTAATTCTGAGCAGTGATAATATATCTCTTTTATTCCCTCTGACAGCCCCTTGTCCATTTATCTAGCTTTTTCCCTTGTCATCTTTGTGGTGTCATTTTCTTTTGATCACAATGTCAATATCTATTCAAAGCCTATTTTCCAGCACAGGTTACTGCCATTTATACAAAAAATTCATTCAGAAACTTATTAATCCTGATTACAAGAGACTTGTTACTGTGATGTTTCTTTACGTTTCCTGAATATCCCTTTGACTTTCTCCAAATTTTAATTCTGTTGGGAAATTATTGATTAGTTTAAGTGCCCATGTCAGGACACAATTCAAATTAAAATTCTGAGACTATGCTCAGGGTGAGAAATGGAATAGGCATGAGGATATTCAACACACCGACTGAAATGACATGCTGGGTAGGAGCCACCCACCATGTAATTGCTTGCACGTTGTTATTCCTCATTTATTCTCCAAGAAAATGTTACATGCATATTAAACTCCATAAGCAGTACAATAACATACTGCACCAGCGGACTCTGTGGCAGCCACACCTCGGATGAAATGTGCCATAGACCAGAGAGATAGTTTAAAGGTAATCTATATCCTACAGATGTTTGGGTCAAAGTAATTGAGGCCATTATAACCGATGGAGACAGAGAGAACATCTTAGACAAATTTACAATTACCTTGCTTGGCACACACTTGAAAATAAGTAGTTATAGTCAACTTCTTTAATGCAAAACAAAGACAATGTCTTCACATATGCATAAATCTTATTAGCAGACAAAGATCATTTAATAAATATAAGAGATTTTAAGATGATGATTTCATTCATTATGGAAAAAAACGTTAATCCCCTCACGAAAAATTCTGAATTAGATGTGATTAACCACAAGCTCAAGAGGGACTACAATAATTTTAAGAACCACAATGGCCAGATCGGCTCAAATTGAAATATAACTTTACTATTTACAAATCAGAAATCCATGCCTGAAGGCTGAAAGAAAAGAAAAAAATACACCATCAGCTTTCCGAATTACACACAGGTGGGGCAATGTATTTAACAACATCCTAAATCAGCTGATCACACATAAAATCAGCTGTTCAGACACACAAACATTTCCCCAAAACACACAAAACAATACCACCATGAAACAGCATGTTTGGTTTACAAATGCGTTGACGATCCTTAAGCGAATCAGCGTCTGCAGAAGGAGGGAGCAGGCAGAGAGCAGCTACTTGTAATCAGACTGCCTGCATTGGGTCAAATGGGAAGAAGACCCCACTGAATCTGTGGAGCACGAATATTCAATATCCAACCTAAACTTAACTTCACTGTGGTCAAAAGTTAATGGTTTTGCGCTTTAAAGTCTTTGTCCTCCTTATTGATGTGGCTGAGTCGAAAACTTCCTCATAATGCCAAAAACTGCAACATCTTCAGTCAAACTTTGGAGCATTACCAGTCCAGACAGCAGTGTCTCCGCCTTTCCATCATTTTACACATTAAAACCCCTGTGCCTTATTTTATAAGTTCTAGCTGGGCGGTGTTCCAGATTTGTATCCCAGGGAATATTTTATACATTAAAAAACAGGTATAAGACATTCTTGCATATACCACAATACAAATAATATTTGTAATTTGTTTATTTATGCTTTTGCTGTTTATTTATTTTTTATAGTTTCACACAGATTACTTTAATGTGATAATGTCACACAGTAATGTTAATAGTGGCACAGCACACGGGGCTTCAATCCAGAGCACCAGCTATCAGTGAGTCCATGGAAACACAACAGGTTTCGTGCTGAGTGGAGCAAGACCGAGAGGAGTCAAGCTGCACCGCCTAAAACAAGCCAGTGGAAAAGGGGCATAAGAGTCAGGAAATCACCTGTGCAGAACCTAATAGCATTAAGTAGGCACAAAGTTCTCAAAAAGCAACTCATTATGCCTGAATCTAAAGAAACTCATAACCAAATAAGAAACAAAGGTTTTCCAATCTATTGTTTGGAAATTGTTAGAAAGCCTTTTTTAATGCTTTGGGACTTCACTGAACAACAGTAACAATCAGAGTCCACAAATGGAGAAGAAAAACATGGAACCGCAGAACAGGCACTTTACAAAAAAAAAGGGCTCATGATTAACTCTCCTTCTGCATTATTATCCCCCTTCAGCACTTTAAAAATTCCCTCTAGGAAAAATGATGATATGCTATTCAGACAGATGGTCACAAACAATATGAATGTTTCCCCCATCTTCAGTAACTTCATATATTAATTATTTTCTCACAGCTTCTTGATTTATTTAGTAATCTTTATTCCTCTTTTGCTTATCTATCGCATAGCGGGGACATAAGAAAGAACATTGCAGTCAGAGCCTAAATGGCCCATATTTCACCTCCTGTCTCTCTCTCTTTTAAAGCAATTTCACTGAATCTCTTAATCAAAGCTCCAGAGCAGTGAAGGATATTTGGGATGAATGTTTTTGCACTAAAATTAAATGGATCGCATCTTTTGTCATTACTGAGCCCTCCTTGTTTCCTTTACCTGGGTTGGCACATTTGATAAAGAACCTTGTAGAAATAAAAGAGACATGTTCTCTGTCATTTAAGCCATTCAGCTAGGAAGCATGTGGCGTTACCACAACCATGACCCTTTAGAAAATGACACATTCTAGTGTCTCATAGAAAATGTCAGCTAATGATGAACTATCCTGTAACTGTCAACCTGCGCTTGTGTCTTGTGGTCTTTTCCAATTGCATTCTGGTTGAGTGTTATTGTTGGCAATGAAAATAGGCTGGCATAATGGGTGTTAATGGGGCTCTAATGGAGAATGCCATGAAATAATCAATCTAAGGCAGAGAGCAGAGGAACAGTAGCACTAATGAATTTCTGCAGTAATAAGACAACATATTTTTCTTACAGCATCTTATGAGGTTCGTTTGCAATTTAGGCAAACACAGACAATAACAATAGACCACAGGGTTTTGAATTTAATTTGTAAAAATCTGTCACCTCTGCAAAACAAACAGAAAGGAAATATTTTTTTAAAAATCCCAGTCTTTGCCACATTGTGGAAGCATGCCAACAGCTGGGAAAGTAAGTATTGAACACATCAAGGGCTTTTTCAATGTCTTTCAAATAAAGCTTTAGACATTAAATTCCTACCAAATGTTGGTAACTTCAAGTAATCCACACATAGAAAGAAATCCAAACAAATAGGCGCATAAATTGTGTGTACTAAAAAGGAATGATACAGAAATGAAGTATTGCCCACACTTTTTTATTTTGTGGCATTAGTGGCCTTTATTTTACAGGTTGCAGATAGTAGATCTGCCTCGAACCTGTGACGGCTGCGTCGAGGACTATGGCCTCGTGGTTGTGGGCTTTACCCCTGCACTACCGTTGCACCCATTATTGCACTAGTTATGGAAATTAGTAAATACTTGGGAAAGTCTTTTTCGGGCTTCCATGTGAAGAAAATAGTTGCATGAATTGTTCAGAAGTGATTCTGATCAATTTCTCCATCTAAACTGTCTTCAAATTTTAAAGGATCTGGAAGACTCTAGTATGCACTCTGATTTTCAAGTCTTCATAGATTTTAAATTGGATTCAAGAATGTCTTGGTACATTTCTGTATTAATCCTTTCTTTAAAAAATAAGTCTGTCAGTAACATATGTTGAAAAGCAGCCCTCCAGTGTTATGTTCTTGCCTTCAAACTTTACTGTTAGTGTCTTTATCATGGTGTTCAGTCCCATACTTTCTCCAACCATGGTGCGTGCATAACATCCAAAGAGTTAAATTTTGGACTCATTTGATTGAACTAAATTCTTCCACTTACTTACTCTTTTAATTAAGAAAAAAATGTACCTGCTAAATTCCAGGTATTTCTGAAGCTCTCTGTCAATGGTTTTTAGCTCTTAAAATACTCTTCTGATTATTCTTTCAACTTCTCTGTCAGAAATGTTCCAAGAAGCACCATGTCATGGTTGGTTTATGGTGAAAATATGTTCTTTCTACTTTTGAACTTTAGTCCCAGTGATGCTTACCAGAACATTCAGAAGTAAAAAATGTGTCCGTAACCTAGTTTCTACCATAACAACTGATATTAAATTTACACTGATTGAGGGCAGGATTGCAGGTGGCTTTCTAGGTGCTAACAAAATTCAGCTTTTGGATTTTCAAGCCTTTTTGTGCTTTGTTCTCATTATGTAAAAGTTTTTTTTTATTAAACATCACTTAATTTTTGGACTAATTTCTGATGATTTAATTGTATGTGTGGATTGCAGGACTTGAATCTAATATATGTTGTGAATTTTATGTTGACTATTCTTTAAAGAGAAAAGAAAAACATGGACATCCTCAATCCTTATTTTGTTCTGTTCTATACAGTATTTAACACTCTATCTAAATAACTGCATTCATCCTAGCTCTTTTGAATCTTTAGTCTTAAAGCAATCCTTGGCTAATTTGTGGAACAAGCTCAAAAAGGACAGAAATGGAAACAGTATGCCTGTGTATAGAGAGTCTTTTAACCTACTACAATCCAGCTCCCTGTGTTCCTGTGATAGGTCTGTCACTCACACTGACCTAGATGTCAACTCTTTTTGAACCACAGCCAGACATTCAGCAGGACCAGTGGACCAAGAAAGGGAAAACAAAGGCGGATGGTGTGCTGGGCAAGAAGGTTATGTGCCAAGTTCGGGGCCAAAGCCATACTTAAAATGAAAAGACATCTTTATTTCTTTTCTAAAATATTTTAGAAATTGTGACGAATACAAAGTGACATCACTGCTAGACCACGGCTTACTTCAAACGCTGTTGTTCTGTCTAAATACAGTGATTCAGGCAGAAGGTGATCCGCAGTGCAGTGCCAGGAGTTTTGGGGCCTCCACTGAATAACACAGGCATTCTAGCCTTCTTCCGCTGAAATATTAAATTACTGTTTTACTCCACTGGACTAGAAACAATTCTTGGACCAGCTGTCAGCACACAATAAGTAGACCTCCACAGTGCCCAATTGATGTGATCCCTCAAAGGGCCCTGCTGTAAGCAGCTATGATCAAGACACAAAAATTATTTGTAGTCACTCGGATGAGCTTTTTTGTTGCAGGGTTGAATTTCTGAGGCACAATAATCAATACAGTATTTTGTTACAAATAATAAAAAATGGGTTTTATTTTATATTTTCAATGTTACAACCACAAAGCTGAATGTATTGTATCAGGAGTTTATATGATAAAGCAACACAAAGAAGAGCGTAAAATGCTGTCCTCTAGGATTGCCCTGTTTGTGAGTTAATTTAGCTTCCCACTAACTGCTGATGAGACGTATACCCACTGGATGACGCTGCCATCACCGTGTTTCACAGAGATAATGATGTGCCTGTGGTGATGTGCAGTGATAGTTTTCCTCTCCACACTGCATTTTGTATCTAGGTTTATAAGTTAAATGGTATTATCTGGTGTCTAAATGATAGCTATATTCTGGTATCTTTTTTTCTGAAAGACTGGATTTGTGGAGGCAAAACTACAGTAATAATTATCCTGTTGACAGATTCTCCCACCTAAGCAGTGGATCTCTATGATTCCAGACTTGGGCCTCATGGCAGCTTCTCTGATTAATTTGATCCTTTCCAGGCCTGCCAGTTTAGCCTACATACGGAGGCTACAGTCCTCGTCACAGGTTCGAGCCCCAGCCCATTGACTTTTGCTGCATGTCGTCCCCTCTTTCCTGTCGGTCAACTTACAAAATAAAAGCCACCTGTGCCACAAAAAAGAAAAAAAAAAGTACACCATAAGAAAAAAAATTATGTATAGTTTACAAATAGCATACTTAGTTTAGAAAAAATTTGCAGCTGAGTAGGGTGATTTGAAAAATTTAAATAATGTGGATAAGACAACAACAGTCCATTTACAAGAAATAGAAAATCAGTGCAAATTACAGCATGGATTTAAACACTTATTGAGTCTGGTGAGAGCAGTAGGTGCTGGGAGGAAGAATCTGGAATAATGCTGTTTGGTGCATCTAGGATGCTGTAGTCTGTCACTGAAGAAGCTCCCCAGTTCTGCAACAGCTTCATGCATGGGGTGGGAGACATTGTCCTGATGTTATTTCTGCTAAAGTCCTTCTGTCTCCCACTACCTCTATTAAGTCGAAGGGGCATCCTAGGACCCTGCTGGCCTTCCTAGTAAGCTTATCTAACGGCCTCTCAGCTGTAAGCTGCTACAACACACTATATTGTAGAAGATGGCTGATGCCACCACATAGCCAAAAATGGTCTTTAGGAGTGCCCCTTGCATTCAAAAAGATCTTAGTCTCATCAGCAGGTAGAGTCTGCTCTGACCCTACAAGGAAAAACCATCAGTTGTGAGGTTTATTGTTCACAGAGCTTTTGTAGATGGCAGCCTTGAGAGTTGATGAAGAGGTCTGCATTGCAGAGGGTGAGCAGAAGTAGTGCCAGCATAGTTCCCTGTGGGGCCTCTGTACTGCACACCAGCATGTCACAGACACAGCCCCATGTCCTCACATACTGCAGGCGACTAGCCAGGCAGTCCAGTTTACACTGGGACAGGTGGTGGTCCGGTCCTGACAGCTCCAGCTTGTCCCTCCGAAGTCCCAGCTGAATGGTATTGCACTGGAGAAATCAAAGAACATGACACTCACAGTGCTCCCAGGCATCTCCAGCAGTGGTGATTGCTCTAAGACTGCAAGGGAAGCTCAGCTTCCCCTAAAATGTCAAAAAATAAGTGATCAAATATATACTGTTGTGTGTACGTCATTGACCAAATATGCGCTACAACGCGCTCAACTTTAGTTCAGAATCAGCTTCTTGTCACTGGTAACGACACGGCTTTCCTCTCACTCATTGCTGCAGCTTCACAGTGCTTTAAACAGTGAGTTCAATAGCAAAGCAAAAATGCTGGGCTTTGTCCCCGCCCATTGGACGATCAGCGTCTGTGGTGGTCTGTGGGGCAGTGTGCTGGCCTCGGCTGGCCCGAACGCTCAGCTTCTGCATGATGATTGGATGATCTGTTGGAGGCTGAATCCCTTTTTGATTGACAGCGAAATGAGTGAATCAGCGATCTTGAAATTGAGCTTCCCTTCCTTGAAAGACCAGCATCTGCCACTGGTCTCCACGTAGGTCAGAGCTCAGTGCAGGAGGTAGATGATTCAATTCAATTTCAATTCAAAAATACTTTATTAATCCCAAAAGGAAATTAAATGTTGTTATAGCTCATATTATGAAGGTTTCCTCAAAGATGACATTTCAAGGTTCTTCAGACATGGCTGACTCTGTGAACAAAACAGTGTTACAGAAAACACCTATATTTTTGAAGCAACCACCCATGTCTGGTATCATTAGAAACTAGAGACCTTCCTCTTTCCAAAAAGGTATAGCTGGTGCGTATCAGATGCGCTAATGCTGCACAAAATCACAGGCCTCTGCAGCTAGCTTGCACTCTGCTCCTTTAGCTTCCAGCGGTGTGTTATTTCTAGATAATCATTCATTTATAATGACTCAGAAGAGGAAAATTAATGGTTTGAAAGTTTCTGGTTTCCAACATTTTCGGAGTAGTGACATAAAAAAATCAATATTAGTTGGACATCAGGAAGAGGATGATGAAGTTTTGCTTCGGAGGAGGGAGGGCTACTTCATGGTTAAGATACGGTCTTATCTCCAGCAGATTTACATGTCTGCTATTTCAACATTGTTTTAGTTATTTTACATTCGTAATTACTCTTGTGTATGGCGCATCTTTTGTAGGACATCTGTAAACATCGATCACTCACCCCTTCTCCAGAACAATGAGGCTGCATGGCTGATAGATAGACAGACGGATGGACGGACAGACAGACAGACACTTACTGATAACTCTTTTGCACATTTGTATACATAGTTTTTAATAGAATATTCTCTTTGCACATTGGTCTACATAGTTTGTCATGGATCTTTTTTTTTTCAATAAAATACTGTCATGATTCCAGCCCTTCAGCTCTACCTTGATTGTGCTGATTACTCATTTCCTTCACCTGCACTGGGCTGCTCCCTATTTAAACAGCTGCTCGTCACCAGATTGTCTGATGCCCCAGTCACAGCTTTCAAGCCTTGTTTCATGTTCCAAAGGAGTTTTCTGGTTTTCTGATCCTGCCTGTTTTTTGACCACAGATTTTTGCCAAGTCCTTCTGCTGTTTGGAAGAGTTTTGATCTCCCGTTGCTGAAATCTGCCTGTCTCTGACTCTGTCTTCTGATTACTGGACTTTCATTGCCTGAGACCCTCCCTTGCATTACCCCGGATCGTTTCACAACTCAGCATCTGGTTGGTGGATTTTGTCCCTGTCATCTGTTTGTCCCCGGAGCCCCAAGACCTCCAGTTGTCCATTCCCCCCACCCTCGCCGGCTGGATTCCGGCCCCCTGTGGACCCTCCATTCCTGACCTACCAGTTTGACCACACCCTGTGGAGCCCTTTCTACCCTATTATTTTTGTAATAAATCTTTTGGTGAACCACCATCTTGTTTGGCTGCGTTTTGGGTTCTGGCTGATTTTGCTTTAATGTTACAAATTCCTTGAGTTGGAAACAAAAGGACACAAATAAGTTAGATTTTTTTTTCATTACATTGATTTTATGTTGCCAATGGCACATTTTGATGATACATAAGGTAATTGTCATCACAAAAGCTATGTCATGGGCAAGTACAATGGAAATCAGCATCAGATTCCCTTTTATGAGGTGAAAAGCATATTTGGCACAATTGTGGCACATTTGGTTAAACTGTGCCACTAAAACATTTGTGAAACAAATTTACTTCAACTTATTGGGTCCAAATCTGCTGCAGTTATAGTCAAGATGTTAATGAATATAATCGGAGGCTTCTCCTAGGATTTCAAATCGATTTTCTTGGTGTTTTGTAATGTTCATTTAGAAAATAATTTTGATGAGGCTCAAACTATTAAATTTTATTTTGTTTGATCACAAATACATCAGACATAGTAACAGTTGCAATAGTGGTTCCACTGGAAAAAAATGTTATTTTATGTCTTACCTTTATACAGGTACCAAAAGTTTGCATTTAGCCTTTATAACTGTGGGGCTATCTTTGAATTAATAACCTACAGCAATGTAGGGTTATATGTGGACTAGCTGGCATTTGATAAGAAAAACAGTAATTTTTGTCTTTTGAGACTTAACTCAAACTCTGGGCAAAATATTTGAAACTTGACCTTGACTTGTCTCTCAATGTCCTGAGACTTGACTCGGACTAGAGAAAAATTACTTAAGTAAGGAGTGTGAAAAGCATTCACAAAGGAAAAAATGGCCAAAATAGTGAAAATATTTGGTGTGGAGAGAAAATGATCCATGTTTTTTGGAATTTCTTTATATAAAAACTAAAAACTGTAGCCTGCATTATTCAACCCCTTTCACTCATATTGATCCGAAACTTTATAGTTGCACTGAAATTACCTCAGTTTTAATTTAAATGCTGCAGTACGGAAATATTTTTGAGCCTCTCTCCCTTTCCTCCAACTATATTCATTATTTCTATCAGAGTGATGTTTTGGATGAACAGCAATGAGCAAGAGCCAAACCTTAAAAAAAACATGTTATATCATTTGCTAAATGCGTGTCATGGGTAATATCTTTTAATCAATATTCACTCGTCTAATCCTCTTCTACATGCCCTCTCACTTTTCAAATTATGGATCTGCCTGACTGTTTTACAGTATGTATTACATTTTGTCATCGAATTCTTCCTCCAAAACCACACCCTCCATCACTACCGAGCACTTCTGCAGAGCACTGATCAATTACGAGCTGGCCTGCCAAGCGATCAAGTCTATAATAACACAATCTCTCTATCTTGTTCTGCTGCCCTAAATTACCTTAGCTGCAGGACAAGCTTCTCATCTCGACCAATCCTGGAGGAATCTTCATTATTGCCCAAGCTTTACATCAAATATATAGTCAGGTGTTCTGTAACGAGATCAACACTAAGCCTGGTCTGATTTAAAAGTTGATATAGGTCGAAACCAATCAATAGGCTAAGCATACTTTTTTTTTTGTAATAACACAGGATCAGAGGTGTGTATAACAGTGAGATGGGGATGTGGGTGAGGAAGCAGGGAGAAGGTACTTCATGCACCAATTTCATTGATACCTTTCACTGAAGATTTCAGTTTGAAACATTGCGGCGTTATAAAATCAGCAAACTAGCTCCTGTCAAACAGAAGCCTGGCAGGCTCTCACTCTCTGTTTACCATTGCCGCTCCCTCATATACCAGCTCCTCAAGCTCAGGGCTAAATATGAGCTGGCTGGAAGTTGAAAAGCAAAACAGAACAGATGAATAAGAAAACAACAACAAACTTGTGGTAATTAAACATCAAGGGTGTGGAAAAGGGAAGTGCTAATCCGCCCGACTCAGCTGATTCCAGCATTCAGAAAGCATTTACACTTTCATTAAAGTGTGCAACCAAGTAGAACAAAATCATTTGGAAGACCCCTGCATAAACACCAGAGGTGAACCTGTGGCTGTGTAGTCGGAACAGTTTGGAATACAATAATTAGGGAGTACCTGCGGCAACATAGGTTTATTTACAGAGCAATTTCTGTAAACGAAAAAGCACCTCAGATTACTTCAGGATCCAAAGCAGAATCTGCTATTGAAAAATGTTTAACAATTTGTTATTTTTGTTTGATTGGGTATTTTTTTATAGTTTGCTAGATTCATCACTTTCATCTTTTGTAATTTAACAAAACAAAATACAATACATTGCATAACATTCATTTATAATACTTATGATCTTTTCTGATCTTGATTTAAGTATAATTTGAAAAAATCATCTCTCTGAGGTTTCATTAGAACACCAAAGCAGGTAAAACCCCTCATTATTATTGAGATGCAAACCTTTTGTCATACCTGCTTGTGTTTTGAGTTCTTGAGCTTGTGTTTTTGTTAAATTACCTTTTTCCCTGCTCCCCTAGCCCACAACTGTTCTGTGTTTTCCCCTCATTGTCTGGCATGTGTGTCATTGGTCCCCCCCCCCCCCCCCGTTGTTTCCTTGTGTGTGTTTACTAACCTGTCTGTTCGTGCCATGAGCATTAAAGACTCGTCTAACATGCAAACCTCGAGCTTCTGGAGTTCTTCTCTGCATATTGGTCCTTCACAAAACCCTCATTATGACACCTTTACATTGATTTTTCTTTTAAATTTCTATATTGTGCACATGAAGAAAAATCTGTCCATATTTATGTATATGTAATTAAATTACACACAGGGCAACAAGGGTCTATTACTCCCATGGGGAGTGGTGGCCTACTGGTTAGAGACATTTGTGTCCTGGAAAGGCCACAAGTATGAGTATGGTTTGAATCCCACAGCCTGCCACTACAGGTCCTTGAGCAAGACCCTTAGCCCCTGAATGCTTCCCGGGCACCACACAATGGCAGCCCACTGCTCCCTAAGGGATGGGTTAAATGCAGAGGAAAATTTCTCCATTGTGAGATCTCTGAAGTCTATTGAAATATTACAGGTCCTTCTCAAAATATTAGCATATTGTGATAAAGTTCATTATTTTCCATAATGTCATGATGAAAATTTAACATTCATATATTTTAGATTCATTGCACACTAACTGAAATATTTCAGGTCTTTTATTGTCTTAATACGGATGATTTTGGCATACAGCTCATGAAAACCCAAAATTCCTATCTCACAAAATTAGCATATCATTAAAAGGGTCTCTAAACGAGCTATGAACCTAATCATCTGAATCAACGAGTTAACTCTAAACACCTGCAAAAGATTCCTGAGGCCTTTAAAACTCCCAGCCTGGTTCATCACTCAAAACCCCAATCATGGGTAAGACTGCCGACCTGACTGCTGTCCAGAAGGCCACTATTGACACCCTCAAGCAAGAGGGTAAGACACAGAAAGAAATTTCTGAACGAATAGGCAGTTCCCAGAGTGCTGTATCAAGGCACCTCAGTGGGAAGTCTGTGGGAAGGAAAAAGTGTGGCAGAAAACGCTGCACAACGAGAAGAGGTGACTGGACCCTGAGGAAGATTGTGGAGAAGGGCCGATTCCAGACCTTGGGGGACCTGCGGAAGCATTGGACTGAGTCTGGAGTAGAAACATCCAGAGCCACCGTGCACAGGCGTGTGCAGGAAATGGGCTACAGGTGCCGCATTCCCCAGGTCAAGCCACTTTTGAACCAGAAACAGCAGCAGAAGCGCCAGACCTGGGCTACAGAGAAGCAACACTGGACTGTTGCTCAGTGGTCCAAAGTACTTTTTTCGGATGAAAGCAAATCCTGCATGTCATTCGGAAATCAAGGTGCCAGAGTCTGGAGGAAGACTGGGGAGAAGGAAATGCCAAAATGCCAGGAGTCCAGTGTCAAGTACCCACACTCAGTGATGGTCTGGGGTGCCGTGTCAGCTGCTGGTGTTGGTCCACTGTGTTTTATCAAGGGCAGGGTCAATGCAGCTAGCTATCAGGAGATTTTGGAGCACTTCATGCTTCCATCTGCTGAAAAGCTTTATGGAGATGAAGATTTCATTTTTCAGCACGACCTGGCACCTGCTCACAGTGCCAAAAACCACTGGTAAATGGTTTACTGACCATGGTATCACTGTGCTCAATTGGCCTGCCAACTCTCCTGACCTGAACCCCATAGAGAATCTGTAGGATATTGTGAAGAAAACGTTAAGAGACTCAAGACCCAACACTCTGGATGAGCTAAAGACCTCTATCGAAGCATCCTGGGCCTCCATAAGACCTCAGCAGTGCCACAGGCTGATTGCCTCCATGCCACGCCGCATTGAAGCAGTCATTTCTGCCAAAGGATTCCCGACCAAGTATTGAGTGCATAACTGTACATGATTATTTGAAGGTTGACGTTTTTTGTATTAAAAACACTTTTCTTTTATTGGTCGGATGAAATATGCTAATTTTGTGAGATAGGAATTTTGGGTTTTCATTAGCTGTATGCCAAAATCATCCGTATTAAGACAATAAAAGACCTGAAATATTTCAGTTAGTGTGCAATGAATCTAAAATATATGAATGTTAAATTTTCATCATGACATTATGGAAAATAATGAACTTTATCACAATATGCTAATATTTTGAGAAGGACCTGTATACTCAAAGATCAGTGCTGTGAAATATTTTATATGTTAAATCTTAGAAATAAGGTAAGTCAACATTGTGGGGAACACATGCAGAAACTGCCTTTTTAATAATGTTACTGGAAGTACATGCTAATGTAGGCTGCTATTTTGACCTATAAGGTAAAATTATTAATGACAGGCAAGTCAAGTCTCAAGTCATTGATGGCAGAAATAAATTTTTTCATCACAACATCTAGTATATCTTTAACCCAGCATTTCGTTAAGTTGGGATTCCAAACCTGTACTGTATGCCCTAGGCCTAAATTATTACATGAATATTTAATAATAATCTTTCAATATTTTAATAATGACAGTTATCTTTTATTCATTTAACATTTATTTGGCATTCAGAAATCTGCTAAAGGGTGATTTATATTATTTTGAAAATCGTTCCAAGATTGATATTTACCCCTTTAGAAAAGACAAGAGGAATTTATACCCAAAGAAATAATAAAGAGATTAATGTTGAATTTCTGAAATAATCAAAGTGATATTTTATCTTTGTAATGAGTAAAATTAACACCAGTTTATCCTGTTTTCTTTTCTTTTAATTTTTTACATAGTGAATTAAAAACTTGGTTTTAACTGCAGACAGTCTTTATAAATGAAGGCCTAAAAAGGCCATAATGGTTATGTAAATGTCATTTTATTATAGCAATATATTGAAATATCTAGGTAGGACTGCAGTTTGATCAGCTGTATTGAATAATATCTTTGAGCCAGTGGAGATGAAAATATAGTTAATGGCTAAAAATGAAGAGTTTAAAAATGTATATTTCATGAAAACTGCCAAGTTCCATCTGATAGCAGAGCAAATAATCATGAAGTGACAATGCTGGGTAAGAGTTTTGAAAATGTTGGCTATTAATGTGTTAAATATTGATGGAGTGGTGTTTATAGCACCCGCAAAAGACAAAAATCTTGTGGGATTGTGTCGTTGCAGTTAAAATAAAACGTGACATCAAACCTTTGCAAATGCTTGAGATCATAAATATCTTATTTTTTCACTGATCACAACAAATTAAATCCAAATTAATCCTAGAAATGATTGATCTTTTTCTATGTTTAAGTACAGTATCTAGCAGAGAATAGGATGACTATAATGCAGATTTTAATTAATGTGTGTACAACCATTAACACAGCACATATATATTACAGTTTGGTCATTTTTGGTCATTTTAAGGAGCCCCCTTTTAAATTGATTATATGATAAAGCTTTTAATTATGCATGGGAAAATAACTCACTAACATCAGCCATATAGAAAAACCTGTAGTCTATGATGTCTTTTTCCCCCTTCTGTTCATACAGTTCATTAAGTTTTAAAATAGGAAAATCAATGCCTAGAATCCATATTGTCAGCGGTGGTTTTGAGTAAATGCATTTAGTCAGTGGGCAGAAGTGGAAGTCAATTTAAGACATTTGAAAAGGTTCACACTGCTACCGCTCCCACATGCTTCACTGCCATCAGTATCAGGCATTCATTTTTTAATGACTGTGTTTTGAGCAGCTAAGTGCAGCAGAGCACACCCGTAATGTGTGCTCGGAGCTTATTGACAGGAGGAGGTAAAGGAAACAGAGAAAGTAAACCTGAAAAATGCCAACAACAGAGTTCACAGGAGAGTGTTCAGAACACTTGGCTGTGGCTGTTGCGACTGCGGACATCAAAGTCAACACTGCGACTGGATCGAGCTACAGTACCTCTGCAATTTGCTTGGTCAAAATGACTTTCCTTTTGCCTTTGTGGAAAAGTGAGAATCATTTCAACTTATGCCAATGTGAAAAACAAAATGGAAAATCCCATATGGATGCCAATCTAAGGCCCTTTTCACATAACAACAATACATTGAAAGTACATTTTTCCCATTTCTGTTTAACACCTCTACATGACAACATCAGTCAGTCATTTTCTACCGCTAATTCCATAATGGGTCACAGAGGAAGCTGGTGCCTATCTCCAGCAGTCTATGGGCAAGAGGCAGGGTACACCCTGGACAGAATGACAGTCCATTGCAGGGCAACACACAAACAACCATGCACACACTCATTCATACACCTAAGGGCAATTTAGAGTGACCAATTAACCTAACAGGCATGTCTTTGGACTATGGGAGGAAGCCGGAGTACCCGGTGAGAACCCACGCATGCATGGATGGGGAGAACATGCAAACTCCATGCAGAAAGAGCCCCTGCTGGGAATTGAACCTAGGACCTTCTTGTTGCAAGGCAACAGTGCTACCAACTGCACCACCGTGCAGCCCTACACGACAACGTTTTGAATACACCGCAGTACTAGAAGATGGTGTAATTCCCCCACCTCACCATTAGTTGGAGATATGTTCTTGAAATTCAAAAGCATGTGCAAACACTTTCTGTTTACAAAATGTGGAAAAATATTTTTACTTTGTTGGAGAACTGTTGTTAGATGGGATTCTTCTGTGGGTTTTTAACTGGTCGGTAGCCATTATGCTGTGCGCATGTACATTAATTTCTACTGGTTTCAGTCATTCTGCGCATGAGCCATAAGAAAAATAAAATGTTTCCTGTCTACATAACAATGGAGACTGGGATGTTTTCAAACCATTACACTCTGGAACCCATTCTCAAATTGGGCCATTTTCAGAGAAAACCTGCACTGTTGTTGTGTAAACGAGCAGTAGATATGCAACTAAACTTTTCCATTTTCACCAGAAAATGTTGTCAAGTAAACAGGGACAAGTTTAGCCATGCACTGATTATACTGATGTTAATTATGATGAAAGGTTTCATAGGTGTAAAGTAATTGTCTCATTTTTTTTGTCTTTATCCATACTAATTGTCAAGTTTTTTTTTTCCATCTGAAGTCACTTCAGCATTTTCCCAAACATGAAAAGGCTTCCTTCCTCCAAAGAGACGCAGGAACAACTCAACTCAGTCACATTTGTTTACTCATCCCTTCCTTTTAGATCGATCTCAACAGCAGTGCAACATTCATAGGACATAAGTAGGTTGATAACCTACAAACAGATGAGATAAACATTAAATATCAGAAACAACAATGTTCACTTTGAACAGTCAGAGGCTGAAAGCCAAAAATGATAAAACACCAAATTTGCATTAATTCATTAAGCCTTCACGTTATCTGCTTAAGGCATGCTCTCTCTCACTCTTTTGCAGCCTGAATGAGCTGCACATATCTCAATTGTATAAAATACAAAGTTCCTCTGTGCTTCCTCTGAATTCAGTTTTAAACACTTCACTGACACTAAAAACTGCTAACTTTCATTCTTCCTGCTACACTTGTTGATAGCATAATCTGTTAATTCCTGTAAGTATGGTGCATTCACTGATCAAAATAATTATGGTTTTTGGTCTGTCATGGCAGATCAAGCTGAAAATCAGCCAGACATTGTCTCCTGCTCCTCTGTGTAAGATTAAGCTAGTTTTACACAAAACCTGTGCTTACCTCCTGAGAGTTGCATAAGAAACTCCACATAAAACACAAATTCAAAAGTCTCAGTTAATAAAAACCCAAAGTCATTTCCTGAAACAATTAAACTTGCAGTCTAAAAGTAAAGTTGACTTTACAATGGAACTTAGTTTAAAGTCCTATAATTATTTAGGTCCATTAGATAAACGTTGTCACAGCCATTTTACAGACTTGTATTGTGGTTAAAATAATACATATCAAATTCTTTGTCTCAAAAGACCGTGCAGGAGCTCTGAAATGTTGCCCTTTCTTACTCAGACCTGAATTGAAAACTGAAACCTGGTACATTATACCACAAAGGACTGTCAGTGGGTGAACTCAACTGTTCAGCCTTAAAGTCATGACAAGTTAATGTGAAATTTTAAAACCAGCCGACTGGACATGAATTATAATTGCTTTACATATTTTTTTTATATTCTGAATCGTCAAAGTCCTTGACAACAGAACACACTGAGCCTCTTAAATTGTGGTAGGAGTTAAGAGAATTAAATTAAAAAAGGATAGAACATGATTTTCTTTGTAACAGATTTACTGGTAACTGTGAAGAATATTTAAATTGCATTTTCAAATTGTGGTTGTGGGAGGTGAGTAGTCAGTCTCTTGTCTACAGAAAGGTCTGTTAAGGAGGCTCTTCAATTTGGTGAATCATGGACAATAGGGAGCTAAACTAACATTAACTCAAAATAGGAAAAAAAACACCAATTGGTCTCCATGATAAATAACTCAAACTATGACATTTTCCAAGTATTTTCAAGGTATTTGAAAGAGTAGTGTAGTTTGATAAATAATAGGTCAAACTAATGTTCATAGTTTATCTTTATAAAATACATGAAAATAGTCTATTTGTTGTTTGTCTAGATTTTGATGGTGTAACATGAAGTTGTTCCCCTGAGGCTCTTCATCGCTGGCCTCCAGACAGCCTACTTCTTCGTCACCGGCCTCCAGACCAGACTGCAGGTCCTTGGCTTCATCGCCACCACCGGCCATCCAGGTCCCTATGCCTCTGCCGGCCTCCATGTCTTTGCTGACGTCGCCGCGGCTGACCGTCCAGGCCTCTGAGTTGTGGGACCTGGCTCGCACCGGAACCATGTACCTGCACGGGACGACCTCCTGGTCGCCCGCCTGAACCTCTGTTTTTTTGTTTTCTTGTTTCGTGTTCACTCTGCTAGTCTATAGTCAGCTTTATCCAGTCCACTTGCATCATGCCAATCAGTTTCTGCTGTCACCTGTGTCTTGATCTTTATATACACCATAATTTCTTGTCGTGGAAAAATTATTTATTTTGTCATCTGTTCCTGTTATGCTTGTTAAGTCATGCTTCCACCAGAGAGTAATATTTGTTTTGCTTAAAATAAAGCCTTTTTACTTATGGTCAATCTGCCTGACCGTCTGCATTCTAGGGTCCACTCCGATCAGTCATCTTGACATGCATTCTGTTTAATTGAACCCCTTTGCTTTTGCATTGTCTCCATAAACACACTCTTGTTGTATGAATGTTGAAGAGTTGTCTTCAACTTTTCTGTATGCCGATTTTACAGTTCAAGAGCTTTAACTCAACTAAGATTAGAAATTCCAATCAATGTCGTTTTGGATACATTTCTTAAATAAATTATGCAAAGTGAATATACAAGCTGTTAAATATACGCACAAGTGGATACTTCTAAACATCCTGAAAGAAGAAAAGAAATCATACAATTCTATGATCATGAACAAACTCAGTGTGACGGTTCTAATTAGGTCTTTTATTGGTGAGAGCTGGTGCAAATTGACCAAGTCAACACAAAATTGGAAATGATTTGGATTTGAGTTTAGTTGTTTTGTATACATGAATGCTTGTTAGACATTTAATTATTATTCACAGTTAATAATTAGAAATCCAATGGTTTTCTTGATATAGCTGCAGAAATGCAGGAAAAGCAGTGACAATACTTCTAGAGTCACTTTTCCCTTGTTCAAATATAGTTCTTGCTTGCTACGACTGAACATCCTTGCCGGTGAATGGTCTCACCCTTATCCTCAACTTGCAGATACACAAACATCAACGCTTGCCAACTGCCTGGTCTCTTTTTAATTAGGCCAGCGTTCAAATGTATCTGGAAAACACTGTTCATTTGTGTTTGCAACAACCAGCATGTGGCTTGATTACACCCAGCACTTACAGCGAAGCACATCCATCTCCAGCACATGCAGGGCTTGCAAAACCGATCTCATCAGTTGGCTTTGCGCTGCCTCAAACTGCAAAGTGTCCACTCCTGTCCAAAAGGAGACAAATGACAGGTAAATACACCAAACAACCTGTCACTGTACTCATCCACTGCCCATTTTTCATTTCCTAGTAACAATGCAGGGTTGAGAGTCTTTCTTGTTTGGGCTGCTGGTGCGTGAATGACTTGGGGAGGAAATAGGACCAGTAATTATTCTTTCCTCCACTTGTACCTCCTGTGGCATCCCACCATTGCTCATACACTGAAGATACAGGCAACTGAATCCTGATGAAATCACAGCAAAGCAACAGCTTGCATACCTGATGCATCACCACGGTGCCTTAGAAAAATATTCCTACCCTTTAAACTTTTATATTTGTTCATGTTACAATCCAAATATGCTATGGATTTTGTTGAGATTTTATGTTTTGCAGTGCAAATATTTGCCTTCAGAAGTCACCTAATTAGTAAACAGAGTCCATCAATATGCAATTTAAACTCAGCATAAATACATCTGTTCTGTAAAGGCCTCAGTGGTTTGTTAGAAAACATTAGTGGAAAAACAACATCTCGAAGACCAAGGAACACAGTAGGCAGGTCAGGAAAAAAGTTGTGAGGTTTAAAGCAGGGTTAGGTTTTAGAACAATATCCCACATGGTGCACATTTCACTATCCTGTTCAATCCATTATCTGTAAATGAAATAAGATTTAGAAAATTCCAAACCAATACATGGTGGCACCTAAACACAGTGGCCTGGCAAGGAAAACATTAATCAAAGAGACAGAATCTGTTGATAGGATAACTATTTGTGTTGGTTGCAGTGTGCCACAGGAAACATAGCAAATGTTTGGAAAACAGTGCTCTTGTCAAATGAGACCAAAATAAAACTTTTTAGCATTCACAGAACACATGAACAGCATGTGTGGTGAAAAAATAAAAAAATACCACATCATCTTAAACACACCACCCACATGCTGAAACATGGTGGTGGCAGTATAATGCTGTGGGGTTTCTTTTTTCCACAGGGACAGGAATGCTGGTCAGAATAGTTGTGAAGATACATGGAATAAAATCAAGAGCAATCCTGGGAGAAAAACTGTTAGAAGTGGCAAAATAATTAATAGTGGGGTCAAGGTTCACCTTCAAGCAGGACAACGACCCAAAACATACAGCCAGTGATACAATAGAATGGTTTGGATCTAAGCATATGCATGTGTTAGAATTTCCCAGTTGAGAATCTGTGATAATACTTGAGAGTGTATTTTCCCAGACACACTATACTTAATCTAACTGAACTTGAACTGTTTTCAACAGACAAATGTGCAAAAAAGTCCATTCAAAGCTACTAGAGACATAGCACAAAAGACTGCTAGCTGTAATTGCAGAAAAACATGGCTCTGCAAAGCACTGACTTAGCGGGCTGAATACTAATGTGTGCCACTCTTTTCAAATTTATATTTGCAGGAACTTAAAAACTGATTTTGTGTTGGTTTATGACACAAAATCCCAGTGAAATTTGCTTTTAACCTGACAAAATATTAAAAAAAAGACATTCAAGAATTGTAAATATTTCTGCAAGAATGGCCGTATCTGAGCCCTGGATTTGAGGGTCTGGCCATTATTGGAATTGCACTCTTACACTCACCAAATATGGTACAAGCTGTATAAAGTGTTCATTCTGTTTGGGGATTAAACACATCTTTCATATTTTCTGAGCTGTAGGTTATTGGAAATAATATCAGCCAGTCAGGTATGTCAGGTGTTAGACACTGAATTTTTTCCTGAGTGATAGCACAGTCACTTTATTATGCAGAGTAAGCATGATATGAAAATAGAGAGAATTAAATAGAATGGCAAAACGGAAGGAAGAGAAGAGCTCACCTCAGGCCAAATGCAAATGCCCTGTAGCATAAATGCAAGACAGAAATCTACTTACAAACAAGTGAGTCATAGCAGCAAGATGAGGCAGTTGAGAAAAGCAGAAACACTGACCATTTACTATGGTAATATAAATGTATGTGATGTCCTACAATAGACAGGAGGATGTATGCATTTTATTTACTTTGAGCTTTTTTTCTTTGCACAGCTGAAACTGAAAAAATCTTTTGACCTGTAAAAAGCCCTTGTCCTCCCAGCTTTCTGAAATAAAATCCTTTATCCAGTCTGATAGTCTCTTTGAGCCCATGAAAAGAATACATTACTCAATAAATATCTATTATTAATATGTAATGTTTTGTGTGCAGACTTTAAACTATCACACGTGGGCCTTTCATCTCTTGATAAAAACAAATGAGGTTTTCTTCCAGTTGTTTGGGTGTGCATCAGAGGAATTTGTCTGTCTGATGTACTTCAGATAAAATATTCACTGCACTGTGTGCACCCTTGTGCAGTCTCTGCAAACACACAGGAGAGCCAAATAAAGACAGGGGGCAGAGTGTGCTCCAGATGGCAATGCTGCTGTGCTAAGGATGGTGGCAATGGCTATTGACAGGTCTGGCAGCTGGAGGACGTGACATGGTTTACATTTTTTCTTTAAAAAGTATGGTGTGTGATTCTTTTTCCTCTGATACTCCTAAATATAATCCATTGGGGTCAACTGCCCTTTGAAGTCACCTAATATGTAAGCTGTCCATCTGGTTTAACATTATTCCAGCAAAGTATTAATATTTCTGTGATAGCCTCGAAGGTTTGTCTGAGAATAGGAGAAGCTGCAATGATCCAGAGCTAAGGTGGTAGAATCTGGTTACAGGTTCTGTTTGCAGTTCACCAAAAGCCATGTACGGCATATGGCAAACAGGTAGAAGAAGGTTCAATGGCTTAAATGTGACTATTTGTTCAAATGCAAAACACCATGTGCAGTGGAACATGAACACTACCTATTACCCTCAAACACGCCAACCCCACAGTGAAACATGGTGGTGGCAGCAACAAGCTCTGGGGATGGATGCCTTTCTTTAGCAGCAACAAGGAAGTTGGTCAGAGTTGATGGGAAAAATGAATGAAGCGACTGACAGGGCAAACTTGAAAGAAAAGCTGTTTGAGGCTGCAAACAATTTAAGTTTAGTTTAAAATGCCAAAATAAAATATAAATGTTTGTGGTTGTTCTGTGAACAAAAAAGTTCAAATTCAATGTTTTACAAGGTTTTACAAGGTGCTCAATTCACTGACTTTACCTTTTAAAACTATGTTGCAGCAATTGTATGTTCATTTGTGTAATGGCTTCCAGTGAAATCATTGCATCCTGAAGGGCAAAAATATTCATCTGCTCCAGCTGCCAAACGTTCAATGTTTGTGGTTGTGGCTATATATAACTTTGTACAAGCTTTAAATCAGGGTGATATTTGGTATAGTAATCTCATTATCATGAAATTCGTTTTGCAAATTCCACCATCTTCTGCACTCCATGATTACACTCTCGCTTGTCGGTACAACTGCTGAGCAGCCAATGGAAAGCCTTACATGATGAGTAACTTAGAAAGATTTCCATGCATGCTACCAGAGGCACGTAGCTAGTCATAAGCAACAAAAGCCGAGCAAGTCCATTGTACATGAGCTCCAGCTCTTACAGGTCATCCGAGGTCTATGTTCGGAGGTGGATTTTTAAAATTATGATTATGAGGCTGATGAGAGTAACATAAAACAAACCTGACAGTAATGAGAAGGAAAGGTATGCCTTTGTAGGTGGGATAATGCAGCTTGCGTGCCCACCCCATTGTAACACCTCCACAGGTCGAGCTGTGCCTCAGGTTAGGTATATAATCAGATGTCAGAGTGTGTTAGTTCTCAGCAGGTCCTCCACCTTTGTTTTTTTCTTGTCTGCATGTTCAGCCCACACACTCACTGGCCATTAAATTCACATCACAACAGCAGCAGCAATAGCCTTGGCCACTCGTCAGCTTTGGTTTTCCCACTGTGCTAAAACTTCACACTCGTTTCAGTCAAGGTCCATTGACATTGTACGCCCTTAGTCCTCGTCTAGAACACTTGTTACCTTGCATGTATTACATGGTCGGACTGACTACTGCTGAGAGTAAGGAGGAAAATAGAAGCCAAAAAGGGAGAAACAGTTGTCAAAAGTCACTGAGGGACATAAATTATTAAATTACAGTGTCATTATTTCATTAATTTTCTTTTCTTGCAGATTGCAAAATAATACACAAGATAAGCAGTTTTAATTCAGTTTATTTATTTATATAGCTCCAATTCACAACACATGCTGTCTCAAGGCACTTCACAAAGGGTTTGGAATGGTATAGGGTTGTTGGGGAGGTTAGAATAAACTACTGAGTGTTAGAGTTTGACCATTTTAGAATGGGCTATGTGTAGGGGTACTAAGTAAAATAATACATTGATAAGTGCGTCCATGTAGAGCCCACTGGCTCACACAAAAATCATAAATGGAAATCAAATTTATTAACCAATGGAGGCCTGGATTTGGAGTCACACACAAAACTAATGTGGAAAAACACACTACAGGCTGATCCAACTTTGATGTAATGTCCTTAAAACAAGTCAAAATGAGGCTTAGTATTGTGTGTGGCCTCCACGTGCCTGTATGACCTCCCTACAACGCCTGGGCATGCTCCTGATGAGACGGTGGATGGTCTCCTGAGGGATCTCCTCCCAGACCTGGACTAAAGCATCCACCAACTCCTGGATAGTCTGTGGTGCAACGTGACATTGGTGGATGGAGTGAGACATGATGTCCCAGATGTGCTCAATCGGATTCAGGTCTGGGGAACGAGCGGGCCAGTCCATAGCTTCAATGTCTTCATCTTGCAGGAACTGCTGACACACTCCAACCACATGAGGTCTAGCATTGTCCTGCATTAGGAGGAACTCAGGGCCAACCGCACCAGCATATGGTCTCACAAGGGGTCTGAGGATCTCTTCTTGGTACCTAATGGCAGTCAGGCTACCTCTGGCGAGCACAAAGAAATGCCACCCCACACCATTACTGACCCACTGCCAAACCGGTCATGCTGAAGGATGTTGCAGGCAGCAGATCGCTCTGCACGGTGTCTCCAGACTCTGTCACGTCTGTCACATGTGCTCAGTGTGAACCTGCTTTCATCTGTGAAGAGCACAGGGCGCCACTGGCGAATTTACCAATCCTGGTGTTCTCTGGCAAATGCCAAGTGTCCTGCACGGTGTTGGGCTGTGAGCACAACCCCTGGACACTACGCTGACAGACAGCAAACCTTCTTGCCACATCTCACATTGATGTACCATCCTGGATGAGCTGCACTACCTGAGCCACTTGTGTGGGTTGTAGAGTCCGTCTCATGTTACCACAAGTGTGAAAGCACCACCAACATTCAAAAGTGAACAAAACATCAGCCAGAAAGCATAGGTACTGAGAAGTGGTCTGTGGTCCCCACCTGCAGAACCACTCCTTTATTTATTGTGTCTTGCTAATCACCAAAGATTTCCCCCTGTTGTTTATTCCATTTGCACAACAGGATGTGAAATTGATTGTCAATCAGTGTTGCTTCCTAAGTGGACAGTTTGATTTCGCAGAAGTTTGATTTACTTGGAGTTATATTGTGTTGTTTAAGTTTTCCCTTTATTTTTTTGAGCAGTGTATAATACCCCTCCTCCTAAACGTTCTTCCTGTATGCTTATGATAATTAGCTGCAGCATCAACTCATTTTACCTGTACCTTAGCAAATACAGGAAAGAACATTGAATCCAAATGCCTTCTGGGTGTTTTAGCTTCACTTCCAATTCCCACCTCCCACCACAAACCATCATGGGAAACTGACAGCAGGCAGACTCATAGAATGTGATTGATGTGACAGATATGTTATTAAAACAAAGTTTTAAGTGAACCATTAGACAAACCCGTACATCTCAAGCAGACTGATTGTGTGGAGAAAAAGTGGCATGTGGTCAACCATTATATGGCTCTAAATGACTGGGCCAAAATGATAAAGTTTCTTGTCTATTTTCTGATTGATTTAGCTTATGATTATTTCACCACATGGGGAAAATCATAGAGCAATGAACTTTTAATCAATGGTGGTTTACTGAAAACATACTCAGCAGTAACTGAACCCCCTTAGCTCCAACCCCTATAACTAGAGCGAGAATATAACTTTTTTTACACTTTCATTACTGTAATTTCCCTTAGTTAAACATAGACATGTGTGGTATCCACAGAAATTTTAGAATCTTGGCTAAAGGGTGACACATTTCTATGAAGACCAAACCAAGTTAAAACTAGAGGCAGATGAACTAGAAAGTAAACAAACTCCACAAAAGAGCATCACCGCAAACCTCCATCTCAACTGTTCACCATACAGCTTCTACATACACAACCAGCAGGGCTGCTGAAAGCAGGGATCTTACAGATTCCAAAAATATAGGTTTTGTCAAATTCTACCCAGGATTTATTTAACCAGCAACAAACCAAGACCAGACTTATGACTCGCATTCAAAAAACATGATTCTTAACATAATGATTATTTAAATAGAGTTTGTAATTTCTGAAAAATCCCAGTTAGATTTGAGCATTTTATTTCCAAGCACAAACTTAACAAAAATCCCTTGGGGCTTAAAAGATTAAAAACTAAGGTACATGAGCTATTTTGATTTATCAGTACTGTTAACCTTACCATGCAGGAAATATTTGGAATTACAAAAAAAGCTATCTGGCCAATTAGATTATTTATGGCATAAACAATAATAATTCTCTACTCTGATTGTGTATTTACTATTGTACAATAACAAACAAAGTATGGCAGCATGTAAAGCATTGGTACCTTGGTTTTTTGCATATTTTTGAGCTATCAGGTGCTCACAAAGGAAGAAAGCAATTTCTGATTATGCTTCATTCCAACTAACCCTGACAACGGGCTGTGTGGATCATAAACCTCAGCTAGTACAGGTTTAGGACTTGCCCAGTGAAGAAATTAACAAATATGACCTTTTGTGAGCACCTTAATCCTTAAATCACTGGCTGCAGCCATTATTGCTAACAAGCCCAATCCGTCCATTTGTTCCTTCTGCTGCCCAAGACTGGTTGTAAACAGGCTATTAAAAAGGTCTGCCCATGTCTCAAGCGGCCTCTGGCCTTGGGCTCGCAGCACCTGCAATGGAGCTCTTAATGAGGCGGAAAATTAAAAGGTTTGGCTGGACACTGAAAGCTTGTTTCCTTCTGTGGACTTTTTGTTTGCCATTCATCTTCTTTTAGTCTCTTTTTTTTCATTGCTCTCCACTGTCATGACAATTACATTGAAATTATAGATGGTAATAACTTAATTAATCAGCAAAGGGCTCCCTATTATATATATATATATATATACATATATATATATATATATATATACATATATATATATATATATACATATATATATATATATATATATACATATATATATATATATATATATACATATATATATATATATATATATATATATATATATATATATACATATATATATATATATATATATACATATATATATATATATATATATATACATATATATATATATATATATATATACATATATATATATATATATATATCAAGTGTGGAAGATTTTCCCTTGTGTTTCACAGGTTTCCACAGAATATAACTTCTACATTTGAAACATATGTTAACATGTTACTCTGTGAAATTATTTCTACATGTCCAAAACCTTCCACATGTTGAAACGTTTTCCACATTTTCACATGTTACAACACAATATAATATTCACATTTGGAAAACAATTTCCATGGGGAAAGTTTCCCAACGGGTTTTTTACATGTCATTACAAGATATTTCCACATGTGAAACAGAAGCAAAAACGTTCCACGTGTGGAATCTGGCAGTTAAATTTTTATAAATTATTTGGTAAAAAAAAAGCAAACACAAACGGCAATTGTGGCAATATTAGTTACGAATTTTATTCTGATGTTTAAAAAATATATTTTTGAGAAGTACTTACTGGCTTGCAAACTGCTATCTCAGGGCAGAGTAAGAATCTAAATTTAAAGAACTGCTTGCAACCCATCGTGGCTCAGTTGGAAGAGTATTGTCTGTTACCCAGCAGGTAGTGAGTCCAGTTCCAGCTTCCTTCACCACATGTTGAATTGTCCTTTGACAAAGCACTGATGTTGACAAGTTCAGCCAAGTGAATGAGACTTTAATTGTAAAAGTGATTTGTGTCATGACTAGAAAAGCACAATGTTTATTCTATTTGCTATTGTTTGTTTACATGTGCATTATGAGCTATTTATGGTATTCATATGGGCTTCACATGTGAATTTACATGGTTTCATACATAATACCATCACAATGGCTTCAAACGTTTTTACATGTGCACAACATGTTTCCCAGATCTCAAAAGTAGTTACTTAAATGCTGCATGTGGCTACTTACATCTCGTGTTGTCACATGTGATTTTGCACATGTGGAATTCATGTGTTTTTTTCAGCTTTTTTTTTTTAAGGGAAAAGCATTTAGAAGATGTGATGATGTGGAACAATTCTATACTATATGCATTCTCAGAGGTTTAAAAAAGCGCTCCACAAATGACGTGCTGTGTGTTTCCTGATCTCTTTTAAACCATTCACAAATGTACATCTGAGCAGAAAACAAGGTCTCATCAGAAAAGTATCGCAGGATTTCTATAGATGAGCAGGAATTCATTAGTGTTCAATTAAAGCAAAATAATATGCCGGGTGTGTTTCCTTACGTTGTTGAAGTCATTTAAATTGCTTAAATCTTGTTGCATTTATTTGAGAAAATCATACCTTTAAGTGTGTGCCTGTTGTGCTTTGAATATGTCACCTCCTTATCAGCGAGCCATTAGACAGGAAAAACAACCCTAACATCCTGTTACCCTATCACTATGAAATATTAAGATGTCTTTGTGGCTTCCACTCTATACAAGCTGAACCCACTTAGCTGTCAGACCGCGGTTTCAATTGAATAAACAGGTACAAAGAGAGCTCCATCAGTGACGAGATCAGATGATACTTTTAAATGTCACTTATCTCTGTTTTTAATAACCAATACCTCAGAACTGTTGTCACCCTCCCAAGAGACTATTTAAAAACTAAGGACCAAAAATTATGTCTTCCTGTAAAAGGACATCATGAGATTTAAAGGTCTGCAGGTTTAAAGCAGACCCGTAAAGCCCAGGAACTCACGTTTTTGAGGGGAAATGTAAGAGCAGTGTCAATATCACAAGCCCACTTCCTCTAATTAAATTCTAAGAGCCCAGCTGAGAAAAAGCCTCAAATTCTTTTGAGAGGAAGCGAAAGGGTTCACAAACAAGGTTGATTGGTAGCCAAGGGACAGGAAAATAGTTTGCCATACGGTAACAGGAACTTTACTCTGAAAATGGCTTGCTGACCCCCTGCATTGACCTCAATCAGTCAGTCTCGCAGCGTCCCACAATCCCCCCACCCCCATTGTCTGGCAGTTTCACCGGGTTACCACGGTAATGGCCTAACTTTGAAGAGGTTGTGGGATGAGAGAATGAAGACACTACGGAAAAAGGACCAGGGCCTTCAAACTAAGGATTTGGCCCTATGACCCTTTGATCCTGCTTTATTTGTTTCTTTTTGCTGAGCCAACATCTGAACTGGTATGGCTTTTGTTTTTATGTCTGCAGGAAGAACTCAAAAAGAGGTGTAAATGCAACTTATCGACAAAATTATTTCAGTGGAATTTCCAAAGTTTTGCTGTTTGTCCAACAAGGGTCTTTGTGCTGCATTGCAGATAATATCTACTCCTAATCAATGGGAGAAGAATTAAAATAGTGTAATGATTAAACCATTAAAGTTTAAATCATTTAATCATCAGTAAACTCCTTAAAGTTTTTTTTGCATTTTTCACTTAGATACCCTGGAAAATCCATAAACTCAACTAAAACATTTTTTTATTGAAACAGAGCTTTTTTGTCATGGTTTGTAGTGTAATGGAAAGGCAAAGGCAAAGGCAGGCAGACCAGAAGCAGCAAGGAGTAAAAAGGGATTTATTGATGTAAAAAACTCAAGAATTTACAGTTGTGGCCCATTAGGACATCAAACTGGAGTGGAAACAACAGCAGAATCCAGAAAAGAACAAAGAAAGTCAGGGATCTTAAATAGAGAGGAGGTGTGATAAGTGACATTGAAACCAGGGGAGTTTAATCAGGGGAGTGCTGAACAGCTGAGGGAAAGTACTGAGCAGGGGAAGTAGACTGCTTAACCCCGATAACACACCAAGAGCTAAACTTAAATGCAAATATATCTGCAAATCAAAAGGGAAAAGCTTAACACTAACACAATAGACACCTCCCACCAACTCGTCCTCATCTCACTCTGACACAAAAGCTCCCCATGCACCAACCATCATTCTCTCCTGTGATGCCTGCCTGGATTCAAGATGTCCAAGGAAGATGTAAATAGGCCCTTTTAGCATCAGAAGTCCAGGAGAGCTCGAGGACCTGGCAATGTCTCCACCTTGTGCCTGAGTGCCTGGGGTGACCAACTGGCATGAGGGGGTTAATTTGAAATAAAATGTTGTGTTTGATTTTGAGAAACCACTTGTAATATTCTGAGGAGGTATTTCAATAGTTTTTTGTTTATTGCAAACAGCTACCACTTTGTTAAGTTGGAGTAGGGGTTGAACAATTGTAGGTGCAACTGTAAATGTTGGCTATTTATTAAGAATTCACAAGGATACCAAAGAAAATAAACCAGTATATGTCAAACTAGTGATAACAATGATTGGTGTGAAAGTAAAATGGTTTTACATAAGAATTATGACTATTTCCCAGCCACTTTGTATGTAAGGGCACCTTGTGGCTATTGCTCAGGCTATAGTTGGGCCTGGGCTCCCAATGGGTTTTTGACCCCAGTATATAAATGTTGGCAGCTTAGTAAGAAGCACTGATATTTTGAACCTAAAACTTTCTATCAGTATACATGGACCTAGACATTATATGGATTGTTTTCATTGGAAAATGTTCTTAATTGTAAATTATGACAGTATTATTGCAACCAAATATGTGTATGTGGGCCCCATATGTTGTATGGTACCCACTTGGGTTTAATTAAGTCAGGCAGTCAGTCAATTAAATTTAATAAAAAGTGAAGTAACACATTTCCTTAGATCAAAGACCTGAAAAGTATGGCTTGCAGAACAAATGTGTCTTTCCCCAGCGGCGGACCCGAGGTGAGCTCTGCAGAACAAAGTTGTTAAGCTTTGCAACAGAGAGATGCCCAGAGCTTCTGTACTCTGATCCGATCCAATAAGTCTTCAGCGAAGTGGTCACACAGAAACATGTTGTACTGTCTCCCTGTCACATCAGTTTCACGCAGTGCTACTTTAATGATAAGCTAAGTCACCCGAAGTGAAGGCTTCCATGAAAAACCAAAGCACAGAAATGTGGCAGGTACCAGAAGCAATAAAGCTGAGTCAAGCCACATCAGAGAGGACAACATAACTAATCAAATCATGCAGGGATATTCTAGTGTTCATTTAAAAAAATTAAATCAATATAATAAACTTCTCATCTGTTCATATTAATCAGGAGACAGATAACTGCCAAGAAGGAAAAGAACAGCAAAACAAACTGACAAACAAAATCTGAAGAAACTTCAGCTTATGTTTATCATTCCTGACTCCCAACAGAATCCTGTTTATGCTATAATTATGTGGCTTGGAAAACTGTTAACTATAGCAATGGAAACCCTCACATATTTTGATTGGGTTTAAAGTATTCAGAAATATGCTAGCAATTTAGTATCATGTCTCTGTGACCACTTCCTGTTTATGTCTTTCTCCTTTATCAAAAAATAAACATAACAATTGGTCCACATAACCCATCAAATCATTCTCATCAAAGTTTACTGTTGTAACATGGAACTGAGAGGAATGTTAGTGTTTATATTAGTTAATGTTCATGGCTTTTCTCTTAACTTACCCATCTCCATAAAACTTGCCAACAAAGGGAATAATTAGGTACTCTACAATTTCCTGGTGGTAGACTGCGCTAACTTTGGACTTGATCAATCACACTTGACCAACACTAGTAGATGACATGTGTTGGGACCACAGCCATGGGTTTCAACACTAAAACTCCGGTACATAATTTCCTGGAACCTTTCAAAATAAAGTGCATTAACCTTCTTCCAGCACAGCCAGGAAAGGGGGTAACTGCGGACGTCCTGTGGCGCCATTACCCAAATAAAAGCCCACACCTTTCCACAAATCTTTCACTTCCACGCGGCCTTCCAGAGGTACCAGATAGGAGAGGAAAGCGCGCTGATGTCTTTTGCTGGCAAAAGGACATAAAATTCAGCTGATGTCTTTTGCTGGCAAAAGGACATAAAATTCAACTGGATCCAAAGCCATACGATCATCGATCATATGCAAAGTTAAGTAGAATGAAATACTGTCTGTGTATCCGGTATTTTCATTCATGAACGCAGATAATTAAGGTACAAGCATTGCTGACTGTCTCTCCGAGGCCCCGCAGACTCAAAACTGTTAGAGAGAGAGAGAGGCCCGGCGCGGACACAGTCTCTCAGCCTGAAGGAAGACGGTAGAGTCCGCAGCGGACAACGTTCGTTCTTCATCCACAGCTGGAGGTTAGCGGGAAGCTAACCTTTCATTCACAGAGCGAACGCAGGGGTTCCGCTTGTTTGACTGTGGACGTTTCATCGAACTTCATCGCCCTTGGACTACATATCCTCGCTACGGGCAGAGGTTAGGTTTGGGCAGATTAACAGATAGGTTTAGGAGGAAATGATCTAAACGTTTTCATGTTATGAAGTTCTGTTTTGTGGAACCTGGCGATCTTTAGCGCTAGTAGGCTAGCTACGGCACGCGCCGGTTCCGTGTTCTTTGTATGTTTTAAAGCTAAGATAAAATTTATTTAAAGGGTGGTTTTAACCAGGACACTCATAACGCGCCGTCCGCGCTTATGCATTTTAACCCTCTCATTAATCCTGGTATTTTAAAGGTATGTGTTGATTCTGGTGCTAAGCTATCCGCTTCTTGCTAGCCAACGGCCAGCCGGTAAGAACACGTGTGCTAGCATTAAGGCTAGTCAACAGAAAGGTTGTTAGTTTTCAAGCTAGTGAATAATAGTCCCTGAACATCATTTGCTAGAGTTGATAACTAAGTAAACACCATTAAGCCCCATTTCTCCAGAAAGATTTGGCTTTTTTCCAAAATACTCAATAATATTTCTTCAAATATTATTTTAATAAATAAAGGCAGTTAATTAGACACCATTGAGAATTAGTCATCCAGGAGATTGGTTTTATTCAGCAGATCATTGTTTAAAACATTATTTTATTAAAATAATATTTAATCTGATCTTGCATTGTGAAGGGTTGTCTAAATGTTGCTGATTACTTTCTAAGTTAGTTCCAAAACTAACTTAACTTCACTTCCAGATTCTTCAAGATAATCCTTGGTTCTCAAACATAAACATCGCATGGTAATGTTGCATCACTCTTTTTGGTCATGATTTCTAATCATCTTTAATCAACTTGTTTATATTGTACATAGCCCATTATTCTTCATTATGCTTTAATTCTGCTTGGTAGTTTAGTTGGATTGTTTTAGCATAGTAAAGAGTTTGTTGATTGAAATATGTTTGACTTTGAGTTGACTTATTTTTGTTAATAAATTCTTGTATTTTAAGAAATTGCGTAAATTCATTCCATATGTGTGCAGAGTTTATGCTGTTCAATAATGCCAGAGCTCGTCTCACACCTTTCTATTCTGTCCTAATACCATCGCCTTAATGGGGCTGGTATTCACAGGACAATCCTTAACAGACCGGAATATTATTTGGTAAAATATTAAAATTAAAATATTAATGTTAAATATTAAATAATATTCTCAGATTCATATTTACAATACATGGCTCCCCAAATCATTACTGACTGTAGAAACGTCATATGATGGTGATCCATCCTCACCAGACCTCATGCAGTCATTATCATATCTAAACCGTTTTATATTAATTTTTGTTCACATTTTTTTCTTTTCTTTTATTATTTGTCTGGGTTTGGTGTAACTTTTAGGCAAACATTAGGCTAAAAAACAATAAACAAGAGGAAATTATATAAAATATTAGTCATTCAAACTAAATAATCCAAAAGATTACCTTCCAAAGGTAAACGTTAAAAGTTACCTTCCAACCATAACAAAACCAGGAGAAAAAAATTCACAAAGGCAGGGTGTGGCTAGTTGGGATGGGCAGAGAATGAATGACAGGCAGTCCTCTGTAGCATCATCATATACGCATTCTCCAGTAAAGTAACTAGTCAACATCAGCAGGTCTTCAGGCTCCACTACTCATGAGTAAACACCTGCCCACTCAAATTGTAATCATTAAGAGCAGCACTTGATCTGCATGCTATGATAGCAATCATAACACCAGTCCTCCTCAGCCCAGGTCAGATACTTGTTGTCTCTGGTTTAGGAGTAGTTTAACACAAGGAGTACTTCAGTTGAAGCCCATCGTGCCTGTGCAACCATCTTCTCCCACACCTTTTCCTTTCACTCAACTTTCTATTACTATCCTTTGATAAAGCAATGTGTGAACTGCCGCCTTTTGTAGCAATGACGTTTTTTGACTTATGCTCCTTGTAGCTAACTTTTAAGTCAATTGTGTTTGACATGATTGTGGAAGACCTACCTTTGCCAAAATATAACATTTCGGTATTTTTTGTCATTTGTTAAATTTTAATTTTCTGATTGACTAATTTTAGGTTTTCAGCCATAATCAATAACATTAACTGAAAAATAAATACTTGAAATATATCCCCATATGTGTAATGCAGCAATGAGTTTCAGTTTTTAAATGGGTAGATGATATGCAGATGTATATCCCTTCTTCTTTTAGGATTCTCTTAAAATCCACCAAAATGAATTAGAGAGTATTGAGGGGGAGATATTAATGCCTTGGTTTCCCTAGTTTACCTAATACCTCCAACACCCAATCTGTATTTGCATCTAAAACAATAAAAAGACCATAGCCAGGTAGACCTTTGTCAAAGTTATGTAAAATATTGTAGCTAGTGAATTACATTTCTTTAAGCATTATCCAAAAGATGTTCTTTCAGCTCCGGTTCCGTTCCACAACACACTTACGAGGATATTGTTGTTAATGGCTATGTTTAGAGATTAAAAGGCAAATTAACAGATGCAATACTGCTGGAAAACTTTACCAGAAATGTGTCCTAATAAACTACACTACTAAGTTTGTTTTTTTCACCATTGTCATATAAATAAACTATATACTTCTCAAAAGACCACCACAGAGACCACAAGCCTGTCAATTACATGAGAGACCAGAGAGCAAAAACTTATAAATTAGTCCTTTTCTGTGGAAAACTCTTCTCCAATATGCAGTTTTGTTCCTAAATGCACAATTAGGATGTTATCAATAATTTTACAATGAGAGAGTATGATCAAAATACTCATGATCATTTTATTAATGTGCAGTGAAAACCGCAGAACAACGAAGGAATTATCTACGCATGGCTGACTGACAGACCAAAGTTATCGCTCATGATTTTCTCCGACTGATCCAATACGTCTTCTGGACTGTACGTATATATCTACAAAACTGGGAGAGACATCACTCGCTTTCTTCTCCCTTCTTGATACTTGTGATGAAGTAGTAGGAGTGATAGAAAATCTCTCCCATCCTTTTCCCTCCAGTTAGGATGGCACCCAGACGAGCAGGACAAGAAAGCGGCATGTCATGGCGGCTTCCATCACTTATCTGTCACTCATGCATGATGGAAAGGCATGTGCAAGCCTGAAGGATTGCAACATTTATATCAAGCTCCTTAAAAATCAAAAGGGAAGTATTGGGTTCAGTTAATATTGACAAAAAAAAAACTGAAAGGAAAGATAAAGTCTAAATAAAGCACAAGTTGGTTTCCTCTTGCGTAAAGCTTTGACTTTTTGTCTTTCGTTCTTCCTTAGCTCCTGCACTAATCTTTTGGATGAATTCAGCAAAATTCTTACAGTATACCACAGAACCTAAATGGAGAGCACCCAGGGATTTGGAGGCACTATTAGGGAGACAAAATGATCCATCAAAGCAGCTATTAGGAATGGAAGCGGGAAGTGAGGATGATGTGAGAGAAAGAGCTATTTTAATAGAAATGCAATGTGTTTTTTCTTCCTCTTTTTATGTTTTTCCAAGCTTCATTCGCTTTCATGATCTGACAACCTGACTGTGTTGGCCTTGTGTGTTTTCTTGCTCCATTAGATCTTACTTACATCAGTACGAATACATTATGCTGGACCTTTCGGACAATCGGGACACAAGAAACTGAGCTGCAACGGGTTCAAGGCATCATGCCAACTCTGTGGGCTCACAGATGGACAATCACAGTGAGAAATGGGAGCAAGTTTATTTTTTTAATTCTCTCCTGTCTTGTCCTCCTTCTCAGTATCAATAGCTTTAGGAAAGCAAAAGATTTCTGCCATCAGTCGGAGCCCAGGGGTGTTTGATGCGTGAATCTTCATTAGATGCCTGGCTGATGTTAAGAGAGAAAGGGTTAAGGTAGTGGTAGGAGGTGGAGGATGGGGGTCACATAGCTGATTAATGGCAGAAAGCAGCACTGCACGCTTCATTTTTTTCCCCACCCACATCACCCTCAGAAAGCAGAGAGATACATCCAGCACTGCTGCTGCAGAAACCCAACCATTATCCAGCTCTGAATAGTGAGATAGAGTGAGTCAAATCACTCAAGCCAGCTTATGTTTTAGATGTTTTTTTCCCTCCTCTCTCCCTGTGCCAGCAATGGATAGCTTGGACCTGTCAATCACAGCTGCAGCAGGGGTTTGATGCCTTTAGAACATGTGATGTCATGCTGTGATAGGAGGCCAGAACACAGGCTCAGGCTGGAGGTCTCACAGGAATAAAAACCACTGTAGCATTTTAAGCAATGAATTTGGAGCCTTCTTTAATACAAAAAAACTCCAATAACCAAATACAACAACTGAAAAACTACAGAAGCATCTTTTTGTTGATTTAATGGCGAGACGCACACATACTGAGGTAGACGGAGTCTTACGTTTAAATAATGAGAACTATGGTGCCTTTGCAAATTACCTCTTGAATTGTTTTACATTTTCAAACCACCTATTTGTATGTATTTTAATGTTTTTTGGGAGCAGAACATCACTAAGCCGTGCATGATTTTATAGAAGACGTTATAATACTTATTTTTTCTGCAATTGAACATTTTTTATTTCACCCCTTCAGTATCTCCGCATTAATCTAGCTATTCTTGAAGGCCTTAGAGGTTTGTTAAAGAACATTAGTGAACAACCTTTATCATGAAGACCAAGAAACACACCAGATAGTTCAGAGATAAAGTTGTGCAGAAGTGTAAAGCAGGGTTAGGTTATTAAACAATTTCCCAACCTTGGGCATCTTACAGAGCACTGTTCAATCCATTATCTGATGGAAGGTAAAGTACTCTGGAAGAGGAGCAAAGATCCACAGCTCAGGTGCTTACAGAGCAGCTACTAGTTCCATAAATCATACCCTAACAGTATTAAGATTGTTGTATTTATTCAAGAAAAAACATAAGACATTGTCACAAGCCATGCTGTCCAATGTATCAAATTAACCCTCTTAACAACTTTCATGTAGACGCTGAAAGTGATAGCCTAAATATAGCATTTAATGCTATCTTAGACTCAATTGGCTTTGATCAAAACATTAACAAACCTACCCACCTTTGTCTTCATTCTCTGGACCTTGTACTGACATATGGCATTGAGTGTAAAGACATAAGAATATTCTCTCATAACCCTGTCCTGTCTGACCATTTCTTAATAACCTTTGAGTTTAATTTAACTGAGTACTTCACACCTGAAAGAAAATTTCATTATAGTAGATCATTATCAGGCGATGCTGTAACAACCTTTAAAGAATCTGTTCCACTTTTAATTTCCTCATTATCATTGAAAAGCACAGTGGAGGGCAATAATTCTGTTTCTGCCCCTTCACAAATTGATTCTTTTGTTCATAGTGTTTCTTCATCATTGCGTGATGCATTAGACAATGCAGCCCCCTTGAAAAAGAAGGTAATCATTAATAGGAGGCTAGCTCCTTGGTTTATTTCAGAGCTGCGTACTTTAAAGCACAATGTTAGAAAGTTGGAGAGAAAATGGCGCTCTACACACCTAGAGGACTCCTACTTAATCTGGAAAAATAGCCTACTTTTGTATAAAAAGACACTTCGCCAAGCTAGAACAGCTTATTTCTCATCATTAATAGAAGAGAACAAGAATAATCCTAGGTTTCTCTTTAGTACAGTTGCTAAACTTACACAGAGTCATAGCTCTGTTGAGCCATCCATTCCCTTAGCTCTTAGTAGCCATGACTTTATGGGATTCTTCTTAAATAAAATTGATTCTATTAAAAAGAAAATCTTTGACATACTCCCGAAGATGATTACTTCATCCTCAGCAAGTGAGACAACATTGGAAATAACTGCGGAACCGTCCTCCCTCCCTGTTGTTTGGAATAAGCGGGAGTCAGGTTTAGCCTAAACCGGCTCAGTTATGGTTGAGGTGCAAACACACCCTCCATTTCTGCTACGTGTATGACCCCTTCTCTTTTCCGATGGTTGTGATCAGTCTGACGGAGAGAGGTATCCCAATCCTTGTGGTTTTTAGTATAACAATGACCATCAGTGGGACTGCCTTGAGACGACATTGTTGTAAATAAGCGCCATTTAACTAAATAATCTGAACTGAAACTATCTGTGTAGTTATGCTGCTATAGGCTTAGGCTGCTGGAGGACATAACGACCACTTTCACCCTCTTCGCTACATTCTCACACTACTCTCCAATTTTGCATTGTTCAGAATCAGAATCAGAAAAGCTTTCTTGCCAAGTACGTTTTTGGACATACAAGGAATTTGTTTTGGCGTAGTCGGTGCAATACAGTACAAATTAAACAGTATAACATATCTACAATATAATATAAATATATGTGCACAGTTTTAAGTGAGTGAGAGTAAATGTAGAGCAGTATAGGATGCAAGAGCAGTACAACAGTGCAGGTGATCATTGTGCAAGTATGGCAGTGCAAGTAAAGCAGGAGTCCAAGCTGAGCGTTAATGTAACGCATAGTTTGCTGTTATTTCAGCTTTTAACCTTGTTCTCTCTTTTCTCTTCCTAGAAGCTACACCTGGCCTGGCTCTGTGTCTGCCTGTGACACCTTTCCGTCCGAGCTTCTGCTGGCAACAACTTAATGCTCACCCTCTACCAATGATCCACATAGCCCTGTCTTTTAGTGTTTAACCATTTCTCTCTCCTAGACATGGAAATTGACTGAGCTTTTACTGTAACTAATTATATGTGCTCTCTTTCAGACTCTAACCTTGAAAACTGGCTCAGAGTTTATCTGTTCTTTCTTTCTAGGTGAAATGACTAAAGGAGCTACATCCATTAACATTTACTTTTCCTTCCCATAGAAAGTACTTCTGGATCAGTGCTTCTGTGTTCTTTTTGTGTCTCTGCTCTGTTCTCTCAAACCCCCAGTCGGTCGTGGCAGATGGCCGCTCACACTGAGCCTGGTTCTGCTGGAGGTTTCTTCCTGTTAAAAGGGAGTTTTTCCTCTCCACTGTCGCTACATGCATGCTCAGTATGAGGGATTGCTGCAAAGTCAACGCCAGTGACTGTCCACTGTCTCTACATGCTCATCCGGGAGGAGGGAATGCTGCAAGTCACTGACTGGATGCAATCTGCTGGGTTTCCTTAGATAGAAAAACTTTTTATCTAATTTCAATAAAAAGCTAACTCCGACTGCACTGTTCAGTTGTTAGGATTAATTGGAATGCATGTACCTGACTGTTGTGAAGTGCCTTGAGACAACATGTGTTGTGAATTTGCGCTATATAAATAAAACTGAATTGAATTGAACAACTCTCTTATCAAAGAGTATTTAAAGTCCATTCAGAATGGCCCAGTCAAAGTCCTGACATAAATTTAATTGAGAATCTGTGGATAGACCTAATCATTAATTTTGAACATGCTTTACACTCAATCTGACATTGAGCTATTTCAAAAAGAAGAACGGGTGAGAATTAATTTAAGCAAATTGCTAAGCATCACTTCTCAGATTTTATTTGTAAAAAAAAACTTCACAATTAAGCACTAATTTATGTCTGTCCAAAATAAATAAATACATATGTTTGGGATATAAAGTGACTGAAGGCATATTATACATTTACACATATAAATATTAATTCAATATGAAAAGACTCACAGAGAGAGGGTTTGCAATTAGAAAAGTTTTAATGATGGGAAATTACATAATTATATCTTTGGCGCTCGGACCTGGGAGGAAGACATGAATGTTGAGAATAACATGAGCTAAGATGAACATTTGTAAGGCTTAGATTTAGAGATGTCGTCCCCCTGATCCGACACTGGTGGTGGATTTGCGGCCATGGAGCAAAGAAGCCATAATAGATGTGGAGAAAGATGGTGGAGGTGGGGTGGAGGAAGATGGTGGTGGTGGGGTGGAGGAGGGATGAGCTCAGCTGACAAGCGAGGAGGAACACAGCCGAAGGTCCTTTAAAACAAAGCGTCGGAAGGTGATTGGATGATGAATCAGACGGACAGGATGCTGATTGGAGGGCCAGGAGACGCACAGAGGAGTCATTGGATGGCGGAGACGTTGAAGGTGAGTCTTTCATTCTGAATTTTCGTTTGAACTCCATTAACAACCATGCCCCCTCCTGTTTCTCATAATTGTATAAGCCTCCCACTGCTATCAACCAAACAAAATGAACCTAACTAGAGATGCACCATAATCAGCTTGAGGGTGAATGCTATCCTGTCTAATATTTCCAGAAATTATAGTTTAGCTAAAAAATTCAGTGGAAATGGTTTTGTTGTCCTTACCAACAGAATGTGATTTGTAGCTTCTGAACGGGTTGTCCTAAAAGCAGTTTCACTTATTTGACTGCTGGAAACTTTGAATCAAATTTTCAGTATGGTGATTTCTATGGCATTATCCTATAGATTTCCACCTGAAACAACTGTGTGCTCATGTTTGAACAGCCTTATGTGAATTTAGCAGCTGAATGGTTGTTGGGCTGTACCTCCTTGGAAAGGCCAAGGAGAGGCCATACAAGGTAGAGAAACATTTTGTTTTGTCAATTTTGCTGATAAATATCGTCTTGCTGCAGATCAGGCCCACTATTGGTTATATTTTATGACCTCTTAATGCCAAAACAAGCAAAAATCTTATATTTCAACGGTTAATTCCTCTTGGGTTTTTAAATGTGGACACAGTGTGAGTTTCTGCCTAGTTTTTCAGCCAGTGCTGAGTTCTTAATTATCCATTATTTTCTTTAGGGGTTATAGAATTAACAGAAAGTTGAATGAAATAGTAATGTATAGCATTTCTTGCCCCCATATAAATATTTTCAGGAAAATAGGCTGCCTAGGGCCCCAAAATGGCACCGGCAGGCTCTGGTTCAGTGGAAAATATTTCTAGGACTCCCAGTGTAAACTAAAGCAGGTAACTTTGAACAACCAATAATAATTTATTGTTTACATCTGAAATCAGAGGGTGGATCAGGAAATGGCATCAAACTGAACTTGATAGTGTTTGAATTGTAAGTCAGAACACCAGAGGGCGATCATATCTCCTGTGCTCAGTTACAAGCTAACTGCTACTGGAAATGCTACACATTAGCAGTGAATTTTGTTTGGAATTTAGGTATTGAGACATTAAAGAAATGTTGTCCTGCACTATTTGCCTGATGAAACAAAATGACAGCAGAGTAAATTGGTTATTTCTGCAGCATTACCTATGTTTTAAACAATATGTAGTCATACTAAATTTTATATTGATGGATGGTGAGAAACCTCTGACTTTTTCACAAGGACTTCCAACCTTAGGGGACCTTCCTGCTTATTTGTCTAACTTGGAAATTGAAGATATTGACTTTTGAGTAAATATGGAATGCACAATTAAAACAAATCCTTCTCCCAAATGTGCGTGCCAATGTAGTTTTTCCCTGTGAAAAAATATCCACAAACTAGAAAAGTCAAGGCCCTGCTGTATAAATATTTTAGATTATCTGTCAGTATGATGGTAAGAATTGAATGAGATGGTACCTGGTATGAAAAGACAACCAGTGCTTTCAAATGGCTTTTGGTCCCCCAAAAATGTAGCCATCTTAGACAATAATCAATCTCTTTAGCTAGAAATAAATATACAGTCTAATTTGATGTTGAGATAAGAACACCACCAACTAACCTAACCTAATCCCTAATGGCAACAAAGAGTGGTTCACAGATGCAGATCTCCTCTTGAATATAATTATTTGTCTCTATGTCTCCAATATATTTCCAAGATGAGCTTTGCACAGCAAACCACTGTGTCACGTCCTTAAACCCTGTGCAGTCCTGAAATAAGGATTGTGATAATATCTGGTCAGCAGATCAGAAATGAAAAGAAAGAATCCTGCCAGGTGGTGAGGGAAAAGATGATAAAATCAGACAGACTATTTAAGGAAAAGTATATTTAATCTCCCCCTCAGTTCCCATCAAATAGGCAGCAACGCTGAGTGAATTTAATTAATGTCTTCTGCAGTTGTGGCAAGCATCATTAAGTGGCTTCAGTCGTCTGATAAACATTAATGATAAGTGTTTAAATATGTCAGTTGCTTCTTTAGTTTGCAGGGAAAGTTATTGTAGCCCACAACATTTCTTAAAAGCATGAAAATTAAGTCTTCCTCTATATGATTAGCATTTCATTGCTCTCCATAAATCCATGCTACCTAATTATAGTCAAACAGTAGAGAAATCTCAGAAGGGAATTAAAACAGCTCATATTTCATACAACGTATTGCATCACGCATTATCTGTATTTATATTTAGAAGATTGTTAGTTTTCTAAGTTTGATATTCTTTGACCACTGAGAGAATGATTACTCTTTGACAAATTAACTTTTGTCTTAGTGGTAATTAACTGTCAATAACGCGGTGCTGTTGCAACAGACTGCAACAAATAATCAGGTCTGCAGAGAGAATAATCAGGGCTGACCTTCCCTCCGTCCAGGACTTATACAGGTCTAGGGTCAGGAAAAGAGCTGCTAAAATCTCAGCAGACCCCACACACCCTGCACATAAACTGTTTAGAGTTTTACCTTCAGGCCGCCGCTACAGAGCACTGTTCACTAAAGCCAGCCGCCACAGAGACAGTTTATTCCCCCAGGCTGTTTCTCTGATGAACATTTAATAGAGTACCAAACAACTGCATACCTTTGTATATATGTATATTTAAGGACATAAAGATATAAGCATAAATATATCTTATAACGCATTAAACAAAGTGTACCAGAGTCAAATTCCTTGTTTGTATGTACAAACCTGGCAATAAAGCTGATTCTGATTTAATAGTTTAATACCCGTTGAACATTCTTACAGTTTTTCACATCTTTTTTGGGACTCCTTTTATAATAGAGCAAAACAATCTAATGCATAATTATGAAGGGAAATAATAAATGGTTTTTCAATAGTTCCACCTGTGTGTAATTTAATTAAAAATTCCAAACATACCAAAACATAGTCATCCACATAAATTAATAGACCAGGCAAGCAGTGAGTTAATGGAGAGGAGGCACATTCACAAAACACTTCAAGGCAGAGTGTGTGATTTAGTGATCAGACTGTCTGGGCAGGCAGTTGGTTGTTATTATATAGCGGCAAAAAGACAAAGAGACCATCTCTGTTCAGTGTTTGTATGATGCTCATCGTTACTTGCCAAAATGCGCACTGGATGACAGATGCTGAGGTACACCGAGACAGAACACATCGCTTGACTTCAGCTAAGTATAGTTTTTTCTGTAGCAGGCATGCTTTAAAATAGAACAAAACCGAAAAGGTGTCACCAATGTGCTTAACCTTTCAGGAGTTTGCTGAAACTCATTTAATGTGTCACACTCAATATAGATCCTGCTAAGCGTGATTTTTGAAAGCTGAGGTTTGTGGAATATCGGCAGTGAGTTTCTGATTTATAAATGACCAGAGGCAGCTGAGAGAGGCTCTTCTGGTTTATGGCAGAACTTACAGAAATGTCTGATACTGACTGTTACCTGGTCAGAAAACAATATTTCCTGACCACTAGAAGGTACTCTTACATAATCCAGAACGGATTTAATCCACCATTGCATCAGATTACCTTATCTCCCCACACCCCAGTCATCCTGTTGTGAGTGTGGAACATGGTTCCTGGTAGAAAACTTGTTTGGTCTGCCAAGCATAAATAAAAGACAGCAATGAATAGACTTACTGAAAATAAAATACTGTGCAGCTACAAGCTGTACATACATTTAACTGATCAGCAATGGCTTAAACGTAATGGTCTAAGGTTCATTTCATTTTCAGCAGCTGTACAATTATTGTCAAAAAACCACACAGTAGCCCAATGTCATTGGAGGTCATAAAGAAAAAATAGTAGCAGGTGAGAACAGTTGTAAACGTATAGGACTGACTCAAAAAAGTGAGTTTCAAGGTGATTTGTTGATAAATTTGCTAATAAATGCTATGTTGGAAAAGCTACTTTGGGCAGATTTCAACAGATTCTGAAGTTTTCTAATCCAGTAGGTCTGACAATTTTTTATTTTTTTCCAGCAATACTACTCTGAAATCCTACCCGGTACACAAAGCTTTTATGATTTAAACATTTCAGTCTTATATGTTCAAGCCAGAATACGATTCTGATGATCCACAAACTATGATTGATGCTAACAGATGCAGAGGCTGAAATAGGCAGAGATAAATATAATGATTGTCTTCAGAACTTTAACCAGAGAAATCTAGTTATGTTGCTGTTTAATGTGGTTCATTTGATTAATTTTTGCACGTGTTAAATTGCCACTAGAAAACGACATATTCTTCTGGTGTCTCCTCAGTTATGTGACATGCCAGCACAGCAATCATACAGATGACATATAAATCTACTGTTAGAAACATTAAATATTCTTCAAAGTGCGTAAGCAGAGCACTTCATTTTGAGCCGAGTGGGGTGGTGGTGGGGGGCTGCATTTTATACACGCTTATTCAGTCATACATAAATCTTTACGGTGAGAATAAAAATTGACCTTGGATTATCTTTAATGTAAAGTTATGTTGGGGCTTACTGGTTGGAGTAAAACCCATTCTTCTCAGTCTCTCTGCTTGGTGATCCTGTTTGGCAGTTTTGGGAGGTTAAGCAGCAGTTTTGCAGGTGAATAAAATCTGCCTATTTCAGTACACCCTGGTCCTCTACATGAACCGCTTCTGATGTGTTTTTTGTTGCTGAATTACCTTCAAACCTGTTCTCAGCATATGGTTCCGGGGTAATTCTGTAGCAATACATAATACAAGTAACCACCTCTGAAGAACAAATGTGAATTAAAAACAGAGAAAAACCCATATAGTTGTACTTTGAGTGCATTAACCTTACTTAGCAACACTCCGTTCTGTGGACACCAAATATGTCTCTTGCTGATGTGCACAAAATGCAGAATCTGGTTTGTTATAAATTTTATCCACAACTTACAACAAAATAGCAAAAGAAATTAGAGACTAAATATATGTCACTTGAATATGGTTGACTTTTAAGCTTTGTCTGGCCAGCTTGTTTGATTAACATGCAGGGAAATCGGAAATGCAATCATTAAAAGCAGTTAATAAGCAAAGATGGGGTGGTTTTTAAAGCAAATTTGAAATTTAATTAATGAAATAAACCCATATCAGATGCCAGATAGGAAGTGTGGTTGTAACTATGAGTGCTTAGACTACTGAACATTTATTACACTGACAAACACAAAGAGAAACATGGCTGTTGCTGCTGGCAAGGTAAGAATCTTTCTTTCATTTAATTTAACTATTGGTAAACAACACCCCACGTTTAATCTGAAAACCTCATCTGTAAACTGCACTTTTTACGTGTCCTATCTTGGTAATTCAGGCATACCATAATCAGAAGGGGGTTGCCTAAATATGCCAGGGCATCTTTGCTTTACAAAATGGATATCTCAAGATGGTATATTAATTACATGATGAAAGCTACATAATAGAAGCTAGGCATTTTCATCCCCACACCTGCAAGGTCTGTCATCCCACAACCAAAGACCCTATTGTTGTGTCGTGTTGCATATGTTAAGAAGGAGGGTATTGGCACCAGCACAAAACCTTATGCTGGGGGCTACCTCCCCTACTGCCCTCAGCCCCCCCTCAAACCATCATATGGAGACCAAAGCTAGGGACACTGGCATCACTGGCATCTGAACTCAGGCCAGTTGAGCACAGTCAGCATCCTGCCAACTGCCCAGGAGCCAGGGATCCCCCAGATCACCCAGGATCCAACAGACCCTGGCAGGTTCATCTAGTCCCTCATTGTTACGCTTAAACCTAGATCCAGCCCAAGAATTGGCCGGGTGATGGCACACAAATAAAACACTTATACTCTATAACATTTGACAATAACAGAGGATAGAGTGATTTAAAATACCAATAAACCCGGATATGGTGAAGTGATGAAGTCCGTAAATCCTACCGTGCTATGACAACAAGATCTGCTTCATCTACTTAAGCCCTTAGTTTACTCATCCTGATTTGTGATTGTGACCTGCAAATTAAAATATTTTCCATCTCTTCTCTTTATCTCTTACAACAGCAGTTTACAACAGCTCAGAAATGTAATTATGCTGAATAAAATATTTTGTGGCTTCGCTCCAGTATCAGTTTTTGCAATACTGCAACCAACCTGGCGAATAAAATAGTTTTATTTATATAAAACATATAAACTACACCTTTACACTTAACTCTTACAATATGGAATAGAAAAATACAGCAGCAGGAAATTTTGTTAGTCACACTTTTGGTTACAAAAAATGTGTCTAAAAAAGTGTTTACTGAACTCCACAAACAAGGAAAAGTAAAATACTTCCATCTAAATCAAAGGAACTCCCAGTTTTCTGTTTTTTCCTGTTGAGCCATTCTTGCCTCTCATCAGATAATTTGAGTGTTAGTAAGCAAAAAAGGCAGGATGCATTGGCCAAAGGGGAACCTGCCCATCAGTCAAAACCCACAACTCTGAGCCGGGGGACTTTAGGTATCACTCCAATCCTATGCAACAAAACATGTGTTTAGCACCGCAGCTGTGCAGAGAGGAAGCCAAAAAGAATATCAAGGAAATTGTAAACAAAGTTCAACAGATCTGTGTCAAACAAAAACCCTTTGCCTGGGGATAGACAGTGCTGGCCTGTTTTGCTCTTTGGCCTTGAGTATGAACAAATGAAATGAATCGCGTGCCTCGCCCCCAGCTGCATGTAACAAGCCTGTTTCCTTTCAGTAGCATATTACTAAACACCACCTGGAAATGATTTTAAACATGAGCCTCTCTGTCCACTGCAACGTTGCTAAAGATGTATAAGGAAATCTCTTCCCTGGAGGCGCCTATGAAAAACAGTATTGTGTTTACACAAAAGTTTCCGGCTCTTGTCATTCTATGCTTCCTGTTGGTAAGCAATCACTGTTTTATTTACTTTTGCTATGGCAGCCTCCAGGCAACGTCCTGGCAACGTATTGGAAGCAGCAGTAGAAGCAGTATAGATAGAAAGAGCTCCAAGCTGGAGTGCCTGTAGTGTTTCTACCACCTAAATCACTTGCTATTTGCTTCAAAGAGGGGATGAAAAGTGTGTGTTTCTCTCTGCACCAGTTTTATCAAAGCAGTGAGAGCTGAGTCTTCCAGTGCCTCTCTGAGCACTCTCAGGGTTAGTGATACAAATCAGCAGCACACAAAGCATTAATCAATGGCCAAGCAAGGTCAGCTAACCATACCTGTCCCCATACGCATCCTTCTGGTGAGACCTTGAAATGTAGGTCGCAGCAATCAATCACAGCTAATTCCCACATGAAGTTTGAATGATAAGTTACTTTTGGTTGTGAGGAAAAAATAAGTATATGAGAAAAATTTAAAGGTCAGTCTTGTGCAGATTTTTTTTTAGATTGTTTCAATCTTTTTTGCAAATAATAGTTGGGATGTAGGGGGCTGAAACCCCCTTACAAGCTACCATGCTAGCTCTCTCTTTTTACTTGCAAACAAGGGTCACAAAGTAGCCTATTGGAAGCACAATACACAGTAGACTTGGCATACTTAAAGGCATCATCAGATTTTAAACACAAATAGTACAGAATATGAAACAAACATTCCTATATGCATATTATTTCTTGACCAAACCAAATTTCTCCCTGTCCTTATGAAGTGCCTTCTGAAAGTATTCTTATGCCTTTAAGTTCATTCTATGAAAATAGCTCAAACTCAGTCTGATTTGCTTGAGAGCATTTGTGAACATCAACAGTTTTCAAGTGTTGCCACAGATCCTCTGTTAGATTTAGGTCTGGACTCTAACTGGCTTATTCTAGTTCTGCCATAAATAATTTCATTGTAACCTTGGCTGTGTGTTTAGCGTTGCTCTCCAGTAAAAATCCAACCCAGTCTCAAGTCGCTTACAGCTCTAACAGGTTTTCAATCAGGATATTTATTTTTCTACGAGGATTGCTTGCAAATAGCTATTTACACTTTCCCATCAGCTATAACCAGTTTATCTGTCCTTATGTAAGAATATTCTTTCCACAGCATGATGCTATCATTACCATGTTTCACTGTACAGGTAAGACGTTGAAGACAACGTGCAGTGCTAGTTTCCTTGTTTTGCATGCAGGCCAAAAAGGTCTATTTTGGTATCATCTGACCGGAGCCCTTTCCTCCACATGTTTATTGTGTCCCCTATCTGGCTTGTTGCTAACTGCAAATGGGACTTCAATGCCCCCTCAAACAAATGCCTGGCTCCCTCAAATCAATTCTCAAGCACAAAAGCACAAACCCCTGCCTTGCCTCTCCCTACTCCAACACGTGAGGGCAAAACAAAGTCAATCAAAGTCGTGCGTACTTGTCTCGGCGAACTCAAAGCGGATATCTGCCAGACATGTCTGCACAAAGCTCAGTTTTTACGGGCGCAAACATGGTGTCAGAAAATAACCACATATGCTTAACTTTATACCACTCTGTTCTGTTCGGGTAAAAGTCACTTTTACTCAAGGAGCAAGAATTTCTATGTCAACAGTTGGGAAATAATTTTGCTACGTGGTTAACATTACAGGCTAATATATGTCGTAGGCTAAATATAATGCTCTATGTGTCATAGTGTTAAAGGCCGATCTGACCCACATAAACAGAAACACCAAGAGAACAGATGACCGTTTAGGAAGTTTATTAACAGGCTGTGGAGTGGGAAACGACAGCCGCTGCTTGGAACTGGAAGCTGCAACAGAGAGGTGATAAGAAATGGCTCGCAGGATAATTAAAATAAACGGACTGTTGTACGGACCTAGCTGCGCTCTAGTCCACCAGGGTATCTGAGACCGGAGGCTGGAGGACCGTCGGAGGGTGAACAGGTTCAGCAAGGCGGGGCTCAGGCGGATTGCCAGCCGGTAAGTAGTCCAGGTAGTCTTCTGTTCAGGTAGGTTATGATCTCAAAGTTCCTCAGGAAGCGAGGCGGAATCCAGGCTCTAAAAAAAGACAAGAGTTACTTCATGAGAAAGGGTAACTTGCAATAGACAAGACAAATCTGGCCAGGTTGAAATACCGCATTGGCAAAACACTCAGGCGACGATGTACTGTCACCCTCCGAGAACGGTCTCTGGCGGCACCTAGTGGTTGAAGATGGTTAATAGCAGCTTCAGACAAATCCAAACACCTCCCCCTCAACGGCCACCACCTGGTGGCCCAGAAGACCCAGCCTGAGAGGAGTGGAAGTCCCGGAGAAGTGAAGGATCCAGAATGAAGGTCTTCGGAATCCACGAGCGATCCTCCAGACCGTAGCCAGCCCTGTCGACCAAATACTGCCAGCCGCGACCACGCCGACGGGCAGCCAGGATCCGGCGGACCGTGTAGGCTGGATGGCCTTGGAAGTCCCGGGCGGGAGGAGGGGGCTCAGGAGGAGGGCAAAGCGTGCTGGTACGGACAGGTTTCAGCTGAGAAACGTCCTCTGGAAGTCCTCTGAAGGGCTCTGATGGTCTGGTTCCAGACCCTGCGGCACCGTCGGATGTGGCCTTGCACAGAGGTGGAGCCAGCTTCTTCTTCGTCCAGGGGGAACAAAGGTGGCTGGTATCCGAGGGTTATTTGGAAAGGCGACAACCCTGTAGTGGCGAAAACATGAGAATTGTGAGAGTACTCTATCCAAGGTAAGTGGACATAATCCATTCAGACGGGTTGGCCGACGTAACACACCTCAGAGCTGACTCCAGTTCCTGATTCAGCCTCTCGACCTGGCCATTAGACTGCGCATGGTAACCCGAGGTTAGCGAGACCTTGGCTCCCAGTGCCGAGCAGAACTCTCACCACACCTGGGCAGTGGATTGGGGCCCCTGATCAGAGAGGATGACCGACGGGATGCCGTGAAGGTGAAAAACATGCTTGATAAGACGTTTTGCAGTCTGGACTGTGGATGGAAGTTTCCTGAGCAGCAGCAGATGACAGGCCTTGGAGAATCGGTCAATTATGGTCAGGATCGTTGTCATCCCCTGGGAGGCGGGTAAGCCGGTTACAAAATCCAGAGCTATGTGAGACCAGCGTCGACGGGGAACTTCCAGGGGCTGCAACAGACCAGCAGGCGGACGGTTTGAGAGTTTGCTTCGTGCACATACAGGGCAGGCCTTCACATAGTCCTTGATGTCCCGGTGGAGGGTATGCTACCAAAACCATCTAGCCACCGCCGAAACCATCCGACCGGAGCCAGGATGGACGGAGAACCTTGTAGAATGGAACCATTTAATGAGCTGGGAGAGTACTGCGGTGGGAACTTAGGTGCGGTTAGCGGGTCCAGAACTGGGCCCTGGGTCAGAGAGGAGAGCCTGCCCCACTTTGTCTTCGATCTCCCAGGTCACGGCCCCCACCCTGCAGCTAGGTGGTAAGATAGGGGCTGCCTCCTTCTCAGAGTCGTCTGGGGCAAACTGACGTGATAAGGCATCGGGTTTGACATTTTTGGTGCCAGGTCTAAAAGAAATAGACAAGTTAAAACGGGAAAACAATAACAACCAACGAGACTGGCGAGAATTGAGGCGCTTAGCAGACTGAATGTAAGATAAATTATTATGATCTGTCCATACCCTCACAGGATGCTCAGCGCCCTCCAGCCAGTGCCGCCACTCCTCCAGGGCCAGCTTGATGGCGAGGAGCTCCCGGTCACCCACTTCGTAGTTTCTCTCGGCAGGGGAGAGACGCCGCAAAAAGAAAGCACAAGGATGGAGCTTTCCGTCCAGGTCTTGGCACCCCCACTCTCGAATCAGAAGCATCCACCTCCAAAACGAACTGTCGATTAGGATCTGAATGGTTGAGGACCGACACATGAGAAAACCTGTTCTTTAACGTGGTGAAGGCAGCCTCTGCCTCCGGGCTACAGGCGAAGGGCAACTTGGTTGAAGTTAAGGCGGTTAGGGGAGCCGCCGTCTGGCTGTAGCAGTGGATGAACCTTCGGTAAAAGTTAGCGAAGCCCAGGAACCTCTGTAACTGCTTCCGTGTCTCAGGGGTGGGCCAATCCAACACCGCCTTGACCTTCTCCGGATCAGCACGAACCTGTCCACCCTCTAGAACAAAACCAAGGAAGCTGATGGATGTTTGATGGAACTCACACTTCTCCCCCTTAATGTAGAGCTAATTCTCTGGGAGTCTCAGCAGCATTAGGCGGACATGATGCTTGTGCTCAGACAGGGTTTCAGAGTAAATTAAAATGTCATCCAAATACACAAACTCAAACTGGTTCAGGTAATCTTTCAGAGCGTCATTGACTAAACTATGTAACACTGCAGGGGCGTTGCACAATCCAAACGGCATGACCAAGTACTCATAGTGTCCTCGTGGCATCTTGAAGGCTGTTTTCCACTCATCTCCCTGGCGGATCCTAAGTAGATGGTACGCGTTTCGAAGATCTAACTTAGTGAACACGGTGGCTCCATGGACTGGTTAAAACGCCAAGGAGAGGAGAGGAAGTGGATACTTTTTCTTGACAGGTATTGCATTTAATCCCCGATGATCAATACACGGCCTCAGCGAGCCGTCCTTCTTTCCGACAAAGAAAAAACCGGCTCCGAGGGGCGAAGATGAGGGGCGAATTATTCCAGCAGCTAGCGAGTCAGCTATTACTGCTCCATCACCACCCTCTCAGGACCGGAGATCTTATACATCCGGCTGGATGGTAATGGAGCCCCAGGTAGTACATCTATGGAATAGTCATACGGGTGGTGGGCCGGAAGGGATAAAGCACGGGACTTACTAAAGTCTAACTTTAGGTGGTGATAGTCAGAAGGAATCAAGTGAAGGTCAGGGGGCTCAACCCGCCCAACCTCCTTGGCAGGGATCTTAGAAGGGAGGACGGCAGACTGCAGGCAGCTAGACAAACACTGTGGGGACCAGGCCTCCACCCTTAACTCGGCCCAATTTAGGTGAGGGTTGTGGACCCGCAACCAGGGAAATCCTAACACCACAGCGTTCTCAGACAAATGAAAAACAAAAACAAAAAGATTTGCTCCTGGTGGTTTCCTGAGAGCACCAGCTCAAGGGGCTCGGTCTCATGGGTAATCAGCTGGAGCGACTGGCCATCCATCGCTAAAACCCGGCGAGGGGTGACCAAAGGCTCCGTCTTAATGTGCTTAAGATCCACCAGGGACTGTTCAATGAGGTTGAGCTCACACCCAGAATCAATGGGTTCCGATAAACTAAAGGATTTGTGGTTGGCAAAAATAGTGGCAGGCAAGACAAGTTGTGGGGCTTCTGAGCAAGATTCAGGGTCGGTCGGTCGCCCCTTTAATACCGGCGGATCTTCCCTTTTAACCAAGAGGGACAGTTGGAGATGAAGTGATGCAATTCTCCACAGTAAAAACAACTGTTAGAGTTTCTGCGAGATCAAAAATTAGTTTGAACTCCTTAATAAAGTCCTCATAAAAACATCCGAACTGGTTACAGTTCGAAAACCTTGCCTCTGCTCAGCGAAGTGCCTTGCCTGTTAATAGCCCAAGGACATAAGAAATATTTTTGTCATCATAAGGAAAACTGCGAGGAGAGTGATTAAAGACTAAGGTGCACTGTAATAGGAAACCCCGACAACTGCTGACTTCTCCCGAAAATTTCTTGGACTAGGTGAAGTGACATCACGAAAGCCCGGAAGGGGCTGCGTGGGGAGAGGTTCAGCAGCGCACCCGAAGGTTGGGCGGGCCCGGGGATTAGCGCCTGCTGAAACAGTGCTGTCATCTGCTCGAGCTGCTGATTTGTCTGCCACTGCTGCTCGAGGAGGTTACAGAAGGTTGCACCATGAGAATGGATCTGATGACTGTGTTCAGACACTGTTCTCTGGAGTGCCTAGGTGGTCTCTGGCTGGCCTGAGTGTTCTGTCACAGTGTTAAAGGCCGATCTGACCCACATAAATAGAAACACCCAGAGAACAGAGGACCATTTACGAAGTTTATTAACAGGCTGTGGAGTGGGAAACAACAGCCGTTGCTTAGAAGTGGAAGCTGCAACAGAGAGAGGTGATAAGAAATGGCTCGCAGGATAGTTAAAATAAACAGACTGTTGTACGGACCTAGCTGGGTTCTGATCCACCAGGGAGAGAGAGAGAGGAGAGTCCAGACCTGCGGATAGCTGCGCTCTAGTCCACCAGGGTTTCTGAGACCGGAGGTTGGAGGACCGTCGGAGGGTGAACAGGTTCGGCAAGGCAGGGCTCAGGCGGATTGGCAGCCGGTGAGTAGTCCAGGTAGTCTTCTGTTCAGGTAGGTTATGATCTCAAAGTTCCTCAGGAAGCGAGACAGAATCCAGGCTCTAAACAAAGACAAGAGTTACTTCACGAGAAAAGATAACTTACAATAGACAAGACAAATCTGGCCAGGTTGGAATACCGCATCGGCAAAACACTCAGGCGACGATGTACTGGAAATCCATCTTCTTTATACTTCCCCAGGTGATCATCTCAATCAGCCGCACCTGTTACCCTCCGAGAACGGTCTCTGGTGGCACCTAGTGGTTGAAGATGGTTAAATAGCAGCTTCAGACAAATCCAGACTGACACTATGATATAGAGCAGCAAACACAAAATGATAAATAAATAGAAAATGTTACTTAGCTGTCCATTTGATTTTATTAGCATTAGACCCAATCATTAGACAAAAAGTTGTTTGTGATTTGAAATAAAAGGTGGGTCTTAAGTTGAGCTACATGACAGTATAGTGAGTTATATTTTTTTGGTAAAGGTATATTATTAGTGTAATGTTTCAATTCAGTCAAAAAACAGTAAAATAATGTATACTGTTTTCTCACCTGATTCAGTGAGTCTCTTTTGATTACAATGCAAAGCAGAACATAGATTTATTTAATTTGCAAATTTTGCAGCGTAATAACAAAAAAGTGTGGCTATAAAAGCATAAATATATCCTGTTTTTTTATTTAAATTGTTTTGATAAATTTGGCAATGGATGCCCTTTTCTTGGATTGCGCACCTGCCTCCAAAATTGTCTGTGCATGTTATGACCAGCACCAGATCCAATTAGGATGTGGTGTTGGTCTGGTTTTAGCTTTCTGGATAGTTTTTTGTGTTTTCCTCCTTTAGCATGATGCTGTCTCTCAAAATCAAGTCAAAGTTTAACAAAGTAAAGGCCACACCTCAGTGTATTTTAGATCAACTCTTAACAGCATTTTGGGTGTTTAGCATTGACCAATATAATTTCACAGTGACTGTGATTGATTAACCAATGATCATCACTGATTAATGATGTCAAGTTCAACAGATTCTCATTTTGAAAATACATGAACTATGAGTAAAAAGACTATTTTGAGATGTTGAGATGGGTAGATTTTTACTTTTCTACCACACAATGACAATATTTTTTAATAGAATTGTCCCATGGCTCACTGAAACACTAATCAACAATTAACATGCCGGAACATAATTTATACGCATGAAGATGCCACCTTCACATTTCTGCCTGCCCCCTCATATATGCAAGCCTAGAACTGGCCCTGGTCCTTCATAAGACAAGGTATGTGTCTCATGCAGCTAATAGTTGTGTTGACAGATTTTTCTACCTGAGCTGTCGACTTTTGCAGCCCATCTAAATTTACCATGGGTATTTTGGCCATATTCTTTTTCAAACAGTGTACAAAAACATGTTAAAAGCTTGGGATGTTGCTTAATAAGCTAAGTTTGCTTTAAACTTCTGCACAACTTTGTCCCTGAATTGTCTGCTGTGTTCCTTGATCTCCAAGAGGCTGTTTGTTCACTAATGTTCTCTCAGTCTTTGATGACTTCTAAAGACATGTGGTTGCACTAGATTTAATTAAGAGGTATCAAAGTAAAGACGGCTTAATACAAATGCACCCTACACTATTTATCAGTCCAAAATTTTTAAACATAACTTTCCAATAAAATTAACCAATGTTGCTGTAACATGACAAGCATAAAGTGGGCGTGAACATTTTCAAGGCACTATATACTTTACTTTTTGAACATTGCTAAATATGTGCAACATCTTATTACTATTTAAAAACCAAAGGGGTGTTTCAAAACAGTTCCATAAAACCTGATAATTTTCTGAAAAACGTTTAAAACTTTAATGCAGGCAGAAACATAAAATAATTAAAATCATTTGTTCTTGCTCTCCTTTTATCTTAAAACGTCTATCTGCAACTTTCACCCCTTTTTTTAATGAGTTATAAAACCACTCACTTTTAAGGTGATTTCCTGTTCAGCATTGAAAGGGATGAGACAAATCACTACAGTAGGGAGAGCATGTCCCTGGGGTAAGCCCAACAAAATAGGAGCTGCAAGCATAGGTCTTGGAATCACTTGTGTGGACATATGCAAGCGCACGTAAATGTGTAAAATGTGCAGTCCGGGTGAGGTAATAAATAGGCTTTAAAAAATGACAGAGCAGTTGCAAAGATAGGATGAAACACAAAAAAGCATGAGAGGTGTTTGGGGAATCATCATTCTAGGTCTGCGGGTGATCCATCAGGAGATGCTGGGGTCCAGTAAAAGGCCACCTCCAGGACATGTCATGGCAGACCTGGCTGCCATACTGAGCACTCTGGTGGAGATGAATCATCTGGCTGTTTTGTGTGCTGCTCAGGGAAAGGAGCCCAAAAACATAATACGAGAATATCTGAATGGTCGTGCATTTGAATTAGGAAGGCAGGATATAACGTATCCAGCTTTGCCTGTCTGTCTGAGAATTACCGAATACTGCAGGCATTCAGACAAAGCAAATTTAGGGCTGCAAGTAGGTGAATATTATGTGCTTATGCATAAATTTAAGACACATAATAATAAGAATGAAAATCCAGGATCACAAGTTGTGCATAAAACTATGCAATAAACCAGGAAAACATAAATATATTTACATGAGAAACCATTGTGTATGAATGTGTGTTCAGCTCAAATAAGCTATCGGCCGGCATTCAACAGCTCTGGCACACATGTATCAACCAGCTTAGCATAGACACTATCTTCACAAGGGAAGCTGTAAAACAAAGGGTTAAAACAATATCCTTTGTGATAACTTGGGAACGAATAGGAGGGAGATTTGCTCCAGTGATTATGTAGTCAGACACGGCAGTCGCTTTAATGCGTGATCATACTGTCGATGGCTTGAGAGTGCACACACAAAAAAACTGTTTTGGCATTCATTTATATATATATATATATATATATATATATATATATATATATATATATATATATACATATAAATATATACCAGCCACCCACAGTCCAACAGGCACACGTTGTAATACACACTAATCCACAGACTGTTTGCTTGGCATGCTAGAGTAAAAGCTGAGCTGAAAATTCCAATATGTTCCTGGGCTTTAAAACAGTGTGTTGCAATCTGGGGTTGTGAAATCAAATAGCATACCTCCCTGAGAAGAATGTTTGACAAAAATTGTTTTGTATCTACAATATCTTGCAAAAGTATTAATATAAAATCACACCCAACTACAAACTTTTGTTTTGTAATAGACCAACAGAAAGTCCTGCTTAACTGTTGTGTGATAGGAAAAGAATGCATAGTTGTCAAAATTGTTCACATATAAAAATCTTATACCCCTTAACAAAATCCCATGTAACCAAGGAGAGCATTAATCAGAGAAGCAGCCAAGAGGCCTAAGGAAACTCTGGAGGAGCTGCAGAAATCCACAGCTCACATGGACAGTCTGGTGACAGGGCAAGCATTTCCAATGACCTCCACAGTTTGCCCTTTAATTATTGAAAAAGAAAAGAATTCCATTCTGAAATTTGCCCCAAGGGGCCATGCAGGGGGACACAGCAAATAGGACTTTAAGTGAACTTTTTAGCCTACATGTAAAATGCTATGGGGGTGAGAGGACCAAAGCTGCATTTTAATAATATAGTTTATTAGCCTTTATATTGACTTGAAAAATACGTATTATGCGGGTCTAAACGTGAGAAAATGAAGGGGAATTTGTGGAGATTCAAGTCTTTAAAGTATGTGTGTTGCTTTTGATAGGCTATCATTCTGAACAGTGTGTGTGTTGAGTAATTTGTGGAGTAGTGTTATTTTGCGTCAAGACGGTATGTTATTGTTGACTCAAATTCACTTTTAAGGATCAGCTGACTATCTGGGAATTAAATTTCAGTTCTCCGTGAGTGATGCTGAGTTAGACTGGGTTAGAATATTTTTAGGTATATTTAAGCTTTCAAACATACAAAGTTCTGAGGTCCAGTAGGTAAGGCATTTGTACAGCATACCATAGAATTAAGTATTAATATTGCTGCAACATTTTGCATTTATTCTGTAACAGTGGTGCACATACAGTGTTGTGAAAAACCTGTTTGTGCCGTTTGAGATTTCTTCTGTTTTTGCTTTTCTGTCACACTGAAATGTTTTAGCTCATCCAACAAAATTTAAAATTGTATAAAAATAGCCCGAGTAAACACAAAAAAGAGTTTTCACACAATGATTTCATTTATTAAGGGGAAAAAAGCTAGCCAAACCAACCTGACTAAGGAAATATGTAATTGCCCCCCTTGTTAATTAAATCATCAATTAACTGTGATTAAAGTACACAAAAAAACTGAGCTCAATTTCACAAGCTACACCAAGGAGCGGTTATTACCTGATCTGTAGAGGTAGTAAATAATTTAACCTGAAAAGACTCACAATAAGAAACACAAAGAAGGTGATTAGAGAAGTTTTTTGATAAAAGTTTATATCTTTGGCGTACGGACCCTTGAGGATGACATGAGTGCTAAGAATGACATGAGCTTGAATGAACATCTTAGGCTTAGAATTAGATGAGTCTTCCCCCCTTGGTATCCAATACTGGTGGTGGAGTGAAGGCCTAAGAGGGTGAGGGAGCCGGGAGGAGTATGGAAAGGAGATGGTGGAGGTGGGGCGGAGGAGGGTCAAAGCTCAGCTGGAGAGCGGGGGTATCCATGACTAGAGGTCCTTAAAAGTGAAACCTCAGAGGATGATTGATTGAAGACACATGTGGATCTGACGCTGATTGGATGGAGGAGAGACACACGGTGGAGTCATAGGACAGCCGGGGGGTGGAGATGAGTCTTTCAGTTTGAGTTTTTGTCAAAACTCCATTTCAACCTGAAAAGACTCACAATAACAAAGATGGTGATTAGAGAAGTTTATTGATAAAACTTTATATCTTTGGCGCACACCCCCCGGAGGAAGACATGAATGCTGAGAATGACATGAGCTTGAATGAACGTCTTAGGCTTAGAATTAGATGAGTTTTCCCCCAAAAAGGGCAGAGGCAGAGGCTGGAATTAAACAAACTAGATGAGAGATTTGATGGGCAGAGTTAGAGTAATGCAACGAGACAGGTGAGGGGAGGACATGGATGAGAAAGCAGAAAGGGAAGAGTTGGATAGCCATAGCAAAATGATGAGAAAGGAGAGAGGAAGATTTGAGCCTGATACGACGTAGAGAGGGATGGATTGGACCTGCAGAGGAGAGAGGGAGGTTAGAATGCTTGAGATACTAGATGGTTGACTGAATCGTGAAGGCCCTGGGAATAAGAGCTGAGAATGCAGAGGAAGGAAAATTATATATTGTGTCGCGAGGGCAGCAAGAAGGAGAAAAAGGCAGCTGTAGAGGCTGAGAGAATGAAATATCGAGCCGCGAAGGCATGAAGAGGGATGCATGAATTGCTGCGGAGCCAATGAGAATGCTGTGTCGCTGTCACACTCCTCACCGCCAGTAAACATAGTGCCAGAATGGGAGATAATTCAGTCTAAAAGGAATAAGAATAGAGGGGAGATAGGGAGGAAATCAAGAGTATTATAAATAAAGCATTGTTCTTATTTTTATGAAATACAAAACTAAAGCATAGAATATAGTCGGTGGAGTTATACAATGATGTACAGTAGGTGGCAGTATGCACCTCTGAATTTGTTGCATACCGCCAGCAGAAGAAGAAGAAGCAGGAGCACTAGCGCTAAGATGACGGACCAAGAGCATATATTAACGACATTAAGACATATATAAAGTTTTTAACATTACCTGGCTTTGTACCGTAGTTTCTTGGTCCATCATCTTGGCGCTGAAATTAAAATATTAAATTTAAAATATTTAGATAAATGGATAACCACATATCATTATGATGGTCATTTAAACTCTAAAAAATGTGTTAATCTATAGGATGCAATAATTAAAAGTACATTAAAAGTACAAGTGATTTAAGAAAAATGGACAAAGAAGGTTATGATGATGTAGATTATTACTTAAAAGTAACTAAAAAGAAAGAGATGTGATGCAGGAGATAAGAATGGATGTTTTTGTCGAAAGCAGAAAAGGTCAGAGGGCTAAGAAGTAATTTTTGATGGACTTGCAAAGTAGAACAGCAGGACAAACGAAAGGGAGTAAAAAGAGTAGGTGGAAAGTTTTTGTTTTGTACCAAAGATCTGATGAGGTTTGACAGGATTGGATGGGCTAAAATGAGTCCCTTTGGTGAATAAATCCATCCCCACCATGGCTGTACCTCATGTATGTTTTATTTATGTTTATTTTTTTTATTGTTTTGAGATGCTGAAGGCTGTTGATACACCGTGTCACGGAGGTTCATGGCATGACACGGGTTTTTTCTCTGTGTAACCTTAGAAAATATTTTACTCTTTTTAACAGCAGAACAAACAGAGTGAGGGGATTGATCAATAGGCTTACAGTTAGATACAGACGCAGAGCTGACTACACAGAAATAGCCAGAGTGAAACAAAAAGAGGAAGAACCTTTTGAAGAATATAGGATTAGACTGACAGTGTTTTCAGCAAGAAGAAGAAGAAGAACAGATTTATTATCAAAACAACAGAGGAAGAGGAAGATTTAGACGCAGAGGACAAAACCGCAGGTGTCAGAGAGGAGGAGTGAGCAGAGGAAATTACAGACAATACACCTTAGGGTGCTGGTGTTGTGGGACAGAAGGACATCTGGCCATAGACTGTCCTGAGAGGAGAAATAATGATTCAGCATGACTAGGACAGAAAATAAGGGAAATTGTTCCTAGTACCTCAGACACCGATAAAAACCAAAAACCAAAAACACAAGGGCAGGATGTCCTCCTAAATTTCTAGGACCTTCTCTCCCTAGATAGCATAAAACCTGAAGTTACCTTACTGTTGAATGGAAAATCAATTACTCTTCTTTGTGATACCAGAGCATGCAGGACTACCTGTAGAGAAACAATCCCAAATTCCAGACTTAGTGATCAGCAAATAACAGTAAGGTCAGCTAGTTGGAAATTGACACAGGTCTGTGAGTCTGAACCAGTTTGGATAAGAGATCCCAATGGACAGTCATGCCAGCTATCTATTCTAATGTTCCCTGAGTGCCCGGTAAATCTATTGGGACGAGATGTATTACTACATCTGGGGTTAGCATTAATTCCGACTTCAGAAGGACATATTGTAGTAAAGAGTAAAGCAGAACTCAGCCAAGGAGATTATTTTGTGTTAAAAGGAGTGAGACCACCTTATTACCACTATTCAATGGATGTTCCAAATAAGCCAACCCTAGACATAGGGACAGCTTTATTAACAGAAGGAAGAAATGTCATTACTCGACTACAAGATCAGATGACACCAGTTGATCTACATATCTACCAGTTGATCCTGGACCAGATAAAACTTATGAAGAAGCATTAACTAAAGTAACCCCTACAAAAGTTATGGTAACTTATGTTTATACAGATGGGAACAGTATGTCAGTTGTTGAAATAGTGTTAGCGGAAGATACTAGGAAGCTTTGCAAAATGTGGACACCTCCACACATATCTTTATTCAAGGATAAAGAACTTAAGTGGCATGATATGGGAAGAATAGTGCAGAGGGGGAAAGATGCCACAGACTGGTTTGCAACAATGAATACAGAAACTAGTGCATCCACAGGATTAACTAGAAAGTTATTATTCTGGACGGTGACAGTACAAGAAGGGATACATTTGCATACAAAGCAACAATGAGAAATATTTCTTACTGAACAGGAGGAACAGTTCTTGAGTGAAGTTCCTGATAAGTTATGGTCAAAAGACCCTACTGATGTGGGTTTAGTGAAAGGAGTGTTACCTTTTCAAATTAGAGCAAAAACAGAATACAGGCCCAGTGTAAAACAACACCCTTTGAAACATGATGCACGTGAAGGAATAAAACCAGCAATAAAGGATTTAATAACTGCAGGGGTGATAATAAAATGCGAGGACTCACCATGTAACACCCCCATTTTTCCATTTAAAAAACAATCACCATCAACAGGATGGCGCATGGTACAAGACTTACAGGCAGTTGATAATGCAGTTGTTCAGAGAGCACAGTGTGTTCCTGATCCTTATACATTATTAAATTCCCTAAGACCAGATGCTAGAATATTTACTGTAGTTGATATAAGCAATGCATTTTTCTCTGTACCTGTAGATAAAGATAGTGAGTTCTGGTTTGCATTCACCTTTGAGGGACAAATATATACTTATACCATACTACCTCAAGGCTACTGTGAAAGTCCAACTATATACTCAGGTAATGAGTGCAAGTATGGCCAAGTTTGACCCTCCAGGAGGTAGTCAGGGTTTATTATATGTTGATGATGTGTTATTAGCCTCTCATGATGAGGAGACCTGTAAAAATGACACAATAGCATTATTAAAACATTTACCAGAAGAGGGACACAAAGTCAGTAAAAAAAAACTTCAGTTGTGCAAAAATTAGGTTAAAAACCTAGGCCACAATCTTAGCGCAGCGGGACGCACAATTGTAGAAGAAAGAAAGACTGCAATATTACAAGCTCCAAAATCAGTAACAAAAAAGCAAATGATGTCCTTCCTTGGACTAACTAATTATTGTAGAAACTGGGTGCCAAATTATGCAGAAATAGTAACTCCATTGAACAAACTAATGTGTGAGGAAGAGCTGAAAATGACGTCTGAACTGAAATGGAGTGTAGAAGCTGAAGATGAAATTAACATGATTGTCAAGAATTAGCAGAAAAAGAAGCAAAAACTAGAAGTAATTTGCAGGATCATGAAATAGTATATGAATGATTTCTCCAAAAAAGATGAGAGAGGGAAGATACAAACAGGATCTGCATTGGTGACAAAATATATAGTGTTGTTGGGAGTTATGATTATTGATTGATTAATCTTGATCAATAATTATAATTAAAAATCATAATTTGACAAAATCAATTTCTTAACCAAAATCCTCATTTATGAATCGAGACCAGAGATGTTTCTGGTGTTGTAATTGTGGCTCAACGCCTTTGACAATTACAACCGTTAAATACTCCGTAATAATTAATAACTATTACCGGAGATGTCACTGTTTAATCGACCGTTTCTGCCAAAACGTGTGGAACTTTTAACCTTATCTTGACTGACAAATCACTTTTGCACACAATGAACACAAAACGCTCTCTTTTTATTTATGTGAATATTTATTAATCTTCACCTACTCAACATGCAAAATTCTACATAACAAGGGTAACACATCTAACTAAGCAAAATAAAGCAAACAGCAGTGGGTGTGTATTGAATCAACCAGCAGTTATGGCAAAAAGAAGGAATGAGAATATGAAAAAGGGGTGTGGTGGTGAGTGGAGAGTGGGGGGCGCAGCTCCAACTGTAACTCAGTTATTCTGAGTTATAAAACTTCCCCCAACTCCTGAGCAGACAAAGAGTTATAAAGCTTTTGGCGGCAAGCTAGCGAGCAGTGAGATTGGAGACAAAGGAAAATGGAGAATATCACCATGAGGTTATTTTAACAGTCCAGTCTGACCGCGCACCTGCGCTGACTCTCAGATGGTAAAACACGCACAAAGCTAGAAACGCAGCGGCTCCAGACATCAACACAACACATCAAAGTTTCAATAAACAAGGTTACATGCACATATCGTTCAGAACACATGAGAGTCTAACTAGCGATTCTCATTGCTCTACCACCTCTGACCCTGCCCAGGCCTTCTAATAAAGAAATAAAAGATGGGTTTTACTTGGTGAAGCTTCCTTCTGGGGCAGCGAGTGAGAGGGAAAGATGGGGGGGGTGTTTGAAGTGTTGCTGCGCGTCCGCAGTTAAACTCCAAGAAAGCGGTCAGTCCCCATCCTTTGGCCTTCTTGACGAAAAGGAAAAATAGGATCTGACCATCAGCAGTCGACTAGAACCAAGCAAGGAGGGAAAGTTGCATCTCCTTGAAACTCCGTGGTTTTGGTTACGTGTTAAACTCACGTCTTCGATCGGCAAAGTGAAATTTCTGGCCTTCTCATTCCAGAAACCTCTTTCATGAATTTTTTGTTGGCCAATGAAGGAGAATAGATGAAGACTCCACGTGGGACCTCTTCTTCTCCAGAAGATGCTTCAGTTGCGTGGTAACCGTGTCAAGGTCTCCAGCTGAAAGGCATATGTTCAAAATGGGCGCCTCCATATATAGCGTCCTGTGACGTCAGACTTGGGACGCTCGTCATATCAGTCGCAGTGCTCGACGGGATATGTAGTAGCGGGCTGTCCTGGGTACAAAATGGCCGATGCCATTGGAGAGGCACCGTGACGTCCAACAACGTGCAGATAGTCCAATACTCAGCAACAAGTGGTTCAACAGTGTTAAAAGAAATGCAACAACAAACCCACCACCGGAGATAGAAATGTGGAAAAAACATGGAGCTACATTAAAAGATGAAAACTATATTTGACCAGATAATAAACCTGTCCTACCAAAGAACCTATATAAGTAGGCGGCAATTTTGAGCCATCGTGTTTCACAATGTCTCAACAGGGAGGAATGGTAGGACAGATATATATTAATATTATATAACATATGGATTTAATTCTTATAAAAAAACTATTCTTTGTAAAACATGTTTAACATGTGCAAAACGTAATCCATAAGGGAATTTAAGACCACGAAGGGGACAATTTCCAAAGCCAAAATACCCTTTCCAAACAATTTATATGGATTTTATTGAGTTAAATCACAGTGAAAGGAAAAAGTTCTGTTTAGTCATTATAGATGCATTTTCTAAACGGATAGAACTATTTCCAACTAAACATTACAAGCACCTTCAGGGCTAACACCCTATGAAACATTATTTGGAAGACCATACAGATTACCACAGTTGAAAAATAAGTGGGAGTTAGATGAAGAAGCTAACCTAGCTGATTATATGAGGAGTATGTTAGAAAAGCAAAAGAAACAAATTCAAACTAATGAGGAATGTTCTATTTCCCAGCAGGAAAACCAACTAGTGGAACCAGGAGACTGGGTGTTAATAAGGAGTGTAGAAAAGAAACATTGGTATTTCATCTAAGTGGGAGGACCCATATTAGGTATTATTAACCACTCCTACAGCAGTAAAAATAGCTGAGAGATCAACCTGGATACACCTTATACATTGTAAAAAGGTAATTTCGGCTGTAAGCTCCGCCAGGGGAAGTGATTTACAGACTGATAATAGGGTGGACCCAGACATGTAGAGGCTGGAGAGACCCGAAAGTCAGTGAAGAAAATTAAGACACTGGAACCACTTAGAGGAGTCAAAATTTCAGCCAAAATGACTTTTAGATGGATGAGCAATGCTTTCGTTGCTGGGTATTTATATTGTTTCTCATATTGAATTTTTTTATTTTTCTGGTACTTCTGGGAACCAGTCAAGATAACCTAACTATGTGCACTAAACAAACTTCTTATACTTATGGCATTCAAGTGTGCGTGAAATCTAAAACCACAGCTGTGGTGCTGATCCCACTCATTAGCTTGACCAAACGAGGAAGGAAAGGGCAGGACTTAACTAATGACAGAAGAGACACCTCATGGTCCATGATGGTAGCTGATGAAGGAAACAATTGGACACCAGAGTGGGGCACCACTGCTTATGCTAGTCATCAAAAGAAGTTGGTTAAGCTCCATAAAGTTGATAATGTATTCCAGGTAACAAAGCGAAGAGAGTAAAAATTATGTTAGGAAACTTAACCAGTTGACTAGGTTCCAGGTTATTACTGGAGTATCAGGAGCAAATAATAATTGGTTATTGATGGTAGAGCAAGCGGCTAACATGACGAAAAGAGATTGTGTTGTGTGTATGGGTCCCAGGCCTTTATTACAAATAATTCCAGCTGTGATACCACAACCCTGTGTGATGGAAGTAATGAATCAAACAAAGTTTAATGAAATGTGTCAGCCCTGGGTTTTTCTTGTAACTATAGCAGATAAGGATAAATCAGTATTCCATAAGCGGGTCACCACTGGAAACTACACATGTATAAATATGACAGAGAGAGGCAATAAATTGGGAAATCTCACTGCAGTATGGTGTATTGCAATTGTAAAAGTAAATAAGTATTTTAAACCAGTCTCTAGAGGAGACATTTGGTGGTGGTGTGGTGACGACAGGTTGTTTGATCAATTACCTTCAAAAAGTAACGGGACTCTGTGCTCTAGTCACTTTATTGTTACCAGTTTCAGTATATCCTATGTTAGTAGATGAAGTAACAGATGGACTATCTAGTGTAAACCCACATGATTGGCGTGATAGAAAGTGCAGAGCAGTAGCTTGGCAGACTGAGGGATGCTATAGATGAAGATAAATTAACTGATCAAGTATCTGTTGGTGGTGTACGATGAACAAAAATGTAGACAGGATCAACTATATTCACTACAGTGTGCAAAAACTAGGAAATTGGACACAAAGCGGGTTTGAAGCTGTCTATGACCAATTGGCTTCAACTTCCCTGATAGCATTCCAGAATAGAATTGCTTTGGACATGTTGTTAGTTGAAAAAGGAGGAGTTTGTGCCATTTTTGGAGAAAAATGTTGCACATTCATACCTAACAACACTGCTGCTGATGGTAGCCTCACTAAAGCCATAGAAGATTTGAAATCTCTAAATGGCAAAATGAAGGAGCATTCTGGAGTAGACACCTCGATGTGGGACTCCTGGCTGGATGTGTTTGGGAAGTATAAAATTTTAGTATCATCAGTAATAATTTCCTTTGCAGTGTTTGCTGAAATTTTGACATTGTGTGGATGTTGTTGTATTCCCTGCCTTCGTTCTCTGCTTAACTGTTTCATCACCACAGCTTTTTCTCCTATGGAAGACAGAGTTACCCAACTCTATCCGTTACTTAAACAGCAGGATGATGAAGATGATGAGGATGCGACTGACCACTTTTCTGACCTATACCCAGATCCATCTCTATATGAATCTGTGATTTAAATGTCAGTAAGTACCTCTGAGTATAATTGTCTTTGTACTCATGAAAATAATCTTACAGTTAAAAAATCCAAAAGAAGTGGCTGTTAAGTGATATGAGAATATGAGCAAATATTTCGATAAACAGGGAGGAAATGTTGGAATAATTGAATATAGATTTATCTTATATATTTCTCCTATTCTTTAACTTGACTATTTGATTTTATAACCTTTCATGATGTTTGTGTGAGTAAAGGATGTGATGAGTTTGTCTGCAGGCAAACATCAGAAGTGGAGATGAGGAGGTCATAAAGATGAAGGCTGATTGCACTGAACGAAGACGCACTGATCCTAAGATTGGAGGAGACTGTGGAAGTGTGTCGTTAAAAGATAATGGTGTTTATGACCTGTTTACGATGCAGCTGTTTTTCCCATCCTTAGAGAGTAACGTTCTTTGTAACTAGGGACCCCCGAAAGATAATAAAAAGAGTATATCGGACAGGTGGTTTTCAGAGCGGTAGGAGATTTGTAACTGAAGCACATCTCTGTTCGTTCTCCTCGCTGCGAGTGAAATAACTAATTATTTGTCTTTCTCTTCTTTTTGTGATGTTACAAGTATTTTAGGTTGTTTAAACCTGACACATACTGCCACCTACTGTACATCATTGTATAACTCCACCCACTATATTCTATGTTTTAGTTTTGTATTTTATCAAAATAAGAACAATGTTTTATTTATAATAGTCTTGATTTCCCCCCTATCTCCCCTCTGTTCCTAATAGTCCTTTTAGACTGAATTATCTCCCATTCTGGCACTATGTTTACTGGCGGTGAGGAGTGTGACAGCGCAACGTGAATCGACTAACTATGTGCTCCACTAACCAGCCTGAGATCACGTGACGCCAAGTCGCTGATGTAAATTTGTATTCTCAAAGAAAATAAATCGTATTCACAAACTGTTATAGCATATTGTATTCATAAAGAATAAACCACATCTGTAAACATAAACTTTGTGTTTGTAATTTCTTGAAGCTGTAACATTTTATTTTGTATTCTTACAGAGAAAATATACAATACCTCTTTTGAATTTTACTTATGCACAACTATTGACTAATATGCACACATGTCCATCTTTACATACACATTGTTTTTGACAGCGTTCTTACCCCATAATGATGGCTTTGTTTATAGCTTCAACCATTGCTGAGTTATCGCATAAAGCTGCAATACGTTTTCTTTTCCAAAGGGGCCCCAAATGCAACAGGTTATGGTGATAGAGATGATTTCATAAAATGCTGAGGATTCTAATTGGGGAAAGGAGGTGGGCCACACACCAATGAACAATTTGCCCTGAATAAGACCCCCAAAACCTACGGACAGGGCTGTGTCCGCAAAGAATTGAAACGAGTCAGCTGAATGAATGACGTCATCGTAAAAAAAAAAGATTCCGTTCCAGTCCCTGATGAGGCTGGACTAGAAAGCCAGGTCAGAACAGCAGCCGTCGTCCAAGGTAATGGGGTTGAGCAAGCGGGAGATGAAGCAGCGACCTTGAGGAATGTGGCGCATTGCAAAATTAAGATGGCCCAGAAGACACAATAGCTGGCGTTTGGAGACAAAAGGAGAAGAAAGAAAGGACTGGGAGACGTCCTTGGGCAGCATCATGATCTTTGGGACTTTAGTTTTGTGTTTTCCTTATTTTGGTAGTTCATATATAACTATATTCTACTCCCTTGTTCCCTGTATATTCTATCAGCCATTTCTCCTATTTCCTCAGTTCAATTTCATATGTGTGCCTTCCCTCACAGCTGCAACTTATTTCTAATTAACCATCTACTCCTTGTTCAGTAATCAATTCTCCAGTTTAAATATCTCTCAGTTAGTCAGCTCCTATAAAGGCCTATCTCACATTTGCCAAAAGATATCCTGATGATCCATTTGTGGTGAAAATATTCTGGCCTCACAAATATTGCTCTCTACTTAAAAGTCCTGCAGGAGAATGTCCAGCCATCTATATGGAACCTAAAGCCCAATGACATGTTGGTTAGGCAGCAGAACAATGATCAAAAGCACAGTAGCAAAGCTAAATCTGAATGATTCAAAAAAAGAAAAACATTTTGGAGTGGCCAAGCTAAAGTCTGGACTTAATTCTAGTTCAGATACTGTAGTATGACCTTAAATAGGCTGTTCATACTCATCATCTAACTTGACTTAATAAAATCATTTCTCCAAAATAAAGTGGCCCACAATTCCTCAGCAGTAATGTTGATGATTAATTACTAGTTAGCTCAAACTCTTGATTCCAGTTGTTGCTGCTAAGGGTTGTATATCTAGTTATTATGATTAGGGGGTAATTACTTTCGGACATATTGTTGGCTTTGATGGGTTTTTTTCCCTTAAAGTATAAATCATAATTTGAAAATTGCGTTTTCTATTTACTCAGGTTATCTTTATCCAATATTAATATCAGTTTGTTGATCTTACACATACAAGTGTGACATAAAAGCTAAAATGAAGAAATCTGCAATGAGGCAAACACTTTTTTACAGCACTGTATTTGTTATGCATGATTCATGAGCGCTGTAGTGCTCATGCTGTGGAATTTTGTTGACATGTCCAAATAAACCTGTGACAGCCTGGCTTATCTGGGGATCAAATTGTGTATGCCAGAGTGTTAAATGGATGGTAAATTGAGGCAGGAGTGTTAATTTTGAGAGGTATTTTGTACTCCTAAGCTATTGAAACAAAAAGCCGACACACAATAGTGTAACGGGTATGCAACACGCTGCCAGCAGTGAAAAATGGTTGAGGCAGCATCCTCCTGTAGGGATGTTTGTCCTCAGCAGGGAGATGAAAGCTAGTCACAGTTGATGGGAAGATGGTTGGAGCAAATGTCAGGGCAATTTTGGAAGAAAATCTGCAAGACAGTGAAAAAGACTTTAGACTATGGCAAAGGTTCACTTTCCATGAAGTAGACCTCATATTAATGAGGAGTGGTTGGCAATACGTGAAAATTGATGTTCACGTTTGATCTCTGTCCCATCTGAGAAATCTCAAACTACTTTAAGAAGAATAATTACCATATATTTCAGTTTCAAGATGGGCAAAGCCAGTAGAGACATACCTTGGAAGACTTGTTGCTGTGAATGCAGAGAATTGTGGTTCTACAAACTGTTAAATTGATATGCTGAATAGATATGCATGTCATGCTTTTCAGATCGTTGTTTGTAAAAACCTTTGAAAACCATGTATAACACCCCTTCCACTTTACAATTGTGTTGGTCAATTACAAAAAAATCTCTCTACCGAATATGTAAAAGATCAAGGCCTATTAATACTTGCTAACAGCTTTGATATGGAAGAAATAAAAAGAGCAAAAGCACTGCAACAGACACTAAGAGGTACACAGGCAAAAATACATGCCAGGTTGGGGAAACTGATATGTGAACACTGCTGGGGGATCCCAGAAACGGAACATTAAAAAATCAAGATAAATAGTCCACAGCCCTAAAATCAAGTGTGTTTTAATGCTTCTCTACCTTAAAACACAGTTTCACCCTTGCATCCCATGTTATCAGTCAGCAGAAACAGCAACAACACCGTATAGACATTTTGTTTCTGAGTACTCCCTCATTAGCCAAGGCACATTTACAATGTTTACATTAATAAAGCAGCAACTTTAAATGCCATTATTTGTGCTAAGTCGCCAACAGCAGCAGTGGAGCCATCTCATCTTTGCAACAACATTAGGGACATATGCACTGGTTAATGACGTCTCCAGATTGCAGAGGGCTGATTAATTGATTAGGCCCATTAGGAAAGGCACATTAGAAGAGCTATTAATTTTGCAGCAGTAGCGCACCTACATGTGCTCCCAGAGAGCAGATGTCAATGAATGATGCATTTTGTTAGAACAGTAAATATTGACAGGTGCGCCTGGGAGTCTCCTCAGGCTCCCCATAGATTGTGCAAAGGGAGAGGACTATAATTACTTGTGTCCAGTGAGGAGACCTCTGAAAAGCAGATTTCCTGTCCCACTTCTGCCTTAGAACGGCCAGAGAGTCAAGTTAGCCTTGTGCATTTTCTTATGTAGTGTGTGTCTGCTCTAGGTGGAGAGTGGGGAGTTGGAAAGTGAAGAGGGAGCTGATTTTGAATCTAAATGTCTTGGGCTTGACCAGTGGAATGGTCTGTAATAGGTCCTCGCCTCACACCTTTGTCTCAAGTCACAATGTTACACACCATTTCAATCAAAAAGCTAAGAAAACTCATTTCTGAGCTGCCCTGACATCTGCTGCACTCTGTTGCTCAGTGGTAATTTTTAATCTACAGCTATAGATCCCCTCCTAGACTGACCCGATTTCTGACATGGACACAGAAAAGCAACAAAATAGAGGCACGGGTACAATGAAACTACACCCTCTGTATTTGACACGTGTCAGAGTTTTTACCTGACTTGCACCTGAGAAGAATGTTTCAGTAGTTTTTTTATACAAGTAGAAAAAGTTGACCTTGCAATGTAAATTTTTTTATTTGCCCATTTTTGTTTTGTTTTGGCTTTTCAATGTGAGAAGATGATACAGACTAGAAACATGCCAAAAGCAAGATGTCATCAAGGTATTGATCATACTTCTTTCATACCGAGAGGCAACAGTGCTAACAACTGAGGGATGTATCTGTGAAGAGCAAGGAAGTGGATCTCCTGGGGTTTGGGCACCATCAAGATAATTTCAGTAGACCCAGGTCAGACACTCGAAGATGGGGGGCCACATAATCGTAATGATGATTCACGGGGATCAAAAAACACAACAATTTATATGCAGTGCTAAATAATACTCCCTTTTTTAGATGTCACCTTGACTTGACGTTAACAATGAAAGATGAGAAAATTGAAGAAAAAAACAGATTTCTTCCTAGGTCTCATAAACCATTTGTGTGAATAAAAAAAAAACTAAAATTAATGAAAAATCTAGGCTAAAAAGTGCTTTAAACAGCTGTTTTTTGGGGTTATTAAAGAATTTATTTTTTTTAAATCAAACAAACATCAAGCAAGTTTTGCTCTGTTCACAGAGCTGACTTTATCTTCAATTGAACCATACACTGCAGCAAAATGCTCTTGCTAAATGCTCGAATAATAGAAGAGATATTTTTCTGAGAATGTTTTAAATTAAAACGTAAAAGTTTACGTACACCAAGACTAGTATTACTTTAAACAGTATGGGAAAGCCTAACTGATTATATGATTTAAATAAGATTCTGAAAGAGAAGCACATCTGTGAATGTATTTTAAGGCATATCTCAAACACACTGCTTCCTTGTGTGAAAACATGGGAAAATTAAAAGAAATCAGCCAAGATAAGAAAGGAATTGTGGTACATTCTTCATTACAATTTCCAGATGATTTAAGGTAAAATATTAATCTGTTTTAACAATTATTTGCAAGTGAAACCAGCATGGAAATTGTGAGAAGTCATACTGTTTAGAAGAGAGACATGTTTTATGCTCCAGAAATTCTCCCCAGGTTTTGGTGAAAAATGCGCACATTGACTCCAGAAGAAAAGCAAAGGATCTTGTGAAGATGATGGCTGAAGCTGGTAAGACAGTGTCATGATTCAATGTGACACCAATCCTGTACCAACTATGTTTTAACCTGTTACGCCCAAGCTGTGTGTGGTGTGTTTAACTATTTTTTGTTAATCACAAATAAATCAGACATAGTAACAGTTGCAACAGTGCTTCCCTTAAAAAATATAATGTATGTTTTACTTTTACACAGGTATCAAATGTTTGCATGCAGAGCTATACTTGATTTATTTCAGGTATGTAATTACAGGCAGACATTGTTTCTAAAACCCTTATAACTTGGCCACTCAAGATTGAAGAAGTATGCTGCAATTGCAGCATAAAAGAACCAGATTATAGTTTGCACGTTTAAAAATAGATGGCACCTTGAGGAAAGAACATAATATGGAAATACCAATGCCATTTTTGAGCAAGTTAAATGTATTTTTTTTACTTTATGATTTTTTAATGATATGAAAAAAGGTGTGTACTGAGCATAATTATGTTGCTTTGCTCCGGTCTTTGGCAAAGCAACAGAGGCTCCCTCCAACTATGTGAAAAAAATGCACAGCATCAGTTACATGACAGAGATAACTATTTGATAAGATTGTGTTTTCCAAGTAGCTTTTCTTTCCAGTGATACATGTTGTTTTTGTTGTTTTCCAACCAGCAATGGCCCCCAGGAGAAAACAGCTGATGATGCTCGGAAGTATGCATCTGGGATGTGAAGGAAGAGAAGCTCCCCTCCTTCCATCTTACACTCCAATGCTTCCTCTGTCTCTAAATGTACTGTGAATCCGTCTTTGAAAGCCAGCAGCCCACTGTTCCAGTTGTGTTTTTATAATCCTTTAAGAGATGAGAACGTATGCGTGTTTCTGTCTGCTGGTTATTTTCAGACATTATTTCTGATATTCTCATTTTGTAGCCTTTAAAAGGCACAAAATAAAAGCAGCACTTTTTTAGATGAACTCTCATTTTCTAATTGATTTACTTTTTGCCCTTGTCAAAATTATGCTTTTACAATCTATTCTAGTTTGTATCTAAGTTAAGCTACTGTCAGAATATGACTTTGTCAGGTTTTGGGTTTGGGTTCTGTTTGCCTTCTTTGCACTGGCATGTTCTTTACTTGCTATACAGGTCCTTCTCAACAAATTAGCATATTGTGATGAAGTTCATTATTTTCTATAATGTAATGATGAAAATTTAACATTCATATATTTTAGATTCATTGCACACTAACTGAAATATTTCAGGTCTTTTATTGTCTTAATACGGATGATTTTGGCATACAGCTCATGAAAACCCACAATCTCACACAATTAGCATATCATTAAAAGGGTCTCTAAACGAGCTATGAACCTAATCATCTGAATCAACGAGTTAACTCTAAACACCTGCAAAAGATTCCTGAGGCCTTTAAAACTCCCAGCCTGGTTCATCACTCAAAACCCCAATCATGGGTAAGACTGCCGACCTGACTGCTGTCCAGAAGGCCACTATTGACACCCTCAAGCAAGAGGGTAAGACACAGAAAGGAATTTCTGAACAAATAGGCTGTTCCCAGAGTGCTGTATCAAGGCACCTCAGTGGGAAGTCTGCGGGAAGGAAAAAGTGTATCAGAAAACGCTGCACAACGAGAAGAGGTGACCGGACCCTGAGGAAGATTGTGGAGAAGGGCCGATTCCAGACCTTGGGGGACCTGCGGAAGCAGTGGACTGAGTCTGGAGTAGAAACATCCAGAGCCACCGTGCACAGGCGTGTGCAGGAAATGGGCTACAGGTGCCGCATTCCCCAGTCCTGGGCTACAGAGAAGCAGCACTGGACTGTTGCTCAGTGGTCCAAAGTACTTTTTTCGGATGAAAGCAAATTCTGCATGTCTTTCGGAAATCAAGGTGCCAGAGTCTGGAGGAAGACTGGGGAGAAGGAAATGCCAAAATGCCAGAGGTCCAGTGTCAAGTACCCACAGTCAGTGATGGTCTGGGGTGCCGTGTCAGCTGCTGGTGTTGGTCCACTGTGTTTTATCAAGGGCAGGGTCAATGCAGCTAGCTATCAGGAGATTTTGGAGCACTTCATGTGGGATATTGTGAAGAGAACGTTGAGAGACTCAAGACCCAACACTCTGGATGAGCTAAAGGCCGCTATCGAAGCATCCTGGGCCTCCATAAGACCTCAGTGCCACAGGCTGATTGCCTCCATGCCACGCCGCATTGAAGCAGTCATTTCTGCAAAAGGATTCCCGACCAAGTATTGAGTGCATAACTATACATGATTATTTGAAGGTTGACGTTTTTTGTATTTAAAAACACTTTTATTTTATTGGTCGGATGAAATATGCTAATTTTGTGAGATAGGAATTTTGGGTTTTCATGAGCTGTATGCCCAAATCATCCGTATTAAGACAATAAAAGACCTGAAATATTTCAGTTAGTGTGCAATGAATCTAAAATATATGAATGTTAAATTTTCATCATGACATTATGGAAAATAATGAACTTCATCACAATATGCTAATTTTTTGAGAAGGATCTGTATTTCAGTTCAGTCAGGCTTATTAGTTTCATATCTGTTCTCTGAGATGTTTGGTTATTTCCTTGGATTCCTGCTCATTTTTGGTAATTAGTCACTCTCCCTCAGTATTCTGTCTCCCTTACACCAGCTGCTCCTGATTCTTTCCCTGATTAGCCTCCTCAGTTGTTTGGTCCATACTCCACTTCCCTCAGTATTTATCCTCTCTGGTTTTCATTGTTTGTCACTGGTTCCACTGGTATACTACCCTGTTTGCTTCCTGGCTCCATAGCCGTTTCACCGTCTGGCTAACCCATGTAAGTTGTTCCTGTTTCTTCTTCTTATTATTAGAACAAAAGCTCTTCAACTCACAATCCTTACTAGCATTGATCTGCACGGTGGTCCGACAAATACATGGTATTATATGACATTTACAACCTAAAAGGACAAAGTACGTTCAAAAACCCTCCAGTTAAAACTAATGTAAAAAAGCACTCTGATTCGGTTAAATTCTGGAAAAATCTCAAGAATAAAATGAAAGAATGTAAAACATTTGTAATGTTTAAAACGAGTTCTCTCAGAGGGCTCCTATTTTAGCCTTAAAGTTCCTGCCAAGGACTCCTACACTTGTGAACAAAATTGTTGGTATCCCTTCTTTAATGAAAGAAAAACCCACAATGGTCACAGAAATAACTTGAATCTGACAAAGGTAATAATGAATAAAAATTTTATGAAAATGAACAAATGAAAGTTAGACATTGCTTTTCAAACATGCATCAACTAAATTATTTTAAAAAATCAACTCTTGAAACAGGCCTGGACAAAATGGTACCTCTGAAAATAATGTGAACAAAGGGACATTTTAAATCAAGGTGTGTCCATTAATTAGCATCACAGGTGTCTACATTCTTGTAATCAGTCAGTGGGCCTATAAATAGGGCTACAGGTAGTCACTGTGCTGTTTGGTGACATGCTGTGTACCACACTCAACATGGACCAGAGGAAGCGAAGGAAAGAGTTGTGTCAGGAGATTAGGAGGAAAATTATAGATAAGCATGTTAAAGGTAAAGGTTATAAGATCATCTCCAAGCAGCTTCATGTTCCTGTGACTACAGTTGCACATATTATTCAGAATTTTAAGATCCATGAGACTGTAGCCAACCTCCGTGGACGTGGCCGCAGGACGTAAATTGACGGAAAAGAGCCCAGAAAAACTTCTAAAGAGATTAAAGGTGAACTTCAAGCTCAAGGAACATCAGTGTCAGATCACACCATCCGACGTTGTTTGAGGCATAATCATAAAAAAGCCAGACTGAAATTTGCCAAACAACATGCTGACAAGCCACAAAGTTTCTGGGAGAATGTCCTACGGACAGATGAGTCAAAAATTTAACTTTTTGGCAAGGCACATCAGCTCTATGTTCGCAGATGGAAAAATGAAGCATATGAAGAAAAGAACACTGTCCCTGCTGTGAAACATCGAGGAGGCTGTGTTACCTTCTGGGCCTGCTTTGCCGCATCTGGCACAGGGTGTCTTGAATCTGTGCAGGTATAATGAAATCTCAAGACTATCAAGGGATTCTAGAGAGAACCTTTCTGCCCAGTGTCAGAAAGCTTGGTCTCAGTCGCAGGTCATGGGTCTTGCAACAGGATAATGACCCAAAACATACAGCTAAAAACACCCAAGAATGGCTAAGACGAAAACATTGACTATTCTGAAGTGGCCTTCTATGAGCCCTGACCTAAATCCTGACATGAGCATCTTTGGAAGGAGCAGAAACATGTCGTCTTGAAAAGGGACCCTTCAAACCTGAGACAACTGGAGCAGTTTGCTCATGAGGAGTGAGCCTTTCATCCACACATAAACTCGGTTTTACAAAACTAAAAACCAATGATTCTGAAAATTCCGGCCAAAATGGATATTTATATTGCGGCGCTGACGTTAAATGTGCGACCATTGTTTATAGACTTGGCCGTACAGTGGAGTAAAAATTAATGATGAACAATTCCCAATCGACACTATCTTGTGTTTTATCAACTTTATATTCTAAATCTGTGTTTAAAAGAAGTTCAACGTCTTTTTTGTCCACACAAACGAACCTCCTGGCACCATGTTTTATACCTAAAAGGAAGTCGTGATTGTTTTGAAGGATTCGGATTGCCTGACATAGGTTTCATTTTTGCAGTACACTGCCCTCTATGCATCTGGAGTGTTTAACACAACGCTCAGTGGCGTATTTCTGCGGGTTGGTTTGGATGAAAATGTGTGTGCGATATTTTAAAAAACGATGTGGGGTAAATATTAGTTTTTTTCAAATACCCTGCTATGTGTGTACAAGCCCTTAAAGAAGAACTAACAGGCCTGTGAAAGCTGGGATTCTTACTGGTTGGTAGGTGATAAAATACTTACGTCATGCAATAAAATGTAAAATAATTACTTAAACATCACACAACGTGATATTCTGGATTTTTGTTTTAGATTCCATCACTCACAGTTGAAGAGTATGATAAAAATTAAAGACTTCTACATGCTTTGCAAGTAGGAAAACCTGCAAAATCATCAGTGTATAAAATATTTGTTCTCCCCACTGTATGTATATATTTTTTGTTTTTTTCCCAAATTCATTTTTTTAAAGCATTTAATAGTCTGTAAATATTTAAATAATTCAGTACTATATTATTTGTAATGTATTATTGCTCCTATTATTTATTTATATTTCCTATAATATTGCCTTACTAGAGGTGCACCTTTAAGCTGTCCTGCTGTTGAAACCATTTAATTTCCCCCAAGAATATCTCGTTTCTCTCTGCCTTTCCTCCATCTTGCCTGCTTAAGATACTCTTGGGCTCATTAAACGTTTTCCTAACTATTCTTCACATTTCCTCTCTTAAGGCCTAATGCCTGGTTCATACAGCAAGATTTTTATGCCGATTTTTGCCCTGATCATACCCTTCCGACGTGCCCCGATTATCATGATGGCTTAAAATAAGCTGCCGTGTGTGGTGTTTTAAGAGTAATCTAGTCTCTGAAGGACTTCGGGGCCACTCCGAACTCAAATCGGGGATATTCAACATGTCTTTACCCGATTTCCTACCGTGTGGGTGTTCTCCAAGGACAAATGAATACACAGCCTGATGAATGTGACGTAGAAGGCGACAAGACAGAAATGCGTGAACTCACGTTTGATGTTGAGAGGGTTTACAAGATTTCCCATCTGAAATCAGAATGTTTGAGTGAAATATGTTTGTGTGTGGTGTGTTGTGCTCGCCGTGTGGCTGGACACAACACACTGTAGGACCAAACCTGTTACACCTAAGTTTTTTTTATCTGCACGTATCTCAGGTTTTGAAAATCAGCCAACAATTTGAAAATCCTGCCATGTGAACCAGGCATAAATTGCTTCATGAATGACTTTTATCTTACCGAGGGGAAATTCTAAGAAAAAATCTTAGAATTGGAGAAATTCTAGGATTTGTCTTAGAATGACGTCACTAGAAGCTACTTTTAATTGTAGGATTCTTTGTGAAGATGGCCCCAGATCTTCTGCTGAATATGTAATTATTTTCTTGTCATTTCTTTGCTCTTTTTCACACTTTCTAAATGTTTTTTTGAAGGTGATTCATAATGAATATTTATTTCTATGAGAGGGATAGGTATTTCTAAGCTGATGTGTCAGCTTTCAACCTTTTGTAGACCGTGTAATATTTTGTTTTGTTGCCTAATATAATCACTATTTTCTTATCTTATTTCTTATTTGCCTTTTGTTATTTTAGTTTATTTATATTCTGAAATAAATAAATGAATAAATGAGTAAATAAAAGCCAGTTTTAATTTTTTTTTTTTTTTTTTTAAGTCTGGACAGCAATTCAGTTACATACAATTTCCTTTGATCTTAGTTATAAAGCAACGTGGTTGAATAAAAGTTTTTTTATGCCTATTGGTGCAAAGTTTTCTATCTAAAGAAACCCAGTCATTGGTTTTGCAGCAATCCCTCGTACTGAGCATGCATGTGGTGGCAGTGGAAAGGCCTGCCTTTCAACAGGAAGAAACCTCTAGCAGCACCTGGCACAGTGTGAGCTGTCATCTGCTGCAACTGACTGACAGACCCAACACGCAAAAAACACGTTAGCACTGGCCCTCTATTTGTTAAACAGACAATGGCATCAGTAGCCTATTTTGTGGCTTCATCTAGGAGAGGAACACAGATAAGCTCTGAGCTAGTTGAAAAATCTAAAGGATAAAAGCTGTACACACAGTCGCAGTCATCCTTCAATTGCTTTGTCTAGGACAGAGCCAGGGATTAACACAAAAAGACAGAGGCAGGTTTATAATCTATACAAAGAGAACATGAACTTATTGGCAGCAGCAGCAGCCTAGGCAATAGCTGCCTCCAGGAAGGTGTCACAGCTAAACAGAAACACCAGGCCTGAAGAAGCATCCATGATGAGAAAAAATATAGAGTTAAAGGCAGACATAAGTAGTGGAGGAAAGGTTGTCAGTGGTCAGTATGTCCTCCAGGAGTCTTCGCCTATAGCATGATAAATATAGATAGCTTAGGACGTGTATGACAGAGATGTGAACTTACCACCGTACTTCTATCATTTTCCCTGGTCGCACTTATCGACTGGTGTCTACTCGCCCTTTGCACATAGGTCACGGCCCAAAAACATCGTGTTGGGAGGAAAATTAGAAGAAATATGGCAAATAAAAACGAAGGGCAGTGTCTTGGCAGAGAAACAGACCCAACACATGCATGCTTCCTAAGATAACACTGACATTAATGATTTTTATTTAAGTCCTTTTGGTTTTCTTGGTGTTTTCTGCAAAAATTATGCTGTCACAGACACATGCAATTTGAGCAATTAAAAGGTTACCCAGCCTTATGAAAACTCACTCAGTTATATTGGTAATAAATGGTTCTTCTTAAATCTTCACCAGCAAATGTATTTCCTTTCAAGGAAGGACGGCTCTTTCATAAAGATGTGACCTTTAGTGTTAACATCCGAGTGTACTGGGTTTTTTGTTTGCCTTTTCCTTGATGCACTGCTGAATTTCTTAGCACATTGTGAAGTTTGATGTGTGTGAGGGTTTATAATGAAAAGCCTGAGGCATGCACCTGTCTCCTTTTTTTGCCTCAGACCTAATGCTTAGCCTTTCTAGTGTATTTTGCAGAGCATTCCCCAAAACACAACTTCTGACATTAAGAAACTGCTGTGCATCATTTACTCTGTCAAAAAATATCATCAGCCACAAGTGCCCCTCCATTGATCAGCTGTACCCTAATATATGGCCCTGGTGAACATAAGGAAGATCATTCCTGAGCCATCCCACATTGGGCAGACACTTCTTTCCCAAGCAAGAGAATAATGATCCATTTAAAAAAAAGAAAAAAACTGCAGCAGAAGAGAAAGGACTTGTGTTTTTGCTGAAAAACCTGTTCTGTTAACACCGTGCATTTAATCTCATCCATATTTGTACTTTATTTATTTATTTAGAGCAAATCCCTCATATAATCCTTGCACTATTTTCAAGAAATGTCACCAAAGTTGACATTTCCTTGAAATAACCGTCGTTCGTCATCATTATGCAATAGATTCCACCTCCACTGTAATTAAATTAATGATATGTGGTCAGTTATTTAATTGTCTCTGATATGTCCACCTTCCTTATACATAGCACGGCCCATATTTATTAACACATGTATAGTACATGTAACTGATCATGATATTTTAATAGAGTTGACATTTAAACAAACCATGGATCTTCCCATCAAAATGTTATTTTACACAGCTGCTTGTGGTCACAATATATATTTAAGACTGAGTCTATTATATGACTCGAAAGACTATTAGAATCTATCTGTGTAAGCAAGTAGGCAATGATGCCTGGCAGAGTTTCAGCCTGTTTACCTAAATGCTTTTTAGACACTAATCTAATGCCACAACACCCCACACGTTCATTATTTAGCTTCCTAAGTTTAAATAAAAGGACTAGCACTATAAGGCAGAGCCAGCAGGGGAAATACGAAAAGAAAGAGGTGAGTGATTCTTCCAGTGTCGTCCTCTAAACCTTATTAGGATGAAAGAAAATGAACATAGTTGATACATTATGAACAAAATGACTGAAAAACCACAGCTATCTCTAATTGTCTCCACCCTTGAATAAAAGAATGGAATAAGGTCCTTGTCAGCAGTTCGGGCATCTCTCCTCATCCCCTCCTGCTTGCCTTGAGATAAAAGAATCATCAAAGTTGCATAATGATTGTTAATGGGATCTTTATTAACCAAATTATTGTCTCGCAGTTAATTGCTCTCTCAATGTCATGTAACTGTTTTACACTGCAATTGAATTAAAGTTGGGCATTAGTGGAGTTGATTAGCTGGTATCAGCTTGGCTCTCCACCACCTTTTTGGCTGGGACAATCAAGCGTATTTTACTTTAGGCTTTTTCTATGTTGTTACTAGCCTTAGGCTGGTTTGAAAATGTGTTGGCTTGGTAACACTAAGAAAAGTTGTTGCTATTTTATTATATAGTGTCAAACTAAAAATGCAAATCAAAATTTTGTAAATGCACTCACCCATGTTTCAATTCATTTTATTTAACAACAAAATAACTTACAATTCTTATTGCTGGAAAAAAAAAACTCTTTGTGGTTACACAGATTATTATGACAGCTATAATACTACTTTTAATATTTGCTTAGAGCAATTTTGACATTGTTTTTAATGTATTCATAGTTTTAAATAAATTTTAGCAATAGATATTTTAAAGAATAGATTGTTAGAGAAGGTAAATGCAAATTTTAATAGCCATACAATCGAAATTAGGCCTGCAATTTTTTCAGCATCAATTTACAAGCAATTGAAACCAGAAGAACGCTATGGCTCAATTTTTTTATTTTTTTTATTTTTCAAATAACCTTTTGTACATGCTAACCATTGTAGCTTGGTGCAAAAGTTTTGTTTTAAAACTGCAGTGGCTGAAAAAACTGCTGAGTACCTCTCATCTGACTGTGAATGTGTTTTTCACAATCAGAAAAAAGAGTTTTTTTCATTGTAACTCAGGAAAAAGCATGGTTATTTTCTTTCTACAACCATAGCATATAGATAACAGCAACATGTGGGGGAGAGGAAACATTAGTCTTTACTCTTCAGTGTGAAACCTTGACTTTTTGTTTATTTGCTAATTTTGCTTGGATATTCCAATTCTCAAGCCTTGTTGCAAAATGTTTGTTTTAATACAGCAATGCACAGACAAGAGCACTGGCTGGCACTCCTCTGGTGGCAGAGTCATGACTATCTTTTGTTTGTTACCTGCAGGAGCAATAGAAAAACTATTGTTTTTTTGTTTTTTTTTGTCTTTTTTTATTATTTTGTGGCCTGGTGGCCTTTATTTTGTAAGTTGACCAACAGGAAACGGGATGGAGAGAGAGGGGAAGACATGCAGCAAAGGTCAACAGCCGGGACTGGAACCAATGACTGCTGCGTTGAGGACTGTAGCCTAGGTACATGGATTGTGCACTTTACCCTTGCACCACCGTCTCACCCCGTAGTCCATCTTTAAAAATTTTGAATTTAGTTGGAGAAAATGTTTGGAGTTCTTCTATTCCCATATTGGGCATCATACTTAACTCGGGAACATATTGGGAAAGAAACACTTCTATACACATCATACAATCTAAGAATACTCCGAAAAGTTTCTGCATCACAAAATTATTTAATCTACACGAGCAGACATAAATCTTAAATTGAACATTTTTAAAAGTGTTGTACTTTCAAATCTGAACTTTGCCTATGCCTTGTTGGTTTCCCAAAGATAGCATTTTTTTTTTCTATTATGAAGCTTTACAATGCTGCCAATTTATGTAAAGTATGTGCAGAGTTAGCATTTTATACCATGGGAAAGTAGAAATTATTGACATTTCTGTTCTTTTTAATTCCTATTTCAGAATTGGGACTAGATTTTAGGGAAACAATGTCAAAACTGTTACAATATGTATTGGTTACGAGTAGAAAAAGTTGGAAAGACTATATTACAAATAAATAAATCCCTTTTAAAAACATAGCTATACAAAGGTGTGTGTTAAAAGAAAGCTCAGCCATCCATCTAAAATACCATTGTGTTGTAGAGACCGAGATGAGCTTTGCTTCTATTTAATTATCAGCCCAGCAGACTTAACCCCACCTCATCAGTCTGCCTGAACTACGGCCCCACAATTAATTGACTCCTCTAAGTTGTCATGGAACTTCATTTCCTAAGGACACTTTGAGTGCACCTCTGAGTTCCCAAAACATTTTGCCTGCACAAGTATTGAGCAATCACATGTGACATGCAAAGTCCTGCAGGGGCTTTGAAGTTTAATTTTTCCACTTTTCTTAAAGCCAAAAAACACATTCATCCGTCTTAGGCTGAGTAAGAGTTCAGCCGCTAATCAAAAACTTATCTTCTTTCCATTTTTTTTCCCTTTGCCTATGTCTTTTTTCCAATTTGTTTCAGGTTTAATTGTTCTTTTGAACTGCTAGTGCATTTATGCTGGCCCCTGCTGGTGACTCTAATGCTTTTTCTATCAAGCTGTCAAGAGAATCTGAATTATACTTTTGAATTGTCAGAAAAATAGAATGCAAATGAGGTCCATTTTCATTAACTGCTGAAAGGCAGAAATTGTCTTCCATGAGACAAAACCTGTTCAGACAGAAAATCGGACCCGAAAAACACAGAATGTATCTATGCTGCTCTATTTTAAGAAATATGTAACTATCAATTACTTCTTTGCTATTTACAAGCTGTTCTTAATAATGAAGCGTCACCACAATGTAATCATTTAAAAGCCTCAGTCTCTCTAATTAATCAATGATAATGGAGAGTTTGGAAACGTAAAAATATAAAACTAGACACTAGTATGAAATCAACAAAATATATAAATAAGCGTAGGCCATACAACCTTAAATCAGCAAGGGCAAATGATAGATAGATAGATAGATAGATAGATAGATAGATAGATAGATAGATAGATAGATAGATAGATAGATAGATAGATAGATAGATAGATAGATAGATAGATAGATAGATAGATAGATAGATAGATAGATAGATAGATAGATAGATAGATAGAAGCACAGGGAAAACCTTCAAACTCCATACAGAAGGGCCCCAGGTGGGCATCAAACATCACGCCACCAGTTTAAATGTTTCTCTACACATTATCCCTAAAAGACTTGCCAGGTCTAGAGTGAGGTAGTGTCCTGTTCTCTCCTCTTCTACTCCCATACCTTACAATGTGTGCTGAATGTGGTTTTCCATTGCAGTATTTAAATGCATTGACGTTCGTGAAAATGTTATTGCCTAAAGGCAGCAAACTTTGTTCAAAACTCAGGGTGTAACAACCACATGAATGAAGGACTAAACATGCATTTACAGAAGTAATACTGAAAGATTTTATTTGATTAGCCTAAAAACCCAACGTGATGCAGTGACAGTTAATCCATGAGCAAAGCAGCTGATAGCAACCTCTAAGCATTACTGCATCACACAAAGAGGTGACAAGAATCTGGAAGTGGAAAACAGAAACCGGGTCTAAATACACTGAGCAGTTTTGGGCAGGGTCATCCCATAGGTTTATGAAAGGGTTTAGTATTCACAGTTAAATGCATGAATTAAATTGAAATGTATCCCAAACCACAAGAATAACAAGGACTCCTTTTAGAAGGCCATGTTTTAAAAGAAGTCTAATCGCCTTCAGCTCACATTCCCTGCCAAAATATACACATTTGGCTCATATGTGCTGGAAATTGATGAAAATTGGCCCCGAGATGGGATTGTCTGTGGGTTACCTAATGTCAACATGTTGACTGTTTGTTTATATATATATAGCTTTAATGCTAGTTGACTGATTAAAAACAAATATTCGACCCATATGAGTTCTAAAAGAGTTGAAACCGACTTTCCTTAAAACCCAACAGCGACCAAGCTAAGTCTTACATATGGGGCCCAATTGGTTTTTCTAAAATAGGGTGTATTAGTGGGTTCTATTTATTAAGCCCATTGTGAGAGCTGCCTATTTAGTACCTGTCCAGCTTGAACATTGATCATTTTCATTGATCAGTTTGGCAGCATTACTTTACAGTTTACTTTTTTAAGAGTTTAGCCAGAAAAAAAATGCATCAAAACTTTAATTATAGATAGCATATCTTGCTTTGTAGGCCTCATCTATAGAAAGAGGGAAGATATTTTAAGTCAACATAATTAATAAAACTGGTAGCACAGTCGCTAGCAGTAACTTTTTATCCTGTTGGTGCTTTGATTTCTATACCTTCAACAAAATAGTACTGCAAATTATGTGTTCTTAGAGGAATCTATAGATTTTTAAGTTGTGTGGGACTTGGATGCAATTAAACATAATGCTGTGTAATGACAGCAAGTTTGCTAACAGTTAAGTTCACAAAAAATGTCCTAATGTTTTGCAATTGTGCATGATTGATTTTAAGTGCAGGTAAGCACTTTATTTACCTGCACTTAACAAAGAGTAACAAAACAAAGTATTACATTTTAATATGTCTTCTCTGGTACATTTACAAGATTTTTACAGTATATCCTCCTACAATGTGATCACAGGCAGAAACATTAAATCATCTGAATGCCACAGGGTGTTAAATTTTTCCAAACTGAGCTAACTTTTAAAACTAGTCTTTCAATGTTTACAAAAAGAAAGCTAAAACCAAAATCACACAAAAAGGGTAGAGGACATAAGTTGCCATTTTAGATTAATTCTGGAAATTGTCCAATTTACCTGTGGACACTAGCAATACAGCACTAACATTTGTGTTAGCATAAACTGGCACTAAAAGGTGCTCTGTTTTGAACTATGTAGTGTATAACCTCTGTACACTATTGTCTGCTATTGTTCCACATGATGAATTGCTAGACAGAGGAGAACAAAACGTGGCTGGAGCAGAACAGAGACTCTTGAATACAAACTAATAGAAACACAACTAGTAAACTATGAAACTAAAGCATAACCAGTAAAATAATAAACAGAAGCATGATTCAAAACCAATCAATAATAATAATAATAATAAGAAGAAGAAGAAGAAGAAGAACCACAAATAATTTGATTTCACTTGATTTCGTTTCTTTTATTCCATTTATGTATATATTAATTTTGTGGCGCTAGTGGCCTTTATTTTGTAAGTTGACCGTAAGGTAAGGTAAGGTCAGGTCAGGTCATTTATATAGCGTTTTTCAGCAACGAGACACTCAAAGCGCTGTACATACAATTTCAATACAATCACAAAGCAAATAAACACAGATACAGACACAGAAAATCAAATCAAATGATAAAATCAAACAACAGAGGTAATTTAAAAAAGTAAAATAAAATAAAGACAATAGAATGATGGACAAGAAAATGAAAGGAAAATTGCCTGAAAACGCAACTAATCATGCCTAGATGGCACAGTCAAAGGCCACTCTAAACAAATAAGTTCTTAATCTTGATTTAAAGCAACTTAGGGTTTCGGCGCTTTTACAGTTTTCTGGTAGTTTATTCCAGATTAGTCGAGCATAAGAACTAAAAGCTGCTTCTCCATGTTTAGTTCTGGTTTTGGGTATACAGAGTAGATTTGAGCCAGAAGACCTGAGAGGTCTGGCTGGTTGATACACTGACAACAAGTCTGTAATGTATTTTGGTGCTAAGCCATTCAGTGATTTATAGATTAACAGAAGTATTTAAAAGTCTATTCTCTACAAGGAGCCAGTGTAGGGACTTTAGAACCGGGGTGATGTGCTCCACTTTCTTCGTTCTAGTGAGGACGCGGGCAGCAGCGTTCTGGATCAACTGCAGCTGTCTGATCGACTTTTTAGGCTGACCTGTGAAGACACCATTGCAGTAATCAATTCTACTAAAGATGAACGCTTGAATTAGTTTTTCAAGGTTCTGCTGAGACATTAGTCCTTTAATCCTGGAGATGTTCTTTAGGTGATAGAAGGCCAACCTTGTTATTGTCTTTATGTGCCTCTGAAGGTTCAGGTCTGAGTCCATCACTACACCCAGGTTTCGAGCCTGATTGGTGGTTTCTAGCTGTATTAACTGAAGCTGTGTGCTAACTTTTAAACGCTCTTCCTTTGGTCCAAAGATTATTACTTCAGTTTTGTTTTGATTCAGCTGAAGAAAAAGAGGGGAAGACATACAGCAAGGGTCGACGAGCTGTGACTCAAACCTGTGGTGGCAGTGTCCAGGGCTGTGTCCTCTATACATGGGTCACATGCTTTACCATGCTCCACCTCCGTGCCCTTCCATTATATTTTTAATAGCTGTCTCCTTTTAATATCAGCAACCCTTAATCATTTTTCCCTCATATATCCATTTATCTGCGTGGCATATATATTTTTTTCTATTTATTTCTCTCTTTTTTGTAATACCACTGGGCTCACTGTATTGTAGGCCCTTCATAACCCTAATACAAGAGTTTAATGAATTTAATAAAAGAATTGGCTTGGTTACCTATGGTGGCTGTTTCCTAAAATCAGTCCTTTTTTCTGCAATCATGCTCCGGATAAAGATTTCTAGTGTTTGTTCTCCTCTCTGATTCTCTCACTCTTCTCCTTCCATCTATGAATCACCACAGCAACCAGTTAACAGGTGATTGGCTGACTACAGTACTTCCATCATGGTTGCACCTAAGGGCTGTGTCTAAGTACCAGATCCTTCGAGGCCCTGGAAGAGACAGTATTTCTGGGTATTTTTTCAGCCTTTGAAATAGGGCAGCTTTCATCATGCTGCAGTGTAGAGATGTTTTTTAAGGTGAGCATTAGACGGACATTGAATTGGGACACAACTATACAGCTTGTTGAGGCACTAGTTCTAAGTAAAGAAAAACTGTAATAAGGTTAACTTTGTTTTTGCAAGGTTGCCTTTTTTAGGAAAATGATACATCTTTTAGAAATATTTTACAAATAAAAACTGTCAGACTGACAGACTAGGCAAATCTGAAGAAGCCACAGAGATACAGCTCTTTACGTTCTGCCTCAGTTTTTCCACATTTCCCCTGATTGACACACCTGTATCCATGTCATTCTTCCCACCTCTCTCACTATATAAGCTCTCTGGTTCCATTCGTCTCCACTTGATTCTTACCAGGCCTGTTTCTTCCACATTGTTCTGCCTGTTGCTGTGCCCATGCTCCATGTCCTGATTTCCTTGTGCTGTGCTGTAAGTTTTTGTCTTTAGTATAATAATTAAATCCTTCAACTCACCATGCTGCTCCCTAGTTTCAGTCGGACTTTGGTCTCACAAACAATCTACAAAACCTGACACAAAAGTAAAGTTAGTTACCCTACATGACCGCAAAAACTAAACCTGAACATGATCCCCATGGTAAAACATTGTGGCAGCATCATGCTGTGGGGATGCTTTTCTTCAGCAGTGACAGAAGTGCAAGCCAGAGTTGCATCCCTGTCTGAGTCAGAAGGATGGATGTGGCTAATTACAGGGAAATCCTGAAATAAAACCTGTTAGAAAATGCAAAAGATTTAAGACTGGGCAGTTTCACCCTCCTAAACTAACCTTAATAAAAGTTTAGCTGGTTGTACAAAGCACTGGTTCAGCGGAGCTCAATACAAATGCACAATAAACCTTTTTACATTTTTGTTGTAAAAACAATTTCCACTGCCCATTGCCATTAACATGACATTTCTATGGTGACAAAAAGTGACAGCATCATGTTATGGGGGTGTTTTTCTTGAGCAGGTATGGTTATCCTGGAAGATACAGGTTACAAAAAGCAATACTAGGGCGAAGGTTCACTTTGCAGCAGGACAACATCCCGAAACAGGAAAATCATGAGTCCTTTTCCTTCTGCTTCACAATTATTCACTACTTTGTGTTGTTATGTCACAAAAAATCCCAATAACATTTTTGAGGTTTCCGGTTGTAACGTGACAAAATGTGGATAAGATCTAAGAATTCTAAGTTAAGCACCACAAAATGAAAACTGTTTTAACTAATTAAATTTAACTATATATAGTTCTCTGACCATGTGGTAGTTTGTTCTATTTTTTTATTTTAGAAAAGAATAAATTCAGTCTTGAAATGTCTTATTTAAAAAAGACAAGCACGTTACTTTATATATCCAACATTTCTTCAAAGATTTTTAAAATCTGACGTTTGTTTTCAACATAAATTTCCCTTACACTTTGTTAATGTAACTAGGACTCTAGTATAACCACTCCAAAACAAGCTTGCCAAATAAAAGCAACTACACATAATGAATCGTAACATTTTTCCCAATTAGAACAGAATTTGTCTTTCCATCTGCCTTAAAGCGTTTTAAATCTCCTAAACAGAAAACGGCAATCTCTGAGCTGCAGTCTGTATGCTTTAAATGGCCGATTTTCACACTTAAATTGCACAATAGGTCAAGTGTCTTTTACTTGGGTAGAAGGATTGTAAAAAAATATTGAATGTATTTTCCTGCAAGAAAAAATCTACTCGCTTTCCTCTAAAATTGTTTGCATTGATACTACAACTTAGAATACTGCCATATTTTCCAGCTAGAATGCTACAAAGTATATTTTCATGAAGTTATTTATTGCACTGTAAGCCCTGCTTTTTCATTTTGAAATCTGCCAAGTGGTGCCAAAATACTTACTGCTTATAAATGTTTCTGACTACACTATCCCATTAAGCTGACACAGATTTTAAACGAGACGTATTTATAGTTGATGAAGTGCAATCTTTAACGTGCAGCACTGAATTTGCAGCAGAGCTGCATGAACTCAGCAAGAGCGTGGCATTTATACTGAATCCCATCTGTTATACCTAGCTACACACACACAATTGCAGCTCCCATGCAGAGCATCATCTCCCTGGGAAGATAATCTTTTGCATAGACTGAGTGAAATGAGTCTATCTTTGTTCAAACCAACTGTATATTTGCGCTGTCTCCTCTTAGGATAGAACAAAAAGTGTTTTGATAACCTTAATGACTTCTGGTTATAATCAGTGTTTTTCTTACTTTGAGCTGTGGTGAATAAAACTTCCTATGATTCATAAAGGATGTATTTGTAAAAGCAAATATCTGGATAAATTTGAGATTTTAAATATGCAAGACTGTAAACAGCTCAACAAAAAAACAGTTTGTAAGTCTATGCTACCAATATGGTGGCTTCATATACATTTAGAAGGAAAATAATATCTCCTTCATAATAAGCAATATTGTTATAATATTGTGCAGAGCCATTGCAAAAGTCTAAAATTGCATACACTATAAAAAGACACAACCATTTTCTGGCAATTAATCAGACTAAACTTTTCCTGTTTCATATCTGTTAGGATTACCAAAATTATTTCTATTTTCTACATGCCAGAAAAATGAGGAAGATCATTTTTAGATCAAGTTTGTAGGCCACCATGTTCGTACACACCTTTTAAGCTCTGTATACAAATTTTCTGCACGAACAAAGATCAGGGCTTTGTGAAGTCACTGACTTTGTTGTCCTGATGCCACATTGTCACTTACTTAACTGCATGTTCAGGTTCACATTTCATTTGGAAGCCCATTTTGAACCAAAGCTTCAACCTCCTGACCTATGTCTTGAGATGTTGCCTTATTATTTTCATATAATGTTCTTTCCTCATGTTGCCATCTATTGTGCAATGTACACCAGGCCCTTCTGATGCAAAACACCCACACAACATGATGCTGTCACCTCAGTACACCAGAGTTGGGACGACGTTCTCCAGTAATTATGGCCAAACAGCTTTAGTTTGATCAGACCACAAGACATGTCCTCAAATGTTAAGGTCTTTGTCCTTGAATGTATTTGCAGACTGTAATGTGTGTTTAATCTTGCTTTTGGAGTAATGGATGCTCCTCTGACGAGTGGCCTTTCAGCTCATATCAGTACAGGACCTGTTTCACTGTGGATAATAACACTCTCTTCAGCCAACATCTACATAAGGTCTTTTGCTGTTTTTCAGGGATTAATATGCACATTTTGCACCAAAACAGATTCATCTCTGAGAGGCAACACATCTCTTTATGTACTTGAAAAATTAATAAAAAAATCACAACTATTACTATTGTTATAAAAACTTGCAAAAACATTATGAGTACGTTTCTTACTTTACTTGTTTTTTTTTTTTTGCACAGGCATCAATTTTAGCCCAAAGATTTTTCAAAATTCTTGCTATTCTCTTGAGTAGTTGCTGAATAGATGAAGGACAGCGAAAGCAATTCCCCTGACTTTGCCTATAACACCCTGAACACATCATGATCACTGGGAATAATGGTGGTGGCTGCGTAATGGTCTGGGGATGTTTTTCTTCAGCAGGGACATAGAAGTGGGTCAAAGGTGGATAACAAAATAAAGGGCAATTCTGGCAAAAAGCAGTTAAAAGATTTTGAAACTGGTGTGGAGGTTTGCAACAAACTTAAACATTTATAGATACAATGAAATTGTTTAGATCAAAGCATATCCATGGGTTAGAATTATGAAACTTTGAAGGCTATCATTTTTCTCCCATTGCACTATTGGTTCTAATAAGTTTGTTGTTGTAGTTATGTGACAACTGTGAATAAGTTTGTGGGGTATGAATCATTTTGCAAGGAACTGCACTGTGAAAAAGATAGAATAGAAAAAAAATGTGTACTGCAGCATAGACTTCCCTAACTGAATCAACATAAAATCAACATAAAAATCTAAATTTAGTTGGGGCAAAAAAATCTCCATAGATTCTAAGCCCTTGTGTGGCTTAAAGAATATTCCGATGTTATGAAAGATATTTTAACCCACTTTTAATTATTTTTGACTTTCTTGAGGAGACAGTTACAGCTAATATAGAGCTTCCCTACAGGAAGTAAATCTATTATCAGAGAAACTCTAGAGGGAACATTTGAGAATAGGAAGCGTGGTGCAAAGCAGAGGGGAATATTGCTACTTGAAATGAGCTTTATCATAGTTTTGTTTGCTGATCCAGATGCGAAGAGATTCCATTTAATCTCCAAAGCAGATATATAAAAACATAGCAGCATGTAAGGACACCTCTCCCCTATATGTTTTTTTTTTGCATATACAATGAGTTTCCCCCCTTGGAGACATAAAAAGAAACATTGTTCTTCTTTTCCTATAAAGTCACTTAGAGCTGTCCTTCTTAAAGAGCTTTTAGTTTAATTTTCTTTTGCCCACCTCCATAACTACTTCTTCTTAAATTAATAGGCCCCTAATCGTCTATCAGTTGAGCACATTTAGCAGTGCTTTACTGTGCCTCAATCACTGCCAATGCTTTCAAGCATTATAATTTTCCTGCTTCGCATCAGTTAGAAACCTTCACTATGTGCATTAACTGCATTACAATTTTACTCATAGCTCAGAACACTTGCTAAGAAAAAAAAAAAAACAAATTACTTCAGATGAAGGTACTTTAACTAAGTTTATGATTATATCTTCATCCCATTTCCTGCACTGACTTGGGAAACTTGATGTCAGTTATTACTGCACAATCCAGAAACACTTCAAATGAGTCACCTAACCACCTCTTATTATTCAAGTGAAGGGCATATTGTCAATGTTCTGTGTGCGCATAAAGGGTTCCTGACATTCTGCACAGTTAGTAATCATGTTTTATTAAAAGCTGTTTCACATGTTCTTTGGTGTAGCAGTGCAACAGAAACAGGTTGTGTTATCATTCAGAAAAACAATAAAAGTCATGTGTACCCTTTTAATTAGTGTTTTCACATTTTGTCACATTCTTCAGTGTATTGTACAGCGATTTTACATGATTAAGTAGCACAAACTAATTGTGCGTCATTGTGTAGTGGAAGAAAGATGGTACAGTTTTCATGTTCATCCTGCTGGAAGGTGAACCTCAGTTTAAAGTTTTTGAGAAAATTTCTGACTGTAGAGCCTGCTTTGAACAATGATGATTAATAAACTGCCACGTCAACATGAACTTATCAGCACCTGTTAGTCTCTGCTCTAATTGTAAAGCTTCAGTGGTTTTTCTGTAATGCTGTCCATGAAAGAAAAGTATCTCCATATCATGATGAAGCCGGTGCAATGTTTCATATCGGGGATGATGTGTTTAGGCTGATTTGCAGTGTTATTTTCCTTAAAGTAGTCGCCCTTTGCTCAATGACTGACATATTAACCTCTGTCCGTCTCTCAATGAACATCTGGGAAGTTCTTTCAAGACTCTTTGGAAAACCATTTCAGGTGACCACCTCATGAAACTCATGGAGAGAACGCCAAGAAATCAAAGCAAAGGGTGGCTATTTTGTAAAAATCTAAAATATATAAAAATGTTTAAAGTCATTTCACACTTTTTGATTAATACATAATTCCATGTGTGTTCATTCACAGGTTTGTTGTCTCTGGTTAGAATCTACAATTTAAATGAAAATAAAGAGACCCCTTAAGTGAGAAAAGCGTTGTAAAACTTTTGACTGGTAGTGTATATAGTTATCACCTTCTTGTGACAGAACAAATTCAGAAACCCTACCTGCTTCAAGATTGTCCTACGCAGCTGTGATCCCACAGTCATTGCCTGTCGGCCCACTCTCAGATCTGCTCAAAACCAGCGCTGCCCTCTTGGTCAATCAGTCCCGAGGTGAAGGCTGCCAGCGTATCAGTCGAGCTGTATTCTACCCTTTGATTCCTATATTACACCGCCATGAGATGCTCATGTAACACATTTTCCTGATTTAATTTTAATAAATAATTGTTTTCTTACCTAATGTACTAAAATCTAATTGAGATAAATGTTATAAATGATATATGGACGATATCTATATATTTTACATTATTTTTTAAATTTGTATAGTGGCTTAGCGTTAGCGAACCTAATACTTTAGTTGACAGAATAGGTTAGTGAAGCTAACTTTTTGGTCAGCTGTGCCCACCACTGGAAATACCGTTCACTCATCTCGTTTTGTCCAGAATCTGTATCATCCACTGTACATAGCTGCACTTTCTATATTTTAGAAGAAACCGTTTTACTGTTTGCATTCTATTTCTTGAGTGATTTCTGCATGTCCGTCCAGAAAATAAAAATTCAGACAAAAATTGTCAGTGTATTCTTTAATGTGTGCTGCAGATCTATTCAGCTCCTCCCATCATCTTAGGTGAATGGCCATGTCTTGGCAGCTTTGCGTGAATGCCATACTCTTTCCACTTCTGAAGATGGATTGAACGATGAGCAGTCAGATGTTCAAAGCTTGGGATATTGTTTTACAACCTAACCCTGTTTTCAGCTTCTCCACAAACTTTTCTCTGTCTGCTGTGTTCCTTTGACTTTATGATGCTGTTTGTTCATTAATGTTGTCTAACAAACCCTTGATGTCCTCACAGAACAGCTGCATTTATGCTTCACTTGCAATACAAACATGTCTTTGGTACGTAGGGGACCTGTAATGGATTTTATTTATGGCTATCAAAGTAAAGGGGGCTGAATACAAATGGATATTTTTTATTTGTAAAACATTTTGAAAACCAACTATGATCTTCCTTCCTCTTCATAATTACACACTATATTGACATGTGAAAAAATGTAAGGGAGATGGATACTTTTGCAAGACAATATAGCTTGGTTGACAGCAGATTAAACCCTGGCATTACAAATGTTTTTTGAGTCCACCTCGCTTATAAGATCTTATCAGAAAGAACAAGCTAGGCAAGACAATATATGTTTTGGAAATGATCAAAAGAAGTCGTTGAGCACAATGTTCTCCTGCTACCTCATAAGAAAATGCAATTTGGGTGACACATTGTGGGGGGGGATGCGACCGGTTGCCGTTGAGGCTGACGTGTGATTTGTGTATCCTTTTTTCTTAAGCTGTCATGTGTGGATGACACAGATCAGCCCATGCTTGTTTAGAAGTGGCAAGACTGCAAATGAATGGCACAGAGATATGGCTGATCTGGGATCACACACACACGGGAACACACGTAGACAAACACAGCTGCTGCTTGTTGTCAGACACAAACACACCTACTACAGTATCATATTACAAACTCAGCTCACAGCAAGACATAGGGGCTATCACATTCCCATATGAAACATCAGAGGTAAAACTACAGGCAAACACATGAAATGTACCAAAATGTGTTCAGGAGGAGGGAAGGGGGCCCAGAGAGCGCTTCCTGTTGCTGTCTAATCTCCGTCCATTTCTGGCCAGCGAGGACAGAGCCTGGCGCCTCTTCCAGATTGGGAAGGGATACAAAGAGGGGACCTTCAAAACCACAATGTCCTTCATTTCTTTTCAAACATGCTCCGATTTAGCCATCAACCTGCCAGAAGAGGAGCAGGAGGAGATGGGAGGGGGGAGGGTTCTAACCACAAATTAAATTGATTAAACAATTCTGAATATGATCTATTGAAAAAAACTAAAATAAGACACATAAGACAGAATCATCCATTAAGGGAGTTGTAATACCTCTTCATACTGGCTGGGTGAAGTTAGAAATGAATCAAATAAATGAAGAAGTCAATGCTCATTTGGAAACGGGCCCATAAAGCAGTCCTCCCAGCTGTACTTATATTCGACATTCATTGCGTTTGACTTCTCGCAGACGCACGCATGCAGTCTGGCATTTGCTCAAGGCCGCATCAAGAAGGAAGGCCATATCTAAACTGAGCGTACACCCCATTTGCTGCCAGACTGAACAGGTTCATATTGATTTCAGAAAAGGCAAAAAAAGAAAACACTTTGAATATGTCTGCTGCATTCAGAGCTCTCAGGATCCAAGTCCTCTTTAGAGTCACAGTATAAGCCTTGCGTGTTGCAGCCGTTTCTGCAGCTCAACTCGAGCTCCAGTAAAGTGTTATTGTCAGGTCTCTTTTGTTTTGTGGTGTTAGCCATTTTAAATGTAATTAGCTGTCAGGGTTAGTGAAAGAGGCTAATTCCCGTTCTATTTTTTGCCTCCCCAAGAGGCTGTGCTCAAGTCTGACACTGACAATAATTAAAACTCTGCCTTGATGGTCTCTTGTGAGCCATTTCACGTTTGTTTTCACCCAAATAGTTAAGTGTGCACAATAAAACCAACTTTGACCCCACCCACATTTCTCTGAGTAATTTGTTCCCCTTCAAGAGTTTGACCCCTACACAAAAATTTAACCATGCTATCACTCTAAAACCTAGTTAGGAAGTTTTCAAGCTCAAACACTTTTAAAGTGACCAGAATATAAAAACAAATGACAAAGTTAGTTTTACATAAATTTTGGTATTCATGAATATGAGTTAAGGGATTCTAGGATCTCCCAAAACAGCCCTTGGTTTTTATATCTTTCATATCTTGGTTTGTTTTACACCCTCAATACTAAATACCTAATTATTGAACTCACTTAATTAAAGTTTAAGGATTCACATAGTGTGAGGAAGAGACAAGGAAGGGATTTAAAGCCATTTAGTGCAGCAAAGTCATTTCAACCAAGTATTCTACAGAGTGCCTCAGTGGGTATTTTTAATTATCTTGCTTTAAAGGGATGGTTAAAATTCGTAAATATGGGATTTTAAGGTATAATGTTTTAAGGTTTTAAGGTATAGCTATGGCCAACAGTATCTCAACTGTAGGCCAGTGGACAGTGGTTTGAAAAGAACAATTTTCTTTTCTTTTTTTTCCCTGTCTGGCTAAGTAGCACACAGAATTGTTGACTGAGTGCCAAGAACAACTTTCTATTGAATGATGAAGAAAGGGAATGTTATAAAATAAATGTAACAATAAGTAAATGTTATCGATAATATTATTTTAACTGAAATAATCAATTTGTTACAATTTTTAGAAGCAGTAGGAACAAATGTTTCTTTTCTGTTTTTAAACATGTAGATTATTTGTAACAGGTTTTTGTTTTCCTTATTTTTGTAAATACATTAAAAATGTATTTTTACTCACTGTTTTCATACCATGAGAGTCTCTTTCTGGTCAGTGATGTGTTCCTTACAAACCATGTTCGGAATAAATTGACTGATGTAAAAGTAAGGCAGTGCAAAAATGTATTAAATGAGACATATCATGCTCTTTAATCCTTTCTTTTCACCCTTAAATTATTCAGTTGTCTGTATAAAGTGGAACTGCACTATTTTGGTCTGAATTCCTTGTTATTGTAGCTCCACAGGCCCCTCTTTCACCCCTGTTCTGGGGTGTGATTGAGAGCAAGTCGTTTTGGTGCGGTCTCTTTAAATGTTATTAAGGTACTTCACACCCCCCTCCAGGTCAAAGAGCATTCCACTTCCATTCAGCCATTTTTGTAGTTTGATAACAGAGATACATTTATTTAGTGGCGCAAACATTTAATATTCCCAAATTAATTAAAAGATGTCAACAACGGAAGACTAGTCCATCCAGCCTTATACGTTCGAGCCAGAGTTTAATCCAAAGCGAAAGCAGAATGAAGACGACGAACCCGCAGAACCGAGCCTTCAAATTAATGCATCACAATGATGTGTTATTACTGTATTTACACTCTCTACATCCATACCAAGTAACAACATTAAGGAACCTAGTTTACACTTCGAAGAGGTTCTGATGCTGGGGGACGGTGTAATGAATTGTGTGGGTTAATACACCGAACAACCAAACATTTAGACTTATCCACTTGCAGCTTCAGTATACTACAAAATTACAGCAAGAAATAAAAATGGTGGATTCACAAAATTGATTAGTTGGAAGATACAAAATTGTGCAGCAAATACGGTGACGTAATAGTAAAAAAAAAAACTAGAAAGGGAATAGAGAAAACTGAACGGATTGAAAAATATGACCAAGCACAATATATTGATATCAATGCAGCACCTGGGGAGGCTAAATTCAACTTTCTGCACTCCTACTGCTAACTACACAAAAAATTAATTTAAGTGCTAAAAAAGGGGATTTTTGCATGATACCTCCACTTTAAATAGCACTGACGTGCACTACTGGAATAAATTAGATTTTTACTACTTTTACTTTTCATCACGGTTATGCTTGTAAAACATTGTGTTTTGCTATGTGTGTATCTTATGGTTTGCTATTAACATTAAATAACAGGTTAATGAAAAAAAACTTTTACTGTAAAGATGTCTAGAATAGTGTCCGAAAAACTGCTATAAACGTTTTGAGCGTTCTTTGAACATGATAGAAATGTTTTTTAGCGTTGACCACATCTCTGACTATCAACTAGTTCCAGGTTCCAAAGAAAATTCAGCTCCAAAGTTAAATCATTCAGAGAGCTAATTGGCTGATATTGACTGTTGAGTGCAAAACTTTAAAACTAAAAAACAATCAAAACTATTCCTTTAAGCAATTGGATGTCTGGTTTGTGACTGGCTTTATTCATCCTTAGACAGGAAGTTGTTCTTCTTATTCAAGACTAACTAAAAGGGCATTTTTCTTTAGCAATGAAAACTCAAACATATTTGTTATGCTTTCCACTGGCTATTTGACATTGTATGTATTGGTTCGTCCCCTAGGCCACTTTACCCCTCTTCCAATGGATGCCCTGAGTTCATACACATGAGTAACTGTTTCATCCCACCACATTTCTCATTGCAGATAGAGAACAGATTGTAAAAAATTACTTGCTAAAGTAGGTAGCACCCTTTTTTCATCCAGCTGACTAGCAGTGCAGTGGAGCATGTGGGGGATGGGCAGTTGCATGTTACTTTATGCTATAAAACTGATTTTAAACCAAGCAGAAGGGGGAAAAGGACTGTAAATAATTAGAAAAGTATAATAGGAAATGTTTGCGGTTTGCAACAGTAACTTTTTAAAACCATGTTATACCTTGGTATATGGGTAGCTACACTTGATTGACTTGTTTTAATAAACAATTGTAATTTTTCTGTTTATAAGAAATGATAGAGAACACATTTAACTATGGGTTAATTATTTTAATTCTTACTACATATGTCCAGTGTATGAACACAGAAAACATATTTGAAAAAAAAATATCTCCAGTCATCATCTGAATCTAATTATTTCTCACAGAATTATACAGTTGGGATCTAAGAGCCATTTCTTTAATCATTCTCCTTAGGACTCATATTAGTGTGTTATCATTACACTGATCATCATCTTCACCTTTGTGTTTACAGAAAGAAAATAAATTGATCCCCACATATTTTCAGCTAGACACACACACAAAAAAGGCTGTTTAACAATGTGAGACAGATTTAACAACTTGCATTTCATGGTGAAATGCAGACAGCAAATTGCAATCACTTTATCCAATTAACATCAAACTGTAGTCATGGTAACCCTGATGGTAAAACACATTGGATCAAGATGTCCTGTATTTGAGAGGAAGATGCAAATATGTCCTTTCTCACGAAATGCTGCAAGAAAAAGCTACATCTAATAGTAACTTCCAAAAGTATTCATACCCCTTGAACATTTCCGCTTTCGTTTACATAATAAACCAATATTTCTAAGAATTTTATTCGAATTCTGTGTGATAAACAACACGTGCTGCAGAAGTGGAAGAAAATTAAACATAATTTTAAAATGTAACTGAAAAACTAATACATACATGTGTTTGTATTCAGCCTCCTGAGTTAACAGAATAGAATAGAACCACCTGCACCTTATTTTGGGCTATGTCTCTGCCAGCTTTGCCCACCTAGAGACTAAATGTTTTCCCATTCTTCTTTGCAAAATTGCTGAAGCTCAGTCATATTGGTTTGTTATCGTCTGTACATATCAACTTTTAAGGAACGCCACAGGTCCTTAGTAGGGTTTAAGCCTGGACTGGGCCCTTCTAACACATGCATTTCTAAATTTCTAAATTATTCCATTGCAGCTCTGGCTGGATGTCGTACTGGAAATTCTCTGCCCTTGTCTCAAGTCTTTTGCAGCCTTTACCTGTTTTTTGTTTGTGTGATTTGCCCTATATTTAGCTTCATCCATCTGCCACTTACATCGGACCAGTTTCTCTGATTCTGCTGAAGAAAAGCATCCCCACAGGATGATGCTGCTACCACCATTTTTCATTGTAAAGATAATGTCTTCTGGGCAATGTGATGAGATGTGCAGATTCCACACATAGCATTTTGCATGCAGACTAAAACAACTCAATTTTAGTCTCATCTGACAAGTGCAGCTTTTTCTACGTGTTTGCTTTGTCCCCTTCATTGCATGTGGCAATATTTAAATAGGACTTCCTCTGGCTTTCTTCCAACAATGCCCTTCTTCATGCCACTCTTATATTAAGGCATTTATAAAATAGTTGGTCTGTCAACAAATTATTTCACCTAAGCTGTGGATCTCTGCATCTCCTCCAGAGTTATCATTCCTCTCTGATTAATGCCATATTCTATGTATTTTAAGATGATGGGATTGAACCATTCTGTTAGATGTTCAAAGCTTGGAATATCTTTTTATAACCTAATACTGCAGTAAAAAATTTGAAAACCATGTATCTAATTACTTTCACTTTAAAATTCAAAGTCTTGTGTCAGTTGATCACATATAATCCAATAAAATACATTGACATTTGTGGTTGTAACTTCACAAATGTGAAAAGGTCCAAGTAAAAGAATGCTTTTGCAAAGCACTAGATACAAGTATTAACAACTCTAGTGTGGAAAAAGTACTGTTCGGGCAGCAGTTCTCCAGACACACGGACCAGACATCTCTTTAATTTCTTACACGTTCAGTATTCAGCTGTGTGGATCAAAGGGACACTTAATTTTCCTCCCCTCTCCCCATTATGTGCAGTGAGGAATGAGGCCTAACCTCGTGGGAGCAGATTTGATTACGGTTTATCATTACTGTCACTCTCTATGATGACAGAGGGGCTGATCCCAAAGACACCAAATAGATTAGCAAGAAGACCTTTATTTTCTGCTGTGATTTTATGCACCACTTGCACTCTAAAGTCTTATTTTTTTTCCCAGCGTAGACGGCAACATTTTGTAAATTTGCATTTGAGCTTAGGCAGTGCAAAGCTGTCTAAAAATCAGTTTAATGATTAGATAAATTAAACTATTTTTAAAAAGCATAAACAGCAGTAAATCCTGTGTGTTTGCTATATACAGGACCAAACAATTCATAATTATCTCCAGTTTTCAGTCTCTCTGCTTCTAGCCCTTCCTTATGCATGATTCTCAATTTAAACCCTCTCCAGCCCCTGCACAATTGTGAATATTTCCCAACCTCTCACTACAGCGGTATTCATTTTCAATTTGGAGATACTGCACTTTCATCTCTCAAGTGAAGCTCGTAATTTTTTATTCGATTTGCTCCCCTCCGTAACGTTTTTTTTCTCTTCCACTCCTTGTGTGATATTTTCCTGTGTCTACATTAGCATAAGTGCAGAACTGATCTGCTTCAGGTTGACGGTTTTTAATAGGGCGGCATTTCCATTTCACAGAGGACACATGTGGTGGCGGGATGTCGAGAAGGGCTTTTTGGTAGTAGTGGTGAGGAAGTTGAGATGGGGGGAGTTGGGGCCGTGGGTGATGGGGGTAAGAGAAGCAGTACAAAGAGAATGGGAGAGACACGCTGTTATGAGTCCTGTCACACTTAATAATGCAGCTGAGATGGGGAAGGAGCAGTCATCTTCATCCTTAAATGGCAGACCTCAGTTGCATGGCCAAGAACGCCACAGAGTCTAATTATAGGAGAAAGCCTCCTTTCTTATCCAAAGGCATGTAAGCACCAAATGTGAAACCACAAGAGAGTATGGCAGAGTTATAAGGTTCCCTCAAAGAGCTTCCAGGGAGGAGAGGTGACACACAGGTACGTCACAGAGCCTGGGGGGACAGTGACATACCAGGGACTTGTCATGAATGTCAGAAGGACTTGACCCAGTTACTGGATAGAGTCCTGGCAGCTGACTTGTCAACTGAGTGTCTGTCAGTCATTTCCTGCTAACTCTACATGCAAAAAATAGGAAATGGTGAAGAAACTCTCAAACACCTCCGATCCCCTGAAGACATAAGTGATCATTAAGAGAATGTAACCCAAGAGATAAGAAAAATATTCAGCTTTAGCAATGGAACCATGCTTAAGAAATTGCAATTGCACCCGTGCATTCACTCTGCACTGTATTAAGTATCGAGTTGGAGCCTTGTTTTTCTTCAGAACTCCCACAATTCTTCAAGGCATAGACTGACCAAGGTTTTTGGTCCATAGTTATATGACATCACACAGTTGCTGCAGATTTGTTTGCTGAACATCCACAATGAGAATGTACTATTCCACTACCTCCCAATCCTGCCTATTCTCCTTTGACCTCTGACATTAACAAGGCAGGGAATGGCAAATGTGATCATTCTTTGTAAGCCTTAGAGATAGATTATTAAAATTGCAGCAGATCAACAGTTTTTGAAATACTCATCTCGCACCTACAACAGCCATATTTCTAATTACTTAAATTCCCTTTTGCAAGTATTCTGTTTCTCGTCTAAATGCTGCCAATTGAGCGGCTAATTTGCTAATTGTGTTAAGAAACAATTGAACAGATGTATCTAAAACAGTGGCCAGTGACTAACTTTGCATGACAGCTAAGAATATTCCACAGCCAAGGCTTTCAAACTGTAACACAAGAATCAGTGGTGTGACTTGGGTTTTCTTTAGTGGTACTTAAAAGAAAATTGGTGTTAATTATTTCCGAGGCAAATCCAAACCTATGATTTGTGATGAAGAGCTACTAAGCACCAACCTACAACATGAGTTGTTCAAGCAATTGATCTTTATAAGAAACTTCTCAAAAGAGAAATACAGTTGTGAATATTTCAAAATCTCATCTCCCAACTCAAAAAGTGAACCAGGAATACGTAATGGTGGATAATTACATGGTGTTCCTTTTTTATAGCTTCATGAGGTGGTCACCTGAAATGGTTTTCCAAAGAGTCTTGAAAGAACTTCCCAGATGTTCATTGAGAGACGGCCAGAAGTTAATATTTCAAAGTTGTTTTCCAATTTTTGGTTTGCTACATAATTGCATATCGGGTATGCATATTGTTCATCCACTGTTTTAAAGCCTTCATTGAGAATATACGTACAATGTAAATAGTCAGAAACCTAAAGAAAACCATTAAATGAGAAAGGCAGTTTTAGAACGCCTTTCTATAAAATAAAACAAAAACATTTCTAGTTTAGGGATACAGTTTAATTATGTGTTGCACTTTTACTGCGAAAAATTGAATTTCCAAGTTTGAAGATGGGTAAATATATTTATCCATCTTCAAACTTGGAAATTCAATTTTTTGGGGTAAAAGTGGAACACATAATTAAAATGCATCCCTAAACTAGAGATTGTTTTGTCTTATTTTGTTCTGTTTCTGTGACCTACCACATTATGTATACATGTGTCTCTGTCAGCTTACTGTTGAAGAAATAAGAAAAATAAAGGCCACTAGTGCTGAAAAAAACATTTAAAATGTCACCCAAGAGGTGGTACTTGTCACAGAAAGATTCAGTATGTCTGATCATTTGTTAACAAGAAAATGTTCATTATCACAGTTTTTACATTGGGTGCTACTCAAAAAGCCACTTACAAACACAACATAACCCACTGTCGGGGGTTTTTGGCCAAACTCAAATTGGATTGCATGTTTTGACAAAGAAAATCCTCATCCAAAAAGTTCAGTTCTATATTTTCCGATAGATTGTATTAATGTGCTTGAGTGATTTCCCGGTGGAAAATCTGCAGATAGGCACACACTTTCATTGTTCACACTTTAGATCTGATTAGGATTCAAGTTGGATCGAAACATCATTTAATGAAACATTATTCCTACTGTGAAGATCAAGCGGGTCTTTCTTAATTTATTTTCATTAAAGGCCTTCACAGCGTTACACCCTCTTTTATTGATTTACGCATAACTACATCTTTTCAGTCCTGTCTGCAGCAATTGTCAATGCACTCTCAGAACTGCCCCATCAACTAGAAGTCAAACAGAGTCTGAAGCTAACAAATCCAAAATGATGGCTGTTTTAGCACCAGAATGGTCTTGCAAGCACTTTCTGTTGCCAGAACAGACCATGATCTGATATCAAACCACAAAGATGACGGGAACAACCTGGTGAGACCAGCCAAATGCCCCTGTCACACTATTGCTTAACTGCCCTACGTTTCAATACAATAGGACAATACAGTTCCTTAGACACAATAAATTATGCTTCAGCAGTGCCTTTCTGTGCATTTAAACTTTAGCATTCATACTTTGTACACTATAAGCCAGCTTGCCATTGTTATTTTGAACCTGTTAAAAAATTATCAATTTTTTATTACCAAACAGCTATTTAGCCCTTAAATATAAAAAAATAAATTAAATCAGCAGTTTACATACACATAAAAAGTATAATAGCCTGCCTGATGAAGCAGTCCACTGATACTTCATCTTCATCCCAAAGTACATCTATCTATCTATCTATCTATCTATCTATCTATCTATCTATCTATCTATCTATCTATCTATCTATCTATCTATCTATCTATCTATCTATCTATCTATCTATCTATCTATCTATCTATCTATCTATCTATCTATCTATCTATCTATCTATCTATCTATCTATCTATCTATCTATCTATCTATCTATCTATCTATCTATCTATCTATCTATCTATCTATCTATCATCAGCTAGCTATTGTTGGAGTTGTCCTTCTAAACTCCAGCGTGTTCGTTTATTTGGTCAAAGCATCTTAATTCTGCACGAGAAAAACTCAACTTAAATGTCTAAGAAAACAAAACACGGACTAGAGGTTGAAGCTGATTCACCCGGCCGGGGAGAGAGGTGCTGTCTCTGTGTAGTCAGGAACACTTCTGCTTTTTTTCTCCCTTGCACCGTTCTTTTATTGAACACACACATACTACAGGAAATATACATTTTACAATTGTTGTGCAGCGCCTTCTCAGTTTTCTCACATATTCTTTTGCTGAAGTCCATTTCTCACACACAGGAAATATACATTTTACATTTCTTGTGCACCACCTTCTCAGTTTCTCACACATTCTTTTGCTGATGGTCAGTTTCTCACACATCTTCAGGAATCTTCAGGGAGAGGAGTACCATGCCTCCCTAATACACTGCCAGCTTCTCACGATACAGACAGAAAACACCTGCAAGCTTTAACCTTGAATAATAAACACTCATTGTGTGACCACACTAGAAGCTACTGTTTAAGGATTTTTCTAACTCTCAAAAGCATAACTAAAAACTCCTAATAATAATCAATCTATAAGCAGCAAATCCCAAATATATTTTAGCTTTAGCTACTAATGATAAGGCATTTATATTTCCACAATTCTCCCTTTTGAAGTCTGTTAAGACTTCACTAAAATAATACAAAAAGTAAATGTCTATACCAGAAGCCTAAGCACAGTGGACTTGAATCAAATTCTCAACACCCCTTCACGCTCCTCGTCATCATCAGGGATAGCCAACAAAGGCATCATATGAGGGGGTGTGGTTGCCTTGCCTTCAATAGTTGCAGTAATAAAGCACACAATCAAAGATCTAATACATGGTACACAACAACATCCACACGTCACCATAATAGCAACAAATACTGCTATGGAAATAAATAAAGACATGATTAAACCTGTCCAATGTCCAAACATACCAATCATCCAATCCAGAAATGGGTTATCAATACCTGAATGTTCATGCATGGTGGCGGATAGCGTTTTGAGGCCTGCTAAGACTTTCGACACCGATCCGTCTGGTGCTGTCTTGTTTGGAATAAATGTGCAACACATATCACCAAACATTGCACATACGCCCCCCTTTTCTGCTAGAAGCATATCAAGCGCCATTCTATTTTGTACTGACTTAAGGGAAGTAGGTCCTATTTGATCAGCGAGTCCCTCAACTGCATCTCGAGTTAAGTTCGTGAGGCGTAGGATATTGTAATGAATATACAGGTCTTTCTCAAAATATTAGCATATTGTTATAAAGTTCATTATTTTCCATAATGTCATGATGAAAATTTAACTTTCATATATTTTAGATTCATTGCACACTAACTGAAATATTTCAGGTCTTTTATTGTCTTAATACGGATGATTTTGGCATATAGCTCATGAAAACCCAAAATTCCTATCTCACAAATTTAGCATATTTCATCCGACCAATAAAAGAAAAGTGATTTTAATACAAAAAACGTCAACCTTCAAATAATCATGTACAGTTATGCACTCAATACTTGGTCGGGAATCCTTTGGAGAAATGACTGCTTCAATGCGGTGTGGCATGGAGGCAATCAGCCTGTGGCACTGCTGAGGCCTTATGGAGGCCCAGGATGCTTCGATAGCGGCCTTTAGCTCATCCAGAGTGTTGGGTCTTGAGTCTCTCAATGTTCTCTTCACAATATCCCACACATTCTCTATGGGGTTCAGGTCAGGAGAGTTGGCAGGCCAATTGAGCACAGTGATACCATGGTCAGTAAACCATTTACCAGTGGTTTTGGCACTGTGAGCAGGTGCCAGGTCATGCTGAAAAATGAAATCTTCATCTCCATAAAGCTTTTCAGCAGATGGAAGCATGAAGTGCTCCAAAATCTCCTGATAGCTAGCTGCAATGACCCTGCCCTTGATAAAACACAGTGGACCAACACCAGCAGCTGACACGGCACCCCAGACCATCACTGACTGTGGGTACTTGACACTGGACTTCCGGCATTTTGGCATTTCCTTCTCCCCAGTCTTCCTCCAGACTCTGGCACCTTGATTTCCGAATGACATGCAGAATTTGCTTTCATCCGAAAAAAGTACTTTGGACCACTGAGCAACAGTCCAGTGCTGCTTCTCTGTAGCCCAGGTCAGGCGCTTCTGCCGCTGTTTCTGGTTCAAAAGTGGCTTGACCTGGGGAATGCGGCACCTGTAGCCCATTTCCTGCACACGCCTGTGCATGGTGGCTCTGGATGTTTCTACTCCAGATTCAGTCCACTGCTTCCGCAGGTCCCCCAAGGTCTGGAATCGGCCCTTCTCCACAATCTTCCTCAGGGTCCGGTCACCTCTTCTCGTTGTGCAGCGTTTTCTGATACACTTTTTCCTTCCCACAGACTTCCCACTGAGGTGCCTTGATACAGCACTCTGGGAACAGCCTATCCATTCAGAAATTTCTTTCTGTGTCTTACCCTCTTGCTTGAGGGTGTCAATAGTGGCCTTCTGGACAGCAGTCAGGTCGGCAGTCTTACCCATGATTGGGGTTTTGTGTGATGAACCAGGCTGGGAGTTTTAAAGGCCTCAGGAATCTTTTGCAGGTGTTTAGAGTTAACTCGTTGATTCAGATGATTAGGTTCATAGCTTGTTTAGAGACCCTTTTAATGATATGCTAATTTTGTGAGATAGGAATTTTGGGTTTTCATGAGCTGTATGCCAAAATCATCTGTATTAAGACAATAAAAGACCTGAAATATTTCAGTTAGTGTGCCATGAATCTAAAATATATGAATGTTAAATTTTCATCATGACATTATGGAAAATAATGAACTTTATCACAATATGCTAATATTTTGAGAAGGACCTGTAATTGATGCGGTCGACATTCTTGTTAGGGGTCACAGGGAAAAGGGCAGCAATGATTGGTATATTCTCAAATCCTGCAGAAATTTGGTCAGCCAATTTATATTCATTTGGTACTCCCCTAGGGACACCTATAGCATCTATATAGGTGGGGGAGCCCTGACTTAAATCAAATCCAGCAGTGCTTCGTTTCATAATATGCCGTCGCCTTCTGCTGGTGAGAGCTGTTTGTTGGGCATGTTTATTGGGTAGATGTTTAAGGTCCTTATCCAAAAGAATAAGGGGAGCCTGTAATCTCACCATTGCACACACCCCTATGGTATTCTTAGGTATGTTGGTAAGTAATCTATGTCCACCACAGTAATAATAGAGTCCAGATCTGGCCCAAGGACCAATAACACTACCTGGTGTAGTAATATTACACCAATCTGACGGGATCTGTCCTACATTAATTTTGGGCGAGATTGATGTAAAGTTAAAACATGTATACGTGCCATTACCTTTATTGGGTGAGAATGGTCCTGTTTTGGTATTGTTAGGGATAGGAGGGAAGATGCTGGCTAAGGTGGTGCAGTTAGCTGGAGATGCCTCGATGGTCAGCTTAAGCATGCAATTATAACCCCAAGTGTCCTCTGGGTACAGAGGAGCAGGGTCGGTAGTTAAATGTGGTCTTGCCGCCACGCATGCCACACAATCTGATTTACTTTTTTCTTTGGCAGTCTGAGCAATCCATTGGATCCAGAGGTTATCTTCAGTATATCCTGTCGCCATTTGAATGATTTCTATGGGTTTTAAAATGGAATAATCTACTTTAACTACTCTCGGGTCGGTTGGAGGTTCCACAGGGGGTTTACTTCCAGCAGAGGACTGCGTGGAAGAGGTGCCCGGGGTGGATTGCATGGTTTGCATTTTCCAATTGATTTTGATCATTCCTTGTGCATCTGGCCCTGATTTCCAAACCCCTAGTGTCAGATAGTCATTGCTTGGGGTCCCGTATCGGCGATTAATACCTTTTAGAGAGAGAAGGAGAGGATTTACTCCCTTCCCTTTTTTCGTGGATCCTCCTTTGTTCCGTTGGATACAAACCTTTCCTTGGATGTCACGAGGGACATGTTCTTCAGTGGGGTTCCACCCTGGCCCAGACCAGCCCGCCACATAACTCCAACTGCTGCATAGAGTTCCCGTCCCATCGGGGTTACTCATTTTGCACTGGTCCGACGCCTGTTGGTTCATGCATACATAAACATCATACCCTCTCCAGGCTATTTGGTTGCCCCCGCATTTAATGACGTCGCACAGGTCAAATTGAAACGTGGTGGTATCCCCATAAGTGTAGTTTAATTCCAACCCCCCATAATATTTGAGACACGCGTCTGGACACGGAGAGGGGCTGCGTTTCGACACCTTGTTTTCAGGATGACTGGAGCATGTCTGGAAAGGAAGTTCATACAATAATCCAAAAATCAATGTAACAATAGAAAAGGAAATAATGCATGAACCTACCAAAATCCAACCCACATGGGGTAGGGTTTTTGCCTTTTGGCTCATACTTTCATCAAAGTACTTAATACAAATCCTGGAATATACTATGAACAAACAAACCCTGTAAATAGAAAAATAGAAAGTTTTTTTTTTTTTTTTTTTTTAGTTTATTTCTGTTCTGGGTGGGAGAGCAGCTACAACCACCCTGTGAGAGGGAAGCTCAATCACTTCCGCCTCTTCTGCTGTATGCTGTCCTGGTCTTCAACTCACAGGTGTAGACTGACCTGGAGCCTGGGATTCATACCAGGGGATTATTCTGCCCTTATGTGGGTATGAATACTTTTGCAGATTGTTGAACCCAAGGTGTAGACTAACCTAAGGGGAAGAAGACTTCTCCTCACCCCTAGGGGATTATTCTGCCCCTTCTGTAGGGTGAGAAGGTGGCTCTTCTGTTGTCGTGTTCTCTCTCAAGTTTTCCTGGACTTCCGTGAGAGACCTCTGTGGATTCTCGGCTGCGGTGCACTGTCTCCAATGGTACCATGTGTCTCCTTTACCTTTGAACCTCACCGCGTGTGAAGTCCTCTCAGTGACCTGGAATGGACCGGTCCACCTTGGTTCAGACCACTTCCATTTGATGACCTTCAGAAGGACCCACTCTGCTTCTGACGTGGAGTTCTGGTCCCCAGATGGTTGGGATGGGACCTGTTTGGAGAATGCTGCAACAAGACTGTAGAGAGATCTATAATAATCACGGTGAGACATGGACAGTTCACGTTCATTTAGGAAACGTAGTCTGGTTTGGGGACCTGGAAATGGTCTCCCTGTCTGTAGTTCATGTGGAGTTAGACCATGCCTCTGATTTACAGAGCTTCTTACTGACATTAAGGCTAATGTTAAGGCTGTGACCCAATTCATTTTGGTCTGTGCACAGATTTTAGCCAATTTGGTTTTGAGTGTTTGATTCATCCTCTCCACCTTGCCCTGGGACTGTGGATGGTACACTGTCCCAAAAGAATGTTTGAGCCCCAAAAACTTTTCCACTTCTTTCAGCTCTTCATTTTTAAAGTGTGGGCCATTGTCTGATCTGATTTTGGCTGGGAAACCGTGTCTGGGGATGTAATGGTTGATCAGACACTTTACCACTGCTTTGCTGTCCTTTTTTGTAGGCCATGCTTCTGGCCATCCTGTGAATGCATCCACACATACCAACAGATATCGGAACCCATTCACTCTCTCAGTCATATCTGTATAGTCAATGATGATTTATTTCCCTGCAATAGGATCCACTGGGAATTTCCCTGACGCTGGCTTCAAGGTTGGTTTGACATTGAACTGTCTGCAAATTTCACATGAGTTTATTCAATGTACTGCCATTGGTTTTAAATAAGGATGCCACCAATGTTCGAGATTTTTCAGCATCTGTGTGGTTCCGATATGCCTCATGCCATGGGCTTCCTCCAGGGCTGCTGTAGTGAGCCTTGGTGGCAGGATTGGACGTCCGTCTGGACTCCACCAAAGTCCATTTTGGTCCTCACTGCCTCCTCTCACCTTCCACATCGACTTTTCTTCTGGTGAGGCCCCCTTTTGTAGTTTCACTACTTCCTCCAGAGTGGGCTCTGGTGTCCACCCTACCTCTGAACACAACAATATATTTTTTGGTTGATACCCAGCACACTGCTTCGCTGCTTGATCTGCCGCCTGATTCCCTAGTGCTACTCTGATATCACTGCTGTCATGTCCTTTACACTTGATAACTGCCACCTCCTGTGGTAAGAGCAATGCTTCAGCCAACCTTCTCATTTCCTGTTCATGCTTGATGGGTTTCTGTCCTGCTGTCCTAAACCCTGTTCTCAACCATTGCTTCAGTTCAACATGCACTGCGCCTGTGGCATATGCTGAGTCTGTGTAAATGTTTATTTTTTGTCCTTCTCCTAATTCTAGGCCAAAATTTCTGCTTTCTGTGCTGATTTTGTGTCTGTCAGCCTTTCCACTTTCACTGTTACAAAGTCTGTCCCTGTGTCCTCCACAACTGCATATGCTGCTTTCAGTCCTTCTGTGTCATGTCTGAAACAGCAACCATCTGTATACAGGTTTCTTGCCTCTGTTAAGAATGTGCTTTGTAAATCTGGTCTGATTTTTTCATTAAACTCCACTTTTTCTGCACAGACATGTGGTTCTCCTGATGTCATTCTGTCTGCCATGTTTATGCCTTCATGTGTGTATGTGATGTTGGGAGCTTCCAGCACCTTGCTCAGTCTCTGTTGTCTCAGTGGTGGGGGTTGGGAGATAACTCTACCTAAAAAGTCAACCTGTTTTCTGCAAGTTTGCAGTTTGGCTTTGCTGACCCTGTACCCGGCTTTAGCAAGGTGTGAGAGGACCACAGCCGTGGCCTCCAAGCATTCTGAAACAGTTGGCATTGCCAAAAGGATGTCATCCACATATTGAATCAATGCGGTGTGTGGTGGAAGGGGGCAGTCCTGTAGAGAGTCTTTAAGAACTTGGTTAAAGATTCCTGGAGACAGAGCAAAACCCTGTGGCAAACGAGTGTATCGATACCTATGTGATCTATAGGTAAAAGCAAAAATGTCCCTGCATTCCTCAGCTAAAGGCAGGCAAAATAAAGCATTGGCCAGGTCAATGCATGTGAACCATGCATGTTCTGGATTAAGGTTAGGGAGAGCGACATAAGGATTTGGAACTGGGACAGTGGGAGTGGACAGTGCTGCATTAATATCTCTCAAATCATGTGCCATCCTCCATTTTCCTGTCCCTTTTTTATCTACTGGCAAGATAGGTGTATTCCACGAGGAGGAGTCAGCCGACTCCAACACACCTGCATTCCACAGCCCCTCTATTGTGCTCTCAATGCCCAGTTCAGCAGCGGGTTTATGAGGGTATTGAGATCTCCAGATTGGTTGATCAGAAGTAAGCTGAAAAGTAATAGGAGTACAGTGTATGAGACCTACGTCCGTAGGACCTTCGTGTGGAGGGCATACTCTGTACAACTGCAGCTGCCAGCGGGTGATCTGATTTTTCTCTGCCATGTCTAACTGTACATGTTCCAGGGTGCCTACATCTGTGGAATGATTAAGAATGTGATAAGTGTTCCCTGAAGGTGAATAGGAGAAGTTAGGAGTGGAAGAGACATGCCAATCCTGTAGGGAGAGGGAGCGTTTTAACACACCCCCTAACTCACGTTAGGGGGCTTCATGTCCTGGATGGAGGGCTAAAGAATCGTGGGGAATGCCATCAGACCACATTTTAAACCACTCTTCCTGTTCTTTTGATAACTGTACAGAGGCGACAACGCCCTCTGGAGCAACATAAATATCAGTGGTGACAATGTCCCATGTTGTACCCTCCAGCCCTTCAACAAAGCTTTCCTGGTAGCATTCACAGTTATTTCTGTCATAAAACAGTGTGACATGTGGTGGGTCAGGGGGAGGAACATAGGGTGCCAGAGCGGAGATCCAGGATTTCCACCGAAGGAAGGAAGAGAGAACACCTCTGCATGCCGTGGTTTCTGGGTGTAGCAAGACCCAGTAAATGTCAGCCTTAGGATCGGGCAAGGGCTGGATTAAATACTGTCCATGTGAAAAAAATGTGTTGCTGCCACATGAGAGTTGGGTGCCATTAGGAAGATGCACCTGCAGTCCATCTGAACCACACAGAATGGTTGCGCCCATTTTGATCAACATGTCTCTGCCCGGTAAATTTACTGGTGTGTCTGCGGACACTAAGTAGCTGTGGTTCACAATTTGCCCTCCTATTTCAGTTCTTATGGGCTTGGTGTAAGGTAGGACCTGTTTAGCCCCAGAAAACCCCATGACAGTGGTAGTCCTTGTGGAGAGAGTGTTAGGAGGGGCTTGTTGGATGGTTGAGCATGTAGCCCCAGTGTCCACTAGAAAAGAAAGACTCTGTCCATACACCGTCACGGACAGTAAGGGGTCCTCAGTCCCTCTGTCCAGGGGGTTCTGTGGGGACCCTCAATGGTGGTCTGGCCAGTGACTGGGCTCATCCCAGGCTGGCAGTTGGAGTGAAGGTTGCTGCTGTTGGCCTCCACGTGATGGACCACCTCGTCCCCTTTGTGGGCGTCTCGCAGACCCTCCCATAGGTCCATGCCATCCATAATCCACATGTTTGTAGGGACAATCCCTGCTCCAATGACCAGGCTCTTTGCAGTAATAGCACACATCAGCATTCCCCCCCCTCCGTGGCGGTCCTCGCTGGAATCCCCTTCCCCTGGGCCCACCCCCTCCCCTGAAGCGACCAGCATGTGCCTGATAAGGACCAGAGGTCATAGGCCCCTGTGCAAACGTGTCCTGGTGGCCAGGAAAGGGAGGAGCTTGTGGAGGTCGGAACACAGCACTTTCATACATTATTTTAGGGGTTTTACCTTCTTTCTTTTTCTCTCCAGCTTTTTGTTTTGCCTCTGCTAACTGCATTTTTAGTAGCTGAGTTTGTAATGTTTTAAGTTCTTCCTCATCTTTCTTATTTTCCTCTCTTATTTTAGATAAAAGGTGAATTAAATGGCGGTCCCATGTTCCAGTATTAGCCCCTGGCAAATCAGGATTGTCCTCCATGTTGGTTTTAACCTGTGTGGGTAAGCCTCTTAACACAGCATCTCTGAACCAATCCCTCTGTGAGCCCTCATTGGCTGGATTAGTACCGGTTTGTGTTTGCCACATGGATTTACACTGGTCCAAATATTCTCTTGGATTGGTATTTGGATTGCATTCAAATTTAGGGATGGTGCGCCCCCTGGTTACAGGGTATAAGTCCCTCAGCGCGTCTCATATCCACTGGGAATAACGGGTGAAAAGTTCTGAATCTGGAGCTAGTGTGGTGTAAGCTGTGGTTTCAATCTCTCTACAGGTGTGTGGTTTCATGCAACAAGCTGCAATTGTGCGGTAGTCCCCTAAAGCTAAAGTGGTTCCTGCAGTTAAAGAAACCAATGTTTGCAACCAAATAGATGCACCCTCTGTAATAGGGGGTAATTTGTCACACAGAATGGTGAGATCTCCTAAGGAGAAAGGTTTGTATTTTCTTTGACCTCTGGACCCCGGCTGTTCAAGAAGCGGTAAGTTGTACGTATATCCTGGCTTCCTAGACGCCACCACACGCAAAAGATACTTGTTAGGTATGGGCCCACTATGCACGGATGAGGGCCCCACACCTTCCTCCTTTTCTTCCGCTAGACTAGTGGGCTCATTGACTGGGGGGGCTGGATCCGCCGGGGTGGAAGCATTGACGGTCCGTGGAATGAAAATAGGAGTAGGCAAGGGTTGGGGGCCTGGGTACCACTGGCCGTTAAGGGCCATGATTACTGAGCCCTGTGTTGGCTGTGGGGTTTGTGGAGTGTGTTGAGGAGTGGGTTAGGTGGAAGTTTGGTTAAGCTCGCAGTAATTGGTATGCGGCTGTGGGGGTAGAGATGAGTCAAGAGGACCTGCAGAGTCAACAATCTGTTGGAGACGTTCTCTCATCTGACGCATGTTCCAATTGTCAAGAGGCAACCCTCTGTATGTGTCAAGAGAGGGTTATTCATCTGTGGATGATTTAGAGGTACAATCGGATGAAGAGAAAGGATTTCCGGGAGATATATGACCGGACAGAGGTCCGGAAAACACAGTAGAGAAAGATGCTGTGGGGGGTGGTTGTGGTGGGGGAGTTTTGTTCAGGCAAACCAGTAATCCTCAGTCTGCCCCCAGAAATGTCCAATGTGGGGTAAAGCCCCAATGGAGTGGGAGAAGAAGATTCCTTAGTGGCGGATTTTGGAGGAGGAAGACCATATGGTGGCGGTTTATCTCCAGTGTGTGTGTTGGTGGGTGTTGTGTGGGGTTTGTCAAACATAGCATGTTTACCTCCCTGCCATATCAGCACCATTTGCGACCAAAACGTCTCATTCTTTGCCGCTTTATCTTGTCTCTTTATCTCTTGTTTTTTTAAACTTCCCTTTAAACCGTCCACTCAAAAAGTATTAGCACTCTGAAAAGTATTGGCACTCAGAAAAGTATTGGCACTCAAAAAAGTATTAGCACTCAAAAAGTATTAGCACTCAAAATGTATTAGCACTCAGAAAAGTATTGGCACTCAAAAAAGTATTAGCACTCAAGAAGTATTAGCACTCAAAAAGTATTAGCACTCAGAAAAGTATTGGCACTCAGAAAAGTATTGGCACTCAAAAAAGTATTAGCACTCAAAAAGTATTAGCACTCAAAATGTATTAGCACTCAGAAAAGTATTGGCACTCAAAAAGTATTAGCACTCAAGAAGTATTAGCACTCAAAAAGTATTAGCACTCAGAAAAGTATTGGCACTCAAAAAAGTATTAGCACTCAGAATAGTATTGGCACTCAAAAACGCATTAGCACTCAAAAAGTATTGGCACTCAAAAAGTATTAGCACTCAGAAAAGTATTGGCACTCAAAAAAGTATTAGCACTCAGAAAAGTATTGGCACTCAAAATAGTATTAACACTTTGAAAAGTATTAGCACCCTGAAAAGTATTGGCACCTTGAAAAGTATTGGCACACTAGAAGATTTTGCTGTTCTCAAAAGTACCCTTCTTCACTTCACTCTGTTCATTCACTGGTCAACTGAGGCCGTCCAGAAAATATGGCACGCTGTGTCCCGAGTATTTGGACTATTTTGAGAGTGACATAAACACGTCTCAAGACACCTTAGTTTCCCCACATACAATCCAAACAGCATTCAGCACCCTGTCATTGTTGACACCAGTTAGGTTTCCATACAGGAATGCTGCATTCATTCACCTGCAATGAGAGTCTGGCAAACCCCTGCGCCTCTCTCCAGTCACACTGTATTTTTCACACACTCCTCCTAACAAGTCTGTCTCACAGATTATTCTTCTGAGGTCAACTCATTTATTTTATGTGTCTTTATGTTTGAGCACTTTTATCTATTATTGGAGTGCACTAAATGCGCTCCAGTTTCTGACTAGTCTTGCTGAATTATCCTATTCAGCTCATAGATTCTCTTAGCCTGGTCTTGTTACCAATATAATGTATAACTCATATTCACACTCTAACTGTTACTGATCTCACAGGCTCATCCAACCTGTTCACAGTAACTCAGCTTCACGGGACTTTGACTATGTGTTTTAAGGTTTACCACATCTGTAATCTGGTTTTATTGAGACAGAACTCGAATAAAACACAGCATTCAAACCTTTGTGTTTTGCCCGGTCTTAGCTTTCTGACTCCAGAATACAATGAACAACCTTCCTAGGGCCTCTAACCCCAGAATTTGTAGTAACCCAAAACTACGGGCCTCAAACCCAGCACTAAATCTTGAATTTTCGTCAAAATACATGTGGAGTTGCCAAACTCAGGAAACACACGGGCCTCAAACCCTATTCAGAAGGACTCTAACCCTCAAGGGGACTCTAACCCCAGAATTTGTAGCATCCCAAGCTACGGGCCTCAAACCCAGCATTAAATCATGAATTTTCGTCAAAATACATGTGGAGTTGCCAAACTCAGGAAACACACGGGCCTCAAACCCTGTTCAGAAGGACTCCAACCCTCAAGGGGACTCTAACCCCAGAATTTGTAGCATCCCAAGCTACGGGCCTCAAACCCAGCATTAAATCATGAATTTTCATCAAAATACATGTGGAGTTGCCAAACTCAGGAAACACATAAAAAGTTTAGGTCTTAACGAGGCTAGTTACACTTGTAGGAAAAGAGAACAGCTGCACGGCATCATTAGGAAAGGGCATTATGTAGAAAAAATTGAGCAGCATCTTAAGACATTAGCCAGGAAGGTAAAGTATTGGCACAGAGGGATCTTCAGCTGGACAATGACCCTGACCATTCTAAATTAGTTACTAAATGGCTTAAGGAGAACAAAGTCAGTGTTTTAATGTTTTGGAGTGGCTATCACAAATTCCCGATCTTAGTTCCATAAACAATTTGTGGGCAGAGATGAAAAGGTGTGTAAGTGTAAGGTGGCCTACAAATCTGACTTAGTTACACCGGTCAGGAGGAATGGGGCAAAATTCAATTGGAAAAATAGGTAGAAGCTTGTGAAAGGATACCCAAAACATGACCCAAGTCATTCAGTTTAAAGACACTTCTACTAAAAAATAAAGAAAGGTATGTAAATTTGAATTTGAGGAAAGTTTAAAAGAATATTCCATAATTCTGTCAATGAGCAAAAAGAAATAATTTTGGTAATCTTAAGTGACTTAAATGTTTAGCCTGATTTCGGAGAAAAACGATTACGCAAGTTTTTATCCAGTCTATTTTAATATCTGGTTTTAACTGTACTTCAAAGACATTACTTGACTTGACGTGCCACAAAAATACTCTTTATTTCATCATGTTTATACCTGCACAGCACATGTATTTAAATATGACTGCATACATGACAAGATGGGAAACAGTTTGACAGCATCTTAAAAATCTTTACTTTGGAAGATGTTTTCCTAAAGGTTCCTTTTCATACCAAATAAACAGTGTTTGGCCTTAAAACCAGTAGTGTAGACTCGTGCCCAGAAATACTGTAGATTTGTGGAGACAGGAGACTATTTGTAAATATATGTTATCTCTTTGGTCTGGCGTCAAAGGATGTGCACTGTTATCTACAATGATGAAAAATCAGTAGTAGACATGGACCGGGTCATGCTGGTGCCAGCCTTGTGAACTACTAAAACAACTATAGACATTTTTATAAAAAAGGATTCAGTTGTGTTCTTAATATACTCTAGTTATTATGAGAAGAACATGATTATTTAGAGTTGACGTGGCTTTCTGTTAAGTAAATTTACAAAATATGCACAATAGTAGAACATCCTTATTTAAGGAAGTGTTCCCTCTGATTACCAGCCCCATTTTAGATATGATTAATTTATCTTTAGTAAATGGATATGTACCACAGGCTTTTAAGTTAGCTGTAATTAAACCTTTACTTAAGAAACCTTCGCTTGATCGAGATGACTTGAAAAATTACAGACCTATATCCAATCTTCCATTCTTATCTAAAATTCTTGAGAAAATAGTTGCTAATCAAATGTGTGAGCATTTACATAGCAATGACCTGTTTGAAGAGTTTCAGTCAGGTTTCAGAGCTCATAATAGCACTGAAACAGCTCTGCTGAAAGTCACTAATGATATTCTTATGGCCTCAGATAATGGACTTGTGTCTGTTCTGGTTCTGTTAGATCTCAGTGCTGCATTTGATACAGTCGACCATAATATTCTCTTAAAAAGGCCGGAATATGCTGTAGGGATCAGGGGAACAGCGCTAGGCTGGTTTAAATCTTATTTGTCTGACAGATTCCAGTTTGTTCATGTAAATGATAAATCATCTTTAAACTCCAGGGTTAATTGTGGAGTACCACAGGGTTCAGTACTTGGGCCAATTCTCTTTACTATATATATGCTTCCAATAGGTCAAATTATCAGGCAGCATGGGATAAATTTTCACTGTTACACTGATGGTACTTAGCTTTACTTATCCATAAACCCTGATGAGCCCAACCAGTTAGATAGACTACAAACATGTCTTGGAGATATAAAAACTTGGATGACTTTAAATGTGTTGCTTCTAAATTCAGACAAGACAGAAGTTGTCATCTTTGGAAAAGAGTCTTTAAAAAAGAAACTGCTTAGTCAATCACTTAACCTGGATGGCATTAAATTGACCTCCGGTGATAAAGTAAAAAACCTTGGTGTTATTTTTGACCAGGACATGTCATTTAAATCCTATATTAAACAGGTTTCTAGGATTTCCTTCTTTCACCTCTGGAACATTGCCAAAATTAGAAATATCCTATCCAGGAGTGATGCTGAAAAACTAGTCCATGCATTTGTTACTTCAAGGCTGGACTATTGTAATTCTTTACTATCAGGATGTCCACAAAATGCAGTTAAAAGCCTTCAGCTGATTCAGAGTGCTGCAGCAAGAGTTCTGATGAAAATTAAAAAGATAGATCATATTTCTCCTATTTTAGCTTCCCTTCATTGGCTCCCTGTTAAATTTAGAATAGAATTTAAAATTATCCTCCTCACATATACAGCCCTTAATGATCTGGCTCCATCATACTTCAGAGATCTGATGGTTCCATACGTTCCTAACTGGGCACTTCGTTCTCATACTGCAGGTTTACTGGTGGTTCCTAGAGTCTCTAGAAGTAGAATGGGAGGCAGATCTTTTAGTTATCAGGCTCCTCTCCTGTGGAACCAGCTCCCAGTTTTAGTCCGTAAGGCAGACACCCTGTCTACTTTTAAGGCGGCTTAAAACTTTCCTTTTTGATAAAGCTTATAGTTAGAGTGGCTTAGTTTATCAGGGAGGGAGGAAGGCTCCCTCCCTGTTGGTTGGGATGTAAGGGGGAGTCAGGTTTAGCCTAAACCGGCTCAGTTATGGTTGAGGTGCAAACACACCCTCCATTTCTGCTACCTGTATGACCCCTTCTCTTTTCCAATGGTTATAATCAGTCTGACAGAGAGAGGGATCCCAATCCTTGTGGTTTTTAGTTTAACAAAGACCATCAGTGGGACCCTTTGTGAGGTTCCTTGAGACGACATTGTTATAAATGAGCACCGTTTATCTAAATAACCTGAACTGAAACTATCTGTGTAGTTATGCTGCTATAGGTTTAGGCTGCTGGAGGACATAATGACCACTTTCACCCTCTTCGCTACATTCTCACACTACTCTCCAATTTTGCATTATTTGCTGTTATTTCAGCTTTTAACCTTGTTCTCTCTATTCTCTTCCTATAAGCTACACCTGGCCTGGTTCTGTGTCTGCCTGTGACACCTTTCCGTCCGAGCTTCTGCTGGCAGCAACTTAATGCTCACCCTCTACCGATGATCCACATGGCCCTGTCTTTTAGTGTTTAACTCCTTCTCTCTCCTAGACATGGCGATTGACTGAGCTTAACTGTGACTAACTGTATGTGTTCTCTTTCAGACTCTAACCTTGAAAACTGGCTCAGAGTTTATCTGTTCTTTCTTTCTAGGTGAAACGACTAAAGGAGCTACATCCATCAACATTTACTTTTCCTTCCCGTAGAAAATACTCCTGGATCAGTGCTTCTGTGTTCTTTTTGTGTCTCTGCTCTGTTCTCTCAAACCCCCAGTCGGTCATGGCAGATGGCCGCTCACACTGAGCCTGGTTCTGCTGGAGGTTTCTTCCTGTTAAAAGGGAGTTTTTCCTCTCCACTGTCGCTACATGCATGCTCAGTATGAGGGATTGCTGCAAAGTCAACGCCAGGGACTGTCCACTGTCTCTACATGCTCATCCAGGAGGAGGGAATGCTGCAAGTCACTGACTGGATGCAATCTGCTGGGTTTCCTTAGATAGAAAAACTTTTTATCCAATTTGAATAAAAAGCTAACTCCGACTGCACTGTTCAATGGTTAGGATGAATTATAATGTATGTACCTGACTGTTGTGAAGTGCCTTGAGACAACATGTGTTGTGAATTGGCGCTATATAAATAAAACTAAATTGAATTGAATTGAATTGAATTGAATTGAATGTTTACTGGCACTCATGGTAAAGAGGTGTAAAATAAACAAAACATATATGAGACATTTTTTCATTTACTTTTTTTTGCCTTATTTTTTTTATTAGATATGGGGTGTCCTAAGTCGGTTCTCGAGGGCCGGTGTCCTGCATGTTTTAGATGTTTCCTTGCTTTAACACACCTGATTGCAGTTCAGCAAAAGCTGTTAATCAGCCATCAGTGGAAATCAGGTGTGCTGAGGACCGACTTTGGACACCCCTGGATTAGATGGCTTATGAGCTTTTAATGAGTAATCAACTTCCTGCGTCCATGGGATATAAATATAAATATAAATTTCACTTTCCCACTGTTAAAATGGCGAAGTCAAGAGATCATAATATTCAAATAAGCCAGATGTGTGTTGTCGTTAGTCAGAGAGCAGCTACAAGATAATAACTCTGTGCCTGCAGAGTAACACTGCTCTCTAGTCTCAGAGTGGAAATACAGCAATTTCCACAAACATAATTCAGTTTAAGAAAGTATTCAAAGAAATTACTTTGAAACTGTATTTAGCTGATAATGAGCTAAAATAATTTGTAAGCCATATAGGCATGTGTATGTAAGAGTTGGGTTGTGATTCTCTGTGTATTTACAGTATGTGTCGGTCTCTGTATATGAATGGGTAATTTCGTTTATGTAGGTGGTTTTTTATGTAGATGATCAATGTGTCATACAGAGTTAAGTAAAAAATATGTATTTAAAAGTATATGTGTAAAATAAATTGGCTAATATGGGCCAATTATGATTGAAAAGCACTGGGTGTAATATATAGGTTTTTTCTTTCTACTCTATTTTGGACATGAATTTGAGTTGTTCTAATGTAAATAGCTTTATTTGTTTTTGTTACTTGTTTGTTTATTTATAAAGAGCATTATGATGTATATCTGACATGAGTGAAAAAAATTAAATTAAAACAAACTTAAACATTTAGCAAAAATTCAAAAGATTAAAACAACTGGAACTGAGATTAAAAAGGCTGGATGAAGACCCAAGTTTATCTTATCATCCGTCCTACCATCTCAAACATAATTGTGGAATTTGCTAAATGCATTAGATAAAACTACGAATGAACACTCCAGATGGGTCTGGGTAAAACAAAGGATGAATATGTAAAAAAACATCTCGTGCCCAGTATTAGGCACGGTGGATGATCTGTGAGGCTGTAGGCCTCTTTCTCTCTTAGAAACACCTTGGTAACATTGTCATATTGCTTGATGTGATGGAATATTTGAGAACTTTTAAGTAAAAACGTTGAAAGATGAAAGATGCTAGAAAACTGAAATTGCACTTTCAGCAGGATAATGATCCAAAACACGCTATGCTAAATCAACACAGAAATGGTTCACCAGACAGAAAATTGACCCCCCATGGCCACTCCAGACCTAAACCATTTACAAAGCCTATGGGAATTACTGAAACCAAAGTGCAAAGGAGAAGATCCAGGACTCTGGTCAATCTAAAAAGATTATGACTTGTCAAATATGCTACTCTCTGTCTGTTCCCAACTTGTGACCAAGTGCTGTCCCATTGGCAACTTTGTGTTGTAAGATTAGGTCACAGCAATAAAAGATTTTATATAATTTTTTTGAAGGCTTTCTACACATATTTACCTCTTGAGCAAATAAGTAGGACATGTGGTGTTCATGCAGCATATGTTTAGCTTCAAAAGAGCTCAGTATAGCTCTTTTGAACATAGGATTTTTTTGAAGATCTTTTAAAGAGGTGGGAAACTTCTGTCCTTAAAGGGCCTGTGTCCTGCAGCTTTTACATGTGTCCTTGGTCCAACACACCTGAATCAAATGTATGGCTCATTACCAGGCCTGTGCAGAACTCGACTGCAAACTGAGGAGGTAATTCAGCCATTTGATTCAGGTCTGTTGGACCAAGGAAGTTGCAGGATACCGGCCCTTTAAAAACTGGAGTCGCCCACTCCTGGCTTAGGACTTTAACAGTGTTTGCCAACACCCCATGCATCAAAATGCCAAAGCCTCACTCCACCAATGGGTCGAGCACAGTCTGAGGTTATATCCAACGAGACCCAATAAAGGTCTACAGGCATGAAAATTCGCATGCAAGGTTACAGCCGGTATTCATTTGGAGAAGAACAAATGTACTTGAAATATAAAGGCCTGTGGAAAGGCGAGTGTTGCATATTTGCAAACGTAGAAGGACACGCTGAAAGGAGAGCTCAAGTTGTCTATGCAAATTTAAGCGGAGTGAAGGATGTGTTGGATAATGAACTGCCAGGTGTCTTTTTGATTGATGCCTGCTCATACAACATTTGCTTGCACTGCCCGGAGTGTGCAATTTAAGAAAAACATAGTCACAGAAAACAATATGGCCAGTGGTCCAATTTTGTTTAGGTTTATCACATAAATAACATGTATGCGATAAGAAATTGAGACAAACAGCAACAGAAAGTGGTCTAGCTAAGAAAAATGTTGTGAGCATACACTACATCGACATGTTGCTTAGAAGTTACATTGTTCAAATAGTCCACATACTTGCATAAAGCACATTCTGTCATTCTCACACCTCCTCTTTGTACATTTGCACCTCAGATCCCCACTATCAGAAAATGTCAGCTTCTTGCACCTCTTCAGCAACACAAACTAGTCTTCCCTTTGGAATGATGAGAGCTTCCAGTTTTAATTTGTTTGGCCGAATGACATGTTCACTATCATGACTGATAAAGGAAAGTTTCAGGTGGCACTCAGCCTTGTGCAGGATTTCAATACTCCCTGTCATTTTTAGCATGCTTGTGAGAGCTGGAAAAAAAGCTGGACCTGTCAAGCAAATGATGCTGTGGGTCTATATGCAGAAACCAATGAAGCAGCCATGTTTCAGTGCACGAAACTGGGGTGCCTCTTCCAGCTGAGACAAGCTGCTCTGTGTTTCTTTCACAATTTTATTTTATTTGCATAATTACAAACGAGAGCAAAACATTGCTGACACAAAAACGGTGACAGTGAAGTAAAGTCGAGGCAGCAGCCAGACAGGAACCGGCAGTAATAAAAGTTGAAGACTTTGATTACAGATTATTATATTTTTTCTAATACTGAACCTAATGAAAGGCTGTCAATTACGGAATCCAAATATATGTTGTGATCCTTCTTATTTCACAAATATGTAGGTTATAGGACCCAGAAAAAAACATTAATGTAAACAGTGAGGCATTTCTTTTATATTAGCTAAATTTTACCAAGTAAGTAAAAAAAATATGTAGAAAAGTGTAAAGTAGGTGTCTGCCTGTTCTTTTGCAGCAATAGAAGCCATAAAGCCTAACAAATACAAGACTCCCCGTGGGTTTCTTGTAAAAATGCTTGCCTAGAACATCTAATTTATCCAACAACATTCTTGTAATAAACACAATGTGCCACAGGTTGCATCTGACATGGGTCTAATCATGGATGGCCCTGCAGTTTATAGAGCAACAGCCACAGCAAGCTTACTGAATAAACAGTGATGAAGTGGCAGCTAATACAACAAAACGAGTCCAACATAATAAAGGGAAATGTAAGTAATGACTCATAATGAATGCAGCACAATGGTAAAAGCATACACGTTTTACAAGGAGAGCAGGGAGCAATATGGGCTGATCATTCTTTATTGACATCCCAGTTTATTCACTGCTGTTGCTTAAAATATTACTTTCCATTCAGAAATGTTCTCCTGCTCATAGTTTGATAGGTTGCCTAATTTTGGTGTCCCATAAGTATGATTTAATTTAGATACTGATAGATAGGGATAGCCTACATGAAAAAAAAAACAAATATATGGAAGAAAACAAAGATCTTGACTCTCAACATATGATCCCTATTATAAAACATGGTGGTGGCAACATCATGGTGTGGGGAGGTTTTTTTCTTGAGCAGGGACAGGAGTGGTGGTTAGAGCTGATGTGAATGGAGGCCAAAGCTAGAAGATAACCAAACCAGTGAGAAGGGTCAGGGTGGGCACTGCCTACTCTACGCTATCTGCAAAAAGTAATTCTCAAGGTCATCTTATGTTTTCGTATTTTATTTAACACAAATTACATAATATAATCAGTATATATAATCACTTTAAGGCAACATGGAAACCCCTATAGTTGCGTGTAATGTGATATAAATAACTCAATACATCTGGCCTTTTGTCAAATGAAAGTCGAAGAACCTATTTTGTTGAGTTAAACGCTGTCTCCAGATCATCTCCAGGCATCGCTCACCAGATTGTTATATGTTGTTTAATAATGGAAACCTGTTTTTTTCCTAATAATAGCGATGACAAAATGTTCTCTCCATGGCTATAAGCAATATGTCTTATCCACCCCTGTCGCTGCACTTTTGGCTTTTTCTGAGAGTATTCTTAGATGTGGCAGTAGTTGTGTGAGGAAACATATTAATTTGATGAATTCTTTGACGCCATTCATTTCAACAAAACAAAAAAGTTATATGTGTGTTACATAGTTGAGATTGACCCAGAATAATACATGCAAACAACGTGTCCAGTATGATTTCAAGTCTCAAAGTACGATTCTACGGAATTTTTATTTAGGTGCTCCCACATACGTCCAACAGATATCGCCGCATGTCACAGACTTAAACATACAGCCAGAGCTACAATAGAACAGTTTGAATCAAAGCATATGCATGTGTTAGAAAGGCCCAGTCAAAATCCAGATAAAGATCAAACTGGGTTTAATTGCAGCTGGTCCTGCAGTTTTCCACAGCCACATTCAGGACACTGAATAAACATGGCGACGGAGCAACAGCTAATGCAACAAAATGAACCCTACATAATTAAAGGGAGATGTAAATAATGACTCACAATGAATGCAGCACAATGGAAAAACACACAAGCTTTTTCCAAGGGCAAAAATCAACATGTGCTGATCATTCCTTGTTGACGTGCCTGTTTATTCATCATCATTGCTTGAAAGGTATAAGTAACTTTTACCATTTTTAAATTATTTCATTTAAATATCAGAAAATGTGCTTTTAGAGCCAGGGTTGGTAAAACAAAAATTTAAAACAACTACAAATTATACACTGTATTTAATAGATAGATGTAGCCATTGTGACATGACCCTTTAGCTCATTGACAACCGTTTTAAGGTCTAAAGTTTGTTATTAATGGAGGAGTCTATTTCAGCTTGGACGTATAGCTGGAACAATTCCAGCATGGGAAGTTGAAGGTTTTCCAGCTTACATCTTGTAAATAGAACATGATTAAGTCAGGGGTGGTGTCTATCCCAGATTGGCGTTAAAGAATCTTAAAATTTAAACTCTTTATTTTTTTGGCAAACGGTGATCCATTAGGTTACATGGTATTAAGGAACACATCATTTGGGTAGTAGTCATGATATTAAAATCTATTAATATATTATCAATACGTTTCAATAAAGTTATCATTGATTAATGTTTTGGTCTTTTCTGGAGATTGTGAAATAAAATTATATGGAGATTGATTTTTTGTAGCCAATCCCAAGTGGGATTTTGATAAACTACAGTTGTTTGCATTTTGATGTTGTAGGCTACCCTATACATCATTTGCATTTCTATTAAAACCTTGGCAAAAACAGAGATAAAAGCTTTCTACAATAACTATATGAGAAACCCACTGTGGTCTGTTCAATATGCTTTATTAACTTGCATGGTTAATTCCCACTGTTACAGGTACTAGATATTTTTACATCTTGACCTGCCAATGTAATGAAAGGGCAGATTGCTGCATCCTATTTAGGGGAGGTTATGCTTCTATGCACAGTGGTCTATTCTGTTTCATTACTGGCATCTGATACCTAAAACATGCTCACTGGTGCGAAAAGACAAACCGCAAGTTATGAAACAGTTGTATTATATTCAAGACTAACCTTACAATAAAAATACATAAACCGTCTATGTGTGAGGAAATTAAACGCCCTTGGTGGAACATTGAGTCCTGATGTCTTTGAAGTGTTTGTGTAGATTTTGATGTTCTCCCATTCTGAATAGAGCTTGTTAACTGGAATCAAGAGTGTAGACATCACAGTGTTCTGCTGCATCAAGACAGGGTGCGTTTCTTTAGCAGTGTTATTTTATTTATTTTTTATTTAAAGATCAACTGATGATATGAATCAATACAAGAACAATAAACATGCAATGCAGCAATGTGAGAATATTAAGTGCACAGACTTCTGTGTGGGTCTGCAATCTGTCACCATAATGTTCCACATGAAATATTGTAAAGTGGAATCAGGTAATTGAACCAGTTTACAGTAGCTACGTGTCTGAAGCTAAAGCACAACAATGTAAAACTCAAAGAAAAATTACAGCAGTTAATTTAGTAGTAGAGTGGGTGTAGCAGTTGAGTGGGTACCCCAAATACAGAAGCTGTTAGTACTTGTTGCTGCTGTTTGGGGTTAAAATCCTGACTTTGAGACTGTCATATTGTTTCAAACAGATTTGACCCACATGCAGAAAGCAATTCAGGAGACTGAGTTTAACGGTAATGAGTTTATTTACAGTGTAATGAAATGTGCAGGGAACTAGAACCGGGATACCAACTGTAAAATAAACAGAACGGTAAGCAAGGGATAATTCTGGATGTAAATTCTTAAATAATAATTCTGCCTAACTGGATTGATGGAGAGATCCGCCAGAGGGGGGTTGAGAGACCAAGGGGTTGTTTTCCTGTGAGACAGGAGATGGTGAATACTGGTGTGCCAGGATGTTTAGTAGGTCCAAGAGTTTCTGAAGTTGGTGCAGTGGATGGAGGAGGGTGGACAGGGTTCGTAGAAGGAGATCCAAGGAACAAAGGAATCAGGAGGCTGCCAGCCGGTGTGATCCAACGAAGTAATAAGAGGCTTGAGTCTTTGTTCATTGAGCTGGTTAGCTTCTTTCCAGAAGATGGTAATCCAGGCAGGGTTCAATGCAGAAGGCAAAGTCAGGTTCAGGTAAACCTGCAAGGTAACAAATACAAAATTACCAAAAGTACAAGGCAAGGCCAAGACAAAGATAATGTGGCTTGAGCTGTACCACTAAGGGCAACACTCTGGCAGTGAGTTGCTGGCAGCCTCCTCCTTAAATACTCCTCAGCAGGTAATCAGGGGGATAGAGAACACCTGTCACCTCTCCTCCAGGTTCCACGCCATCTAGAGGCTAAGTAAACAGCACCAAACAAACAGACATGGCACAGATCCTGACAGAAACCTTTGCTGTATGATTTTCGATGCTCTTTCTCTCTCTCTCTCTCTCTCTATACATGTCCTTAATGATTGTTGTTAATAAAAGCCACTAGTTTTGTAAAATCCTAAACATGGTTTTTAGTTAAGATAAACAATATAACTGAATGCACTAATCATCTGACTTAAAAATTGTATAAAAGAGTATTTGTATAAAGTGCTATGGACATTTCTGAGACATGAATTGTTTCCACTTTGGGACTGATCCCAAGTGTGGGAACTGAGATTACAGACAGTTATCTTTGCTACTAAGATTCTTATAACTTTACACAATCCCATTTCAAACATATGAGCCTTTTGTGTGCAATTCCTCGTTTATAGCCATGTACAACCAGATGCCACAGACTTCCCTGCACTTTTTATTTTCCAGTGTAGAAAACTTTAGAGGTGAACTTCTGTCCTGGAAGGGTATTTTATTGATGCAGCTGTTTCAGGCAGTCGTTGCCAGGAAACACGAATCAGTCAAGGTTGTTTAAAAAATTATAAAGCCAACAATACATTATTTAAAAAGTTTCAGCATTCCAAAAATCTTTAACACAACCCTTGGACTAACTCTTAACAGTTACTCCAGACATTTTATTGTTCTTTATGTATACCCAGCTGTATCACAGCAATATACCTAAATTGTCCAATCTACATAGATGGAGGTGAGTTTGAGCAGTAGTAAAGCCTCTTATTACTGACAATACAGACACAACACACTGTTCACCCAACCACCCACCCACACACACATGGACCAACACACAATTACCCAAATGGTTGAAGGTCATACAAACATAGGTTACTATAACATCAATGTGGCCTGCCTACTCTGATGCTGGATTGAAACCAGAATTAGGTTAATCACGGAATTACAATACTGTCTTGAGATATATGTTTTGTAGAGCAAAACTGGCACATGTTTGCAAACATCAAGCACATGTAGTCAAACATTTGTTCCAAATGGTATATGGGGTGCCGTTTGTAAAGTTACACTGTCAAAAATTGACGGCAATATTTTGGGTTATTTAGCCTGTCATAAGAGAAACAAAACGAGGGTTCATTTTTCTGTCTTTTTTTTCTACCGTGTCCTGTCCGGCAGAGTAGCGCTAGGAATTGAGTGCCAAGAAATTGCCCAACAGATTTACTTTCACAAGCGGAGCATCACAGCTAATGCTTTAAAGCTCTGCTTGATATTTATAAAAGAAACTTTATTATAAACTTCTTTGGGAATATTTCATTTGTTACGGACACGGAGACTGAAATGAAAAGGAAAACAAAAGCTTGAAAAAGAGAGAGATTGGGCAAAAGGGAAAAAGGGGAGAAAAGAAGGAAAGAGTGGAGGAGAGAGAGAAGGATGAAGAGAATAAAAGATTACACCCTGCTTGCTTATACACCTGCAGCTGTTTTTTTTTTTTTAACAAAATAGCACACGGTATTTATGAATGTAAAATGTACTTAGTGAGAGGTGCAGCCCAATATAGAACATCTGTGTATCTGTCAACACCTGAAGATTAACACCTGTGAGTATGAGTGTTGACGTGCTTTGTATACAAGGTTTCTCCACAAAAATATGCGATAGGGAGTGTGACGACCCACCGACCTGCCCCATGGTCCCCGGGCGGACACTGAGGAGATCCGAGCCACAGACATCCAAAGGCCCCCCAAAGCACAGGAACCCCAGGAGAACCACCGCCGGGACTACCGCAACCCCCCCAGAGAAGAGCAGTGGAGAGTCCCAGGGGAGCCACCCAGCAGCGACAATGCAGAAGCCCCAGGGAGCCGCAGCGACGAGCCCACGGGCCCCGCCGGCAGCCGTCCACGCCCGAGCAGATCCAGCCATGGACCCAGAGACCCAAGACCCCGGGACATACCACCCCCCAAGCAGAGGCCCGACAGAGCCCAGGGGGCCGGGCCCTGGCATGCACCCACCGGGAGTGAGCCAGCACACACCAAAGCACCCAGCCCCGGACACCGAGAACCACAAGTACACCAGCGGGCATAGACTCCAACCACCGGCAGGTAGTGTGGCGGGGAGGAAATAGGCCCCCCATAAGATGGGGGGGCCTAAGCTGATCCAGGAGAGGGAGCAGTCCAAGACCCAACCTGTCACAAAAAAAAAGAAAAAACAGGCACTCACAGTCACAATCACCCACTCCCACCCTCATGCATACACATAAAATCACTCGCACCCAACGTAAAGACAACAACAATGGACGTCATACACTCACTCACTCTCCCCATGCATACTCTATACTCCCAGGTCCAGGCGCCGGTACCCTCTAGGGGTGACCAGCCCTCAGACCCAGGAGGTGGTCCCCTTCCCTCCTGGGGCAGAGACAGGCAGACAGCACCGGCACCGCCCAGACCCGGGCGGCCCCAGCCCGGCCCGGCCCCCGCCCCGAACCCAGTCCCCAACAACCCCCATCCACCTCCGGAGAGGGAGCTATGTACAAAAGAGGGGTCCACATGGCCCAAACCAGCCCGACAACCAGAGCCGCCCCAGGACGGAGCAGTCCCGACCCCCCAATGAGCTCCAATCCCAACCCCATGACCCTCCCACCCCCAGTGAACCTCAACATGAACCTCCCCACAGAGCCACCCCCAACAAGGACACCGACATCGAACACATGCCCCCGAACCCAAACGTCACAAATCCCCTCCCCCACAGGGGAACACTGCCACAGGTGAACTCCATAGCTGAGAGGCCGATGAAGCCACACCCACCCAACACAAGTTCCACACTCTGCCCCGCTCTATCCACCCCTGCCGCACCCCGCTCCCCCACCACACAGCGTGCCGCAACGGCAAGGCAAGGGCCCCGCGCAACACCACCCCCGCCCACCGGCGCAACAGGGCAGACCCCACCAAGCACCCACAACATGACCCCCAACTCCGCAGCATGATGGGACAAACTCACCCACCCGGTACCCGGGGCCAGTGTCCCCCACCATGCCCCAACATTGCCCCCCTCGGCCACAAAAAAAAAAAAAACACTACATCCCTGCCACTGCAACGAGGGAGAAACACTATCCAGCTCAGCTCCAGGGTTCAATTTTCAAATTCTAATTTTCATGTCATTCATACATTTATAAATGTCACAGTTCCATAGTAAATATTTAATTAGCAAATAATAATTAGCAAATAAATATTTAGCTCCAAACTAAATGATTACTAAGAAAACTAAATATTTACTTTTCAAACTAAATATTTGGTTTACAAACTAAATATGTAATTAGCAAGTTAAATATTTAGCTCCAAACTAAATGTTTAGGTTCAGGCTAAATATGAAGTTTACAAATTAAATATTTAGCTTGCTAGCTAAATATTTAGTTTGGAACTAAATACTTAGTTTGTAAACTAAACATTTAGTTTGGAGCTAAATATTTAGTTTTTAAACTAAATATTTAATTTGGAGTTAAATATGTTGTTTGCAAACTAGGTATTTAATTTGTAGCAAAATATTTTGTTTTTAATTAAACATTCAGTGTGGAGCTAAATATGTAGTTTCTAACTACATATTTAGTTTGGAGCTAAATATTTAGCTTGCTAACTAAATATTTAATTTGCAAGCTAAATATTTAACTTGCAAATTTAATTAAATATTTAGTTTGGAACTGTCAGTCATTTTCTACCACTTATTCCATAGTGGGTCACAGGGGAGCTGGTGCCTATCTCCAGCAATCTATGGGTGAGAGGCAGGGTACACCCTGGACAGGTCACCAGTCTGTCGAAGGGCAACACACAAACAACCATGCACACTCATTCATACACCTAAGGGCAATTTAGATTGACCATGTCTCCCACAGTCCAAAGACATGTCTTTGTCTGTGGGAGGAAGCCAGAGTACCCAGTGAGAACCCACACATGCACAGGGAGAACATGCAAACTCCATGCAGAAAGACACCTGGCTGGGAATTGAACCCAGGACCTTCTTGTTGCAAGGCAACAATGCTACCAACTGCACCACCGTGCAGCCCCTGGCAAGCACCCACCGTTTGGAACTGTGATATTTATAAATGTATAAATGACATGGTGGAAATATGACTTTGGAAAATTAACCCCCATTTTGTCTCTTATATGACAGGCTAAATATCCTAAAATATTGCTGCCAAGTTTTTAACTGTGTAACGTTACAAACTGTACCTTATAATGGTATGCCTAAAACACCGTAACAAGACACAAAAAATACTTAAATAATGTTTTTTTTCATTGTCTGGAATTAAATTAGACTAAACTTAAACTACTGAGGTCATCGAGGCTTACAAAAATTATTGCTAAAATGCCAAAATAATGAGAGAAAATAGATTTTTTTAAAGAATGTTTTGTAACTTTCTTCAAATTCAGGAGTTGAGATACACTAAGATTACAATGCCTTTGAAGAATTTCGGGTAGTTTACATGATGATGTCATGGCTAACTTCACCCAAAGACACCTTTGGATGTAGTTAAGGCATCTCCTGAAACCTTTTTGAGGCAAAACACACTTTTTTTATTGTGTGAAATCATGGAAAACATCAAAGGAAACCTGGAAGAGAATTGCTCACCTTCACAGGTCTGGTTCATTGCCACATTCAAATTTAAACAATTTTACGCAAGAATCATACTGTTTAGTTAAGATGATGGCTTCTATGTTTCAGAGATTAACTTGTTTTGATGTGGGTGTTTTGCTGCCTGGTGCTCTTCGCAAAATAGATGGCATTATGAGGAAGAAAACATTATGTGGATATTTTCAAGTAGCATCTCAGGACATCTGCCAGAAAGTTAAAACTTGATTACAAATGGATCTTGCAAGCTGACAATGACTCTAAGCATACAATTGAAGTAGCTGAAAATGGGGCTTAAAGACAGCAAAGTCAGTGTTTTGGGGTGGCCCTTTCAAAGCCCAGGTCCTAGTCCCAAAGAAAAAAGAGCTGTCCCAGTTACACCAGTTCTGTCAGGAGGAATGGGACAAAATTCTACAAACTTGTGAGAAGCTGGAGCAAGAATACCCAAAATGTTTTAACCATATGGTACATTTGAAGAAGCAATAGTGTATGTTAATGTGTGATTTCAATTGCGCATGACAATAGATGTTAACATATTATTAAAACAACAGAAAACAAGGTGATCTTTTTTTAATTGTTTTGTTAAAATTGTCTAATGCACAGTTCAGTTTTTCAAGTGTAGGATTTTTCTAATATTTTTTTGTATCAGGCTTTAAAGAGTTAAATGGTATGTTCTTACATACATTTATTTATTGTTTATGAGAAAAATAATCATTAAGAATAAAGGGTATTTTATTGCCTAAGATCTTCTCAATTTGTAATAAACAGGTCAGCCTTTGGTTTACAGTCATGGTTTTAATGAAGACATTTGGAGCTGACAGAGGTCTGTAACTCCTACGGCTGAGCTGACATAAATCAATCCTTTTAGCAGGAACCTATATATAACAATCTGAGTAGGCAGTTGGCAATTTTTTTTATCTCCATCTCAACTGCCACGGGCAGCCAGGCATACACGACCAGATGGCACATTATGTACTTATAATTGTCCAAACATTGTAAGAACCTCTCAGTATTTGGATCCTGTGCACGCTAATTAGCCTGATGGATATAAATAAAGTGCTTTGAAATTTTGTACATCAAGCATTAATGCGAGTGTGTGTTTTAACCTGATGCCTGTGCATAAAATGTGGACTCAGCCAGATCCAGCCTGATATGCATTTCTAAGTAACACCTACCTGCTTCTTTTATCTCCCTATTCAATGTGTTGGCATAAGGTTCACTCTCAGGAGCCAGAAAATCATCTGAATATATCGGAACTCTTCCTATTAAAAGACAAATGACCAAAATATACTGTTTCATCAGACCCAACTACCAAAAAAAAAAAAAATCATTCACTTTTTCCCTCTATCACAGGGGAATATGGAAGAACACCTTATATATTGTGTATAGTAGATTTCAAAAGCATTCATACTCCTATATTTTCTCATTTTGTCACAATGTTACCACAAACTTCAATGTATTCTGTTGCAATTTAAGTGATGGACCAGCACAATACATACATGTTTTTACAAACAGAAATCTGTAAACTGTCACCTGCCTATGTATTTAGGTCAAGTCAATAATCTGAAGAACTCGCTCTTTTGCATTTCCACTCCCAAGTCTTTTGGGGAATCTGTCTACCAGTTTTGTATAGCTAATAACTTCAATTTTTGTCTATTCTTCTTTGTAAAGTAGCCGAGCCCCAGTCAAATTGGATTTTAAACATCAATTTTCAACTCTTGCCACAGATTCTCAATGGGATTTTGGTCTGGACCTTGAAAGCGGCATTGTAATACATTAATATCCCTTAAATTAAACCAATCAATCAACAAACTGCATTTATCAAGCACTTTTTATGTAATCAGGTAACTAAAAATGTGGTGTGACCTCGCTTTGTGGTCCTAGCTTTACTACGTAGTAGTATTTTTCTAACAGCATGATGCTGTCATCACCGCCATGTTTCACAACAGAGTTTGTGTGCTCATGATGATGTGTAAAAAGTCCTGATTTGGTCTCATCTAACCAGAGCAACTGTTTTCAGTTTTCCGGCCTAGCTCGAGGAAAACTTTAGATATCAATTATTTTGGCTTTCTTTTTGCTGCTTTTCCATACAGACTAGATTTGTGGGTTGTTGTCATGTCTACAGACTCCCCAACCTGAGTCGTGGATCTCTGCCACTCCTTCAGAGTTCAGATTAGTTTAGATTAACAGTCCTGTTTTTGTAGGTTTGGAGATGTGCCACACTCATTCCATTTAAAGATGACAGATTGAATCATGCTCCATGAGATGTTAAACGAGACATGTCATGCAAAATCCACTTTTGTAGCCCATAAATAAATTTTATTGTGTACTTTGAGTCTGTAGGAGTGCAGAAAAGTTTAATTTAGTCTCTCCAGGTGTTGCGTAAATATCTTTATATTCTATTTAGGTCATATTTTTCAATCCAGTCAGTTTTCTCTATTTTCTATTAGGATTTTTGAACTATTACGGCACAATATTTGCTGTGGAACAGCGAAACAATGTCATGGACTTCTAGCTAACCAAATGGAGTTTTGACAAAAATTCAATCTGGAAGACTCACCTCCACCACTGGCTCCGTCCTATGACTCCATCGTGCATCTCCGCTCCAACCAATCAGCGTCAAGTCTGCATTCCTCCTCAGCCAATCACCCTTCAAGGCTTTGCTTTTAAGGACCTCGAACCTTGGATCTCCCTGCTCTCCCGCCTAGCTTAGACCCTCCTCCACCCCATCGCCACCATCTGGTTTCCTAGCTCCTTTCAACTCCCTTATCTCCTCAGGCCTCCACTCCATCACCAGTATCGGATCCCAGGGGGGGAAGACATCTCTAATCCTAATCCTAAATCGTTCATTCAAGATCATGTCATTCACAGCATTCATGTCTTCCTCCGAGCGCCAAAGAAATAAACATCTGCTATTTAACTTCTCTAATGGCCATCTTTGTGTTCTTATTGTGAGTCTTTACAGGATTGAATTCGCATATCCACCATCATGATTTCTCACTGTGGTTTTGTAGTTCAAGCTCAAGTAAGCCAAAGCTAAAAATGGATAAGTCTAAATTTTCGATTGTTGGATGTATTAACCCACACAATTCATTACACTGTCTACCAGCATCAGAAACTCTTTAAGGTGCCAGGTTAAATATTATTTTTCATGGAAATGTTCCCACATTAGTGGGGAAATTCCTTCTTGTTTGCATGACGCACTTCAATAAAAAGTGCCTTCAGCAACCTACACCATTATCAAGAAGGATTTGCTGAAAGACTTCATCTGATTAAGGGGTCAGTTCCTTCTGTCTATGGAAACGATGGATGTAGCTCAGCGGTAAGCGGCAAATAACGCTAAATAGAGTACAAACTTTATTTTAGATATAAATTTATTGTGTTTATTGTCTTGATATGATGTCCTGGCCATTGTTTTGATAGCAGTAGAAACGTGCCTTCTGCTTATGTTAGTGCGGTGTGCTGCTGTTAGCTCCTTGAGGACAGAACCATACTGCATGTTTTGAATAAAATTATTACATAAACAGTTTTGCATTGTTTTTGTTGTTTTTGTCATGTTTCTGCCCAGCTAGATAATTGTATATCTGCTATCACCCTACAAAACTGGCCTAACGGGGTGGAGTGTAATGCTCTCTGACCTGGAAGGGTGCGGGGTGTGAAGTGCCTCAATAGCAGTCAAAGAGACGGCACCAAATCAAGTTGCTCTCAGACGCACTACAAAACAGGGGCAAAAGAGGAGCCTGTGTTGCTACAATAACAAGGAGTTCACACCAAAGCATTGCAGTCCCACTTTATATAGACGGCAACTGAATGATTCATATGTGAAAATGAAGGATTTAAAAGCATGATATGTCCCCTTGAAAGCTTGAAATATTGTCTTTAAACTTCTCCACTCTTCGGTGTGTTCCTTGGTCCCCATGATGCTTTTTGTTCACTAACATTCTCTAAGAAACACGTGAAGGCAATACAGAGTAGCTGTATTGATTTTAAGATTAAAATTATTTGTAGACTCTACTGATTTGGTCAATTATGAGGGCAATTGGTTGCACTGCACTTTTGATTAAAGGTGCCAGATTAAAGGGGGCGAAGACATATGCAAGCTTTTCATAGTTGTGTCTATCACACAGAATATCAATATGTTGAAGTTGGGGGCTGTTGTGATTATTAATCTGAAAATATTATTTAATATTAATACTTTAATATTTTATTAAATAATATTTTGGTCTGTTAAGGGTTGTCCTGTGAATACCAGCCCAATAAGACACAATAGAAAGGTGTGAGACGAGCTCTGACATTACTGGACAGCAAAACTCTGTACACACATGGAATGAATTCACACAATGTCAAAATACAAGAAATTTATTAACAAAAATAAGTGAACTTAAAGTCAAACATATTTCAATTAACAAACTCTTTATTATGCTAAAACAACCCAACTAAACTACCAAGCAAAATGAAAGAATACGGAAGACTAATGGGTTATGTACAATATAAACAAGTTGATCAAAGATGGTTGAAAACCATGACCAAAGAGTGATGCAACATTACCATGCAGTGTTTATGTTTGATTATCTTGAAGAATCTGTTAAGTTAATTTTGGAACTAACTTAGGTAATAATTGGTATATCTTCAAACAACCATTCACAATGCGAGATCAGATAAAACATTATTTTAATAAAATAACATTTTAAAGAATGATTTGCTGAATAAAACCAACCTTCTGGATGACTAATTCTCAACAGTGTTTAATTAGCTGCCTTTATTTATTAAAATAATATTCACCTCCACCCCCCCGGCCGTCCTATGACTCCACCGTGCGTCACTCCTCCATCCAATCAGCGTCAGATCCGCATGTGTCTTCAATCAATCATCCTCCGAGGCTTCGCTTTGAAGGACCTCCAGTCATGGTGTCCCCGCTCTTCAGCTGAGCTTCGACCCTCCTCCCCCCACCTCCACCATCTCCCTTCCATACTCCTCCCGGCTCCCTAACCTTCTTAGGCGCCATTCAAGCTCATGTCATTCTCAGAATTCATGTCTTCCTTCGGGGTCCGAGCGCCAAAGATATGAACTTTTATCAATAAACTTCTCTAATCGCCATCATGTGTTGCTTATTGTGAGTCTTTTCCGGTTGAAATATTATTTTGAATAAAAACCAAACCTCTTGCTCCGCTTGTACAGAGACCGGATGGCCTCTAATAAAGGGCCCCCAATTCCATATTCCTGGAGCACCCCCACAGGGCATCACGAGGGACACAGTCGAATGCTTTGGTCCGCATTGTCGGCACTAAGTCGGACCTGTTCCCAGTGCATGTTGGACTCCGGCAGAGCTGACCTTTGTCACCAGTCCTGTTCAGAACTTTTATGGACAGGATTTCTAGATGAAGCCAAGGGCCGGAGGGGGTCTGGTTTGGGGACCAGTGGATTTCGTCTCTTCTTTTTGCAGATGATGTGGTCCTGCTGGCCCCCTCTAGCCAAGACCTACTGCATGCGCTGGAGCGGTTCGCAGCCGAGTGTGAGGCGGCTGGGATGAGGATCAGCTCCTCCAAGTCCGAGGCCATGGTTCTCGACCGGAAAAGTGTGCCTTGTCCTCTTCAGGTTGGAGGGGAGTTCCTGCCTCAAGTGGAGGAGTTCAAGTATCTTGGGGTCTTGTTCACGAATGAGGGAAGAATGGAGCGGGAGATCGACAGACGGATCGGTGCGGCTGCCGCAGTAATGGGTTGCTGTGCCGGTCCGTTGTGGTGAAGAGAGAGCTGAGCCGAAAAGCGAAGCTCTCGATTTACCGGTCAGCATACGTTCCTACCCTCACCTATGGCCATGAACTTTGGGTCAGGACAGAAAGAACGAGATCCCGGACACAAGCGGCTGAAATGAGTTTCCTCTGTAGGGTGGCCAGGCACTCCCTTAGAGATAGGGTGAGGAGCTCGGCCATCCGGGAGGGTCTCAGAGTAGAGCCGCTGCTCCTCCACATCGAGAGGAGCCAGTTGAGGTGGCTCGGACATCTATACCGGATGCCTCCTGGACGCCTTCCTTGGGAGGTGTCCCAGGCACGTGCCACCGGGAGGAGGCCCAGGGGACGGCCCAGGACACGCTGGAGGGACTGTCTCTCGGCTGGCCTGGGAACGCCTTGGGCTCCCCCCGGAGGAGTTGGAGGAGGTGTCTAGGGAGAGGGACATCTGGGTGTCTCTGCTGAGTCTGCTGCCCCTGTGACCCGGTCCCGGATAAAGCGGAAGACAACGAGGACGAGGAAGAACCAAACCTTTTGGATAAATGGGTCTTAATGAGTTAGTTATCACATTTAGTAAAATAATATTTCGGAAAAAATTGTTTCCTAGATTGGAAACTAACAACCTTTCTGGGTAAATGGTCTTCAGCTGACTCATAAAGTGTACGAGCATGTGTTCTTACCCGTTAGCGGTTGGAGCTAACAAAAGAAGCTTATAGCTTGCCATCAGAATTAAACACACCTTTAAAATACCACTAATAAAAGGGTTGAAATGGTTAAGCGTGGACGGCCTGTTATGGCCAATCTTTTGTGTTTAAAAACCACCCTTTAAATAAAGTTTGTCTTAACAAAAACCAAACGTCATGAAACAAACATTATTTAGATTTTTAAACTATAAACTAATCTTCTCTGCCCAAACACTGCCTCTTAAGTGAATTGTGCTGAGGAGAAGGTGTCCTGGGCATTGAAGAAAACATCCTTGTGTGGGTAAACAAAGGGTTAGCTTGCAGCTAACCTCTGTAGCGGGGGGGAAGGGCTTTTAGCTGGCCCAGCCGAACCGTATGACAAAGGCACGTTCGGCTCCTTGAGTGGCCGTGATGCAGCGGGGTAGCTCTCGCTACCAGGACATGCATGCTCTTCTCCAGGCCGTAGGGGAAATACGCTTCGATTAGGGCTGCTTCTAGAGGCCTCCGAAGAAAAGTCAAGTTACGCTTGTCTCAGTACACCCTTTATATGAATGAATGCCGGATACTCGAACACCAAATCATTGCTTAACTTTGTTGCATATGATCACGTGATCGTATTACACTCTTGGATCCAGTTTGAAGAGTTATGTCTGCTTGCCAGCAAGGAGACATAACTCTCCTGTCCGATTCCCGTGGGGATCCGCATGGAAAAAGATATGTTTGATGGAATGCAGGGTTTTTATTCAAACAGTGACGGGAGATCCGCTGTTACCCCTCTTGTTCCTGTTCCTGGCTGAGCTGGAGTAAGTTACTGTGATTTATTTTTGAAAATTCCAGAAAAGATCAAACTGGCCTTTAAATGTTGTAATCCATGGTTGGACGAAACAGTGTTGTGATATGATGATATTTTTAAAGGTTCAAAGGGTTCAAATACTTCTGCAAGACACTGTAGGAGTATATGAACTTAAACAGTCCATTGTGAGCAAGGCAATTTCTTTCATGGAACAATTGTTTATGCACATAATGCTTACATAGAGAGATAGGCACAATGAAAAATTCTGGGAATTACATTTTTGCCATGTTTCTTAAGTCCATATTCACACCAACATTTCTAGGAAAGCTACAAGCAATTATACAAAAATCTGTCACACTTCTCTGTATTTCTGATGATTTGAGTTGTTTTGAATTTGCTGAGAGAGAAATACCTTTCAGGTTACATGAAAAGCCTGAGGACTGACATAGCTCAACAAGATCTTTGAAGTCTGCAGAAATTACTATTTTAGGAGTGACAGTATCATATAGGAGCAGCTGTTACAAGATAAAACCCTCAAATTTACATTGTGTTATTGTTTTTTAAAAGGTTTAAAGGCAAATTCATAAATTCAGACTACAGGCATGAATTACATGCATATGCAAATGCTGGTACCCATACAACGTTTTAGAATATAATGGAACACAAACCAGGGTCTACTTGGGTTCCAGCGTATTTTAAATCACACTGACCTGTGTGTTATCACCTGGCTTTAAATTTTTAGACAGTTTCTTTGGTGCTACAAGAGGTTAGTGCTCCAGGTCACCACTCAAAAAATGTAAATCCAATATGCTCAGACAGTTTGTTCTTCTACAGCTTTGTTTGGTGTCACTTAGTGATCTTAGACAGAGGCATAATAAAGGTTGGTTTTTTTTTGCGTCTTCCACTGATGTAAAGTTTATTGCTGGTCTCATGTGTTTCTCTCAAGGTTTAATACACAATGATGAAAATGTAACTATCTAGTTCTAACATAGTAAGCTTAAATAAAAAAAAGTCTGATATTTATTCAAGGTAACTGTTTAGAAACTGCCAAAAAAACAGCTGTGCTGTTAAACACAAGATATATAATATATGTTGAAATTAATAATTAATAATTAACATTCGTTTTCTCAGGAAGCATAAGTTAAAAGAATCTTTTGACCTTGGATTTAAACAAGATGTCCAAGTTACCCACACGTACAATGAAAACAAACCAAATATTCCAGGAACCACTGTTGAGGCCATAATCCAGAACTGGAAAGAACATAATTGTACCATAAACATACCATGTCCAGGTGCTCCTAATAAATTCTCTGACAAAGGAATCAGCCGAGTTGTTCAAGAGCAAAGAACCGCTTGCAGAGAGCTCCAAAAAAGACCTGGAATAATAAAAACTCCATATTGCAGTCATAGCCTTCATATAACTAACGGAAGGATGTATGGAGAAACGTACCAGGAAATTCTTGATAACAATCTAAAGATAAAATGATGTTGGATTTTTCCACAAGAAAATTATCTCAAACACACAGCCAAGGAAACTGCCAGTTGGTTATAGAGAAAGAAAATATACCTGCAACAAGGACCAGTAAATACCCTACATTAAATTTCCCAAGAAGGCCCCACAAAGTATTTTGAAGAGACTTATCAATAAAATGTAGGCAATTAAGACTATATGGTAATAATAAGTCACATTGTCACAATAATTTTAGGTAAGGATGTGAAAAATGTTTGATTTCAACTTTACATACAACAGTGTATTTTCAAAATATTTGCAATTTAATACATTTTAAAATGTAAAGCATGGCTATTACAATTAGGCATTTTGTCTTCAAAACCAACGCCATTCATTATTACCCAGAAGGCAAGAAATTCTTTATCGACACAAAATTACCGTAAGAAGCAGGATTAGGATAAAAAAACATTGGAACCGGCTTGTTGTATGCTAATACAAAGAATCATTCCCTTGATTATTTGCATTTGATTTCTCAAATAAATTGAAATATAATTATTTAACTTTTTTATTCTACTCCTGAGTCCACTAAGGATTTTCTCTTAATTTAATGGAGGACCTAACGATTTCCTTCTGCTTTTTCACCGCAAGCTACATTAAATGGTGGTCCTATGACTAATAAAATAACTAAAGGCTAATGTCTACTCACTTACCATTACCAGTCTAAAATGCTGCCTCAGCTGTTGAGGTGTTGGGCATTCCCCACCCCGAGTAACTGGTCTTTTAAAAAAAGTAAGGATCACAACCTAAATGTTCCAAAGGTCTTTTGTTCCATTATTAGTCTTTAAGGGACGTCAAACTGTGAAAGAACATTATATATGCTATGCCCTTGTCTCCTTGATGTGCTATTAAAGGAGATAAGATCTTTCATTGTTGTGGAGAACATACTGTTTTTAAGTGACTGGATTATGCACAAGCACAAATTATATAAATTAGGTTTATCCACCGGGTGCTTTGAACTTGGCTTCATCCTTGGAATTTACTATCAACTAATTTAAACACAAAGGGTATAGAGCCCCGGCCCCTTAAGTAAATTGTGGAGAAAGCCCTATGATCTTCCTTTAGATGCAAAAGTGCAGGGTTACATTGCTACTAGCTGAATTCATTGTGCAATTTGTGTTGTAAGGAAGGAAAGCGTTGAGTAGACTGAAGAGATCCAAAAAACAAAATTGGAAGTCAGACTGTTACATTATAACATGTGGCGATTGTTTCGTCCAGATGGGCTTATTATAATAAGCCTATCTCTGCCAATGTGTTTGTTTTGTGATTATGTTAATGTTATCTCACTTCCTCTTTGTTTAGTTAGGACTTTAATGTTACCGGCACATCATCCTGGTCAATTTCTAAAAACAGGATTCACCACTAATTTTGGCTCAACATTTCAAAGTTGGTCCAACATAAAACCTACTTGCAGGTCCTTGGCTTGGTTAAAGGCTCCCACAGAGTCTAGTGTTATATGTACACTAGTGTGTGGTGTGACCAGTTCCGATTTCATAGTTTAGTGTATCAATTTCCTACATTTCTTGTGAAAAATCCATACATTTCCCACATTTTCTGCCATGGTGTCATCAAACAAGGAGGAAGAGCTTATTTGCCTTGTTTATTTGAATAACCAAAGAAGAGAAAGCGGCATAGAGGGCCATTAAAACAGACTAGCAAAGCAGAAGGGTGATACACCTGTCAGTGCGGCGCAAAGAGTGGAAGTGGCATTGCACGCCCATGCAACTGGCTGCTAGGAGCAGTGTGTCACTAATGAAACACTTTGATGTGAAGATTTTTTTCCTGCTCGAGCAGTTTTGTATAATACCGAGTGCAAGTACACTGTCGTAAAAACTGAGGTAAGCGTGAAGGTGTCCTGTGGACATCCATTTTGAGTTCATCTCAGGTACGCACAGACGTCCGCAGAGTCAAGTACGGCTCCCAACTCTGTGGGAGCACTAAGTCTAGCTGAAGTACACAGAGATTCAACCAGGCGCTATTTAGGAAGCCCCGGATGTTTCCTAAATAGCCCCGGACTTCTTGATAGAAGAAATTTAGAAGTATTAAAAAGATGCAGCCACAAAATGGACTTTACATTTTTATTTAAAAATAATCCGATTTTTTCAATTGTGTTCCATATAATCACGTCCCGCTCCACCTAACCTGACAATGAGTTATAAGGAGAGGACAAAAAATACTTATTTGCACACTCGTGGCACCGCGAATGCGCAACTACGCGCACAGCCAGAGACAGACTCCATTCTGGAGAAGTCCAGAATGTCTACATTCAGCAGTTTACTCCAGGTCGACCTTCCTCCTTCATGACCTGAAAAGTTAAACTGAGCGTATCAAACGGGGCTCATTTCAAAGCAATAAACCAGGAAAATATCTCCTGGTGCCAGAAAGACATAGTAGAGACTGATATTGCGATAATGATATATTTGTAATATTTTCTGCAGCCCTAATCTGAACTATTCATTTTAAAGACAACTTAATTCAATATATATTCAATGTTGTGAAGTATCATGCAAAAAATGTATGGGGTTTTAGCTTCACCCTTGCTCAACCTTGGTGCTAAGAATGTTGTAGAAACCTGAGAGGATTAAGATTAATTACAAAAGCAACATCTGTTTTGTGTCCACATAGTCTGGTGTCATTGTTAATGGGAAGGAGAAACTGATTAAACCTACTTCAAGAAATTGGTCTCATTATGCAGAAGTCTCTGGTGCAAGTGTATTTAAGTGCATTGTTACAGGGGAGACTTCTACAGCACTCTTCACAATTCACCATAAAGTCACACCTTTTTCACATTCACTCCCCTCAAGACTCATCCATTTGTTTATATTACATGCGAGCCGCAGTAATTATGCAAGTGCGCTATTGTAATTTATGGGAAACGTGTCCCATTTTGATGTAGAAGGATTAAGATGCCTGCAAGGCTTTTTGACACCAATTCACAAGGGAATGAATGTAAAACATTATGTGTTTGTCGCCAGCAACCAAATCTGCATCAACAAAATTGTGCTGGGGAAAAAAAAAGAATATGCTTGTGATGAGAGTGCTCAGTAGGTTTAGTCATCCAAACACTTTGTTACTTTTCTTTTCTCTTGATGTACAGCAGTGAGTTTTCTGGCCTCATTTCTCCACAACTGTTCATGTTCCGTCTGTTTAAACAAAAATGTAAAAACATACATCCAGGGCTTCTTAAAGCTGCCTTTAAGGAAACAGTTTGAAGTACAAGTAAAATAGTTTTCTTTTTGACTTTCTCACTTTTACAGATGATATATTTAGTACTCATTTTAAATATGATTTAAGAAAAACAAGTCAGTTTGATTGTTCTCGAATGTCCACTAATGGCAAAACTAAAATGTTTTAAATGTTTCATAAGATAGTCTACATGCCAAATAAGGTCCCCTTATATATTTAGTCTCAGTGCAGTCAACTGTAAATCAACACAAAGTAGCACATGATTGTGAACTGGAAGGAAGAGGATGAACATTTTAAAAATTATTTTAAAATAAAGTCTGTCTCTTAGTAGCACCACCTTTTGCTGAAATTACAGCTGCAAGTGTTTAAGGATTTGTTTCTGTCATCTTTGCACTTGCAAAAAGTCAAACTTTGGTTTATTCTTGTTAAACCTCAAGGCTGAGCTCAAGCTCAGTGACATTGGATATAGAGTGTCTATGAACTGCAATTTTCAAGTCCAACTACACATTCTCAATTGAATATAGGTCTAGGCTTTAGATGGTCCATTCTAACACGTGTATATTATCTGATCTAAACCAGTCCATTGCAGCTCTGGCTTTATGTTTAGGGTTGTTCTCTTACTGGATGGTTAATCTCAGGTTAGCCTGCAACCTCTAACAGGATTTTCTTTTCTAGTATTTAGCTCCATTCATCTTTCTATCGACCCTGACATGCTTCCCTGTCCCTGCTAAAGAAACTTTTCCCACAGCATGATGCTTTCGACACCATGTTTCATTGTAGGTAAAGTGTGTTCACAATGGTGGGAAGTATTATTTTTCGATCCCACATAAGGATTTGCATGTAGGTCCGAAGTTCAGTTTTTGTTTCATCTGACCAGATCACCTTCTTAAACATGCTAGCTGTGTCCCCTACAAGGCTTGTGCCAAACTGTAAACATATAATGACTTTGTTCTTGTCACTCTTCCGAAAAGGTCAGATTTGTGTAGTGCAAAACTAGTAATTGTGGCAACAGATTTTCAAACCTCAACTGTGGATTTTATTTAGGTGTATAAGAGTAAAAGGGGCTTAATTCAAATGCACGTCACACATTTCAGATTCTAAGTTCTTAAAATATGTTGACAGCCTTGTATCTTTTTTCCTCCACTTCAGCAGTGCACTACTTTTTCTTTCATGATATGCTGTTTTAAAGGTTTCCGTCTAGATACAAAATAAACACACAATCAACTTAAATACCTATAATATGGTAATGTTAGACATTTAACATTGTAACCAGATTTTATTTTCTTCCACTGTTTACTTAACATGAAAACCCCTCCCAGAGGGGGGCCAAGATTTATCTGGAACAAACAGACTGCTCTCTGGGCATAGAGCTTCTCCTGTCATCTCTTCACAGGGAATAAAAATCCATTTGCTCTCACTTAAGGCATCATCAGCTTCAGCAATGTAGGCACAGTAAATAAAACATATTGACAGAATGATACTGCTTTTCTCGCCCGACCCACAACCCCAACATGTTTGTTTCTCTTTCCTGCCAACATGTGCGTGGGTTTGGTTTATTGGAGTCCTCTGGTAAGTGCTTTGTTCTGCATTCGCATCAAAACAAAATAAACTTTCTTTCCTGTAATGTCATATTTAGCAGTGCAAAGACCGCCTTTTGGGAAACACAAAAACTTCACTGCACTGACACGATTCTATTTGTATTAGATTTTAACATAACAGACTTGAGAAAATGAACCTGACTCACCAATGGAGTACATGCAAAACCCTCCAAAAAAACTTACCACATTGTACAAGGAATAGTAATGATTACATCTTGTCTCACATGGAGCATTTGACTTTTCTCTCTCACTTTCAATGTGGTTCAATATTTAAAAGCCCTTTGGCTATCTAAAAAAGTAAGACAAGCTGTAGTGAATCATTACTCAGTCCGTACTGCTGTCAGAATTATCAGTCTCATTCTCCAGTCTCGGTTTATCTGTGGTTTAGGACATAAAAACACGAGATCTCTTCCAATTAATTTGATTATAAAATATGCCTTTCTGCCTTTTAAGGATGGCAAAACATTCAATAATGGATGTAATTTACTGGAGTGCATAAGTGGAGCAATGATGTTATCGGGCAGTTCCCAAAACATCCAACAGTTAATCAGAACAGTGAGTGAGGGCCATTAGAAACATAGGATGCCTCATACTGTCATATTGGCCAGAACCAGGGGATTCTAGTGCAACACAAAGTACAGATGAGAGGTAAGATTTAACAAGTTTATTATGAAACAGGTTTGGTTTCAGGATCCAGCAGGAGTCTGGTCTCGACTGGCGGCACTCTGAGAATTGAGACAATGGTGAGTAACAGAGCAGGGTAACTGTGAATGCACGAAGGAAACTGAATCTTTTCCTTGGAGGAGATGCTGTTTGATCCAGGAGGTAGGGAGCAAGCCACAGATCCTGAGGTTGACAGGTTGGCGTGCTGTGTGAGCAGGATCTTCCAGAAGATGAGTGTTGTCGGAGGGTGGACAGGCAGAGTGTGGATTGCAAGCAGAGGTTCTCTGGATCTGGACAATTTCCTTCTGCTGGCAGGTCCAGGGAAACAGGAAGAGTCATTCAGCTGAGAATAACACACTTAAGTGTGAACCAACCTGATCGAAGGCGAACCGAAGATTGAAGAACCAGGATTGGGTTTCTCAGAGCGGGAACCTTAGGAGAAAGAAGCAAAGCCAGAGTCAGAGTAAGAATGACACCAAACACAGGACTGCTCTGAGCTGGACTATTAGACTGATTACCACTCTGTGAGAGAAAACAATCTGACACCTCCTCCAAGGTCTCAGCAGCTTATGAAGTCTTCCCTGATTGCTCCTGATCATCTCCAGCTGTGTTGCAACACCTGCCTCTCACAACCCTGTGGGAATAGCAGGAACAACACTCCACACAAACACATCCAACCTGTGCTCAGATCTGTGGCCTGACTTCTGTGGCGTTGTGGCATGGCGCAGAAATGTATGCCTGTAATGCAAATTGGACACTTTGTGCTAAAGTCTGACAAGACATAATAGATTACCAGACTTCAGCAGTGGATAATTTATTCAGATGCATTAAACCTAAATAGAACAACTAGCATCTTGTAGCCTGGCTGCCGACCAGGCGCAGGAGTTGTGAGTTGGTTAATAGAAAATAATAGGGATCTGTTTGTTTTTCACTCAAATGATATGCCTTTAATGTGTGTTGCACTTTATATAGTTTTACCTGCACTTGACAGGTAATTTCTTGGTGCTTTACTTAGGCACTGGAAAGGTATGAGTGCTTACTTTTTAAAATTATTTACTTGTTTAACTGAGAATTATTCAAATTCCATTAATGGTATATTTTCACAACAGCCCCATATCCTTAAGGAAACATATTTTTGATATTGGTTCCATGCAGGGGTTTTGTTTTCATTTCAGTGGAGATAAGAATAACCTTCAATTATGCATGTAAGATAAAGCTTGCTGCATTGCACACACCTGGGGAGGCTGCCAGCTGACCAAGTTTGGACACTCAGAATGTAGTGTACTCAGAAAGGCTGAGCAGCAGTCATTGGTCAAGCATGACTTACAGTTGCAAAATGGCCTGCATGAAACAACTCCACCACTGCTATTTTCCTGCTAAATGATGGATTATTTACAGTTTAAAATATACATTCATCATTTACACCTACAGCACTGTGTTGTCCATCTCTATACCAAACAAAATGAATCCAGTGTGATGTACTGGATGTACATTCAGATGACAAAGCAGTGGGTCTCCTAACAAACCTATATTCTGATGCTGTGGTGTATATTTGGATGGATGGATGGATGGATGGATGGATGGATGGATGGAGAGAAATTCAGTGTGCGGGGGACAAAAGTGCACACCAAAGCCTCTCAGAGTTGAGCACACTGTGCGTGTACTGTGAGCAGCTCGGACTCCAATCACACTGTCCCCAAACGTAAATGGACTGAACTTATATAGCGCTTTTCCAGTCATACAGACTGGAAAACCCCTAGAACCACATTCACCCAATCGCACTCACTAACGCTCACACATTCATACACCGATACGCAGATCGGTAGGCAACTTGAGGTTAAGTGCCTTGCCCAGGGGCACATCGACATATGGCAGGAGGAAGCTGACCCACAACCTTCTGATTGCAAGACGACCACTCTTCCTACTGAGCCACAGTCGCCTCGTTTGAGATTTCATAGTCCACCGTACCAATGTCCTACATTTCTCTTGACATATTCCTACATTTCCCACATTTTCTGCCATGGTGTCTTCAGACGAGGAGGAAGAGCTAATTTGCCTTGTCGTTTTGGAAAAATAGAAGAAAAGAAGGTGGTACATAAGGCCTAAAGGGAAATACACCTGACACTGCAGCACAAAGAGTAGCAGTGACACGGTTGGTCCTCATGGCTGAGTGCTTGAAGCTGTGTGTCACATATAAAACAGTTTGATGTGAAGACATTTTGCCACAGAGTAGTTTATTGTGTGACACTGTGTAAACGTACGTTGTAGTAAAAATTGAGCTTTGCATGGACATGTCCGGTGGACATCTGCATTGAGTGCGCCTTGAGTATGTGCAGGCATCCGCAGAGTCAAGTACGCCTGACTCTGTGGGAGCCTTAACAAAAACATCGGAAAGGCTAAATGTTTTATTAAATATGCAT